>NC_142135.1:27132000-28486000 GCF_024610735.1 Ursus americanus
TCCATTGCTCTGTCTTCTTTAATTTCCTTCTTCAATGTTTTATAATTTTTAGTGTGCAAATCTATCACCTCTTTGTTTTAGGGTTTTCATAAGTATTCTATTCTTTTTGTTGCTATTGTAAATGGGATTTTCTTAATATCCTTTTCAGATAGTTCTTTGTTAGTGCATAGATATACCACTGATTTTGGTTTGCAAATCAATGTGATATAACACATTAACAGAAATGAAAGATAAAAAAACATAATCAATTCAATAGAGGCAGAAAAAGCATTTGACAAAATTCAACACCCACTGATGATAAAAAGTCCCAACAAAATATGTATAGAAAAAAACTTAACTAAATGCAATGAAGTCCATATATGTAAAACCTATAGCTAACATTATAGTCAGTAAGGAAAAACTGAAATAGTTTTCCTCAAGGGTCCAGTACAAGGCAAGGATGCTCATTCTTACCACCTCTCTCCAATATAGTGGTAAAAGTTTAGCCATGGCAATTAGACAAGAAGGAGAAATAAAATGTATCCGCACTGGCGGAAAAAAAAAAAAAAAAGAAATTATCTGTTTGCAGATGACAAGATCACATATGTAGAAAAACCTAAAGCCTCAACAACAACAACAAATCTACTAGAACTAACAGCTTCAGTAAAGTTGTGGGAGAGAAAGTCGATATAAAAAATTAATGGCATTTCTTGGGACTCCTGGGCGGCTCAGTCAGTTAAGCATCTGCCTTTGGCTCAGGTCATGATCCCAGGGTCCTGGGATTGAGTCCCACATTGGACTCCTGCTCAGCAGAGAACCCGCCTCTCCCTCTGCTTGTGCTCCCTATCTCTCTCTCTGACAAATAAATAAATAAAATCTTTAGAAATTATTAATGGCATTTCTTGTCTCTACTTTTAAATGTTGAAGTGACTCAGGCCTCAGAACGCTTTTCCCCTGTATCTACACTCACTGCCTAGGAGCTTTTCTTGAGGCCTCACCTCAAACCTCATCTCCTATTAAACCTTAGAAATTAGCATCATCGTTTACTAGGTTGTATAATATCGTGAAGTCTACCTTGACACTTTTTTCCTTCCAAACCGTATTTATTCAGCAAAAGTAGGATTCTAAATCTGAAACATATCTTTCTTAATAGATTTCTTCATTTTACTTTGTTATTCTACATTTTTCCTAAATTTCTAATTGCTTATTTCTAATCTTTCAGCAAATTTTCATTCCTCTCATGCCCTTCCATATTTAGTGCTTCTCAAAGTGTTATTCTAGGCACACCTTTATTATTACTTTGTATATTCTAACCTCCTCTTTCATAATGTCAAATAACAACTATGTTCTGATAGTCCCTGAATCTATATCTCCAAGGCAAAGCCTGTCCATCTAAGATGTGTGTCCACTCTCCTCCTGAGACTGTCTTCTTGTGTATTTTATAGAGAGCTAAAAGTGATACAGTATCTAAAATTTATTGAGTACTTATGCACCTGCACCTGGCACTAATCTAAATGCCTTACTCTATTATCTCCTGCAACAATCAGGTAACCCTGTGACTTGTACCTATCAATATCCCTCCTTGACAAACAAGCCACAGACAGGTTAAGTAACACACCCAGAATCCACAGCTAGTAATTGATAGTTCTGGATAATAAACCCAGGAATTAGGCCCCAGGAAGAACATGCACACAATAGGCCCTCTTAAAATATGAACATAAATCAATCCATCTTCTCTCCCCAGCCCAGTCAACTTTTTCTCCAGAATTCATTATCAGTAAGATACTATCTATGGTTGTTTTAGCTAGAAAACGTGGACTATATTCTCCCCATGCTCTCCTTATAGTCTTTCAATCCATACACTACCATGTCACCATGTCTTGTCTATTCTAATGCCTGTTTGCTATTTAAATTTATTCATTTTTCTTCAGCTCTCTTGCTCTTTCCAAAGTCAGATAACTATCATTTTTTTAAATTTTCACAGCCTTTCAACCAATCTCCCTGACACGAGAGTAGACCACCTACTATCCCTTTTCTAAACTCAGTCAAAATAATTTTAATAGAATATTCCCATGTCTCAGCTTTTAACATTTTGATGGATGTGCTCTCTAATTAAAGTTAAAAAGTAACAAATGTAGCTCATTAGGTCTGCATAATCTGGTTCAATTTTGATTCACTGGCCTCTTACTATTGTTACCTATCCTCTAGAAAGAAGGATATGGTTCATTTTTTTTTTCTACTTGGCAAGCTTCCTGTTACTTATGCCTTTGGCTCTGCAATTTTTTCACTCTGCCTGAAACACTTGATCCTCTTACTTTGTCTAGTTGAAGTTTATTGTATTCAAATCTCAGTTTAGAAGTCGCTTTCTTCAGGGAATGTCTCCCACTACAATCATGTGTAGGTAACCAGGCTCTTCTGACACCTCATAATCTCCTCTCTACTTGGCCATAATTAATAGTTTATTTTCTGTAACTCTCATTGGACTGCAATCTCAATGAGGCAAGGGCAATGTCAGTTTTGTTCAAGTATATAAGTATTTCCATGACCTAAGCATTCCTTAAATATTGAGTGGATGAATAAATAAATGATTAAACTATATTTACTAATTTCTATGTTATTATCTTTAAAAATTCTCTAAGTGATTTTCCACACACACACACACACACACACACACACAAACACACAACTTTCCTAACTAAATTTATGTTCTCCTGACATCTTATGAATTCTAATTATTGTCCTTTCCAGATGCAACTTTTCACCTCTGACATAACAGTTAAGGAATGGTGTATCCTTTTCAATACAAATCTATACTAAAAATATTCTGAAGTGAGGTTACAATTTAGGCATTTAAATGTTATGTTATAAAGTACAAGTTAAATAATCATTTAATAAATCAATGTTGCTTCTCTTCTATTATGTACCTCCTAGGTAAGCTGTTTATGAAATCCAGCCAACTAGGGTCTACTGACTTATGTCACAACTTTCCACACAGCACTGTCAGTTCAATTTTTCATCTTTTTATTCTCATCTTCTTTCATATCAGTGATATTGCCATAGGCTACTGATCTTGAATCAAATTTATCTGAAATTCAAACATAATGAAAATGGGAATTGATGAATGAAAACCAGTCACAACCATCAGTTTCATTCTTAAGCAAATAAATTCTTCAAGTTACGGAACATCAACACTAATGCCTGTAGTAATGGAAGCAATAAGATAAGTGAATATAGTAGTGAGTAATTAATGTCCATATTGTACTGGTCAACTATAGTAATTATTTAAATATCCAGTGATTTCAGTTGTTTCTATTATTCAATGCTCTATTTTACCTACTGAAGCTTTTAAGTAGTTATTGACTCATCTTTAGTGTTTTATTGTGAACCTGGAATATGAGATTCATGTCATAAAATAGGAATTGATTTATAGGTATCAAAATCAGATTCACACAAATTAATGTATGTTTTCTTCCTTTGGGGACATAAAAAGTATATACAGTTTTGAGTGAAAAGGGTAACAAATAAAAATAAAAATTTCTCAGCCTTCTCTTGGGTCTTCATGAAGGTTAATTTTGAAAGGATCTCCTAAAGATGTTATCAAAGCATGTAATTAGTAATGGAAAGAAACAGCTACAAATATTTTTAAGTGAGATGATCAGTTTCCTGATTGAACAAACTTGTATCATGGGTGCTAGGCCAAATGATTTATTCCAAATATAGCTAATATTTCTTTGGATCAAATTAGGTTTTATATAGACATGATCATTATTATTGCATTATTTGTTATTAGGACAGACATTTACTGAGAATCAAAGATATACTAGGCATTTTGCTAAGACTTTAAACCTTAAATTCGTTATTCATAGTACTCCAATTTGCATCTCTACTGGCATATTTCATTCATACCAGGTTCTAATGCTGATCTTTACATGTCATCATTGTTTCCATTAAAAAAATACTTACTGATGCTTTGGTAAACCAGAGGCTTTGAGGAACTTATGTGAAAATATAAAACATGATTTTTAAAAGTTTTTGTTCATAAATCATTGGGGATTTAAAACATAAAAATTCCAGAATATATCAGATCACTGTGAAAGAGATATTTTTTCAGCAGCTTCTTTCTTTCTTTTTAAACATCTTATCCCCTGAATTACATTACCCTAGAACTAGAAAACTGTGGAAATGTACCAAGGTATGTCAACCATCATGGTAAATAATATTTTTGGTGTTTTAATAAATGCTCACTTATCTATTGAAATTGTTAAGATAAGAAATTTCTAGTCTTTCTCTTTGCTCAAAATGACTATTAAACAAACCTCAACATAATAAAAAATTTTTTAAAACACTCAAATGTAAGAAATTAATACATTAAAAAGTAAAATATAGTTCATTTGTGTTACAGAAATAAGTAAAACATTTTAATGTGTGCTTTCAATTGCTCATATTTATTCTCTGCAGGGTTTTATTTTCCCAAATGTATGCTAGTTAATAATGTTTTCTCTTCCTCGTAGATGCTTACATTTTGATGACCTATCAATTTTGCAGAACTATTTAAAATCTTAGCAAATTGTTATAATGTTTTGAAAAGATGATAAAGTTAAGGTTATAAATATAATCCAACCAATAAGTTGACAAATAAATTAATCAAGGGCAATTTATTTTGATGTGGGCAAAATTTTAGCACTTTTTAATCTCTCTATTCAAAGTGACATTGCCATAAAGACAATTTAAGAAAATAAACATATTTGCTAATTTACTCTAATATTTAAAAGATGTAAGCCCTTGTATTCTCTTAAAATAGAATGGTATTTCAAATTGACCTTCCTTACCAAGCTTCTTGTAATAATTTTAGCACAAATTATCCTCCATTTCTATATAAAGTACCTAGCAAAACATTGCATAGATCTTTGAACTTCATCAGTATAATGTTGAGTCATTTAACACTTTAGCTTGTGGTTTACTTCAAAATATGGAAAAGTGATAAAGTCAAAATGATTTTCAGATTTTAAAACTACTTTAAAATGCATGCATTGCATTTACTTTATGAATTTGCCATCTGGTAGGTATCAAAATAGTTAAGACTATCTACAATGAGTCACAAACATGTTTTTAGGTTAAAATGCTCCTTTATGTTAATATTACATATGAATAACTGGTTTGTTGAACTATCGCAACTCAGGCAGATTAAAGGTAAATGAGCAGTCCTCCTCTTCTATGTAGATTCCAACAGCAAGCAATATGTTTACTTTTTTTGTGGACTCACCTGAATCATAGAACTTATTCTCTTGGACTCTCCATCTTTTCTTGGCTTCAGGGAGAATAGTCTGGGAGAGAGGGAGAAATAGTCTTATCACAAACAATACTGATAAAGTTTGATTCCGTCTTCACTTCTCAGTTTTGCTTACAGTCTTAGAGAAGATTTATCTGCGCACTGGTAGATGGTGGTAGAACTGCCAGTTTCGTTACCTCTTGGTAAACTATAAAGAAAGCATTTAACTCCAGTTGTTAGATAGCTTCCTCCATATTGGGGTATTTATTGTCATTTCCAAAATTTAGGTCATGTTCAGTTCTGGAACAACAGGAAAGCACAGTTTAACAGCCTGCTACTTTTGTTGTATTTTTTGTTGTTGCTGTTGTCGTTCTTTCTGTATTAGTTATGATGCAGTCTAAGCTGCTACAACCACCCTTCCCCAAAAAAATTTGTTTTAAAAATGTGGAATTTTGTATCTCTGTCATATCACAGTCTCAGTTACTTAGTCCAGGGCTGGCAAGAAAACTGTGTTCCATGAGATGGCCCAAAGTCTAATTCTATCTCCTTATTTTACAATCTTGAAATATGTGGCTTCCATCTCGAATTCTAAGATGCTTGCTTCGTCAGCCACCCCCATATCCACACCCTCAAACTGCAGAAGGATAAAGTGGGCAAATGTACGATATGTCCATTGCTTTTAAGAGCATGTCCAGAAGTGACACTTTTTTTTAAACCTGGAAACATTGTTTTGGCCAACACTTAGCCACATGATTACATCTAACCTCAAGAATTTGGAGACAGTATAGTTTTATGTGGATAGCAATGTGTTCAGATAATTTTAATGCATTGTTAAAGAAATAATGAGATCATTCCCTTACCCCATACACAAAGATAAACTCAAAATGGATAAAAGACCTCAATGTGAGACAGGAATCCATCAAAATTCTAGAGGAGAATATAGGCAGTAACCTCTTCGACATCAGCCACAGTAACTTCTTTCAAGACACGTCTCCAAAGGCAAGGGAAACAAAAGCAAAAATGAACTTTTGGAACTTCATCAAGATAAAAAGCTTCTGCACAGCAAAGGAAATGGTCAACAAAACTAAGAGGCAGCCCACGGAATGGGAGAAGATATTTGCAAATGACATTACAGATAAAGGGCTGATATCCAATATCTATAAAGAATTTCTCAAACTCAACACTCAAAAAACTAATAACTCAGTTGAAAAATGGGCAGAAGACATGAACTGATACTTCTCCAAAAAAGACACACAAATGGCTAACATACACATGAAAAAATGCTCAACATCACTAGCCATCAGGGAAATACAAATCAAAACCACAATGAGATATGACATTACACCAATTAGAATGGCAAAAATTAACAAGACAAGAAACAACAAGTGTTGGCAAGGATGTGGAGAAAGGGGAACCCTCTTACACTGTTGGTGGGAATGCAAGCTGGTGCAGCCACTCTGAAAAACAGTATGGAGGGTCCTCAAGATGTTAAGAATAGAGCTACCCCATGACCCAACAATTGCAGTACTGGGTATTTACACCAAAGATACAAATGTAGTGAAGAGAAGGGCCACATGCACCCCAATGTTCATAGCAGCATTGTCCACAATAGCTAAACTGTGGAAGGAGTAGAGATGCCCTTCAACAGATAAATGGATAAAGAAGATGTTGTTCATATATACAATGGAGTATTACTCAGCCATCAGAAAGTATGAATACCCACCATTTGCATCGACATGGATGGAACTGGAGGGGATTATGCTAAGTGAAATAAGTTAAGCAGAGAAAGATAATTATCATATAGTTTCACTTACATGTGGAATATAAGGAATAGCATGGAGGACATTAGGAGAAGTAAAGGGAAAATGAAGGCGGGGCGGGGGGGATCAGAGAGGGAGATGAACCATGAAAGGCTATAGACTCCAGGAAACAAACTGAGGGTTGCAGAGGGGAGGGAAGTGGGGGGATGGGCTAGCCCAGTAATGAGTATTAAAGAGGGCATGTATTGCAATGAGCACTGGGTGTTACACGCAAACAATGAATCATGGAACACTACATCAAAAACTAATGAAGTACTGTATGGTGACTAACATAATAAAATAAAATTAAAAAAAGAAATAATGAGATAATGAGTATTGTGGAACAGATAGTATTCCCACTTCTATTTGCTCCTTCTATTAGCCGAAAACATCTGAGTAAGTGGTGCACATCCAACTAAGAGCAAATTATGATGACTGAGTATTTCAGGCATTTAATGCTGTGTTTTCCTGTATTTATTACACTAATAAACCCCAAATCTTGGAATGACAAATTATATTACTCTAGTCTCTAACTGTATAAGCCTGTGTTCTAGCTGCAGAGAATAATACTGTGTCTCCAGAACAAGCTATCATGTTTTATGCCACTTTATGTTTGGATACATTGTATCATTTTCTGAATTCTGAATTCTCTCAGTCTCCTCCCAAATTTCTACTCAAAGTTCAAAATCCTGCTGAAAAGTAAACTACTCTGTGAAGCCTCTCTTCTGGCCAGAGTGTCCACTCACTACCGGGTTCCTGCAGAATCATACACATATTTTCACTATAGCACTTGTATACAATAATTATATGTGCATATGTTTATATGTGCATATGTAAAGAATTGATGCTCAGAGTTCAGGTTAACCTAATAAAGTCAAGGATTACTAACTCATTAAGCAAAAAAATAAACCTACATGTATCTGATTCCAAGGCTAAATTCTTTTTCTGTTTATTACATTATTTCATTCCTATTGAAAATAATCAGCAAAATTCACAATCTAAGAGATACAGTTCAGACACTGGAAAGCATTTCTTGTACTAAGACTTATGACATAATAAATATACTATGGTATTAATTGGAAAAGTTGACAGTTCTGGAAAATTAGAACATAGTAGATAAACATTTTGCCATCTCAATCCCTGTAATTTCTTGTCTCCACAGATACTAAAAATTTGCTTGACAAATAGGTGTATATGTTGATTAATACTAGACTTGTATATTCAGTTTATTAAATATCCATTATGTTCTTTGTATTGCTCTAGCCCTGAGGATTCAGTTGTGAAGGAAATGGCTAATTTATAGTTATCCTGGGGTTTATGTTCAGTTCCACCTGATGGTGGGGTATCAGGAAGAAGGGAGACAGACATTATGAGAACAAATAAACAAGACATCTTTAGATAGTGTTAAATGCAATTAAAAACAATAAAATAGTGAAATGATAGATTAGAAAGACTGAAGAAAATATTCAGATTAGGTGGTCAGGAAAAACCTCTCTAAAGATACGGCATTTATATGATAGTATGGAGCACAGGACAGAGACCTAGGCTGGAAATAAACACTATTTGTAAATACTCACAAAAGAAAATATGGACACATAAGAATAAAAGAACTAGAGGTAAGCCTTAGAACATTCCAATAATTACTAGTCCAGCAGGAAAAAAAAATGGTAAAAAAGCAGAAAAGGAGTGGCCATTGAAAAGGAAATGAAACTAGAGTATGAGGACAAGGAAACCCAAAAAGTACTATCTTTAGAGGGGTGTAGACAATTGTATAAAATGGTGCTGAGAAAGAGAATGCAGTGAGGACAGAAACTATCCTTCTAGATTTGGACAGATGCAAGTTAATAGTACCATAGACCAAACTTATTAGAGTGATGGCTAGGATCTCTACGGGAGTAAGGTGAAAAACAAATGGGAGATGAAGACATAGACATAGTAATTTCTAGACAATTCTTCCAGAAATTGTGTTGTAAAAGGACAAAGGAAGAGATTTTACATAAAAAGGGATACTTTGCTTTCCTGAAACTTTTCTCTATCTCCCTCCTTCTTTCCTCTCCACCCTCCCCCTTCCTTCCACCCTCCCTTCCTTGGTTGTGCCTATAGCTCTATCAACAACTTTTTTCACTATATGCAGTAACATGAAGAAATACAGTCACCTGTTAAAACCAAAAGATAGTGAAACCTACAACTCCTCCTAACTTTCTGGAGATCCAATATACAATATAGTGCCTATAGTTTAAAATACTGTATTGTACACATAGAATTTGCTAAGAGGGTAGATCTTATGTTAAGTGTTTTTGCCACAAAATAATAATAATAATAAAATCTGTATATGTTTTATAATAACTGCTAAAGAGGAAAGATTAGCTCATCTACTTTGTACTACGTTGAGTGAGCAAGGTATATACAGATAATTTATAAATGTCTTATCAAGATGATGCCTTGATAAATGGAAAACATTAATACATCTTTTGCTCTGACATAATCATAAATTTCCATCTTTGATTACAAAATAAATGTGCATTTGCTTAAAAACATCACTACAAATCTTACAAACATTAAAAAGAAAATTAAGGGAATATCAAGATCTTTATGTTACTGTGATCCCCAAAACATATATACCAATCTTAAGGAAGAACTATGAACTAGTATTTCTCCACAAAAATACAGTAATTATTAAAATACATTATTAAATCAAATTGAACAATGTATAAAAACAATACAGAATTACCAAGTAGAATTTATCCTAGAAAGAATATTGCTTTTATATCCATATATCAATCTTGAATTCGCCATTTAATAGAAGCAAAGATCAAAAGCTACATAAGAATTTAGATTGTGCAGAAAATTCCCACTTTTGATGAAAAGCTGGACTCATAATTAATGATAAAATTCCTCAGGAAACTATAAATAAATGAGATTTTTGCCACCTGTTAAAGAGCTTCTATGAAAAAAATACAGCCAACCTCATAATCAATGGACAAACACTGTTTTCTATTTAAAATGAGGATCAACTCAAAGTTAATTAATCATTTCATGCAGCACTGTCCTGGATGTCTTTGTCAGTGAATAATGCAAGAATATTAATGTTATACACATTAGGAAGAAAATAGTAAACATTTCTTTATATGTAAATGACATGATCATACATGTAGAAGTCACTAAGAAAACTATAAAATCATTGATAAATATTAGAAGTGAAATTAGTAAGGTGTCAGGATACATTGTCAATATAGAAAGCTCAATCACATTTCTCTGTATTATTAGTAAAATGAGTCTTAATACATAAATCCTGTTTATATTATCAGCTTAAATGAAATAAGAATGCATTTATGGGACTATATGCAAGATATGTACATTGAAAACATCAAAACATTGCTAGGAACATGAAAGAAAACTAAATAATTCAAGAGATACAGCATGTACATGGTTTAGAAAATATAATGGTAAGATGTCAATTTTCTCCATTCCTCCATAAATTTAATGGAATTCCCATCAAAATCTTAATAGCCTTTTAAAATAAATTGATCTGCTAACTCTAAAATTTATTTGATAAGACAAAATAATTGGAATAATCAAAACAAGAACCAAGTTGGAAAAACCATTATCTTGTTTTAACTTATTATAAAACTTCAGTAATCATGGCAGTAATATAGGGGAATATAGAAATATAGGGGAGTGAAGCAAAACTGAGCATCCAACAATAGACCCACACATATATAGTCATTCCATTTTCTCCAGAGAAAAGTCATGTGAGGACACAGTGAGAGGCATTATCTGAAAGCCGAGGAGAGAGGCCTAATCAGAAACCAATCCTGTGGGCATCTTGATCTTGGACTCCCAACCTCCAAAGCTGTGGGGAAACTGAAGATTAGAATAGTTTTACTTTGTTCAAGATTCATAAAGCTAGCTGTAGCAACATGAATTCACGAGTCTTGGCATCAATTTGCTCTTTAAACTAAGTGACTATGGGGCGCCTGGGTGATGCAGTCGTTAAGCGTCTGCCTTTGGCTCAGGGCCTGATCCCAGCATTCTGGGATCGAGCCCCACATCAGGCTCCTCCGCTAGGAGCCTGCTTCTTCTGGCTGTCTCTGTCAAATAAATAAAATAAATCTTTAAAAAAAAAACCCAAAAACTAAGTGACTAGTAAGTGACTGATGAAACACAAATTTAACTGATTTGAGCCTATGAATTGCTAAATTCAAAAGCTTGCACCAAACTTACTCTGACCTTTTGGTGTATGAGTCTTAACATTAAATCTCACTGGAACAAAAGCAACAACAACAAAAAGACCCATACTCTAGAGCCTTCTAAAACATTATTATATCAAAGCAAGAAGAGAGTGACAATACTTGGACAGTTTACCAGTGTGAATGAAGAAGGCTGCGCATGGGTGAAATAAGTTAACTCCAGAGCTCCATTACCTCAGACCTCCTCCAGAAGCCTCAGTATCTGTAGGAGTCATATTTTGGTATATCTATACATACTGTGTCAGAAATTGGTGAGTCGTGCCTCTTTTGACTGGATTTACTAGTGAGTAGACCTGGATGAGACCAAGCACTTCTGGACAGAATGTGGAGAGTTAGTGCAGGAAGATCGGCAGGAGAAGGAAGGGAAGAATGAAGGGGGGGTAAACAGAAGGGGGAATGAACCATGAGAGACTATGGACTCTGGGAAACAAACTGAGGGCTTCAGGGGGGAGGGGGGTGGGGGATTGGGATAGGCTGGTGATGGGTATTAAGGAGGGCACATATTGCATGGTGCACTGGGTGTTATATGCAAATAATGAATCATGGAACATTACATCAAAAACTAAGGATATACTGTATGGTGACTAACATAACATAATAAAAAATTATTTAAAAAAAAAAGAATGTGGAGAGTTAGGTGAAGCTCACTTTATGGAAAAATAAAATTATATTTTATTTTACCTATTTGGATTTTTTAAACTTTAACTGATCATGAAATCCCAATTCAGCCCTTGCTTACTATTAGCGATATAGCCAATGCAATTGACCAAGATACAGATAAAATTCCAATTTGACTCTTAGGCAGACAAAGGACAAGGGCTGCCTTTCTTTCCAAAGACCAAAGTGCCATTATGTTTGCGCTATCAACTTTAACTTTTCACTGTGAGCTCACTTCTTTGCTACTTCTATCTCAATGTGATTATTTATTGCAGTGCATTTGAGAACAATTAAGATAAGAGCAAGAATCCAAAGAATAAGCACTCAAGGACATTGAAATAAAGTCAAAGTAATTTAGTGAGAAACAATGAAAACTGACAGGGGAACTATGCTATCATTTTGTACTCTGGGCAGAGGAATTTTAGCTAAGTGAGAATTCTGGAATTAAAAATGTGTTTTGCTTTCTTTGTTATACTGTGTTTGCTCTTATTGGCCAGATCACAAGCTGATTAGAATAAATGCTAGTGGACAGTATGTGAACCTTAGTTACTGCCTACTCAGCACATTGCCAATTTTGCACACCAAAATTTTCCATGTAAAAAATCAGTCAAGTATTTAAACCATTCACCCTTTTTCATTTTTCTATCACATCTCAGAACTTAAGTTCTTGTCCCCTACAAAAATACTTTCTTAAGCAGCCCAACGACTTCTGAGTTGAAAGCTTGATTTTTCCAACTATAATATGACTGTCCAGCACAAAACCACCACAGCAGTAAGAAAAACATGTATCTGAGGTAACACCACTTTCTATTGGCACAAATAACTGATTTTTCTCTGGGGGCTGGAATTTTCATGGTAGTGGAATGATCATGGCATCACGTGAGAGTAATTCTGAGTTCTTAGTAGTAATTAGGTGCTGAAATGTATATTTTATTAATATTTTGATAGATGACTTACTCACCCTTTATTCACTACATGTAGGTGATCCAGTGTGTGAATTACATGTATTTATATTTTTTCATATTTTCATTATTAGTGAAAAATACAGATATTTTTCAATCAGCCAGCACTCTTCTAAGTTGTCTTCCCCTACCTTTGATAATTATGCTTAGGGAATCAATCTAATTTGAATATTAGTCTGAGCAAAACATAATTAAGAATGTAAATCTGAAGAAAAGCAAAAACTAATGGAATCCAAAATCGAATATAGATGATGTTTGAATTATCTCATTACTCCTTCTTTTTATCATCTCAAGAACTAACTATATACTAAAAAGATTGTATGTATGGATGTATTCTTTGGTGCATAAACATGAGTCATTCTAAAGTGGGATCTGACAGCTGAGGACAGTGCAGAAAAATGTGTTTTATTTATTGTAGGTTCAATGTATTCTAGGCAGAAGAACTGCTTACTTATGTGGTTTAGTAAATTGGAACAAGGGACTAAGAGTGAGTGTGAACTTCCCCTGGAAGTCTTTAAAACTTACAATGCTTTGAAATTGAGACAGAGCGAAAAGTCCTTCGATGCCCCCACATAAAGAAAAAAACGTTTCTTGAGTATAGTTGACACACTATGCTATATTAGTTTCAGGTGTGCTATATAGTGATTCCACTTCTCTATACATTATGCTATGCTTGCCACAAGTGTGGCTACTGTCTGTCACCATACAACATTATTACAATATCATTAGTATATTCCCAATGACTTATTCATTCGGTAAGTAGAAGCCTTTGACTTATTCATTCGGTAAGTAGAAGCCTGTAGCTCCCACTCTCCTTTGCCCATTTTGCCCATTCACCCAACCCCTCCCCTTTGGCGACCATCTGTTTATTCTCTGTATTTATAAGTCTGATTTTGCTTTTTGTTTATTTATTCTTTTTTTCTCTTTTTTAGAGTCCACATATGAGTGAAATCATATGGTAATTGTCATTCTCAGTCTGACTTATTTCACCTAGTACAGTACCCTTGAGGTCCATCCACCTTTATATAATTTTTAAGTCAAGGGAGAAGGGAATGGAACTTTATTAGCTATTCACTGAGTACAAGTAATTTTATACACTTAATATTTTATGTTTACTAATTTGGTGAGTGCATTTTTATTAGCTCTTGTTATGGATGTAAGAAATGAGGCTCAGAGAAATTAAATAGCTTGTCAAAGCTCATACAGCTGGTAGGTGGAAAGCTTGGATTTTGATTCATTTTTTTAAATCCAAATATTGTAATTCTTTCTAGAATGTTATGGGGAAAATAACTAGAATTTTAGTTCTTAGTTTACTTACAATTTTAGTTCTTAGTTTATTTTTCTATAACATATTTCAAATTGGTTCAATATGTGCTTCAAATTTTATTTCCAATACAATTGTATTAAATTTTCTCATTATTCCTGTGGAACAATTAGAAACTGATGTTGTTTCTATTATCCTTCAGAAGTGAAATCAGAAAAAAAAAAGTGTCTTTTATTTGAAATCATCCACAAGGTCTAGCTATGAATTTTCCCAGGACCCTGGACTAGCAGCTTAGACCAATATAATGCCTTTGACCACACTAAATGTATAGGAAGTTATAAATAAGCATTTTTTTCCATTGAATTATCTTCCTCGATCCATGGAACAAACTTTACTTTTCCATGTCTCCTTAAACACCTAGAATATGTAAAGGATTCATTTTGATTATTTGATCACTTTTTTGGCCTCTGGAGAAAAGTAATCATTAGATTTGCAGTTTTAAGGAATGTAGACACTATATGAGCAGCTCTTCTTTTTCAAATAGAACTGCAAGAGTTCAATAAAGCAAACCTGTATCTGGAATTAAAATCTCATGACCTCAGATCATTGCTCTTCCTCCTATGTCTCATTGACTTCCATTTGCTCATGCAGTTCATTATTAGCTGGAAAACATTTTTAGTGTTTAATAGTCTCTTTGAGAAACTCTTTTATCATTAAAGAATAAGTTCATGAAGCTTCCAAAATGCCACCGTACTGTGTATACTGCTGTAATAAAAAGACTAAGCAGAGCTTTATAGCTAATTTTAAAAATCAGCAGCACAACCAAATGACACAAGCTCTAAAATCATGCCATGGAATGTATGGACTATTGAAATGGTTCTTATTTCTCCTTGACAGCCTTTAAAGGAGAATTCTAATGTTCCATCTTGTCTGTATTTTACACTTGCAAGAGAAGTTTGGAGACATTTTATAATAAATGTATATAAGAAAGTTGGTCACATTCTAAATAATGGAGAAGCTTATCAGAGAAATGCCAGTTTCAATAAAAATTCTACCTAATCCAGTGGCATAGATTCCTGTAAAAAGTTATCAAATTTTAAAAAGGAAATTGCAAAACTAATCCAAGTACATGTACAGTATGTACAATGTACTATGACAGAAAATACTTTGAGTTGTTTTTTTTTTTAAGATCCAAGTTACAGAATCTAAATAGTATAATTTGTGGTAAATGTCAAGGAACATTATTCTGATAAATGTCATTGTAATAATTAGATGGAAATTGTTCTGGGTATTAGACACTATATAATCAGTTTTGATAGAAAGATCAAAGGTGTAAATTTATGACCATTCTGTGAAGGCATTTATCAGAAGCTTTACTGGGGAGAGGAGAGAGAGACAAGGAGGGTAACAATTTATGGTAAAACAATTTATGGTAAATTCTCTTCAGCTATAATCTTAGCTTGTAAGTTCTTTGAATATAGACTATGCACTTTATCCTCTTTTTGAGAGTGCAATTATAATGATTTTAAACACGTGAAAGCCAAAAATGAAGTTCATTAAAATTATATTTTCCAGTTAGATGATTAAGCAAACACAAAAATACAATTCCTTAAGTTATAGTATAGGTACTGATAATGGGGAGCAATGAACTTTTATAACTTTCTTTTCAAGCAGAACCAGTTATTAAAGGAGTTTATTGATTCCTTTATTTTTTCTTTCTTTTCTTTTCTTTTCTTTTCTTTTCTTTTCTTTTCTTTTCCTTTTCTTTTCTTTCCTTTTTAGTGTGGAACCAGTAGTGTGTAGGTCGAAATGGGAAATGACAAAAATATGGAGGATGGTCTCAAAAAATACATTTTTGGAAGACAAAATTACTGTATATGAAATAATTAAAATACATGCAACATATTCTTCCATCATTTTTCTAAGTCAGAACTTTTCAAATTGGGGGAAATGTTAGTCTTTCAGCCTCAGGAAAAGTCAGAGGCCCTCTGTTTATCCTATTGTTCTGTATACATATTATGCATTTCATGATATTACAAATAGTAAGAATTATTGGCCTGGCAAGAAATTTTATAGAAAATCTAAAAAGGGAAATATCATTACAGATTTCAGGGAAGAAGGAAGATGGAAGAATTTGTTGGCAGGACACTTACAGTATTCAGGAGATATATCTTCTCTCTTTCACATTTAGAATGGTTAGCTCAAAAGAGCCATGGCTGGCTGACATCCTGTCTGGCTTCTCAAGGTATACTGTCTGGCTGCCTGTGTATATTTGGGCATAAACAGGAGGGAAAGGAAAACAGTGTGGGAGGGAGCCAAGGTGATTTTGGAACACTGTAATTGATTCGTCAATTCAAGAGTCTTACAGAACTCAAGGTCAGTCTAAATCTGAGGCAGAAAACCCAGATCTATTTCACAGTGACTGAATACTTGCCACAGCTCAGGCTCACTCAAACCCCCATGGGACGTCTGTGAAATCAGTGAGTTTAGTTTATGAACCAAAGACAGCTTATATCTGTCCTTAAATGGAACACAAAATAATATTTCAGTATCCCCAAAAGTAACAAAATGGGGTTTGATGGAGAGAATTAAAATGAAGGTATTAATCAATAACTATTCAAAAATGAAAACAGACATGGGACCATTGAGGTTTTAATGCAAAAGTTTTTGCAATTTTATGTTTTATCTGTTACAGAAATTCTAATTTCACTACATTTATAAAAAATGTAACCAACCAATGTATTTCTACAATGTCTTTTAAGAAATTCACATTCTGTGAATTAGGTCATCTAACCAAAATTTATTTTAACTGTGAGAAACTTATATAGGTAAAAGGTAGACTTCTTTTTGTTGGCTGAAGCTCATAGTTATTTCATCTTGCCATTATCTTTACAACATAATGGGTTCTTTCTTCCAAATCCATGTCGATCTGTTTATTCAAGAGTAAGTCAAATTTAAGGAATTGTTCTCATATAAAAAAAAAAAACTTTAGTGTTGTTTATTTTAATAAAGTTTGTAAAGCAATGATGTTATTTGGAGAAGCTTAACAAATATGAAATTTATTGTCATGCCATCTGATGTGCAAAGCAGCTGCCTATACACATTTAACAGGCTTCTTTTCTATTTAAAACCCTTTTATTTCTCTGAGGCCACTATTCAAATGGCTGGCAGGGGATAATTTGTTTTGTTCAGTGAATTCCTGATTGTTGTACAAGGAAAAGTTCTCTCACCTTTCATTCAACAATTCATCTTCCTATGGTGATTTATTTTACTATTTCCAGACATGCTTTATTACCTACAGACATGGCATGTACTTTTTTTCTTTCTTTTTGAGAATCGACTGAGCCCTAAATAGGTATGCACATTATAACAAGTTAGAAACTCCTTGAATTATACATTATTATAGACAATTCTATTGTCTTGTTCTGCACAATTTAATAAACATGCCTATATGCTATTGTATAAAATTGAGAAGAATATTTTGGTGGATCCATATATTAATCATTTAGGATTTTCTTTGATAAATAATATGGAAATGTATTACATACTAGGTGACAAAGTCAATGGTGAAATAATACTTGAGGGTGTCAGAAATGTTTGTTGTTATGTCATAACTCTGTAACTTCATTCTGATTAGCAAGAAAAGACTCCAATATGGAAGTGACATTTATGAGAAAGAGAGAGGGAAGAAGAGATCACATTAGATTCTTTTTATATATGTCAATGTTATTTTAATGCAGTTCAAATGACAAGTGAAAAATATGTATAAGATCCTAGAATTTGGGTGTTCAAAACAGCTGTATGGTTCCTGTTTTGAGTCATACCTCATTGTCAAGAGAGTCTACATATATCGCCTGTCAGTGCACAGCAGATGATAAAGTATTTTTATTTGCATCAATGTCCAATTTGAAAAAATATCTTAAATAGAATAAATATTCATTCTAGTTTGTAGAGTAAAACATGGTATGTAAAACCAGAAGTGCAAAGTGTGTCAACTCTCATAATGTTTTCATTGCTTTGATAACTATAGAAATTTCTGAAATCTCTTAATTGGATCAATATAGTTCCTTCACATAAGATAAAATTTGCTAACGGTATTTTTCAGAAATATGGTTCCCATAAGGTTGTACTTATCTTGGTAAGCTAAAGGATAATTAAATGCTTTTCAATAATTAATTAGTGAGATTAAAAAATCAACGGGGATCCAGGGAATATAAACTCCAGTGGTCTTCAGTGTGAATGTCGACTTGGCAAGGTCGGATTCTTCAATTTTATTCTCTGTGAAATGACCCATTCTGGCTCTCTTGTTCCAGGATTTTCTGCCTCAAGGATTTGATTCTGGATTTCTGGATGTAATTCATAGCTCTCTTTTCATTTGACTCATATGTAAATGCAGCATATCTTAGTTTGTCAAACAAATACTTGGATGTCTAGGGTCATCTTTCTTTTATTTTTTTAATTGAATACTGTTCATTTGGATTCTGCTCCATATATGCGCCTGCTTACAAGTCCATCTGTGGGGGGGATAGGGTAACAGGGTGATGGCTATTAACAACGGCATGTGTTGTAATGGGCACTGAATGTTATATGCAACTAATGAATCGTTGAACACTACATCAGAAACTAATGATGTACTATATGTTGGCTAACTAAACATAATAATAAATAAAATAAATCAGGCTATGTTTGGAGAGGCAAACTGTAGGTAATAAAGAATTCCACTAAAAAGCACCCAGTTGTTGGGGCACTTGGGTGGCTCAGTTGGTTAAACGTCTGACTCTTGATTTCAGCTCAGGTCATAATCTCATGGTCATGGGATTGAGCCCCATGTCGGGCTCTGTGCTCAGTGTGGAGTCTGTTTCAGATTCTTTCTCCCTCTCACTCTCTCTCTCTCAAATAAACAAATCAAGTCTTAAGAGAAAAAAAGTACCCAGTTGCTTTCACATACCGTTTGTCCCACTTTGTTTATCAGAAGCTCCTTAGTGAAGTTATCCTATAAAGTTCTGCTGTGCTTTTATAACATGATAGAAAGCTTGTGGAAAGTCTCATCAGAAAAGTGAATAAAAGCATAAACATAGAAAAATTCCTCCTTCTTCCCCAAAATTAATTTTGTGTAAAAAAGAGATATATTAGTTCCCATCTGTTAGAAATGCCAGTACTAATGTATTTTTTCCTCAATCTCCAATATTCCCTTTTTAACAAATGAGTCACTTTTTCTTTCAACATACTTCTTAAGCAATTTATGCCAGTTTCCATACAAGGGGTTTTCAGACGGAGAGGTCAGTCATGAAGCTGGATGCTATTATTTCAAGCTCTGCCAAGCTAGAGGCAGAAATGTGGGTGTCGTGACCATATACATGGTTGCTGAGACAATGGAAGTGGGCAAAATCATCAAGGGAGGGAGAGAGACAGAGAGAGGGGCACCAACCAAAAAGGAGTATTCTGACTGAAAAAAGAAAAGGCAAAGTGTGCTGTGTTGGAATATCAGTGAGAGGAAAGTTTGGGTAATGAAGAATTGGTTTCTCAGGGCCAAATACTGCAGATTTCAGTTAGGATCAGGGCAGAGTCATTCACACCAAGATCAGGTAATATAAAGGATTGATGACCTTGATGATGGTGGAATGAATAGACTTTGGAGAAAAGAAATGAAGTGTTCTGAGTTGAAGAATGAACAATGGGTATGAGAAAGTCAGTAAGTCTAAAATACTCTCAAAAGATTAGTTGTGTAAGAATGTGAAGCTTAATGGTGGTGACTGAAAGATGGAAATGGAAAGATACTGTTTTATTTTGTTTTGCTTAGAAGGATGTACTAAGATGGGGTACTTGTGAATAGATTTCACGATCAAGAGATAGTCAATAGGGAAGGAGAGGTTAAAAATACATAAAAAGCAGGGATGATACATGGGTCAGAAAATAGTACTGCAGGAGAAAGCAGCACTAATATGGAACAAAACAAGGCGAGTGGGTGCAGATAGAGAAACATGAACATGGACGGGTGGGAATAGGGAGTTGAGACATTTCACTCTTAATTGACTTTGTGTAGTGAAATAAGAGGCTTTTGCATGGTGTGAGTTCTTTTTATGCTTTGACTATGAATTTTAATGTTAATATACTAAGTTATAATTCAAATTGAACAAGTCATGTCCGTTTCTTCTTCCTCTTCAATATCTACTGACACTGATAAATGTATGTTTAGCGGTCTAGTTCAGCTTGCGGGTACTAATGAAGAAGTTAGTCTCCATTATGGACATTCGTGCCATGTAACTTTTAACCGGAGAAAGGAAGTGAGAGATAAAGCTGATAGACTGTTAATGTTTTAGTTTACAAGTAATATGATCTTATTCAGATATATGTTATCAAAACCTCTTAAAAAAAGCCTTTTAAAGTTTGCTAATCCATATTCACTGCTTACAGCTGTGAGGTGAATAGTGTGTTTGGGGTTGCACAATGTCATAGTCTTTTCTATGACCCAAGAGTAACAAGGTCCTTCCCCTGTCCCACTTTGTCACAGAATTTCTCTATCCAGTGACCACAGGCAATTTCAGAAGTTAGAGCCATGTATAAAGAAGAGCCCTAAGTTGGTATATTAAGGAAAAGGAAAGAGAGTTACCCAGCAGCAGGCTAGTTAGTGTTTCCCTCATTTCCTACGAGCAAATGTTAATGAAAGGATTAAGATTTTTCTAAAACTCAAGACACAGATTCTATGTTTTTATGCTTTTATATAAATGAATGCATTAAAAGCTATTTTTTTAAACTACAGAATTAGGTCATCTTCAAACTCATATGTAGTTTGAGGGAAATTCCTGAAATATTGTTTCTTCCTCAAATTTTAGCTGATAAAGAACATTAAGGATTGAGAATATTTTCATTAATTTCTACACAGTGAAACGCTTCAAAAATACTAGTCCTAATGGAATCACAGAGTAAATTCCTATGGGATTTTTAGACTTATACTTCTCTTTAAGTCACTTACTATTTTTTAGATCTATATTGCACTCAACATAATTGACAATGCATGAGAAGAATGACAAAAGAAGCAGAATCTATATGTCTATAGTTCACAATAATATCATTGCAATTTATCTAGAAGAAAAGGATCTCATCCCCTTATTTCCTCTAAAAGACATCATTTTTAAGCCTTTATAAGTTTTCTTGGTATTGCTCAGAAAATTAGTCTCACTAAGTAGAGAACCATAATAATGATTTGTGATTTTTCAGATGGGTGGGAGAAGGAAAATGGAATGCTCTGCAAGATAACTAGAGTTTAGGTTGGGCTTAGTCAAGGAAAAGGAGAAGCTCTAGCAATCTGACAAGGGACCTGTGTCTGAAAAGAAAAAATAGGCAGTGAAAAATCACCTTCCCTGGGAAATGCTGATTCATTTTCAGGAAGAGTGATGTCTGCCATTGGATTTACAGTTATATCCAGACCTATGTAGTAATTGCATTCTGCTGCTCCCTAACCTTTAGAAGGGTCTGCTATGAGAAACCACCTGCTGTTAGGGGAATGAAAGAACAGTGACGAAAGCTAGCAAAGGACAACACTTACATGAGCAGGTTAAGGCAGAAAAGTAATCAATTGTATTGGCTGACTCAGCAATAAATATGATAGAAACTACTTTTCCTACATATAAAAGAGGATGTGACCACTGGGGTGGAGGGCAGATATTGGGTGCTACATGAAATCTGTAGAAAATACTAACGCTATCTGATTTGCCTCCTTGCCACAGGAATCTGATACATGATTAAAACAGCAAAGCAGAGACACATGGCTTCATTCTTTTATATATTTGTAATGTCCTCAAAATTTGAAAAGTACTGAAAATCACATGCAAAATGTCTAAATTAATCACTCCTATGCAAATCACAATAAGAAATGAATATATTTACAAAGTACTAAAGGGGCAAAAAAATGGTGAGGAGATTTAAGTGGTGACTGTTGGTGGGAATGCAAACTCGTGCAGCCTCTCTGGGAAACAGTATGGAGGTTCCTCAAAAAGTTAAAAAAAGAACTACCCTACCATCCAGCAATTGAACTACTAGGTATTTATCCAAAGGATACAAACACAGTGATTTGAAGGGGCACATGCAGCCCGATGTTTATAGCAGCAATGTCCACAATAGCCAAAATATGGAAAGAGCCCAGATGTCCATCAACAGATAAATGGATAGAGAAGATACAGTAGAGTATTACTCAGCCATCAAAAAGAATGAAATCTTGCCATTTGCAACGATGTGGATGGAACTAGAGGGTATTATACTAAGTGAAATAAGTCAAAGACAAAAACCATATGATTTCACTCATATGTGGAATTTAAGAAATGAAACAGATGAACATAGGGGAAGGGAAGGAAAAATAAAATAAGATAAAAACAGAGAAGGAGGCAAACCATAAGAAACTCTTAACTATAGGAAACAAACTGAGGGTTGCTGGAGAGGAGATGGGTGTGGGGAAGGTATAACTGGGTGTTGGATATTAAGGAGGGCCTTGATGTAATGAGCACTGGGTATTATATGCAACTGATGAATCACAAAATTCTACCCCTGAAACTAATAATACAGTATATGTTAACTACATTGAATTTAAATTAAAAAATTAAAAAAAAAAAAAAGAGAGAAAATCTTTGGAAGGGTTTGAAGAAGGTGAATGGCTGAGGAGAATTTGCTTCCTGAGCAAGAACAATGTGTTCCAAGCCTGGGGAAGAAGACATGGCAGAGGGTTAATTTGGGCTTTTTATGGCTACTATTAATCAACGTTTCTTAACAATTTAATGGGCTTCTAGGAAAAATCCAATATGTAACAGTAAACAAAGAAGAGAGAAACTCCTTTTCTAGTGTAAATATTTAAGGCATTTTGAGTCAGGAAAGACTTTGAGAGGCATTAGGACATTTCTAAAAGTTTCAGTATTAAAACAGTTCAGTCAAAATTCTATTCATTAATTCACCTGATTTTTACTTAATACATATTCTGTGTGCCAGACATTGGGCACATATGACAGATTTCATTCTTGCCATTATGGGGTTTATATTCTGCAGGAGCAGAAAAAAAACAATGAGAATGCCTGGTGCTCTATGTTCTAGTTACTATGTCTGCATAAACAATTACCCCACAACTGAGTGGCTTAAAACAACAACAAAGTTTATTTTGTGCATCAATCTGTCATCTGCTCAGGACTGAGGTGGTACAAAGGTTAGGAGTTGAAATCATCTGAAGGCTGACGTGTCTAATGTTTGAAGCTGGTTGTCAACTGAGACTTCTCTGGAACCATGGGCTGGAAAAATTATTTATGGTCTCTCAATATGTCCTGGTATTTCTCAGATCATGGGGTATGGGTTCAGCCCCTGGAGTGAGAGAAAAAAAAAATATCTGTATGGCCCTTTTGGACTTAGTCTTGGAAATCACACAGCATGATCCCTTTCAGCACATTCTATTCATTGGAACAGTTCAAATGCCCACCCATACTCAGGGAAAGGGGAAATAGACTCTACCACTTGATGAGAGGTTACAAGGTACTAAAGGAGAATTTGTGAACGGAAATGTTGCCGTAGCCATTTTTGGAAAATACAATCTACTACATTTTGTTTTTTCAGTTTTTAGTCTAGTAAACAAGAACTTGAATGTGGTATTAATGAAAAATATTTACTCATTTAAAATATTTCATTGAACTTGTCTCTCTTTGGAGATCTTACTAATATTACTATTATTATTAACATTATCAGTTTGTGAACTTCCAAATCTCTTGGCCTTTAACTTTTTCTCTGCTATAGCCTAATAATTTGAGTGTAACATTCAAAAGCTGGTGTTGTATAAAGGCTACTGAAAGGGACTATATGAAACTTTTGGGTTTGGAATATTTAATTTGTAATGTTCATCTGAAAGATAGTAGTACTCTTATCAAGCGGCGTTAAGGATGAGCTTATAATTCACATTGGCTTGAATAGGAAAAAAAATCACACATAGACTGTACCCACTAGTCCCAGCTAATCCCCTTGAGAATTATCATTATACTTTATTTTATAATCATTTAACTTAAACAACTTACTGACTCTGTGTATTGTAAGTAAAGCCTTATCATAAATAACCATTCTATACCACATAACACGGTTCAAAGATGTTAATGTGTTCTGTTCTATGGTAGAAATTACCTCTCCTTTAAAAAATGTTAGAGACAGAGCCAGATGAAGGACACAATGCAAAAAACAATCGTGAAAAAATTGTATCAGAAAAATACAAAGTATATGTCATTTTGTCCAGATTAAAGGTAAGAGTACATTAAAGTGGAAAGGGTCATTGTTGAAATGATTACACTAGTCACAATGACATCATCAAGCCTCACTTCATTTTTCTAAAGGTTAGTAGGCAAAGGACTATGTCTGCTCTTTGAAAATGTCAAATAAAATGCTATTTTTCCTAAGTGTGAAGTAATGTTAATCTAAACATTACAAGCACAAATGATATTAAGGAAACAAATTTAATGCATACTATTAATCAGAATTTTTATATTCTTACAAATTTAGGATGCACTCAAAGAAAGTTTGAAGAAGATGACAAATTTATATTTTTTATTCTTAGATATATTAACCATAACCTAAGGACACTGAAGGAGAAAGAATAATCAAAGGCTTAGAAATTCTGACAAGGAGAAAAGAAAATAATCTTAAATTGAAATAATAGAACTAAATGAACACTTAATTCGAGAGAACACAACCTGATATACTGGGTTAAGAGTAACTACTAATTATATATCACTTACTCTATTTCCCAGTACTTCAGTTTCTTTGTTGTAATCATAATGTTTGCCACGGACTACTTGCCAAGGCTTCCCTGAAAAAATACTAGATTGTTTCTAATACTTTTACATTAATATTGAGGCTGTTTCCAATCCTTGTACGTATCCATATGCATAAATCTTTTATGTATGTGCTAATGTATTAGTAGGATAAATTCTTAAAGGTGGAATTGCCACATCAGAGGGTATGTCTATTTTTAATTTTAAATGATATTTAACTCATAGTTTATATTCTCTGGTATTGTCAGATGGCTGTTCATGTTCTTTTAATAAAATCAGTCAAGATAAATCCATATTTCCAACTTCTAATGTTGTAAACCAAAAAAAGGTGGATTTTTTTTTTTATTATTCCTGAATTCCTGAAAAGTAGAAGAGACCTAGCATATGCACACCTCAGCTCACTAAGGGGATGGCACCAACCTGAGGGGAATTAGGGAAACAAGAAATTAAAAGTGTTGATCAAATCTGTATGCACTGAGTACATGTTCTTTTCATATGACATACTCTTCTTTAGAACTTGTAATGGCCTTTGTAAAAATGATGTATGTAATTTATTATACAGTATAGTTTAATATACAGTACTTTATTCTCATTTCTTAGGTAATTAAAGTAAAGCATAAACTATTATCAGAGATCCATAGTGGTTTTTAACATCAAAACCACATCATAGACTTCTGGTTTCCCATCTGACATGTAAAGGGTTTAAAGATCATCACTCCTCTCCTCACAAGAAGAAAAATGCTGAACAAATGGAAAAACAACAATTCTTAGATCTATCAAAGAATTGTCTTCATAGGGAAAACTGCTGTCCTGAAAAAAAGAGACCCAGAAAGTTTATTTACCAGAACTAAACTTAGTTAGATTTGCCAAACAAAACACTAGAACAAAAGAAGAAATAGATCATTGAGTACATTGTTCTTTTTTGTATTTTTCTTTTTTTTTTTTTTTAAAGATTTTATTTATTTATGAGAGAGAGAGAGAGAGCACAAGCAGGGGGAGCACCAGAGGGAGAGGGAGAAGCAGGCTCCCTGAGCAGGGAGCCTGACATGGGACTCTGTCCCAGGACCCTGGGATCATGACCTGAGCCCAAGGCAGATGCTTACCTGACAGCCACCCAGATGCCCCTCTTTTTCATATTTTTCTAAAGGAAAAACAAACAAACAAACAAACAAGTACACAACTTCTACTCTCTAGAGATGAGGACCAAGGAGGGAGGTTTGAAAAAGAAAGTATCCTGTACCCAGAAAACCTATCTTCTTCATCACTTTCCATCTCACTGGCTCTGGGAGGGTCCTGGAAACATGAGAGAGGAAGAAATTACTGTAGCTAAAATAGATGTTGTTAAAGAAAAATCTGTGTCCATGTGTCAGATTGTCCAATTTTTGCCACATCAAATTTTTTAGATTTCTTACAGCTGATAATAGTGCTGTTTGTCCCAAACTTAAATTTGCCTGAAACATAAGATTAGTGGGTTTAAAAGTAAACATTATAGTGCTAGCTTTGACAGCACATATACTAAAATTGGAATGATACAGAGAAGATTAGCATGCCCTCTGTGCAAGAATGATATACAAATTTGTAAAAGTATAATTTTATATTGTTTTTTCCTTTTAGTTTTCATTTGAAATATCAATTTTGATATTAACTAACAAATTTTGGCTCTCTGGCTATCGTAGCTGGACATATGGATGAGGTGACTCAGGTTTAAAAATACAAAGGACGTGCAGAAAATTGCAAAGCATTCTCCGTGAAATCAATGTTTATAAAGTATTCAGGGACATTCTCTAAATGGCTTCTTACATCTGCGGCTGTAACATCTTCTGGTCAGCGCAAAGTAAACCATAAAAGAGAGAAAGATAAAACAAGGCAGTTTCCATTGGTGGCAGCTGCTATACTATGCCCAGGATGTGTCATCTTTACTGACACTTAAAAGGCATATATAAAAACACTTAATGTGTTTGGGTTACTGTTGATGACAGATTGTCACCAAGTCTATCTTCTGTGTAATTTCTTCTACAAGTTCATCTTAAAAGACAGATGCTTCAGGTATTTTGGGACTTACAAATTTAATGGGTTACTATTTTTCTGTTGCAACTGGTGTTTCCAGAATGATAGTGTAAGTGTTCAGAATAGCTAATGTGATGGAAATCTCTGAAAGTGTAATTATGTGCTTTGATTCTGTTTATAAAGAAATGAATTTGGTGGCATCAGTTTCTTAAAATAGACAAAATGTCACAGGACTGTAGTGCATACTTGTTTGGAAATACAGATAGTAGGAGTTAGAGTTGCTCATAACTGGATAACTTCATGAGTTGGTACTGATGGGAAATTAGCAATTTTTTCCTCACATTTACCTAAACCACATGTAATTAACCTTGAAGCCACAGGGACTAGTGATATGGAAGATTTAGGGACATAGACATTTCTTAAAACGAGCCCTTATATTGGCACCTATTTTTCCACTTTGGATCTTCTTAGTTTGAACTTATCTTACTTCTTGACTATCATGCTTTATTTAAATTTCCAGTCTTTTCAAAATGTAGTTTGTCCTTTCAACACCCTATCTCCACCCATGTGACAGAGATTTAATCATCTTTTGAGTCACTGTTTAGATATCACTACCATTTATCCCAGAAATGTATTCCCTCCACCACATCTGAGTTAGGTACACTTCCTTTGGTGTCTTTCCTTGTCTATCTCTGCGAGGTGTTTGAAACTATCTCCATTACCATTTTATTCTTTTATTCTTATACTGTATATATTATTTATTAGTTTTACTATTTAAAAGGTGTAAGAAAGTGATTTTTTATCGTTATTAGAAGATTTAGTTCCTGTGAGGGTTATCACTTAATTTTTTTCTCTAGGAGTTTTGAACTACCTGGTTGTACCCGGTTTCTATAGCTGCCATAACAAATTACCAAAAAGTTAATGGCTTCAAACAACACAGATTTATTATTTTACAGTCCTGTAGGTCATAAATTAGAAACAGGTCTCATTGGGCTAAAGTCAATATGTTGGTAGACTATGTTCCTTTCTGGAGATTCTGGGAGAGAATCTGTTTCCTTGTTTTGTTCCTGTGCTTTTTGTGTCAGATCCAGAAAAAACATTGCCAAGCCCAATGTCAAGATTTTCTCCTAAGTTTCCTTCTAGGAATTTTATAGTTCCAAGTCTTATATTAAATCTTTAATCCATTTTGAGTCTATTTTGGGGTATAATGTAAGATGGGGGTCCAATCTCTTTTAAATATGGTATCCAGGTTTTCCAACGCTATTTGTTGAGGACACTGTCTTTTCCTCATTGGGTATGCCTAACACTCTTGTCAAAGATCAGTGGACTGTTTTTATATGGATTTATTTCTGAGCTCTCTGAAAAGTACCTAGGCTGATACTAGGTGATAAAACATAAATGGGGAGTAATTGCATAACTTCTGGCTTGTCACTGTCTTTCAAAAAAGAGATTTAATGATAAAAGCAAATGGCAAATGTAAAAATAAAGAGTTCCCTTTTACGTAGTAATTTTACCTTATAAAGCACTTTCAGGGTATCTTAATCTTCGCAACTACTGACACTACAATCCCCACTTAAGAATGAGAAAACAGTGGGGCGCCTGGGTGGCGCAGTCGTTAAAGCGTCTGCCTTCGGCTCAGGGCGTGATCTCGGCGTTTCAGGAGGCGTTTCGGGAGGCGTTTCGGGATCGAGTACTACATCGGGCTCCTCCGCTGGGAGCCTGCTTCTTTCTTCCTCTCTCACTCCCCTGCTGTGTTCCCTCTCTCGCTGGCTGTCTGTCTCATAAAAAAAAAAAAAAAAAAATGAGAAAACAGTGACTCTGAGACTAGCTAATGTCCCAGAATTATGGCTTCATTAAAGATCATTCTAGGTCTCATTGTTAATATTATAGGCTCTTTAAGAAGATTTTTTTTCCTTCTTTTTATATTACTTGCTTGTAAATGTCATGTAAAAGTGACATCTGGGGCCTTTGTCTTACCACCCCTTGCCCGTGGTAATGACATATGCTCTGTGGTTAATTGTCTTATTTTAGGATGTTTTGCAGAAGTCACTGCAAAGACTGCAAAACAGAATGCTAGTGTGGTCCTCTCCTGTCTAAGCTGCAAAGCAGGGTGTCAGTGCTGTTTTATTTTAGCTGTCCTGACTCCATATCTTCTTGCTGGGGACCCTGACCCTGACTACATAACTGCCCAACTAATTCCTAACAAATCAACTGATACAGGGGGGACATTGTGTATTTAAGGGGAAATTATTTTTACTGTCCATACAAGTAGGATGGCAGGAAAGAATAGATAAATAGGAATTAACAAATAGAAAATGACCTTGACTACAACCTCAACTTGCTTCTTAATATTATTCAACTATTTGTAAGTAGTTACTTCTAAAATTAATATTGATAAATGTAATAATGTTTTAATTACATTTTCATTGCTGGATTTCATGAGAGATGAAAGAAGAGAGTACTTACCGGTTATTAAATTAACTTAGCAGTTACCCTTGACTTCCATATATAAGAAAAATACCTCTATCAGTAGTAATAAAGAATCACTTAATATTCTTACCATATCAAGGGCCCCAAACCAAATACGTAGGGTTCCTTTGGGGTGCTATTCAGACTATGAAGGACAGTACCATTTGATACTGGTTGAATGGAACACTGAGTGAGATCACCTACAGATGTGCCCTTATTTGTGGGAGATAACAGTTATAGTTGTGGAAATGATAACTCAATTTTAAAAAATAACTTTCAACCACTGAAAATGACATAATTCCCCAGAGAACACTGAGGAAAGTCATTCAACAAGACCACCTGTGGAGTTAATGCTCAAGATGTATTTGTCATCCCCCATTTAGCTCCCTTCATGTACATGCTACAGAGAATTTTTAAAAGGATGGCACAAAGGCATATCAAAATCAAGTTACCAACAAAATTAATAATACATTGACTTAAATTGTGATCAACAATAAAATGTCTTCAAGGAAGCAATCAGACAGCTCACTCAGCAGGAGTGTATCATGGGCTGCAAGCAGATTTGGGACTCAGCTGCACTATAATCGCACATCTGAACTTCAGAGGAGTTGTTTTCTATGTTGTCAAATAGGTTAGATTATTCAAGCAATGGGTTGTTTACTAATGATTTGCACTGTCCCTAAGTTACCAAAATCATCCATTTTACCCTCAGGCCTTAAATGTTACTATTTCATTATACTTTGTAAAGGAAGTCAAAAAGATGTCTGCATTTGCACATTATTTTTGATATAATAAAGTGAACCCTTGGCATAAAAAAATCTGCATTTTTTTCAACCAAAAATAAATTGACATTTAAAAATCTCTTCAAACCCTTGAGATCTAAGAGTGCTTAGATAAGAAGACACACCTGATTCTAATGTTTCCAGTGCGGAACCAGAAGTGTACTGTGTCTAAAGTGAATTTTTATAACCTAGCTATGATGGTTAATTTTATGTGCTAACTTAACTGGGCTAGGAGACACCATCTGATTCAGTAGACTGAGTGTTGAGATCTGTCCTCATCAATGTGGGCCAGCATTTTCTAATTCAGTGAGGGCCTGAAAAGAACAAAAAGGCTAAGGAAGAGTAAATTCTCTCTTATTGAGTTGGATGTCCACCTTCTTCTGCCCTCAGATACTGGACCTCCTGGTTCTCATGCCTCAGACTTAGACTGAATTATAGCACCAGCTTTCCTGGTTCTCTAGCTTACAGATCATAGACTGTGGGATTACTCAGCCTCCATAACCATGTCAGCCAATGCCTATAATAAATCTCCTCATATATTCTTCTGGTCCTGTTTCTCTGGAGAACCTAATACAGATTTTGGTACTGAGAGTGGGGTTTCTGTCTTAGTAAATTTGAGCTGTTATAACAAATACCACAGGTTGGGAAACTTATAAACAATAGAAATTTATTTTCTCATAGTTCTGGACACTGGGAAGTCCAAAGTCAGGGTGCCAGCATAGTTGGGAGTGGACCCTTTTCCTAGTTCACAGTTGACATATTTTTGCTGTGTCCTCACATGGTGAAGGGGCAAGGGATCTCTATGAGGTCCTATTATAAAAACACTAACTTCACTCATGAGGACTCCTCCCTCATGCCCTAAGTACCTAAACCTCAAAAGCCCTACTTTCTAATACTTTCTTATCAGGCATTAAGATTTTAACATATGAATTTTGGGGAGACACAAACATTCAAATCAGCACTAGCCCTTACCTAAACAGAAAAGGTAAGCCTAAATCTCACTTCTGAAATAGGCAATGTTTATGAAGAATCTGAAATTCCTTTTTATAATATTTCCTGCACCAAGCTTCTTATTCCTCACCCATAATTACTGTACCCTAAGGACTCTTCCTCATTATATCACATTTTTTGGCTGGTCATCTATATGCATGATATGACATTTTGAAGTTCTTATAAATACTTCATCAAACATTCTTTGAATACCAGCTAGCTACCAGCCACTATCCTGTCCAGAGTGCCATAGATATGGTTCCTGCTCTTTCAAGGAGCTAACTCTTGAGAGTGGGAATCAGAGTCACAAAAGTACTTTCCATACACAGTGACTTAGGTGCTGTAATAACGATATATAGTGAATTTTGGAGACACACAGGTGACAATAGTCAACTCTACCTAGAAGCAATCTAGGAATGCTTCCTCAGGGAACGATGCTGGATTTAAACCTTGAAGGGAGAACAGGAATTTTGTAGGTGTTTGACAAGAATAGACATTCCAATAAAATGATGAGCATGTGCAAAGTCCCAAGGATCTGAACTAGTAAGCATATTTATCTGCAAGAATTTTATTATGTTTGGAGCTCTAAATATTGAGAGGAAGGGTAGGAAACACTGAGAAGGTTGGAGAACCAGGCAGAGTCCAGTTATTAAAAGTTAGAATATTTTGATAAAAACTTTGGATTTTATAGAAATTATTAGAATTGATCACTTTATAAATGCTAAGTATTGTGGTAAGCATTGGACATGCATTACCTCATTTAATTGTCATGACAAACTGCCAGGCAGTATTATTGTTTTCCAGAAGCCAAAAGAAACTGCAGGTTCTGTGAACAAGGATACCAATTCCCTCCTCACCAGAAATGAAAGCCTTCAGAGTAGTTGGCCAAAGAACGGACTAAAAATTTAGAGCATGAACATTGTAGTTCTTTAACTGAAGTTAATGTACTATAAAACTACATGTCTCCATGTTATCTTTTAAAAGAAGATTTAGTTGAATGAATGTTTTAAAATAATAGGGGTATTAGAGTCCTGGTTGGTAAATAAATACATGAAAGTAGATGGAAATGCTTAAAGTTAAAAATCACAATTACTATACTTTGAGGAGGACAAAGTCTTTGAGCACTAGTTTTAGTTTAGATTACTAGTTTTGACACAATAATATCCTTTTAAAATAGTGAGAAAAACAATTTTACTTTTAAAATTAAAAAAAAGTGGGGCACCTGGGTGGCTCAGTAGTTGAGCATCTGCCTTTGGCTCAGGGCGTGATCCTGGCGTTCTGGGATCGAGCCCCACGTCAGGCTCCTCCACTGGGAGCCTGCTTCTTCCTCTCCCACTCCCCCTGCTTGTGTTCCCTCTCTTGCTGGCTGTCTCTCTCTCTGTCAAATAAATAAATAAAATCTTAAAAAAAAATAAAAAATTAAAAAAATAAAATTAAAAAAGTTTAAAAATGTTTATATAATTATAAAACAGAAAACTAATAACTCTAGATAGGGAACTAAGACCTCTGGGTTTTTACCTATGCTTTCAGAGAATTTTTACACTATTAAATGTAGAAATTGTATTTAGAAGAACAGTTTGGCCATTGTTAAGTTTTTCTTACCAAATTTTTTCTAAGAAGTTTATTAAATTATTTGTGTGTTACCTGAGGTTGATTACATTAGAAAAAATAATTCAAAACCCATGCTCCGTGAATAACTTCTTTTAGCACTTGTTGATTACTGGGTAACATCCTTCATGCTATATTTAAATCATCTGTTTTCACACCAAATTTAAATTTTCCTGAGAGCAAGTGCAATGTCTTTTATCTCTCTACCACCAACACTTCACCTGGTTCTGAACACATAAATGGCTAGATAATAAATGTGCTTGTTTAGATTAATTAATGACTGAATACATGAGTGAGTTTCAACAAGCAAACTTAAAGCGACATTTTATATCATGGTAGGACATTAAAAGAAAAATATTTATAAGATCCTTTATACAAGTATATGAGAAGTAGTTAAATCCTTTAAAATGAAAAACACATGCATTTGTGGTGTATGTATTTGTGGTTATATGTTGACTAAAGTTACTCCTTGGCTTAAGCATTTCTTTGCATATTCTTTTAACATCCCAACTTCGAATGTGCTGTTCTTAAAAATAAAAGTCAGTTATATTACCAACAATACAGTTCATTCAGGAATATCAGAGAATTGCAATTCAGGAATTTGCAGTTTACAGCAAAAACCATAAGCTAGTCCAATAAATGAAACAAAAGAATGTTATTTTATGGAGAATAAACAGGAAGTTGAGAGGGGTGGTTTTGAAGGAAATTTCACTGGCAAAAAGCAAGAGCCCAGGGTGAGTTGCTGGGGTAGTCAATTTCTGGTAGAAGATGCAATGTACATCTTTGTTGGGGCCTGAAATTGATGATTCTTTCCTATTGAGGATTATTCTGTTGAGGTATGTAATTGACAGTCCTTCCTATAATTGATGTGGAGTGGTATGGCATAAAACTCCCCTTTCTGGCCTCCTGACTTCGTTTTAGTGAGGTTTCCTTTTATTAATTTTCACAAATACATCATTTGTTTTTAACATAATGAGCCTAAAAATATTATAGAGCTAAATTACTCCTTTAAATTTTCATGTATGAAAATAGCAATGACAATGAGGTTAATTTTGCAGCCATCAATATAACAAATTGTTGGAGGTGACAATCAACAAAATATATTAAAACCATGGATAAAAGTTTTTGTTGGGACAAGGAATATGGTCTAAAATATTCCCTTAAAATTACTTATGAATTGATCTTTGACAAAGGAACAATTCATTACAATAAAGAAAAGATAGTCTTTCTACACATGGTGCTGAAACAACTGGACAGCAACATGTAAAAAGATGAATCTAGATGCAAGCCTTATATTCTTCACAAAAATTACCTCAAAAGGATTACAGACCCAAATGTAAAAGTAAAAATTATAAAATGCCGGCAGACAGCCTCTCTGCTGTCCTGCCCACTGCTCCCTTGTGGTGTATTCAATAAACTATAAACTTCCATCTCCTTAAAAAAAAAAAAAAAAAAAAAAAAAAAAAACTATAAAACTCCTAGAAGACAACATAGGAGAAAATCTAGATGATCTTGGGTTTGGTGATGACTTTTTAGAAAGACACCTAAAATTCCTATGGAATCTTCAGGGACTTCAAAGAGGGAAGACAATCTTGAAAAAAAGCAAAGCCAGAGATTTCACACTTCGTGATTTCAAAGCTTGCTACAGAGTTATGGTAATCAAACCGTGTGATACTGAAATAAAGGTAGACATACAGATGAATGGACTAGAATAGAAAGCCCACAAATCAACCCTCATATGTATGGTCACATGCTTTTTGACAAGGATGCCATGTCAATGCCAATTTAATAGGGAAAGGACAGGGTTTTTCTTCCCAGAAATGTGTTGGAAAAACTTGATATCCACATGCCAATAAATGAAGTTGAACCCATACTTTGCATCGCACAATAAAATCAACTGAAAATGGATCAAAAACTTAAGTGTAAGAGCTAAAACTATAAAATTTTTAGAAGACAGCATAGGAGAAAAACTTCATGGCATTGAATTTGGCAGTTCAATGGATGTAACACCAAAAGCACAAGCAACCAAACATACTTGTCTATTGCCACCTCCACAGTTTGGCACAAAGCAGACATTTGGGAGAAATTCACTAGGGTCTAGTCTCATAGACAAACCAAGCACATTTGCTGTGCACTCCACTTTTGATGCCCTAAGGTCTTGGTAACTTCCTGAACCCAGTTTAAGTCAGTATTTCTAATTTGTGTACCTGGAATGATATATTTTACTTATCTTGCACATTTAAATAGCTTCTTTCTTTACAGCATACTATAGCATAAAGAAAATGTTTTCAACATATATTTAATTATTTATCATTTAGTAGATGCTTCTACATGAAGGATTCCAGAAAATGATTAAACCACATATTCATAATCTCAAGGAATTTTCATTTCAGTGAATGAAGTAGCTAAATTAAAAAATTATTACATCACCTTGTATAAGAGACTAGCGTAGGGGTACCTGGGTGGCTCAGTCGGTTAAGCGTCTGTCTTCCGCTCAGGTCATGATCCCAGGGTCCTAGGATCAAGTCTCACATCAGGCTCCCTGCTCTGTGGGGAGCCTGCTTCTCCCTTTCTCTCTGCCTCCTGCTCTGCCTACTTGTGCTCTCTTTCTCTCTTTCTCTCAAATAAATGAATAAATCTTTAAAAAAAAAAAAAGATGAGACTAGTCTAGACTGGGAGTGAGATAAGGCTTTCTAGAGGAGATGCTGCCTTCACATGTAAAGCACACTTGTCAACGAGTTGCTTAGTTCAATGGTCCCATGCAGTTTCTCCCCCCAGGCTTAACCAACTAGTATATCTGATTTTTACTTGTATCTGTGCAGAATTTGATTAAATATTGTCTAATATTAGATACTTATGTGCTTGGAATAACTTTGAGGACAGTGGCAGATAAACATAAGCATTATCTCTAACACCAAGAATATTGTTATTTTATGGAAATGGAGAGATGAAAAAACTATGTATATATCCACTTCAAAAGCTTAAGAGTTATTTAGATTCATTGGTTGCTATTTGACAATAGACAGTTTGGCTTGGCAATAGGAGAATGCACATACTTGATAAAAGAGCTTTAAAACTTTGTTTTCCTTTATTTGGGATAGAGTGAAGTCAGATACATTTAAGTCAGAAGTGGTTTGAATATTAATTCACATTTATGTGGATGAGAAAATATATTTGGTAGTAAAATGACACAATAGGAATGTGAATAATTTGATTGAGTACTTCCTTGACTATAAGGATAATTTAATCATATTTCAACTCTTCTTATTTGATTTATTCTGAATAACCTCAATTTAAAATAAAAAAAAACCCTGTTATTCAAGGAGAAAACTGAAAGGAATTGCCAATATTCATACTTCCTAAGTGCAAGGGAAAGACTACTACCAGCTTATTGTGAGTAATTTATTGACAAAAATAAAGGTTCATCAAATTCAGATGAGAGACTCTGTGCCAAAAAGTAAACAGCCATTTTGCAAAACTGGAATCTTTCTAAAGGAAAGCTCAAGAGAAACACTTAGCAATTTGGCCTATTTTCACTTCTGATTTTGAAAAGGTTTAACTTGGAGTATCATATGCATGAACACTCTGGAGTTTGTTTTTTTTTTTTTTCTCTGTGGATTGTATAAATCGGTTCCAGCCAATTTCACCTAAATCAGTCAGCTGAGGTCTAGATACATGGTTGCATAATCAGTAGGGATTTGCTAGAATCTTCAACTCCTCCAGCACAGACTGTGGTCAAAGCAGCTCTGAAAGTATTGTTTATGAAAGTCAAGGTGAGTTCCAGATCACTCGCCAATCAACAAATCTTATTGTGGACCAAGCTCGACTTCGCCTCCCACCAATAACCGTCTCCATTTTCAGACTTTTAAAGCTGAAAAAAATGTAGTAATTATGGGAGAAATTTGCATATGACATGTGGCTATTTCATAAATTGATGTTTATTTTGTTTGGAACAACATTCAAATCTGACTAGAAATGAATGCTGAATATTAACAGACTTTGGTATAATTCTGTAGATAATGATGACTTTAGTGTGGTAGGTATTCAATAAACATTTCTAATAAACAAATAATGCTTAAAATAGCTAAAAGGTACAGAAAAAGGCAAAAGTTTAAGGACAGAAAACAGATCAGTGGTTGCAAAAGACTGTGGTTAAGGACAGGGGTTGACAACAAGGACCACAAGTTTTTTGGGGGGAAGATAGAACTGCTCTTATCTGGTGGTGGTTACATGATTGCATATACTAAATAGTATATAGAACTGAGGGTGAATTCTTCTGTATGTGAATTATATCTCAGTGTATCTGACTTTAAGAATATAAGCTCTGAATATCATGTGGGCTATGTTATTGAAACATGTTTCGTATTTTGAAGAGTTTGTAGGAAAGATATCCTACATGTCTTTAAAATATACATTTGCATCAAAAGACTTGCTAATTTCTACTTTTATTTTAATCCCAGACTGCCTATAAACATTCCATGAGGCAAAAGATTCTTTGCTTTTCTTGTGGCTCTGGCTCTGTTGGGCTGGAAGAGTAGTAGATAGAAAGGAAGTGGGACTCCAACAGGAGGCCTTTATTAAAACGACAAAGAAAACACCTCAGGCCAACCACAGGCTTAAACACCATAGTGCACACCTTCAGGAAAAAAAAAAAATACATCTAGAACTACAATACTATCCAATATAAAATGCCAGATATAAAAGGTGTTTTTTTTTTAAAACAGGATTTTTCAAAACTTATTCAAGCTATGGAAATCCTGCACTCAGGAGGACTCTCAAATGTACCAAAGAGATGAAAAGAAATGTGAAAGCTGATCAACCCAGTGTCTCACTGAAACTCTGAAGCTCCTGTCATCCCTATCTGGTTCACATTAAAAACATACTCCTTTCCTCCTCACTCATCCCCACTAGGATTATTTGTACATCTTGCTTTTCTCTTGGTGAATTGTATTTCTCTCCAAGAACAGGACTTTCTTTCCAAAACTACCCGCATTTTTCATTCCTTCCACACATACACAAATGTCAACCTCAATACCTCAGATGTAATGAGGTTTTAAAAAAATAAGGGGTGCTAAGTAATTTTGAGCTATCTAGGATAAAATAAATCTACTAGGAGTTCATTTTAGTGTCGCTTTTATCATTACCTCTTAGATTCCATACCCTGATTCTGAGATCTGTTTGAATAGAGGAGAAAAATCCTTTTTCAGACAAGGCAAGCAAGCTGCTTATAGATGTTTCTAATTACCAGTTTTATATTTTATTTTGAGCTATGAAGATACTCCTCATTATGCTGTTTCAACGTGCCAATACACTTCTAAAGATTTATTTATTTATTTTAGAGGGAAAGAGAGAGTGCATGCATGCAGCGGGGGGGGGGGGGGGCAGAGGGAGAGAGAGAATCTTAAGCAGGCTCCATGCCCAGCACAGAGTCTGACGTGGAGCTTTGTCTCATGACATAAGATCATGACCTGAACAGAAACCAAGAGTCAGACATTTAAACAACTGAGCCCAGGCATCCCGCCAGTGCATTTTAAAATTTTAGACAGGAATAGATTATTCTAGGAATTCCTATGGTTATCATTATATGTGTAGAGATCATGTCTCACTGAAACATTCTGATATAATTATTTCAAATATGGGTCAAGTATTCATGTTGATAACTAATTTTGTTTTGTTTTAAAGTGGATCATTTGCAGGTTACAATATTATATTTGAGATAGTATCAAATTTAAATTAATAGGATTTCTACCTTTATTAGTATAGAGAACTCTTTATAAAGTTCTTTCACTAGAATACAACTACTTCTGAGATAAGTTGTAACATACCTTTCATGGCATTGCTAAAGTCATATAAAAGCTGGAGGAATGACCCAGTGATGGGCAATCAAAGGGAACCCTGGACTAAAATGAGCAGTGAGTGAACCCTAGAACACTGGCTAGCACATAGGGGTGTTCACTAGATACGTGCAGTGGATATCAAAGCTAGTGTTGCCCTTTGAGCAAATGCCAACACAGAACACTGGAAAAAAAAAAAAGTGGAATTACATTTTTACAAAATTGAAGGGAAATATTATCAACTTAGGATTCTTGAAACCAGAAAAAGTACTTTTCAAAAATTAAAGTGAAACAAGTATATTTTCAAGACAGACTAAACTATTGAATACAAATAACATGGCAATTGGAAAGAAACTGATCAGAGTTCATGTATTCTAAGGTTTTTGTATTTCTTGCCAGAAGGGTTAAGATATAAATTGATAAGCATGTTGAGCATTCAGCCATTCATGATTAAATACTAAACAAGTGAATAATATGACAAAGTTTGGTTATCTCAGAAATACATCATTAGTTTTATACTAGATATTCAATGAATTAATAACATCATATTTAGTGATTAAAATCCCTAAATCATATGATTATTTCAGTGGAAGCAAAAGTATATTTGATAAAATTCAATGACCATTCTTTATTTTTTTAAATTGAGTATGCTAAACATAGACTAGAAGATGTAGGATAGATACTAAAAATCTATGTAATTCTTTGTAGAGAAATATAAGCATCTCCTCTCATAAATTCAAAACAAGAAAAGTATGGCCATTATTAACATTTCTATTCAACATTGTGTTGGAAGTTTTAGCCATAAATACAAAAAGGAACAGAAAATATATTTATTATTCTCAGAGGTACATATATATTTTGAAATAAGCTATGTAAATTGCAGTAATAAATGAACCAACCATGCAAAGTTGAACAAAAATATGTGCCAAGAGATTCTTCAAGGTAACTGTAAAACAGAGTAGAATATACTAAAGAAAATCTGAATGAATGAAAAACATGCATGTCACTGAACAGAAACCTTACTAACATTAAAGTGTAAGATCATCACAAAATGATTTATGGATATAATTGAAAAACAATATACAATCAACACAAAAATTTTCAAGTAATAGTGTATAACTTAGAAGGTAGATTGGATGACTAAGAATAGCCAAGAAATTCTGGAAGAATAGGTGAGAGAGATGTCAAAGCATTAATACTTATTTAAAGTTCTATTAATTATATCATATACTGTTAGCACATGGTAAATGAGTTTATCAGATGAACAGAAAAAAAAGTATGTAAATTGAGGCATGCAAATATAGAAGCATGCTATATCACACATCTCAAATTTCGGAGCAGTGGTGAAATGATGAACATTTAATAAATAGTATTGGAACAACTATGTATCCCCATGGTCAAAATTAAATTGAATAATTAAATTACATTAAAGTCAAATATCAACTTCAAATGATTTAGAAAATTAAATGTGGAAGACAAACTTTAATACGTTCCCAAGAAAATGTGAACGAACATCTTTATAATCCCTGATCTATGAAATATTTGATTAAGATGATGCAAAACAATCTGACCATAAAGTAATTGATAAATTTGACTACATTAGAGAATTGTTAGTAAAAGAATGTGAAAGATAAGCCCTAAACTAGAAAAATATTTGCAGCGTATTTAACCATAAAATGATTAATATTTTAAAATGTAGTATTAAGAACTCCTACAATTCAAAAAGACCAACAATTGAATTTAAAATTTCCTGAAAGCCTTGAATAAGCTTTCCTTATAAGAGAAACAATCAGTGGCCAGCAAACAAAAGTGGACTCATTCTTTTCTGAAAGATGGGAAAGAAAGTTTTTATCTCTATGATACCATTTTTATAGCAACCACATTCATAAAAAATTTTTTAAGTCTGGTAACTCTGAGAATTGCTGCAGATATGGGGAGTTGGGGGTTTAGATTGGTACAGGGGCATTGGAAAGCAAATTAGCATTAGCCAGTATAGAAGAATATGTGCACAACTTATGATCCATTAATTCTACTGATAGGTATGCACCTGAGATAACTTCTTGTGAGTGTGCTTCAGGAGACATACAATGGCCATGTAGTTTATGATAGCAAAAGTTGAAATAACCAAAATAACCATCAACATAGAAATTGATAAATGGTGTATATTTATGTAGTAGATTACTATAAGTAGCAAAATTAAAATAGCTACAGCTTACATGCATCAGGTAGTATGATTTTAAAAAACACGATGTTAAAAAAGTAAAGAGCAGAAAAATCATGCAAAATATCAATTTTCATACTGTATGAAACTGAGTAAAATTAAACATTTCGAAACATACTTAAATGATTTAATATAAACCCCTGAACTATGAAGAAGTTATATGATAAATAGATAGATACATAGATAGATGATAGATAGATGTGTATATACACACGCACATAGACACACACACACACACACACACACACACACACAGAAAGCAAGGAAATGGTAAACAAAAATGCTAAGAAAGTGCTTATTAGTGGGAAAGGTAGGCAATGCACCTAGGCTGTTAAATAGTATTGCTAATATTCCATCATTAGTTGAGTGGTAAATTCACAGTATTTATTTTATAAAGATCTTTCAGAGTTTGTTTCTGGGGTACATATATCCTTTTGTATGTATGAAATGAAAATATATTCATGAGTGAAAAATTGTCAATATAAAGCTACAATTTTGGTTTTTTGACCATATCCTTTAGCTGCCCTTTCTGAGGTCTTGGAAAGTCCTAGCCTGATCAAAAAAGGACAATGACCTTTGGGACTCATAGGGCAGTGTATACTCATGGAAGAAATTAAAATATATCATTCTGTTTAGGATGCACATGTGATGTATCTTCACCCTTATAGCAAAACCACACAACGTGGAAGCTCTGAAAGTGTTATGGGATCTACCATAGAGCCAGTAATCCCTACTCATTTTCTCTTTAAAGCGAGGAGGAGACTTCCAAGCAACCATTTGATTTAAAGTTAGTGTACAAAAATGTTGAAAATTCTGACCCTTTTCTCTCCCTTAAGAGGGTCTTTTCCTGGTATAGGTACCAGGAATCCATATTTTTAACTAGCATCTCCAGAAAAAATAAGGTAGAAGTAGAGTTCTGACAGAAATTTGAGACTCATTCCACAGTAATGGAATTGATACATAAATAATGAAGAATGACTATTGCTAGTACCTTTTTGTTACAATCTCCTTATGCCCTAACCTGCTCATCTGTGAGAAAACATTGGACCTCAGTAAGCATGATTTTCAGTATAAAGAGAGTGACTAATTCTCCACTATAAAAAAGTTTGTTGGAATTTCAAATGGATTTTTCATAGCTAAGCTATTCTCAAGGAGGCCTCACCAGGTCTACAATCACATATATAGATTTTGTGTATCTTCCGATGTTTTAGTACTGGCAGAGTTATGAACCTGTGTATCTGGAGCAGAAATCTTATATTTGTTAGAGTTATAAATCATAAGGTTTATTCTAATTGCCCTTTTCCAATAATTGCACAATCTTAATTTAAGTAGAAAAAAAGAGAAACATTGATTTTGGTTTGTAAGTAAAGCTTTCAGTGACAGCGATTGATCTTATTTTGCTTTTAAAACTGCACATTTGGTGCGACAATTATCAAAGATTAATGAATATAGAACACCACAATGTTGTTTTCTAATCATAATTACAGCATAATATTTGATGAATACCAGTTTCTTTTTTTTTTTTTTTAAGATTTTATTTATTTATTTGACAGAGAGACAGCCAGTGAGAGAGGGAACACAAGCAGGGGGAGTGGGAGAGGAAGAAGCAGGCTCTTAGCAGAGAAGCCTGACGTGGGGCTCGATCCCAGAACGCTGGGATCACGCCCTGAGCCGAAGGCAGATGCTTAACGACTGTGCTACCCAGGCGCCCCGAATACCAGTTTCAGAAGAGATTCTTAGAGTCCTTTAGTAAATGCCATCATGACTATCATAATGTATAATGGTCTAAAACAAATTAAAAATATTTCTAGAAATTGTTGGTACAATTTCATCTTGGTGCTGTTCTGATATACCGATCACCCTATATTCTTATTTTGCATGGCTGTCCATGTTGATAACTTTTCCTGTTAGCTAAAAATTAAAGTAATGATACAGACATTTAAAGCTTCTTCTTTGTATCACAATCTTAACAACTTGGAAAATATCCACACCTGAGACTATTCCAATATAACTAATATCTGTCCATAAATATAAGAGATTCATTCTAAAATAGTTCTCCTTCTAAATATAATGGAATTCACGTTCATTTTTTCTTTCCTAAAAAATAGGACAAACCAGAGAATATGCCATTACTCTTATTTCAATACTAATCGAAAAGTGGCAGCAAACCCACTGGAAAGAAATTATCACACATGTTATTTATCTTGGTAAGGCAAGCTTTTTACAGAAAATGGCTTTTAAATCATACCTACACTGAGCAGCCTAGACATGACCCAGAACTGCAATCACTTCCAATGCAGAAAAGTAATTGGACAGGGTCAAGTTTGGAGCCATGTTTTTAAAATTTATGAGAATCTTGACTCCAGCCTAAAATATTGTTAGTGAATCAGATCCTGTCACAATTTAAATCTCAAAAGCATCTATGGAGAACATGTTGGCAATTTTAAAAAATTAATTTAATTTCTTTAAAGTTTATATATTTAACATTATATTGGTTTTAGGCGTGCAATATAATGATTCAATACTTGTATACACTACAAAAGGATAATCACAATTTATCCAGTTACTATCCATTACCATACAATTGACCCTCTTCACCCTTTTAGCATACTCCCACCCCCTTCCCCTTGACAACCACCAACCTGTACTCTGTATCTATGAGTTTGTTCATTTGTTTTCTTTTTTAGATTCCACATATGGGTGAAATTACAAGGTATTTGTCTTTCTCTAGCTTAATTCACTTAGCATAATACCCTCCAGGTTCATTCATGCTGTCACAAATGGCAAGACTTTCTTTTTTATGTTTGAGTAGTATTCCATTGTACATATATACCACATCTTCATTATCCATTCATCCACTGATGGATGTTATGTTGTTTCCATATCTTTACTATTACAAATAATAAAGCAATGAACATAAGGATGTTCAATCCCTAATCTTTTCAAATTAATGTTTTTATTTTCTTCAGATAAATACTCCGTAATATGCTAGATCTATTTTTTAATTTTTTGAGTATGCTCCATACTGTTTTCCATAGTGGCTGCACCAATTTACATTCCCACCAACAGAACATGAGGGTTCCTCCCTTTTCTCCATATCCTCTGTAACATGTGTTACTTCTTGTCTTTTTTATGATAGCAATTCTAGCAGGTATGAGGTAATAGCTCATTGTGGTTTTGATTTGCATTTCCCAGATAGCGATATTGAACATCTTTTCATATGCCTGTTGGCCATTGGTATGTCTACATTTGAAATATTTCTATTTAGATCCTCTGCTTACTTTTTAATTGAATTGTTTGATTTTGCTGTTGAATTGTTTGAGCTGTTATGTATTTTGGGTATGAGCCCCTTATCAGATACATAATTTGCAAGTATCTTCTCCCATTCAGTGGGTTGCCTTTTCTTTTTATTGATAGTTATATTTGCTATATAGAAGCTTCTTTGTTTGATGTAGCCCTACTTCTTTATTTTTGCTTTTGTTCCTTTTGCTTTTGGAGTCAGATCCCAAAATTCAGTGCCAAGACTGATGTCAAGGAGCTTGTTGCTATGCTTTCACTTAGGAGTTTTGTAGTTTCAGGTTTTACACTCAAGCCTTTAATCCATTTTGAGCTAATTTTTGTGTATGGACTAACACAGTGGTCTAATTTTATTCTTTTGCATGTGGCTATCCAGTTATCCCAACACCTTTTGTAGAAGAGACTGTCTTTTTCCCATTGTTTATTCTTGCTAGTACTCCCCCTCCCCATTTTTTGTTTTGATGTCCTATTTTACATCTCTTAATTTTTTATTTAATTAATTATTGCAAATAATTTTAGGTTTACTACTCTTGTCTATTAACCTTCATATTAGTTTTATAAGTGGTTAATCTACTACCTTTACTATATATTCACCCTTGCCAGTGAGATTATTACTTTTCTTGTTATTAGTTAGTGCCTTTTCTATTCTGCTTAAAAAAATTCTTCTAGAGGTGCCTGGGTGGCACAGCGGTTAAGCGTCTGCCTTCGGCTCAGGGCGTGATCCCAGCGTTATGGGATTGAGCCCCACATCAGGCTCCTCCGCTATGAGCCTGCTTCTTCCTCTCCCACTCCCCCTGCTCGTGTTCCCTCTCTCGCTGGCTGTCTCTATCTCTGTCGAATAAATAAATAAAATCTTTAAAAAAAAAAATTCTTCTAACATTTCTCGTTAGGCCAGTTTAGTGGTGGTGAACTCCATTAGCTTTTGCTATCTGGAAAAATCTTTCTCTCTTTAATTCTGAATGATAGCCTTGCTGGGTAGAGTACTGTTGGTTGGAAATTTCTTTCCTTTCCCCACTTCTGACCTGCAAAATTTCTGCTAGAAAATCAGCTAATAGTCTTATGGGGGTTCCTTTGTATGTAACAAGTTGTTTTTCTCTTGCTGTTTTTAATATTCTTTATCTTTAACTCTTGACATTCTAATTATAATGTGCCTTGGTGTGGATCTCTTTGGGTTCTCTTTGGAACTCTCTTTGCTTCCTGGACCTAGGTATTTGTTTCCTTCCTCACATCAGGGAGTTTTTAGCCATTATTTCTTCCAATATTTTTTTTTTTTTGGAGGGGCGGAATTTTAATTATTAGTAGTTGTTGATTATTAGTAGTTGATTATAGTAGAAACCAGATCTTCAAGCAGTAGCTCTTAACATATGTAAACATATAAAGTCCTGTGGGACTTCAATCAAAGACCATGCTGACATCCAGACCAAGAGATCTGGAGGGGTTTCAGTCTGCTGTGGGCAAGGCCCCTGGTTGTGGTAGCCTGCCCTGAACTGTCTTTCTGGTTGTTATAGTCCCTTGGGGCCCAGGAACACCAGCCCCTCTGGACAGCAGCCCCTCTGAACACTAGATCAAGAGGCATCCCCTGTGTGGATTGTGCTCACCCATTGGCTATAGTTAGGCTGTGGAAAAGTGTTGGGGACTGGCAGGTCTATGGCTTTAGTGATGCAGAGAAAGAGCAGTAGGGGCAGGCATGCTCTTGGCTTTAGTGAGTCTATGCTCCTGAGCACCTGCCTATAATAGCAAGGGAGAGGGAGAGGGCAAAAGTGGCACTTGCCAGTGACTCTACCCCAAAGAAAGTCCCAACTGATCCCTCCCTCTTCTACAAATGCTTTAAAATTAGAAAACTAATCTCTTTCTCATATAATCCAGTCATCTCTCACACTTTGCGCTGGCTTCCAGGGTGAGTGAGTTCACATGTGAGCCTCTCAAAAGGAGTATCTTAGATGCCTACAGCCTCCCAGATCTCACAGATGTAAGCCCCATTGCTTTCCAAAGCCAGATGTTTTGAGGGCCTTGTCTCTCTGGTGCAGGTCCCAATGGTTGGGGTGCCTGATGTTGGGGACAGACCCCTCAATCCTTAGGAAAAGCTTCAAATCCATGAGAGCCCCTCCTCCCAATTCGGTGTAGCCACACCACTTGGGCAGTGACAGACCTGCCTTTTGGTGACTTTACTTCTCCAACCTGTTTCAATGTAGTGTTTTAATCCTGTGTTGTGGAGGGAGCTGCTCAGCTGTTTTCCATTCTTTTTCAGCAGGAGTTATTCCATATATTGGTATGGTTTTGGCCTGTCCATAGGAAGAGATGAATTCAGGGTCTTCCTACAGTGTCATCTTGGACTACATTCCCCCACCCATTTTGGCAAGTTTTTAAGGTTCCAATCACTAGTGAATTTGGGAATTAAGACAAGATTCATTATTCAAGTTTAAAAGGAAATCCTGTTCATTTTCAATCTTGCAATGAAAATGAAAATCTAGACCATAGATCCAATCTGGACTTGTTTAGGAAAATCTGAAAACAAAAAAACAAAACCAAACCAAACCAAAACAAAACAAACACCTCAACTTAACATCTATCAATAGTGTGTCTAGTAATATTAATTTAGTACATGCACATACATACAAGCTTTAATAAATGCTTTGCTTCCCATTCTTCCTATCAGAAAAAATAATTTTATAGTGAAACACAACCCCATTTTATCCAACTTGTGCCTAATTCTGTTTATATGTAATGAAATAATTTATTTTCTGGACTATACTGTTTTTATTGGTGACTTTATTCTTTCCCTTTTGAACTGTGAGAAATACAAAACTCACAATAAAACCAATAAAGATAAAATTCTCAAATTTCTTACAAATATACTGTGTGACGTGACAAAGAGAGATCTTGATTTATGACATATGAGCAGCAATTATGACATCCTTTTTTCAATGGAATTCTATGTTATTTAAATAAAAATATTGGCAAAAGCAAAATAAAAAACTAGTAAGATAAAACTATATATTTTGCATATATGAATGCAAGCGAAGTCCAGAAAAGAACATGTAAATGTAAACAATTAATTTTTAAGTTGTGATTGTACCATATTTATTGATTTTTAATTATAGATTTCTTTATGATATAAATATATAAATATATGTCTTCTTCAGATATCCATATGTTTACCAAGTTTCAAATTGCAAGTTAATATAAAGCCTTATAGAAAAGTGTTTGACTGATTTAAGCACAACATTTGAGGAACACAGGTTTAAGCCAGGATAAATAGCCCTTTTGCCATAAAAATGGAATTGGCTTGTTAGATATGGTCAGAATGACAAGAAATAAGTTACAAAGTAATGCCCATGTTTTACTGCTTTATTTCACTTTTTGAAAAATATCTATGAATTCTCATTAGATAGATAACACGGCAATTACAAATAATTGATTCACTGGTAGAATTTGAGATTGAAGGATATAGTCATGAAAAGGAAATATAGCTGAAATAAATGTCCTTATAATATGAACTCAAGATGTTTGAATATTATAAATCATGGGTTTATCAATAACTAGGCACATTCTTTAAAGTTCTTTTTAGTTGGCTATGTATTCAAATACATGGCATAATCAATAGAAAGGGTTAGATTTTAATTCCCTAGATAATAAAATCTTAGAATTCTACATTTTAAAATTCCCAAGAAACTCGGGATAAAATTTCTTAGATCTCCATTTCCAACTATTCATATTAAAAAGCTGAAGTTGAGCAATTCAAGTACTAATTAATAGAAAGGTTCTTACAATGGCTGGATTGTCCTTCCAAAATATTTTGATTCATAAGTACATTTCAGAACGTTTCAGTAATATCTTACAGTAGTCTGTTTCATACCAGGGGAGAGAAAATTTTCTATTTGAGCTATTAGGATCAGCAATGGCTCAGTTTTGACAAAGGAAATACGAGAATAAAGGGAAGCAATATTATTTTTAAAATGAAAAAATTAAAATTGATAAGTAATTACATCCACTTGGATATAAGTGTTAAAGTTCTCGCCTATTGTAGAGATCCTAAACTATGATCTAATGGCAATAGTAACTATTCCTTTTCCAGTACAATCATACGTATTTTATAAACTAAAGAATCATTTAAACGGTAGCCAGAATATCTCAATAAATACAAAAGAACATGTATTGGAAAAAAGAGGTTTCAAGGCCTTAAAATATAAAACGTAACCAACAGGTTATGTGATCACTTATAAGTGTAAAATTCTATGTTTATTCTTATTTTTGAATGAATTCTTTTTTTTTTTTAAGATTTTATTTATTTATTTGACAGAGATAGAGACAGCCAGCGAGAGAGGGAACACAAGCAGGAGGAGTGAGAGAGGAAGAAGCAGGCTCATAGCGGAGGAGCCTGATGTGGGGCTCGATTCCATAATGCTGGGATCACGCCCTGAGCTGAAGGCAGATGCTTAACCGCTGTGCCACCCAGGCGCCCCTATTTTTGAATGAATTCTTAACATGAGGAGAACCTCATGATCACTTGATGTAAATTCTATATCTTCAGCGAGGTTCGGTAGAAGTGGTGCCTTAACTGGAGTTTCTTGTTCAAGTGCTTTAATGAGAAAGTCAGGTAAAACCTGTATGGGAGTGAGGGATGAAAGACAGGGTTGAGAAAAAAACACTGGCAGAGAAACGGGTTCAGCTGAAGCCTGTACTCAGCTTGGACTCACCTAGAAAACTCCCGGTATGTAGCCGATACTCAACACATGCCTATAAATAAACACCACACCATAACTGACCACTTTGAAGTAAGAAGACTGGCAGTGCTGGCTCTCAGTTGCCTCTGGGAGAACCTCACAGATGTGTGCAGCTGTGTTTGCATCCACCAGGCCTATAAAGTAGGTCTAGGCAGGGCAGCCAAAGTTCTCTGAAGATTACGGTTAGTCCATTCAGGCTGCTGTACCAAGAATATCATGGGCTGGGGGCGCCTGGGTGGCCATGCTTGTGTTCCCTCTCTCGCTGGCTGTCTCTATCTCTGTCAAATAAATAAATAAAATCTTTAAAAAAAAAAAAAAGAATATCATGGGCTGGGTGACTTATGAACAGAAATGTCTTTCTCATATTTCTAGAGGCTGAGAAGTACATGATCGAGAGACCTGTAGATTCTGTGGCTGGTGAGGAACCACTTCCAGCTTTGTAGATGACGACCTTCTTTCTGTGTCCTCACAAGGCAGAAGAGGGAAGGTAGCTCTCTGGGAGGTCTTTTATAAGAGCACTAATCCCCTCCCAAAGGCCCTACCACCAAACACCATCATATGGGGATTAGTTTTCAACACGTGAATCTGGTTGGGGAACACATTCAGTCTACAGCAAGTACTAGAGCATTTCTCACTGAAAATCAAAGTGAAAGTTGACAGTTTAAAACACTTGACTCATAGACTGAGAGAGAAAAATTAGTCCACCTTGATAGAAGGAGTAGAAGTTACCAAGATTCCTGTTGAGTAGTTACCATTATTTGCTGAGTACTTTTGAAACACCTGACTACAAAATTTTCTGTACAACTACCAGTCCGACCTTCAAATATAAAGACAAGCCAGCAGACAGGTACCAGGAGTCACCTCCAACAATCAGTTAAAATTCCAAAAGCAAGTGATTTATGTTAACAGAAAACAAGTGACTTATTTTAGTATATACATTTAAAATCCTTCAACGTGCCTTCTAAGATATTGGTCATACAGCCGCAAGATGAAAGGGAAGGACAGAAAGAAGAGTGCAAAAGGTTAAGTCAACTTGTGTTAAAATATTGGAACAAGACTTGTAACAATAATCAAATTGACTACTCTCCATAATCACTGTGAGTTATTAGTACCATGCCGTAATGGAAGTGGATTAAATCTAACATAACAGTCAATTTCCGAAAAATTGGACTAGTATATCTGTATAGTGCTTTTATCATTACATTTGATCCATAGAACATTATTGTGAAGTGTTTAGGGCAGTTACTACATTCCCTATTTTATAGATAAAGAGATAGAAAGCCATCCTTTAATAGTGTGCTAAAACCTTATCCTTTACTCAGTTGTGTGATGTGCACCCCCCCCCACTTCTATAGGACCCATATATATCTTAATTATACCACCTCTTATGGGTACCTTAAATGCTTGCCCAATTGGCTAATAAAATCCTACATACCTGTCAACCAATGAAAGATAACATTGCAAGCTGCAAAATAAAATATGTGCATTATCTGGGGTTTAGAGATTGTAATCCAGTGACACAGATTTGACTGAAATCGAAAGCATGCTCTGGAAAGACAATAGAGGTTAGAGTTTTTAAAGAGGAAAGAGGGAATTTACATAAGTAGTTTTGGAGGGAATGTGATTAGGGCTGGTATAGCCAACAGTTGCATCAATATAATTCTGATTGTTTGCTAGCTAAATGGCAGAAAGTCCATTTATGTCCATTTTAACATGCAGCAGATAGATGTCTTGGCTTTTAGTTGAGTTCAGCAAAAATTCAGAGAAATTAAGACAGAAGATGTGCATAAGCCCCACTTTCTCAATGTCCTCCCAACACCATTTTAAATAACCCTCTTACCACTGTTTACTCCATTTTATTGTTATCATACCTCTTCCTAAAATGACAGTGCCTCCAGCTCCCAGTACAATGCCTGGCAGAGAGGAGACAATAAATACTTGCAAATAAAGAAATTCTTTACTAGTGCAATATTGTGATTTATAAGAAATATGTGTTTTATTATTTAGATTACCAAAATATATTTCTCATATACGTTTGGTCTTTACCCATAGTTCCTGTCTTGCAGCTCCCCAAATCCTTGGAATTTCCTAAGTGATAAAGACCATAAAGGTGACTTTTGTTAGGTTAATGAGGTGATTTGCCAGAGGAATCAACCATGTGTTTAGAGGATTGGAACTTTTAGTCTCATCCCACTGACTTCTGGGGAGGGGAAAGGAGCTGGAGGTTGAATCACTTGCCAGTGGGCAATGATTTAATCAGTCATGCCTATGTAATGAAGGCTCCATAAAAACCCAAAAGAACTGGGTTTGGAGAGCTTCTGGATTGGTGAACACAGGGAGGTGCTGAGAGAGTAGCATACCTGGGGAGGCATGGAGGCTCCACACCCTTTCCCCATATCTTGCCTTCTGCATCTCATGGGCTGTTCCAGAGTTTTATCTTTTTACAATAAACTGGTAATCTAGTGAATAAACAGTTTTCCTGAGTTCTGTGAGCTGCTTTAGCAAATTAATCAAACCCTCCGAGGAGGTAGTGGGAACCTCTAATTTACTACCAGTAGGTCAGAAGTACAGGTAACAAATCTGGGCTTGAGAATGGCACCTGAAGTGGGTGAGGGGGCAGGCTAGTAGGACTGAACCCTTAACGTGTGGAATCTGACGTTATCTCTGGGTAGATAGTGTCAGAATTGAGTTGAATTTCCAGATACCAGCTTGGTGTCCCCCTACCTCCAACATTGGAATTAAGTCCAGAAACCTAAAAAGAATGAGTAACAAGACAGCCCCTCTCTCCCATACACACACACACAGCATTTGGGAGTATACTGAAGTATAGCAGATTTTACTAAAGTTCAAGGTGGGATGATTTAGATAGGAATTTTATTACAGAAATGTAGCCAACTTCAAATGAAATGAACAGGAGACATTACTCTTTTATTAGAAGTTTGTTGTGGCTCTTGAACCTCCAAGGAACTTCCTTGCACCACCTACTATCTTCTCTCCCCCTTTTGAATTCTCCTCTAGTTATAATTACTTTTTCCATTTCAAATGAAAAATCAAATTCCTTTTTCTCATGCCTCTCTCCCTCTCTCTCCTTTCAGTTTTGTCCCTTCAGATACCTTTACTCTGGGGCCTAACTTTCCACTCAAGCAACTTATAATAAAAATTTTTCCAAACAATGATAGTTTCCTCGTTAATAGTTCTATCATACATAGTTCTGGTATCAGTTTTCAAAATACTGTTCTTTTAAGATTCTTGTATACATAAATCTCATCGACAGCACAAGAGGAAGAGTGGAGAACCCTAACACACCACTACATTCCACCCCACAAAAGTAGAATTAGATACTGAGACAGAAAGATGCAGATTGCCAATGACTGAAGATAAGGAAAATCATAATATTAGCAAGTTGAAAAGGCACCGTCCTGAGAGCAAAAAAGAATGTAAGCAAGTGGGTAAAATATCAGCTGAATTTAGACTGTTGACCCTTCAGCTGCTCATCTGAATTCTGATTATTATCCGTCTTTTAAGCTTCTTGAAAGGAATTAATAACTGAAGTATACACTTAGTCTAAGTCAAGCAGCTGTTAAGGGAGAGTCAGTCCTAATCCAAGTGTTCTGACTTGGGTCAGAATGTGCACTACCCGTGTCATTACATATCACAACTTTAGGTATTTAGGGGAATTTAAGGAAAGTAAAGAATTCAGTTTATGCATATTAAGCCTGGCATATGTAACTGTGTTTCCATGACTTATTCAATTTCATCCCATTCACTACTCACCTTCCATGTGGTGTGGTATTTAGCCTTTCTCAAATTGTTTGAACTCAAGGGTTATGATTTCTTTGGTCTCCATGGAAACTGACAATATATTTGAGCATTGACGATTTTCTTTGTTATTCATGTTAGCTCAGCAAAATGTACAGTTGTCTCAGATAAATTGAAAATACAGTCTGCTAAAGCAAGTATTTTAAGGTGAAGATTATTCTTTTCTTTCATCTACCTTAAATAAATAGCTTTGTACTAATACTGATCTTCAAGTTATGTTCAAAGAAATCACATCACCTTAGCCTCACATACTAAAAAAAAAAATTTTTTTTCTATCTCCTTGCTTAGTATTTGCAACCTCTTTCTAGGTAAAGCATTTTGAATAGTAAATGCATTCAGTATGTAAACTCACTCCGTCTATTAAATTAGTAAAAGCATTCATTTTTAAGTTTCACTGAGTAACCAATTATATCGGTTTTGCATGTTTGTGTCTGAAGTCTAGTGGTGAACGCTCGCCATATCTCAGCTCACAACTTTCAAGGGCAGCTTGAGGTCAATTTGCATTTTTGTTAAAACCACTGTAGTGGGGAAGACAGCCATGGCTGAACCAGTGATGATTGCTGTGCCACCTTCCTTGAACCTCTAGACTTTGATAAGCACAATCTGTCAACACATATATAAGCAGAAAAGCTGTAACCCTGAGCTTTACTATTTATTTTGCACACTAGGCTGACAAAATTGAACCCTGACAGCAGCACAAGATTTTTCAGTGTTGGTTCTTCCAAAAACGAATTCCAAAAACTTTGAATTTTGTAATTTAACAATTTATATTTCATTCTGTCAAATAACTTATGTAAGCTCATAAGAGCTTTCACTCATCAAGAGTTAGTGAAACTAAATTATTTCTCATTCTTTACTGTCAGAAATGAAGTGGAGTATCCATTCGGTCAATGGAATCTCTAAACAAGATGATTAAAAGACAGTTCTCATGTTTTCTGGGACCTGAATAATTCAAAAAGAGTTTAAAAATTCAGTCCTGTTTTATCTCAGGTTAAAGCTCTTTGATAAATCAAAACAAACAAATCAGAATTTGTTATACTCCTTTGTTTGAAACTCCATGGCCAAAGTTCACTGGACACTTCAGATTCCCCTTGGAAAGTCAATTTTCCCAGCATTTATTTGGAGATGTCACACAAATTAGAAATATATATATATATATATATATATATATATATATATATATATATATTGCTATGTAAAGCTAAACTGAACTTAAATTCCAAAAGTTCAGCTCTTTCTCTGCATCAGAATCACAAAAAAGCAGTTCTCTAGTGACAGCAGCTTAGTTCCCGTGCCATTTTTGATGTTTTCTAGTTTGATGTCTCTCAACAGAGCCACCTAGGAAGAAAGAAAGAAAAAAAAAAACAGACTGGAGGGAGAAAATTCAGTTTTTATAATTTGAAAAAGAAAGAAAGGAAAAAGCAATATGTGAAATTATACTCTAATTCAATGTTAAAGGTAGGAAACTAACCTGCTACAAAGTGTATATTTAGAAGTTTATAAGTTTCAATTTCCTGTAGCTTTGAGCATTGTATCAGTCCTGCAACTGGTTCTATTTAATGTGCTGTATGAAAAAAGAAAACAAGCTATATTTCTCCAATCCCCAAACGCAATCGTGGTGAGGAAAAGAATAGAGGAGGCCAGTGATTCCCTGTTGAAACTCGTAGATTTCACGGCAGGAGTTTTCATTTATTTTTTTTTATTTTTTTATTTTTTTAAAGATTTTATTTATTTATTTATTTGACAGAGATAGAGACAGCCAGCGAGAGAGGGAACACAAGCAGGGGGAGTGGGAGAGGAAGAAGCAGGCTCCTAGCGGAGGAGCCTGATGTGGGGCTCGATCCCATAACGCCGGGATCACGCCCTGAGCTGAAGGCAGGCGCTTAACCGCTGTGCCACCCAGGCGCCCCAGGAGTTTTCATTTAAAATAACAACATAAAATGAAATGCAGTATCTCATGTGGGCTGTCAATGGACAACAAACTTACACATTTGGGTTGATACTTGCATAGAATTCATCCAGCTTCCATTGCACTAGAGCAAGGGCTGATCATTTCAAGAACGTACCTCTCTGCATTTACGAGAATCACTGATGAGAAATTTATTTAAATAACATCCATTCCATATGTGAAATGACTATAAATAGAAGAATGTTTCATATTTTTATTAGGTCAAGTCCAAGAATATGCAAAAAAATTATTAGTGAAGGCATGAAAATAACCTTACTTAATAATTTATTCTTTAACTTATTTATTTCATATTATGGCTATTCTGGACAAGGTCAGACAAATAGGTCTGAAGTTTTCAAAATAGATAGGAAAGTGGGTATCATTGACCAGGATTCATGGAAATGAATGAAAATCCCAAAGAAGAAAGTGGAAAGTGAGATTATTTCCCAAGACGCAACCCATTAGAGAATTTTTAGAGAAAGAGAAGACCATGTCAAGGTCTGAGGAAAAAGCAATGAGGAAGGTAGAATTTAAAAATCATTGTCATGGGAACCCCAGTGAGATATTGTAATTTATAAGAAATATATATTTGGTCATTTAAATGACCAAATATGTATTTCTCATAGGTGTTTTGTCTTCATCCATGGTTTCTGGGTCACAGCTCCTAAAACCCTTATATTTCCTGTGATAAGGATCTTTTGTTATGTTAATGAGGCAACTTTCGGAAAGCCCTTAGGTAGCCTAAGGATTGGGGAAGCTGGTTGCCTAGGAGAACCAACCCTGCGAGTACAGGAATGGAACTTTCAGTCCCACCCCAAGATCTCCAGGGCTGAATGCTGAATCAGCCAATGGTCAATGACTTAGTAATGAAGCTTCCATAAAAATACAAAGGGACTAGGTTTGGAGAGCTTCCAGGTTGGTGAACCCATAGAGATTTGGGAGAGTGACACTCCTGGAGATGGCATGGAAGATCCATTCCCATTCCCCTTACCTTTCCTTACACATCTCTTCCATCTGTCTGTTGATTATATCCTTTATCATATTCTTCAATACACTTGTAAACATAGGTGTTTTCCTGAGTTCTGTGAGCCACTGGAGCAAATCGAAAGAACCTAAGGAAGAGTTCATTGGATCCTCCAATCTGTAGTGGGTGGGTCAGAAGCACAAGTAATAGCCTGGGGCTTGCGACAGGCCACTGAAATGTGTGTGGAGGTTGGGGGTGGGGGACAGTCTTGTAAGACGGAATACTTAACCTATGGAATCCGATGCTATCTTTGGGTAGATAATGTCAGAGTTGGGTTGGATTCTTGGACACCCTACTGGTGTCTGAGAATTTCTTAATGTTGTGGGGTAGGGGGTGCCCTCCTTACATTAGAACTGGGTCCAGGAACCCTTAAACACTCAAGGAAAGACTCCTTAGAGGGAATCATCTGGCAAACCCTGCAGAAAGATCAAATAAAATAAGGATTAAAAATGATTCATTTTCACAAAGTAGAAGGTAATTTATGACCAATAGCTTGCCATAGCACTCTCGGTGGAGGGGTGGGTAAAGAAGCTAAATTGTAAAACTTAATAGTAGAGAAAGAATCTTGGCTATAAATGGAAGTAGACAAATGGAATACTAATTAGAAAGAGGTTAATTTGTTTGAATGTTTTTTTTCTTTTTTTTTTTTTTTTTCCTTTTTTTAATACCGGCAGAAATTTGAACATGCTGAGGGAAATGATTCTGGATAACAAGAAAATGGCGTAAGCATGGTGAAATACTAGAAACAGTAAGATGGTATATACTCACATTCTGGGGGTGAAATTGCCCTTGAAGAAAAAAAGGGAGGTCTTTCACTCAGATATGAAAGAGGCAAAGGGAGCACAGCTCTACGAGCAGGTGCGAGGTCATTTGAGTTAGGAGGCATTGATGCTACCTAGCCTCAACTGCCCAGCACCCCCAGAGATTAGGGGTCCTCCATTCACACCTCCTCTCAGCTGCTTTTTACCGTCCCCGTTTTCATCGTTTCATGTGTACTCTGTCGTACTTCACCTGCTCCAGTTCCAGTCATCTTGCTGTGGGGACAGTCGCTATTTGCTGTGGGGACGTTTGCTATTTATCACTTTTAAAACCACATGATCAACAAGACATTCACACATTAACAAACTTCACACCAAATGTTATGAAATACCCTATGTCCCTATAATTGAAGCCAATTATTTTGTGATGTTGAGTCGTGCATGGTTCAGAGAGTAGATCCTGTTTACTATAGTAGCAACTGAATCATTCCTGTGTTCCTCATTATTATGCCAAATTTATGTATTCAGTTTTAAGAATGCAGAACCAATCTGGGCCTCCTTTTAGTTTCCTAGTAAGGTTTGACTTGAAGAATTACTCTTTCCTGTTTCAATCAGCTCAACTGAGTGAAATCAATGAGTGAGATGGATAGAGGCACAGAGTATACTATCCTCTTTAGAAATGTTTGTGATATTCACCACACTGCAGAATTAACTTGTCAAATATACGGAATCTTTATTAATTTTCAGAATATCAGAATTCACCCTCTTTGAAATAATACCATCTTTATAAAGTAATTCCAATATTTTTTTCCTTGTTGTTCCCCCCTGGTTAATATTCTTTCATTTTTTATTGCCTTCTTTACATTATCATTTCTCTCTCCCTTATTTTCCCATTTATATATACCATCCCATTTTCTTAGGAAGGAGGTCCACTCACACCCTTTTCCCTTTCAGTCAGGAAAGAAGACAGTTTTAATTTATTACAGACATAATTAATGATGAACTCAGACATAAAGACAAAATTAACACATGGCCAGAAGGCCATTAGAGCATTTCCCACAGTACATACTTCTTAGGTCTTAAACTGCAATATTTTGTAGTTCTGTTTTTGTTTGTTTGTTTTAATTACATATTTGCTCAGATACCCCAGGCATGTTTTTCTGTTGCTATCCCTTAGTGTTCCTAGGGAGCTTGCTCATCTGCTTTCATAATACAGCTTTTCACCACCGCTAAACGGCTAGGTGTTAATAAGCACCACTGGTTTCCAATTCCACAGTAGAAATTATTTGGAAACACTATTATGATTTTAGAAAGAAATTATAGAAAGACTATATAGCCTTTATTTCAAGTCATTTAATATGTTTTCAAATTTAAGAGTATAATATATAATCTCCTGGAATAATCAACTCCTGAAATATACACATTTTTGTAGCATTATAAGTGCTAAATTATAAATATCATGCACTGAAAGTTAGTAGTTTCAGTTGATTCAATTGTGATAGTGAGATACGTAAAAGAGAAGAAAAATACTCATCCAAATATTAACATACAAAAAAAACAAATCTTTTTTTTGTTTGTTTTTAAGATTTTATTTATTTATTTGTCAGAGAGAGAGAGAGAGATCAGGGGGAGCAGCAGGCAGAGGGAAAAGCAGGCTCCCTGCTGAGCAAGAAGCCTGAGGTGGGGACCCTGGGATCATGACCTGAGCTGACCTGAGCTGAAGGCAGATGCTTAACCGACTGAGCCACCCAGGTGTCCTAGTAGAACTAATCTTGATCAAGTTGTTTATCAAGTCCAAAAGTTAACATTTGGGACAGTAAGCCTGAGAACTTCCTTTATATTACAAAGATCAAAACACAAAAAAATGGGTCTTTCTATAAGTTACTAATAATCCTTCTACAAAAGCTTCATAAGTAGTTGTGACTTCCACCAAATAGAAATCCCCAAGTTCCATATACAGGTATTTTTGTCTTATTATTCAAAGATGTCTCTTATTGGATTGGCATGATAATGGAATAGATATGTTTACCTGTGAAAATTCCTTGAAAATCTCAAAAAAAATGACATTTATAAAGTATTCTTTTAAAATTCTTTTTCCTCTTTTAATCCCCTGACATTTCCACAAGAGGATTTAGTTTGTGTGACTTGAAATGTGGAAGATAAGCAATCTAATATTCTGAGAAAGGCCATATGGGATCTATGCTGCACAACATTTGGAATTCATTTTAATCTGAAAGACAAGATTGTGGAAAATATGATTTTTAAAAAATAAATAATAATTACAGGGAAGCTGAGACATGAAAGCCTCTACTCAGAGTGTAAGAAAATTGACGTCTATTGAATACAAATTCCTTATAACTGAATAGGCTTTATGGTGTTGAAGGGAAGCAGAATTTGTCACCCCAAAATACGATATCTTGGTGTAAGGATTATTTTAGACTGATTATTTTTAAGAGCCAACAGACATAGGGAAAGCTCTGGAAGCTGAGTAGGAGTTAAGCTTTTTGAAGATACACATTGATAAGGGAAATCTCCATTTGTAAAGGTGTCTCCCTCTCTGTACCAGGAAGAGATGACCAAATCTCCAAAAACTCTTAAGTCTGCGTAAGAGCCTTGCCCTTGTTTATAGTGCTTTGCCTGATAACCTCGCATAATTGCTCCCCCCAACATCTTTTTTTTATCTTTAGCTGGAGATGGTATTTTAGGCAATGGCTTGGGACATTTTGGGGAGTTACTGAGTTTTCTTGGGTATCTCCCATGTATATAGAAGGTATACACGTTATTAAACTTCTGTTTGTTTTTCTCCTGTTAATCTGTCTTTAAATACGGGGGTGGAGGCAGAGTCTCAGCCAAGCACCAAGAAGGATAAAGGGGAAATTACTGTTTCTCCCCTACAGTTTCAAAGCACTCTCACATTCATTATCTCATTCATCACAATGTTCTAAGATGATCAGGACAATATGTTTCATCCCCCTTGTAGTCTTGAGAATTTAAATATATTCGCCAGCTACAGAGGCAAATTCTAACAGGAAAGTATGCTTTCTTTTTTTTCTTTCCCATCCTCACATTTTTTCCCCAGTCTTCTTGGCTGCTACTATGTGATACCACTTCTCTAAATTACTTTCAGTCCAGAATCTCTATTTTCTACTTTCAATCCTACCTTCACCCTGAGAACCCTGAGAGTTTCATCTGGGTCAGCTTTCCCTGAATTATATATTTTGTTTCAATATTCCCCTTCATCTTCCCTCACTTCCTTGTATTTTTTAAAGCTCATCAAGAGTGACATATGTTAGGGAAGACAGGCTTTGAACATCATGGCTGATTACTGCTAGCAGGTTAACAAAGTTTAAGTAATTTTTCGAACTTTGAAATACCAAATTATTTTAACCTTTTTGAGCTTCTAATTCCTCATCTATAAAATTAGTTAACATATGATTTAATAAAAAATAGAACAGACAAGATTTCATATAGTGTCTGACATACATTTATTCATTCATTTTACAAATATTTACTGAAACCAGTTTTGTGCCAGAATTTTTCTACTTGCTGGGGATATAAATGTGAATCAAATAGAGGTTCTCCTTTCATGATTCTTAAATAAAAAATCATAAGTCGTCAGTTGATGATAAGCATAAGCCAAGAAATAAAGTAGAATAAAGGGTATCCACAATGATGGAGGTAATCAGAGAAGTCCTCTGTGATAGAATGACATCTGTTCGAGACCCAGAAAAGCGAGGGGACAAACTATGTAGATTTTTAGACAAGAAAGCATGGCAGGGAGATGAAACAATGGAAATGAAGTGATACGTAGATAAATAGTAAATGAGTTTAGAGAATGATGAGAATGGCAGTTTTGGTACAGCAAGCAGTATACTCATTACAAAAGGATTGGAATGAGATTGGAGAAATGATGGGTAACTAGGTGATATATGTGTGATAGTGTGTGTGTGTGTATGCATATATATATATATATGCATATATATCTGTATTAGATAGATAGATAGATAGATAGATAGATAGATAGATAGATAGAGTAGACTTGAAGGACATAGAAAGTACACTGGGTTTTGTTCAAGAGAGCTTAAAGAAATGGTGGCTACTATTCTTATTCAGGAATTAAAAAGGCAAACTTAAAATTGTTAGAAATAACTTCTTTAAGGAATGTCTGAAAGCTAATTTAATCTTGGGAAGTAAGGGAAATTAAATTACTCTTTTAGAGTAAAGCTATAAAACCAAAACAAAAGATAGAGAAACTCCAAGTTAAAAACACAGTGGTTCTTAAGTCAACAAGTATGTATGTTATAAAGACTGCATATGCTAATATATTAAACAAAAGAATATGTAAACTAAAAGGGTGGTGATCAGTGAGGAAAGCATAAAAAGGATGAAAAGTAGAGAAAAAAAATAGAGTGTCGACCTAAGATAGGGAACATCAAAACACCATCACAGGTTTTATAAAGACACAATCCCATTCATGAGGTCTCTACTATCATGACCTAATCAGCTTCTAAAGGATGACCTCCTAATAGCATCACATTGGAAATCGGTGTTTAACATTTGAATGGGGGCTGCAAAAATTCCTTCTATGTCAACCTTCTTAGCTGAATTTTTTCCTAGGTATTTTATTCTTTTGAGTGCTTTGTAAATGGGATTGTTTTCCTAATTTTCTCTTCAATACACCCCCTTTCTCTCTAGGATCATGCTCTCTTTTCTTCTTACTCTCAATATAATCAAAAAGCTGTTTTTAAAAATACTTTACCTAACTTTAATAGTTATCTCATCTAAATAGTTATATGATACAAGTTACACTGTTGCAGTCAGAAGGAAAGCTTACAGCCATTCTGTTGAGAATCGACCAAAGGAACCAAAGGCAGATGTCAGGAAAACAGTTATGAGACTTTAGAAATAAATTAAGGAGACAGATGGAATTAGACGCAGGAAAAGTAGACATACTAGTTTTGAAAATAAATCTGATAATATTTGAAAATAAATCTGATAATATTTCCTGATGGGTCTGATGTAGATTCTGAAAGGAAAAGAATCATTAAGGACAACTCTGAGATTTTGTTGAGCCATATGAAACATGAAGTGTCCATTTACTATGATAGCAAAATTGTGAGAAAAGTAACTTAAATGGGGACTCCCAGGAACTGAGTTTTTTGTCATTTTTAAAACATTTCTATTGGGGGCATCTGGGTGGCTCAGTAGGTTAAGCATCTACCTTCGGCTCCTGAGGGATGAAGCCCTGTTATCGAGCCTGCGTCAGGCTCCCTGCTCAGCAGAGAGTCTGCTTCTCCCTCTGCCCCTCACCCCACTCATACTCTCTCTCACACACACTCTCTCTCAAATAAATTAATAAAATCTTTTTTAAAAGTTACATTTGATTTCAAAGCAGAGATGCCAAATAATTGCACATTTGAGTCTGCACTTCAAGGGAAATATTATGTTTAAATTGTTATAGAACATTATGTTCAATTTTACATCCAAATATATTTCCATTCTATAATCCATTCCTCTAATGCAAATAAGATCAGAAATCTATACGTTTTGGAAGCCGTTTGATACAGACATCTCTAAAACTATGATTTTCCCAAGAAGGCTTGATAATTAATAATCAGCTGACAATTTTTACTTTGCATGTAAAGATTATTTTCTGACTCAGTCTGGGGAACAAAATTTAAAACACATCTGGATATATTTTGATTCTTTACATTAGTGGACAAGTTAGTATTGATTAAAAAGCCACACTGTCACTCCAGACACTGCAGTGAACCTTACATGGTTCCAATAAAATTTTTCTAGTAATGTTTCAGATATGCAGAGAGGTCTGTTGTTAACCTGTGTGTGTACTCTAACTATATAATTTGACTAGAGGATCTTCTAAAAGTGTGTCTTTTCTTAGAAGATTCTGTTTTATTTGTTAGTCTCTAAGGACAAATGTGCCCAAGTATTTGCTATAGAAATGGTTAGGGTGTTTTAATTTGTGATGGACCACTCCCTTACCCACCAAAAATGCACCAAAGTAATTTTTACATTTAAGAAGTTAAAATATGTATACATAATGTGTCACCTTGTTTAGACCATGAATGTAAATTTCCATAGAGAATTCTATAACTAAATTAAGTGGTTAACTCTAGGGCTTATTTCAAAAGATTTAAGTAAAAGCACCAGGATGTGATAATATAAGAGTACAGTCAGAAATACAAATTATATGTTGCTAATAGATGTTTTAGTTGTCATCAATTATTTAGTAGAATTCAACACATTTTCCCCAAGTTATGTATAAAACATTGACTTGAGGGTTTCACATTTTATTTATTCATTTTAAATCTATCAAATTTCAAGGGGAAAAATATCCAACTATGAGCTAGATGTTCAATATCACTTTTTCCTGCCAAATTAAAATGTTTTCCCTGCTGGGAGCTAAATCTTAAAAAAAGCATTATCAAACTAGCATAGAAATATATAAGCTCCTCACTTCTGTTAGTTCAGCAATATATATTGAAGTTTTGGATCGTTGGTACTAATTCCACTGACAACTAGATAACTTTCATAATAATAACAACAAATCTTGAAACTAAAATTATAATAATCTCTGAGCAATCTCTAATAATAAGAAGATTAAAATACGGGCATATTGCAAATTATTTGAAGTGCTTTATTGTACTAGATAAGATATGATCAGATATTATTATCCATTCTGCTTTTTCCCCCGTCCAAACCAACACTGGCTTGTTAAGTGTTTGTAACACTAATTTTGTTTCAGCTTCTTTGTCTCTCTTGACCCTCTCATTTCATGGTAATGCATAAATTCTACATTTTTTACTTAGCCCAATGTACTCACACACCAAAAGGCCAAGTTTCAAATATAATTAAAATAAAATTATAATTTATAACAATGCTATCACGTAGGGATACTCTTATAGCCATTTCAGTGTTGATGTCTCTTAGTCTCTCCCTAGTCTCTGACTGCTTTTGACTTTGCTTCTCTGGTTTTGGCCCTTGGAGCCTAAGTTCTTAACATAGATCTATTCTATGGTTTCTGCTATTCCTTAGCACTCGTGGGAATATTCACCTTTCCCTTGTTTCTGATGTGATCAAGGGTTAAATTGGAACTTTCTCAAGAGACAGGCCGGGGAATAGGGACAAGTGAGAGACAGTGGCATGCAACCTACCTTTCAGCCTCACACTAGCTTCAGTTGGGCACTTTAAACTTTTTTTTGTTTTTATAATATCTCAGAACTTTTGACTGATATTAACACTTAATATTTCAATCTCCTAATTTCTCATCTAGACTAATGAAACAACTGATTAACTGGCCTACCTGCTTGACACAGGTGCACATGACATAAATTAAATTTCATTGTACCATGAGCTGCTCACAACTCTTCAGTGATTCTCCCTCTATTGGTATAAAGTTCCAATTCCCTTAACAAGACAAACAAGTGTCTCCAGCCTCATCTCTGTCCATCACCATTCCTCTGATACTTTCAATCTAGCATTAAGTTTCCTAAAACGTATCCCACAGACGCTATTGGGTGACGTGTTAATAGGTATTATGCAAAACAAGTTTAATTAGGATAAATAAATTTGAAAAATCCTGGACCAAAAGATTGTCAAAGTGAAGACTTTTAGAGAGTAATCAGTATGCATTGTAAATTTCTGAGGATATAAACATTTCCTCAACCATTTAGCCATGTTACTTTTGAATAGCGTGCACTTTCTTTCACCTCCAAGCCTTCTGCTTGAAAAGACTTTTTCCAGCTGTGTTAAATTTTAACAGTTGACTCAGTCACAACCTGTTTGAACCCCTTTTGAGCTTGCCTTTCTATAATACAGAGACCACAAAAAGGGTGAAAATTATCTTTTCCAGACACCTTTGTAACTTGGATCCTGTGGATGATCTGGACCCACTAATAAGCAGCACCCCCCACGAGATTCAGAAGCAGAAGTAAGCAACACAGGGCGATGACAACATGTAAAGTTACTGAATATTCTACCAAGCATGATGAGGGAAATTTATTCTAGACTTGGTAAAATATTACAGGTGCTGAAGAAAGGACAGCTATAACAATGACGCACACTTTAGAATGTCGTATGTTACGCTAGCACATGTGCAATTGCTGCTGTGATTCTTTCGGTTCACTAGCGAAGACTGACTCTGATTCTCTCAGAAATTTTGTAAATGAATCAATGTCTTTATATTAATCTTCTTCCTGCATAAACTACTTGGGGTCTAAGTAGGGGATTAGGTTGCTTTAAATTACAAAAACTTTACTGATAGAACCATTATTATCAGAGCAATACCAGGTTAGTATACACTTAAGAACTTGTGAATCTAGGACTTATTATCTTACCTGATTGGATTTCCTTTTAGTGATGATGCATTTAGCTTTCGATGATACTATATTAATAATCTATGGCATACTGTGGTGAAACAGTTAAATTAGTAACTAAAAGGAAACGTTTATTAAAAGTAGAGCTTTGGTGAATAATGTACTTATTTTTATAGACCATTGTGAAAGGCATGAGGAATATAAAAATTCAGAGTTGAAATTAAAGTAAGAAAGATTTGAATAGTGTTTAATTGCGCTGGAAGTCTTAAATAAAATGTCAAACTCAAAGTTTGAGAATCTCAGCTAAATACTCGATCATAAAAAGCAGAGGTTTCTTTGTCTACTCTAAAATAGTTCTTTTCTCTCTCTACTACAGAATACAAGCATCAAAAAATCAGATGTAGACCTGATCCTATTACTCAAATACAGCATAAGTTGAATTCACAACATCACCAGGAAACTTGTAAGAAATAGTGAGAACCCCGGAATTTGAACCCATTTTACAGGATTCAGATGGGTCTGAATAGAGTAGAGTTAACCTCACAGAATTTTCTTTGCAGCGGCCCCTTCTCTGTCTTATGGAGCTTGTCTTTCCTCACTTAAACATCTTATAAAGTTGCAACTTAAGGTAGTAATTTTGCAAGAGGTGTCAATTCCTTCAGCTTGTCCTTTTATGTCTTATTGCCTCCAGAATTAGAACTAGGAACATATTTCTCTATATCCCAAAGGACAAATTCCAAAGTCAAATTCAAAAGGAAAAAATTTAAACACCAGAGGAATTGCAGTATTTTGCTTATTTATATTGGCATATCTTTGGAAATATATATGCAATGGATTCTGAAGGCGCTACCCCAGAGAAGGTGCAAGACAATTTAGATTGAAGTAGACTCATTGATATGATCACACTTGCAGGTTATTCGTCTTCATTGTTTTAACTCATAGCTGGGAATGTTTGCTTAGTTAGTTGAATGAAACCTTGAATCAATGGAATCTAAGTAAATAAAGTCAAGAGAAACGACCTTAGGATTTTAGAACACAGCAATGTCTTCATCAAATACCGAGTCTGCTTCTGAGAAATAGAAATGGATTTTGCTTGCTATTGAACCCTGGTACAGGCTGAATAGTTTCCGCTGGAAAACTGAATGGCCCCATAACCTCAGCTTGCCTTCTAAGCTGGCTGATCTAACCATATATTTAGACATCATCAACTGCACTTCATCCGCAAGCAGCTCACTCACGCTTCCAGTGCATTTACTACTCCTCAACACACGCCATAACCTCTATGGAAATTCTTTATGTCCAACTGATTGAGAGGAGAAAAAAAATAATTCTGCCTGGTTTACAAAACGCTCTTCAGAATATGCTGTCACCAGCCAGAAGTGAAATGTGGTAGCTTTGGAGTCCCACTGATCTATTGAGAAGGGAAATCTTCATAGTTGGCGGAGTTTTAAGTTATCCCTCTGACCAATTTTCATGGAAAAACATAGGTCGTGGAAAGAGGGAGATGTCCCCCACTTAGACCCCAAGTAGTTTCCGCAGGAAGAAAATTCATATAAAGACATATGTTTCTTCTGCTGCCCATTTGCCCAGCAGCTCTGGGAACACCGTCCTGCTTGAGCCTTGCCCTCATGGAGGATAACTGAAATAGCAGGAGCATGATTGGTTATGTTGCAGTATAATAATAATAATAATAATAATAATAATAATAATAATAATCAGAACATTAGTTTGAAAAAATCTTCCACAACTTGCTGCATTTTTTTTCACACTAGTACATTCTTAAGCATCCTTGTTTACACAGAATAACAAATTAATCTGTACCTTTATATATATATTTATATAACTATATATGTAAATTGCATAGTGTACATAATTTATTGATGTGTCCCCAATTTTTCATGCAGTTCTCATCCTCTGCATGCCTTCCTTTTGTGGTCAGGTGACTTGAATGTTCCCCAATGCTTCTGCTTACCTGCTGTGTTTGTACATCTAAGGAAGGACAGTTTTGGTCATGCCCTCCTTATCCTCATGCACAGAAATTCTCAGGGTCCTCATGTGCCTGTTGTTCAACCCTCTCTTGTCTCTTGTTCCTTTTCTGAGTATGTGGTCCCTCCCTGTCCTAAAACTTCTCCTCCCTCTCCTCAAGCTGTGGGACAGCAGCCTTCCTACTAAAATGTAAAGCAGTATCAACATCATTCCTGCATATGTACTAAAAACCCAAGTTTTCTCTTCCGTTAGGACAGAAAATTGCATGTGGGGAGAGATAATCAAGTTTCAGTGACCTATGTCAAAGCCAGAAACTGTAACAAAATTCCACAAATGGAAATCAAACTCAAATGTCTTTTGCATTGTGTAAATAACTCTGGATGTGTTTAACTTTGTACTGGTAATTTTCTGAGTGTTTGCAATATTTGGGTTAGAAATAAAATGCACCGGACTTTGTTAAGGAAAACAACTATAAATATATACAGCTTAAATGGACTGTAAGGAAGGAGAAAAGATTGGTGACCAGAAAGTCTAATGAATAATTATGTGGTTAGATCTTTAGGAATGAGCCTGGAATGCTTGCCTACAAGTCCCCTCTCCACAAAATGCTCTCAATAATAACAGACTCAGAATGACCCATCTGCTCCTCAGCCAGCTTCTATCTTCAGTCACTCCAATGCTTGCTTAGTAGACTCTTGATAAAAATGATTTGAAGGCAAGAACTGGGATTTTTCATGGGTTCAACATGAAGGATTTCCTCTTTAAAATGTTATTTATTTGGAGGTACAACAAGGCAGTTTTCCTATTTCTGGAAAAATAATTAAATATCACTTTCTAGCCCCATTTCTTTTGTCTTCATATGACTAGCCACGTAACTACTTCTCACCAATTGTGAGCTGAAATATCACTTCTTGTGGAGAGTTAAGAGTGGGTGTGCCCCCTCACTACTCATTTTTCCATGTACCTTAACTTGGGAGGCTCTGTGGTTGAAGATGTTAGAATGATAGGGTGTAAGGGACCAGGGTAAATAGGAACACTGAGCAGAGACTCCTTCACTACCATAGACAGTGATGTAAGCAAGGAATAATGATTTACTTTTAAGTTACTGAAATCCAAGATTGTTTGTTTCTGCATTTATCCTACACTGATTATTAAAGAGAGTAATACTTTCAAATAGTGTTTGCTTAGTGGTCATACAGTGAGCGTTAAAAGAAACATAACAGACTGTTTCTAGAATACGATGTTTTATTCAGTGGAAAACCATTTAGTAAAACTGTTGGTCATGATACCTTAGAAGGCAAATCCTGAGTGTACTGACAATAGCACTGAGCAAAGTAATTAGAAAAAAGAAACCACACACACACACACACACACACACACACACACAAACCATGTAGTTTTGGCAAACACAGTCTGCATTTGGCAGGAAAATACAAGAAAAAGATAAGCTTGGTTGAAATTTAATGGTTTTCAAACATATAGGAAGGGGAAGCAATAGAATTCAGGAAAAAAGGCCTCAAAATCCTGGAAAAGTTGTTTGCTTCTAGACTTAAAAATAAGCTTAAGAAAGCCTTTTAGTAGCAAGGGCACATGTAAATCCCAACATTTCCACAAAGGTCAGAATAAAAACTTGAATTTTCCCTTCTAGCCTGAAAGCTTAAAGTTGGTTTTTATAATCTTGAAAGAGAGACACAGAGTACTAATCTGAGGTCTTGGTTAAGTCAATAGAACCCTAGAGAAAAAATTTCTCATCAGAGAAATCTCACATTGGGCAGAAATGGTCCATCTCTAGTAAACCTGCCATCTTCTGATATCAACTGAAAGGAGCTTAGAGATACTGGCCTCCAAAAGAAAACTGAACTGGATCTCCAAATTGCCACAGCTGGAGACTGTCAGTCAACTATACCCCTAACAATAGGTTCTCTCCTGAAGAAAGATCTGAGTGGCAAATATGCATGGCTGCCTCAAGAACTCATGACTGTTCTTTTTATCAAACATCATAAAATAGAAGACACCAGTTACAGTAACTGCACAATTACTTTATGTAACACTGAAAGAAATTTTTTAAATACCACCGAAGAATCTTTGAGATGGTACTTTCTTATTGTTTATATTTCTTATTAAAATAATTGACATTCAAAGTCCTCTTCTGAATCATTCTTTTTAGGGTTTTCAGTGTTAGTATTTTTCCACAAAATACCATATTTTATACATTAAGAATAAGGAATATATGTTTTGTTGTGTCTCATTTTATTCACCCACAGCCAGAATATGTAGGTCTGGGAAGTAAAAATAGGAGTAGAGAGATCCCTCTATTACATTTAATGACTCACTTAGAATTTTTTATTGTCTGTTTTGTTTTTGTTTGTTTTCTTCTTTTATACGATTTTATTTTTTTAAAGATTTTGTTTATTTGTTTGAGAGAGAGAGAGAGTGCACAAGTGTGGGGAGGGTCAGAGGGAGAGGGAGAAGCAGACTCCCTGCTAAGCCCTGAGCCCAACTCGGAGCTTGATCCCAGGACCCTGGGACCAGGACCTGAGCCAAAGGCAGATGTTTAACCAACTGAGCCACGATAAATATTATTGTTGTTATTTAAAAGTTAAGTATAATAAGGCGGATACGTGTGTGTGTATGAGTAACCAAAACTGTAGACTGCACATGCCGTTAATTCAATGGATGTCCATTCAAAACCCTTTTCTAACTTGTCTTTCTATACTATAGAACCTGAAATTCTGCAACAACATTTTCTGTATTTCCTTGGAGTAACACTTTGTGTATGACAAAGAGTCCTCCAAAAATAGATGTCCGTGTAAGATTTGGAAGCCGATGCGAGAAAGGCAAAGTGATAGCTGTGCACTTTTCACAAAAGCTTTGCCCGTCATTTTGTTGCATCAGGTCAGGTTTCCCCATGCCCTGCTCTCAGTGTGGTTTAAGGGCCATGGGCTGTACTTTGGGCAGCTATAATTTAGCTCCCTCTAAGCACCTACCCTCTGCTGTACTCTTAATGTGAAAAACAATGATGATACTAAGCATATTAAACTCTTGATGTCTGCAAACATTCAACCAGGTGTTTCCTATGCATGATGCCACTTAGTCCTCTAAATACTACTCTGTAGCTGGTTTTATATTGGGGTTAACATCAGTTTCCATGCTAGCTCAGACCTCTGAGAGTAAGGACTGCAATCGCCATCACAATTGACAACTTCTGGTGACATAAGACAATATTTGGAGCACATAGGCTGTCAATGAACATTTGCTGGATGAATTGATAACTGTGTTAATATTTTCATGTCTCTAGGACAGGGCAACCTTAAGGGTAGGAGTGGACACTTTCAATATCATCATGCACAATTTTATGGAAGTTGGGAGAAACTGAATGCAACATGTTATGCATAAGCTCCAACATAGCTAGGATGGATATAAATATTTTATATTTATTTTAAATAATAAAATAGCATAAAATACTGCCACAAAATATATTAAAGTAGGGAAATAGAGAAGCAACAATAAAACCAACTCTTGGAGGAGAAAGATATATGGCTTACATTAAGGAAATATCATTTTAGAGCCAAATTCGAGGGATAAAGCATTTAAAAACACAATTTGAATTATACCCACTTTATTAACCAATTTTAGGTAGTGTGACAGAAACTATCTACTACATAATGTAAGTATCTTGGCAATTGGGTATAATAACTGTATTATCAATTTCATAGATTTTTTACATTTCTTTAATGTTTTAATAACATTTCCTTTATTTAATAAAAGAAATTTCAGAATTTCTAGATTCAAATAAATAAGAAAAAAAGAACTATGTGACATTTAAAGTAACCAGTGCTTATGCAGGTGGTGACTTCTGAAACTAAGATCGTTTACATATATAAATACTATAATTCTTTATATTCAAATAAACATGTGTATAATACATATATGTAGCTCATTATGAGGTTCTTTACCAATTTTATATATATTATATTACATATATATATAAATAATTTGGGGGAGAGAATATGATTATATGTAATTATATAATGACATATATAGGTATGAAACCCCATGTATATTCAATTTATATATATGTTAATTATTCCTTTAAAAATTAGTTACCATGTACAAAACACCAGTGATAAGTCTTTATATTTATTTGTTTTATCTTGATATCTTGATAATAAACATAAAGGTTCTGGATAGGAGGAACACCAATTTTTTACTTAATAGCAATCTTAGCTTTGTTCCCCATGCCCTATTTATTTCCCATGGAGGAGAGGCAGGTACTGTGAGAGAGAGCTGAACCCTGCATACACAGGATAATCTGTAGTTCAGAAGAGGATCTCACTGAAATTATGAATCTCAGAACTTCAGGAGTTATATAGAATCTGCCAGAGGATCTGCCTCTCCTCACCTCTGCTTACAGGATAGAAGGAGTTTTGCTCTCTAATGTAAGCAAATTATGTCTAGGAAGAAGAGGGGGATTTCTTACAACTGTTTGGAATCTAAATAAATGGTTCCAGAGCAGATAAACCTATAAATCTATCCAGAGCAATTCACTATCTCTGACTTCCAAGGCAGGGTTATCATTTAATCAATTGTCCTTTAACTCAAGTTGCCAGGAATTTCTTTTCAGAAAGCACTGAACATTCAGAAACATGAAAATACTCATGGAGCATTATTTTCCAAATGATGGAGGATGTGATGGCAAACAAAAAATTTTTTAAAAAATTCTCAATCTCTGAATTCATGGATCTTTCCATTAGGATAGAAGACAGATTTTAATCAAATGAACATAAAAGTAATAAAAGTTCATTGTGATCAGTCCTATGAATGAGAGGTATATGGTGAAATAAAACCTGTATAATCGTAAGATATGTTCTGTTCAGAAAGAACAGGAAAGTTTTTCCTAAGGCAAAGAATTGACAGGAGGTGCTTAAAGTCAGGAGAAGTTACCTGATTCGATTTACTTTTGGATCAGGTCACTTTTGCTAAGGCACAAGGAAAAGTTTGATAGGTTCAAAATAGATGTGTTTCAAGTAAGTGGGAGGGTAGCTAGTAAGAGGGGAGACTTCCCGGCATGATATGGAGGGTTGCTTAAACTAAGACATTATTGGAAGAGAAATTGAGTAGCGGCAAGTGTTACAAAATAGAACGTACAATAGATGTGACTTGGTGAGGGACTGGGTAAGAGGGTTACAAGGAAGGGAGGTATCAAGTGTGACTTCAGGTTCATATTTGTGTAGAGTTCATGCTTTTCACTACATGACATGACTTACTTGTCCTTCAATCTCAGTTCAAATGATACCCTCTCAAAAAGACTAACTGTTTACCCTAAAGTAGCTCATATATTTAAATCAGTGGACACACACAAGTGTGCACACATGTGTGTGTGCATGTGCCTTCTGTATTAAGTCACAATAATAAAGGAGAAGTTTTGAGAAACAGGTTCTTGGGAAGTATTTGAGAAAAATTATTCTCTACTGCAAATCATAAGGCCAAAATATCTTTAAAATGTGAGAATTATTGGGGTGCCCGGGTGGCTCAGTTGGTTAAGTGTCTGACTCTTGATTTCAGCTCAGGTTATGATCTCAAGGTCATGAGATTGAGCCCCACCTCAGGCTCTGCGTTGGGCGTGGAACCTGACAGAGATTTTCTCTCCCCTTCTCTCTCTGCCCCTCCCCCCATTCTCTCTCAAAAAAAATATATGAGAATTATTGGAGAAATATGAAGCAGCTAAATAGAAAACAGTGAATAGAAAAAAATTAGAGTACCATCTAAGAATTCTGAACAAATAAGAATTTTACAGGATTAAATTATCTCCAGTTGAAGATGAAACAGGAAAGCATGGCTGCAGACCCACCTGACATTGCTGAGAAGAGACAACTTTCCATCCAAGCCTTATACCCAAGTCACACTCAATAAGAATATAGGGGACCTGATGTTATCTCTTTTCCTTTTATTTATTTAAATTGAAATATAATTAATATACAGTAAAATTCACCCTTTTTATCATACCATTCTGAGACTTTTAACAAATGCATACAACGATTAGGTAACCATCATCATGATAAATACACAAGTGAGTTTCATTACTCCAACATTCCTTTGCGTTCCCTGTAGTCAATCCCTCCCCCAACCACCAGCATCTTCCTATAGTTTTTTCCTACACCGGAATAGAGTATAAATGAACCAAGTCATACGTAACATTTAGAGTCTGTCTCCGTTCATTTAGCACAATGTAATTAAAATTTGTAGTGGGCTCAACTGTGGCCCCAAAGATATTTGGTCCTTGTACCAGGAATCTGTGAATGTTTTTATATGGCAAAATGTTTGCAGACATAATGAAATTAAAGATTATCCAGGTAGGTCAAACATGCCATCATAAGTGTCTCATAAGAACGAGGCAGTGGGATATTGCACTTACACAGAGAGGAGGAGGAGGCAGAGACTGGAATGACACAGCCACAAGTCAAGGAATGCCAGCAGCCACCAGAAGTGAGAAGATAGGCATGGATTCTTGCCTAAAGGCCCTGGACGGAGTTTGGTCCTGCCAACACCTGGATTTTGGCTCAGGAAAAAGCAACATACGAATAAAATCGTGCCCCATTAATAAGATTATCTATTCTGTCTCTCATTTTTATCGGTTTAATTTTGTGAACAAAATTAGCCCATTATTGCATTCATTCCTAAAATAAATACTGTGGTATCTTTTAGAGGCCATTACATAAACCATACCAAAAACATGTTCATATTAGGGAAAATGTCCACAAGTCCACAATGACTGACTATTATTCATGCCTGAGGATATACTAAAATATGAGCCTGCTCCAGTAAATTATATTAAAAATTCTGATATCTATGTGTATATATAATTCATATATATATATAATTCATTTTGCAAAAAAATATTACAATTAAGTAATAAGCCTGTCTTTGGAACTAGAAGTAACATCTCTCACTTAGATTGTCTTAATGGAATATGACTCCTTTGGAAACCCAGCAGTAGAGCTAATATTCTCTTTAATTTATCTCTTCAATTGAATAGAAAGGAGTAATAATAGTAAAGGGTTATTCCTAGTTATTATTTGATAAACAGATTTTTAACTTTTACAAAATACTTGAAGGAACACAATGGAAAATATCATACTTTGTGTGAAGCAAAAATTGATTTGTCTGAGATCTCAAGGAAGAGAAATGCAGAGCAATTATAACAGCAATATTATAGAATACAGGAGAAATATAATAAAAATTCATACTTGATAAGAAATAAGAAGTAATAAAAAACCCAGAAACTTACCTGAATTATCAAGAGGATTAAATTATATGCAAAGTTGTGTGCAATGTTAATATTATTTTATATTTTTATCAAAGCTCCTTCCCATACACATTCCTCTCCCCTCAAGCTATACTTCTAATTCCTTCCTTTCTCATCAAACTTTTTGAAAGGCAACATAATAGGAATTAGAAGCATTTCAGAATACTGCAAAATTCTGAAACGCTATAAATCTCAGTTCTGCCACATACTAGTTGTTGCCTTTCTTTCCAAGTGACTTTGTCTGTCCTTGTCTTAGTTGACCCATCTACTAGCCGGTAGGAGTAACAGTACTTTGACCAAAGAAAGAAGAATATGAAATCATTCCCAATAATTTCATGAACTGGTTTTATTTCTAATTAGGAAGTAAGTGCTAATCTGTAGTTAATAATTTTGAACAAGCAAGGAGAAAATTTTCTGCTAGATTCTGCTATGTATTATTGTAGAATGATCCTACATGAAACTAAATCTATAGAGCTTGCATATTGGTAACATGATGGGAATTCCCTCTGAGTTCTTAGGGATTTTCCATTTATAAAATGGAGTTACAAATATTAATAATATTCATATATGTCACCAAAGTATTCACAGTTAAAAATATTCAGATTTCTTCTTTTGTTAAGATTTTATTTATTTATTTATTTATTATTTTTTAAGATTTTATTTATTTATTTGACAGAGATAGAGACAGCCGGCGAGAGAGGGAACACAAGCAGGGGGAGTGGGAGAGGAAGAAGCAGGCTCATGGCAGAGGAGCCTGATGTGGGGCTCGATCCCATAACGCCGGGATCACGCCCTGAGCCGAAGGCAGACGCTTAACTGCTGTGCCACCCAGGCGCCCCTATTTATTTATTTATTTGACAGAGAGAGAGAGAAAGAGCGTACAGAGGGAGAATAAGAGGGAGAAGGAGACTCCCCGGTGAGCAGAGAGCTGGATGCAGGGCTTGCTCGCAGGACCGTAAGATCACGACCTGAGCTGAAGGCGGACGTTTAACCAGCTGATCCACCCAGGTGCTCCAAGATTCAGATTTCTTTAAAACTATAGCTCCATTATTGGTAGTGACTGGGGTAGAGATCTGGTGTCTAGAAAATCACTATAGATCTACAACTCATCAATTCTTCAAGTTATTCCATAAAATGTCAATAAGTAGAATTAAATTCATGAAGTTAGAAACGGCATCATTTTTCTTATTGTTATATCTTTAATAGCACTCTACCTGGCTGATGCTGTTTTTATTCTGCCTTCATTTTTGAAAGATAGTTTTGCCAAATATAAGATTCTTAGTTGGCAGTTGTGTTCTTGTAAAACTTTGAATATGTCATCCACTGCTTTCTGGCCTTCATTATTTCTGAAGAAAAATCAGTGATTAATCTTATTGAGGTTTCCTTCTATAGTACCAGATGAGCATTTTTCTTTTGCTCCTTTTGAAACTTTTTGTCTTGCAACATTTTTACTGTGATGTGTCTGGTTGTGGTTCTCTTTGTTTTTTCTACTTGGAATTTACTGAAATTCTTGAATGCATAAATCAAAGCTTATCAGCAAATTATGGAAGTTTCAGTCATTTTATATCTGATTTTTATTTCTGCTTCTTTCTCTTCTTTCCTGATATTCCCATTTAGCATACATTTGTGAGCTTAATGGTGTCCCACATTTCTCTAAGGCTTTGTACGTTTCCTTTTATTCTTTCTTTTTTCTCTGATCTTTGAATTGTTTAGTCTGGAATCCATCTTTAAATCTATTGATGAGTCTTCTAGTGAAATTTTTCTTTCTTTTTTTTTTTAAGGTTTAAGGAGGGGCAGAAAAAAGAGAGATCTCAAGCAGACTCCCTGCTGAGCAGGGAGTCCGATGCAGGCTTGATACAGGACTTGATCTCACCATCCTGAGATCATGACCTGAGCTGAAATCAAGTCATACACTGAACCAACTGAGCCACCCAGGTGCCCCAAAATTTTTATTTCACTTATAACATTTTTCAACTCAAGGATGTCCATTTGGTTATTTTTTATAATGACCATTTCTTTATTGCTCTTCTCTGTTAGTAGATACATGAAATGTCTGCCAACGGACTTTACATACATTTTATTAGTCTGGGGACTGGGTTTCTACTTTAGATAAGTAACCAAACTGGTCATCTGAGAATATTAGCTCCTATGAAACTCTAAAAGATTTAAAAATATATCTTTGTAAAGCCTACAGATGATTGAGGAATTTTTCTTTAAATGTGTGCATAAGAGTTTGGGTCATGTTTATTGAGTCAGTATGGTGAAGTTGTCGGGAGCCCACTGCTTCCTTTCAGCCCTAGCTGGGACAGTGAGAAGCTGTGCAAGCTTCCGAATGAGGAAGTTATTTAACCTTCTCATGCTTCGACTTCCTTATTGGTAAATTAAGGAGAATAACATTTGCTATTGCTTACAATATTGTGAATATTAAATGAGTTAGTCTCTAAAAAATCTTGTAACACTGCATGGCATGGAGTAAGGCCTAAATGGATACCAGTTACATTATCTACTAGTTCTGGCTATTTAGGAGTTAATTTATTTTGATATAATTCAAGTTTTGTAGTTTTGCTTATTTGTTCCATTTCAGGCTCTTTTCCTTTAGAAGTTATGCATTACCATAAGCTTCTTAAATTTCATATTTTGTAATTATGTGGAGTATTTTTTCACTTTTGATTCAGTTATGTAACTTTTTCTTTCATGTCTGACTTTGAACAGGACATGGGCGATTCCCACTAAATTTCTGTAGTACGAGACAGATGAGCTTACTTCGTATAAATCCTTCATTCTACAGCCATGGGCTGGAACAGGGAAAAAGGAAAAGCACCTACAATGTGTTTTTCCCAGAGCCATGGGCCTCCAGTAATCATCAGGGAAGAATAATAGGGGGAGAGCTGTTTATATCAGAGAATTTGTTTGTTTGTTTCTTTGTAAAGACAAACACATAAATCCTGCCTTCTTAGGTGTTTGCTTATTATGGAAGTCTCATCTGAGTATGAATCAGAATCACAAGGGTGCTTGGCAAAATGCTAAGTTCCAGGTTTCCACAATAAATCTAAGGACTCATAATATCTGGGAATCTGTGGTGCGAAAGCACTTCAAGTGCTCCTAATCCTAAACTTGAAAAAATACTGCCAGAACTGTATTTTTCCTTCACTTGAATTTAATAAACTGCTAAAGGCTACGCATAGTTAAAGGGTATAAACTTGATGGAAACTTTAATTAGATGTGTCTATTCCCTTGAAATGTGAAAATCGAGTAGTAATTTTAATGTGCTCATTGAATGTCATTTTTCATTTTTGTATTCTTTTTCTTCAAAAGAAAACCTTCGGTAGAAATGAGACATTTACATTTGAAAAGTACAAATTGGTCTGTAGTAATGTATTTCAGAGTACATACATTCATCAGATGAAGAAATTATTGAATTAGTGATTGAAATTTAAGCATGGAAAAATTTTATTGGGGATTTCAATTATTATTGTAGTATTTTATATAAAGTTGGTAATTATTACAAAATTATAGACCCAGCAATGGAATGTTTAATACATACATGCTAATGCTATGCAAATTTCCACCCACACAACAATGATATTTATATAATAATGATAAGGAATTGCTATTATATAATTTTCTCTCTTCAATTTAAGTTTTGTTCTTGGAAAATAATGTTTTGTTCATTTAATTTTACAAGGTTTCTGGGAATTTCATCAGTGTCTTTAAGTTCTTATATAAGGGAAATGTGTGAATTTAAGGGAAATGTGAAACTATATTTTAAGCATGCTGAAATCAGCAGATTTCCATGGTACACAAGAGCTCTGCATCTATGAAACATTATGCTGAAGGGGATCAGTTTTCTGTTTGAGATTTAAATGACTTTTGTTATCTGCTCCTTTGAAATCCAGGCAATATTGTCAAGGTTACATGAGCTTGTAGATTTTGTTTATCTTAATTTCCTTGGGGATGAAACATAGAAGTCCAAAAGTCAGCTTTAACTTATTTTGCAGAAAGAAATAAGGGGTAAATAATGTGCAGGGAAAAGTGCCCTAAGAATGTAGCAAGAAGAGTGAAATATTGTCTGAAAGGGTATAATGAGCTAGAATGCATCTGTGTTCACAAGGGCCTTTGAACTTGGAGTGAAATGTGAACTCCTAACTGATCTCACAAGACGCTGCAGAATCTGGTGTCTGCAAACCCTTTCAACCTCATATCATTCTACTCTCTTTATTTTCTCCAATATCAGTAGATTGTTCTCCAATATCAGTAGAGCCATAGTGGTCTCCTTACTGCCTCAGGACTTTTGAACAAGAAATCACCTCTTTGGGGAATATGGATCCCTAACTCTCTCTCTTTTTTTTTTTTTCCTGACTCTTTATTCATGAATGATTCCTTGTCATTTTTGCTTCAGCATATGACCCTCCCTCAAAGGCCTTCCAGGTTAGACCTATGCTCCTTGCATTCTCTATAGCTGTACTCTCTTCTTTCTTAACACAGTATTTGTACATATTGCATTTAGTCATTTTATTTTTTAAATTGTTTTAAATATTTTATTTATTTATTTGAGAGAGAGAGAGGATAAGCGGGGCGAGGGGCAGAAGAAGAGGGAGAAGCAGACTCCCCGCTGCCCACTGAGTAGGGAGCCCAACGCAGGGCTCCAGCCCACTTCCCTGTGATCATGACCTGAGCTGAAGGCAGACGCTTAACAGAGTGAGCCACCCAGGCGCCCCACATTTAGTCATTTTAGTAATGTATTTTGGTGTCTCCTGAATAGTCAGTAATTTCCAAGGGGGCAGGAAATATAGTCATCAGGTTAACTAGTGTGGACCAACCACTTAGCATGGAAGCTTAATAAGTATTTTTTAATTGAGTGAACATTGTTTTAATATTTCCCAAGAGTGTTACACACACACACACACACAAATCAAGTACTTATTCTCATTAGCTTATTCCTCATAGGGCTTGATATCAAAATATAACAGCTCATCACAAATGGTTCAACTACCCTAAAGAATCAGAATTTTACCTGTTTTAAAAATAAGAATATATCTCTAGCTTTTTACACTGACCAATACAAAAAGGGAGGGCATAACTGCATTGTTATTTTTATTTTATATATAACATATCCATATGGTCCAAATCAAAAAAAAAGTATAGAGAACAAGAAATAAAGAGCTTCATCACAAATTTTTCCTTAAGCAAAACTGATGCATTGTTTCATATTTTCATTATTTTTAAAATTAAAATACATCTTGGACATTTGTTCATATTAGAGCTTTAAATTAAAATGTGCTCACCTGAACCACAAATACAGTTAGTGTGAATTTTACATTTCTTCTCTAGGAGAAAAAAACATAACAGTATTTCTTAAGAAATTCTGATTGTGTAGGCTAATGCTTGCTTACCCTATTTCACCCCACCTAATGCTATATAACTGTGACTAAAATTAAAATAATTGTGTATACAGTATGATAAATGCTTTGGTAGAAGCATTACTTATTCTTCAGTGTCACAGACAAAGAAGAAAGCAATTCTACCAGGATTATCAAGAAGGGCTTCATAGAGGAGCTATTTGAGGCAGGACTTGACACATGAAATGAATATAATTGGATTATAGAAAATGCAATGTGGGGATTTACATAAATCTTTAACCATCGTTAATAAAATAAAACTAAGATCATTTAGGATTGACAATGGAGGCGAAAACTCCACTTGGACATCAGTTAACTGGACTATAAAATACTGCTTGAGTTATGTTAGATTCACTTTATTTTTGAGGATAATTCACATATTAGAGCTGTTCACTCTATTTACTGACTTGTAGAGGACAAAAATCCCAGCGCTTCCTGAGCTTACCTGATAAAAGTGAAAGAAGAGATATAAACAAACTTTCTAGAATATAGAGTGGCTTTAGAATTAAGAGAGCTACGGGGAAAAAAACTGAATCAGGAAGAGAGAAAGTATGTTTTTGTGCGGTGAAATTTTAAACAGAGTAGTCAAAAAAGGCCTGAATTAGAAGGTGACATTTAAGTAGCATCTGAAGGACATTAGAGATAAAGCCAAGTCTGATGAGTTGTGCATTGGGTTCACTGTTATAACTTTTGGGCCTAAAGCAATGCCCAACACACAATGAGCACTCAGTAAGTATCTCGGATACATGTTCGAATAATTTAATTTGTAGAGTAATGATAAGGAGAGTGTTTGTACCTGAAGTAAGTATCAAGAAGAGAGATTGGATCATTGTTTAGGTTGGATATATGAAAGGATGTTTATTTTCTGTTAAGTAAAGAATGGGGCACCTGGGTGGCTCAGTAGGTTAAGCGGCTGCCTTCGGCTCAGGTCATGATATCAGGGTCCTGGGGTCGAGCCCCGCCTCAGGCTCTCTGCTCAGCAGAGAGTCTGCTACTCCTCTCACTCTCCCTCTGTGCTCTCTCTCTCTCTCTCAATTAAATAAAATCTCTTTTAAAAAAAAGTCTGTTAAGTAAAGAAAAAAATTAGTCTCATAGGCAATGAGGAGTCCATGAATACCTCGATATTTTTAGACTTACTGAGGATTCCATCAGCCATATTTATTTTTGGGGGGAAAATATCAATACAAAATAGTGAAATAAAGAGGGACATTTTTCAGACAGGCCAGTTAGAAAGGAAGCTGATGATAAGCCCATAGATATTTGACACTGGTGGCAGAGTTAGAAGTTAGAAGGGTTTGGACATGTATTTTTATGAAGTACTGACAAGATTTCAATTGTACAAATGCAATTGATGGTGAAGCATAGTGTATTTTATTTATTAACAATTTCTAAGTTCCTGACTTGGTGGCTGAGATAAATCGATGGTAATTCCAATCACTTACATAGTTGATTCAAGACTATGAGCAGTTTGGCTTGGAAAGGATGAAACATTGCATTCAGTCTCACACATACTGACTATGATGTGCCTTGAATTACAAGACTGAGATATACAGTTTATTATACTTCAGATCTTAAACAAAATATATAAGCACAAATAAAAGGCCAATGACTTGTCTTTGGGAATGAAAAAGTTGAGGGAAAGCAATAGAGGGAAAGTTTATTTGAGGCAAATCATGAATGATAAGATAGCCAGTGGCAAGAACAGAGCACAGGTTATTCGAAGCAGGAAAATCATTGTAAATTCATAAAACCCTGAAAGTATGTGCTGTAGACAGAGAAGAGGTTTAATGAATTGACACCACCAGCATCTTTATTTATGTGAAGAATAAGAAAGAACAGCCACATAAACAAACATGTTGTATATGGAAATGAGATCCTTACATTGATTCTGTACATGGAATTTTGCTTTGCTTTCTTCGGAGTACCTTACTAGCTTATATTCAAATTCCTTAGGGGAAGATTTGCTCCTATAAAACATAGGCATGTTTCTGAAAGCTGTAAAAGACAGCTGGATTTGACAATTATGAAAACAGGCTATCACCGTGGTCATTTAAGTGTTTGAAGAATATTTTGTTTACGATGGGGTGTCTATGGTATTGCTTGTCACTTCCCATTACCTTTTGATCAACAGGATAACAGGAATGGCACTGCCAGAAGCAATTGACTTTGACATTGTGAATGTGTTTAATGGAGTTCAGTTGTGGTTATGAGTTTCATAGGCTACCCATTTGATTTCCACTGTAATCAATTACTATAACTTTGGGGGACAGTTAAATTGAGTGACCTCTAGGGCTACATGCTTGAAATAACATTTTAGTAAATCTATATAATATATAGGCCAAGTAGTAAATCCCAACTTCAGTTCATGGTAGCATCACTTAAATGAACTTGGCAAATAGCCTATTTAAGAATATGACTGATGCCTTTGCAAAAGATGATACATGTTTATGCTCCAGTGGATCAGACAGTTCTAAAGAAAACTCTAAAAGGCTAAGAAGAGTTTTGTTTTTCCTTCTTTATTGCCTTTATCAGACATTTTTTTAGTGCTGTTAACACTACTTCAACTATCTACTATTTGCATATATGCATATATAGATTAAAATGTAATACTAATAAGTTTAGAAAGTAAAGTTTGGGTTGTTACTGTAGTTACTCTGGAATTCTCAGTGTTTGGAACTCTATAAAATTCACTCTGGATTAACTAGGAACTGATCAAGTATTCATTTAATGCATATTGTAATTTTCCCTAGTTTTATACATATATCCAGAACTCAAGAAACATAATGTTTATTTTGGAGCTATGTTTTAAGATATTAAAACAAAGGTAACAGTACACTGTACTATAAGGAAAATTCCAAATGGCAAATGCCAATGCCAAATTATAGCAAACAAAAAGGATTCATGATATGGAAAGAGGATTCATGATAGGGAAAGGAAAAGGCTTTATATATTTATAAAGTCACAAAGATACATGTATATATATATATATATATATATATATAAAGTTTATATATATGTGTGTATATATATATACATATATATGTAATTTAATCAACCTTTCCCTCTCAATTTCGCATGACTGTCTTAATGAGCATACGACTAACAAGTTTATGACTAATTATGTGACTAACATTGACATCTCATGAGCACATAGGCCACTTTCTTCTGTAAGTATTTATAGCTTATTACCTGCTGTGTTTCTGCAACATTAGTCTGTTTTCATATGTTGAAACTCTTCGTATTGAAGCCAATATCAGTTTACCATTTGTAGGTATGAGCACTTAATTACTACTAATTGATTTGTAAATCATCATTCTAATCAACCACAGAGTTCCGGCCTTGGACACAGATTGAATGTCATATATCACAAAGTGAGTTTTCTGTCTCCCTTATGCAACGTGTTTTTCTTCCCACATACTGATCTCCACGTAATAGCATTCAATATGAGCTACGTAATAAGAAAATTTCTCAAAAAAAAAAAAAAAATTCTTGGGAGTGGAAAGCTGTGTACAATCTGCCTCTATAATGCCCTAAATAGGTTTGGAGTTCTTACATTTGATGTATCAGTACCCCCAAAATAGTGATTTGATCTAGAAGAGGGGTTCCTGTGTTTCTGTTAAACAGGCTAGATCGATGGAAGGAGGTGGGTGCGGGGTGGGCTAAACGGGTGATGGGTATTGAGGAGGGCGCTTGTTATGATGAGCCCTGGCTATCAAATGTAAGTGATGAATCACTAAATTCTATTCCTGAAACCAATATTATACTATATGTTAACTAACTAGAATTTAAATAAAAATTTGGAAGAAAAAATATAAAATAAAATAACAGGCTATATGCCCATAACAATTTAAATAATAACAAGAACGACAACAATAATAAATAATAAAATAAATAATAAATAGATTCCTTGTTGCAATGATTAAATGAGTTGAAAGCATACAGACTGTTTAGCACAGGACCTGGCCATGGAAAGGTATGAATAGGTATTATCTAGAAGTCAACAATACCACCACCATGACCATCACCACTACTATTATTACTTGGTGCTCCACTGAATAGAGATTTCCACTCCTTTTATTATATTTGCTCTAACTAAAATGAAAATAGGGATTAATTTAATTTGATGAAATAATATATGAAAAAAGGAAATTTCATGCTTACCTAATATAATGTAGAATTTACTGTCTTCCCTTTACTTACCCACTGAAGGTCCTGAAAAGAGATCAGAACTAAAGATTATCTGAGCTGCATTCATCTAGAAATATTTAAATGTTCTCATTACATACTTCTTTCGCCTTCTAAATGTATTGCCCAATTTCATTTTTTTAGCTCTGCACTATCATATCAACATAAAAGTGTCCCTATTAAATTCAAGTAATAATAAAGTAATTACTACATCATATTATGAGCAAATAGTCATAACCAGAGCCATCTGCAAATTTTAATATATGACTTACCGAATTTTCCAGATCATTAATAAACTTGTATGATAATAAAGTAACTAATATTGACCTCTAATGAGTATAATAGCCACTTTCTTCTGTAAGAATTTACAACATATTACCTTCTATGTTTCCCCATATTAATCTGTTTTCATATATTGAAACTCTTCCTTTGGAAGCCAACATAAATTAATTATTTCTATGGTAATTTTATTAGGAGTACTATCCCTTCTTTAGCTAATAAACAAACATGAAAATGTTATCACTGTCTCATTTTGTAAGTATGTAAGTTTTTCAGTTCATTTGTTTAATACTTACTCATATCTACCTTGTGCCAAGCACATAGTTTACGTTTTAAGTCAAAATATAAACTCCTTTTAAAATTCTCATACCATGTAGGGTGCCTGGGTGTCTCAGTTGGTTAAGCATCTGACTCTTGATTTCAGCTCAGGTCATGATCTCAGGGTATTGAGATAGAACCACCCATCCCTTCCTCTCCACGACCCCCTCACCCTGGGGGCCTCTGTGCTCAGCAGGGAGACTGCTTGTCCCTCTCCCTCCCCATCTGCCCCTCCCTGTGCTCTCATGCGCACATGGACTCTCTTTCTCAAATAAATAAATAAATAAATAAATAAATAAATAAATAAATAAATAAATAAAATCTTAAAAAAAATTCTCATACCATGTGTTGCATCTGTTTCTATTTATATATTTTCCGATGGACAAATGTTTTCTTCCTTTTTATATAAAGCTCATTATTTGCGCTGCTTTTATAGTATTCCTTCCCTTTAATCTGTTTCCTTGTTATAGTTACCATTATCATCACTCCTTTTATATTTTTAATTTTTTTAATCTTACTTGTCTATCCATTCATTTATTAAGCCCTGACCGCCATCCCAATTATAATAATATTTTTAAAATGTTGTAAGTCAGGTGATTAGATAATTTTTGATCTAACTGGATACTTACTTTGTTGAGTATATCCCTAGTACATCTGGCCTACAACTGTCCAAAGAAGTCACATTTTATCCTGCTCAGATCTGAATAATGAAGAGAAGTACAGATATTTACACATAATGTCCTGGGTGATACTTTTTTCCTTGCACTATATATTTCTGTTGTTCTGGACATTTGAAAATTATTATTATACTGAAGTATTAATGGGGGTAGGAGGGAGTGTCCTTGAAGGCAGTGTAATTCAGTACCATGTTGATAAAGAAGTGTCGTACAGAAACAGGACATTATCTCATTGGTTCATTTAGCCACTGCAGATATCTGTAGTCTTCAATAAGGAGATCATACTATGACACATAATACGACCTGAAAACAATTCAAACTTAAGGAAAATAACATTTTTAAATGTTCTTTTAGAAGACATTTTAAAATTCCATTTAATGGAGATGTTTGCACATGGTGGTGCTCATCTTGCATGGGATTCAAATGTTAATTGTTTCTGAATTGTTTCTGAATCTGCTGACAGCTCAGCAAAATATGAGGACATGAGGAAATTCTGTTTTAAGACACTGCATTTTTGAAATAGCGGTCTATTTGGAATGTTGCTTTACTATTTAGTTTCATTAACTATCATAGGTGGTTCCTCTAAAAATAGGTACATTCTCATCTATAAGGAGAGAAGGATGCTCATATCCCGTCATGCCTGGGATGAGTGGTGAGCATCACAGATCTAATCAGCTGGGTAACTGAACCAAAAAGTTGAAGGAATGAAAAATATTTTCTTATCCCACAATTAGAATTTTCCTTACCAAAAAAAAAAAAAATGCAAGATGAAATATGGAGATAGAATCTCTTTATTACCTAAAATTGTAAATTGTATAAAATAGTACAAAGTACATCATTTAGATCCACTTCCAGACCCTAACCTACATTTCGAAAGCTGTCCAAATATGGAGTAGGTATAAAATGCACAAAAAAATAATGTTATTTTCCGTCTAAAATATTATTATAAGTTAAAATTATTTAATGTGAATTTTCTTGGCCTTATATATCAATATCAATATGAAAATATTTAGAACAGTGATGTCAATTTTTAAATTAAAGCTTCTCACAAATCTATAACTCAGACAGTTTAAAACTTTACTGAATTATCACCTTCAAGATCACTTATCTATTAATATGTTCCATTTCTTTCCATAGAAACAATGAAAGGAAAGTAGCACCAAGCATTTTTTTTCTCCTTTATAACACAACTAAAAGTGAGTAAAGTAAAATTTCTTTTAAAGAATGCAAATTTTTGGTGATTGTTATATGAATATTTTAAAGTTCACAATTATAGGATTAAACAAAATTAGCTAATGTTATCCTTTCTTCTCTCCATTTCAAATAAAAGATTTTCCACAAATACAAAATCTCTTCTTACAATACTGAACATGATATTTATAAATGAAGTTAGTTTGAATTAAAGTAAAAAAAAATCATTATTACACTATCCATATATTCAATCACTAAGTCACTGACCAATTGGAATAAGATATTAAGCATCTTCTGGGCTGTAACAAATTGTACATAATATCCAATGGAGCTATGCGATTAGCACTCATTATACCCTGGTAGTGTAATAATTAGAGTATAAGTGGTATTTTTAACCTTCAGCCTCCAATGTGTATAATGAATAGTCAGTGGAAATGTTTTTCACCTTGCAAGTTTAATCAGCCAAAGAAAAGATACTTGGTAACTATGGCAACATGCACAATTAGTTGACCATTGTGATCCTTAAGACAAATCAAAAATCAGTCAAGTGTGTTAAACATCCTTGGAATTTAGAGAAAGGAGGGCAGTCTTTGACTGATTTGAACATCTCTGTGATCAAGGCAGTTATGCTTGTAGACTTAGGCCAGAAATATTAACCGATTAATTAATTTTTGGTCGCTGGAAAATTTTTGTCTGGGACTCAAGTGATCAACTTCTTAGTATACTATTAGTTTTTCTCTAGGTCTCAAAAAAATGAGTTGAATTAGCTAAAACAATAAAAAATAGGTAATTACTTAGGCAATTAATTTGTATGAGACATTCAGTTAATTTAAAGAATTTAATGGAGACTGTTGTTAAGCTGATTACAGGAGCAGTAAAATTTGCTTTTCTAATCTCAGAATTAAAACTACTTAGTTTTACCATCAATCTACCGTATGGTACATATTTTAAAAAACAAACATGGGACTCCATTGTTATCCACATGTGTTGGTATGGGATAATAAATAGAAGAAAAGAAGTATGCTTATCTTCAAAATCCTTTGAAATGTCTCATTTGAAATTTAAGATGGAGGGAAATTGATTTGGGGGAAATTCGGTTGGGAGAAAAAAACTGACATATTTTCTGTATGTTTGGTTTCTTTTGTGGTTCCTTTAAAGACTACAGGGAATAAGTGGGAAACAGTAGATTTTAGACATCTCTACAGAGGCTACTGCATGTCTGACCTCAGTGTTTCAACAATTACATCACATGCTATTAAGTTGCTTGGAAAAAAATTATATGTCTTCATAAATCTGAAGAAAGACATGCTATTTCTAAGTCAAGCTCTTGTAGAAAATCTACCAGAAAGAAAAGAATAAAAAAATGCTAAGCCCTCAGCAAATCTTGTAGAGGAACACGTCTATTCTGTAACTTTGTAATTCTAATCAAAGTAATGGTAACTTACCATTTAATGAATGATTAGTGAATCCATAATCTTCTATAAGATATTATAGAGCCATATACGTGTGGTGTAAATTTCTTCAATATGATACAGAATCTCAGGAATTGCTAAAAACTAGAGAATAAAAATTCTAATTTATTTCAATAACTTTATTATAAAAGCAAATGTTTCAAATGTTTGCACTTATATTTTGTATTCTTTGTTTTAATATCATAGCTATATTTCTCTTTAGGAAAAAGAAAGACATGCAAATGAGCTTCTAACTGAAATTACTTTCCATATGTGTAGCTAAGATACCAGTAGAGAAAATCATCATGAACTGTGAAAGTCTGCCTGAGAAGATCTATTGCCACAGAAAGTTTGTATTTGCAGACCATTTAGGTCCATAGTTTGTTTAAAGTTTTTAAGAAGTTGCACCAAATTTGCCCAACAACTCCCCCAAAAAGCACAGCTGCTTAGAAATTAAAGAACATGTTTTAATTGTTGTGCTTAGCATGACTTTTATTTTAATCCCAATAAATAAAAATATATTTCAAATAAATAGTAATTAAACAAACAAAAAATTATGTGCATAATATTATGGCAATCATCAAGAAAACAATCCCCAGTAGAAGAGTCATACACAGACTGCCAGTATATTTCCAAGTGTCAGCATTCAACAAGCTTCATCTCCATAATCCAGGTTGAGTTTAAATATTTTATCTTTTATGGGCCTTATTCTAATTTCCTATTGGGAATAGTTTTCAGGTACTTCATAATAAAATTAACAGACCACTGTCATTCAAGAAAAGAGATCCATAACCATTTCAGGGTAAATTTAGATGCATCCATGTGCCACAGTATGCATTCTCTTTCTGTTAGGCTAAAAGCAAAAAAGCAATTAAAATTAATTACTAAAAGATAAGGATTTTGCAGTGTCATGTGTTGATATTGTGGCCAAATAATTTTGCTAATATCGTAATGCAGTTGTTCTTAATATATTGAGAGTTACTGATCAGTACTGAATAGACTAATTTAGTTTCAAATGACAGAACCCAAATCAAACAAATTAAAAGCCAAATTTATTGCCTCATATAACTGGAAATTGTGGGTAAAACAAATTTGAGGGAAAATTGTGTCAAAGGACTCAGATCTCTCCCTTTCTCTTAATTCTGCTGTTGTGCCCGGCAGCATTCTCTTCTCTAGATCAGACTTCCTGTGTGGGGAGTAGCCTCAATGCAGCCAGCTGCGGCTTCACACCCAACCAGTTCCATAACTGACTCAAAAGGAGGGAAGCTGGGTTTTGAAACAAACAATTTGATGTGTAATGAAGCATAATTTGTATGTTTCTGTGTGAGTGCACATGTAAATCTTTCTAGGAAAAGTTTCCATAATCTTCAGATTCTCAAAGGTGACTCCTAGTTTATCCATCCAACAACCCCTTTCAACTTTCTTTTGGGTTACTGCTGCTTCTTTACTCCACTCACATAATTTGGCCAGACTTCCAATGCATTATCTCTTAGTGTTGACCAAGGTCTTATTGAATTTTAGTACTCAACTTTCTTTCCGTTGTGATTAGTTCAGGATGCCATAAATGACAAGTGACTCATCAAGGCCAATGGAAGGTCTTTTCTGCCATGTTTTTATTTAGAGCTGGCATTAAAGAAGCGATGAGCCTTAAACGTAAGGCTTTGGTTTATACTAGTGCGGTAATATAATGATTCTGTCTGCAAACAGCTGCCCAACAGAGATTTACATAATGCTTGCATTTGCTTGGCTAAATCAGTAGGCATTGGGTGATTAATGCACTTGATCCAAATCAACATACATATATGGCAAATCTGCTATGTGTCAGGAACTATTCTAGATGCTGCAGACTTCAACATAAATAAGATAATCACCTCAGAAGTGTGCATGTGTTTCCTCAAATGCTCATAGCAGTTGACCATGGGAAGAGATGAAGAAGACGTTGTCTGAAGTAGCACAGTGATCTTCCATCCTATCAAAGTCCCTTCTATGAGATAAATATTTCATAATTCTCCTTTTAATCTCCTGGATTAAAATATATGTATAAAATCACCTTTTACATATAATTTTTTTTTAAAGATTTTTATTTATTCACTTGACAGAGACACAGCCAGTGAGAGAGAGAACACAAGCAGGGGGAGTGGGAGAGGAAGAAGCAGGCTCATTGCAGAGGAGCCTGATGTGGGGCTCGATCCCAGAACACCGGGATCACGCCCTGAGCTGAAGGCAGACACTTAACGACTGAGCCACCCAGGCGCCCCATTTAAAACATTCAATATAATGCCCTTAACTATAAAAAATAAAACATGAATAATGTTTTATAATAAAATAATGTTCATTTAAATATGTATGTGCTGATCAAAACCAATGGCTATTACAGACTCATAAAATACTCCCCTGGGGAAATCCTACCTCCCAGGTTTTAGATTCTTTTTTTTTTTTTTAAAGATTTTATTTATTTATTCGACAGAGATAGAGACAGGCAGCGAGAGAGGGAACACAAGTAGGGGGAGTGGGAGAGGAAGAAGCAGGCTCATAGCGGAGGAGCCTGATGTGGGACTCGATCCCATAACGCCGGGATCACGCCCTGAGCCGAAGGCAGACGCTTAACCGTTATGCCACCCAGGCTCCCCCAGGTTTTAGATTCTAAAACACTGAAGTGATCTGATTGTAGGTGTTGGTTTTATTTTGTTTTTAATTTCCCAAAGCTCCATGCACTGCGGGCCACAGACCTGACCTATGTCACACTAGCATCTTATCTGAGTATATACAGAGAACAGTTCATTTATGAAAAACGCTTCCTTAAACCTTCCCAATTATCACTCCAGATTTTTTAGCTGGCATACCATACATTTTTTCTAACTTAAGCATTCTGTAATTTTGGCTCATTTTCTTAATAATGATCAGAATATTCTGAAGATCAATACACGGCATTGTTGTAGGTCTCTCCTGGGACAGCTGCAATGGCCACTGAATCTTACCATGATTCTTGCATTTAGTTTATGGCACTTCTCTGATAACATTCAATTTCTGAAAGCCCACTTTGTTAGAATTTCATTTTGGCTTCTCTCTTAAAATGTAAGCAGTGATATTAAGTAGGAAGTTAAAAACCTTGCATCCTGTGTTTTCTAATTCAAATATTATGGAGAAATCGGAACTTGATTTATAACAACAGAAAATCAAACGTGAATAAGGACATTGCAAACCTAAGAATAAATAGCAGCGTTGACAACTGCATTGAAATTCACAGCATGATAAAAATTTCATCGCCATGTGTAAACAAGTCCAGAACTTACTTAGGGTTAAAACTTTAACAAGCAGTTTGCTATAAACTTGAAGATTCACCATAAAGAACTAGCAGCACTCGAAAGAAACGTGGTGTGTAAGCAAGATTTGGTCATGGAAATTTGGTGATCAAGTAAAAAGCAATGATTCTGCTGCCTTATATTCCTGAACAGCTTTAAAACTTCCAGAAATATTATATCAACAATGAAGTTCGGAGAAAGATGAACATGTGACTCAAACACTATGTTTTATTTAGGTAAGGCATTATTTTTTGATAAAAGAAATGAAACTCGAGACAATTTTTTTTTTCTGGATTGAGGCTTTATAGCTATTAAATGGTTGAAGCTGAAGGAAATATTTTATTTAAGAGCCACATCTAAGTTGTAATATCTAAAAAGATTGAGATTTGAATTCCCTTTTGAATTGTCTTTATTTTGAGCAAATCTTATGAAAAGGCATTTACTTACATAAACTAAAAGCAAGGGCATATTCATGCTAAAGAAAACTGAAGTGACCTGAAAGCAAATATTTTAGGCTGAGATGGCAAGGCAAATTATTTACTTCAATTAATTAAAGTTGACTCCAAAATGCTATGTCTGTCTCTCACCTACCCATCAGTGTGCCATCTCTATCTGATTTCAGCGTGTGCGTGTGTGTGCGTGTGTGTGCGCGCGTGTGTATGTGTGTTGGGGTGGGGAGCAGAGTTCCTCTGGAGGACCAGAGGACAAATCCACACCACAGTGTGGGCTGTGTGGGGATCTAGAATCTTCCCTAAAGCAAGGATTATTCACACTGGCAGTTATCCTGAGAAGAGCAGGTTCTGAGGCAGAAAATGAGAACTAATTAGGTGGGTCGTACTGTAGAGGAAATTTCTTGGCTGCCATTTAGTAAAAGTACCTTGGCAATTAGAAGGAAAAGCCAAAGATGCTAGCCCTCTGTAATACATACACAGCACTGAGAGATGTTCACTGAAGTCAAAAGTCTGTTTAAATTATCTATGTTTGGAAATTACGTCTGTTTCACATATAAACCAAGGTGTTTTGGGGTGAGTTTAATTTATACATGTGTTTTCCTGGCAAGCCACTCTTGTGAAAACGAATGTACTTGTCCCAAGGTAGTACACCCATTGCTCGCTAAGACAGAGCTGTTAGAGTGCGGGAACAGGTCACGTCTGCATTGGTGAATGCTCTTTTCTTGATCAGCTACTTTGCAGCTCTTGATTCTACTTAGAGTTACAAGCTTTTTAAAATCATTTTCCTTTTTTTATGTAAATATGTTTTTGAAAAGGTGTATGTTCGTGTTATGTTCGGCCCGAGTTTCAATGCATTATGCTACGTAGAAATTTGAAAATCTTTGTTATCCACAAGAGGATTCAACCTAATAGGGCTGGAACCGCTGACACAGTGGTAGACAAGGAACGAGTCAAGGAGAAGCATTACAAGTCCTCTTTTTGTCAAACTCCATTTTCATGATGCTGAGCCTCCTTTAAGTGTTCCAAGAATCTCAGCTGCAGCTCAGCAGTAATAAGAGAAATTTGGGGAAGATCTTGGCCCTGGCTTAGAATTAGAATAATGAATGTTAAAAATATTTCTCATTGTCGAAATGCTGATTGGTTAAAATACTGTAGAGACGTGTTAGACCCTGTTGTAAATAATCGTGGCCTGTTACCTTCTGGGGAGTACCTGAAGCTCCATCTCTCAATGGTCTTGATTCCAGGCATTGGTGTGGAAGGTAATGAAATCCTGCCTCCAGAATCTGGATGATTGTCCCATGGATCTTGGTGAAACTTTATATAAGTGTGTTCGAGTACTTGTAAGGCTGTGATGAGGAGTCTGACTAGATGAGGAGTCCTTCTAGATGTTTGATTGCTGACAACTTTTAAGACTCACCCTTTCTCTTCCCCTGGTGTCCTACTTCTGGACAAACTGATAAAAATGCCTCGTGCACACTCCTCCGGAGATTTCGTGAGATTTGAACCATACAATCCCCTGCCAGGGCAAAGGAATTTTCATCCCAGCCCCATGCCCGACCACCATGAAAGCCAGGCCAATCTCCCTGCCCTGCTTTCTTAAGCCATTTTGGACCAGCTTAAGGGTCATTTCCTGCTCACGCCAGGGACCTCAGTTGTGTAAGCAATATACATTTTCACACCTATTTGGGGTGTGTGGGATGTATATCTTGACATCTGAGTAAGAACAAGTATATCTTAATTTTGGTTTATCAATAACAACATTGGAAGCTAGAGATAGTAAAATAAGATCTTTAAAGTGCTAAGAGTATATAGTCATTGTGCTAGAATTGCATAACCACCAAAACTCAGAATGAAAGTAAAACAAAACATTTTCAGATGTTTTAAAAACAAGAGCTCACTAGCTTCTCTTTAAAATAACTTATAAAGGACATACTCCAGAAAAGAAGGAATCGACCTCAGAAGGCCAGGTATCTGTATCTGAAGGTATCTGAAAGAATGTAAAGAGATGAAGGTCAAAGAAATTGGTTTCCATGTAATTTTATGACAGCCTACTGCACAAAGATCTTCATTATCACATGACTTCTAATAACTAAAACTGAAACAAAGAAACAACAAAACCCTAGATATGCTGAATTAGAATGACTGGTCATTTAAAAAATACATCTTAAGAGAGTGATGAGATCCTGAGACTTTATGCTTTGGATTACTAGGAACTGGAGAGAGAGAGAGAGAGTAATAGAGAGAGAGAAGGGAACTTAATGCCATCGCTTTATGAATGGAAAGAGATGTCAAAGAGAGAAAATAGAAAAGGCAATCTTAGAGGAGAAGAGTTGAGAGCAAGGGAAGCAAGCAACATGGTAGGAAGCTGGGGTCCTAGCTGTTTAATGGCCAAATAGCTTTTAGAGACAGGGATGTCTAGAATTCAGCATTGCGGCAATATTACGGCTGAGTAAAATGCCTTGTCTTCCTAATGACTCAATGAAACATGCTATGCATAGAAAATGCCTCGACGTCAATTAAGGAAAGAGGCAGGGCTTCTTATCCAGACTACCAGTGTTCGAACAAGAAAAAATAAGTTTGGTGGAAGAAACCCTAAACTAAATCAGTATGTAAAGGTCCTCAGCTTAGAGCCCAAAGTGATCCTGAAAAGGAAAGAGAAATGAACAGAAATCCTGGGAGAGGGAATTAGGATTTCCAAAGCTCATATAAAGGAGTTGTGAGTTAGTGTTTATAATATGCAACTTAATGGTCGTCGAGACCACAGTTGTACTCTGTGCTTGAATATATGCACCAGAAAAAAAAATATGCACCAGAATATGAGCAAGATTTTTTTTATGAGCAAGTTTTTTGATAAAAAGTTATTTTCCTTTCCTTTTTTCTTTTCTTCTTTCTTTCTTTCTTTCCTTCTTTCTTTCTCTCCTACTTTCTTTTTATCCCTTTTCCTTACAAGGGTTCCCTAATCTTTCATCACTGTCCTATAAAGGTTTATCCCTCACCTCCTGGTATGCCAGGTGTGACATTTAGGCTCTTCGAACGCTCTAGGTTTCTCTTTTTTAGTCCTTATCATAGGTGGTAATTATAAGATACATATAACCTGACCTACAATTATTTGATTAATGTCTTCACTTCTGGAGTCACTTTCAAGGAAATGAGAAAGTGAGGCCCAGATCAGATTTTTTCTTCCCATTTTATGCCCATTCCTGCTGCAGGGCACCCTGCACAGAGAGGTGCTCAAGAACTGATGACATCACTTGCTTCATTTCATTTTCATCACAGGTAAGATGGAGCCGCTCAACAAATACTTATTGAGTCCTTACCACATGCAAGATACCTTCTAGGCTCTGAGTCACTTTCACTCTGGACAAAAAAAGGCAGGAATGCCTCTCCACATGGAGTTGCTGTTCTGAACGGAGGAAGTGAACAGTAAACCACATTAAAAAAATAATATGCAGTTGATTAGGAAATAATTAACACTATTGATTTAAGATAGGGCAGAAATGTTAAAGGTTGTGATTTTAAGTGAGATGTTCAAGGAAGGCCTTAGTGACAAGGTAATATTTGAAAAATGTAGATCCTGACACACATTTAATAGGAAAGAGACGATAATAGTAGCGAGTTAAACAGAAGAAATTCTTGGTACAAAATAAGTTCAACATGTGTGCCAACTACTGTAAACATGACTATTATTTCATTTTAATAAGGCAGTCTATTTTTTTGTATATGGAAAAGACACAGCATACATCTGGGAAGTAGAGACATTTATTCAATAATCAGGCAAGCTTGGGAACATTACAGCAAATAGAAAATCAATATTTTATGAAATCAATATTTTGAGAAAATCAAGCAGCAGGGACATTTTTAATGAGGTGTATCAAGCTCTAATCTGTCATGCATAGGTTGAATACTATTTATAAAATATGTACCTCTGTCTCCCTTTTATGTCAAACCTAAAATCATACATAGGTCTTTGAAGTTTCTATTCTCTGGGGTGAATCCAAGCAGCAGTTAAGAATTCCTGCTGCTATTCATTTAGAAACAGAGGGAATCATAAACTAACATACTAACAAAGAAGGGCTTTATTTATTAAAAATAGGTTGGAAATATATTCTAGTATTTTAATAGAAAGTCTTTTGGTCTGCAAAAGCATCACGCTTGTGTCACTAAGGGACACACCATGTGAAGGGAGAGATGTTAAGGAATAGATTTTGTAGCAGCTTTTGGTTAAATCAAATATTTTAGATAATACAAAAAATAAACCTTTTGTAAAGGAGCTATCATTAGATGTTAAGCTGTGTATTTGCCAGATGTCTTTAGGTTCTGACATAATTTGAAAATAATAAGCAGATATACAAAAGTCTAGCTTTGATTTTTGTTTTGTAACTAACACATTGATTTTGATTTGGAGAAGTAAGCCTAACAACTAAGAGTGTAATATATAAAAATGAAATCAAATTGATTCAAAAACATATGGAATACAAACAAGACTACATACAAGTTTTTACTATCAAGTATTCTGATTTTTTTAAACGTACATACAACTTATAATCATGAAGCATTAGCATCAGGGGGGATGTTAGAAATACATTCCTGAAACACCTTACTCTGAATCCTCAACAAATGGTCACATAGCCTGTCAGGGACCACCTGAGCAATCCTACTCTCATTTCCTCATGAGCTTAGTAGCTCCAATCTCAATATCTCTCTTGGCTAGAAAGTTCTTCCTTGTGTTGCACTGGAGTGGGATTCCTGGATAGCAGCGGAGGCTTAAGGAATGTGGGGTTTGGAGACACCAGAAGTATGACTCTGCAGAGGTGAGTTAAAGCCCTGAAATTGTGGTTTCTTCAGCTGCAACATGGAGATGAGGACATCAGGTTACTGTAAAAACGACCGGAGGGAAAGAATGCATGTGGCCAGCATAGCTTCCGGGCTCTTGAAACATGGTATCCATAAAGTAACTATTGAGTCATATTCGGGCTCTCCTTTTTTTGGCCACTTGTAGAAAGTCTAATTATAATTTGGCTACATAAAAGCAACATGTAAATAAAGGGTTGAGCTCAAGTATAATTTGGAGATTTAAAGTCTCGTGCTTATTTCTGGCAAAACATCAGATGGGGGAGAGCTATCATCTCCTCTCTGTTTATTCTCCCTCCTGAAAGGCTTTTCATCTGCAGACTCACCATTCTTGATCCTTTCATTGCTCTTATGTGATAAGGCTTTAAGTTCCTTTACCATATTGATCTTTCCCTCTGGGTTCTCTAGTTATTTGTAACCTTTCTAAAACAAAATATGAAAAAATTTCATGCAATGCTTCAAAAGCAGACTGACTAGTATTGAGCAAGGGACTCTCCCTTCCCTTTTTTCTAGGTATTATTTTTCCCTTCAAGCCATCTTCACGATGAATAGCAAAGTATTTTCTTTGGGATGATATCTATACATAATCTCATTTCATTGATGTATTAATTATAAATAGTCATTTAAATAACACTCTGGAAACTCAGCTTTCAAATATCTGTGAAAAAGCAAGCATCCATTATGGACACAGGATCCTATTCTTCCTGGAACACAGAAGGCACGCTCCTGCCTCGGGGTCTTTGCTCTTGCTGATTGATCTCACTAAAATACCTTGCTCCAGTTATCTACATGGCTTAGTCCTTGCCTTCCTTCAGGTATTTGTTAAAATGTTGCCGTTTCAGTAACATTTCCCTTTGATCACTCCGATTCAAATTACAAATCCCTACCTTGAATTTCTCTATCTGCTTCTGTGGCCCCTTTGTTATTTAACCTCTTATCTGCTCTACTTTGGGCATCAATTGCCTTGCCCTGGTAGACGGTTAGCCTCCTCAATGGCTGGGATTTTTTTTTTTTTTTTTTTTTTTGGTCTGTTTTGTCCACTGTAGTATTCCCAGTGATATAATAGTGTCTGAATAAAGTAGATGTTCAATAAATATTCATTAAGTGAATGAATTCTTTTGAAAACACTCAGTAATTTCAAATCTTTTTTTTCCACTGAAAAGGAACTCAGCCTGGTGAGTTACAGGAGTCACTCAGAGGCAAATACAGTAAATAAAATTTTAACCCAGCTAATCAAAAAACATTAGGTTTCTGTACATTAGTACAAAAATCATTAGGTTTTTCTACATTAGTTCATTAGTGTGTGTGTGTGTGTGTGTGTATGTATATATATATGTATATATATATATACATTTCTGAAATAGAATATAGATGTTATTGAGCTTCAAAATACATGTTCTGAACATATTGATATAAATATTAAAATAAATGAATGACTTCTTAGAGTATTCAAATGTAAAACTATGTTAAATATACATCCTAACATTACTATGAAAAGTCAATCTCACTGCCCATCTGTGTGAAGAAAAAATATGTAATATTCTATTTTGAATCTTTATGGGTGAAAATTACAATTTTGTACCTAATGAAAAGATCCATTTGTAAAGTGACTCATGAAAATTTACCAGGACTTTATTTAAAGTCATGTTACTTTTCATTCATATGCTTTCAAAAACTTGTTTACTTGTATTTCAAAATGAAATAAAGTAAATGTAGATACAAATAACAATTATTGATCTTCCATGAATCCTGTCACCCAAAAGAATTTTAAATACCTTTCTTTTTCTTTCTTCAGGGATAATTACATTTAATTATGTTCAGATTTTTTAAAAAAGTGACCTAATTCTAACTAAATTTAATAGAAGAAAACATGCCAAAATATAATTGATACTTTCAAATAAGTATCAATACTCTTCCTTTTTGGTTTTGGTTTTGAATTGTTGTTGTTTTAGTAGAAGAAAAGAAATGTCAAAGATGAATGGACTGAAAAAGAAAAAAAAAACTGACAAACTCTATTGCTATCTAAATCATGAAGTAACACTAGATTAAGACATCTTTTCTTTCCTCAGACCAACTATAAAAATTTAGACCTTAAATGTCAAATCTGAGTGTTGTGGTTCAGATCCATTTGTACTAGCTAAACTAAGACTTCCTTAAGTTTCCTATTTTTAAAATGATGAATTACTGTGCTTCTTCAAATCACATCAAAAACAAAGAGATATTCTTGGGGTTAAGTGGCCAGTGTTAATGAATGAAAAGTTAAGTAGTAACACTGAGACTGCCTCAAAAACAATAACCAAAATGAGTTCATTAGGCTCAAACTATACCATACAAAAGATTTTGAAAGAGGAAAGTGTAAGATCTGCAATTCTTCTAGGAAACTCCCACAACCAGATATATCTCGGGTTTTAGAAAGCTAATATAATACAGTTATTATACAGGGGAGTCTAGGGGAGCACACTGTAATAGAACATAAAGATCTTTATCAGAGAAATTTATAAATATTCATGCTACATGAGTTAAAGACCATGTCAACTCAAATCTTGTTTTTTTTTTTGCTACATGGTTATAAAAGAAAAAAACTCTGTTTTTCACAACTTTCTGAATTTTAGAAATGAAAACACAAAGTTGCAGACCTGCATTTCAGAAGCATAATGTTATAATTATAAAATACATGAGATCGGTTAATGTGCAGTTACTAAGACCTGCTGAAACTACTTCAGGACTAACATAACTAAGGTCGCTTTTCTATGCAGCCTGATTTTCCACCTTACAGAGAAAAGATTCTTAAAAATCACATCTAGATTCCCACCAGGGAAGTGGAAACACAGGAAAACAAGTACCCACCACTGATAGAATGCAGCTCCGAACTCAAGTGCATATCAAACCCCGTGTGTTAATTTTCTTAACAGAATCTGGTATTCTTTTAGATGAAACACATTTCTGTTTTTAAGTTTATCTCATGTTTATTCACACATCAAGCATGAAAGTTGTCATATCATTTAGTTATCAAAGACCTCTGATCTTAAAGAATTAATTCTTCTCACCTTAACTAAGGGCCTCCATGGTGTTTTTTTGTGAGATCTCAAATAAAATAACTATGTATTTTCTAGAGCATTCGTGGGTGAGATGAGGTGTAAAGAAATCGATTTTCCCTCCAAATTTTGTTAGGAAACAAAGCAAGCCCATAGCAATTACTCTTTTCAAGATTATCTCATCTGTGTACTTGAGAAGTAGTCCACACAGAGCTTCATTGTTTTTTATTAACATGGCAGGCTGAGGTAAGGGAGCTGATTAGATTTTGTTTCATTTACCAGAAATAAGAGTTGACATATTATTTTTCCATTTAATCAGTCAGTCAATATCAGAGAGGATTTTTAAATAACCAGTATATGCCATGATTTCAATGGCCACAAGAGAATTCTCAGATATTTCTGGTTGCTCTTCTGTGTCCTGACTCTCTGCCTTGAGCTAATCAAAGCCTGGCTGGCTGGCTATCTTTTCATCAGGTTAAATAGATGGTTGGGAAGATATACATATTGTTAAATCTATTTTTATCACCCCTCATTATCAGAGAGTGGATAACAGATGTACTAGGAAACCCATTCCCTTGGATTGTTTCTTATACATAAATAAAAATCACCATAAGGCCAAATTGTATTTAGGCAATTCTCAGAAAGTGCTTTGACTCTGGAAAGAATTCTAGAGCAGACTGAGGACTTCTTTCCCATTGCACAAAAAATTAAATATTCCAAAAGTTACAGACAAGAGTGCTCACCTGCCTAGTCATATTTAGGCTATGGGGGAAAAAATGCAACAGAAATCACAGCTGTACTTTCTAAAGAACACAAAAAGAAATTAGATCTTGATTTTCAGTACAGTGAACTTGTCCGAACTCTTCCTGGAATTTTGGATACTGATATGGAAATTTGGAAAGTTTCTATCAGTTTCCACAAGTCAGCCGGGAATTTTGTTTAAGGAAACAATTACACTATTTCCAAAATCAGTAGAAGTAGGGCCTGGAAGCAGCAGAAGCAGGGACCATTAACAGGACAGGCTGTGCTGTTATAGTCATTGTGCAAGAGCTCCAGGCCAGGCATCAATCGTGTCGGCTACTTCTGCATATTTGAACCAGCCTGCCAGAAGCCTCCTTTTCAAATTGGATAGTATACAGATTATCTGCTTTTCAAAGTTGGCATCAGGTCCCTTCGCTTTTATGAAAACCTACATAAGGTACCTGCTTGTGCTGGTCAAGAGAAATCCAAAGATTTCCACTTTTATGAAAAAAGGAGAAAAGTGAAACTAGCGTTCAGCCTTTGTTTTGCACTGAGCTGTTCTGCAGGCAGCACACACCCCAAGCAGGGACAGCCTCACCGCCAAGCTCCTTCCCAGGGACCGGCGCTCAGCATCTCAGCACCAGGCTGCCATAGCTTTGAACTCTATGAGCATCTGTTGCTTTGTCTCAATTTATTTTGTGCATCCGGTAGCAAGATGTGCCCTCAGGTATCAGAAAGACCCAAGAGAGGTTATTTTCTAGGTCTGGGAATAGTCAAAAATTTTTCCATATAAATTAATGGTAATCACTTCTTTGCTTTCTACTATTTCAGCCTACGGAAGTTTTCACAAGAGCATTCTACTTTTGGATAGCACAGAAAACCTGTATTAGCTCCTGGAATTTCTGTTCTTATGGTTCAGAAGTCACACAGCTTAACTGGACTTTAAAAAGGAAGGGAAAATAAGAAGCATAGATTTGTATCATACTGCAGTTATTTTTAATGAAATAAAATATTTATTGTAAATTCAGTATGCCCATAGCAAGGAGATAGATAATATAGATATATCCTTATTGTTTTAATTGGCTTTATCAATCTATTATTCACTCAGCTTAAGGATGCTACTTGAAAGAAGTCAAGCCTCCTATCAGTCCCCAATAATTGAGGGTAAAACCATAGGCCAAAAGTCAAACAGAGGACATTTGTTTTAAAACTTAAACCCAATTAAAAAAGCTAATGTGAAGAAATGTGCATCCCAGCTTTGATGCAAGAAGAAAATGTCCTACAAGGACCCTGGCTCTTTCTTGCTATGTATTATTCAGATCCTTATTTGAGCTTGAGAGCTCACAGAGCATGCTTTAGGGCTGCCCCTCATTCCTTCTCAGAACCAGGGCCACACCAAATGAGGTAACTTTTTAAAAAATTCATTAGCATAATAGTTAGCTTAGTCTCAATGCATCCCATTTCTCTTTCTTTATTCATCGTCCTTCCAGATGGTAACTTCCAACCTTTTAATCCACCACTTCTGCAAAAAACAAGGGACTTGCTGACATAGCATCATCTTCTGCATAAAAGGCATTTGTGCTTATTTCTCAACAGTTATATATGCCTTTTAATATTCTGGTCTCAAAGTGTGAAGTAAAATGTGCTTTTTTTCTTATCAAAATAATTTCAGACAAGGGGTGGAAAGAAGGGTAATTCTGTGGAGGGCTACACAAAGATATTATGTATTCTAGTATAACCAAATGTTGTTGGTACAGTGGGTTAGCATATTTCCTTAAATTTTATAATCTTAGTGTATCTGGACAGTTAATCACAAATTGATGGACTTCCATCTCATCCTATATGCAAACTATTTTCCTTCTTTCTTGGAAAGGAAGAATGTCTAGACAAAATAACTGCAGTCTTTCACTGAGAAAATAGCACAACCCACTAACGTATTACTCATTCATTCACTCATCTCTCATTCGTGTACATAAACACTCATTTGATAATTTCTATGGAGCACTTATTATGTGCCAGGCATTGTATTATCCAAAGAAAATCCTAAAATGATTAGACTTAGGGTAGGGTAGGACTGCGGATAAAAGAAAATCTTAACCAGAATTCTAATAGATTCTTCTTCTAACGTGGGGTATGTGTGTGTGTATATACAGAGCTATCCCAAGATTGGGAAAAACTTGCACACTGAGATTGAATCTCATTGAGTTGGTGCTCACTGACTGGACCATCATGCGTACATTACTAAATATCTTTAAATTTCATTTTTCTTTTCCATAAGGTGCGGATCATAATCCTCTCATGGATTGTTGTGGAGACTGAACCGTTAAAATGTATAAATTACTTAGGTAAGTAAATGGAATATATTAATTGGTATATATAGGTTGTATATTCTTTAAACTATATATTCGGTATCATTTGGTAAGTGTGATGGTTAATTTTATGGGTCAACTTGGGTAGGCTATAGCACCGAGTTATTAATCAAATACTATCTAGGTGTTGCTGTGAATGTATGTAATAGACGTGGTTAAAATCTACAATCAGCTGATTTTAAGTAAAGGTGATTGCCCTCAATAATGTGAGTGGATTTCATCGAATCAGTTGAAGGCCTTAAGAGCAAAAACTAAGGTTTGCCTGAAGAAGAGGAAATTGTGCTCAACTGTTACGTTAACTGTTGCCTGAGGTTCCAGCCTCCTGGCATTCCCTACACATTTTAGACTCACCAGTGCCAAACAATCATGAGAGCCAATTTCTTAAAATGAATCATATATATGTATTTGCACAAACACACATACATTATTGGTTCTGTTTCCTACAGGTATGAAACATGTATATGTATGTATATATGTGTATGTATGTAAACGTGCATATATATGTGTACATATGTGTGCATATAGAGAGAATCGTGTGCTATTAGGGTTCTATTTCTCTAAGGATCATGGCCAATAAAGAAGGGGAAGCACAACACTCATTTTCTATTCATAAACCTTATCCTTTATTTTTATATTTGTGACTGATAATCAGCCATCTCATCCTCCTTAGTTGCAAGCTTCACCTAAATAAAATTTCACAGATGCAACAGCAATCAGTGAGTCAGGTGGAAAGGGAAGAAGACTTGATAGGTAAAGAGGGGAGTATACTGCACAGGAACCACAGCCCTATGATAGTAACAAAACGAAATGAAAACGAAACAAAAGTGACAGCCCCGTAATGGCTAAATTATGTCTGCTCTCTCAAGTGTTTCCTCTCAGCCATACCCTTGGCCTTTCCTTTCTTTTTCTTTTACTCTCCGTCTCCTTCCTCCTTTCTAAAGTCCCGCATTCCTCTCTACGTTGATTCAATAGGCTCCATCCCACTTATATGTAAAGAAATGCAATTCTATTTCCTATCAGTAATAAGCAGGGCAAATAATCCCACATATAACTTTATATTCTTCAAGCATGTCAAAATCATTATATTGAAGATAAAGAATTTGCCTCATTCTTAGAAAATTACCACCACAGAGAACTGTATTGTACCTCCCCATGGCTGAACATGATACAGCTCACCATTTTTCAGTTGTTTTATATTCTTTTATAATAATTAATTTTTTAAAATATTTAAATGACACACATTTTAATATGTTTTTAATTTGTTATAAAACATTTTATGCATTCTTATTCACATACCTTATAGTTTTTGATGTAATGGTGAATAGGATATTCTTACTTGCCTTTTCATTGTGTATTGCTGATATAAAGGAAAATTTAATTTTACATCTTATGGTTTCCAATTATTTGGATGAATTATTGGTTCCATTTCTCCCTTGAATTTTCTGTGGGAATTTGTAGATCTTGTTGGATTTTCTATTGCTTTCTTTACAATTTTTGTGACTCTTATTTTTAATTTTATAATTTTATATGTAAAGGAATAAAAATCATATATACATATATTATACATGCATACATTTTATATATATGTATATTATATATATAATATATACATATATTATACATGCATACATTTTATATATATGTATATTATATATATAATATACATATATATATAATATACATATATATAAAATTGACTAGGATCTCAATTAGAATGCCTAATAAAATCTTTAAAAAAATGCTCAACAGAAGGGAATAGAATAACTTCCAAGAAGATTAAACAATCATAAAATTGTATCCATCTAAAAAATGCCTTGAAAAATCTAAAGCAATGAAATAAAACTCATTCAATTATAAGAAGAAAAATTTTAAATCTCTTTCTTCTTTCATAATTAAATTACTATTGAGAATATTATCTATGAGGTCCTGATTCTTATAAATTTGTTATGGCTTATTTTAGATGAATCACATGGTCTTAAAAAGTAGACTTAATTTTTTTAGCTATATGGAAATAAATACCAAAATAATTATATATAACTTGAATATTATGCCTATAGGGAGTGGGAAGTTGGAAAGATGCTGTTTTTATGTAGCACACCTTGAAGATCTACTTACCTTTTTAAAATATATGAGTGTATAACTATGTAAGTCTAGTTTTATTCTTAATCAAACAGAACGTAACTTATTGGCAGACAGAGCTATGAATCCAGGTTTCTCATACATATTTAGCTACAGAATCTTAGGTAAGATTCTCAAGCTTTTTGAATCAAGTTATTTCACTTGTAAAATTAGTATAATCTCGTTCACCCGATACGACTGATATTAAAGTTAAATTATAGAGAATGTAGCACTCTTAATGCATTGCCCAGCACATAATAGAGACTAAACAGATAAATGTTAAAAATACACAGAATTAAAAATTGACTTTTAAAATATTTTGAAAGTTGTTCTAATGGCATTTTGCATCTTGTTCAGTTAACGCCCTTCCACTATAATATACAGGAGATTTATGTACTCCAGGAGATTAAAATTCAAGACACGGGATAGATAGGGTATATGGTTAATGTAAAATAAAACTATTAGAAGATCAAATACAGCTTGTGGAGTTTTAAGAATTAGAATTAATATCTGATCAGTAACCATTAAGAATTTAGTATTTTATTGACATATTTGTCCTCTATCATAAAATTTTGAATATCCTTCATTTGCTTTCTAGTACAAATACAAGTTTAATTATATCCATTGCTTTTCTTTCTGCTCATAATTCATTTTCTGACCGCAACATTCTTTGGCTCCGAGTTGCGAGTCCTGGACTGAATGCATTGAATCATTTCATTGCTGCTTCCTCTCCCAACTGGGGCAGGACCACAGTCCTATTTTACTCTCTGACTGGTCTGGCTGAAACTCAACAAATGCTTACTTTCATGGTGAAGTTTTATTATAGTCCACATGTGAGGAAAAGCTACTGTTAAGACCCAATAGAGACTATTTGAGATGCAAATTTTATTTTGATTTTCTATTTTTAAGGAAAACACTGGGGATAAACTTGAACAGTGATGTTTATAGAATACCATAAATATTTATTTTGAGAATTTTATAGAAGAGCTAATTGACTGATTTTAATGTAAATGTTTTACATAAAATTAAATATATCAATTTACTCCCTTGTTGTGGGCAGGATAGGAGATGGGAGAAGAGAAACAACGGTTCTTTGATGTTAAAACAGATTAATTTTATGAAAATGTTGATGTTTTTTCTAATCTCACTCTGATATTGTTATTGTTGCTCTTATTTCCCCTACATTTTCGCAAATAACAGCATTTATTGAGCACTTGTTGTGTACTAACCACTATACTAAATTCTTTACCTATGCCATCTCTTTAATCCAGACTACAAATCACTGATTTTCTATTGTTTTCCCCATTTTACAAATGAAAATAATAAAAACATAAGAGGGAAAATGCCAAGTCTTAGAGCTAATAATTATTTTTTTTTTAAGATTTTATTTATTTGTTTGACAGAGAGAGAGAGACAGGCAGCGAGAGAGAGAACACAAGCAGGGGGAGTGGGAGAGGAAGAAGCAGGCTCCTAGCACAGGAGCCTGATGCGGGGCTCAATCCCAGAACGCCGAGATCACGCCCTGAGCTGAAGGCAGATGCTCAACGACTGAGCCACCCAGGGACCCCTAGAGCTAATAATTCTTTTTTTTTTTTTTTAAGATTTTATTTATTAATTTGACAGAGAGAAACAGCCAGCGAGAGAGGGAACACAAGCAGGGGGAGTGGGAGAGGAAGAAGCAGGCTCCCAGCGGAGGAGCCCGATGTGGGACTCAATCCCAGAACGCCGGGATCACGCCCGGAGCCGAAGGCAGACGCCCAACGACTGCGCCACCCAGGCGCCCCTAGAGCTAATAATTCTTGAAACAACACTCTGTATACAGGTATTATTTGATACTGTATTATATTCTCCTTATAAAGCAAAATTCATTGTACAGTTTGTACAAAGATGTCTTTTCTGCAAAACTGGCAATAGTTCTGAATTTTCACCATTAAAAGTACATTATTTTGAATTAAATAAACATTCTTTTAAAAATAGGAATATTCTTATCAACTGTTAACATATTAAACTTAATTAGGTCTTTAGAGTCTTAGGGGAGGCTATTTATCTGATCTTTCCACACACACACACACAAAAATTAACTGGAAAAATCTTTCTTGTGTCTTGAACTAGTCTCAGGTCAACAAGGCCATATCTTTATCTGAAGGGAGAAAATAGAGCTCATGCTTGCATGTTGCCAAACAGTAACGCAGCCTAAATCTTCCTGGTGTTCTCAGGAATGGTTTCTCCACAGTCCGTCTACTGACAAGGAGCCAATACCCTTTTATGGGGGGTAATTCTGATATTGAGTTTAGTCCAATGATTTCAATCAAAATTCCATTGCCCACAAGCTCCAAATAGAAAATTTTACTATCTTGCCATTATAACTGTACTCTTTCCTTCTTTCCAGGTTTCTAGAAGTGAGAGATTGTCAGGGTTGGGCTCTAGAGGACGCTAGGAGAAATCAAGAATTTATAGTTACAATAGATCTGATTCTTCTGATCTAAATCTCTCAGAATATTTTAAAGAATTTTCTCTGTAGGATGAAATAAGAGGTCTTTTACAGAATAGAGTTTATGAAATTAATCCTCTGCATACAATTTGATTTTATTTTTTACAAATGGATTGTTCTCATGTTAAGAACCAGTATCTCTCACTTTATACACTACCCCTGGTAGAAACCTATGAACCTCGGAGACTGCACCCATCCTTTCAAGCCCTAGGTAATTATTTAGCTTATTGTAATAGTAATTTACTAAATATTAAAGAACCATTAAACATAATCCAAGATTTCCACTCATTTTGGAATAAGCCTATTTATTACTTTATTTGTTCAAAAGAGTTGTAACTTTAAGAAATAGGGAATTTTTGATAAGGCATTTTATTGCTTAAGCATTAGGAGAACTTGACTCTTCTATTTTCATTAATGTGATCTTGCTTTTAGAATTTCATAAAAACATAGAATTTTCCTGAGCAAAAAAGGTTTTAGAATTTGTGTGACCAAATCACTTCATGTTAAAAATAAGAAAGCAGATTCAGAAAATAGCTTGCAGAGCACTATGCATCTACTCTTACCTCCTACACACACACACACACACACACACACACACACACACACACACACACAATATTTCCACTTAGTTATGTCACTGATTACCTCCTTTTCATCCTTTAAATATCAGGTTGAAATTCATTTCTTCTAATAAAAATTCCATGGCCTCCCAACTAGATGATTTCTTCCTGCTGTGCATTTCTCCTACCCCAACATTCACCACAGTCTGTAACTGACTTAATTACCAGTCTACACCCACCAGACTGTATTTTGCGACAGGGACCATGTTTATATTGTTCCTGGTCACATTTCTAACTCGCACAGTTTAAGGTCATAAGGCATATGATCAGTAAATAGCTGATGAATGAATGAACGATGAGTGGAAAAAATGTAGGAATTAATGAAACTTTAACTCAGGATTCAAATAGAGACCTATCATTACCCATCTAGAACTTCTGTATATTATGTGGCCACATCAATATATCACCCTATATAGGCAAGTTTCTTATTGCCATATTCTTCAAAATAACATATTGTTTTTTTCTTGCCAATGGAATATTTAATAAGCATTATTTATTGAAAATAATTTCTTCCAGTGTAATAACTTTATTTTGTTCTGTTTCCCACAAGAACATCAGAAGTGTGTGTGTGTGTGTGTGTGTGTGTGTGTGTGTGTCTATGTGTGCGTGCATGTGAGTGTATTTTCCTTAAGCTAGTTGCTGAGAAAATTTCAAAGATGAGGGGCACCTGGATGACTCAGTTGGTTAAGCATCTGCCTTCCGCTCAGGTCCCAGGGTCCTGGGATCGAGCCCTGCATCAGGCTCCCTGATCAGCAGGGGAGCTTGCTTCCTCTCCCCTCTGCTTACCACTACCCTCCTTGTGCTCTCTCTCTCTCTGTCAAATAAATAAATAAAATCTTAAAAAAAAAAGAAAATTTCAAAGATGGTAAGAATCTTGGATTATGTTAATCACGAAAAATCACTGGAAGGGCACACATCTTGCTAACTATAGCTAGTCAGATGCTAATCAGAGGCTCATTAGCTTTAAAAAAAATCAACCTGGTATACTTTCTGTGCTATATATGTCCTCAGAAGGCTAATGAATTGCATCAGCGATACCTCACCAAGACACACATATGGATGCACTCCCCTACTACCTGTGTATTGCACAAAAGGTGTGAGGAAGGGAAAATGACAAAGTGCCATTGGGGGAAAAAAGGTCAGCTTTAGATCATCCTACTGTTAATGGGGAGGAGGAAGGAGGGAAAGTGATTAAGTGGAAAGGAGGTATGATCTCCATTAGGCGACTCCAAGTACATAAAAATCTTGCTATTCCAATATAGCAGAAAATTTCTACACAACCATCTCACTGTGGTATCTCTCTGAGACAATACAGACAAGGACTTTACATTTTCAAATGTATTAAGCATATATACATTTTATCATATAAACCACAAATCATCTGCAATTATACAGAGTTATTATACAGAGCCTAATTTTTGGTTTATAGAAAACTGTGAATGCTTGTCTTAGAAATGGTAGTCTTCAAATGGTGTTCAAGTTATACAAAGCATTCAAATGCATGTGTACCAGAATAAAGAGCCACAAAATATGAACCCAACATAAAGATGCTTGACTTAATAAGAGATTCCTAATTGCTGTTCCTAATCCCACTACTTAGCACCTGTTTGATCTTAACCATTCTCAGCCTCAGTTTCCTGACACACAAAATGGGAATAGAAATAATCCCACCTATTAGGTTAATTGTGAGGATTAATAATTAAAAAACCCTTAGAACAGTGTCTGGCATAAAGTACACGTTACAGTAAATATTAGCTATTATTGCTTGTCTGAGTTTCTAGATTTAGTGGATAAGAAGGTTCAAATATACATATATTGCCAATTATGATTGGATAACACTATTTCTAAAATACTAAATTAAATTCTTGAAATTATCCTTATTTTTAAAATAAAGCACCTTTTTCCTCAGTAACAGATAAGCAAACTAGGAAAGTTTTAATACCAGTTTCAGGTTTGTTTGTTTTGTTTTGTTTCGTTTCATTTTATATTGTATCCCTATCATTCTGAATTTTATTTCCCAATGTTTGAAAGATTGGAAGTGAAAAACATAAGCATAGAAATACAGCCTAGGAAACCAGAGTCCCAATGTTATTTGAAGTCATTTCAAGAGAATTTCAGCAAGCTCCCACCTCATCAATCCAGATTAGTTGAAGACCCTTTAGTATTTGATATTTTTCACAAATCCTAACAAACAACTTACTTTGGCAGTATGAACTAACTCAATTTAGCTATGTTATTTGGATAGTATTCCTATTAGCTAATTCCCCCTGGCTCAAAAGACAGAAACACAAGCATGTGAAAAAGAAAACCCACAATTCAGTTGCAGACACTCATCTTTCCTATGCCCCCAGGCTCTTTTGGTTAAGTTGGAATTAAATTACTAAACATGGAAGAGCAGCAAAAGAGATTGCTGAAACACTTTCCAAAACTAAGCTCATGGGCGGCTGCTAGTTCGGCTCTATTGCTGCCCAATTCAAAATCCGTTGTGATGCCACAGTCTTAAAGCAAAAGTCCGAAGAAATCACAACACCCATGAGTATTTATCAAGAAGAAACTCGATCCTCACCACTAGAATGGACTCGGGGCTAATGAAAAGTAAGTAGACTTATTTAATAAGAAGACTTGGTGCCTTTCCAAAAAGAACATACGATAAAAACGTATGTAAATTTAAAAGCACATGAAATAGTCACATAATAATATAAAACAGTAATTCAAGAGATGCCAAGAGGAAGGCCATGTAACATACAGAAATATGATATAAGAAGCTATTGGGTGTTGAATCACTGTATTGCACACCTGAAACTAATACAACACTGTATATTAACTGTACTGGAATTAAAATAAAATAATAAAATAAAATAAGCAATTGAGAAAAACAAACACACTGGGTAAACAAAATTTTTCCAATGTCCACGCGTCCTTTTCATAGGTGACAAAAAAAAAAAAAAGTGCTGATGCCAGGATGTAGAAGCAGCTTTTCCCAGTATGCAGATGAATACGTGACAAAACTACAGAAGGAAAGAGAATTTCTTTATGCATTAAAATTCCAGGAAAGAAGGCCTAAAGCACTCACAGTTTAGTCAGAATACGGTTACCACATCCACTTTTCTTTATGTGAATCGACGCAGGGAGCACCGGAAAACAAACCAAAGGGCTTTTCTTGAGCCTAATAGTTTGGTTCATATTTTTAAGAACTTCAAATGATTTGTGAAAGGGAAAATAGCTGGTCAAAACTCGTATTTACAGAAAATCTTGTAATTTGGGGCTTGGAGCTGTTGGGGTTCATCAGCTCTAAAATTTTCTGCAGCACTAACATATTTCAGACAGGTAAACCAAAACTGCAGCCGTCTTAAAACTTTTTGGGCCATTGTCCATAAAATAATAATAATAGATGGCTTCCTCATGAAGGATGATGGAAATTAAGAAAAATGAATTCAATGCAACTGCTTGGGTAATAATGACTATTATATTTTAAATGCTACATATTGTATCATCGTCGATCAGTCAAAATAAACCTACACCGAAAACTTCCGTGTATGGACCCATACTACGATGAGCATAGGGAGGATGTTAGAAATAGAGGATCCTTCCTCATTTCTGTGAAAGTAAAGCAATACAGGTCTTGTTGTTTGTAGTGCAATTACTGTAAGGCGACAGTGACTTATGTGTTAGTCAATAGGACAATTCCCATTTCTCTCCAAGATTTTGTGTTTAGAGATGACCTGTGGAAAATGGGACTGGTCCTTAACCCAAGATCAAATTTGTTTATTGGTGAAATTTTTCTTACACCTCCTAAAAGGGTGAATTGGTAAACAGTATCATTCAAGTCCATATCGATCCCCTTTACAGGACCCCATTTACAAGGGGCAAATTGTCTTGATTAGCATTTCAAAGCATGCCTGTTTGTTTTTTAAAAGAGACGTTCAAGTTCCAGTCAGGGTAGTGTGGGCAGTCATAACAATTGCAATTGCAAATGTTTCATTTACATATGAAACCACTTCTGTGCTTAAAGCCTTGTCATTTTTATAATACCTGAAGTAACGAAAACAAACAAAAAATTTCTTTGAAAAATCTGTTGAAAAAAAAAACATTTGAACATCTTTTGTAAATTAAATGTTTATGACATGAAAACAAATGTGATTTTATTGCTTCAAGTGGGTATTTCTGAATGAGCATTTGCTAAAACAAGGTCAGAAATGTTCTGTGTGTACATTCAGGTAATCCTCAAATAGGCTCCATGTACTATCTCTTAAAAGAGAAGCTAAAAAAAATTGTATATATTCTGAATTATCTGCATTTGAGCTCTTGGTGTATTTGTTTATATTGTTAGTGATTGTCATCAAAGTACTTCAAATTGTTCACATCGTATAAGATTCATATTTGATGTTGAAATGCATACATCTTGCAGGGAATTGTTTGAACGTTAAATGTATATTTGAAGTTATAATATTATCTGAGTATATCAAAATGCCTGTCCCTTGTAAACATATTTTAAATTGCAGCACATTACAAATATTGTATTCAATCTCATATTATAATTTTCTATGATTTAATTTTTAGCATACCAGATTTCAACTACTGTATTGGTCAAATATTCAGTTGTGGGATAACCCAAGACATATTTTTAAAATGCAGGGTCTATGGGAAAGTGTTCTCGGTGTCCTTAATGATGATCTTCCAAATAAATTTATAGAATACAATCTATTTTTAAAAGTTATTTGCCTATATTAAAAGCAACTCAACAATATTATTTAAAAAACCTTATATGAAGCCCAGACACCAGATATGCAAGCATTTATTACAAAATCATAACGCAAATAAAAATACAAACTATGATACAACTTTCTGTTGGCTATTTTGTTCATCTACATGGCAAAGTTAGGTTATCGTGATTAACACAGCTGATCAACATATACACAATTTATGATATTTAAAAATGTAATAACCTCATACTCATTTGGATGGTTAATACCAAAAAAGACCCCAAAATCATAGCAAGTCTGGGTGAGGCTGAGGGGAAATTAGAACACCTGTGCACCGGTGGTAGGAATGTGAGGTGATGCAGCGCCTGTGGAAAAGGGCATGGCGGTTTCTCAAAGACAAACAAGCAAACAAACAAACATAGAATTAGTATATGATCCAGCAAGTCTTTTTCTGGGTATATCCCCAAAAGAACTGAAAGCAAAATTGCAAAGAGGTATTTGTACGTTTATAAGAGCATTATTCACAACCACCAAAAAGTAGAGGGAAATCAAGTGCCCACTGAGGGACGAATGGATAGACAAAATGGAGTATAGACACACAGTGCAGTGTTATTCCGCTGTAAAAAGAAAGGAGATTCTAACACCTGCTACGAAATGGGTGGACCTTAAGGATATTATGCTAAGTGACATAAGCCAATCACAGAAAGACGAATACTTATATGAGGTATCTATAGCAGTCAAATTCATGGAGATAGTAAAAGGGTGACTGCCAGAACGTGGGAAGGAGAAATGGGGGTTTTGTTTAATGGATACAAAGTTTCAGCTTTGCAACATGAGTTCTGGAGATGGATCGTGTGCTGGTTATACAACAAGGTGAATGCACTTAATATCATCTTACTGTACACTTAATAAGGGTTAAAATGGTAACTTTTATATTATATGTATTTTACCACAACTTAGAGAAAGATACAGACCATTACCAAAGACAAAAAAACAAAACAAAAACAAAAAAAACTATGTAATAGCCTATTCACCTAAAATACACACTTCAGAATGCAGGACTGACATATTCAATATGGTCCCAAAGAAAAGATTAACATTAGTATGCCAGCTCCTCTTAGTGCTACCATGGAGATGAACCACAATTAAACAACAAATTAATGGTCAGGTAACAACCCCAGTTGACACAAATGAATTCAAATAAAACTGCCGGTCCCCTCACCAATGCCTTACTACAACCATTTAATAGAAATCTGGATTTAAGAGAAATCTGACAGTTGTGGAACTTGATAAGGATATTAGCAAAATCGAACTTGAAATGTCCTTTTCCAAATAGCTCCTTAGCTGCTAAAAACTAAGTATGACCCAGAGCTTTACTTTTGAAATCAAAAGATTGGTTCATGGAGATGTAGCAAAAGAAGCTTATCCTATATGTGTGATATGTCTATATTTAGAACCAGTTAGACTGACTAGCATATTTACGCACTTGAGCAACAGGCTAAATTAGATTGACAGAAAATTAAGGGAGGGATTAAGGAATTATCATAAAAGTGAATTTGAATGACGCATATGTTATTTTTACATTCATGTGGACAAATTGTCTTTTAACCAAAGCAGCTGTAACTTGCAGCTGATATGTGAAATCAAAATACTTAGCCATTCCTTCCAACATCTTGCCATATTAATTGGAATACCTTCCACACTATAGCAATTTAGCCATGAAACATGACATCAAAACATAAGATTAACTGCTGACTGGGGACTCAGATGATAAAGGTCACATTTGAAGTTGGAAAAAATAAAATGGCCAAGGAAAATTATGAACTGCAAATGCCGTAAAATCGAACCTGTGTGAGGTCTGCAAAAGAGTAGGTAATGACTGAATTCTAATGTTTTATGGTCATGAAATAAAATAATTTAATTTTTAGGGTAAGTAGTTCCCTAAAGCTAGATTATATAGATAGGTACTGTTTTGAGAAGCCCATCATGTTTACCAACCTAGAAACTTTTTAGCAAACTTTTTATAACTGCTGACAGTTTGCCACTGAATACATTTTTGAGTGAACTTATCAATGACTCAGTTAATGACACATTAGGTCAGGTTTAGGTTCAACTGAATGTAAAAACATATTAAAATGATAGTGGCTTAAACAAGGTAGATGTTTATTTTTCCTCCCCATGAAACAAGGTTTCTTCAATATATCTGCTTTACCCTTGACTACATTAGTTCCTGTTTCGAGGGTACTGTGTACCGCAGGAGGCTTGCTACGGTTTTCATTACAGGCAGCAAGAATAAGACAGGAGAGAAGAAACAATGCCCCCTCACTAAAATTCAGTTCCTGTGCCTCTTGTAGACGCTCCACAACTATTTGACTTGCTAGAAGCGGGTCATATGTCACCACTGGCTACAAGGAGTCTTGGAAACGTGGTATTTACCTGCCCCATTGCTGCCTAAATGAAAATGGAAGTTCTATTATTAAAAACGTGGAGAATGGATATTAGGTGGAAAATTATAGTCTGCTCTAAATGTTTAGGTTCATATACGTCTGAGTTTTTTTCTTATTTTTCCACATCCTAACTTAAAAAAAAAATGTGAATCCCTTGCTTAGGTCAGTTTCGCAGCTGTTTATGCAATGTGAAAGAAGCCTGGAGAAAGTTCTATAAGGACAGCTGGGCCTGCTGTATTGGTTTTACCCAGTCTAGGCATCCGAATGATGATGCTGTTGAACAGGTAGAGTAGACTGTCTAAATTACCTACATGGGAAATTACTTCGAGTTGCTGGTTCTTGTTTATTTTTATTTGCAGGTTTTCTGAAGATTAAGACTAATTCTGTTGAGCATGATTAAACCTCTCCTGTGTTGAAGATCTAGTCCCACAAACTATGAGCAATATCTGATAACACCCCAATGGCAACCACATGGCTAGGGAAGTACTGTTGGCATTCTTTGGTTTCCCTCCCTCTCCTTGATAAACTAGGGCATCCAATTATCTCTTCATAGCCTTTATCAGTAAGTCTAGTCATTTGCCTCTGTGCTCTATGCTCTATGTATAGACATCGAATATTGAAGCTTCCCTTGTTACTCTGGAATCATCTTTATTTGGTATCCCACCCCCCTCCTAACTTGAATACTGTCTGAACTCGATCTGGAGGAACAGGATCTCTTAACTCTGGAAATAAATTCTCTCTAGCTTCAATATAGAAATATTTCAATGACATTTTAGCTGGATGCTTAGAATGTGAATGGGACATGGGCACTCTTACTTGTACAGCGCCATGATGATCCAACTAAACAACATGAAGTCAGTAGGAGGCTGGGTCCCTGAATGCCCACTATCATTGGGGTTAGATCTGGTTCTCAAATTACCTAAACCTTTTAATTTACAAGATTTTGCTAGACTCAGGAGGGCTTTTTAATTTCAGTTATTATTGTATTAAGTAGAAATATTCACTACTCCTACAAACAGTAAAGTCCAATCATTAAACAAAAAGAAAGTGTTTTAATATGCCTCTGAATTATCCTTCTCAGACTAAATTCAGTGCCAAATAACAGTACTACTAAGGAGTGAGTACAGATCTTTCATACTAATGCAAAATGAATTGATAATTGTAGTAGGCTGAAAAATGGACCCCCAAAAGATATTCATATGCTAATTCCTAGAATCTGTGAATATCGCCTTATGACACTCTGTGCAGATGTGGTTAAATCAAGGTCTTGAAATGGGATTATCCTGGTTTATTCAAGTGGGACCTCAGTGTAATTATATGTATCCTCTAAGAGCAAGGTAGAGGGAGATTTGGCACATACAGAGGAGAAGGTAAATTTAAGACAAAAAGAGAGATTGGAGTAATGCAGCCACAACCCAAGGAATGCCAGCAGCCACCAGAAGCTGGAAGAAGAAAGAAATGGACTCTTTTCTAGAACCTTCGATGTGGGTGTGACCCTCCTCACACACTGATTTTGGACCAGTGACGCAGATTTCAGACTCCTGGTCTCCAGAAATGTAAGAAAATAAATTTGTGCTGTTGTAAGTCACCCAGGTGCTGGTAATTTGTTACAGCAGCCACAGGAAATAAATCCGGTAATTTTAAACAACTAAGAATACTTTGAGGCCCAATTTTTAAAATTATTTATGTGCATTTACTTCTTTCAGCTTACCTGCATAAGTAGGTTTATGGTTACGAATGATTTCAGCAAACTTAGAGCAAGCGGACTTTCTTTAACCAGTACTGAGAGGGGCTGTAGAAGGTTATTGATGGCCTGTGCTATGTGTAGGCTCTGTACACAGCACCAGATTAAAAAGAAAATGTACCCTGAGGGATGCAGCCCTTCCTGGAAGACTGTACAGTTTATTGACACAGAGTAACAGGCAAAATAATAAATGCTTAACTGTTACAAGTCACTATGTAGTCACACCGAGAAGGACTCCTTTCAAAGGGATTGGGTGGTCAGACCCAACCTTCATGAATAGATGATTATACTTAATTTGAGACCTAATTAATGGCAGTAACTCAGTTATGTGATGAATAAAAAAAAAAAAAAAAGGTGTCATCTGATTCTGGGTTTCAATGCAATAGTGACGAATAAAAGCAATGTAGTAGGTTGTGACCAGCCGTTAGAAAAGAAAATAAATAGAAAAAAAAAGCGGAGATATCACATATAGCAAAGACAAATACTGTTATAGAAAACTTCGCATTGCAGTTTTATACACACATACACACAAACACACATGCATGTACCTGCTGGGTCATGGTATTGAAACCTAACACTTACTGTGGACAATGCCCGCAAAAATTTAAAGGATAATCTTCCAGGTAGAAGAAACAGCAAATGAATAAGTCCTAAAGGAAAAAAAAAAAAAAGAGTTGGAAATATCCAAGCAACTACAAAACTCATTTGGCCTCACCTCAGTGAGCACTGGATGTGCCCGTGGCTGGGCAGGGCGGGTTATGGAGGGAGTCGGTGGGGATGAGGAGGGAGAGGTTGGCAGAGCCTGTTCATGCATGGTGTGTAAATCACAGTTATTGAGTTTTTATTTTATTCTAGAGCCACAGGAAGCCATTGGAAGGTATTAAATGGACGGTCTGCTTTCCATTTACAAATGTTCACTCAGTTGTGTAAAAACATATTGGAAAAGAGCAAGAGCAGAAGCAGGGATATCAGTCCACAGGATCAAACACCGGTCTAGGCAAGAGCTTACGGTGGTTTGTGCACGGGTGGCTGTGATGGTGGAAAGCAGATCCTACTGGGAAGAGGTTGAAACGTGTGACCCACGGTAACGTTGATGATATAACATTTTAACTAATTTGGAATTGGTTTCCTTTTCACTTTTCTTCAGGTATTATATCTGCAAAGCACACATCACACATAGGATTGCCGCAGGATATGGTATTGTTTTGAAAGTAAATTAATTTTCTTTTTTTCACTCAGTAGGACATACATTTTTCCACTTGTCTTCCTTCTCTTATATTCCTTCATTGTTTTGTGATTGTCTGAAAAACACAGACTGTAAAGTGTTTAAAATTTTTTTAAAAAAGTAAAAATGAAAATGAAGGAAATAAAACAAAGATTTGGCCTTCTAAAAAGAGTATCGTAATTTATTATTTAGTTCTAGAATTTTACAATGAATTTTACAGAATGTCAACATTAGACAGCAGTCAGCCAGCTGATTCCGGGGCTGTTGGTACCCCTAGGGTTAAACCATTGCACTTAGACATCCCTGCTTTAAAATACACAATAGGTAAGCGATCATAAAATTTTTTGCTGATAGTTTGCTTGATTTTGCTGTTTTGTTTCTATTTTCCATTTGAACATGTTTTCTACTTTTTTCCCTAGAAAAAGTAGAATAGGCATAATCTCTAGATAGGTAAGGAATCAGGAGTGGGGTGGAATTTTGAGTTAAGTGGTACTATATTTCAATGTATTTCAATTCTCTTTTAGTGACTTTTACAGACTGAGAAGTAAATCTCTCTCTTAATCCTACTATATTTTATGTGCAAAAATAAGGGGCAGAGAAAACTGCTAAGAAAATTTACCATGTACAGATTAATTCACATTCCCTTTACAGATTCCTGGGCATCCCTTCTTGGATCATACAGAAAGGACCTTGTGGGTAGGGACATTTTATTTAATGAGGACAAGTTCTTTATTGGTTCTGTATATTCCCCCTGGTCAATTGCCAGGTCCACACAAACCTTCAGTGCTCTGGAAAGGGAGAGCCAGCTTCCTGCTTTACAACCCAGCACTTCACTCTTCTCCTCTTTATTAAGGGAAGCTAGTTTGGCTATCTTCAGGTACACCTTTATGCAACAGTATTTTTGTTCATGAAATTGACACCTCTGTGTATAGGGGTATTTCCCAAACATAACTTACATTTGAAATTGCTTTAGCTTTTCCTGGAGGAAGCAAACTCTGTATTCCAGAGGTTGCTTTTTGTTTGTTTGTTTGTTTGTTTTGGTAAAATTTAATGCTGTGTCACCCTCTTAAGTATTTATATAATTTTGCAAGGCTAATGGACGGAGAAAAATTTGAGGCACTAGCATACACACAAAGCATTATTAAACCAGACTCTATTATCTCTTGGAATAATTCATTTAAGAAAGATTTTTTTTAAAAAAATCACATCTGTGACTCACGGTATTATTATAGGTACAAGTGAATGGCACCTGCCTTGGCACATTTGAGCTACTCACAGAGAGACAGTCTAAGAACTTGACTGAATTTTGATCCAGTACGTGAGTATACCTGGCCTCAATGAGACATGAATCGATTTGCAGGTAGCAGTAAGCCAGGCCTCTCCTTGTCCAATTCAGGAACTTCAGGCTATTGCCATTTGGAAGAGAAAAATCCAGTTGAGTTGGTGTCAATGTATTATATATTTTTATTCCACATCCGCCAAAAAACGAAAAGGAGTGAAGATGAGGTAAGCAGAGAAAGCACTTCAGTAAGTGCAGTTACGTATTTTTTGTTCCTTTTTATTTCTCCTTTCCTTCTTATGGGGATAGTATCTCCTCGTATCCACTTGAAAAATCTGGATGAAGTGATTAATCTTATTTCCAGTTGTTGTTAGAGTCATAGCCTTGTTCAGGAGCTTGTATTGTGTTCTGCCTTCAAAGTTCATTAATTGCCTTTTTTCTTGACACAAAATCTCTGCCATTCTACATTTTTTAAACAGAAATCCCTCTAATGGAATTTACCAATATGCAATTACTTGAGTGTGTTTTGTGAGCTGAGACTGGCATCTACTGGTAAAATAAATTTGGTTCACAACTGAAATAACACTTTTTCTTAGGTAGTAGTATATTTTCTCGTGAGCTACTGTGATATTGCTTTCATTTCATTCATTAATATCAAAATAGAAACGTTATAAAACATCACTATCTGTAGTCATATTATATTACATTTAAAAGATAAAAGCTGGCTAATGTCCCCCGAGTTAAAGAAATCCACTATATGTAGAAATTGCTATTTAGGTTTCAAAACAAATTAGAATCTGTCTGAACTCATCAAATATTAGTGTGTTCCAAAGGACTGAGTTAGGAACCACAGACAGACATTAGATTGAGGATTACGTCAGCAAGTCCTCTTAATTCTCCTCCCAAAGTATATCGTATATTTATCTATTTCACTTACACCTTACTGCTAACTATGCTAAAACACCTTTTTCTTACCTGGAATACTGATCTATTAATGGGGGCAGGGAGGTGGGGAGGTGTCTCGTTTCTACTAGATTGCAATTCTAATACTTAATCCCATTCTCAACACAGAAGAGTGATTTTTTTTTAATGTAAATCCCATATTCAAATTGGATCATAAGCTGCTGAAGAGAAAGTGCCTGGCACATATTATATCTGTAATATTAATAAATGTTTTGCCATTACATTATGCCAATTACAATTTCTTTAGCGTCCATAAAAAAACAGCATACTAAACTCTCTAAGTCATACACATGCATTTAATTAGACAATATTTTTAAAAGATATATAAAGACACATTCACAGGATTAAGCTTGTGACCAAATTGATTACATTTTTGATACATTACCTCCATTTTTGCAAATATCTGAGCAGAGGAAAATATTACTTTTTATAATTGTGGTTCCACAAATTTGCATTCCAGAAGTAATAAAGTTATACATGTTAATTGTTTGTCTTCAACTTTTTTCATGATGTGCCATGAATATCTAAATTACAGCTGTCAAGTACTACTCTGGATATCCAGAGTATTTTTGATAGCTTTACGAGGTATAATTGACATATAGTAAACTGCATATATTAGAAGTATATAACTGATAGGTTTTGGCATGTGTAAATATCCACGAAATCATCACCAAAATCAAGGTAGTGAACATATCTGTAGTCATCAAAATCTCCTGCAGCCCTTCTGTAATCTCTGCTCCAGCCCTTTGCCACCTCTCCCATCCCACACAGACAACAATCAAGCCACTCCTGTCACTATAGATTAGTTTGCCCTTTCTAGAATCTTATATATATGAAATCATATAGTTTTGGACTGGATTATGTCACTCAGAAAAAAAAATTATTCTGAGGATACTAATTGCAGCATGTAGCAATAAAGAATTCCTTTTCATTGTTAAGTACTGTTCAGTTGCATAGCCATTCACTGTATTTTGTTGATAGATATTTGGGTTGTAGTCTTTGTAAGCCTTTGAAAATATACATTATTTTAAATTTTAAATATACATTATTTTAAATACTATTTTCATTTCTCTTGGATACACACACATATATATAATATGTATTATATATATTTTATATATAATAATTATATATACACATATATGTATATGTATATATATAAAATCTTGGAGATATATGTATAAAATGTCTGGGTCATATGAGATGTATATGTTTAACTTTTTTGAGAAACTGCCAGACTTTGTCCAACCTTCCTCCAAACAAGAGAGTTTAGAATCACAGATGGACATTACATGGAGGATCTCAGATCAGCTTAAAAACAGAAATTAGGAATAAGTTATCTCACAAGGTAGTTAGTATTAAATCACTGGTATTTCTAAGCCTAGGCTATACGAATATCAATAAAATATGTAGCAAATTGGTAAATTTATGTAGTAAACACGAGGTCGGCAATGCATTTAAAATACTTGTTTTCTGTCCTCCAGACCTGTTCTTACACATCTTAGTGGGAAAGCTTTAGGCTTCTCACCATTAAGTATGATATTAGTTATAGGTTTTTTGTAGACAGTCTTTATCAAATTAAAGAAATTACCTTCTATTCCTGGTTTACTGAGGGTTTTAACATGAATGGGTATTTGATTTTTTCAAATGCATTTTATGCATCTATTTATATGATTCTGTGATTTTACTTTTATAGCCTGTTGAAACATTAAATGATTTTTGAATGTGAACCAGGCTTGCATATGTGGAATAAATTCCACTTGATTTTGATCTATATCCAGATTCTTATATTAAAAGTTGCAGCAATTTGCATTTTCAACAGCCAAGCATATTTTCCTGTACAGTTGACAAAATTACATATTAACATGAAAGAAAATGTGATCAGTTGAAATAGATTAAACACAATTTTACCATCTTCTTTATCTCTGAATCACTTTAAAGAATTACAATGTATACATATCTGTGTGGGTGTAAATATGTATGGATATAAACACATCTTGGTCCCTACCCTAGAGATCCTCTGTGTACAGAGATCAAGCCAAGACTTTTGACTGTCACAGCGTGTTTGCAGATATAGAAACAGTTACTCATCAGCTGTTCTTTATAATCTCAAACCCAGGACCTCTACATAAAGAAGTGGATGGAATATTCTAGGAAGGAAAGTGTCGTGTGTGAAACCGAAGAACTGTTCCACTAGTAATATCAACCCCTCTGCTAAAGACTCCCTTTTTTCATTTCCCAACCTCTGAAAGGAATCTGTGCTTCTGTTCTTGCCGGGATGTAGAATGAACAATTCCAACCATAGGCAGCAACAATGAATAAGCTATGGAAGCAAGTAGCAAAGGGAATAAAGATGTCTTAAGTTTCAGAAAACAAGTTAAGTTTCAAAAAACAAGAACTAATCAGTAGTCCCATGTCAGGGACCTCACAGAAACAGTGACTGCGTCAGGAAACAAACCTAGAAATGCAGTGATTTTTCCTAAGCAAGGCTCATAAGTTTGTTAAGTATAAAGGCTATCCAGGTTACATGCATAAATATTTGGACTGTTCTCACATTTTTCAGTAGCTTGAACTTTAACAGACACATCACAACCCTTGGCTTTCATTCTATAAATGTTTATTTGTATTTATTCAGATATACCTGGTAAAATAAAACTATGAAACCGGCATAGAGAGATCAGTACCTTAAAAAGAAGATTTTGTAGGAACAGAGAACAAAGGCTGTGAGTAACAAGAGAGGGTTTAATGTAGTGGAATTATACTGGAAGGGATTACTATTTCAAAAACGAACTGGTAAAAGGGAAAAGAACTAGCAAAAATTATTATTGGAGCATGTGAGTGGCTCAGTCAGTTAAGTGTCCAACTCTTGGTTTTGTCTCAGGAAGGTCATGATTTCAGGGTCGTGAGATCAAGCCCCGCACCTGGTTCATGCTCAGCAGGAAGCCTGCTTGAGATTCTCTCTCACCCTCTCCCTTTGCCCCTCCCCCTGCTCTCTCCCGCTCTCAAATAAATTAAATAAATAAAATCTTTTAAAAAATTATTGTTATTTTTTTAAATCATCTCATATTCATGTATTCATTCAAACAACAGTTATTATGTGTCAGTGAACCATTACTGTGGTTAAAATATACTTTTATTGGTAATGTAACACACATTGTGGTTTGGAAGAATCTAATATGTGCAAAGGATTCTAGAAGAAAAACAAACAAAACTAAGCAGGTAAGCTTAAATAATAGTGTATCTAACAATCAGATCTGTTTTTATGCTCTGTATAAGGTGGTTGACAGTCTGGTAGATGAATTTTTGAATTTATGTTGTATTTCAATCTACATTAGCATTATGTTGAAAAGCATTTTAAAAGATATTATGTTACTGGAGATAGTGGTCACTGGTTATTCAGCTCATTTTCAATAGAGAGGAAAAATTTGTGTTAAGAACTAAATCACATAACAAAGCTTCCTTGTATTATTTTCCTTATTATTTTAGCAAGTAAATATTTGAACTTTAAAAAGCTAAGTACATTCTAAGAACTGAATTTTTAAGAAAAAAATAAAGTTATTGGTAGTCAGAAAATCTTGCAAATCTTTTCTCTTATTTTAAAATAACATTGAAAGTTTACTGTGGAAAATGTACCATATACAATACAAATAATAAAATCACCATAATCTCTTTATTATTAACATTTTGTTATCTATTTTTCCATATATATATATAAAATGAAGTATATGTATTTTCTTACAGAAGTGGGATCAGTGATTTTAAACTTTTTCATCAGGACAATGCAACGTGAACACTATCCATACTCACAATGAAATCTCCATATCATTGCTCCTAGATATTTAGGGGGTTTCCAAATTGTCACTTTATACAACAAACCCATAGCAATACAAATACATGATGAATGAATGTTAGGAGACATTTTATGTCCTTTGATCCATGTCTAGCAGCCAATTTTCAGGACCAAAGGCTAAAATCGTTTTTAAGGATTTTGATCTATATCCAAATTCCTCTATTAAAGTTTGCAGCAATTTGCATTTTCAACAGCCAAGCATATTTTCCTGTATAGTTGGCCACATTACATTTTATTTAACATGGACAGAAGAGGTGACCAATTGGAATAAATACAATTTTACTGTCTTCCTTATCTTCGAATGATTTTAAAGTTTTACCAAAGAAATTGACATAAAACTTTATGCTCAATTAAACAAGAGTTAAAATCACAATCAACAAACCAGAATGGACATAACCAGTACAGGGGCACCTGGGTGGCTCAGCCAGCTAGTGTCCTACTCTTGATGTCAGCTCAGGTCATAATCTCAGGGTTGTGAGATGGAGTCCTGCATTGGGCTCTGTATGAGCATGGAGCCTGCTTGGGATTCTTTCTCTCCTTCTCCCTCTGCCCCCCCCCCAACTCACACTCTCTCTTTCTAATAAATAAATTAAATAAATAAATAAATAAATTAATTAATAAATAATCCTGTACAAATAGGGTCAAAATAAAAAAGGAAGCTGAAAGCTGTCACATAAATCCTAAGACCTATAGTATTGGAATTTTTCCCCAAATCATCATAGTTCTAAAAGTTGCCTCCAATGATTCTTTAGCTATAAAAATAAGTTTTACAAGGTAAGAGGAGACTGTCTTAGTTGGACACGACTGAAAACAATAGAAACACTGACAAAAGAATGAAACTACATTTCGAGCTTAGAAGGTGAGGCACATCAAAAACTTGGTGGAGAACAAATTGATGGTTTCCAGAGCAGGGGTGGGTGGGGGAATGGGCAAAATAGGTGATGGGGATTAAGGAGTGCACTTGTGGTGAGCACAGGGTGATGTATGGGTGTTGAATCACTTTGTAGTACACCTGAAACTAATAGTACACTGTATGTTAACTAACTGGAATTTAAATGAAAGCTTGGTGGGGTGGGGGATTTGAAGGTGGATGGGAAGATAAGCCCCATAGGAAGAAAACACAAATTAGGTAAGAGGGATTCGAGCCAACTAATGTACTTTGGAGACTCCTACTCCACGTGCACCCCACAATATTTTTCATAAAAATTTGCTATGTTTGAAGATAATTGATAATTAGAAAGAAATTGACATAAAACCCAAGTATAGATGTTATAAAAGGAAACAACAAGCAAAACCATGGAGAGGTAAAAACAATGGAAAACACACAGAGCATAGGAATCATTTATCATCATTTTCTTGAGGCATATACACAAAGTCCTGTTTTAAAAAATTCTTTTAGGTGTTTTTTTGGGGGGGGGTTGAAAGTATAATAAGGCATTTTGGTTCCTCTAAATATGTATTACTTTAAGATACAAGAAGACATTTCTCAGTCATAGATAATGTTTTACCTGGGCTCTCAATATGAAGTCCTAAGAAAGAGATTAAATACAAGTCAAATCCCTAATTTCATAGACTTAACTAATTTATAACAGGTTTCTCGGGTAATACAATAATATTTTCTGGACTACATTCTCTAACTTTTCATCTTTTTCTTTTATCTTGTGCTTTCTTCCTGTCTCCAAAATTACAGTAAGAATCTCAAGATTTGAAACATTTTATTGAAGAGTGTCAGTTCTTTTAGGATTCTGCCTGTACCAAGATAAAATATATTCCATTCATATCAGTATAAGGAAAATAAGTTTCCTTGTTTAGACACCAGTAGACTGTAGTCTCTTCGCATGTATTCAGCTCTTTCAGACCATGAAATCAAAAGACTGGCACAGTTTAATACACATACTGAGAAACAGAAAAACATGTCGCTAGATTTAGTGCAAGATTTAGATATTTCCCAGTAAATATAAAATCTGATTTCTTTCAAGTTAGTGTGTAAATGTAACTGATGTCACCACTCCGATGTTTCAACGCTTATTTCATACCACTCAAGTTGTATTCAAAAACACAGTGAAACTTTTCAGGGCGAGGATCCTATCCTACTCATTTTGCAAAGTACATGCCTAGCAAATTGCGTGGCATAAAATAGGTACTTGCCTTAGGCAGCTCAGGTTGCTGTAGCAAAATATCATAGACTGGGTGACTTCAACAATACACATTTATTTTTCATAGTTCTGGAGGCTGGGAAATTTGAGGTGGAGGGGCATGGTTGGGTTCTGCGGGGGCCCCTCTTCCTGGCTTGCAGAAGACGGCTTTCTTGCTGTATGGCGGCTCCACCCTCATGACTTCATCTGAACCTAATGACCTCCTAACGGCCCTACCTCCCACACAATCATCTGGGGATTTGGGCTTCAACAGATGAATTTCAGGGAGGACATCCCCAAATCCAGTGCTTAAAGATATTTGTCAAATAAAACTGAATTAAAATAAAGTACCAATAGCAGGAGTGCTCGACCCTACCATGCTCATGAAGGCAGATAGAGCATTGCGAATTGGTCAAATGCTGGATCCCATTTGGCTCAGCTTCGTACTAGCGCAGTTAATATAATTGATCTTAAATATCGTAACGCGTTGTGTGAATTTTTTAATCCCCACTGTAAAGATGTTGACACTTATCGTGTATGTAATGTTTATGGAAACTTCCATGAATGACTTCATAAAGATTCTTCTATAAATTTTCCAAGAATCTTCTTTGCATTTTTCACATATGGAGATCAATGGAGAAAGTTAGGGGCACTTAGGGTGAAAGTAGAGAAGGGAGTAATAATGATAATAATAATAGCGTATCTTCCTATATGCTCTTTTAATGCTTATATAATCTTGCTAGAAATCTGCAATTATTTTTTTCATGGAAGAGAGGCAATAGTTATTGAATATTAATTCTCAAACCCATGCAGGGTATTTTTCCCAGATACTTTGTGTAGTAGGCTTTGCAATCATATTTTATAGTTGAATAATCTAATTGTTCTAAAATAGAAAAAATGTCTGTGTGAGTCTTTTAATTCCCACTATATAGATATTGGGAGTTCCCTAAGAATGGCCTTTATTCCTTTCTCCACTTTTACCCTAAGTGCCCCTAACTTTCTCCATTGATTTTTGCCAACTGGTAATTTCATAAGAATTTCATTCTTCCCCCTTCTTGAGAAATTTCAAGACTGAGACAATGATATACCATGAAGCTGGAGAGAACGAGAGGATATGGGTATAGCTTGGCAAGCTGTTGGAAAATCTTGCTTAATACCAATCTTGGAAGTAGGAAAATCAAATCAAATAATTTATTCTTCCTCCTTCTTTATCCTAAATTTTATTTCTCCCTTAATTCAATTTTATCACAATTAGTAACATGAGCAGACTGTACAAGTTCTAATAAGTGGGACTTGTGGGAGCTTCAATACCTGATGGCCAATTATAATTTTCTTGCCATAAGGAATCTCTTCTGAGTTGGAAACAGCCAGTATTGAAATAACCTTTTAGAAGAGAGAAAATAAGAAGTCTGCTAGTAATAATGGGATCTGCATTTATGGTATTGAATAAATACAGCTATTTACATGCCCTTTGTTCCCTTTTACACAAACAGTAGTGAAAGAATAATTCACAGACTCCTGTTTCCTTGGAAAAGCTGTGATGTGAGCTCAGAGACTCCTAATACACAGTTGAAAGAACGGTTTAGTCTGGGGGCACCTGGGTGTCTCAAGTCAGTTAAGCGTCTGCCTTCAGTTCAGGTCCTGATCCCAGGCTGCTGGGATCCAGCCCTGGGTCAGGCTTCCTGCTCATCAGGGAGCCTGTTTTCTTCCTCTCCCTCTGCCTGCGGCTCCCCCCTGCTTGTGCGTGCTCTTGCTCTCTCTCAAATAAATAAATAAAATCTTAAAAAAAAAAAAAAAGGAATGGTTTAGTCTGTAATGAAATTAGTAATGGTTGCACAGATCAAAAAGCAAGCCCAGGTGTATTTGTTATCCACCAGATAAACTATCATCATTTCAGAAATATTTTCAGTAACTTTCTATACACATAATATTGGCATTATTCTTGTGGTGGGAAAGGTTTAGATTGTGAAGGAAGTCTCTGGAAAATCTTAGGGTCACCTCTGTTACCTCAATTGCAGAGAACTCTGAATAGAAATCTAATTGTCAGAGTTGCAGATATTCTTAGCATTTTTTTCGTTTAGCAACTCTGCCCTACTTTCTTTTAATAAAGAATAGCACGGCCATGTTATTTAAGGTGTCATCTATTAATTGGTTATGAAAAATGCTCAACGATTTGTTTGAGACCTGACAGTCGCCTAACATCTTAAGCACAGCCCTATCTTACTTGCTGCAGTCAATTAAAATCTGGGGTCTCCTGAGCTGTTTCTAGGTATAGACCCAATCTGAGAGCTCATCATTAGTTCACATCCTAATGGCACAAAAACATTCCTGGAGACATTTAATTTTCAGCGCCAGAGGCTTTCTTGATAAAAGCTTTTTCAAAAAAGTAGCTAGAAAGTCTTACTTTAAAAATCAGAAATGGCATCACTGCCTGATAAAATAAAGGAACAATCACTGAAAAGAGAAGAAAAATAATGGTTGTTGTCATCATTTGACAATATATTTTAAGTGCTACTTGGTGCAATGAGAATTGCTTATACATTCGGAAAGAAAATAACATGATGGGACTAAGATTATTAGACCAAATGTGCTTAGTTTTCCAGCTTTTTTTTTTTTTTAGAGGTGTATCTGCATGTTTATTACTGAAAGTGTAGCATTCTTTACCAAGACTTGCTTCCGTGATAATGTTGAATCAGAAAGAGCAAATATTTTAATCATTCCCCGGAGGAAAGTTTTAAAAATTGCTCTCATCTTACGAAAACAATGAAGAAAGGAAAATGACCCATCCCTGAAATTTAGAAATGCTTTAAAAAATACCATTAGCTCCAAGTCATTCTGTTGTAATCTATTAGTGACTGGATTTTGACTTTTATATCATACAGCATACAGATAGTTTACCTACAGCTCCCAGGTTTGTCCGCTTTGTTCTACCACGAAAGTAATGGACTAAGAAAAAATATTACTACCCACCTCTAATAATATATCATTTTCTCAATGAGCTAATTTTTATCTTCTAATGAGGGTTACATAAAATGTACTCATTCTGTAGATTGATGAAAAAAAACATAACAGAAAATTTACAAATGTCCCCCCTGGCACTCCCCAGATCCTGAGGCTACTTCTCTCTGCCACTTCACAACCAAGCTTTTCTTTAAAAATTATCTTGTGCTAACTCTGTATTTCTTTATGCCTATCCATGCCTTCCTTTTTCAATCTAACCCCTGTCCCTGTACCTACTTAAACTAGTCTCATTTAGGTCACCAATTGCCTCCAGGTAGCTAGATCCAGATGGACATTTTTATATCCTTATTCTATTGCACTCTGTGGGTTTTGACAATGCTGACAACTTGCCACCATTTTAAATTTTCTCCTCCCTTAGCTAATGTGACAAGATTCATTCTCATTTTGAAGGTCTGTGTTTCAATATCACCTCAGAGGCATTCTCTGACCACCCTGCTTAGAATAACCTGCTGTCTGGATACAAACCCTAGATTTTAAGCTTCATGAGAGCAAAGATTTGCTCTCTTTACCACTGAACCCTTGGTACTTATAACAGTGTCTTACACACACACACACACACACACACACACACAAAACAGTGACTGACGACCTGAATGAATGAATACTGGGTCCCACGTCCTTAAAGTTAACTGGATATTTTCACTTAGATTTTTCACAAATACCTCAAAGCAAGGTTTTAAAACTCAATTCTTTCTTTCCAAACATGATCTTTGAATGCTTCCTGTAAATCTAAATTCCTTCATTTCATCACTCTTTTGCATCTAACAAAGAGACATGATTTTTGGATGATGATTTCTGTAATTTTCTTGAATTGTTCTTCTCTTATTTATTTCTACTTCCTCTGTTTTAGTTCAAGGGCCCCCAGCTACCACAACAACATCTAATGGTCGTTGTTCCCAGTCTTGGCTCCATTCAATCTATCCTCCTCATTTTTACCCCCATAAGCTTTCCAAAACCTACCGAGTTAAATCCTTAAGTAGAGATTTTTCAATATTTCACTAAAGGGTCCATAATAAAGCAGCCGTTCTTTTGCTTAGCTCCATGAAGTTCTTCATGATCTCCTTTCTCACCCCTTAACCTTCTCCTCCAAGTTGTCTTATTCTATAAAGCGTCTTTCAGTGACCTAACTGCAGTGTGTTCTTTTATTACTCTCTGCCTTCATAGACGCTGTCTTCTCACGTGTGCACAATCCCTCTCAGTCTGCTCCTCCAGTCCTTCTAGCTATTAATCACTCCTCCTTTAACAGCATGCCAAGCGCTGAGCTAGGTGCAGAGAGCATAGCAATGGGAAAAAAGCCAGACATGGTCCCTCCCTTGCTGAAGCTTACAGTGCAGTGGGGAAGTTGCCAAAGGGAGAGACTAGAGCATGAGGAAGATAGAAGCTTGCACAGAGTTGTTTTAGAGAGGCCATTTTTCATATTAAAATTCCCAACTCAAGAAAACTTCTATTACACTAAAACAATCCAGAGATAACTCTGCCACTATTTTGTTAGCGTAGAAGTTACCTGAAGCAGGCTACCCCAGCTTTCAAATAGCTCCCAGGAGCACATGCAATTTAGATTAAAGATCTCTGCTCTATTTGGACAAGCCCAGGTAGCAAGCTGGCCTACGCAGCTACAATGGACTCCCTCAGAGGTTTCTGCAATACAGAGTAGGGTGTTTTCCCAACAACAAGAAAGATGTTTTTTACAATAAGAAAGGTGAAGATGCTTAGACAATAGAAAGCAAGGGACATCATCTAAACAGGTAGCTCAAGAAGTTTGTAACTTAGTGAGACAAAGCCATAGATTCATAATTATATTTTCCACCCAATCCTATGATTAAACTTAGCTTGTTAACATAATATTCAAATTATAATAACATAATATTCAAAAATTTTACTGAGTTCAAAGCAGTGATTTGCTGTATTCAAAGTAGTGCTCTAAGCTATCCAGTGGAATCCACGAGGCCTAAATAAAACAGTCTCTGCAGTTAAGTTTATCTGCTTTACGTGACGTAGCTAAATTTCATGTAAATAAAGAGATGATAGAACATAGATAGACTGAAACTGTAGCAAAGTATATATGCAATGGAAGTGTAAGTCAATCAAAAGGTATGAGATTAATTCCTTCTCTCTAGTTATATGACCTAGAGCAATTCAACTAGTTTCTCTAGGCTGGTTTGTTATCTATAAAATGGAAATAATATTATCTCTATATCTCATACTCTTACGGGAATTAAACATGATAAAATACCCGAAAGTTTTGTGCCAAGGGTAAAACACTTTGCAAACAAGACTTTTAGAAAGTTTTGCAACAAGTAATAAATAAATAGTTTGTGCTACTTTGTACCAATACCTTCTGTGATCACAATTCCATTAATCTACTCTTGGTTTCAATGCCTGCTTGCAATTTTACAAATTATAACAAATTCAAAACCAATATAAACCACTTAATGTAATTGAGGCTCTGTAGGCATTAAATTTCCTGAAAGAAGAGAGGAAAAGCTAAATTAGAAATAAGAAATTGTTAAGAGGCATTTTTAAAATCCCATGTAGAGGAAATCAAGTATAATTTTAAATAAATTAACTGAAAAGTACCCATTTCAAAACAAATAGTATAATTACCGGAATATACACGGACGGTCTCAGCAGAAGGCAAGGAAGCTGTTTGAATTGCTGGCTATGTTGGGGTGAGTGTGTAAGGAATAGGTTGGCAAACTTTTTTGTAAAGTGCCAGATAGTAGTGATTTTAGCTTCTGAGGACCTCCAGGTCCCTGTCACATGTGTAGGGACACATGTGTAGCACTTTTGCCAGGGTAGCACAAAAGCAGCCGCGGAGAGGACCTACATAAATACGGTTGGCTGGATGCCAATGAAATCTTCTACGGTAAAAACACTGGCTAGATTTGGCCCGAGGGCAATAGTTTACAGACTCTTGGTGTAAGGTCACGAAATCATTAACAAATCCAACTGGATACACGTGGATTCTTTTCTGCCTCATGTCTAGCTTTTGTTAGCTTTTTTAGCAAAAAGAGAAGTAGAAGGAAGGATTATAAAAATGTCTTCTCCTTATGATAAGATATCATTGTCAATTATAACCTTGAGGTAACAAATGTCTCAAAGGTCATTTTATAAGCCTCATTCTGATGTGACTTGACTGAACAATGAAATCGTATCCATAAAAATCACTCCATCTTCTGCTTGATATTTATCCATCTCTCTCACCAGAAAAAAAAAAAAGGCGTTTTCAGTTATAGCAGAAACTCAAACTCTTGGGGCACCTGGGTGGCACAGCGGTTGAGCGTCTGCCTTCGGCTCAGGGTGTGATCCCGGCGTTATGGGATCGAGCCCCACATCAGGCTCCTCCTCTATGAGCCTGCTTCTTCCTCTCCCACTCCCCCTGCTTGTGTTCCTTTTCTCACTGGCTGTCTCTATCTCTGTCGAATAAATAAATAAATCTTTAAAAAAAGAAAAAAAGAAACTCAAACTCTTTAATTCAAATCTGGGATAGTTCCAGATCAACTTCATAACTTACCAATAAGCCACAAAAAACTCACAGTAAATAGGCCCTAATGAGTATGGGTTACTCTCATAATTAAATAGATAGAGCCATTTATTGTTAACTGAAAAAAGAAAGGTGGTAATAATGTTGTGTGTGCATGTGTGTGGGTTTGTGAGCAATGACTGCAATGTGTATGATAGGGGGGTGCAATGAGAAATATGTAAAATAGTTGGAAATGTGGTAGTTATGGGTTTTTTTTTAAACTTCCTAAAACCATTTCACCATTTTTCGGGTATAGTTCCCCCAATTTTGAGGAATTATTCTTTTCCACTCTTGCCATGAGGATCTCCCATTTTCTATACAGAGGCCTGAATACTTGGCCCACAGTGAGCCAATGAGAGCATCTAACCCTTCCAGTCACGGTGCTTGGCTGGAAGTCGGGCATTCATATGGCCCCTCCAAAACTTCCCCTGGATTTTATGATTGGAGCTCTGAGAGAGTCACCAGGTATCCTGCCAGCACTATGCTAGGCGCTTATGGAAATCTTCTCTGATTATACATGTCTCTATATGCATATAAAAATAAGTTTTTTTTCCTTTTTCTACTAAAATAAGATCATGATATACCTGTAGTCATCCAATTTTAATGTACGAATGTACACTTTTTATGTATAATTAAATTGTGAGCTACTTATGTTAGTACACACACGTTATCGAATCCATTTTCATGAGTATTGTACTTTGTGTACACCACACACACACACACACACACACACACAGAAACTGACCCTCCAAAATAGTACACTACATATCTCTTCAAATATGGAATGACGTTTACAGCCAACATCTATTCAATATTTGTGGTGTGCCAGGCAATTTTTACATATAATAACCTGATTGCCCCTCATCCCCATCAGATAGCTATGCAGTAGCAGCAGCAGCAGCAGTAGTGTTCCTTTTCAGATGAGACAACTGACTCTGACGAAGGTCCCATAGTGGCACAACTGAGATTTGAACCCAGGCAATCTAGCTTTTAACCATAAGGTATTGTATTTTTATGTATCTGAGAATGGCTGCTTCCTAGGCCCTTATTAACATAAATTAACATAAATGTTTTCAGTCTTTCAAATTTTATCAAACTAATGGCTTAAAAAAATCTCATCAATTCAAACCTTCTGATTAACAGTGATTTTTGAGCATTTTTTGTAGCATATTATTGGCCATTTCCTTTTCTTTTTCTATGGATTACCCATTCATACATCTTTCCTATTTTTCTATTAGGCTGTGTGTCTTTTACTTACTGATTTAAAGAAAGTCAGTCTATTAAATGTTTTGCTAAGATTTTCCTTTATACTATCATTTGTCTTTTACATTTATTTATGATGTTTTTCTCTGTAAAGACCTTTCAAATGTTTTATGTGGTCAAATCTGACAGTAATTTATTATTTCTAGGGTTAGAGGCTGCCTGAAGATGACCTACATCGAGGGAATACAAACAGCTTTTATCCTAGTGTTTTTGTTTCATATTGTTAAAATCTGTACCATTATGAACTAAAGGGCCTTAATTTATGTTTACCAAAATTAATAACCAATTATGCCATCTATTGAAAAGGAAGTATTTCCCACTAATTTGAAATGACACATATCATTTCAAAACTTCCACAAGTCCTCAGTCCTGTTTCTAAACCTGTTATTTTGTTTCATTGAGCTACATGTTTTTTCTTGAATCAGCACCCTGTTTATCTCCAGAAATTTAAAATAATTTTAGAGACCAGTTAAAGCAGGTCCCACCTAATTGTTCCTTGTTTTCAATTTTTTGGAGCTTTATTTACAATTATTCCAGATGGATATTACAGTTAGTATTACATATTATATGAATATAGTTAATATCCTTATAATATTTAAGCTTTCTACTTAGAAAATGTTCTTTCACACTATTTATACAAGGCTTTTATCTTTATGAGATATTTTACGTTTCCTCATATATGACCTGCACATTTACTTTCTTTATATTTTGATGCCTCTTTATGAGTAGTGTCTTTTCCCCCCACTATATTTTCTTACTATTTTTGTTTCACCATTTTGTCTAGAATTCAACCATTCCACTAAACTATCTTCTTAATTGTAATGATTTATAACTGAATCTACTGACATTTCCTGATAGACAATCCTATTAGCAATTAGTAGGAATAACTGATCTCCTATCCAAATCCGTTTCTTTATCTTATTTCTTTATCTCATCTAAAATTGACATAAATTTTCAGAAAAGTAGTTGAATGGTATATATCTATATCCCACTACAGTAATATACTGGATTGGATGGTGTCCACATGAATTCATGTCCTTCCTGGAACCTTAGGATGTGACTTCATTTGGAAATAGGATGGCTGCAGACGGCTGCAGACGTAATTAGTTAAGATGAGGTGAAACAGGAATAGGGTAGGCCCTTCATCCTCTAGGCATCTACTATCATACAAAGAGGAGGAGACACACTGATAGAGACTTGGGGAAAAACATGTTAAGACGGAGGCAGAGATTGTAGTGAAATAGCCAAGGGATGGCAAAGACAGCAGGCAACCCCCAAAAGCTAGAAGAAAATCATGGACCCATTCTCTTTCAAAGTCTCCAGTAGAATCCTGTCCTGCAGACAGCTTGAATTCAGACTTCTAGCTTCCAGAGCTGTGACAATAAATTTCTGCTGTTTTAAGCCACCTAATTTGTGTTATTTTGTTGGGATTAACCCTAGGAAACTAATCCAAGTATTGACTATAGAAAAGACATCTTTAGGTTTCTAAAGATATTCTTTATCGAGTTAAGGCAATGTTCTTCTACTTCTCTTTTACATAAAGTTTTTGCCATGTTTGTTGAATATAATGGCCTCTCAGGAGAACAACTGATATGTTCTATTGTTATTTTCCCCTTTACTGTATTAATATTGTGACATATTACAAAAACCTCCATAATTCTCCACCTTTCCCTGTAGGTACACCTCTTTAAAACATGCATTTGTAACTCCTGCCAGTAAGAGAAATTGATTTCTTTATCCTTTGAATTTCTACTGTCCATATGCCTTACTGTGTCTAGTAGACTGTGACAAAAGTGCTATTTTTCAATTCTGAGCCTAGGTCTCAAAGAACTTGCATATTTCCCTGCTATCTCTTGAAATCTGACCACTATGAGGTAAGCAAGTCTGGGCTCGGCTGACGAATGATGAATTTTGCCTAAACCCCAAGCCAGCCACCTACCCATTGAGTAAATAAGGTTATCAACTGCTACCTTACCACAGAAGCATGACTGAGGCTAGTCAATGTCAGCCAAGCCTGGACCAGAACAGGAGCACTGCCTAGCTGACTCACAGACTCAAGAGAAATAATAGTTGTTTAGCCACTAGGATTTGGAGTGATTTGTTATGCAGTAATTAAATAAGTATAAATAAATAATCTAATAAATATAAATGACTATAAAAATGTATGTTTATATAAATTATAAATAATATAAAAATACACTGATCTAAGTATAAATATTTTATTAATAGATTTTAAAAAGTTAAATCATCCTTGTTATCTTATTAAAGAAATGGTCATATTATAGAATTACTATAAAACACTATTAGAGTCAATTACTAATGTTTTATTTAGAATTTTGATCTATGTTCCAGGATAAAGGATGTTGTATTTCCAGTCATTGAAATATGTTAGTATGTTAAAATTCAAATAATAATGAAAATGATGAATGCATCCTTCATAAATCAATAAAAGATACGGGTACAAGTGTCAAACACAACATATTCTTTACCATTTACTGAATCATAATTATATACAAGAGACTTTACTGCATTTCTCCACTCAATAATCTCTAAAATAAGATTATTAATCTCAAATTACTGCAAGGAAACTAAAGCTCAAATGAATTAAGTATCTTGTCCAAGATCAAGCTATTAGGAAGTATTGCAATTAGGTTTAAACTCTTGTCTGAATAATCCCAAAACTTTAATCTCTAGACCGCTTTGAGGAGTTCAAGAACAAAGGAAGATCTGAGAAGGTGAAGTGGAATGGCTCTAAGTTAATATCATAATTTATCCTAAAATCAAAACCCTTCCCCTATATTTTTAATACTCAAGGAGTAATACTACATTCCCTTTTCTCTAATTTGGAATCCATAATTGCTGTGTATATATATATGCTTAATATTTGTTCTAATAGTTAATTTAACTAAATTGTCACTGTCAGTGTGGACTCATAAAAATGTGCTGAATTATAAGACACACTACCTAGATTTTTCCAAGTCTATAACTATGAATTGAATAGCATCTGACATGAAAATAAAGTTGGTGAGTATAAACTTTCTACAAAAACCAGTAAATATTCAAATTATTAATACATGATTCTGGTAAGGCCATGAAGAATTAAATCTTAATGGGTTTAGTATGTAAAAAGACAAAATAATAAAAAATGTAAGGTATTGCTATTATTGACTATTGAAAACCATGGATAATCAATGCACACGGAATTCTCTGTCTGAAAAGAAGTACAATATAGTTGACGTCACAAGATCTATAGGTCGTAAACATACAAGTAGCATATGTTAATGACAAAGAAAAGATTCAGGTTGTAAGTCCTATGTGAGAGGCAGTGATTACTGTGGGCTAGGATAGATGGGATAATTATAGAAGAGGTGCGATTTGAGCTGAATCTCTGAAAAAGTTAGAACTTAGAGAAGCAGAGAAAAGGCATGTAAGGATGTCTTGTCAGGGGAATGATAAAAGTCAGAAATGACAAATATCTCTGATGCTCATCCTGTCCCCACTCTTGAGCCCATAGGCCACATCACTAGTGAACTGTGGCTTTCTCCTCTTCCTGAGTTTAGGGGCAGCCTCAGAACGCCCTTCAAGAGGTAGCTGCCAATCAACTGAAGATGGAATACAGAGAACTTTCCTGTTCATCCATGGTGGCCAAACAAATTATTGTGGAGTATAATAGAGAAATAATAAGGAGACTTATTTGACTGAAAACAGGACGAATATAGGGAAAATTAATTGAAATGTTTGTAAGAACTATAATTGGTGGCTGGAAGTTTGGATTTTTCTTGTGTACAAGAGAGAATGATTAAAAACTGCAGGAAAGGGGTAAATGAAGGAGCAATTGAGGACAGGGAAACCAAAGGAGGATTATTATATTAATCTTGTAATGAGCATGTGACTAGTAGGGAAATAGCATTAATGAAAAAGAAAATGCAAAATAAAAAAAAAAAGCAATGAAAACGCGGAAGTAAAATGCATAATAAGGAAAGAATTGTCAGGGATTAAGATTAATTTAATATGGACAAAGGAATACAAAGGTCATTAAATTTCATCCTATGTCCAGGATTTATGATAAATAATTTAAATGTGTTTTCTCATTTGACCCTCATACCACTCAATGAGATCAGAATTTTTATCACCCACATTTTATAAATGAAGGAACTGAGACACTAGATACTAAGCAACTTGCCATATTTTAAACCCTAATTAAAACACTGAATCATTTTAACTTGTTTTGATTTCAGAATAATCTTACATTTGCCTTTAGTTCTCAATATAATTTTCCACAGCTCTGATCTCTCCATAGACATTTATAGACTCCTGCTTCGTGAACATCTACAGTGGTTTCCTCTAAGAAAAGGACATGGAATTTGCTCAATTTCAGATTTTACTCTCCAAAAAAAAGTCAATTACACTTGGGGGAAATTACATTTGAATTTTAAAATATAGCATGTGGTCACAGTTGGATATATTTGTAGTGTATTCTCGTCATCTACATTTTTAAATTCATTATATCTTTTGTGTTTAAATTTTGTTCTTCCTTATTAGGTCAGAAACTCATAAACTAAAGCTAAAATAATTTGTGTGCGTACTAAGTGCCAGGTACTGGGCTAAACACTTTGCATTTATAATCTTTCTTGGGCCTCACATACTTTACTTAGGTGAATAGACATAGTAGCTGTCCTTATGTAGATAAAGAAACTGACACCTGGAGTGTTGAAATAACTCAACCTAGGGTGAAGCAGCAAAGCCAAGAGTCAAATTTAGATCTCCATGACAGTAAAGCACAAAGCCTTAAGCTGTACCATCAGACTATTTCAGGGAAATAAATTCTAACTTCCTTCACAACATTATACTGTGCCAAATATACGCTTGAGCACAGTGAGTGCGTAATTCATTTTGACAAATCTACCTCTTAAAACTGGAGGCATTAAGTAAACACTAAGAAACCCAGCATTTAGTGAGGAACTGTTACGTATTCCAGGCTCTCTGATAAGACTGTAGACATGTGACAGCATTCATCGTCTTTTATCAATTTCAGATATCATTAGGTATTTAGCATTGCTCTGAGTGCCAGGCAGGCAGCAGAGAATAAAATAGACAAAGTCCATGATCTCTCAGGGAGGAAGGAAGATAGGTACACCCACATACACAAGCAGCCCTCGCTGCTCACTGCTGTGACGCACGTAACTTCCGGATACCAATGTCTAGTGAAACAGCACCAGTGTCACAATAAAATGGTTCAAATTTCAGTTACAGTAGGAGTCAGGGTGAGAGTTACCGTGAGTAAACCCACAAAATACAGACTTCACTGCTACGTCCTCAGCCCCCAAATGACTACAGAAATAATAGAGGCGCAGACGTGCGGCCAATCACATCACTTCTCTCGGTGTTTGTCAGTGACTGATCACTGCACTTTTTATATTCATTTCATACAGGAATAGCAAAATGTTGTTATCTGATAGCATCTGATAGAAGGAGTGTTGCCTCCTGTATCCCAGCGATAAATCCATGTGACAGCGTACATACAACAGTGGAAAATCAAAAGAGCACATTGGCCAACAAAGATGAAAATGTAGCAGAGAAATAAGAGTGGGTGTGGCTGACAGGAAGAGTCATCTCTGCAGTCACACAATTATCCCTGAGTTAGGTTAACACCCTCCTTCCCCACTTCATTTGTGAGGAAACCAAGACGAAGAAACAGTGAAGCACTGAGTCACGGTTATGCCAGTACCAAGTGCCCAAGCTTGAAATCAGACTTGTGTTTATCTGAATTTCATTTTTCACAGTAATGTGCACTTTTCTCAAAGAATTTTTATATATGTGAGGGTCGAAAGCATTTTTAATTTGGCAGTTCTCGTAAATGGCTTTAGTTGATAGACTACGGTGTAGCTAAAATCATTCATACCCAAGTTTTGCCGATTGAGACGCCTACACTGCACAACTACAATGGCTTTTCCAGTCTGAGTAAATACATCTGGTGGCAGCTCACTGCTGACAACATTTCAGGTTTTCCATAGTCTATCTGAATGGCCAAATATTGGCATGCTACCATAGGACAAAAAGGTTATTTGCTTAAGCTAATACATGTCCCAGAGTTTTTCATTTAGAAAGAAAAGAGAGTCATATAGAAATAAAACTTCACAAAAGAGAGTGACTGTAGATAGCAGTGCAAGCACTTTGAGAAATGTGAGTGGAGATGCACTATGATTGTAGAATATTGCTTTTTCCTGGTGGGAAAATAAAATTCTGATCAAGATCTCTAAATGTAGGGAACAAAAAAATTGGTCTTTAAATTCCTTGCATTTAATGGTCTTTAATTCCCTTGCATTTGAAAGTCTTTGGCAATCATGCAATCATCAAAACACTTCAGCAACTTCCTAACTAGGAAACTTAACACCTACTTATGCTATTGTTAGCTTCAGTAGTTCAAAGAATGCAAAGTCAATAGCAATTAGGAAAGAAAACCTTTGAGAAAGGAAAAGATAGCTTTAAAACACCTAATTGTTTCTCTTAAAACCTACTCCCTTGGTACCTCCAAATGCTAATGAAATGTCACTTTGCCATGACAAGTAACACACAGGTCTTTCTTCTCTTGGGTAGGAAAAAAGGCATACTGTGACAACGTATGTAATACCCTTCATTATTAAAACTTGCATTATTCTAATGTTACTCACTTATAATTAATGTGTAAGTGATTCTAGAAGCTTAACCCCTATCCCCTATTTGTTGCTTAGCAACAATCAAGCTGAGTGAAAAACTGCTAGGGTATAGACTATGAATCACCATAGGGAAAGCTGCTTGGGAATTACTGAGTTGGGATTGCTCTCTCTGGAGTCTCTTAAGCATTGTCTCTGTGTAATTTAGTTGAAGCAAACTTGCTTTGCTAGCGGGAAATCCTGTATAAATAAATCTGCTCCCGTGTGAAAACAGCCCTATTGTAGACTTTTTACTACAACAAACATGACAATTATTTTTCACGAACACACTGAATTCCACTGCTTCTAAGGATTTCTTGCTTAAAAATAAAAATAAGTGTTAGTTGTCCTTTCCGGTGCAAATGCAATCATTTTGTTCTCTCTTAGATTCTCAGCAGAATCAGCAGGTGTCACAGGAGCATTCTGGTGTCTACATATGCAAAGTGAAGTCAAGAATTGTTATACACTAGATGTCTGTGCCCCCTCGCATTCATGTGTTGAAATCTAATCCCTAGTGCCATGATTTTTGGAGATGGGGTCTTTGGGGGGTGATTAGCTCATGAGGGTAGAGACCTCATGGATGGGATTAGTGATCCCAGAGATTCACTTACTTGCACCTTCTGCCATGTGACGACACAGTGAAAAGACAACCACCTATGAACCAGAAACTAGGCACCCCCTAGACACTAAATGTGACAGCACCTCCCAGCTTCCAGAACTATGAGAAATAAATTTCTGTTGTTTATAAACCACCTAGTCTATGGTATTTGTTACAGCAGCCTGAACTAAGACAGGGATGGAGCCATTTATCTAAGAAGTCAGGCCCAAATCTCTTGCGGTGAAACACAAGGAAAACAAAGGCAAAGGAATGGGGGTCTACTGTGCTAAAACTGTCCAAATAATCGTGTGGAATATGTACCTACTTCCATGACTAGTTGAGAGCTTATCAACGCAAATGCTACCTTCGACAGCCTAAAGGCCAGGTAGAGAACTTTGATCTGAGTGGAGACTAAAGACAAATACCTAGAAGGTTACACAAGTCTCATTCTTTCTCTCTTTTATAGTAACTTAATAGTATTTATAAGGTTACACTAAAGTCTTCTGTCAGGTCTAAAACTGTAACATCAAGATGATTTTGGTCCTTATTCAATGTTGAAAAAGTAATGCTATAATCATCTCTCGCCATTTATCTAGAGTGCTGCTAAAACATCCGTAATGAAGCTGTTCTTTATTCTAGTCTTGATATCATTTGATAGTATGTCACCCCCTCTTAATAATGAAGCTCCACACAGAAATAGCCTATAACGGAGGAGATTTTAGATATATGGCTGTGAAGACTGTATATGAGCAAATCCAATCATGTAACTAAAACTAATCTTGCATTTAAATCAACCTTGTTAATTAAAGATCTGAAGGAAATCTAGAATAGGTGAAACCAAAGAGAAAGAGCTGTCAATATGTTTCTAATACTGTCCGTTGAAGAGTGCCTGATTGCTTTGGATATTTGAATCTACTATGTCAGGTGTGATCATCAAGGGGAAAAGGAGATAGCAAGCTCTCAAAGCCTAATCAAATTAACCATCAATCAATTACTTAGCTTTCTCTGTCCTAATTACCTACTCATGTCAAACAAGCTTTTCATTACAATTTGACTTCACATGTGAATGTTTTCAGAAGAGTGTTCTAGAAAACTGATATGATAATAATATTTGTCATTTTGAAAGTTTCATATATATATGAAATATATATAAATTTGTTGATTCCTCACCTAGGTTATCATTTAAGCTTGATTATCTTATGTCAGGAATATGAATGTAATTGCTTCTGAACACAGACTTAACCAAATTCATACTGCCGAATATAATTGTATCTCAGTCTTGGTGGGCATTAGATTCAGCACGGGCATTTTATGAAGTAAACGCTCAGTGGAAGCCCCTCCAGAGATTCTGATTAATGAGGTCTGAAATGATGCCTCTCTGCTTTAACTAGACATTCATTTCTGGCATAATGGAGTGAGTAGATCAACACACCTTCTCTCCAATAATCCAACTAAACCCACAGCATGAAGAATAATAAGGAAATAATAAAAACTACAGGGGAGATAAGTGAACTAGAAAATAGAAAACAAAAGAAAAAGATCAATGAAATAAAATTGGTTTCTTTGAAAATATCAACAAAATTGACAAACCCTTTGTTAGACTGTCCAAGAAAATAAGAGAAAAGATACAAATTACTAAAAATCAGTAATAAAAGATGAAACATCACTATTGGACTACAGATATTAAAAATGTTTCTTTTCTTTCTTTCTCCCCTTTCTTTTCTTCTTTTCTTTCTTTTTCCTTCCTTCCTCCCCTCCTACCTTCCTTCCTTCCTTCCTTCCTTCCTTCCTTCCTTCCTTCCTTCCTCCTTTCCTTCCTTCCTTCCTTTCCCAGTTTAAACTACTGAGACATAGACTTAATGTTTCAGAGTTCCCAATGGGGTCAGGGTGAAGCTCTCCTATATGGGACTTTTGCCTAAAATTACAGTTTTGCTTGGCTTCCTCCTCTTTCTTGGCCTTCTTTTCCTTTACAACATTTCTCCTAGGAGCAGTTCCATAATAAATCACTTGCAAGCAAACCCCATCTCAGAGTCTGCTTCTGGGGAACCCAACCTATACCCAATCTACCTGGGCTAGGCCCTTTGAAGGACGCTGACAATTCAACAAATGATTAAGACACAGCCTGGGCTTTTAAGGAACACACTGTCTGGGGGAGAGACAGATGCATACATTGATGATTACAGTATAGTGTCTGAGGTGCTGTAAGAGAGAGATTCTGGGTGGTTAAGGGAAGCATGAAAATAATGTCAAGAGCTGTTTTTCCATTTGAGGGAGACAAGGAAGTCTTCATAGAGGAGGTGATCCTACAAAGGGAATTTTTTTGAACAAACATGCTAGCAAATTTAGAAAATTTTGATGACATGAAAATTTTTCTAAAATCGCAAAATTACCAGGGCTAACTCAAGAATAGAAAACATAAATAGTAATATATTCAGTTGGTAATTAAAAAATTTTCCACAAGAGAAAAAAAAAAGCCCAAATCAATTTGGCAACTGAAACTTAGTATTTAAAAATGAATGTTATTCTCTCACACACTATACTTTATTCTTCCCATCTTAATAAATCACATTACAAATTAGAAGCACGTTCCTCCTACCCACAGGTAAACATACATAAACAACAAAAAATACGTGTACATATACATATCTATATACATATTAAGTAACAAATTATCCTTGATTCCTTTTTTCTATCATCCCCCAAATCAATCTACTATTCACATCGTGCTGCAATTTCTTCAAACTATATGTCAAATTTGGCTACTCCCCACTACGTAGACCCCTTGCTAGTCCCAGCCATCTTCACCTTTTACTTGAACTACTAAAACGAGTCTCTTGGGGCGCTTGGGTGGCTCAGTTGGTTAAGCATCTAACTCTTGATTTCTGGTGCAGGTCACGATCAAGACCCACCAACTGGGACCCACGATCCGCAACCTGCATCCAGCTCCACGCTCAGCAGGGGGTCTGCTTCTCTACCATTCTTTCCCTCTGCCCCTCCTCCTGCTCTCTTTCTCTTTCTCTCTCTCTTTCAAATAAATAAATAAATAAATAAATAAATAAATAAATAAATAAATAAAGATAAATCTTTTTCAAAAAAAGAGCCTCGTAATTGTACCACTATGTCATCCTTCATTCAGTTCTTTTCCAAACACTGGGAATAATATTTTTAAATGTAAATTAGATTACATCATCTTTGTTCTTAAAACATGAACATCGTTTTCCATAATACTTAGAATAGAATCTACTGTGACTTCAAAGGCCTGCTTTGGCCTGGAGGCTGATGCCACTTCCGTCGCACTGCGACGAAACACTCTTCTCCTTATGGACAGTGTTCCATCTACATGGCATTTCTTAAATTCTGCCTCAGAAATTGCTCTTCTCCAGATCTTTGCATAGATTGCATCTCACACCGGAACATCATTTTGTTTATTTGGAGGAGGAGGCATTCGATCAACACTGCCTCTACAATAGCCTCAGCATATGTCCACTTCGGTTCCTCATTTTCCTTTTGTTTTCTTCATAGCCTTCTTCACTCCCTGAAATTATAGTATTTATTTAGTTGTCACCCTTTTATTGTTCATTATCATTCATTATAAAGGAAGCAACAGGGATAGGAATGTGTCAACCTTCAGTAATATTCACACACAAAAAAAGTAATATTCACAACAAAATCATAAAGCTCCTGGTGCAGAAAAAGCACCAATAAATAAATTGGCTTGAATGAATGAATGTCATACTGAATTGCCCTTGCTTTCCTGCAATAAACACTATTTGGTCCTGATAAAATCAAACTTCATTATATCACTAGGTACATTAGTTAATACATTAGAATATTTGCATCTATATTCGTATGAAAAGTTGATCTATATTTTTTAGTTATCTTAAAACTTGATATTAAGCTTACTCTAGTTTCATAAATAGGAACTGTGAAAATTTTCATCTTTTTATAGTTCTGGAACATTTTCAAGAGCACTGAAATTTCCTGTTTGTTAAAAGTTATTTAGTGCTCAGGTATAAAATATTAATTTTTTTAACCCTCATTTTTATCTCTTCATTGATAAGAAATGTGTTTAAATTTTAACTTCTTCTTGGGCCAATTTTAGCAAATTTACTTTTTACTTTGAAATAATTTATTTTCTCTAGAAGTTTAAATTCTTCTTTGTTTCATAGATTTTATAACTTATTTTAATTTCTTCCATACAGTTATATTTCCAAACTCATTCCTAAACATTTATAGGTTTCTTATTTTTTAATCAGTCACTATATAAATTTTGTTTTTGTTTTCCAAGAACCAATTTCAGAATGTATCTATTCTTTGATTATTCCTGAGTTTTTAAATTCTCCTATAATTTTGATTCACTTTGTTTCCCTAAACCAATTTTTTTTAGAGATTATATTTATTTATTTGAGAGAGAGACAGAGAGCGCTAGCCTGAGCGCCAGTGGGGGAAAGGCAGAGGAGGAGGGAGAGGGACAAGCGACTCTGTGCTCAGAGTGGAGCCCAATGCCGGGCTCAGTCTCACAGCCCTGAGATCTTGTCCTGGGCTGAAATCAAGAGTCAGACCGACTGAGCCACCCAGGTACCCCTCCCTAAATCTTTAAAATGAGTAATTTAGTTCTTGAATAGCAATGTTTTCTTTAGCAATGGAGGTATTTAAATTATTTATTTTCTTCAGAATAACATTGTAGCTTCGTCTTCTATATATTAGTATAAAGTTGCTCTTTAAAGGGGCGCCTGGATAGCACAGCGGTTAAGCGTGTGCCTTCGGCTCAGGGCGTGATCCCGGCGTTATGGGATCGAGCCCCACATCAGGCTCTTCCGCTATGAGCCTGCTTCTTCCTCTCCCACTCCCCCTGCTTGTGTTCCCTCTCTCGCTGGCTGTCTCTGTCAAATAAATAAATAAAATCTTAAAAAAAAAAAAAAGTTGCTCTTTAAATAGTCTAAAATTTTTATTTTGTTTTCCTTTTTTGTTCCAGAGAATATTTATAAAAATATTTCTCAGGGCACCCAGGTGGCTCAGTTGGTTAAGGGACTGTCTTCGGGTCAGGTCATGATCTCTGTCAGGGTCCTGGGATTGAGCCCCATGGCGGGCTCCCTGCTCAGCGGGGAGCCTGCTTCTCCCTCTCCCTGTGCCTGCTACTCTGCCAGCTTGTGCTCTCTCTCTTTCTGTCAAATAAATAAATAAAATCTTTAAAAAAATATTTCTCAATTTGCAATCAGCTAAGACTTTTATATTTCATTTTATATCTATGAAACATTTCTCCCCTGTCAGAATGTTAGTGGGAATTTTGGAGTTTAGGAGCACTTGACTAGGAGGCCAAAGATCTAACTAATATCTAACTAAAAATTCTGACTTGTGGAAAGTACTTACTTTATCTAAGAGTGGTTTTCTCATATTTATATGAAGTGGTTAAAGTAGATGACATTGAAGTTTCTAATTATAAATTTATCTTATTACATATATTTTTATCCTCTGTCCCCAGATACACACAGCCTGTACACTTTATTTTATTAAACATTTTGACCTTTGAAATAATAGGAATAACTTCTTGCATCTTAGAATTTATTGTTATAGATTAAAAACAGTATTAGTTTACAAACAATCACTTACTCCTTTTTTTAAAGACAAGAGTCAAAAGAATTTAAGGTATTGTCAAAGACAAAATAAAAAATACTCCACAATAAATATACCTAATATTTCACTGATAATTTGTAGAGATTTTGGAAAAAGTCCATGAACCTCAGGGACCTCTTATATATTCTATTAAAAACTTCAGCACTCTTTTTCTTTAGAGGTTTATTGTAATGATTTCCCTACTGTTCAGAAATATTGCACATAGTTTTATTTTCCTTAATGGTTCAAATAATAATTGCCAGACACCTCTCTTCAAAGATATTCTGATGTTTTGTGATTCATACCTTTACTCCATGGATTCTAATAGACCCTTTGCTTCTAATCTTTATTGTTCAAATAACTGTAGTCTCATTTTGTCCACTAACAGGTGTATTAGTATACAAATAGGGCTATAACTTAAGGGCATAGTTTCCTCATATTTAGAAACATTTCAAGTGTCTGTTATCATTTTAGTAGTATTTTACAGGCTTTCTTTCCCTATGTTTGACTTTATTATCATTCACTAATTTCCTTTCTGAAAACTTATATTTGGATTCCAATCCAATGATTTCCCTCTGGCTTATTCTTCTGCTGCAAGCCTCATAGGCAATTAACTTTCCTTGAATGATTGCCTGCTTGGCCTCCCCTACCAGCATTGGGAAGTATCAGGAGAGCAATTTTCACGTGAATATTTTTTCAACTTACTCAAATTTCTCCTTCCCGATGATTGCAGCCAAGAATTGCCACTCATTTCTGAGAGATTGATCTCCTCACCTTTTCAATCTCTAGCTAACTAGCTGGGATAGAAATTCTGTTTCCCTCCAGGGTAAATTTTTTATTAAAAGAAATTTTATGTAGTTCTGACATTACCATTGGTTTTTAAAACTTTGTAGTTGTTTTTAGGCTAGTTGTTAACCAATTGATAATATGTCAGGGTGGTCACACTTCAGGAATGGGTAACACCAGGTATCCAAGGCCAAGTGAGGGTAAAGAGAATGAACTATGGAAAGGAATTTCAGGAAATAGTGTGTCTATAATTCTGCTCAATACAAGTTATTAAAAAGCCTGAAATTCTCTTCCGTGAAGCATATACAATTTAAAATCTGAGGGACCAATTTCCTAGAACATAGGTGGGACTGCCTTATAAAAGCCAGGTGGTATTACTTCTTTGAAAGCCTTGTGGCTCTTGTATTGTCTGTGTGTCAACTTCTATTAAACATATTCCAGCATAAAGGATGTGACATATGTGTGTCCACAACACTAAGATTATTTTGATTGTGCATGAGGTACCTTAAGCAGGCATCAATACTCTAAACAGTATTATTCAACATTTCTGATATCATCGTGGAAATGTACACTAGAGAGTTTGTCAATGCACAAGAGGATATTAAAGCAATACTTTTATTGGTGAAATAGTGATGTTCAAACAACAGTGTTTGATTAGGAAGATAGTACAAGTCTCATTTTCTTAATATTGGGTGTAAGAATTTGGCAAGCAGGGCATGCAGTTCCTGAGTTTCTATAACCTTGCTGGTCCTCGGGCTAGATTGTTCTAATGGTTCCAATTTTCACCTTTCCCTATATCTACATCTTTTACCATTCGACTTGCTGTTTCTCTAACTCAGGAGGAGTGTATTTCTCTACCCCTTCGTTACTGATTTGGCCATGCCTTACTTTAGCCAGTAGAACATTAATGTGAGTCACATAACCAAAGGCTTAAAAAGGACTTGGGCAGTTAGGTCGCCCACTCTGTCTCTAGTGTTTCCATAAAATGAGCTTCCCCCAGGTAACTGCATCTTTAATATCTTGGTCCCCACACCAAATTATATCTTAGCAAAGAGTCAAGTCCTGCCACGGCTTAAAGCAGAGCCATCCAGCCAAGCCCCTCATCTCCACCTGCCAATATAAAAAGCTTGGACTAAGTATATATTTTTTAGTTTTTTCATGCCATTCAGATTTCATGACTATTATGTAGTGTTAGTGTAGTAAGTGCAAGCTAAGAACATTCCTGCATCCAAATTCATAAGGAACATATACTTGACCTCACTATACGGTTGGCCAGTTTTGTCCTGAAAAATCTATAAGTCCACCTTGGACTTAAGTCTTCATACAAATTTCCAGTGAAAATATTGAAGGGAGAGAGCTACTGAATAGGTCATAAGACTCTTTTGTGCTTCCTTGCTAGTAAATCTTTGTACATTAAGCAGTATTTGCCTTCTTTGATACCTACCACTTGGTCCTATGGATATTAAGGATAAGAAATACATTCCTATCTCCTTTTAAACTCCAGAGACTGAATGTTTATTAAGCGATCACTGACATTTGCTGAATGAGCAAAAAGACCCATTTGCAACAGTGGAGAACAGTAATGCTCACTTTTAAAAACCATAGACCTTTTATCAGGGAAAATTTCATCTCTGCTTCATGGGAAGAAATCCCATCTTTACACAGCTGTAGTCTTCCAGTGCCTGCACACACGAGGATCCCACCTGTAGGGAGGAGATGATTTTTTTTTTTTTTTTTTTTAGTTACCCTCTTCGTCAAATGAAAGAATATTTTCTGAATTGGCAGCGAACTGTCCTAAGATAAAATTGTATTTTCAATGTAAGCTATAGCCAGAGATGTTTGAACGTTTTATACTGTCTTAATTTATGATTCATGGATTCCTACAATTTATAGTAAGTTTTGCCAAAACTTTTTCATGTATATAATGTTTTTCTCACTTCTGGGATTCATTCTGCATTTGTTTATGCTCTGTCCTTTGCTCACGTGCTGAATTTACAGCACTTGCGTTTTCAACCCTTGGAACCATAATTCAAGTTAAAAATTACTACCTAGAGATGTTTTCAATCATTCAATCTATGCTTTAAATCCTCTAATTCCCGGGGCGCCTGGGTGGCACAGCGGTTAAGCGTGTGCCTTCGGCTCAGGGCGTGATCCCAGCGTTCTGGGATCGAGCCCCACATCAGGCTCCTCTGCTATGAGCCTGCTTCTTCCTCTCCCACTCCCCCTGCTTGTGTTCCCTCTCTCGCTGGCTGTCTCTATCTCTGTCAAATAAATAAATAAAATCTTTAAAAAAAAAATAAATCCTCTAATTCCCAAAACTCAACTAATTTTAATTCATCTGATTTCTAAGAGAAATGTCATACAGCTATTTCAAAAAGAAAAAGGAAAATTATTTAAAAATAATTGCACATCTAAAAGAAACTATTAAGTCTACCCTAAAAGAACAAAACAAGTAAGTTTACTTGTCATAGGAAAAAAAAGTTTGCCGCCCTTGACTTGGATAGTGCTTGATGTGAGGGATAGTAAAGATCAACAGATTTTAATCCACATATCCACATATCCTGAAGCTGGACGGAACCTTCCTAGGAAGATCAAAGAACCACAAATTCTAATTTAAGGAAAAAGAGTGTGTGTATGGGAGGAAAAATAAGGATCTTTGCATTATACCTATGTTATTTGGAATATCATGAATCTATTAGCATCCAAATATTTGGACACTAATCTGAAGGCTGACATCATGAAATTATCAGATTAATAAACCTCTATTTCACTTTGAATTGCAGAGAATAAAGACTAAAGTAAAGCTACTATCTCGAAAATCACAATATGACTTTCTAACTAGCTGATGACTCACTGATCCAAGTTACTTCTAGTATCAGAATTAGATATTTTGTCCTGTATCTAATCAACTTATTATAAATGTCATAGTTATATTTTGTTTGTTTATTTTGCTCTTTTGTAAATAACAATCCTGGTCATCTCAAATGTGTTAAGTAAATGTAGATACGCCCGGTTACAAAGTTGGCATTTGCAACCATGAAGATTATGACATGTTGAATTTGAAAAGAGTTATTTAGAAGTGCAGATATCACCAGAAAAAAATCCAACTGGCCAGGTTTTGGGAAGCATCCCTGCACAACATTGCTTGGGTAACCTCACCATGGTCTGGGGACTAACTTTGGTTGTAAAGGTCAAGACACACAAATTTGTTCAATCAGGGAATGACTGGACTGTAGTGAATTGACTTTGACAATTATATAACTTATAATTTATTGTCAATATTCTAGAGATTACATAGGGTGTCAAATACTTATTCAACTAGTAAATAAATAAAGAGAAGGCCAATGATGAGAACGTGGGATTAGGCTCTGACCAGAGACACTAAAGTAGAATCGTTGGATAACAATTCTTGAGAACACTCTTTAAAAGACTGAAGGTCTTTTTTTGCTGCCTGAAATTCAACTTATACCATGAAAATAGAACTTTTGCAAGTAATCATGAGTGGAAGGACAAAGGACCTTTCCTGAGTATGGAAGAGCCACATCTGACCAGGACTATTTGCTGTGGACTTAATTTAAATAGTAGAGAATTAAACTCTATTTTATATAAATCACCAATATTTTGGGTTTTCTTTTTCATTCAACCGATCCTTAATCTTAAATGATACGCTCTTTTATGATCAAATAATTTGAATGCATTTGCATAACTTTCGTTTGATTTTTATTTTGGAATAACCAATGGAAAACAATGCTGACAATTCAGGCACCACAATTTGGGGAATCAATATCCAAATTCCCTAAAAAGTAAGGCAGAAATACCTAAAGGAGAAAAATGACTCTTTTTTCTTCCTGCCAGGACAAATCATCTACTACAGAACATAGTTATGGTCACCAAAACAATACACTCTCATCAGTAATAATAACTTTTGCACAAGTAGGACAATTTGTAGGTTGTTCTTAATTCCCAAGCCCTTTTTTGTGACACCATCTTTCTCTGTGAGCTACGACAGAACCTGCTGATTGAGTTATATGCCCTCAGTTTATGTCCATAGCACACCCTGACACACACATGCACATCTCTGCACACATACAGACACACATGCAAGGATGACAATTTAAAGTACCTGCAATTTTGCCAGATAATTGTAAAATAACACTGTATAAAAACTTAAAGACATTAAATGTTCACTCAGCAGTGAATTTCCCACAATCAGAGCAATTTGAACATTGCCAAAAGTTTATGAAATATGGGTAAAGAGAAAGAAATTGATAATCGATAAAAATATTACAAGGATGCAAAATGACTAAAGAGAGTGAAAATTTTGCTTAAACAAGTATGAAAAACCACTGCTTTGTTTCGCTGAGGATAGATGTACCTAACACGGCCAGAATTCTCAATGTATGATTTCTCTAAAAGCCATGTACTACCATTTCGATATTCTGAGAGCTATCTTTAAAATTAACCAATATTTTCTAGAGGATATTTAGCAAACTAGAGGTCCTTGTAAGATATTCTTTTAAAAAAAAATTCAATGATCAAATAAGTTTTGTCTATCCAATAGCATTTGCTCTTTACAAAAGCACTTCGTTTTTCAATTATGAGCTCTTCATTTGTAAGCGTTGACCATTATGGATCTAGGGGCTGACCATTATAATATTCCACATCCAGGGCATGTCCCAAACTAAGTCCGTTGTGTGTTTCCTTCTTTTATTCTTTTAATTGGAAAAAAAAAAGAGTAAAATGGAGCAATCTCTCTCTTTTTGGCAAAGCCCTGAGTACTAGTTTGGAAATGTTAGTGGAATGTTCTATGACATAGAGAAAAAGCCAATCTAAAAAGACTAAGGAATAAAACAAAATTGACAGAAGCAGAAAAATGATATAAAAAAAAACAAACCCTGACAATATCACTCTCCTTGGTTCCATGTCTGCCTTGGACTGCTGCTTACTTTCCCGTGCATTTCTGTAGTTTGGCATCCGTAAACTGTCTTCCCCCACTAAACTCGTTCCACCTGGAGTTCCCTCACTTACAACCAAAATAGAGCTGATTAATACAAGCTACAGACTGCTCTCATTTGTTGAAGATGAGCAAAGCATATTAGCATATATAAAATTCTAAATTGCTTAGGCTGTTTAACCGAACATTTCTCCAAAATTGTAAAAAAGAAAAACTCTGTTATTTGTTAGAATGATGGTTCCAAATTCATACGTACTCTACCTTCTGTGGTAAGCTAAACTACACCCTGGATGAGCTTTGGGAGCTCTTTTTGTTCCTCTATTCTTAGAAGGGATGAAAAATATACTTAATCTTGAATACCAATTCTGGCGGACTGGGAGTGGCTGTCTGGAATGTTGTGTTGGGAAGGATGCTGATGCAGAACATGGTTCAGAGAAAAGCAGTGCTGTTCGATTAGCAGTATCTGGCATGGGGATTATCTTGTAGAATAATAGTGCAGGTAACACAAATTCGCTCTTTTCAACAAAGTAAACTAGCTTCGTATCTGACCTTTTCCCCTCAGGCATGAAAAGACGGATCTAAGAAAAAGAAAGAAGAGTTGGCTGAAGATGTGTCTGCAATGCTCCTTTTGTTTTTGGGTTGGTTTTTTTTTTTGTTTGTTTGTTTTTTGTGAATGACTTAGGTTCTGTTGCACGTTCTAAAGTGAGGGAGCTCTTTTGTCTTTTGTGTTGGGACAAGCTCAAGTTCTTTGTATTATACCAACAGAACAGATCCATGAGAGATGGAGGGAAGGCTAAGGAACAGAGCTCCCAAATGGCACTGAATAAAAAGCAACAGCATTTAACAATCTTTTTTTTTTTCTTCTAAAAATGTATATAGTACTGTCTCTTTGACTCATATAAGCTCTCCTTTGTTGAAGACATTCGGTGAGGTACACTCTGATACCTTGCAAGGGCTTTCAATCACCCAAACCAAAGGACAAGGAAGTCTGGCGCTGCAGTCTATGGAGGTCAGCCACTAGGACGCAGAGATGGTGTTAGGAGAATGGATCTGGAGGAATAGATGGAAAATATCCAGCACAGGCGCTAAGGGCCATTAGTGGAGCCAGAAATGTGAAACAATAGAAAAAAGTATTAATAACACCTTTCTCTCTGAGCCAACAAAGTGGAACCAAGAAAGGCTGTAGGCATAAAATTAGAACTCCCTTATTTATAAATGGAAAGAGTTAACATAACCAAGTTTCAGAAATACAGCAGTAGGCAAAGCATCGCAGTCAGAAGGTAGGGTTGAACCAGGAACAGTGGAACTTGAAAATGGATTAAGAACTAAAGGGAAATGTATGGTAGCAAGAATGGAGTTTAGGCAGCAGTTTATGTAATTCTAGAGAGATATAGACAGAAACCAAGAAATTTCTTTTTGCTTTGTTTTGTCCCATTGTTCATTTTATGTAAATGACCACCATTACAAGTAATTTGCAAACGTTAACTTATTTAATCCATTTAACCCTATTACACTGATGCTATGTTTCCTCTGAGGGCAGAAGCAAATCCAGGGCAGGAGCAGTTCCTGAGCGTAGAAGAAAAGACAAGTAGGTGAGCACTCTTCACTGAAGGACCGCCTGACCTAGAAAATCCTATTCTCCCTAATAAGAGGGACAGACCACCACAGGTAGAAGGACACCATCTCCATCTTACAAATGGCTGCAAAGACAGTGGGATGTTAAACATTTCCTTAACAATACTCACTTGGATAACAAAGCTCAGACAAGCTATATTTTTTTAAAGATTTTATTTATTTATTTGACAGAGAGAAAGAGAGAGATAGAGAACGAGAGCACAAGCAGGGCAAGTGGCAGGCAGAGGGAGAGGGAGAAGCAGGCTCCCCGCTGACAGGGAGCCCGATGCGGGGCTTGATCCCAGGATCCTGGAATGACCTGAGCCTAAGGCAGACGCTTATCCGACTGAGTCCCCCAGGCACCGCCAGACAAGATATGTTTTCATTAAATATATTATTTTATTATTATTGCCATCTCCTCCTTCCATGACCTCTCCCATCCTGTCTCTTTCTCCAAAACAAAAATTAACAAAAGAAGTCAGAGTAGCCAAGTTCGATTGGGCACTTTAGAATGCTAATTACTGGTGACTCCCCAAGTCTGTACGACTCTGCTTTTCTGCAGTTCTACTGCCAGTGGCTATCTGTTTCAGGGGCAGTCTCTGAGAATAACTTCTCCATGCATTTCTTCATATTATTTCCATCACCTGGATTGTCTGGATTGTCCTCCCTCCATATCTCCGTTCTGTTAAAATTCTAGTTTTGAGAGCCAACACAAGTCCTACAAGCTCCATGAAGACTGTTTTTCTTTATCATCCTTAGCCATAAATACTATTTCTACTTATTGAGATGTTTAATAAATTTGTTTTATTTTCATGATTTTCTGGGAAGAAAGTGTTTTCTTTCAGAAATAATTGCATTGTTCTAATCAACAATTTATAATAACTCATTTATTTTTAGTAGGTGCATAGATATGCATAGACAGATATGGATATACCATGTTCTGTATATATGTACAACTGTACTTTATTATCAGCATTAATGATTAAGCATAGGGTTTAAAAGTCACTATTCAATATTTTTACAACTGGACTCAGCAAACTCAGGAGAGTGATAAAATGTAAAAAGAAAGGATTCAAGAAAAGTCGAAGATATCCCATGAGCTAAACAGAGATCCTGCCTCAGTGACAGGAAAAGCTCCAAGGAATATATCCCCAATCTTTAATCCCATGCTTTCCCTCAGATCCTTTAAAGAACCCACTTGTGTTGCCAACCTCCTTTTGAAATTATATCTGCTTCAGGCAAAACTGGCCTCAAAGGGACCAATTACAGTGAAAACAGGGTGGTTATTTCCTTTTAAATTCCCTTGGCTCAGTAAAGTTAGCTCCCCTTTCTCAGGCCTTCCAGAGGTCCTTCTTAGATGGGCCGAACAGCTTTTTCCCTTATAATTCCCTGTAGTACCTCACTTAGTACTCCCTGTACCCAGCCAGGACCTTTAATAAATTGTGTTAATAAAGTTGATGATAAAATAATCATCTCCTTGTTTGCACTCCATAATGTTCAAGTTCATTTCATGGACGGTTTAGCTTTATAAAAGCAACATATTTCAAGCAGCGAGGATTTAACTCTGAATTTTCAGAAAGGTTAATATCTGTCTAGTTATCTAGAAAGTTTCACATGAAGATCAATTAATCTATTTTTTTTTCTTTCAAACTAGGCTTTCCTGTCTTTGGGGAGGCTGAGTATCTTGAAAGTCAGTCAGAAAGGTTTTTATTAAATAGCTCTATAGTCTAGCAACTTTCACTCTGAAAACCTTAGCCAGACATATTACTACAGAGGAGACCTCAGGCAATTAAATCAAAGAAACCCAGGGCACACGCCCATTATCCATGTTTCAACAGCTCTCTTTGTGACGGGTACAACTGAGGTGAAACTCTCTTTTGTAACTCTTCTTAAATTTGACATGGTTCTGTGAAGTCTGTTACAGAGCAATTAAAAAGAGAATCCAATCATACATTCAACTCTATCTTAAAGTTGCAGCCTGTTCAGCTAAGACAGGTGGGACTTTAAAATGAGGAAAGAAAAAAGCTTATATAATGTCTTTTCTATACCATTTTTCATTAACTATGAATTTGTGTATACCGTAGAATAACCTTCAGATACCTATAATACCATATTACCTTGTTTGCTATAGTCTTATTGCTACAAGTTCAGTGTGTCAAGTACTTAAATGTAAGATTAAAGCAAATTTAAATTACATTTAGAGACATATATTTTAAAATTATAGCTATTCTCAGATAATGCAAAATTTGACTGGTTCTCATTCCAATTAGCCTAACAGGAGCTGGGACAAGTTCTATGTTAATGAATCGTCACACTAGACTTTTGATTTCTTTGGGGCCTAGAAATATACTAAGAAAAAGAAGAAAACCTATCATATGTTATATTATCAATCTTACAAAGAGAACTGGATGAGGGTAGTGCTCTTGAATTCTAGTCTTTACTGTTGCTGCTCACAAGCAGAAACCTTTGGGTGACAGGGGAAATAACAACAGATGGGGAAGGGGACTATTTTGAGTGCATTATGTGCCAGAAACTTCGTACATGCGGTCAATTAACATTCCCAATAACCTCCCAATTACTTCCCCATCAGACAAACATCTGCATGTGGTCAAGTCAGTAAAACTCGACAGCTCTGCTCCTCATTCTTGTCAGCTATAAAATGAACTGTTTGGACAGCTGATCATGAAAGCATTTAAAAATTTCTTAATTAATTCTTACCTCTATCTATGGACCCTGAAACAAGAGAGGCAAGTGAAACACCGAGGGACAGGTAGTCCCGAAGTTTGGGTTATTTAGGAGCCATTCGCTAGCCTTAAAAAAACAAGGAGAATCTGGCGAAGAAAGGGGAGCAGGGCTCTCTGTGGAACTAGAGCCCTGCCTGATTTCTATGGAAGAACAGAGCTGTTGAAAGGCTGCACTCTTAGCAAAAGGATCGGCGAGGAAATAGGAGAAAGAAAGTTTATCTGATTGATTTAGGCTCCAAGTAGAAAAAAGAGTCTCCCCATAGGAATTCATAACAAAAGTCTATCCTGTTGTATGTTGGTATTGAATTGTCGCTATCTGTGTTGTCCAGACACTCCAATGCTGAGAGTTACCATAAAAAGCCATTCCAGGCTGGTAACAGCCTTGTCAAGACACCAACTAAAATATCCTTTGGAACACATCCTCTTCTTAAGCCTCACAGAATTCTCTCAAAGAATGCCCTAGTGAACATGGGCTCTAATTTAACAATCTGTACCAGGAGTTAATCAATATTAAGCACAGTTTTCAGGAAAAACAAACTGCAGAGCTCAACCTACAACTTCAGGTGTAAGACAAGAGGGCAGTGCCAGGTTCAAACTGTTACACAGGACTTGATGTTGAGTGGGGGGAGAAGGAGAAAAGTAAAAAGATTAATTAATATTAATCATAGCTAAATAAAGTATAGGTGTTAACGTTTAAAGATTAACTTCAAAAATAATAAAAAATAAAATGTATAAACTTCAGTGCAAGAGCTGTTGGGGAACAATCAATTTTTGAACACATTTTTAAAAAAATATATTACCTAGAAATATCAAATTATACATTGAAGAAGTCATTTATCCAGAAAGCATAAAATAGGATGATATAAGTATAAATCTATCAGTAATAATAAAGAATATCATTTATTTATTTGTTTATTTATTTATTTATTTTTCATAGTGTTACTGGAAGACTTATTTCCAAATGGTAGCCTTCATACTGTATGGCTTTTAGTACTGCTTTTAGTATTTGTAACATATTGCAGATATCAGATTGAGACCCAGCCCTAGTGTGGTATGTATTTAATGCTGAACAATATAGTCATTTTTTTTCTTTTCTAATTAAACTCCCAAGGAAGAGAAAAGTGTTTTTGGTAACAGGAAAGTATTTAGTAGCTAATTAATCTTGTTCATATGCTTCCCCAGAGTGTCATATTCACAGTAACAAGAGTGTTACTGGTAAGAGTAATGGTAACGTGTGTGATACGGGCCCAGCATCCACTATCATACTTTTACACAGAATCCTAGGAAATGCTTATCGGGGTTGCACTTTCTAAAAGTAAGCTCTCACTGGTTTATTCTGGCACTACCTAGGTGACTTGCTTTTGTTATTACTCAAATTCTGACTGTGTCTCTAAGAAAGGAAACCACCTCAAGTGTTGAATTTTTAAGAGTCTGTTTTTTCATCTTTTATGCCTGGAAACCTATTTTCTTCAGATACAGCTTCTTGGGCAAGGATCAGCTGAGGCATATGGGGGGGAAATAAAAACATAAGATTATGAACAGACATTCCCCTATGGGATGTATGCAGTGGCTTCTGATACCTCATTAGCTTAAAATTTTTATCAAAGTTTTGACTTCTTGGAAAGAGAAAAGGTGTATTTAGTTACACAATTTTGGAAACTGAGGTTGACATAGGCCCTGAAAATACCTCCACACCTTTTAAGTTCCCATGATCCTTCTTGACTCAAATAAAAGGAAATCAAATTGAGAAAAAATAATCAAACACATGTTTTGAAGCCTGATTTTCCCATTGTTTGAGTACAGAACTTTAATCCAGGACCTCTCATACTGTTTGGTTTTTAAATGAGAATACTGTTACTTCTTTAGTATTAAGATGTTCCCTATTTTGAGAGGATTTTTTTCATTTGTGAGGGGTATGTGCATCTGTCTCCAGTCCTTGCTCTCCTCAAACACACCTGCTGTAAGACCATGCCCCAAGGTCACACTTTAGTAAACAGTAAAGTTTTTTTTTTTTAATTGTGTTTTTTACTTCTGCTTTAAAATCTGTTCTTCAATTTAATTTTCAAGTGAAGACCCATACAGCTAAAATAAGATAAAGGCACAATGTGTAGTGGATTTAGAAGATGGCATGAAACTCATTGAAATATGTACAAGTCGACATTTTCATTCAAGCATGTTAATGTAAAAATTTCTAAAGGGATCACCTGCTTAAAACATCATCTTTAAAACAGTAAGAAATAAATAGCTATTATCTCATGTCTATCTTCTCTAAGAACTTTGTTTAAATGGATGGCTCCATCTCCACTGGAGGAAGGTATACTGTTGTCACCATATCAAGTTTTAACCAGTCATACTTTGAAGAGTTGTCCATTCAGTCCATCTCATTCCTAAGTTCCTCACATTGGTGAGTAGGCTCTGATTAATAAAGTTCACTGTTGTGCGAAAGACATCAGGGAGCAAGGATGGTGTGTGATTGGCCACCTTTTTGGCCAACAGCATGGGTCAACATCAGCTTGGTCTTCTCTTTCTCCATGTGTTTAGGGTAAGCCTTCATGACCTGCTCCAACACAGCAGTGAGATACTTCCTTCTGTCTTCCTCCCACAGGTTCACATTCATAAACTGCATCACCAGGTTATACACTAGTCTTGAGTGGATTCTGTGATCTATCCGGTCCCCTATTTGGGTGAGTTGCCTGGTGAGATCCTGGATGATTTCCTCTCAGAATCTGTCTTCTCGCTGTTCAGGAAGTGGCTGCACCAGTTGCCATTTGTCTGTAGCTCGTCATCGTGGTCCTGCAGGTAAGCTGGCACCGGCTGATATTCATGACCCAACATCTCCAACTCTTTGCAGAGATTATAGTTGGAGCAGTTTTAGGGGAAGAAAAACACCAGCAAGTTTGTGATGAGTTCATCCTGGAGGCCTGAACCATTGCTGACCTTAGAATCTATTGGCGCGGGCAGCCTTTCAGGGCTCTGACTTGCTTCTGGCTTTGCAGGTGTCCTGAGTCAACAGCCTCCAAAGGAGATAAAATTTTAAAAGGCTCCTATGTCCATAATTTATTAGATGTCATACTTTTCCTGCTTGTTGCAGCTATTAAGTTTCTTGGGCATTCCAGACCCAAGTCCCCACCCATCAGCCATGGCAGGAGGCTGAGAGGTGGGTAGCTGGGGGTGTGGTGCTGGGTGCCACAGGTCAGGTGAGCTGGAGGTAAAGTCCCCAAGGCACCAAGAATATACACTTATTAAACTCAACAGTTAAAAATAAAAAGAGGTGACCTTATCGGATAAAATACAACCTAACTGTTTACAACTTAAAATCAGCATATATAAAACATAAGAACACAGAAAGTTTGAATGTGAACTAAGAAAAAAATGAAGTTAATATCATAGCCTAACATATTTTGGGAAAAAATATACATAATTGTAAAAAGCAATGAGCAAATCCACAATTATAATAAAATGCAGTTTAACACAACTCTCATAATGGGGAAAGAGATCAATGGGGAACAATGTGAAGAATAAAGATTTGAACAATCTGATTACAAATTAATCATGGGCATATTTAACCCTATGATCAACAATTAGAAAATACAGTTTTCAAGCATTTGCAGAAAAGACAGTGATACTGTCTATATATTTGACTCAAAAGGAAAACTAATCATATTTCAAAAGAACAACGTTTTATCAAGTTTACCATTAGTTAGAAATCAATATCCAAAAGATAAACAAACAATAATAAAATAAATTAAAAATTTAAAAGCATATTGCTGAATAAGTGTGATGAAATAATAGAAATCAGAAAATATTTAACACTAAGTGTAGTGAAAAGTACAATTATAATACCCTTAAAATGCTAATGGAAAATAAGCTGTATAAATATAAAAATAAAAAGCTGTATAAATATAAGCTTTATAAATATAAAATAAGAAATTAATAACAGAAAACGAAAATGCAAGTGAAGATACTGAAATACAGACACGGATTCCTTAGAAAGCAAAACTAATGAACTAGACCAACCACTCACAAGGCTGATCAAGGAAAACAAAATAAGTTCCAAATAAGCAATATTAAGAATTAAAGGGGGAAGGGATGCCTGGCTGGCTCAGTCCCTGGAGCATGCGACTCTTGATCTCAGGGTCATGAGATCAAACCCTACACTCGGTGTAGAGCTTACTTCAAAAATAATAATCACAAAAAGTTTTAAAAAGAATTAAAAAGGAGACTATAGCAGTAATTTTTTAAAACATATGTAAAAAGAATATATTTTGAATACTTAAACTTGAAAATTTAGAGAAAATAGTCAATAAACAAAAAAATATAGCTTACCAAAATTAACTGAATATGAAATAGAACATATTAATTTACTATAAAGTTTAACAAGATTAAATCAGCCCCTCAAGAGAGGGGGAAGGAGGAAGGAAGGAAGGAAGGAAGGAAGGAAGGAAGGAAGGAAGGAAAGAAAGAAAGAAACAGGGAGGGAGGAAGGAAGGGAGGGAAGAGGGAGAAAGAGTCAAAGAAAATAAAACCCCAGGCATAGATGAGGAAAGAAATAATACCTCACATTTAAATTGTTCCAGGGATTTGAAATAGAGCAAATGCTTTCTAATCAATGCATGAAGCAGTATAAATTTATGTTGTAAAACCTGGTAATTGTAGTAATATAATCCATAATCCATAACATTTTAGCTGGGATCATGGCCAACCAGCTAGAGATTATATATCCCATCATTGGCCATGAAAAGGAAAGAAAAGGATTATCTCACTAGGTTCAGAAAAAAGTACTTGACTGAAGTTATACATTCAGTTATTAAAATTAAAAATATATACAAACAACTTATCAGCAATCAAGAAACAAAGAAAATGTTCTTAAGCTAATAAAGTGTGTCTATCAAAAAGCCTATGGCAACAACATAATGGATATTAAAATGTTAGAAATATTGCTTTAAGAGCGCAAATAAAACAAGATCCAAATATCACAGCATGTGTTAAATATCACAAAAAGGATTCAGTCAGTACAGAAAGATAAGAAAAACAAGCAGCAGTTTAAAGACTGGGATAGCAAATATCCTTAGAAATCAAGAGAAGCTACACATTTTTAGATGTAGTAGGACAGTTAAGTAAGGATTTTAGATCAAAGATTAATAACACAAACCAAAATATATGTTAAAGATAAATCAATATATAAAAATCAGAAATAAATTTAGAAAATGTGCTTTGAAATAAATAAATCTTCTTGATTTCATGTATGAGTGTATAAGAGAAAATAATTCCAATAACAGTTATGATTTTGTGTGGGGCGGGGGGGACATATTCTAAAATTTATATAAAAGATAAAAGACCAAGAATAATCAAAACATTGTTTAAGAAAAGGAACTGCTGTGTGTGGTAGGTGGCTAAACTTGCCTTATAAGGTATCATGTGTTATGAAAAAAAAATAATGAACAGTATAGTATTGATGTAAAGATAAATCAACACACAAATGGAACAGAATAGGAGCCACCATAAAAAATATCTGTGTGGGGTGCCTGGGTGGCTCAGTCAATTATGCATCTGCCTTCGGCTCAGGACATGATCTCGGGGTCCTGGGATTGAGTCCCACATTGGGCTCCTTGCTCAGCGGGGAGCTTGCTTCTCCTTCTGTCTGCTGCCTTCTTGTGTCCTTTCTCTCTAACAAATAAATAAATAAAATCTTTAAAAAATATATCTGTGTGTAGGAAAGTGTCATTTGTGATGAGAGATATAATCAAACATCAGTGGGGAAAGTTGGACTTATTTTTCAAAACAATGCTGGAATGATATATTAAAAATATAAGTGGATTCCTATTTCACATCGTGTACACAATTACATTATGAGGAAAAACAAGGAAGTTAAACATTTAGAAAAAATATATGATACATTTTTAACTTCAATAATGGATGATTTCTTAAAGAATACAAACAAAAAAGTATAAAGCATAAATGAAACTCTATTGACAGTTTTAGCTGTATTTAAATAAAAATTTAAGTGCTCCAAAAGACAACAAAAACAGTAACAAAAACAGTAAAGAAAAAAGTCACATATGTGTGCAGCTAATTGCAAAATATATTACCAAGACAATTAAATATCAATAGCACACAACAAATATATACAACTCAAAAGAGAAAATAGGATTGTCAATACAAGTAAAAAACACCCAATTACACAAATATTATGGAAACATAGAGGAAAGCCACAATGAAAATCGATATTGCATATAGTAAACTGGCAAAAACAAAACAAAACACCAAAAAACCTTTTAAGTTAATTAGAATGTGAGCAAACTGAAAACTTAGCTGCTGATGGTGAGAGTGCAAATGAGCACGATCTCATTTGAAAATCAAGTTGCTGAAAACTTATTAAAGTTGAAGAGTTGCATATGCTTCAGACAAGCCATTCCACTTTAGGTTTATACCCTGGAGAAACACTTGAATATTTTCTCCTACAGATATGTACAAGAATGTTCAAAGCAGCAGTATTTGAAATCTCAGGAATTTAGAAATAACTTAAATGTCTATTTAAGTTAGACAGGAGAATAGATGATAAATTCCAGTAGATGTATACACTGGGGCATTCTACAGCTCTAGAAGTGAATTATACAGAGCTATATGAGTCATAATGATACAATTTCTATAAAAATTAAACAGAAAATGACACCATATATTGCTTTAATTTAATTTGTATACATGTATATATAAAGTATATTCATATACATACATACATAAAGTATAAAGGAGCAAATGAAATTTGTAAACACATTCAAATTCAAAATGATGATTAACTCTAGTTGGGAGGGTGGAGAATATGATCCAAGAGGATTAGGGAAAGGTGCTCTGATAGAAATATTTTATTTCTTAAGCTGCATTATGGGTATATTGCCATTTTGCATACAGTTCTCTCTCTCCCTTTCTCTCCACTTGCTTTTTGAAATCAAGACAAAAATAAATATATTAAGATAATTTGATTTTACAAGAGAATCCGTTTAAAACAAAAAACACTGAAGTTACATTTTCTATGAATTGACAATACTGGATACACCAGTTTTGAGAGTGGAACCCAACCACAGTGAGGTCACTTTTTTGAAGGATCTAATCTTTCTGATTCTCACTCAGATAAATTTTCTCTGACTCAAGAACATGTAAATAATAACACTATAAAGGTACTTGAAGGCACAAAGAGCATGTCATCATGCTGGGAATTCATCTGCCTTTCTGATTAATATTAGATGTGAGCAATTTCAGACTACTGATTAGATTTATCAATAATTAATGCAATGTTATTGTGGATGATTAAGGTTATTTCTTTTAATGGGATTCTCAAATCACTTTTAACACCCTGATATAAATTCTTCATGACATATACCCCTGCATACACTTTAGCAAGCCTACCAGACAAGTTTTATAATAGTGATTCAACCAATCTCAGGGCACCTATGAGGAAGAATTTTGTTTTCAGACTTGTTTAATAAATGCTTATAATAAATGCTGAAAACCTTTAGGGGTAGCAAGATTGCTCTCTATATCTACTCTTAGCAACTTTCTTTTACCATTCTGTGATTTATTTTAACTTATTTCATATTCAGGTATGCTTATTCTGTAATTCTACTCACATGAGAAAATAAAGTTGAAATAACAGCTTCAATATCTATTTGGTATGTCAATGCTATAATATGTCAACTGGTAGTGAGGTTCTTTATGTATTTGGAGACCTTAAAAACAAATTTCTATAAAAATGAAATGTTTATCTTCATAAGAAAAATAGACTATGCTATTATATTAGGATGTGATTTTTCCCCCTTCTGTAATGTTCCCTGGTGTCCCAGAATAGTTACTTTAACTTAGGAAAATTAATATGTGTTTATACTCAAGATTTATCCTGAAAATATATGTTAAGGAAATAGTGAGACAATTTATTCATAGTTCTTGAGCCAAAGAACACAGCTATCATAATATCATATCAGCTATCATGATATAATTTTAGAAGACCTAAGAAACATTTGCTCAGGAATCAAAGTAGGCAAATCACCAAAGAGGAAACATATTGACTCATAAAAATAAATAAAACCATGAAATCTCCCCAGTAATCAAATAAATGCAAAAAATAAATCACCAATGAGATGTCACTTTCTTTTGCAAAACTGTCAAAGATTTGTTAAAAAAAATAATGACACTCAGATTTGGCACAGAATTATTACAATTTCAAAAATTTGAAGAAATGAACATTCCCATAACCAGCTAACAATAAGGTAAATCAGTATCTTTCTAAAGACCACAGAACACTCCACCACAAGACGGTGGAAGATTAGGGGACCTGGTTTCATCTGGTCCCTTGAATTTAGATAGATAGCTATCAAACCATTCTGAACACCCATGATTCAGCCTGAGATGTAAGAAAAAAATATCTGGAATTCTACAAGTAGAAAAGTGACTGCTTTGTGCAAGGTAGGAGGTGCAGAGAAGTGAATCTGAGGGGAGATATTGGAAGATAAACGGATGGGGGAGGGAACCTCCATAAGCCGGCTACCGGAGAGTGATACAGTTCTGGAGGGCAAAATCGGAACCCTTAAAAATCTGCTCCAGTGAGAGACACGCCTATCCAAAAGGGGCTCAAGGGATTAACAGGCAGAATTCTAGGTGGGTCAGTATGGTCTCAGGATCCCAGGAGTCACAGAACTAACTGGGGCGCCTGAGCCAGTCGAGTTCCCTAGCCGTGGAGCAGGGAAATTGGTTACAGCAGTGAGCCCAGAAGGGGGATCTCAGCTCCGGTCATCGTAAACCGCAAGCTGGCTGAATCGGGTGACTACTCTCTGCCAGGCACCCTGCAACAGACTGGAACCTGGGGACAATCTGCCATCCCCAGGGAGGGGTGGAGCAGGTACACACACGATTCCGAGACCACTGTCAGCATCAGGCCCTACAAATGGCAGTAACTTGGGACCCTCTAACCCCCCCACCCCCCACCCCAGGGAGGATTGCTGCGGGCCAACAACACAGGAGTCTACGGAGTTTGGCACACACAAAAGTGAATACCCCTTGTAGGGGATTTACTTGAGGGGGGACTGCGATCTTTCAGCTCTGGGGCTGGAGATTGGGGCACAGCCATTTTTATTTTGATCCTCTAAAGAGGTGTGGAAAGCCTTCAGGGAACAAAAGCCACGCAGAGGACCAGCTTACACTGAGCTCAGCCCCCATGGCAAGGCACGGTGCAACTCCCCCAGCAAAGACACCTAAGAAGCAGCACAGCAGATCCCACCCCCAGAAGACAAACTAGAAGAACAGGTGCACAACAAGTTTATGGATCCCACAAGACTGTAAAAATCCAGTGCCAGGGGAAAATAGTATATAGAACTCGAGGTTTTTTTCTCATTATTCATTTATCTTTCAGTCTAAAATTTTCCATTTCTTTCTTTTTTCCCTTTTCACCTAGTTTCTTATTTTATCAACTCTTTGTTTTTGAGTTGCTTTTTTACTTTTATTTCTTACATCTACATTTTATAGATATATGCTTCATTTTTGGCCTCCTTTCACTCTTTTCAATTCAATTTTATTTTCGTATACCTATAAGTTCTGCTTTCTTTGCAGTTTTGGGAGTTAGTGTCTTCTAACACACAGACCAAAATGCACTCAGGAACAAGTGGATCACACTGTTTTCTCCACCCTGTGAGATTATATTCTCTCTCCTCCCTCTTTTTTTTGTTTTTTTTTTGTTTTGTTTTGTTTTTTGTTTTGTTTTTAAAGATTTTATTTATTTATTTGACAGAGAGAGACAGCCAGCGAGAGAGGGGACACAAGCAGGGGGAGTGGGAGAGGAAGAAGCAGGCTCCCAGCGGAGGAGCCTGATGTGGGGCTTGATCCCAGAACGCTGGGATCACACCCTGAGCTGAAAGCAGATGCTTAACCACTGAGCCACCCAGGCACCCCTTGTTTTTGTTTTTGTTTCATTTTGTTTTGTTTTGTTTGCTTTTCTGTTTTGGTTTCTGACCTTTTTGTATTTGTCTAGTGTGTATTTTTCTTGGGTAATTGTTGATATTTTTGATTCTGCTCACTTGTTCATCCATTTTTCTCTGGGTAAAATGACTAGCAGGAGAAATTCACAACAACAAAAAAAGAACCAGAGGTAATATTCTCTGCCACAGATCTATGGATACAAGTAAGATGCCAGAGTTGGAATTCAGGATAACAATTATAAAGCTAATAGCTGGGCTTGAAAATAGCATACAAGACACTACAGAATCTCTTAGTGCAGAAATGAGATCTAATCAGGCCAAAATTTTAAATGCTATAATTAAGATACAGTCTACATTGGATGATCTAACAGCTAGGGTGAATGAGGCAGAACAGAGAGTAAGTGACCTAGATGCCAGGTTGATGGGAAAGGAAAGAAGTTGAGGAAAAGAGAAAAACAACTAATAGCTCATGAAGAGAGGCTTGGAGAAATCAATGATGCCATGAAATGTACCAACATCAGAATTATTGGGGTGTCTGAGGGTAAAGAGAGAGAGAGGGCCAGAAGGCATAATGGAGCAAATCATAGCTGAGAACTTCCTTAATCTAAAAAAGGAAAAAAGCATTCATATCCAAGAGGTAGAGAGGACCCCTCCCAAAATCAATAAAAATAGATCCACACGCCAACATATAATAGTGAAGCTTCCAAATTTCAGAGAAAATCCTAAAAGCAGCTCAAGACAAGAGGTTCATAACCCACAGAGGTAGAAACATTAGACAGACATCAGACCTATCCACGGAGACCTGGCAGGCCAGAAAGGGCTAGCATGATATATTCAGGGTACTAAATGAGAAGAACATGCAGCCAAGAATACTTTATCCAGCAAAGCTGTCATTCAGAATGGAAGGAGACATAAAGAGCTTCCAGAACACACAGAAACTGAAAGAATATGTGACCACCAAGCCATCCCTGCAAGAAATATTAAGGGGCAACCTGTAAGCAGAGAGAGACCAAGAGTAACATAGATCAGAAATAGACAGAGGCAATCTACAGAAACAGGAACTTTACAGGCAATACAATGGCACTAAATTCATATCTTTCAATAGTTATTCTGAATGTAAATGGGCTAAATGTTCCAATCAAAAGACACAGGGTATCAGACTGGATAAAAAAGCAAGACACAGCTATATGCTGTCTACAGGAGACTCATTTTGGACCTAAAGACACCTCCAGACTGAAACTGAGGGGGTGGAGAACAATGCTAATGGACCGCAAAAGAAAGCTGGAGTAAGCAAGCCTCATATCAGACAAATTAGATTTCAGGGGCACCTGGGTGGCACAGCGGTTAAGCGTCTACCTTCGAGCCCTACATCAGGCTCCTCCGCTATGAGCCTGCTTCTTCCTCTCCCACTCCCCCTGCTTGTGTTCCCTCTCTCGCTGGCTGTCTCTATCTCTGTCGAATAAAATAAAATCTTAAAAAAAAAAAATTAGATTTCAAACCAGAGACTGTAGTAAGAGATGAATAAGGACACTATATCACACTGAAAGTGTCTATCTAATAAGAAGATCTAACAATTCTAAATATTTATGTCCCCAACATGGGAGCGGGCAATTATATAAACCAATTAATAACCAAAATAAAGAAACACATTGATAATTATACATTAATAGTAGGGAAGTTCAACACCCCACTCACAGCAATGGACAGGTAATCTAGGCAGAAGATCAACAAAGAAACAAAGGCTTTGAATGACACACTGAACCAGACGGACTTCACAGATACATACAGAACATTCCATCCTAAAACAACAGAATACTCGTTCTTCTCCAGTGCACATGGAACTTTATCCAGAATAGATCACATACTGGGTCACAAATCAAGTCTCAAATGATATCAAAAGATTGGGATTATTCCCTGCATATTTTCAGACCATAATGCTTTGAAACTTAAAATCAATGACAAGAGGAAATTTGGAAGGAATTCAAACACTGCAAGGTTAAAGAGCATCCTACTAAAGAATGAATGGGCCAACCAGGAAATTAAAGAAGAATTAGAAAAATTTCACATCGCAGCAACTTTTTAGAAGACATGTCTCTAAAGGCAAAGGAAACAAAAGCAAAAATAAACTGTTGGGACTTCATCAAGACAAAAAGCTTCTGCACAGCAAAGGAAACAGTCAATAAAACTAAAAGGCAGGGGCACCTGGGTGGCTCAATCAGTTAAATGTCTGTCTTCAGCTCAGGTCATGATCCCAGGGTCCTAGGATCAAGCCCCACATTGGGCTCCCTGTTCAGTGGGGAGCCTACTTCTCCCTCTCCCTCTGCCTGCAGCTCCTCCCTGCTGTGGTCTCTCTCTCTGTCAAATTAATTAATTAGTTAATTAAATCTTAATAAAAGAACTAAACTAAAAGGCAAATCTACAGAATGGGAGAAGGTATTTGCAAATGACATATCAGATAAACCCTGGTATCTAAGATCTATAAAGAACTTATGAAACTCAACACCTAAGGAACAAAGAATCTAGTCAAGAAATAGGCAAAAGACATGAACAGACACTTCTCCAAAAAAGACATACAAATAGCCAATACACACATGAAAAAATGCTCAACATCACTCAGCATCAGGGAAATATAAATCAAAACCATAATGAGATACCACCATACACCAGTCAAAATGGCTAAAATTAACAAGACAGGAAACAACAAATGTTGGTGAGGATATGGAGAAAGGGGAATGCTCTTACACTGTTGGTGGGAATGTAAGCTGGAACAGCCACTCTGGAAAACAGTATAGAGGTTCCTCAAGAAGTTAAAAATAGAGCTACCCTATGACCAGCAATTGCACTACTGGGTATTTACCCCAATGACACAGATGTAGTGAAACAAAGGGGCATCTACACCCCAATATTCATAGCAGCAATGTCCACAATAGCCAAACTGTGGAAGGAGCTGAATGTCTCTCAACAGATGGATGGATAAAGAAGATGTGGTTTACATACACAATGGAATATTATTCAGCCATCAGAAGGATGAATACTTACCATTTACATCGACATGGATGGAACTAGAGGGGATTATGCTAAGTGAAATAAGTAAAGCAGAGAAAAACATATGGTTTCACTCATATGTGGAATATAAGAAATAGTGCAGAGGATCATAGGGGAAGGGACAGAAAACTGAATGGGCAGAAATCAGAAAGGGACATAAACCATAAGGGACTCAACTCTGGGAAATAAACTGAGGGTTGCGGAAGGGGAGGTGGGTAGGGGGATGAGGCAACTGGGTGACGGACGTTAAGAAGGACACGTGATGTGATGAGCACTGGATGTCATATGCAACTGATGAAACACTGAACACTACATCTGAAGCTTATGATGTACTATACGTTGGCTGATTGAATTAAAAAAAAAGACCACAAAATGTTACAAAATCATTCTGACCTAGCAACAGAATTTCCAAAATAATTAGATTTAACAAATTATCTTAGAAGTAAAAGGGTAAATTTAAAAAAGTTTGGCTATCAAAATATTCATTGCCACATTACTAGTAACAAAATTAGAAAATATTTAACATCTAACAAGAGTTTTTGAATAAACAATGACATATAAAACTAATAACAGGAAGAGTTAATAAGTTAAATGTCAAATTACAAAACAGCATGCATATTGTGGCCACATTTTTATGTTTTAAAAATTTCACACACACACACCCACACACACTCTCTCTCTCTCTCTCTCTCTTTAAAGAAAACACATTATTTTATCAAGTCAAATTAAAGCCAGTTCTAAATCTCAAGCCTCCAGTGGCCTGGGTATCAGTCCTCCAGAGCAACCCCTCCTTGGCTTTAAGTCATGAAAGTATACTCAGCTTACACAGTGCAGAAAGTTTAGAACAGAAGCTGGGGTGACATCAAGAAGATGGCCAAATAAGACATCCCTTGCTCATATTCCCCTCAATAATAACAATTTGGTATCCATCCACAGACAAAAGTGCCTTTGTGAGAGCTGTGGGATTTGGGTAAGAGATAGTGAAATCCTGGTACAGTCCAACACCCAGGAGAGCCATTTTGAGAAGAAAAGCCCGCAGCCAAGCAGCTGATGTGCTGACCTGTGATCCTGTCTATAGATCTGGAAATAGCTCCATATCCCTGAATGCTTAGCTACAGCCATTTTGGCTTTGGTTCCGTCACCAGGTTTATACACCAAGGAACCAGGAGGATTCTAACTCACCTATGCATCAGGTAAGAAGCATACATACCCCGATCCTGACTGTGGACCCTGATAGGAACTGTGAACCAGCTCCAGCCCCTCTTGGCCTTGGTGTCAGAGCCCCTGGACATCACTGATTTAGACAGTCACTCAGGGACCACAGAGCCTTTGCAAAAGTCCAGGAACACAGCAGAGAAGTTCCAACACACTGCTGGAGCGAAAAAAAAAAAAAAATCTGAGATAGTACACACTGGAGAGGGTAAGTGGAACAATTTCACTTTACCAATGTCAGCTCTCCCCCAGGGTGGCACAAGCCAGTGCCAGGGAAGCTCGTCTTGGCCCCTGATTTTTCCCACAGGGGAAAGTGAGAGAAGGTAAGTGAGTGCCCTGCTTCCCTAGCTGCGTGGGATGCTGCCAGACAGGCTCATTTCTCCCTCACTGCACCCAGAGTACAGAGTATCAACTAAATGAAATGGCAACTTACACAATGAAAAAAGTATTTCCAAATCATCTATCAGATAAGAGGTTAATACCAAAGTATATAACAAACTCCATAAAACTCAACAGGAGAAAAGCAAATACAATCTAGTTAAGAAATGGATAGAGCACCTAAATAGACATTTTTCCAAAGAAGACATACAAATGGCCAATGGGTATATGGAAAAATATTCGACGTCACTAATTAGCTGGGAATTGTAAATCAAAACCACAGTCAGATATCACCTCACACCTGTTAGGATAGCTATTACCAAAAAGACAAGAAATAACGAGTATTAGCAAGGATATGGTGAAAAGGGAACACTTGTGCACTGTTGGTGGGGATGTAAACTGGTGCAGCCACTATGGAAAACATTATGGAGGTTCCTCAAAAAAGTAAAAATAGAATTACCATATGATCCATCAATTCCACTTTTGAGTACCTATCGGTACTGAAGAAAAAAAAACCCACTAATTTGGGTTGCCTGGATGACTCAGTTGGTTAAGCATCTGCCTTTGTCTCAGGTCATGATCTCAGGGTCCTGGGATTGAGTCCCAAGTTGGGCTTCCCTGTTCAGTGGGGAGTCTGCTTCTCCCTCTCCCTCTTCTGCTCCCCTTGCTTGTGCTCTCTCTCTCTCTCAAATGAATAAATAAAATCTTAAAAAACACACAAATTTGAAAATATATATGCACCCCTATGTTCATTGCAGCATTATTTAAAAGAGCCAAAATATGGAAGCAACTAAGCGTCCATCAGCAGATAAACGGATAAAGAAAATGTGCTGTGTATATATACACAATGGAATATTATTCAGCCACAAAAAAAAGAATAAAATCTTGCCATTTGTGACAACATGATGAACCCTGAAGGCATTATACTAAGTGAAATAAGTCAGACAGAAAAGAACAAATACTATAATATCATTTATATGTAGAATCTAAAAAAGTTAAACTCATTGAAGCCAGAAGGAAAGGATGACTGCCAGCGCTTGAGGGTAGGGAAAATAGGAAGATGTGTGTCAAAGAGTATAAACTTTCAGTTATAAGATGAGTAAGTTCCTAGGGTTTAATGTACAGCATGGTGACTGTGGTTAATAATACTGTATTATATAATTGAAAATTGTTAAAAGACTAGATTTTAAATGTTTACACCACAAAATAAAAATTGTAATTATGTGAAGTGATAGAAGTGTTAACTAAGCCTATTGTAATCATTTCACAATCCATACATGTATCAAATCATCTCATTGTACATGTTAAATTTACAGTGTTATGTGTCAATTATATCACAAAAATCTGGGAACAAAAAAAATAAGAAATATAACCCATTGCTAATGAAAAACAAGTACCTTTGTTTAAAACTTTGTTAAAACTCCATGGCTTTGCTCTGTACAGGAGTCAGTCCGTTTATGTTCAATCGGATGTTGGTTATCTTAGCTTCTGCAACACTGCAGAACTTATTTGTGATCTGCAAGCATTCTTGTATCAAAGCCAATGAATACTACCTCCTCAAGGGGCTTCATTGTCTCAAACGCCCCCAAACTCTAGGAATTCTCTGTTCTTTTTTGGCATTCTTGAAGGTCACTCCCTCCACCCTCTAGATTTCCCTTCCTTCCTAGGTAAGGCAGTTTGTGTACCTTAGAAGCCCATACTTTAGAATGACAATAACATTTCCTTAGTAATCACCTATGGAAAGGGAACGCGGGACAGGAAGTCTTGGTAATTCTTCAGGTGTTGGATGGGTGAAGACAAAAATTACCTCTCATTTTTTGGTGATCACTTGGAGAAGAAAATAAGAGAAATGAATAAGAAATTATTGATTAATCAATAATTATCATATTATATTAATCAATCATAGATTGATATGTTATGTGCTATAAGTAATTAACGGCACATTCTCTAGAATCAGATTATTTTGTTTTGAACTTCAGCTATGCCACTTACTAGCTGTGTGACCTTGAACAAGATTCTTAATTTATCTGTGCCTCAGTTTACTCATATTTCAAATCAAGACAATATATGTATCTATATTATAGGATAGTTATGAGGATTCTAGAGTTAATACTTTTTTTAGAGAGAGCACAAGCGAGCAGGGGCGGGGAGGGGAGCAGCAGAGAGGGAGAGAGAGAGAGAATTTTGTTTTTTTTAGAAAACAAAACAGTTTTTAATGAGGCTAAAAGAAGTTATTGCATCTCAATTTAGCAAGCATTGCTGTCTACTCTGTGCTGGGGACATAAGCAGGATTGTACGAGAAGTCTGTAGGAACAACTGGTCCAGCTGTGGCTGTGGCCAGCCAGAGTGGACACTGGCCAGGAGCTGGATCCTTGTCTTCAGCTGGATATGAGTCCTGGGTATAACCATGGCAGGCTCCACACCAGGCACTGAGCCAGACATGGGGCTCAATCTCATGACCCTGAGATCATGACCTGAGAAGAAATCAAGAGTGCTTAACCAACTGAGCCACCGAGGTGCCCCAGTAGTTAGTACTTTTAAAGATTTTAGAATAGTGCATGTGGTAAGTACTATGTAAATCTTTATTAATAAAAATAATATGAAGTATTCAAAAACAGCACACCCTTTTCTTTACACCAGCTGCATGGAATACAGGGTAATTTGTCCAGAAGCCCCCAAATTTGGAAGAAGTTCACAAATAGGGAAGGAGGAAAATCAACCCAAAACCGTTAGCTCAATAACTTCTTAATAAATGACAGATAATTAAAGATTTCATGGAACAAACTGAGGAAGATCAATCAAAGTTCAGTTTTGTTTCAAGAATTGTTCACTGTTGAAATTCTCAGAAGGCATGGGGAACCAGAGGATGTGTTAATGATGACACAGGTTGCAAGACCTCAAGACTAAGACTGCAGTTAGCCATTAATTGGTTTAGCCATTAATTGGCTGATTTTTGACCAGGAAGAGGGGAGGACCAGTTTGGGGGCTAAGATCTTCCTAGGGTCAGCTGAAAATTTTCAGTTCTTCAGCAGCTTTTGCCCAAGACAAAAGAAGAGAGAATTCCAAGAAAATTAAATGTTAATAAGGAATTACTTGAGGGCAAATGAGGTGCTTTCTCACATTTAAATCCCTGCCAAAGACAAACTAGTCTAGCTAGCATAGAGGTCACCAGAGGCAGAATATCTGAATGTATAGTTAGACTGTTTACATCACATCCCTGGTGCAGCGAGTTTTGGTAATTAGAAATTTACACACCAGGGATCCTGAAGTAGCACTAGGCAGAAAGGCAACTTACTAACCAGACATTAATACCAGAGACTCTCGTATCCACACAATTAATGTTGGAAATGGGTTTTTGTGGATGAAATTAATGTACATTTGGGTAATACATATCAAAATGAGTTATCAGTGGTGCATAAGCAACAAAAGGTATTCAAGAAACGTGAGTTGAATAAAATATCCAAAAGACACTCCTCTCACACAAATGAAATATAAGAATCTATTAAGTCCAATAGCCCCTAAGTTTAAAGAAAACGATCGAAGCTTAAACCATAAATGATTTAATGTCCTCGGCTACTTTGGAGGATTTGTGGACTCCTGACTCAAGTAGATGTTCAGCTGAATCCTCAAGGTGGAATGCTGTTAGATCTTCTTAACGTGAAGTTAAAGCCAAAGTGTTTGCCAAAGTTGCCAAGGACCAGAAAAAAAATAGAGAGAAAGAGCCAAGACCACATCAAGTTTAGAACAAGTTGTATGACAGAATTTTTTTTCTGCTTTGCAGTGTATATGTGCCATGTGTTTTACATGGAGGACTTTTGTCCCTTACTACTCTTCACTGCAACCTGTGGGGTAGCTGATTTTTTCCAACTAGCACTACTGAACAAAGCAAAACCAACATACTAACAAAAAAATAGGTTAGTATGACCAAATTGGAATAGATTAATTCATATTTCCAATTTTATATCAGTGACAATAAAGCATTGCTTCATACAGTGAACAATTGTAGGTACTCATATGTATTTAAGTTTCATGTCATGCCATTCAATCAGGTATGCTATGTCACCATTTTAATACTACACACACTTAATTTTGGTAATAAGACACATGGAAATCTGACTATCATGATTTTTTTTAATCTGGGGGAGAGAACCAGTTGAGAAAGAAGCATCAGGGAGTTAGTTAGGGAAAAGACTGAGGTTCTGCAAAGGTTAGTGTGTTCTAGTACCATTGTTAGGTAGATGAAAAGTTACTGCTGCTATTAACTGTCGATTGACTGATTTGACACTTATCAGAGAACACTGTGGACAGTTCACTAAGCAATACGCTTTTACAACAGACTTAAATTTGCAACCATCTGTGCTGTTTAGAAACAGATGGTGAAAATTCTGGCCTTTTTTTTTTTTTTTTAAACCTGGAATTAAGGAAGGCAAAAAATACTTATTTCACAAACTGGTACATGCAGTTACATTTAACCTATTTTAGTTTCTATAGGTTCTCAAATAACTGCTTTTATAAATCATTATGTATCTTTAAATATAATCACTTGATTTATTTTGCATTTATGTTTCTTAAATTAGATTCATGTAATAAAAATGAGCAATATATTTATATCTGTAAGTATATAAATAGACTAAAATTACAGCTGTATCAGCATGGTCATTACATTCTGTTAAAATACCGCTCCACTTATCTCTAAATTTGACTTATTCCTATTAAATAGTTTCAACCCTGGCAGGATAAAGAGAGGGGTATTTGGGAATTTTTGCAGTTACAACTTTGGTTTTTATTTCAAACAAGTTGCCTAATTATCTGCTGGATGTTTGAGTCTAAAAATCCCCAAGTACAGATGGTAAAGAGATTCCTTCTGCATTTGCTTATCAACAGTTCTTGCTTTGGCTTGAGAGTGCCTTAGGATTCAGAGAAACCAAAGTGTACTGTAGCTACTTTCTAGAGATGGCTAGTGTCTGACACTTTGTGATAAATTTAAATCTTTACAAAATATGTTGGAGTGGTGGGGATGTTATATGGCACCAGTCTTAACTCAAAAGAATGTCCAGGACCATGCCCCTCCAGATTTTCAGCCAGTGGGAGATGGACGCATGATGAAGGGGGAAGAATGACAAGAAATAATTTCCATTTGAAGATAGAATATTACCCATCTTAATGTGACACATTGAAAAATTCGATGAGCCTTAAGACAATCCCAAATATCCACCCCAACTCTGCTTTACCACACCCAAATTTCCAGTTTATCTGCATAAATTTGAGTCTGGCCTGAGACCAGAAATAAAGATGGGGCCAGCTATGTTGGAAATAGAAGACTTAGTCTGCCGTTGAAACATGGAACAGCCCGAGCCAGCAGTAGAGCTAGGGCCAGCTGGATCCAAAGAAAAACTGGCATGAAGCAGTGGTGGGATGAGTTCCCAAAGCAGAAATGGGGCTAGCCAGAAGGGAGCAGAGCAAGTGGCCACATGGCTGAAAGAGAGCCAGTCTTTCAGGATTCCTATATATCCAAATCAGCCCCATTCCCCAGTGATCTAGATATAAGAAGTTTTGTTTTATTCCTACGTAAAGACATAGTACTTGGTATGAAGCCCAGAGCCAATACAAGGTTTTTGCCAACAACCACGGCCTAATTCAGTCAAAATTCATAGGGGAAAATTGTTAAAATAAAAATTTAAACATAGTTACAATATTGTATTATATTGCAGATACCTGAATTTGGGGGTAATACTATCATACTGAAAATTTGATGACAATACCAAATTGCTATGGTGTGTAGAAAATTCAAATACAGATAACATTAAATGATTCAAATGTAATTGTTATTATATATTACAAGTGTAATTTTTAAAATTCAGTGAAGGTAATGGTGATGCTTTTCATGGAAATATTATTATACTTAATTGTGCCTCTTAACTAATATTAAAACAAGATCCCTTGTTATAATATTACCCATGATCTGAATCTCATAGCCCTCTTGCCTTCTCCTGATTTTGAAGAAATTTCTCCTGCTGATTGGCTTCTTTTCAAAAGCATTTAAACATGTTCAAGTCTCTCTTGTATTGAAGTGAGATATCTTTCTCTGGGCCAGAATGACCAGGCTTTTATACTTCTGGATCTATAGTTTGACGAATGAGGGCCACGCAGTTAGGGGTGTAACTTGCACAACCCCTAAGCTGACAAGGGAGGGCTTTCTGAGGAGAACAATCCCAGCATCACCATCAACATGTCCTTCCTTGAGAGAGACTGGGTGGCATAGCACAGTTCATTCCTTTAGTTGTTTGAATTCACCTCTTCAAACACAATTCTGGAAGCAGCTCCACCGGGATTCTGATGAACCTTTCTTCTTTAGGGGAATCATAGAAAAAGAAAAACCAGTGCCCCACAGTTGCTGCTGGTCTCATCATTTCCTTCATCTACTATCCATCCCACATCCTCAGCAACACCTCTGCTGGTGGCTTACATATAAGTGGCATGACCCAGACTCCCAACTCTGAGACTTCTGATCCCATGATCATCATACTTTGCTTCAGGCCAAGTTTGATGAACTTGTCCATTTACCATCAAAAGAGACCCTTAATTGGATGATCTGGATGACAAACATACCACCCCCTTACCTTATTATGAAACAGTAGCCCCATCACTTCCTAATCAAGATCTGTTACCCCAGCCTGGATAGTGACTCCTCTTCTTGCCTTCTGGTCCCTTGGAACAAGGAGCCTGAAGTCCTCAGACAACAGTTACCACTTAAAATTCAATGTCTGTTTCCTCAACAGAAGGATATCCCATTGAGAACTAAAGTCTTTAAACTAACAGAACCCAAAGTTGCAAGAACCAGAAGTCAAAAATTCTACAAAGGGTCAGCTTTTTGTTATAGTTTTTTTAAAAAACATCAATAGAGCTTAACAATGGCTAATTTTGTTTTCCTCATAGTTGCGAGTTCCTCATGATTTCTCAAATCCTTAATGTACCATACTGGCTAATACATCCCCTTCCATCAGTATATAATCCCAATTTTCTATGCCAGGGTTCACTGCTTCACCTACAACCAATGACAAAATCCTCATTGTTGGCTGGGTAGTGAGTGATGCAGCTTCAAAACTTCATCTTTCTCACCTGCTTTCTCAGACAGGTTGGGCTTCCCTTGGAAGCTTGTTTTAAGATGGAGTTTAGCGTGCAGGCAGTTTATTAAGGAGTGAATGGAAGGAAGTGGGAGGGAGTGGAGGAAAAATCAAGCTGTGAAACTGACCCAACAATAATTTACAGCAACCCCACTGGAAGCTCTGGAGGTAGAATGGTCCTTCAGTTTTCCTCAATTGGACAGAGATGTCCAAAGCTTTATATATCTGCATCAATGAGTCATTGAATGTGGGTCTTCCATAAACGGCCTTGGGCTAGATAGTTTTTGTGCAGCTGAGACCTTGGTATGCTCTGAAGGAGTTGAGACTGAAGGTTGTTTACTGACAACAATCTTAGCACACAGTGTAAAAAACCTTCATTGAAGGAAAATCTAGTAGGTGAATAACTGTGTTTACCACTCACATAATTGTGGAAGGTGCCATCAACTCTGCACTACTCAGGAGCAGGATTGTTAGACATATGACTTAATTTTGATAAATACTGTCAGATTATTTTTGGATATTCTTAAACATTTATATTCCCAGTAGCCTCAATATGAGTTCCAACTCCTCACAGTCTCATCAACACTGAAGGGATGGTAGGTAATAGCATACCTTTCTGATTATAGTCCTGCAGTTTGGGAGAAGTCAATTTTTACTATTTTTATTATTAGTGAATTGAATATGTCTTCATATATTTAATAGCCTTTGGGTGTTCCCTCTGGGAGTTGGCTATTTACCTCCCCTAGCCAGTTTTCTATTGGATGTTATGTCTTATTTCCTTACATTTTTAAGGAACTATAATCTTGTCAATTTTGGATGTTGCAAATATCTCGTTTCAACTTGATCACCTGTGAAATAATAAGAAATATATGGATTGGTCTCTATTTCTGGTTTCTGACATAGCACTCCTAAATTCCTTGGAATTGTCTGAATAATAGGAACAACTTTTGTTCTAAGGTGGAGATTCTTAGTGCTCCTGGATAGGGGTGGATCACTAAAAATATCAAGCCATGGTTAGAAGTTTGGCACTTTTGGCCCCACTTTCCATTCTCCGGAGAAGGGAGAGAGGCTCAGAATTAAGTAAATAATTCATCATACCTACATGATGAACCCTCCATAAAAATCCCAAAAGTATAGGGCTCAGAGAGCTTCCAGGTTGAACATATCTACTCGCCAAGAGGGTGGTATACCCCAAATACGTGGGAACAGAAGTCCCTGTGCTTGCATCCCTTCTGTATGTATCTCTTCATCAAATCGTTCATCTGTACCCTTTGTTATATCCTTTATCATAAACTAACAAACATAAGTGTTTCCCTGAGATCTGTGAGCCTTTCTAACAAACTATTGAACCCAGGGAGGGGGGTGTAGGATTCATAGCCAGTAGGTCAGAAATTCATCTGACAATCTTGGTCTTGCAATTAGTGTTTGAAGTGGAGGCATTCTTGTAGGACTGAGCACTTGGGGGGTATGGCACTAATTACAGATTCCTTGGTACTTGAACCCAGTATCTTTTCCCTACTGAAAAACCCTACTGTATTAGTCCCTATGTATATCATGATAGAACTGAATAAAGACTGCCTAACTATTTTAACAAGAGTAAGAATAATTTTTTGACATAATGCATTTGAAGACTTAGGAAATCACTGAACACAAATAACTCCATAAGTATTAGTTATTACACCATTATTAAGAGTGTCATATCATTAAAATTATTTCTAATGGCTAAGATTCATTTCTAATAGCTCTTTTGCCCATTTTGGTGGTGCCATCCATGTAAGGCTCCTAGATTCTGGTACCACCCTCGAAAAGGAAGTGTCCCAGCTATGACTGGAATTTACCACTACCCAACAGAGGATTAGTTCAGAGTACAAATAATTTGTTTTAAAAAGAACACAATGATTTTGATAGTATATCTGAGAATGTGGACTCAGGCTCAGACAATACATAGTCACCTAACTATGCAAACACTAAGGATATACAGATATCTTGAGAGTATCCTCATAGAGAAGACATCATTTAATATCATAACAAAGTTCTTAAAACATGTATTCCTTTTATCATTCTCCTTCACAAAGGCTTCATCATATCAACTTACAATCAGTAAAATCAATTTTGTAGAGGTATCAATAATCTAAAGTTTTACTAGAAAAATAGGTCCTAAAATGGGAGAAATTTTTAAAATAAAACTTCCTAGGTTCAACCTCAGAATTATTGAAACAATATTCCTAAGGCTGAGGTTCAGAACACTTTCCATTGTACGAGTGTTTTGCATCTTATTTCATGATAACTGAAGAAATTATGGAGAAATTATTAATGCAACATCTCTTGTTCAGCTATTTTATCCAATCATGTTTGCATTCATTCACTTCTTTACTGACAAAATACTTACCAACTCTCTTCTCTATCTAGAACTGTGCTAAACACTAAGAGTATAACAGCTGCAATTCATGAATTACCATATTGTCTGGTAAGTGATACAGAAAAATAACAATTCATAAAATAGTATGAGAATCAATATGACAGTTCCACTACAAGGATGATATGGGAGCATTTAGAAGGGATTATTTTGAATGTTGGAAAGCTTTGATAGATATTAGAGAGATTTTCAGCAGTGAGCTTGACATTGTCCTAACTGGAAAATACATTCCCAGGTAATACAATATCCCCACCATAATACATCTTGTTTCTAGGAGTGATTGACTCCCACTATTTATTTCCAGTACATGTTCTCATCATCATTCCTCATTCATTAATGTGATGCAATCAGGCATGCATCCTCCCAACTATCTTAAAGTCTTATAAATCACTACCAAAGTGGTATGCTTTTAGTTATTTCCTCAGCACCACTTTGAGACAGTTAAACTCACATTTAAGTTCACATATGAGAAACCCTTTGTGGCCTAGCTCTTTCAAAATACATGTTGAAAGTCCTCTCAAGGAAAGGATTTCCATTAGGAAAGTAAATGTATGCAGCATTCAATAACGCACCAATCTTAGCATCCCACTCTATTCCTTTACTCAGTGGTCAAACTGAGAGCACAGATCCACCAACACTGCTCTGGCTATCCTTCAAGGTTGTTACAGCCCAGAGTCCATTATCCCTTGTGAAATGTCTAAATGAAGGCTTCTGAAGGACTTAAATAACCACATATCTCTCCCTCTTATTTAGCAGTGGCATATATATCCACGTCATGACAAAGAATGTATACATTAGCTCATTGATATAGCTATTAAGCTAAACTTTATAAAGATCTGGGTTATTTGTGTGATCCACAAAAAGTAAACCCTAAATAAGATTGACATTTCCGGAATTGCCTGGCTCATTTCAAAACCAAGATTAAAGTGAAAAAAAGGTACAAACTACTGAAGAATTTAATAGTTATAGTAGCATATACTAATAGTTAAGCATATTTAATAGTTATAATTTTATTAAAGCCTTAAAACTATTTTCAGAATGGAAAATAGAAAAGGGGGAGGAAAGAATCTTGCCATAGAAGTTTCTCAAAAAGGGACAAGTAGAAAGATCCTTCAGTTATGAGAGACTATGAAGAACAGACAAGAGAAAAAATCAAATAAATCAGATTTTAAAAAAAGATTTCATTTATATATTTGAGAAAGAGAGAGAGTAAGCACAAGCGGGGGGATAGGGAGGGGCAGAGGGAGAGGGAGAAGAATTCTCCCAAAGCCTAACGACATGATGCTCCATCCCAGAACCCTGAGATCATGACCTGAGCCAAAGTCCATTGCTTGATCTATTGAGCCACCCAGGTGTCCCGAAAGAGGTCAGATTCTTAATTTTTTGTTTAAATAGATCTTCACTAGTCAATTAGTTTTTTGTTGTTGTTGTTTTAAAGATTTTATTTTATTTATTTGACAGAGACAGCCAGCGAGAGAGGGAACACAAGCAGGGGGAGTGGGAGAGGAAGAAGCAGACTCCTAGCGGAGGAGCCTGATGTGGGGCTTGATCCCAGAACACTGGGATCACGCCCTGAGCCAAAGGCAGATGCTTAACAACTGCGCCACCCAGGCGCCCCTAAATAGATCTTCAAAAACTCAGATTAATCTCATTTTATTTACTTGTGGTTAATATTTCCAACAATGCAGTAGGGAAAAGAAATAGGAAGTGTATAACTGATATAATTGATTAGGTAGTTTACATTTCTTGGATTTCATTATAAATGCAATATACACATTTACTAAAATACTATAAAATTTCATTTGGTATTCTGACCTTTCATGAAATACAATATGAAATATCCAAATTAAAAAATGATATTTTCAACAACTTCTCTAAACTGAGTGGATGTTAAAACTGAGCTACTGAGATAATAATGATACAGGATGCTAGCTGCATTCAATGTTCAGCTGCAGTCACTGGGTTGAGATGAAACATTATTACAGTTGTACAGAATTTTAGGAATAGCTTTGTATTTGAAATAATGAAAATAACAGCATCGAGCTGAGGAAATCAGTACAAAATCAATTAAAAAGTAAATAAAGGGCTCAACTATTGGGATATCTCCCACAAAAATTAATCATTTTCATTTTGTACCGTATACCAATAGTTTAGGAGAAATGAGAGCATGCATTTCACCTCTCCTTTTTAATTAGGTTGTGATTTCTAGTTTAATAATAGAATTCTCTAACTGGCTTACAAAATAGTTTAGAACTTTGGCTCTAAAAATTTGCTGATCTAATTCTAGAATATTATAGAGCAGATAACAGTAGCAATGAACATGGAATGCAGGGGAGAGAGAGGTGATGCAACCTCCCAGTTAGAAAGCCAATACTCTCATAACACTGAAAATGCAGCTCTATGTGTCTAAGAGACTGTGATCTGGAGACTATTTAATGCAATTGAAATCTCAATTTGTTTTTCAAATATCTTTTGGTTAATTTTATCAGAGAATGTGAGATGAAAATATAAAGATGAAAAAAAAATTATTTTATTTAAACCAGATTGAAGGTCAGGCCAGATTCTATAGATAAACTCTTGGCTTATGATTTTTCAACTTTAGATGAAGTCGTAATGAGACCATAAAGTGACAGTAAACCAGTCAGATCAAAATGGAGATCTCAAATCTTATACAGCAGAATACTGGAAAATAGAGCAGTTCTTTATTTTTTGCTTAAACAAAACACTTAAGTATTTATATAATAGGTTACTGGGCAACTGGAACTTGCAAAAATATAGAGCAAAGTCAAGAGTACAAAATGTTAGTGTAATTTTGAAATATTGTGGACATTATAACCTAAATGTATTTTCTTCATAATTAGCATGAGATATGAATAAATTTTACAGGGGGGAAAAAGTCCATATACAAATAAGTTTGCATTTTTTTAAAGATTTATTTATTTTTATTTTAGAGAGCGAGTGAGTGCAGGAATAGGGGGAGGGGCAGAGGGAGAGAGAGGGAGGGAAGTAGACTCCCCACTGAGTATGGAGCAGCTATGCAAGGTTCCATCCCACAACCCTGAGATCATGACCTGAGCTGAAATCAAGAGTCAGATGCTTAACTGAGCCACCCAGGCACCCCTGGCAAACACAGTTTTGATATAAGTGACTTGCAGTTAAACAAGTAAAAAAGTCCTCAAGGCTTTTCTTTTGTGGCTTCTATATGAATTTCCAAATAGCCAATATAGAATATAAGAAGCACTTCCAAATTTATTTGAATATGGATTTTATTTATCACAGAGCACATCATTGGTCTAAATTTATTTGGAATATACTTTAAGAAATGCTGAATTTAAAAAAAGGATATGAAATGGAGCCATCAAAGATAAAAGGCATATAGTCAACTTCTGGCTTGCCTAAGCCTAATCTAGTTTTTGACACTCTCTAACAGAAAAACACAGTAGTAAGGATTTAAAGAAAAATCATGAGTAACTGGAGACAAAATGCCTACCACTGGTAATAAGAGATAACCACTGAAAGAATAAATTTGTTTGCATTTATTGTCATTCTGAAAACAGTTACCAAATATTACATATGCAGACACTGTTTGAATTTGGGGTTCCAAAGATAAGTAAAATTAATATGCCATATAATCCCTGCCCCCAGGGAGCTCACAATCCAGTTGGGTGAGCAGGTGGAAGAAGGAGAGATATTTAAAGAGATCATTATCATCTACATTGTAGATTTCATAAAAGAAGTACAAAACTTAAATCCATAAACTGTTTGTAAAAAGTCAGTAAGATAAGTCTTACATAAAAAATCATTTTCAAAAATATACACTTTTAAGTTGTTTTAAAAGAACTACAGAAAGTGTAACAATCCTGAGTGACATGCATTCTCCTGAATAAAATGGTTATTGTATAAAAACTAGACTTCCTTTTTGCATGCTGCCAGTAATCTGTTTTACACTTTCCATAAAATCCTGTAAATCAAAATCAAGCCTCCTAACATACCTTGCAAAAGACAGAATTACAAATAATGTACAAAGGCTAACAGCTGTTGCACCAGATTACCCTTCCTGAAAAATGTGATAATGCAGATCCTTTTCTTTCCTGACAGTCATTTAATAAAATAAAGTTCCCCCAAGTGAGAAGTGCCTGCCAACTAAGCAAGAAAAAAAGGTGTTATGTACTCCAACACCTTTTTTTTTTTTTTTCTGCTGTGTCAGGATCCATAAGGGAACATTCTAAAAATGACTTCCATAAATCCCTTTCTTTTGTTCACATTTTCCCAAGCATTCTTGTTCTGTGTGATCTTTTTTTGGTTTGGTTCAATAAAGTTATTTGATAGGTTTGCCATTTGTTCTTTTAGGATTATCTAAAGATGTCATCTATGTACTCTTGTCATAATGTCCCAGAATGTGTCACCTAAAATAGATTAACAGCAGTTGGCTTCAATGGTTACGGAGCTCAGTTTGCATTTTGTCTGTAGAGAAGTTGAAGTAGAAAGCAGGAAATTTGGTAATTCTTGGGGAATTAACATAAACTAATTATTGTGTTGAGAAGAGATTGCAGCAACTAGTGTGCTCTATAAATATAAATAACTGAGTTCAGAAAAAGGCATAAAATTAGATAATAATATTGCTGTTAAGCAATGCAAGAAAGAGGACATTTGGTTTATTATTTTTAAATATATAATTCAAATGTATAGTTCTCAATATATTTTGAGGTAAAATCCAAGAAATGAAAATCCAGTCTTTGGAATTCTAAATGTTTTTTAGAAGTCTTAAGCCATGAGTTTATTTTTTTTTTTCATTTATTACTCAAAATTTTATCTTATTAAAAAAATCAAAAATAAAGAAGTCAAGTACAATAGAAACCCATTGATTCAAGTGAGGGAAAAATCCAGAGTTAATGAATGTGGAAGTGCAGATACCTCTTTAAGATCTTGATTTCAGTTCCTTTGAATATATACCCAGAAATGGGATCGCTGGATGATATGGCTCTTCATTTTTTAATTTTTTGAGGAAACTCCATACTGTTTTCCATAGTAGCTGCCCTGTTTTATATTCCCAGCAACAGTGCACAAGGGTTACAATTTTCCCACATCCATACGAATACTTGTTACCTTTAGTTGTTTTTTAAGTAGCAGCCATCCTAACATATGTGAGGTTTTGATTTGCATTTCCCTGACGATTAGTGATGTTGAGCATATTTTCATATACCTGTTGACAATTTGTATGTCTTCTTTGGAAAATATCTATTAAAGAGTGGGAAACGTCAATATCCCACTTTTAATAATGAATGAAACATGCAGACAGAAAAACCAATAAGGAAATAGTGGACTTGAACAACTCTGTAGATAAAATGGACCTTAATAGAAATATCCAGAACTTCCCGCCCAACAGCAGTAGAGTACGTAGTCTTTTGAAGCTTACATGGAACATTCTCCAGGATAGATCACTTATTAGATCACAAAATATGTCTTTCATTAACTTTATAACATAGACTTTTCACCACATGTTAGTCTTCAGAATTACCTAAATTTTCCTCTTCTGACAGATTTTCAAGTAGCTTTACATTTTTACTACAATAATTAACCTAACACTGAACATCATTGTACATATATCCCCCCCCCCTTTCTTAAATTAGTTGCTTGGAATTGATTCCTTGAGGTAGATTCAATAGCCTAAACTCAGGAAAATTTTATGGTGATAGATGATTAACAAAATTTTGTACAAAACTTTGTGATCACACACTCTATAGCAGAACTTCTTAGATTCTGATTTTATTCTTCATAGGACATAATTTTTTGATTATTGGTCAACATTTTCTTAAAATACTGTTTTGAAAATAGGGTCTATATATTAATTTAAATGTATTTAATTAAATATTACTGATTATCATAAACTGAATGCTCACTGTATGCCAACCCACCAGATTGTTTTATGAGTTAGTTTTGATTATTCCTATTTTACAGATGAGAAAACTAACTTTCAGAGAAGTAATGGGAATTTTCAAGTTTTCAGACTAGAATCACCTTAGCTTAAGGTGTATAGGTATTTAATTATCAATGGAATGTCTTTTCTCTTCGCTTGGAAACTAAGTCTGACTTTCCCCTTGATCCCAAGTTCTTTTAGGAGGACACCTGTACCCTACCTTAGAGTCAGCACTCAGGTACCCCAGGCAGGTAATGGAATTCTTTCATCCCTCCTTATACTTATGTCTTAATAACCAATGCAGTACTTAGATTCCATTAGATCTGGAGTTCTATTTTCCATCCCAACTCCAGGGAGAAACACATTATGTATATCCCAAAGTGGTTTGACTTTAATTCCAATTGCTTACCTACTCTGATTTATAAATTTTCTAGTCTTTTTATCACTCTGTTTTTCTCCCTGCCCAGGACTTATATTTAGTTATTGCTTAATTCTCATATGCAAATTCTTGCCATGCTTACTACCTATTGCTTGCCACCATATTCTTAGAGTATTTTGCTCTGTCTAAATAAAATTTGTCTCTTTGGGGTGCCTGGGTGACTCAGTCAGTTAAACGTAGACTTGGTTTCAGCTCAGGTCATGATCTCAGGGTTGTGGGAAGAGCCCACATCCACTCTATGCTGAGCATGGTCTGCTTGAGATTCTCTCCCTCTCCCTCTACCCCTTCCCCTGCTCATGCTCTCTCTCTAAAATAAATAAAATCTTTTTAAAAACTTTTGTCTCCTTATCTGTATCTGGGTTGGCTTCACAGCCTCTCTATCCCAAAATCAAGCTCCAATTCTCATCCCCAAGGGGATTACCCCACCCCAACACTTTGTACTGCCTCATATTATATGGTTTACCATATTTCAGAGAAGAAAAGGTTTTTTTTTCCTATTTGTGCTAGATTCCCAAATTTAGTCTTTAAAATTAACTTTATACAATAGCTAAAAGATTCTCCTTGAAAAAATAAAGTATGTATTTCTTATCAATTCCTCCTGTTACTACTGATGTGTATACTAATACTTCCAGGAGATAGTTAAGTGTCATATGGATTTTATAGTTCCAGGCAGATCTTTGATAACCACAGTATCCTTCTTCCCTCTAGAAGTCAATATAGTCAATAATGCTTAGTCTATGATCTTCGATTGCAGAATTTGGTCCAATGGTATCACAACTGCCCAAGGGACCAGGTAAAGAAATATGTGAAAAATCCACTTATCTTACTACCTCTATCCCCTGCTGCAATGCATCTCCAATGTGTAACACCCTTATCTCAAAGATACTTCATACTTGGGTCCTTCTGCAAGAAAGAAAACTAATGTAGGGAGAGGCACCTGGGTGGCTCAGTTGTTAAGCATCTGCCTCGGGCTTGGGTCATGATCCCAGGGGGATCGCGCCCTGCATCAGGCTCCCTGCTCCGTGGGAAGCCAGCTTCTCCCTCTCCCATTCCCTCTGCTTGTGTTCCCTCTCTCGCTGTCTCTCTCTCTGTCAAATAAATAAATAAAAAATCTTTAAAAAAAAACAGTAATGTAGGGAAAACATTAACATTATTGATATCATGGACCCCTCCTCCTGTGATACACTGATTTTTAAAAGAAGTGAAAAAACTGGAGAGCTATATTTCACCATAAAAAGTCAACATTATTACAAAATTCATAATTTATATGATATGGTCTAGCAGGCCAATTTGAAATAAATGTTGGAAGGTATTAACTCTATTTTAAAAATTACACCCATTCAGTTATTCAATTATTTGCGATATAGTTTCATTAAAACAAGGAGCATGTACTAACTGAATAAGAGGCTTTTAAAGGAATTGTAGGGGATGTTTTAATTAATTAAAATAAACAAATTTTAATGCTGTATAAATGGTCATGTATTTCCTTTCCTTTCCACAATATCTGCAAATGCAGTTAATATGGTCTTAATAAAACAGTTTATTTTGCCAAATACATGTTAAGACTTATTTCTGTATTTATAATTACAATAGGATACACTTCCCTGATCACTTCATCATGAAGTCTCATATATGTACTGTGTTGAAAAAATTAGGATAAAAGGAAAATCAATTAGTATTTTTCATGTTTCCTCATATCTTTTAATGAATACTCATTGGCCAGTCAATAACCCCTAGCAGTCAAGATTTTACAAGGTCTGTTCTCACTTTACCTCTTCATTCTTCAATGAATGAATCCTATAAATGAATCCTGTGTTCAAGACAGAATTGGAACAACTCAATATTCCCTGAGGCAACCGTAAACATTCCTGCCTCACTACAATGCCAACTTCACCTCAGCCTCTCTAAATTCTAATTTAATCTAATTCTAATTTAATCATTTTTAATTTTTCGTGAGTCACATGGGTAATCTTGAGTACCTGCAGAATGCTACAGTCTCTGTCACTAGAAAAAACACACATAAAAGCACACCAACATTTTGCTTGCAATATCTAGAGTCTGTTCCTTTACATTAGGAACATTTGGCCACCAGATATGCCACTTCTTCATGAAATCTTTATTTTGGGCAATGTCATATAATGAGGAGTATATTAGGCAGTGATAGAAAATTTCAGGTTTCCCATCTCTGCAATTAACTTGGACAAGTCCCTTTACCATCTTGTCTCACTTTTGTGTATAAAATAAGAATCAAAGTATATTATCCATGAATTGCTATCCAACTTTCGAACCCTACTTTTGAGATCCACGTTCAAAATATAATAATGGGATGCTATGTTTCTGGTTGTCTCTGTATTTTCATTCACTAATTAATTTAACTCATATTTATTGAGAGCTAACTTGTCATCAGACACTGTAGTAAGACATTTTGATATTAGCTGAATGAGCTACAGAAAACTCTAAAACTTATTAGAAGATTTTAGTAAGCTAGACATATATTCTAATTCATTTGCACCTAAAAGCTGACCTCATTACTTTGGCTGAATACCAGAATCTAATTTCTTTCAGTTCCTGCTCTCATGGGCCACCAATAAGTCTTCAACAGCCACCAACCTCTCCACCACTAATACATGTTAAAACAGCAATCAGACTTTCTCATAATTAAAGGTAAAACATCAAGGAAAAGCTCTTATGGTTTGTTTTATTATTATTTAATCATATGTTTTCAAATTTTTTAAAAAAGATTTTATTTATTTATTTGACAGAGAGAGAGACAGCCAGCGAGAGAGGGAACCCAAGCAGGGGGAGTGGGAGAGGAAGAAGCAGGTTCCAGTGGAGCAGGGAGCCCGATGCGGGGCTTGATCCCAGGACTCTGGGATCACACCCTAAGCCGAAGGCAGATGCTTAACGACTGAGCCACCCAGCTGCCCCTCAAACCTTTTTATATTTAAAATTACATGTTTGTTGTAAAGTATAAATAACTATTCATCTTTGTATTCTATATACTTTGTATGTAATTGATGATTAATAGGCATTCACTTATTCGAATTGAATTACTTATCCCAAATACATTCCCGTCAATTGTAATATCTAGTATTTCACAGAGCAAGAATTAATATTGCCAATTTGGACCATCCAATTCAAGCAGCCCTGAAGAAGAAAGATAAGTTATTTATCATTTAACCTACTTGCAACTCTCCTCAAGTTGATGCTTCTTGGTACTTTGTAACACTGTTGTGTCTTGAATAACTACTCTATCACGTACTTTATACATATTTATTAAGTTTATCAGTAGTTCAACAAATAATTATCTATTGCCTACTCTGTGAAAAAGATAGCTCTAGACTTTGAGAACACAGAGATAAGGCATCTTTGATTCCGAAGGAATTTCATTCCAGTGAGAGAGACAAACAATAAACATGTTCATAAATGAGCAAGATAATTTTAAAAAATAGTATGTACTATGAGAAAAACAGAAACTTATGGTGATACCATAGATTGACTCAATAGGGGAGGATTCTCTGAGAAGATAACAGTAAGCTTAGAATTGATTGACAAAGTTGACCATGTGAGAATTTAAACATTCTGGGTAAAGAGAGGGCAACATCTTCAAGATGCAGAACGAAGTACAGTATGGCTGACGTTTGACTCTCTAAAAGCAGTTGCAGTAGATCACATTCAAAGATGTATGTAGGAGCCAGAAAAATGTGGCCCCTCTAGGACAAATACGAAGTATATATTGACAAATCAGGAATTCCCTATTATATAATTTAACTCTCACTAGTAGGTATCCTTCTTCCCATTTTATAGGAAAGTAATTTGAAATTTAGAGGCTTTGTATAACTTAGCCAGAGAGTAAAATGATGGAGTTGGTGTTTGACAAGAAAGGATTCTGTTTCCAGATACCATATTAATCCCACTATACTACCTGCCCTGGTCATATTTTCCAATTCTTGATCATGGCCCCTCGTAAGGACTACAATATTCTCCTTCTCCTGTGCAGTCCATCCCCAAAGTTTCTCCCCTCCACACAGATGTGCCAGTTAAATTTTTGAAATCTCCCTTGACTAATTTTTTGGTACCAATGGTGACAATCCTCCCATACTGCTTCCTGTTGGGTTATTAACTAAACCTAATAACCCCTGATATTGTGTGGCCCTTAGGCTTCACTTTAGCCCAGCCCTGTGCTGTACCAACTGGGGCAGCCTACCTGGAATTCTTGACTTATAGCTAGAAAGTGATTAACCTTCTCCAGAGAGAAAAATAAAACATTTTTTTTTAAAACAAACAAAAAATCATGTTGGAGATATTGTTTTTGGATTACAATATTCAAATAGTGAGTAAGTCAAAAAGAAAGCAGCGAACAAGAAAGAAATTTTATTATAAACAGAAAAGAAGTTTTAAACAGATGGAATCTTTAATGAGTAGGATGATAGAATCTAATCAAGTTTTGCTAAACAAGATTGAGCGGCTAAAAAACCAAACTCGATTGTGTGTTGCTAGACTCCAGGGTCGGTGAATTCTGAAGGAGGAGATGATTTGATTGTATTTATGAAAATATGGATTCCTAAGTTACTGAAGACTGATACAGAGAATGATTAAATTAGAGTAAAAGGGCATTTTCGATGCCGTGGAGAACTTTAATAATGTAAGAAAACAAGTGGCTCCAACATTTAAAATCTCTGATAACAAAAAAAAGTACATAGATATTTCCAAAAATGACAGATAAAACCACTTTTAAAATTGTCATTCGTTTTGCCAGTCTTACAAGAGCAGGTAAATGAAAGATAAATCTTCCACTTATTTGTGCTTTAAAGAAAATAGCTATGATAAACAGGGAAATCCTTAAGTAAGAGGTTCTGCATTTTTTTTCTGTTGTACCTTATTAAGACCTACAGTAGTAAGATTCAACAGCAGTGGAAAATACACAAAGTGACCCTAGTCCAATTGGTCACCTATTCAGCATATTAACTATCTCGTATATATCTCTCATTATGTGCCAGGACTTTGATTTTTTATCAGTTGTTTTTGTTTGTTTTTACATATATTAACTCATTTTAATACTCGTAACAACTTTTTGAGGTGTTATCATTAGTTCCAATTTACAAATGAGGAAACTGTCACAAACATGTTAAATATCTTGCATAAAGTTAGATAGCAGTAAATTATGGATCATAGATTCCAACCCAAGAAGTCCAGGTCAACACTCTGTGCCCTTAACTAGCATATTTTGCCACAGATAAAGAAAGGCACGTGACAGGTAGGATAGCATGCAAACTTCCATTACTCAGTTTAACCTTAAAGCACAACTTGTGCTCTCACTACAGCCTCAATCCATCTTCTCAAGTTAACTCTATCTGTTATACAAGCTTTATGGAATTGCACTGCTCTCTTTCACTAGTTCATCTTTACTTCTGCCCAGGTCAAAAGCTAAGAGTGTTGCCTTTCATCCTTTCTGGTCATTCTAAGCTAGGGCCTTTCTGTCACCCAAATTTCCAGATCAACCTGTAAGAGAAACATTCCTGAAGAATCCTAGTCTTCCTACCAGATCACTGCTTCCGTCATTCTATTATCCCTAATTATTATCCTGGGTGAAAATTTCTCTTTCTCTCTAGCAATTTCTTTAAGTCAGTAACCATATAGCTCGAGATAATAGTCTAGAAGTTCTTTCCACCTTTAGTTAATCTGAGCATTTTGCTATTTCTACTGTAGTTCAATAAAGTCATCTCATTACCGTGACCTTCCTAAGAGCTCCTCCCATGTTACTTCCAAGAAGACCGTGTTCATTCTAACATCATCTCTTTCCTTAAATCATCTCCAGTTCCAACTGCACTACCTCCCACTCTCCAAAGAAAAAAGTGTGATTAAGAAGCCAATTTGGAAATTCTACGACCCTGAGCTTTTTAAAATTTCTGCATCCATCATGGAAACAACTTTACCCACTCTCATTTCCTCCAAGCATAATGGTTTCAGAGATGCAGTCACAATTTTCCTCTCTATTTCCCCCTCACTCCTTTTCTAAAGCCCAGTCTCACATTTCTTTACCATCTTCAACATCAGGACTCTGCTTCACCTCTCCTGGCTTTATTTATTTATTTTTAAAAGATTTATCTTTTTTTTTTTTTAGAGAGAGAGCAGAAGTGGGAGGGGTAGAGGTAGAGAGAATCTCAAGCAGACTCTGCACTGAGCCACTGAGCACATTTGTTCCCTCTCTCAAAAAACACCTCTTCACATACTTAAAGCAAGTCTTCTCTTTTTTATCAATTTCATCCTTTTCATCTTTGTCATCCTTTTCAAATTTGCATCTTTGTCAAATTTGCTCTGAATGCTAACTTGTCAATGCTTCCATTAAAATAAGTTATAGAGAAGTGAGTAACTTTCCACTGCTTCAGAAATGTATATACCATCACAAAGAGAAATCAGATGTGGAGATGTGTTTACTGTTGTATCTTCAGTGTTTAGAATAGTCCCTAAGACACAGTAGATAATAAAAAAGAAATTAAACAAATAAATAAATGAATAAACTAAAGAATATATGCCAAATGTGCTATATTTAAATCTGAATATAATGGAGTAATTATCACTGTGCCTGCACACCATGTTTTGTTTACAAAGCCAAATATTGAATTAATTTTTATAATAGTCTTATTACAGTTTGTTGTTTACTAAAGTCTCTAGGTTTTGGCTAGGCTGGATTCATTCCAATATGAATTTAATTGTAACTTCACTTATCTTGTATTTATGCAATGTTTTAAAAACTCACATGTAGTTTTTACAGTTTTCCTGTTACATTTCTTTTTCTTAGATGTAGCCCACCTTATTATTCAAAATCTTTCTGAATCATAATGCATCACATTAGAGATTCCCAGCTTTGTGTCTTCCACCTGTTTGATTCAAATGACATCAGAGGCATATGGTATAGAGAAATGCTATTTGTTGTGTCTATATTCCAAGCATTGTGTCAAAAAAATTGCACAGAGCTTTTCCTAACATCTACTCCCTCTGGTATATTCCTAGAAGTTCCTCCCATGCTGTTGATAAGCTGCCATGTGTGTCTTTATATAATTACTGATTAAAACATGACAATTCTGCACAAGTCAAGAAATCCTATCCTAATCATTGATTCAGACATTCATTGATCTAATAAATATTTAATGAGTGCTCACTGTGTGCCAGGCACTTTTGTGGTGTCAAGGTTATTCTATTTTAAAAAGTCCTTACCCTTGTGGGAGAGACAAATAAACATACAATATGGTGGCAGATTCTGTTATGTTCTACATAGAAAAATAAACTATGGTAATATAAATTGAGTATGAAAGTACCTATTTTAAATATGTGGTGAGGAAAGAACTTCTTAAGGATTCAGAAACCTAAATGAAGTGAAAGAAAGCCATGTAAATATCTAGGTGAAGAGGGACAGCAAGACTTTGGGGTGAAATTATGCTTGGTCTATTAAAAAAAAAAAAACAAGAAGAAAGCCAGTGTAGCTGAAACAGATACCCAGAATGAATCAATCTATTATTCAACACATGTTGGCTATGACCAAGACAAGTTGTCACTTATTCTTATAATTTTACTATCACCTAACTCATATTTCTTCATTTTATGGGCAGAGAGACTAAGAAATAGTGTTAAAGGTCTTTCTTGATTCCAGATACATGCTATTTCTAATGTTGTTGGGTATGGTAACTCATGGACTTCCTAAGTCTCCTTACCTTCTAAACCAACCTGAACATGGGGTTTATCCAGTCAATTATTATTTCTATGTCATTCTACAACCCCTTATTTCTTTGTTCTGCTAAAATTGTATGCTGGCTAACTTCCCACTAATCCTCAGTGTTATTTAAATATTTCTAAATGATTTACTATAATATTATCAATAGCAGCCATTCTAAAATCTCTACAGCTTAAGGTTCCATGACAACATCCCAGTTGAGGTCATTCAAAAAGTATTGTTTTCTCAACATTGACCTTTCTCACCAATAAGCTTTTTGACTACTTGCTCATTATCACTTTTTCCCTAGCTTTCTTAGTTTGCCCTCCACTGCCCTCACATACTGTTAAGTTTAATTTTCCACAATTGACTATGATTTTAGAGTGGTATAAGACTACCAGATTTAGATTTAGAAGAAATTTTTATTGCTGACTTCATTAGCTCCAAGAAATTGAATGGTAATGTTTCTGTATGTCAATTTCTTCATCTGTAAGTTGGAGATGATGATAGTTTCTTGCATGGACACTTAGAATAACCTTAGAACACCTCTTTCTCTTGTTCAATATTCTTCCTTTTTTAATCTAAGTGATTCCATATCCTAATAAACATTGTCTCTATTATACTGGAACTACAAGGTCTGTGCCTTTGCATAGATTGCAAAGCGTCCAGAATACTTTTGCCTCAACTTATCTCTCCCCTTTCTTTGTAAATGGCTACATGTTTTCCATACATAGCTCCAGGTAGTAGGACTTTGTACAGGAATCTATTATTATATCTTATTTGTCTTTCCTGTGAGACTGGAAGATAAACGAGGACTGGAACTATTAATTATTTATATTTGTGTCACATTAAAACAACCCTAGAATAAAGTAGGATATAAATGATATAGACTACATATTTACAACTTACAAACATACCTCCATAATATCTATTTAGAGTGAGACAGTTTGGCAATAAATTTTAGATCCTAAGTTTTAGGGGTGCCTGAGTGGCTCAGTTGGTTAAGCGTCTGCCTTTGGCTCAGGTCATGATCTGAGGGTCCTGGGATGGAGCCCTACATCAGGCTCTCTGCCTGGCAAGGAGTCTGCTTCTCCCTCTCCCTCTGCATGCTGCTCTGTCTAATGGTGCATGTGTGCTCACTCTCTCCCTCTCTGTCAAATAAATAAATAAAATCTTTAAAAAAAAAAGACCCTAAGTTTTAAAGCAAAATTTCATGGATTTGTATTCCACCTCCATTGCCTCAGAGCTGTTACCTAGGAAAAGTCACTTAATATCTTTGAGCCTCAGTTCTCCATTCTTTAACATTGGTTTATAAGTATTTTTACATCATAGCATTGTGGAGAGAATACGAGTACATATAGAACACTTGGTTATTTAAAATCTTAGATATTATTCTACTTCCTCTTCATATATATATATATATTCTTTTTGTGTCTAGAAACGTTGTCTTGTACATATCAGGGGATCACAGGTATCCACTGCATATAGCAGTGTCTGCAACATGGTAGACAATCCATAAATGTTACTGAATGATGAATGAATAAATGAAGTTCTACCTTTCTGAAGTGAATTTCACAGAAGTTTTACTACAGGAAAAACTAAAAAGTGTAAGTATAAAGTAACTTGTCTGAGAATACAAAGCCAGCAAGTAAAAATTATAACTTAACTTTTTAAACATTCTAATTTTACAAAGTACTTGTTAATATACTGTATTTTCATAATTGATCTGTGTGTATTTTAAGTAAATAAAGTAAAGAAAAGAAAAGAAATACAAGAGATTAAGAGAAGGAAAAATATATTCAGTTTAATTACAGTTTATTAACCAATTGGGGCAAGATTATAAATTTTGCTAACTCTTAACCAAATTCCTATTCATGATTTAAGATTTATGATGCTTCCCTTGACTCCTACCACTCCTGCAGTGCCCTCATTTTTACTGATCCAAGCACATACTTGGCACTCCTTCCATAGCAAACCTACCCACCATTACTTCTAACTACTTGTTCTATCTGGATGCAGAGTGTGTAATTCAAAGAGAATCAACTACATGAAATATGGTCTAATTAATATTTATTGAGAGTCCCTAAGGTGCATCATTTACTAAATGAAGAATGATTTGTTTTTATTTAACAACAACATGACATAATTTAATCTGGAAGTGTAGTTGCAAGCTCCTACAAGGAGTAATTAGAGAAGAATGAATGTATAAATGACCATGCAGGCTTTTGCCTTTGGGAGGGAGAGATCTGGATGGCACACACAATCAAAAATGAAACAGAGTTGGTTTATTTTCCCTTTATATTCTAAATCCAAACTTAACGGTTTGAACACTAACATAAGTTAATGAGAATTTCACAGAAGAAATTCTATATAGTGTATGCTGACATCTGTAAGCACCATGAACTGGCCAAAAAAGCAAGAACAGAATGAAAATTTTTAGCAACTTGAATAAAGAAACCCTTTACACAAAGATGTTTATCATGAGTAATGAAATAAAACTTATAGTGACTTTTACTCCCTGAGCAGATCACTGACAAAAGACAGATCACTGGCAAAAGACATTCAGGGAGACCAGAATGTCTTTCAGGAGAGCTAGGAAGAATAATTCTACCAACCAAGTTAAAGTCTCCTTGGCAGTTATGTTATCCCATCTTGTTTATAGCTGTGGTCTGTGAATTATTGCAGATGACACCTCCAGTGTAACAAGTTACCAACAAAAAAATTGGCAGAACAAAGCCAACAGACCAGATACGTCAGTTATTGCAGGATAAAGGACTGTATGATACCACAGCATCTGCTGGAGTGTGCATTGTTCTAGGGCTCCCACAGACATGGTGGACACTACAATGTTTTGCACTGCTGAACCAATCATCTCTGAGCAAATAATGACAATCTGAAGTGAGTTTTCAGTAGCTTCTAAATTCATTCTTTTCATTGTTCGTGTCTCTCTCCATACAGACACCCTCTGCTTAAGTGCTAAAATCCAGGCTTTTCATGCTCCTTAACTGAAGTGTTCCTGCCAATTGCTCTCCTTCTGGAGGTGGAAATGTGTACCATTTTCTTATTTTTTCCTTATATTATCAGAACTCATCTCTGCTGTCTCTACCCCCCCCCACCAGATCTTCCTTACTTACTTCTTTATAATGAGCATGTTACAAAACTGTGTGTCTCAAACTGTAGCAACATCAGAAAAACCCGGAGGTCTTATTAAACACACATAGCTGGGAGTCACCCGCCAAGTTTCTGATTCAGTAGGCATTTCCAACAAGTTCCCAGGTGATGCTGAGGATTCTTCTGGTCTGGGGACCCTCTTTGAGAACCACTGACACCATGACTTTAATACTTAGTCATTAAAAGATAATGTTAACAGCTCGAGGTCCCTTCAAAGGTATTATTTTTTTGTAACATTAGATAATGTAATTAATATAAATGGCCACATCTCTCAGCACATGGAAGACTGCCTAGCACATAACAAATTTCCATAATGAGAAGTTTGAAGATTATAAACATTTTCATAGCCTGCACATGCTGGGCTCAAAGCAGTTAAACAATAAATCTCAGACTGCACATTCTAGAGAAATCTTCGAGTGTGTGCAGCCCAGTAAGTGTCCTAAAGTCAATGACTTCTACACAGCAGGGAAAGCTTTCTCAGGTGGTGACCAACCTGAAAGCTATTCACTTACAGCCAACATCCAAAACAATCCAGATGACCTTTCCCTTGCTAGAGAAGGATGTAAACCGTGGCTTACAGGCAGGCATTTTGCACAATAACTATTAAAAGAGAACAAACATTCTTAAAGCCGCAGCCTCCCAAAAATCTATTCCAGACCAAATTAGAAACAGTGAGAGGCAGAGCAATAGAAATCCATAAATGTGGAAGATGCAGTTTAGGAAAGTGCAGAAAGAGGCCCGAAATGTAGGTTAAACCCTAGAACAAAGATGAGCCCATTTTTGATTCAACAGGTTGTGATGCAAGAATGGCATGCGCACAGAAAATCAGCAGGGCAGCAAATGAAAGAGTTTCAAAAAAAAATTCCATTTGCCACAATAACTATTCTTTACGGTTGAGGTAAAGGATATACAAAATTATATGTAATTTGAAACATACATGTTTAAATTCACTATATATAGAAAATTCATCACTTAGGTGTTATTAAAGAAATTACTTCTGAACACTAAGTGAGCAAAGTATTATTCCTTAAGGATTAGTGTTATAACAAGATATATTTCTCCCCTGGAAGCACAGCATTGCATTTTGGTCTTCAACACTCAATCCTGTGAACTCATCAATGGTATGCACATGTTACACATAAAAAAGGAAATTGAGGCTCAGAACTGGGACTTGAATTCAGGTCATTTGAGTGCAAACTCAGAATTCGTTTCATATCTGTAGCTATCTCCTTCTGGTATCTTGCAGTTAAAGTCCTAGTAATTATTTAATGGAATCCTACAGCATAATCTAGGAGAAACATATCAAAAATTATCTACTGCAAGTATTCTAACAAGGTCTGCTCTTCAGACAAAATTACACTCTATGTGATTCTGAAGCAAGTATTTCATCAAATGCCACCTCCTCTTTGGTCAACCACTTTAGTTTGGTGGATAATATCAACTTTAGTAGCAGTATTTGAATACAAAGAAAATGTATTACAAAAATGCAAGTGAATATTTTTAGATTAATAAACCCACCACTCTGCATAGCCTATGTTTTACCATATCTTTTCTTATTTTAATTTTTGAGCAGTATTTAATTAAGAAAATCTTTCTAATAATATTAAAAATAATTTAAAAATCAGTATGGAGATAGTTTTACAATTACATCACTGACATCCACGAAAGCCAACATCACATGAAATTCAGCACCTTGGGGTCTGAAAGGAACTTATCCAGCATTTACTTCAACCACCCATCAGAATACAGTGGAAATGGAACGTTTGAAATTGGGTTGACCTGAATCTGAATGCCAACTCCAGCACATATCAGCAGTTGAATGTCAACCTCTCTGAGGCTTGGTGTACTCATCAGTAATCAGGATTGTAGAAACAGATATTTCTTGAATAACTCATCTAACATACATATCAATTATTCCCTCTTCATGGAATCTATTTTATATTTTGCATTTATAATAATATACAGTTTGTTTATTTGTTCACTTTATTACTTGTCTCCTGTACTAAAATGAAAGCTCCATGAAGTTAGGAACCACCTATGTCTGTTTCACCACTATATTCCCCATGTTGAGCACAATCCTGGTACACAGTTGACAATCAATAATTATTAATGTCAGGCTTCTAAATTTTTGTCACATTTTGTTCAAATGTAAATCAGCCAAAAATCCTAACCAAAATGTTTGTCAACAGGTCCACTAAGAATATCATCCTTTAAAAAAAAATTCCAGTTTAGGGGCAACGGGGTGGCTCAGTCTGTTAAGTGTCTGACTTCAGCTCAGGTCATGATCTCAGGGTCCTGGGATTGAGCCCCGTATCGGGCTCCCTGATCAGTGGGGAGTCTGCTTGTCTCTCTCCCTCTGCCCCTCCCCCACCCACTCATGCTCACTCTCTCACTCTCTCTCCCAAATAAATAAATAAATAAATAAATAAATAAATAACATATATTTTTTAAAAATTCTAGTATAGTTAACATACAGTGTTGTATTAGTTTCAGGTGTACCATATAGTGATTCAATAATTCTCTACATTACTCAGTGCTCATAATGATAAGTGTACTCTTGACCCACTTCACTTATTTCACCCGTTCCCCCTACCCACCTCCCCTCTGGTAATCATCAGTTTGTCTCTACAGTTAAGAGTCTGTTTTGGGAGATGCCCTGGGTGGCTCAGTCAGTTAAGCACCTGACTCTTGATTTCAGCTCAGGTCATGATCACAGAGTCATGAGATCAAGCCCCAAGTCAGGCTCCACATTTCTTATTTCAATATAGCTCCAATAATTTATTTTTGCTTTTGTTTCCTTGCCTCAGGAGACAAATCTAGAAAAATGTTGCTATGGCCAAAGTCAGAGAAATTGCTGTCTATGCTCTCTTCCAAGATTTTTATGGTTTCAGGTCCCACATGTGGGTCTTTAATTCATCTCGAGTTTATTATTGTGTATGGTGTATAAAAGTATTCCAGTTTGATCCTTTTGCATGTGGCTGTCCGGTTTTCCTAACACCATTTGTTGAAGAGACTCTTTTTCCCATTGCATATTCTTGCCTCCTTTGTTGAAGATTAATTGATCATATAATTGCAGGTTTATCTCTGGGCTCTCGATTCTGTTCCACTGATCTCTGTGTCTATTTTTGTGCCAATATCATACTGTTTTGATCACTACAATTTTGTGGTATAACTTGAACTCTGGGATTGTGATACCTACAGTTTTTTTCTTCTTTTTCAAGATCATTTTGGCTGTTCAGGGTCTTCTGTGGTTCCATACAAATTTTAGAATTATTTGTCCTAGTTCTGTGAAAAATGCTGTTGCTATTTTGATAGGGATTACAATAAATCTGTAGATTACTTTCGGTAGTACGGACATTTTAACTATATTCACTCTTCCAATCCATGAGAGTGGAATCTTTCCCTTTGTTTGTGTCATCTTTAATTCCTTTCATCAATGTTTTAATGTTTTCAAAGTACAGGCCTTTCACCTTCTTGGTTAAGTTTATTCCTAGTTATTTTATTATTTTGGGTACAATTGTAAATGGGACTGCTATCTTAATTTCTCTTTCTGCTGCTTTATTATTAGTGTATAGAAATGCAATGGGTTTTTGTATATTGATTTTGTATCCTGAGACTTTATTGAATTCATTTATCAGTTCTAATAGTTTTTTTGGTGAAGTCTTTAGGATATATATATATATATAGTATCATGTCATGTGCAAATAGCAAAGGTTTTACCTCTTCCTTCCCAATTTGGATGCCTTTTATTTCTACTTATTGGCTAGGGCTTCCAGTACTATGTTAAATAAAAGTAGTGAAAGTGGACATCCTTGTCCCTGATCTCAATGGAAAAGCTCTGTTTTTTACCATCTAGTATGTTAGCTGTGGGTTTTTCATATATGACTTCTATTATGTTGAAATATGTTCCCACTAAACCTACTGTGTTGAGGGGTTTTATCATGAATGGATGTATTTTTGTTGATTGCTTTTTCTGTATCTATTGAAATGATCCATCTGTTAGATCCATCTGGTCCAATGTGTCATTCAAAGCCAGTCTTTTCTTGTGATTTTCTGTTTGGCTATCTATCCATTGATGTAAAGTCTATTTTTGTCCAATATAAGTATTGCTACCCCAATTTCTTTTCACTTCCATTTGCATGATAAATGCTTTTCCATCCCCTCGCTTTCAATCTGCATGTGTCTTCGGGTCTGAAATGAGTCTCTTGTAAGTAGTATATAGATGTGCCTTGCTTATTTATCCATTCCATTACCCCATGTCTTTTGATTGGAGCATTTGGTTGATTTACATTCAAAGTTATTATTTACAGGTATGTATTTATTGCCAATTTGCTCTTTGTTTAATGGATGTTTTTGTCATTCTTCTGTGTTCCTTTCTTCTATTGCTCTCTTCTCCCATAGTTTGTTGGCTTTCTTTAGCGATATACTGGGATTCTTTTCTCTTTATTTTTTGCATATCTATTGCTGGTTTTTGATTTGTGATTACCTAATGGTAATTGTGTATATATAAGATCTGATGCATATAGCAGTCTATATATCTATCAAACTTAAGTTTGAACCCCTTCTTTATTCCTCCCCCCCCCCCCATTTTGGGTATATGGTCCTTCCTACTTTTCTTACTCCTGCTTATGGGCATTCCTTTCCACTCAAATAGTCACCTTTAACATTTCTTGTAGGGCTGGTTTGATAGTCATGAGTTCTTTCAACTTTTGTTTGTCTGAGAAACTCTTTATCCTTCCCTCCATTATGAATGATAGCCTTGCGGGATAGAGTATTCCCAGCTGCAGTTTTTGTTTTTTTTTCTTTTATCATTTTGAATATACCATGCCACTCTCTTCTGGCCTGTGAAGTTTCTGCTGAAAAATCAGTTGATAGCCTTAGGAAATTTCCCATGCGTGTACCTGTTTTTTTTCTTCTTTTGCTGCTTTTTAAATTCTCTTTGGAGTTTTCTGTACTTCTTGGATCTGGATTTCTGTTTTCTTCCCTAATTTGGGGAAGATTTTAGCTATTATCTCTGCAAATAAACTTTCTGTCCCTTTTTCTCTCTTCTTCTGGGATCCCTGTAATGCAAACGTTATTATACTTGATGGTGTAACTAAGTCTATTTTCATTATGTAATATTGTTTTCTCTTACTTGTTCAGCTTGATTGCTTTCCATTACTCTGTCCTCCAACTTGCTGATCTGTTCTGCTTCCTCTAGTCTACAACTTATACTAGTGTATTTTTAATTTTAGTTATTGAGTTCTTCATCTCTGATTGGTTCTTTTTTATGTTTTCTAACTCTTTGAGGGTCTCGCTGAAGTCCTCCACTCTTTTCTCAAGTTCAGTGAACATCTTTATGACCATTACTTTACACTTTCTATCAGTCATATTACTTTTCTCCATTTCATTTAGCTCTTCTGCTGTGATTTTGTCCTATTCTTTTATTTGGGACATATTTTTCTGCCTCCTCATTTTGTCTAACTCTCTGTATCTGTTTCTATGTATTAGGAAAGTTAGCTATGTCTTCTGCTCATGAAAGTAGTGGCCTTATTAAGAATAGGTCCTTAGTACCCTGCAGTGCAGGTCCCCTATTTATCAGAACCTGGTGTTTCAGGGGTGTCGCCTATGTGCGTTGCATGTGCCCTACTGTTGTGGCTGAGCCATTTTTGCTTTCAGTCCAGTCATCTGCAATGGTTTTCCTTGCTTCTTGTGGTCAGGTTTGGTCCCTGTGTTGTTAGTAGGCCAGTCTGTAGCTGCCTTGGGCTTCAGTTGAGTAAGACCCAGTGTTTCCAGAGATGTGACAGCACTAAATTCCAGGGTAGTTTCCCCATGTTTTCCCTGTGTTATGTTGGTGGATGGGGTCTATAGGCAGACCAGATGTCTACCCATAGCCCACTACTGGGGCTGCCATCAGACTGGTGTGTGTGGTTATCTTTCCCTCTCCATGAAGCAGGAGTCACTTTGGAGTGGTGCTGATCCTTGTTGGGGCTGCTTGCATACTGCTAGGCTCAAAGCACCACCTTAAAAGGGCTCTAATTAAAGGCATGTTGGAGGGGGCAGGTACCCAAGAGAACAAGAGGACAGGGAACACAGCATTAGCAAGGTTTATGCAGGTCTTACGGAGAGGGGACCTGGAGCTGAGGTCTGGCTGGAGGGGGCCATGTCTGCAGAACACAAGGGCAGGGCATGTTGTCAGTAAGTTAGGTAACAGGTGCTGCACTGGTTCCCACAGGTTGTCCATGTATCTAGGCTGGGGGGTTGGGGTAGGGCAGTGGCACCAGACAGCTCTTTTGTTCTTAGAAATGTTTCACAACAATCCCTGCCCCTCCAGTATACACTCTGAGATTTGTAAACAAATCTCCCTCTTGTATACTCCAGGCATTTCTCAAATTGTTTCTTCTATGTTGTATCTCAGCAAGGTTGTTTGTTATGCTGTGTCTTCAAGGGCAGGGACTCATTTTCTCTTGCCCTTTTAGCTCTCCTAGAGCTGAGTCTGCTGATTTTTAAAGTTCCAGGTGTTAAGCCCCACTGACTGTAAGAAATCTTGAAATTATACCCGTCAAAGAAAACAGTTACAGGGATTCATCTTCCTTGTGCAGGTTCCCCATGCCTTGGGTGCCCAGTATGAGGGTCTGTTTCCTTCCCCCTTCCACACCCACATTGTCCCTCCTTCCTGGGAACCCTCCCTCCTTTTCAAAGTCAGTTTAACTCCTGACCACACCTCTGCCCTTCCCACCCTCTTTGACATGGCTCTTCTCTACATTTAGCTGGAGAGTCTGTTCTGCCAGTCTTCAGGTCATTTTCTGGGTTATTTCCACTGATGTGGGTGTTATCTAGTTGTATCCACAGAATGGGGTGAACTTATGGTCCTCCTATTCCATCATTTTTCCCAGAAGTCCCCACATATATTGGCTTTTGAAGCTTTATTAAGTAATTCTTGAAAGCATTCTTGGTAATAGTAAAACTTTGAAATTTATATGTATCAGTGATAGAACTCAACTAGTATACAGGACTTAATTTTCATATTTATAATTGAGCTTTGAAATATCCTGAATTGTAGGGAGAATCTCTTATTGAGGCTCTTACTTTCTATTGTTTAAATTTATACTCTGCTTTGGAATAAAATGCCATTGAAAAAACTACAACTCTTGCAGCATGTAAATTTCTAGATTCATCAAAAGAATCATACAGACAAATTAAGAGTTTTGTATTTAAAAAAGATGTCATGGAAAGCTATTCTCAATGGAGACAAAAAGACAGTAACCCTGAAAACATTTCATGTAAAATATTTATACCTTTAACTATGAATTTATGCATTATAAAAGAGTATTTTTTTCGAAGAGACAAAACTGTAGTAAGAAAGGGACAACAGTGGTTATCAGGAGTTAGAACTGGAGGGAGGGTGTGACTACAAAAGGAAAGCACAGAGAACTTCTGGGGGGATAGAACTAATCTAACTCTGTATTGATGGTTATATGAATCTATAAGTGTCTTAAAATTCTTAGAACTTTATACCAAAAAAAGTAAACTTACTCATATGTTATATTCTAAAATTTTAAACTATTATTATCTACAGAGAAGAATCAATTTAAGTTATCAACAATTTCAAATGCGTTAGCTATAAGATGTAATCAATTAGAATTGCAGGCTATTTTATGAAATAATAAGAACATACTAGATACTAGAGACAGAATCTAGAGACAGAAACAACCAAAAACTTTTTGTTATTAAGGTGCACCAAAAATAATTATTCTGCTTCTATTGAATTTCATACTCAGAAAATCAATAATGAAGAGAGAATTTAAAAATATTCTTTAGTGTACAGATATATTGCTTAATTTTTAGAAAAATTACTTTTGAAAGTAATATTTTTTAGAATTATTATATATGTCTCTTAACTTATTGAATTAGATTTGTGGGTCAATTAGCATTCAAAAAGTAATGTAATTTTAATTGGTAGTGTCCTCTTTTACTCTCAAATGCATTTCAGTTTGGATGACAAATTACATGGTCCTCCTACACACCCACGCAGCTTGTTGGTATCATTAGGTCTGAACATTTGCAACATCTTCTGTGTAAATCTCCTTTACTCTTTGTTCATCTGACAAACCCCTACTCATCTTTCAAGGTTCAAGTCAAACTCTAGTAATTCATGGAGAACTAACTTCTAAATCAACCAAGTTCCAATAACGTCCTTGGCATACCTGCAGTGTGTATTTATTATTGTCAACAGGCATATTGAAGGGATTTGGGTATAAAAAGAAGAATGTATAAAAATTAATCACTGCTACATAAGATGAAAGTATACATTTTGAAAAAAAGAATCAGATTATATGAGGTCTGACCATTTTAGACTAGGTAAGGACTATGCTCTTTACCTGTGTGTGAACATAAGCAGCTCAATTCTCCATTCAGTTAATGCGTTTATATTTACCTACTTCTCCCTAAGCTAAAAGTCTGACAGCAACAGTAGTCTTTAAGGATTTTCACACTCTAAGACAAAAACTGTCTTCTTGATTCCTGTTTTTGTTTTCATTTGTTTTAGAGGTTAGCCCTATTTCTGAGAGTGTGAAGATTTTTCTGAGTGCTATCATCTGAGCATTTTTAAATTTTTGAGTCTGACTATGAACATAAACATTCTCCCCATTTGATTCCCTAAGAATTCACCAGAAGTCTGTCAAAAATAACCATAATGTAAATACTTACACTTTTACAAACACCAGAAATCTGTCAAAAATAACCATAATGTACTTACACTTACACTTTTACAAACACTTTTGGCAAACACATTATCCTAGTACTCTTCTCTTCCCAGTCAAGCCAAAGCTTTTGAGTTTATCACAGTGTTTTTTAGCTTTTCTGCCCACAATTACGGTTAGTGACTCTCACATGAGAAGAAGTAAAAGCATAGTAAATCTCTTAGGGGAAATGTCAAGTGAGAATTATTTGGGGGAGGCAAACACTAATAATGACCAGAGTGACAAAATTCAAGGTACTGTTTTTAAAAATAAACATTGTAAAATTTGCCATTTGTCTTGTGACTTTAACAAATCCTTTGAATTTAGTTGTCAAGATAGGATTATCATATGATCTTCAAAATCAGTACTTGAATATGTTCTATATTTTGTAATATAGTTCACCTGTGTTTTTTGTGTTCATTTCACAAAATTGCTTTAGAATGAAAGAGATCATATGTGTGGTATGTTTGGTGCTTACTGGTTTGGAAGTCTATTCAACTGCAATGTCTTGACATTTTACAAAGTTTGTAGCAAACCCATGAGGACACACCAAAAAGAAACTCACTATTTTTAGACCTTAGAAAATCACTTGTAAAAGTGACTTCATTTCATGAAATATAATATTATCTTCAACTCCCTTGTTTCTTATGACACTGAGTTTATTTTTGATTGAGGTAGCCACAGAAACACTGTTCAAGCTAGAATGTAGGGTTTTGTGTTTTTGTTTTGTATTACCAGAACATAAGGGACACGAGGGAGAACATTCATTGTTCACAACTCTAACATCATCTTTTGAGAGGGTGGTGTTCTGGGAGTCACTGGCAGTTCAATTGAAGTAGGTTGTCTGAATTCATCTGGGAATGTGTGTTGTCTATAAATAATCAGTTGGACTGCATGATCATTTTCTTCTCTGGATGACTCCTTATAAAACGGGGCCACAGCTCCTCCATGTTTGAGTGCCAGTGTCTTTAAAACACTATCTTACTTATTATTCACAAGGTCTCTGTAAACTGAGTACTACTGTTATCCCATTTGGTGAGAAAACTGTTCATAGATTTACTCAAGGCCATATCTGAAGGGAGAGGTTGAAACAACATAACCTGAGCCTATTCCACTTCATCACCTTTACTTCATTTCATCAAAAGAAACGAGTTTGCTACCATATTTCACAGAGGCCCTTTCAGTTGCAGTCTCAAATATATATTTGAAAGGATTCCGGGAAGATGATAGCATTGAAAGTACTAGGAATCTCTCTCTCCACCTAGACAACAATTACACAGGCAGAATCTGTCAGATGTAACTATTTTGGAACTCTGAGGTCTACTGAAGGCTTACAACTTCCAAGAGGAGGCTGGGACAGTAAACGGGTTGCTTTAGGTCAATTTCACCTCTTAGCACAGTAGTAGTTGCCCATCTCTCAATTCCCATCCTTATGGCAGGCATCTGTGCATGTGTTCTACGAGCAGCTTGCCTGCAGCTTGTGAGAGCCAAATTGGGCAAAAAGGAACTATCCTCCAAATATTGGGGGTTTGTACTATGATTGCTGATTGCTGCTTCTGATTGCAGAGGTGCAGACAGAGACAGAAAATTGTTCCAAGCACCTACCCTCTGGCTATAGTGAATTCCAGGGGATTTAGAAGTTGGAGATTTTACATTTCCTAATTTTAAAACTGAGTACAAAGCTATAATGATCAAAAAAGCATGGTAGTGGCATAAACACAGACATATAAACCAATAATATAGAGATCTCAGAAATAAACCTTCACCTGATTTTTGACAAGGGTGCAAGACCATTCAATGGGAAAAAGTCTTCAACAAATGGTTCTGGGAAAAACAGATATCCACATGCAAAGAATGAAGTTGTACCATTACTTAAAAACATAAATATAAATTAACTCAAAAGGTATCAAAGACCTAAATGTAAGAACTAAAACTATAAAATTCTTAAAATAAAGCATAAGGCAAAAATCTCATGGCACTGAATTTGGCAGTGGTTTCTTGGAAGTAACACCAAAGGCACAGGCAACAAAAGAAGAGAGAAACTGGACTTCATGAAAATCTTAAAATTTTATGCATCACAAGATACTATCAACAGAGTAAAAGAGTAAGCCACAGAATGAGAGAAAATATTTGAAAATCATATATGTCATAGGGGATTATTATCCAAATTATAAAGAGAACTCTTTTTTTTTTTTTTAAAGATTTTATTTATTTATTTGACAGAGATAGAGACAGCCAACGAGAGAGGGAACACAAGCAGGGGGAATGGGAGAGGAAGAAGCAGGCTCATAGTGGAGGAGCCTGATGTGGGGCTCGATCCCATAATGCCGGGATCACGCCCTGAGCCGAAGGCAGACGCTTAACCGCTGTGCCACCCAGGTGCCCCTATAAAGAGAACTCTTAAAACTCAATTCAACAAAACCAAACAACCCAATTTAAAAATGGGCAAAGGAGTTAAACTGACACTTCTCTAAAGAAGTTATACAAATGGCCAATAAGCCCATGAAAAATGCTTAAAATCACTGATCATTGATCAAATACAAATTACAATGAGACACCACCTCATACCCATTAGGGTAAACAAGCTAAAATAATAATTGTTGACAAGGATATGGAGAGATTAGAACCTTGTGCACTGTTGTTGGGAATGTGAAATATAAAATGACATAGCTGCTATGGAAAACAATATGGAGGTTCCTCAAAGATATAAACAATGGAATTAACATATGACCCAACAATCCCACTTCTGGGTATTTATCTAAAAGAAACTGTTATTCACGTAGTTAAAATGTGGAAGCAACCCAAGGGTCCATCATCAATAGATGAATGGATAAGCCAAGAAACTGAAACAACCAAAATGCTGATAGATGAACAGATAAAATATGGTATACATATACAATAGAAAATTATCCAGCCTTAAAAAGAAAGAAGATTCTAACATGTACTACATGGATGAATCTTGTGGACATTATGCTAAATGAAATAATAAGCCATTCCCCAGAAGAGAAATAATATGTGATTCCACTTATTATGAAGTATCTAGAGTAGTCAAAATCATAGAGACAAAAAGTAGAATAGTGGTTATTAGGAGCTAAGGGAAGAAGGAAAATGTTATTACTTGATGGGTGCAGAGTTTCAGTTATACAAGATCTTTTTCTGCATCCATCTGGAGATGTAAGGTAATTATGATAGCACAACCTTACAAATATATTTAATAACTCTGAATTGCACACTTAAAAATGGTTAACATAAAAATGGTAAATTTTATGTTACATGTATTTTAGCACGATAAAAAATTTAAGATATACTTGAGAAAGAAGGGATAGAGAAGTGATCTTAAAATTCTATGATAAATGCTGGGAACTCAAGCGAAAAAATAATTTCTGTGTCGAAGGTTGGTACCATCAGCAAGCTCCGTATTTATAATATATTAAGCATTCCTAAAATATTATGCTAATATATTTTCATGTGCACATGGGAAAAAACACTATGGAAGTGCACTGCTACTTGCAACAGAGCTAAAATGCACACGGACTTTGTCGAAGAAAAAAATCATTGTAATAATAAGTAATAAGAAAAAATCATTGTAATTTCACCACTCCACAAAATCAGTCTTCTCTCTTCCCTCAGAATAATCATGGGGTTAGAGCTAAAAAGAGCAGAATACACAGAATGAAGTCTTAACTACTGCTAAACCTAACTGAACAGGCTCTGCCTTTGTGTGTTTTTTTCAAAGACCTTTGAAATAAGCTTCACTTGGAATAAAGCCCAAAAGCCAACTGGGCTGGAAAATATCCACAATGTTCTTGTGATTTTTAATCTCTTTTCTAAGCCAATAGCCAATCATGTCACATAAAACACTGTTAAGAACCACCCAGAGGCAAAATTCTTATACCACTGCTGAAATAGTCAGTGATTGCTTAGAAAATCAAATACCTGCACATTTTAAAATATTACATTAATGACTAAAGGGCAACACTCTAACACCTTTATTTCTTCCTAGAGAATATTTAGGCAACTGCAGCTTGGTTGCATTCACATATGTAGAATGTCCTGCTATGCAGTGATCCAATCCCCTCAACTTAGCCCATTAAAAAGATTCAAACTTCATGAAAATTTCTTTGGGAATTTTTATTTTTAGTCATTTACCTTGTAACTGGAACCCCAGAATCATGGACTGTGTGACCTATAGCAAATTTTACGAATGTGGAAATATATTTCACTGTTTACAGCTTCAGCTACATGTACTTTCTATACATTTTTTAGAGTATTTCCTTTAGAGACATTTCCTAGTGCACTCTTCTACTCACAGTCACCTGCTACTAGGTATTATTTTGCTAGTTTCTATAACTTTCATTTATTCTCTCACTCAAAAGTTACCATGACATAATAATAATGATAATAATGAAAAATAAAATATCCATCTTATGTTCGATCGTACCTATTCTTTATGTACCCAACACACACGCAACTTTTTTCCCCCCTGCATTAGATTAAAAGTTATTGAGGACAGGAAAACATTTAATTTCTTTTGATTATACTTCTTAGAGGCATTCAATAAATATAGTTAACCGGCTCCTTGAATTAAGCAAAGTTCTGTCATCAATAGGGATAATACTAATAAAGATAAATAATGTAATAAAAATATGGATAAAATGATGCAAAGGAGAGAGTTCTCTTAGAAAAAAACAGTCACATAATCAACTTGTATAATACATGTAGTACCTCATCCCTGCACTACAAAGAGGATAGCAATCTATCACATTAGAAAAGATGGGTTCCTTAACTCCCAATTTAGAGCTAATGTCTTGATTCGCTCTAGATAAACTTTAAAGCAGGATTAATAGGAATCATGGCTGCCATCGTTAATGTGCCCCATGTTTTTATGAGCACCAACTTTCTATAAATAAGCTCTTTTATATACTTTAATCAGATCAGTAATAGACAAATTGCAAACATGTTTAAAATATACAATTAATGATATTATTTCTTGTTTCTGACTTAAGGAATTATTCTACCCTTAGATGGGAAAAGCAAAATAAACTTTAATAGTCATGTAAATGTCAGTGGAGCTATTATTAAAGGTGAAATGCAAAAATAAACTGGCTTTGACTTATGTGAAGATTTAATGCTGAACGAGCCCACTAATCAGACTCCATGGAGCATTTATCACATTAATACATTTTGAATTAAGGAAGCTTCTAAAAGTGGCTCTTTCCCCCTCAGATATTAGCCCATTTTTCTTAGTTCATCAACCTTGTTCTTGATATAGTCACTAATAGTACATAACGCTACGTAAATTTTTGAATATATAAACATAAGTAGGAATAATTTTTGAAGTACATTTTCAAATATAAGAAAACTTTCATTGGCTTTTGTGGTGAAATGAATAAGAACACTCAGGCCAAAACTGAGATCAACTCTGTCTTATAATGTTTTCAGTTCTCTTTATAGGTCTCAAAGGTGTCCAATAAATTATTCAAAGTAAATGACATTAAATTCCAAGCACATTCCAAGTAATATAGGATTTTATATGTTATTGTTATTTTTAATTAATTCCCTATCACTAATACAAAAAGTAATTTTAAGTGAACCTGCAGGTTAAATATTTGGTGTATCCAAATGGTAAGCAATTTTTTATTTTGTTACAAAACATAAATAAACTTCAATTAAGTCAATGAAACACGTGTGTTATTGAATTCTGTTGATATAAAGCAATTCACTAAAATTTCTGTTTTTGTATCAAACAGATGTTATTGTTTCTTTTTTCGGTATACATTTTCATCAGATTTGTTGTTGTTGTTTTGCTTAGCAATCATTTCCCTTCTTTAATAACTGTCTCCTGCTTTTTACTTGGGGATCTGCCTAGCTCCCAATCTAAATCCATGTTATTTGAATACAGCTGACCTTAAACCTGTCTTATCTTCAAGAATGTCATATGGCCCAGGACTGATCAATATGGCATTCATACTTCTGGTAGAAGAATTTGTTTCAAGTACAGATGTGTGGTTCAAGTTGGTCTAATAAAGATTCACACTGATCATCTGTCAGAGCTACTAAGAAAAACAAATTCTTACCCTAAGTTTTAAGGACAGTAGAATGCTTTTTAGCCTGGGTAAGTGAATGGCCATTTACCACCATTTGGGAACTGAGAATCAAGCAGACATTAGGAAAGCAGAGATAAGAGAGACAGAGTCCCAATGACCTGAGTCCAGCATACCTGAAGTGATATAAGGAGGTCATCCCTTCAGAGAACTAGCACTTCTGAAAATACTTTAAAAATATGTTACTAAGATCATCTCTATATATTTTCCACTTTAATTTTAGTAGGCTTTTAATGTGAACCTCTGAGAACTAAGTTAATTAATTCACATGAGGAAACACAATAAAATATAATTTTAATATAGATCTGCAGAAACAAAATAAAGCCTTTCGTCAAGAACTTATTTTATATCAAATGCATGAATGAGCTCCTCCTACTCTCTAAACCTAACCCAGTCACCTGAATTCTGGTTCCCATTCCCTTCTCCCTTCAGAGGAAATTGTTTTCAGTTGACTCTCTTTCCCTTTAATCTTCAACACAACAACCAATGCTGTTTCTAAAATACAAACCAGATCACGCAATCTCTTACTCATAATGCTTTAATGCCATCTCCTCACTTAGAGAATGTGCTTTTAAGCATGGCATTCAAGGATTTTCATGAATTGGCCCTCCAATCTGATGAAGCACATCTACCACTCTCCACATCCCATTATCTATATCCCATATAACCATAAATAGTTTCTCAAACATGGAAAACGTTCTCAAGCCTCCATGCTTTCCATATGTTGTTTCTTTGCCTCTTTTAGCAATGCCAAGGAGTGGTCCTATACATCCTTCCAAGGATGACTGCCTCAGAGATCATATTTTTTATGTAACTTTTCCACTGCTACCACACACTTTGTATATACCTCTATTAGAGCACATATCATATTATTTTGCAATTATTTTTTAAACAGAAGCTGTTAAATGTGGCTTAAGAGACTAATCAGGTTCAAAGATTTGCTTGGTCCACACCATATTTTCTCACATTCTCAAATTTAAAATGTTTACACTAAAGTCTAGATTTCTGGCTTCTCTTGAAACTGAAAAGACTTGTTACTATACAGAAACAATTATCTCTGACCCAGTAGTACCTGATACTTTGTATTTTGAACACAGGCACTTTTTCCGTTTACCACTCTGTGAACGCTCTCAATTGTCTCTCACAAACCTGACTTGCTTGGCTCATGCTATCACTTGATTCCTTAGATATTTTTCTTGCTTTACATGTCTGTTTTCCCACTGTAATTTCCTTTAGGATGGAGACTTAATTTTATTTTTTAGCCTCAAAGAACAATAGTCAAATCCAAAAATCCAGGATTCATGTGAAAATAACTTGTTATATGAGAGAGCTAAATGTTTGAAAATGTTTCTAAAAAAATCAAGAGATTATTAAAAATAGAAGAGATTGACAACATATCCAATTAAATATTTTCATGACAATAAATACAGTTGTCTTAATTTTCTTAACTTTTGTTGATTGTATGCGTACATACTCAAATGTAAAATCCTTACATAAAAAATCTATCAAGATTTGAGAAGACAAGCCACAGACTGGGCAAAGATATTTGCAAAAGATATGCTTGATAAAGGACTTTGTTATCCAAAACACGCAAAGAACTTTTAAAACTCAACAGTAAAAAACTGAAAAACCTGATTTCGAAGATCTGAACACATTCCTCACCAAAGAAGATATACAGATGGCAAAGATGCTCTACATCATATGTCATCAGGGACTTGCAAATTAAAACAATGAAATATCACTGTACACATATCACAATGACCAAAATCCAAAACACTGACAACATCAAACACTCTCAAGGACATAGAGTAATAGGAACTCATTCTTTGCTGATGGGCATGCAAAATGGCCACCGCCACTTTGGAAAGCAGTTTAAAACTTTCTTGCTAAACTGAACATACTCTTACTATATGATCCCACAATCACACTGCTTGGTATCAAAGGAGCTGAAAACATGTCTACACAAAAACCTGCACACAGATGTTTATAGCGGCTTTATTCATAATTGTTAAAACTTGGAAGGAATCAAAATGTCCTTCAGTTGGTGAGTGAATAAATCAACTGGACAACTAGACAATGGACTGTTACATGGCATTAAAGAGAAGTAAGTTACCAAAACATTAAAAGATATGAAGCAGACTGAAATGTGTATCACTAAGTGAAAGAAGCCAATTTTAAAAGACGACATACCATATGATTCCAACTATATGACATTTTGGAAAAAAACAAAACTATGGAGATGGTAAACAGATCTGTGGTTATCAGGGATGTATGTGGAGAGAGGGGTCAAGAGGCAGAGCACAGAGGAATTTTAGGGCAGTGAAACTATTCTGAATGATACTACAACGGTATATACATGTTACTATACATTTGTTCCAAACCCCATAGAATGTGTAACATGAAAAGTGAACCCTAATGTAAACTATGGACTTTGGGTGATATTGACGTGTCAATGTAGGTTCATCCATTGTGAAAAAAAGTACCACTCTGGTGTGGGATGTTGATAGTGGGAGAGGCTGTGCATGTGTGGGGCAGGGGTATACGGAAATTCTTTGTATCTGAAACTCATTTTTGCTGTAAACCTAAAACTGCTCTAAAAAACAAAGTCTAATTGAAAAAATCCAAACGGAATTTCTGGTGAAGCCCATCAGTCTAGTATTTATAGGTAATAAAATTAGGCTTAATAAATACCTCTAGAGAGCTACAATTCTGCAATGATTTTTTCACCTGAAAAAAATCATTGCAGAACTAATCCAGATAGAATGTCTGTGGCACTCATTGGTCCTGGTATATCAGTATCATAAAATCAGGCCTAAGTTTCCAGAGACTTGCCTGTGTAATATACAGCACGAACAAATTTATTTAGTAACAGTGACTAGTATAATAGTTTTAGAATGTCTCAGTTGTCAGCTTTACTAGGCAGTAATTCGTCTACTCTCAAGAACTATTAAGGATCTGAGATTTTACCTTACTTGCAAGCTAGTAAGTTAGACTGCCACAATTTTATGGATGCTGACAGAAGACACAAGACTCCTGGGTCAGAAATGAGGATGGATTATTACACAGAGCAAGTAAGGAACCTGGCTGACTCGGCTGATAGAGCACGCAACTCCTGATCTCAGGGTTATGAGTTCAAGCCCCACATTAGGTATAGAGATGGCTTACACAGAGCAATAGCAGTAGCTGGAATAACAGCATTTCTGTGCTGTTTCCCTAAGAACAATTCCCACATGGCTGTGTGAAGTGAATCAGATAGCTACACAGGTGGTAGGTTGGATTATGATAGAGGAACTCTGAGTTTAGGGAACTAGAATATTTTACAATAGCCAAAAAGCATGTTTGCCCTTCATTCTGGAGGAAAGCATTGTCGTCATATACTGGACAGTAGGCATATTTGCCCATTGTTCCAGGAGGAGATACTGTATCTTTCAAGATGATTTTCTACACAAACATTCCAGAATATAGTATGGAACAAGGAGCATTCAGTGCCTTAAAAAGATGTGCAGAAATGCTGAAGATCAATGGGGAATTGTTACTCAAATGTTATAAACATAGAAACTTTTGTATGCTTTAAAAAAATAAATAATGGTCCCAATGAAATTCAACTGCTATGCCAGCTTATTAAAAATTAAGTTTTGAAAGAGTATTTTCTGTTTATTTCTCTCTTCACTGTTTGTTTTTCTTTATCAGGTATTTTTGACATTTTATTTGTCACTGAAGTGTAAGCCCTGTGTATGCCAGGGTTTGGGAATCACTAGTACTTACTTTAAATATTAAACTGCAAGAGCTCAAGGCATTTGTCACCAGTTTCAATTAGAAATTCAGAACAGCTATATTTGAATAAATGTTTAAGAACTCACAGAAGTGAAAATTGACTGATACAAACTGAGTTATTTTTCTTTTATTACCAACAATGCTAAATAGCCTCAAGGTGAACTTTGTGTCTGTTTGGAAAAGTTATATAGTAATGTATCATTATTTCTCAATATAACCTCACCGAAATCTGGGAAACATTTTTATTCCTCTCCCAAACTGAATACATAAGCCCTAGAACTTCCTACTAGATGAAAGCTGAAAAGTTTATTATTGAGTGCAAATTCATGCTTTATTTTTAACAGCTTCCTTCTGTATAACCAAATATCATAGCAACAGAGTTAGAACTCCAAAACAAATCACAAAGGAAAAAAAACACCAATATTGGTTTTACTTACATTTTAGGCACTTCAGAGTATCATCATAGCTAATTGCTTAAAAGGTTATGTGCATCTTAGATAGAATTTAACAACACACTAAAATTTTTGAGCTATTAACCATACAGGCATAAGTCATCTTGTCTAAATGAAAGCATTCATAACCAGTTTGCAAAAACCAGAAAAGAAGCTGGCACTTATAGGCACAGGGAAGTTCTGACTTCAAAGAGAATTATCAGAAGAGAAGTAGATAAAATTTTTATGAAGTAAGTAGGGTATCATTTTATTTTTTTCTAGCTCTATGGCTTCCTATTAATGATAGATATTCCTGACAAAAGAAGTCAGCCATCCAAATCAGAAAATGTGACTCTAGAAGAACAATGACATCGTTTTTGGTAATAGGACAGTAGCAAAATCAGGGTACCTTATGAGTTATTGTAGCAAATATCATAATGATGGGATTTTCCATTTTCATCCACATTTATATAGTCACAAAGGGAAAAATGATAAAATAGAGCAACTATTTCGAAGAATTGATCATATATTTTTGAAATCTTTTAATGTAGATATAAGAAAAATAAAACTAATGCTGGTTAACACATTTTTTCTCCTTGTCTGGAGTTTAGATTTCTGTACTTGAGGATATTGACATGGATGTCTGCCTCCATTACCAAACCATAAGCTTTTTGAATGCAGAGATGTTCATTTTTAAAGGATCGGGACAGAATCAGGGAAGAGTACGAACATAAGGAGATAGCAATCATGGGGACCACCCTAGAGTCTGTCTACTACAGAAAAGCCCCCTGAAAATAGAGCCATCACAGAGAAAAGAAGGAAGAAGATGGAAGTCTTTCATGAAAGCTGAAATCTCTTGAACCCCTGGGTCTCAAGAGGCAAAATCAGCCTTACATTTAGCTCTGTCTGTGATGTGAAGAGGGAACAATGAGTTTAAGAACCTGAAGCTAATTTAAGTTGGATTCATGCCACTTGCAGCTGAAAAAAAAATGCCGACTTACACAGGTAGAAACCATATTGGTAATTATCATTATTCCATTCTTATTAAGTATGAAAAAGTGGGTTATCAACGATTGTATGCCATGAGAACTAAACAGGCACATTTCTCCCAAGATCCACCCTTAGTAATATTCTGATATCTTGAAATTAGCCATGGTAGGGATATTTATACCACAGAATTTAGCAAATAGTACAAACCAGGCCGTTCCCCTCCTTTCCTTCCGAACCAATTGTTAAACATTTATAATGTTTAACACTACAGGTTATAATCCACAGAATCATGTCCCTCAAGTTAGACTCTATCACCATATCATCCAGCATGAAGCCTTTGAAAATTAAAGAGCTAATAATAATGGTAATTTTCTTCATGTCTAAAGATATTTTCCACCATTTTGGTTTTAATTATAAATTATACCTACTCAAATAAACCCTGAAACCAAACCCGACTTGATGGAAAATGTTCAGAATAATTTATTAAATTTTAATTCCAAGATATCTCTGAAATACTGGAATGAATCTGGCCTTCTGGGTATCTTAATAAAGATAAAGCAGTTGTTTGGCTTTAGAATACCAAGGAGACTGACAACTGTGATTATCAATATTACTTATCTCACTCTAATTAGCTTCTTTTTAATCACTTTTTCTTGTGACTATGTATTTGGCTCTGCTTCTGAATTTTTCTCTACATCGTCCATATTTTTCCCTCAACAGCAAATGCATTCCTTTTATCTTTTTATTTAGATGTTTCTTTTACTCTTTATGTCTCTCTATAAATTCTCTATGCCCCTCTACTTTTGCTTCTCTGTTTCCATGTTTGTCTATTTCTGTGAAAGGCTTGAGATGATTATTTTTCTTTAACTCTAATGATAACCTAAAATATCCAAATCTGAATAATAACTGTAATTTTACTAACACTTTATGACTACAAAATAGGAAAAATTCCTATCCCGCTGTATACAATTAAATGCATACAGTTGAGTTAATTTGACCATTAACTAATAGTCCATACACAAATTAAGTATAAAATTATATGCTTGCTACTGTATTAGGCACAGGTAAATTGAAAAGCGATGCTTGCTGTCTTTACAGAACAATAATCCAGATTCATAAATGTGCTGTTAAAATACAGTCTGAAAATCTGTTCTGTTGGGAAGTACACTGTGCTAGGGAATCACACAAGACAATCACCACTAACCAGAATTTAAGTGATCAGGGAAGTCTCTAGAAGGAACTGCTCCTTTCTAAGCTGAAATATAATTTTATAAAGGAGGAGTTGTCCAAGATAAGAACGGAGTGGGAAGAAAAAATGTCCAAGGTAAAGAGATGGGCATATGCAAACATCTCAATGGTTAGAAAATGTGAGGATTGGGAGGGAAATGGCAGCTGTTTATAATCAGAGAATTGTGATGAAGAAAACTCTCTTTTGTCTATCTTACTCTTTCCTATGCCATTTACCTGTCCATAGTCAATTCAATTACACAAGAACTGATTTTTCAATTTCTTTGTCATTTGCCTTAAGCCCTTTGCTTTTTGCTATCACTCAATTTACTCTTGAACTATTTTTCCAATCTCTCTCTCTCTCTGTCCCTCTCTCTCCCTCCTGCTCTCTTTGTGTCTCTCTCTCTCTCGTCTATGACCACTACCCCTGCTCTCTTGCAGCCTCTCACTATCCAATAATCTCTCACCATTGCCAGGCTGATCTATATTCTAAACTTTAATTATGTTTCAGATAATCCTGATTTTTTATAATGCATTAATACCTAACTGTATATAATTTACCTATGAAAATTCAATTCACTTAGTAGGCATTTTTTTTTCAACCAATTGACCTTCACTTTATTTGTAGCTTTGTATGGAGTTTTCTGGGTACAATTAGATGCCTGGCAAAATCTCCCTTTTACTTGGAGTCTAGAACACACATAACAGAAGCAATCATGTTTCCATTTATTCCCAGAAGCTAAGGAGACAAATTGATAGTTACTGTAATAAAAATAGGTAATGTTTACCTGTAGTAGGTGATGTTAGATCACTCCCCCAAGCAGGTGCACACATTCCCCCCATGGCTATGTATGTTGGCTGCTCAGGCTCATAGCTTCCCCTTCCTCCAGAGAACTGTTTACACCACAAAACCTAACAGCCATCAACCAATGACTGACTACCATGGGTTTACAAAAGGTAGGGCCTCTTCTCCAGATGGCACCAGCTCGTAGTGTAATTTCTATTCCAGAGCACAACACTGTGTAACTGTCTTCTGTCTTTTCTCGTCTTCCCTTCTACTGAGAGTACTTCTCAATAACTTATTTCACAAGAGTTTCTTCCCTAACCTCTGCTTCTAAGGAACTTAACCTGAGACAGCACCCACACCCTATTTGGGAGATTAGACCAAAGTGTATGAGAATTTGGCATGCTGAGCTCCTAAATGGTGACTCTGAAAGAGCTCCAACACAACTTGCGGGGCATCAGTGCATATCTAAATATATAGAGAAAACACACAGGGCTTAATGATATGGAGAGTTTTAAAAAATGAACGCAAATGAGGCTTTTTAGATATCCTGTTTTTGTTTACTTATACTTTATGGAAATGGTGTGTTCCAATGTAAATGTGAGACATGGATCCTTGTGGCATAATCTCTTCCCCTATGCTAAGGCTTAATTAACAGGTGACTAAATACTCCAGAACTGCTTTTTAAAATGTGTGTGAAATCTGGCCACATTGAAACAACTACCTTAACTTTCAGCCAGAGGTCTGAATGGCTGGGGTGGAGGAGCTACCTTAATGCTTTTGTATTTTTTTACTTTCTTTTTATGATATCACCCTAACCCCCCTTTCTAGCCTATTAAAGCATCCCAAACACCGACTCCATAATAAATAATCTGTGCATTCTACTTTCTGCCAAAAACCGTATGAGCTTGGAAATGAATTCTGCCCTAGCTGTGATTCAGATGAGACTGCAGCCCTGGCCATTAGCATAATTGTAGCCCTGTAAGACCCCAAAATAAAGGACCCAGCTGAGTCATGCTAAAACCCACAGAAAATATGAGCTTTTTTAAGTGTGTTGTTTTAAGCCATAATAATTGTGATAATATTGTCATATGGACAATTGTTCACTAATACATCTTTCCAGAGAGAAGAAAAAAATTTAAACTTATCCTCACTTCATGCAGTTCTGAATGAAGGAATATCTCTTTCCAAATATTTCAAGTTAAATAAAAGTCTCCAGGCTAGATTGGATCAAGTACCCATTCTTGAACCAATCACTTTGAAGTCTGATTTACAAACTCTGGGTCATATGTCAAAGCCAAGAGCTCTGGGTACTGATAATATTGGAGGGTCATTTCCTGAAAGGAAAACGACTGTGATATCAGAAGAAGGAATTCTTTGCCAGCAAAAATAGATGTCCCCCATAACATTCCTGAATCACACCACAAATCCTTTCTATTCGAAAGTAACTCAGACTAGGGGCACCTGGTGGCTAGTCTGTTGAACATCCAACTCTTGGTTTCATCTCAGGTCATGATCTCAATCCCTGCTTTGGGCTCCATGCTTAGTGGGGAGTCTGCTTGAGTTTCTCTCCCTCTGTGCCTCTGTGATCTCTCTCCCTCTCTCTCTCTCAAATAAATAAAGAAAAATAAAATCTTTAAAAAAAAAAAAGTAACCCAGACTAGCATAATGATTGGATGTGGCAGGCAGATATAACTTACACCTTGAAAATAACTAAAAATAAATATTTTAAGGATTATAATAGAAAAACTGAACCTTCATTAACATATGACTATCAAATATAAAAATATAACCTAGATGAAAAATAAGGACAAATTCGATTTTGGGGAAGTTACTACAATTCTCTAATTAGACTATAGTCAGATCATTAGATCTTCATGATGACTGAGTAGCAAAGATACTTGTGTCATAAGTATTTTCTCTGGGTTTAACTTTCTGCACTAGGCTACAGCAATTACCAATAAGGCTAAAGCTTCTGACTTTTCTTTTCTTCTTCTTCTTCTTCTTCTTTTTTTTTTAATTAAAAGAGAGTTTTGTAGTACTCATAGCAAAAGCACAGGCTACTGTGATTATCGCTCACAAATTATATCCTAAGATTCAAGTTTGTGATGACTTATAACTAAGGATAGATATGGTTATTTAAACTTATCCATATGTTCTTTGAAGATATTTTTAAGATTAAGTTTCCAGCTGTCATGATGTTTTTCTCTTGGTATTAAAGAAAAGATATCTATAGAAGGACAAGGTAAGAAGCTGACTGGATGCAGAATGTTTATTCTGACTCTACTATATCACTCACATCTTACCTGATTCAGAGCCCTTCAAAGTACCAGCATCCCAGAGGCAAGAACATTTCCCAGTTCATTTATATTCCCTCTATTTGCAGCCAAAAACAAGGAAATTTGCCTGGGAAATGCCCCCTCATTATAGAAAAGCAAACTAATTCGAAAAACTTAAATTAAGTATTTCAGTGGCAAAATGTATCCCTTTATTAAGGAACTAATATTTATGTCCCTATGACTTCATTTATTATTTTATAAAATGTTACTTTGCCATTGAGTACAGTAGTGAAAAGTGAGTTGCAGGCTTTCAACAGGACATAACCCCCAGAATTAGAGGACAAGTTAAGGAAATATCATCACTGAAAGTAAAGCTAGTATGTAGATTAAATAAACCAAATAAAGTACCTAACCCTAAGAAATAGTTTGAGTGGAATTCAGATGTCTCTTAAATATCATCAGGGTACTTAATATGAAAAGAATCCCATGACACCACCCAAAAGACAAATAGTTACTAAGAGGAGGGACTATCTACTTCACTAACATAAGAATAGGGCAGCATTTCATATAAAGGCTAAAAGAAAGGGGCCCATGAATTAGAATTTGTTCAACACAATCTGAAATATAAATTCTATACTGAGAGACTAGAAAAGTAGAATACAAAAGCAAGAGCAATAGAGAAAACAGTCAAATTTACCCATTCGATAAAAATCTCAAAAAAAGACTACATCACCAGATCTAAGATGATGATGAAGCAGCCAAGACCCACAGGGCATAACTATTTTCTGGATAGGTATGTTGTAGAGAAAGATGTATCGAATATTCTTCATGACTGCCATACCCCTTTGCTCTGATTACGTGATCCTCAAGCCATTTCTGGTCTAAGACAGCAATCAAAAAGTAACTGAGCACCTTACATTATTAAGTAGAGTTTTTTGCTGATCTGAGCATTCTAAACCCCAAAATAGTAGGATCTGAGCTTGAGCCTAGAGTCTTCCTATCAAGGTACACATGTAAGACCCCACTGCAAGAGACTGGTTATACTTTTTTCTTTCTGTCTCTTCACCATGTTTCTTCACTATAAATTAGGAGTATAAAAGTTTAAGTGCTTTAAAATTTTTTCAAAAAATTTTTTTCTGCACTTCAAATGTTGTTGTGGTTTTTCATGCAATAATAGTCCCACACTGTACTAACTAATTGGACATGTATTGCAAAGAAGGCCAATTCATTTACCAGAAGCTAATGAAAGGATATTAAAATAATAGAAAAGGAACAAATGTTTAAATTACCTTATATTAAAATTAAGTGAAACACCACCATGCATTCTCAGTTTTTGATGAAGATGTTTAATCAACTGTTATACAGATTGCATTATTATGCCAACTATACTAAAATTACATTATTGTAACAGACCAGCACATATTACTGTCAATATACCAGAATATCAATGACTCCCTCTAGCTTTGCCCCTGTGTAACTTGAGCATTAATAGAACATAAATTGATATTAAATTAGCAAAGATATATTATTTAAACCAAATTCAATTTTACCTTAACCCCATGATCGTAACATTAATGCAAAATTGTGCTAGTGAACTTCCTAAGTAAGGAAGTTCATGAGAAATGTGCTTGCACTGGAAAACAATGTCTGATCATAAACAGAAGTTATGTTCACCTACCTCTTCCCTATTGAGGCCACAAGAGGAAAAAAAAGAAAAGACTATATCCTTATCTTCCTTATTCATTTGATAATTCACTTTTCTAATTCAAATTCCAAGCTCCAGACTTCAGGTACCGTGTTTCCAACTGCCGATCAAGTCTTTCTTAACTATCACAATAAGCATAGAATTGAGTGAGAAGTTAGTTGAGGTGAAGCCAGAAGAAGTAAGGCCTATATGACAATATCCAAAGTCAGAGGAAGTTTGTATTAAACCAACAAAAGCTGGGGTGAGGGGAGGAATTAATAAATGTTAAAAGTTCACAAATGCAAGCTGGAACTAAGTTTGGTCTATGGAGTAGGGAGAGTTCAGTTAATGGAGAAAGCCACCTCTACAATGTGCCATGAAGGACCCAAAAGACAGGAGTCAATGGGTAAGTTATTTACATTTTTCTTAATTAAAATTTCTTTTTGTTTTAAATAAAAGTACAGGTGATAGCTACCTCATAAAAACTAAAATGCTACAAAAATTAACTTGAGGGGTGCCTGAATGTCTCAGTTGGCTACACGTCTGCCTTCTGCTGAGATCATGATCTCAGGGTCCTGGGATCAGGCCTCACGTTGGGCTCCCTGCTCACTGGGGAGCCTGCTTCTCCCTCTCCCGCTCTCCCTGCTTGTGCTTGCTCTCTTCCTCTCTCTCTCTGTCATATAAATAAATAAAATCTTAAAAAAAATTAACTTGAATGATAATGCAAAACAGTTGCTTGTACAGTACAGTCTAGCACAGTAAAGGAATGAAATACTAGTAAAGGAGAGTTATTAATAAAAGGATTACTTATTTTAACTACTGCCAACAAAGAAATGTGGCCTCTAAGTGATTTTAGTTAACATCTGTAAAGGGATCAATTGACTCTTAGATAAGAACCGGAAAACCTTCAGAAGCATCTGGAATTGGAAACTAGAGTTCGAAGGTAAAGGTTGACAGAATCCTAGGCAGAAACCAAAAACAAACTTAAGGCACTGTTTAGGGGAGACCATTGTTGACGCTGAATGCAGTCTTAGTTAATAATTCTCCAGAGCCAAAATGTGTGAGCTTTATTCTGCCACTTTTCTACAATGCCAAGATCTACAAATAGCAGGAATTTTAAAGCTTGACCGAGCCTTCTGTGTCTCCACAGGAATGCAGTAGGAGAAATACTCAGTTGATTTAATGAGGACATTCTATAGGCTTTTTAATTTAATTTCCCAACTCTCTACTGCTTAATTTACTCTTGGGGGATGCATTAATTTGCTATACTAATGGATCATTAGTATAGCATATGCACATACTATATAAAAGAGCATTATATAGTTTCTGATAGAGTTCTGAGGTCTATAGAAAGCCCTTTGTCTCACTTGTGTCTTTACAGATTTCTTTTTTGTTAAAGACTAAGATTCAATATGTGAAAAGGTCCTACTACAGTGTTCAGATATTGTTACAGAAATATAAACATGAAACCCATCTCACATTTCATCATTTGGTAAACATTTGTTGAGCATTTGCTACTGGGGTCTCTAGGGAATTACAGGGTAGCTATAGTTTTCCTAGAGACACAAAACACTTTTTCTACTTCATACAGCCCCTCATCATTTCTGCCAGCCTCAGTCAAGCTGGTGGTCTTCTGCTTTCCTGATTCATCATTCAGTGATTTACTATATAGAGGTGATAAAAAAATAGAAAATGTCAAATTAAGTTAAAAAGAACTTAAAGTCTGTCACATTTGGATCACAGCAGGTTTTCAGGGAAGATATGGAGACCTGAGAGTATAATACTGTTACACAAAATTAGGATGCAGCTCCACAGACCTCGAGCCTCTACTCCCCACGAGTTGTATGTTACCTAAGCCTACAGTCAACCTCTGACATGCTGAACAGAGAAAACCTTCTCTGTTGCAACCTTCTTTTATGCATATTCATAGCATTAGTCATGAATATATAGATAGTGTCAAATGCAATTTAACCTTCCTGTGTCATGTAAGTGAAGATAGATTTGTGTCTCAGTATTTGATAGTTTAGAAATATCCTTGGGTTTCCAGCCCATGTAAACATTTAGAAAGCTTTTAACCTAGTGACCATGATAATTTATTTGAACTACTAGGATATTAAAAAGAGATCATCAAACATTTGCATTAGCTAAATGAAATTTATCCCCAAAGGCAATGATATCCTAATTGACATTCTAATATGTATGATAATTAGAATGTTAAAAAATAATTTCTATAGAATCTGTAAACCAATATTACACATGCAAATAATATATTTTAAGGAACATTTTAGTTCCTCAAAGAAAGATGTATTCATATTTTTGAATTTATTTGTCTCTCTTCATTTATTTTTTTTGAAAAAGAATTAAATGTGAAAAAAACCACATGATCAAAGTTCGTGTCTCCGTCACCTGAGGGTCTACATTATAATCCTACTGATTTCTAACCTCATCAAATTTCAGTAAGTACCATTTTGACAATCCCAAATACTGTGTGCTTGGGGGCAAACACTCTTTTACATTGAGGTTGTGAGAACAATGATCTGCTGCTCTTTATTAGGAAGCACACCTTCTCTAAAGCTGTAAGTAATAGAGGGGGACATAGCAAACTGCTTAGAGGATGGCCAAGGATTATACCCAATTTGATAGCACATGTACAAACTGTGATATATTTTTCAGTGTTTCAAATGCCTTTTTAATTTCTTGAGGAAACTATGCTTATCAGGTAGGGTATTGATGAGGTGATTGATACCAATGTTAGGGGCTCAAACTGCTCAGGGCTTTAGTACTGCATCTGTTCCAGAGGGGTAGAGAGATTCAAAGATTTTTATATTACAAATGCCCATGTGTGAGGGAAATGTTTCTGGAGAGTGGGTAAAGAAAGGAGAGGAAGGAAATAAATCAGACAATCAGCAGTCATAAATTTTCCTTGCCTTCATGTTTTATTCTAATGAAAAGCTGATTTTGATGCTCTCAGATGAGTGGAATACAGTTGATCTTTTTTTTTTTATTTTTTTTTATTATATTATGTTAGTCACCATACAGTACATCCCTGGTTTTTAATGTAAAGTTCGATGATTCATTAGTTGCGTATAACACCCAGTGCACCATGCAATACGTGCCCTCCTTACTACCCATCACCAGCCTATCCCATTCCCCCACCCCCCTCCCCTCTGAAGGCAGCCCACGGAATGGGAGAATATATTTGCAAATGATACTACAGATAAAAGACTGGTATCTAAGATCTACAAAGAACTTCTCAAACTCAATACGCAAGAAACAAATAAACAAATCATAAAATGGGCAGAAGATATGAACAGACACTTTTCCAATGATAACATACAAATGGCTAACAGACACATGAAAAAATGTTCAAAATCATTAGCCATCAGGGAAATTCAAATCAAAACCACACTAAGATACCACCTTATGCCAGTTAGAATGGCAAAATTGACAAGGCAACAAACAATTGCTGGAGAGGATGTGGAGAAAGGGGATCCCTCCTACATTGTTGGTGGGAATGCAAGTTGGTACAGCTACTCTGGAATACAGTTGACCTTTTTGACTAAAGTGCATGGTCCACTCATACACAAATTTGTTTCAATAAATACAGTACTGTAAATGTATTTTCTCTATCTTACAATTTTAATAACATTTTCTTTTCTTTAGCTTACTCTATTGCAAGAATATAGTATATGATACATATCATACAAAAGATGTGTTAATCAACCATTTATGTTATCAGTATGGCTTCTGGTCAACAGTAGGCTATTAGCAGTCAACTTTTGGGGAGCCATAAGTAATATACATATTTTCAGCTGTGCCAGGGTTGGCATCCCTAATGCCCAAATTATTCAAGGGTCAACTGTATTATTATAGTTCATGTTCCACCAACCTGAATGCAAGCATCATAAGGGCAGGGGATTTTGACTATTTGATTTATACATAGCCACAGTTCTAAGAACAGTGACTGGAATATAGAAGTTTAATAAATATTAGTTGAATGGACAACTAAATTTTTCATCATATTTTCCAGAGTTGAAATTTTCTCCTCTGGCCTAACAGTAAGTATGAGAAACACATTACCATAATATATGTGCAGTTATTATAAAACAATCATGTATATAGGCATAGACTATGCCCCTAAACCCAGTGAGGTTAAAAAACAAAACAAAACAAAACGCATAAACTTAGCCACAAAGAGAGTCCGATTACAAAATGACTTAACCAATACAAGTACATCATCACACTAAAAGAAAAGATTTCAGCCAACAAAAAGCCAATAGTACCATTATAGTTTTAATTCTATATAACTAGAGAAGTCATAGCGTTTCCTGACATCAGAACTTGAGATACCATGAACATGTTCATACATCTTGATAAAAGTTTGTTTTCCTTATTTTTTGTATTTGAACTATGTTTCCCTGAGGTCTCTGGTAAGCTGAAATAATGGCCCCCAAAGATAATCAGATCCTGATCTCTGGGAACTGTGAATATTACTGTAAAAAGAAACTTTACAGATATGACTCAGTTAAGGATTTTGAGATGCAGAGATTATCCTGAATTAAACAGCTGGGCTTAAATATAATCAAAAGTATCGTTATAAAAGCAACATAGGGGGAGATACTACCACAGAAGTGAAAAGGTGATGAGATGACCTCAGCAGAGAGAGGAATTTGAAGATACTAGGCTATTGACTTTAATGGAGGAAGAGGCCACAAGCCAAGAAATGCAAGGAGCAAGCTGCAGAAGCTGGAAAAGGCAAGGCAAAGGGTTCTCCTCTAAAGCCTCCAGAGGGACCAGAGCCCTGCTGACCTCTTGATTTAGGCTCACTGAAACTATCTCAGACTTCCAGCCTTCAGTACTGTAAGAAAATACACTGGTACTATTTCAGTGCACAAAGGTTGAGAAAATTTTTTAAAACTGTCCTAGTAAATGAATATGGAAACTGTCAAGATAGGTTCAGGCAGCTTTCACAGGGTAAGTCTATGAAGAAAGGGTTAAAAGAGGTCAAATGTTAACCAAGAAAATTGCAGGTAGTGAATTCTTGGAATCAAAGGGTAAAATGAATTTGTATTTAGTGAGCTATATTTCCCAAAGGAAAACTGGTAGATTTAAATCCCATGACAAATACAGCATTAAATGAATAAGAGATAAAACCGTATTTCAAAATCAGTAAAATAATTCTAATTGGTCTTTAATTAAAATGGTGAGAAATATCCTCCAAGTGCAAATGTTTATGTGTTGAAAGTCTTGATTATTCAAGAATAATAGTGTAAGTACCAAATAAGTGTTAAAATAGTTTTAAAATCTTAACACACAAGTATTAAATAGGTATAATATATACTTTGAAATGCATCAAAGACTAAGTCAAAAATAATATTTTACTATCACTGATATTAAACTTTGAGCAGAAATATAGAATTTTAAAGCCAGGAAGGACATTTAGTAAACGTATTCCAAGTAACTATGCAAGTTTCAGCATCTGTGATCATTCAGATTGACATTATGGCTGCCAAAAGTACTGTACTGAGGTAGGCGGTAATACCAACTCTTGTTTTGGAGAGAACTAATGTCATCATCAACTGTGAAGTAGTCCATGGCCAGCTGTGGGCAAGACTGATGCCTTATTTTCCATGTATGTGCCAGCCTTTGTCGAGTTCACTTTTTTCCTCATATGCCTGAGACGCAGAATAAGAGCTTGAGCATAGACTAAGTCATCAAGTGAAAAGTTAGCAAGAGTGATGGGATTTTAACTTTGATCTCCTAAAATAAATGATTCTCTCTTCTTATGCTTGAAAATAGATTTAGGTGGAAAATTTAGATAACTTAAGATAACATAAGAACCATCCTATGAGATCTGAACTAATGTTTCCTTTGCCCCATTGGTAATCTTTCCTACATCAAGTAGAGGCATTCTACTTTATTCTAACACCTTACATAAAAACTAGCACACCCAATCTTAGGGACCACTAAATGACACTATGCTTCTGAAATTCACCAAGTGAGTGGGTAAAGTGTAAATGTATTAAATAACACCAATACATGAAACCCAACAACCAAAGATGATACTGTATATGTTTTTCCTGTTAAAGTTTCAAATATTATGTAACAAAGAAAAAGAAAGAAAAGATACTCATGCTTTAGGAGCAAAACACTGTTCCTTTCTTGCTTTCTAGGTTCTTTGGCTGATCTAATAATTAAATTGACATAAAACAGATTAATAGGAGAAAAACAAATTTAAATTCCTACTCACAGGAGCTCCTAGAAATATGAGACTTGAAGAACTGAACAAAGCAGGCAGCTTTTCTACCTTTTAGACAACAAAACAATAAACTTGTGAAGAATTGACAAGACAAAGAATTTTGGGCTTGGGACAGTAAATTAGTAAAGAATTGACAAGTTTGTTTTATATAACATTTTCACCCTTGGATTCCCTATCCCTGGCGATAATGATGATTCCTTTCCCCCTGGTACAGAGAGGGTACCTTTCACTTAAGAGACTTACTTCCTGCCTTCAGGGAGACAAAGGACATCAGTGTCCTTCTTGCCTTGGTTGTTTCTTATGTAACCTTAATTCAAAATAATCAATATGCCAAGGTGGCATATTTGGAGAAGGCTGACCTGAACCTCATCAATGCGTAAGAAAGATGTTAAGGAATTTTTTATAAGTATCATGCTGTGTTTTTAATAGCTATGATATTATCTCTGCTTTTAAGATAGATCGAGTTTTTAACATGCAAAACATTATATTCATAAAATGTCATACATATCTCTAGTGAAGCTAGACCTTGTTATCCATTTGCATTTACTAATCTTGTTTATTCAAGCCTAATTAATAGCAGAAGAAAGTTTGGAAATTAAAGGTTGCCCTTGTGGCATAGTCACCAGTTATTGAAAGATTTGGAAATCAATGTACTTTATTAATTAGTAGTGATTTTGCTTTCAACTAAGCAGATAATAAAAATGGGCATGTCTGTCTCACACGACATAAGATTAATAAGTAACATGAGAGCGACTGATTCTGTCCTTACATATAAATCTTGGCTATGAGAGAGTTTGTGCCATTGATCAAGAATATAGATATCCTAGTTGGTTTTATGTAATGGCTGGTCAATGATGGAAAGAAATGTTCCAAATATCTCCAAATACTTCTGAACAATGTTTCCTATCTTCTGCTCTTCAGTATATCCAACCTGAAGAGAATAAAGCAAGAAAAGAAAAAAATAGCACAAAACAATAGGGTGTGAAAACCAAGAATGATAAAATTGATTCTACTTTTTATGCCAAAGCTAATACAGCATAGAATAACCTAGACTGATTGAAAGATTTGTAACTCAATGCACTTTATCATTAGTGTCTCTCCTTTTCAGTTTATCAGCTAATAAATGTATCACAAGAAAATGTGTTTTGTTTTTTGGGGTTTTTTTTCTTTTCTGCCCTAGCTCCTTGATAGCAATTGTACACCAGAGGTCCTGAAGAGCCTCAATTCTTTATGTAACCAGACTTTCCACTTCCATCTCAGGAACTGGTTGAGCCCCAGGTTAACTTCTCAATAATATTAGAATTGATATATATTTAAACTAGAATTGTCTTGACTGTTAACTCCACATCAGAGTCTCATAAAAACAATGAGCAAAGTTGAGAGGAGTGTTCAGCCTTCTGGGAAATCTTCAATGTGGGGGATGGGAGCAGTATTAGAATTCAGCTGGGTTTGCAGAGTGAAGGCGTGTCAGAAAGAGGAAATCAGGATTAAAAGGAGTGCAGTTGATGTTGAGAGGAGGGTGTCAGAAATGCTAAGTCGATGATTTGATTCAAACAAAACACCCACATGGGGAGGACAGCGGAATCATGTTCAAGCAAACTTGTATTGACAATGAATTCCTTAACCCTCCCCTGCCTCGGTTATGGTCATTCCACGAGATTTTCTTCTCATCTTTCTTAGTTATCTCAGCTACCCCAATAAGGTCAACCATCCCTCTTTTGAGAGCTTCCTGAATTACTATATGGTGGTTCTGAATTACATAGAAATGGGTCTGAATTTTGCCATGTCAACTTTCTTAAGCAAACCTGTTGCAAGTTAATAACTCTTATCTGTATAATGAGTATAATATTGGCCTTAACCATTTAAGTTCATTGTGAGAATTAAATAGGATAGAGAATTAAAACAGGGTATTTTAAATGTTTAATAAAACTTCAACCAGAGTAAGTACTCAAAAAATATTGAAAACTGGAATGATTATATCTATGAAAATTTGCTCTTATATTTCCATTTGAATCAACACTCTGATTCATCCCTTCATTACTTTACATCTAAATGTCTACAATTCCTTTTTCTTTTTGGCAGTGTCTTTTTGAATTCTTCTCCATGGTCATTATTTTAACAATAAAAAATTTAAAAAGGGAAAAGAAGAAAGCATTACTAATATCACTATAACATTTTCTATGCATGTTTTAAATAATTTAGTTTTTACTGCAAATTATATTATATAACCTGTAATTTACATAGCAATTTAAATATGGTATTTCCTTCATTATTAAATAAACATTGCATAAAGATTGTTTTGAGTTTCATAGTATTATTTTATGTGAACATACTAGAATCTAGAATTTATTTAACCAATTACTCTTTTTTTATTATTTAAAGAATACTGCGATGATTGTGTTTACGAATTTTTCTTGTTTGAGGATTCTGGGAAGCTCGTTTTTCCCCCTTAATGTAAATTCCTTGAGTTGGTATTTCTGAGACAAATAAAATGAGCTTATACATTATATATTTTTTAGTAAATTTTCTTTCCAAAAAATTCACAGTAATGTCCATCCTCAGCAGCCATATACATTTTACTTTATTCTCATATGTTCTGAGCAACACTTTCTAAAAATATTTGATAATTTTGTAATGATGAAACCACTTTGTATTTCATATCTCTCACTTCAGTTTTCCCTTTTGACCTGTCCAGCTTACCACCACCAGATTCGTATTCATAATCACTGTTTTACAAAGTACTTCCTATACAAAATATTCAAGAACTCCCCCTTGCCATCCAACTGAAGTTCCAACTTCAGTTTTTACCTTAGAATTGAATACTTTCACAGTGTGATCATGACTATTTTTCATGTCTTATCAACTTATCTGCCATCTAAAATTGTGATTTCATGCTCCTTTGGGACCGACCTTCAAGGTTCATTCTATGTACTCTGAAGAGTCCCTCACTTACATTAACTCTTTTCAGATCTCCGGTTCTTATACTTAGCTGACTGAACAACAGCACTTGGATCTTTCAAAGGCACCATAACCCTAACACATTCAAAACAGAACTAAAATATATTATTCCTACATCTTTCCCCTTTCTGAACATGGCAACTATCCATGCAGTTCCTTAGGTCAGAAACGCTCTTCACCAAATCCACCATCTGAACTACCAGCAAGCCTGTTATCTCTACCTGTACAATGTATCTCAACTCCTAGCATGTTTCTCCATGCCCACTGCAGCCACCTTGCTCAACCTACTTGCACGTTTTCTGGGAAATGCTGCAGCCTGTTGGCACATCATCCTAACTCCATGCTTACCCTTCTCTCCCCTTCTCCTCATATTGACCAGACTGACAGAAAAGTTTAAAGAAAAGACCAGCTGAATTTCACCAACTCATTTTTCTTTTTTTTTTTTTTAAGATTTTTTTATTTTTATTTATTTGGCAGAGATAGAGACAGCCAGCGAGAGAGAGAACACAAGCAGGGGGAGTGGGAGAGGAAGAAGCAGGCTCTCAGTGGAGGAGCCTGATGTGGGGCTCGATCCCATAACGCCAGGATCACGCCCTGAGCCGAAGGCAGACGCTTAACCGCTGTGCCACCCAGGCGCCCCCCCAACCAACTCATTTTTCTATGCATGTTTTTACTTAGTTCAGTTTATTCTCCTTTTTAAAATTCATCATTAAAAGATTATTATAACATTATAACATATAAAAGATTGTCATTCTCTAAGTAAAACTTCAATGGCTTCTTATTATACTTGCAATAAAATGCAATCTCTGTATCATGATTTATTAGACCTTAAACAATCTGACCTTGCCAATCTCTCCAGCTTCATTTTGTGCTACTCTCTACTTCACACACTATGCTCCATGTACATTAGCACCTCTCACACGCTCAAAAGTGTCAAGTTCTTTCTTGTGGTAGGACTTCTGCACATGCTGTTTCTATATGAAAAACCCAAGTCAGCCTCTCCTTTGACTATGAATTGTATGTTTGTTTTTACAATGCAAATATGGTTATATGCCACCCTATCTGATAGAAGATCCTATAGGGGATTCAAAGGCTCTGAGCTGATCAGGGAAAAGATAACCACAAAAACACAAACTTTGTTTGAGTGACACTGACAGTTTGCATGCAAGGTAATCTCTTACAGCATGGGGCCACCCAAGATTATAGTCTTGGGGATAGGGATACCATCCAGAAGAGGAAGGCAAAGGAACTCTTGAGGGAGCGAAGGACTGGCTACGGACTCTAATGTGTCTTGATGGATGTTGCTCAGCAACATAGTGTGGAGGTTCCAGGTTAGAAGCTTGGAAGGGCAGCAATAGTTGGAGACTTTTCAGCCCAAAGTTTTATCTAATCTACGGCCAGTTGATGTTGAGCACAGTTTCCCTACATAAGCAAATCAGACAGTCCTAATGGCTAAAACCCTGCTTATTTGTATTATGTTCAAACAATTTTGTGTATAAAATTTTGAGTTTGGCAGAGGGATTTTTGAGCTAACAGATCCCATCCTGTCATAAAGTAAACAATTTAAGGACCAAAATACAAGACTACCTTTGGTTCATGTATATAGCAGGTACTTCTTTGAAAAAGCTTATTATAGCATAGAGAACTATTATGAATTTTTCGATTGAGATTCTACTACATATTTGATCACCCAAACTTGTGGGTCCAAAATAACACACAAAGTCAATATTTTTAATAAATATATACTAAGAAATCTTTCTTTTTCCTTTTCTTTTTTTTTAGAGAGGGAGAGTGGGGTGAGGGTCAGAGAGAGAATCTTAAGCAGGCTTTCTGTCCAGCATGAAGCCCAACGCAGGGCTTGATCTCACAACCCTGAGATCATGACCTAAGCTGAAATCAAGAGGCAGCTGCTTAACCGACTGAGCCACCCAGGCACCTTCTAAGAAATCTTATCAGGAACTATGCCACATTGAAGTCTTCAGTTTTCCCTAAATCAGTTTTCTAGTTTTACAACTTAGTCATGGAACTAAGAATGTAGGAATTAGGATTATTAATCATCTGCTTGATATTAATGATCCTCCTAAAACTCTCTCTCTCAATCTTTACTTTTTAGAATATTTCTAATCTATCCTGACTGGTTTACTAAATGTCAGTAATATTCTCTTACTCAGAATTTTATAGCTATCCATTACAAAGTTAAATATATGCTAGATTTTCTTACATTTCTTCATTTCTGACAAAACTTTAGATTGACAATGAAAAAAAGGGAGAAGACACAAATAACTAAAGTGAGAAATAAAGGTGGGGATAGACTACTGATCTTATTGAAATAAAGAGGAGAATGAAGGAATACAATGAACAGTTGTATGCCCAAAACAGTAGATGAGCCAAATGAAGTGGAAAAATTTCTGGAAACTAATTAATTAACCTGACTCAAGAAGAAATAGAATATCTCAATAGATCTGTAAGAAGTAAAGAGATTGAATCAGTAATTGAAAACTTCAGGGCCAAGAAAAGTCTAGGACCAGATGGATGCTTTCACTGGTGAATTCTACAAAACATTAAGAACACCAATCCTTCTCAAACTCTTCCAAAAAACCAAAAAGGAAGGAACACTTTCTAACTCATCCTATGAGGCCAGCATTACCCTGATTCTGATACGGAAGCCAAATAAAGACATCACAAGAAAAGAAAAATGCCGACCAAAATCTCTTAGGGAAACAGACATAAAAATTCTCAACAAAAGGCTAGCAAACCAAACCCAACAGGATATCAGAAAGATTATATATGACCCAACCCGGTGGGACTTGTCCAAGGAATGCAAGTGTGACTCAACATAAAAAAAAATCAATTAATGTAATATACCACATTCATAAAATGAAGGAAAACAATGACATAATCATCTCAATAGACACAGAAAGGGCATTTGGCAAACTCCAACACTCTTTCATGATTATAAAAGACTCAGAAAGCTAGGAATATAAGCGAACTTCTTCTATATGACTAGAGGATATTTATTTTAAAAACTCAAAGTTAATATCATACTCAATGGTGGAAGACTGAAAGCTTTCCCCTAAAATCTGATTCAAAAGGGTAGGGGATAGGAAGTTATTGCTTAATGGGCACAGAGTTTCTGTCTGGGATGATGGAAAGGTTTTAAAAACAGTGATTATGGTTGCACAATATTGTGGATATAATTAATGCCTCTGAGTTGTAACCGATATAATTAATGCCCCTGAATGGTTAAAATCTCGTATTGTATGCTATATATTATTTTAACACAATAACATTTAAAAATGCTTTACTAAAATTAAGTAAACCAAATATTAGAAAAGAAATTTAAACAAACTTTAAAATGATTTTTAATGAGCTTGTAGCATTTATTCCAAGTTACTAATGCTTAAAACCACAGGAAGAATATATATTTAGTACAATACATACTAGAAAAATATAACTAGGGGCTCCTGGCTGGCGCAGTCAGTGGAGCACGCAACTCTTGATCTCAGGGCCGTGAATTTAAGCCCCATGTTGAGTGTAGAGACTACTTAAAAATAAAATCTTTAATATATGTAAAACTATCAGCTGTAATTGAGTGATATGGTTTGTTGCTGAAATACACTGATTTAAGATGAACTTTTAAAAAGTATATGTTGTCTGGAGATATGACAAAAGTGAGTTTTTAGCTTACACTAACTATCTAAAATGCAAGGTATGATAGCTTTATAAGGCATAAAAGACATGAATTATGATCTCTATTTTGCAAATGACAGGGGACTAGAATAAGTAACTAGGAATGTACATTAGTGTATCCCTAGCACATGGAAGAATGCCTAGGACAGAGCAAGTACTCAGTGAATATTTTTGAATCAACAAATAATGATCCAGTATTAAAGGGATCCAACATTAAAAATATGTATATAATATTAAAACCATATCAAGTATTTAAGATGAAGAATAAATCACTAAGACTGAAGAGAGTAGGCAGATAGTTTGGGAAAGCAACTTTCAAGTCACTCTCCCTTTAACTAAAATCGTAGCTTATTGGCAGCAACCTATCCTTGCATGGCCATCAGCTTTGCATGTGGCCAGACGCTGTTTTAAGTATTAAAGATACCTATTATGAATATGCCACATCTAGCCACAAGCAGCTTCTGTATAATTATAAAAGGTATTGCCATCCCACTGGTTCTGTGAAGCTTTCCATAATGACTTCAACCTTCATTGATCATGTCTTGTTGCACGGGATCCGATCACACTATTTGGCTCACCTTTATTGTTATTTATCTGAATTCGGGGCCATAATAAAACAGCTATAGTATTTTTGTTTGCTTTAATCCACGGCAACTAGAATTTTGTACAGCAGGCAGTAGCTTCAAATTATTTGGGAAAAGGATAGTTGGGAGTTGGAAGGAATATAACTGAGAAGAATGTGGCTTTTAAATTTTTTTTCTTCTTCTCAATATAGGGAGCAATAGATTCAAAGAAGAAAGAAAATTAGTAGCCCCACTGTGCTTTTAAGAAGATGGTTTTTCTGGCAGAAGTCTTATACAAAACACTGGAACATTGGTAAATGACTAAATAGGCCCAGCCACAAAAGCAGTCTTCGTGCTAGACAGATAGAAAAGAGGAGAAAAATTCTATAATTTACTGTGTATCATTAATAGATTAATAACATGAAATCAATTTTGTACTGAAGATTGTTGGACTGAAAACAAAATCCATAGAAGCATCAGGGCTAAGTTCTTCTTGGCTTTTGTTTCCATGTATAGCAGTATGGCCTCTTAAAGGCAAAAATAGAAATGGAATGAGCCTGTAACCATAGAAACTGCATGTAGCAGTTAGGGGGAAATGCACTTAAGATGTAAAAACACCAAGTGAATATACAGTACATAACAAAAACATATTCGTAGTTGTCAAACTGAAGTACAAGTGTGAATATTTTTCACAATAGTTTTGGCTAGTAATCCTACGTCTTAAGGAGATACCTGCTAAAAACATAAATCTCACTGTATAGCTCCAAAGATTAAAAGGTGAAAAAAAATAAAAACTCTTTTCTGATAATTGTAGCCTTTGAGTAGGCTAGAAAGAGATTAATAGGAAACAAATAGGACTTAAGTTCAATTTTACTTAAAGATATATTACACTCTTTAATCAATAACCAAATACTGTTTATTGACTATATAATAGTTCCAGTGAAAAACTAGTGTTGCTGTACTTAATTTTCTAGAAAAATAAATGATAGTATTTATTATTCAAGCCAAACTAACAAAGACCTGGACATTATGAATGTCCAGGAATTATGATAAGAATGTCCAGGAATTATGATAAGAACAAGGGGAGTATAAAAAAGGATCAAGGGTAGAGAATTGATTATCAAACAGAAAAGAATATGTCAAAATTGCATAGAACTTACATTTTTAAAATTATTAGTATATGCATATGCTACACTTTTCCATTGTAGACTCTATCCGAATGACATTTAATAAACAGAATAGTCTTCTGCTTACTGTCTTACTCCCCAAGCAGACAGTAAACTCCTCGGGACTGAGTCACACCTGTTCATCCTGATAACCTCAGTGCCTAGCGCTGTGCCTTACATGGAGTAAGGACCTCTGATATTTGCTGAATGACTAAAAGAATAAAAAGACTTTATAAAAATCAAACAAAGTGGTTATGAGCTGGTGAAATGAGGTGGTAAATTGCGGGGGGGGGGAGGGTAAGAGATGAAACCAAAGATACTAGAAAGTCATTAGAGTTTCTAGTCAAACCACAATCACAAAAATGCAGGTCTGAAACTATCTGGAGATGTATGTACAAGAAGGCTACCGACTTCTGGTATTTGTATTGCCAAAGGAACATCAAGCCTGTGACTGCTCCCAAAAAAATCCCAAGTCCTTAAAATGCATCAACAGAAAGCAGATCAAGAGCTCAACAGCCCACACAAAAAAGTGAAGTCTCTCCAATGGACATGGACAAGGGATAAATAACCTCATGGAATGTGAAGCAGGCCAGGAAGGACAACAGACAATATACAAGGGGCACCACTCTTACCCCAGAACGCAGACCCAGAGAGCATCGGATCTGGCATCTGAGGCTGTTACTCCATTTCTGGATCATGCAAAGCAGATGATTTTTGTAATTTCTGCTCAATGGGATTTGTAAATGCCTAGGAACCCGTGATTAATGCCTGTCTTCATTCTTTCCACTTATCAGTAGCAGTTGTTTAGCAACTGTCCTATTCTTACTCTGTTACTCCATACTGAGGGTATGTTAGTTGTGGGTGGGGATCCACAGATAATTCATCTTTTATCTTATAGTGGGTCAGACCATGAGGATCAATATCCAGACATAATGGAAAGAATGACAACTTATTCCTGGACTTTGAACTGGATAGAACAGCAACGGTCTTTGGGGTTGTTAGTTGGAGAAGGGATGAATGAATTGTGTGTGTGGGAAGAAAAATACACAAACATTGGACCCATCACAGTAATTTTCTTTAGAAGAGATGACTGGGCACTCACAGTATCTGTTCTCCACAAATAGTTTGGCTGAAAACATAGCCACCCAACTAAAGACTATGTTTCCAGTCTCCCTTGCTCTTGGTATGGACATGTTTCTATATGCTGAACAATGGAATGTTAAGTGAATCTAATGTAAGCAAATGGCTGATCAGGTTCTGAAAAGGAAAGGACAATGTTCTGCATTTCCTTCTTCCACTCATCTCACTGGTGGAACTCAGACACAACGGCAGGTGCTACCCTGCCACATTATGCTACAGGACAAATGTGTAAAGAAAGAAGACAGAAGAAGCAGAGCTCCAGGTACTGTGGGGATTACCATATGATCAGCCCTGAACTTCTGTTTTTCTAGTTCTTGTTATAGAAGTTCAACCAGCTTTTTGATTTTTAAGTAACAATGGACAATTTATATAATTTTCCTTTTCTTCATATCTAAAATGTATATAATAATGCAGCTGCTTCTTATGGTTCTTGGGAGGATTAAACCAGATCATGCCGTGAAAACTCTTAGTATGGTTTCTGACACATGGTAAGTGATAACTAATATAACTAATATAATAAACTCGGCTCTACTTTAATTTAAACTTTGGAATATAGGAATGACTACAATTAACAGTGGCATTCTGCCTCCTTCATACCTGGCCCTCCTCACTCACCAAACTATCCTTTAGTATTTTAAAAGCTGATTGATTTTTGGATGCTGGGTGGCTCAGTGGGTTAAGCAACTGCCTTCAGCTCAGGTCATGCTCCCAGGATCCTGGGATCGAGTCCACATTGGGCTCCTTGCTCAGTGAGGAGCTTGCTTCTCCCTGTACCTGCCCCTCCTTCTGCTTGTGCTCTGTCTGTCTCTTTCTCAAATAAATAAAAAGTCTTTTAAAAAAAAGCTGATTGATTTTTGGTAAAGTGAATAAAAATTTATGTTGAATCTTAATTGCCAATCATGTTTATTACTCCACACACATCCCTCCACACTAGTAAAAATTTCACACAGCTAAATTAGCCATTGGCTTCACATTCAGGTTGTATACAAAGTAAGATGGAATTCCTCCTTTACAGGCCAATTTTACTTCTGAAAAATCTTCCATTCAATATTTTGGATAAGCATCCAAGAATAAATTATTTTCCTATATAAACCAATAATAATCATCTCACTTAACGTTCCTCAAGTTTCATCTATGTTGCATACTATAAGATTTCCCTCTCTTCTAAGGCTAAATAATATTACATTGTATGTATATACCACATTTTTTATTAATTTATTTTTCAGTGGACATTTTGGTTGTTTCCACAATTTAGTTACTGTACACTTAAAAAATCTGTTAAGAAGGCAAATCACATGTTAAATGTTCTTAACCACAATACATTCTATTTTAAATTGCTAATTTAGCTGGCCATATTTTTATTAAGTATCATAATTTGCTTTTAAATAGCTCACCATATCTCCATACTGGGAATTATTTTCCTTCTTCCACATTAAGCATGTATTTTCAAAGTTTTGCATCTACTAATTCCAACATGCTCTAATAGCCATTATATATTTAATAGAACATTTCATTAATATATAATAAAAACAGATCAGACAAGAATTAATTTGAGAGAAAGCTTCGTAAATGTTTTCTGATGGTAAATATCATTTAATGACTTTCTGGAAAGAGCTATATCTCACCACTAACCTCAGCACATAAATTTTGAGGAATCAACTTTAGTAAGTAACAGTGGTGGAGATTTAGCATTATATGGACCACTACATATCAATGCATACAAAATTGGTCATTGAGAAGACTGATCATCTAAGTGACAGGTTGTCTGATTTATGAGAAGCAATGCTTGGTGTTGACTCTGAAATTCTGTATTTAGCTACAAATATTCAAAAATATGGGCTAAAATTATATTGCTTATGTTGGTTCTTCTATTGGCTATCTCCTTCTGAGTAAGTTTTTAACTGTTCAACATATCATTTTCCTCACTTATAAAAGAGAAATGGGAATAGTTTAACTGAAATTGATGTAAAAATTAAAAAATATAATTCATATGTGGTACTCATTGCATGTTAGAAAATAGTAAGTCCCTGACCATTCCACCTATTATCATAATTTTTAACTTTTTATTTTGATATAATTAAAGATCTATGTGCAGTTACAAAGACATGTACAGGTAAATGCCATCTATCCTTTACCCAGCACCCTTCTATGTTTGCATGTTGTCATTACAGTATTAATACCAGAAAATTGACATTGGCAGATGCCACAGAGCCTATCTGGGTTCTATCAGTTATACATGCACTTATTTGTGTATGTGTGTGTGTGTGTGTGTGTGTGTGTATTTATGTGTTTGTGTATGTGTAGCTCTATGCAATTTTAATCACATACACAGCTTCCTCACATCACCAAAATCAAGAAACTAAGCTGTACCATCCTTCATGTTACTCCTTTGTAGCCATACCTGCCCCATCAGGCTTCCCATCCCTAACTTCTGGCAAGCAATGATCTATTCTCTATCTTTAAATTTTTGTTTCATGTTTTAATGTCATGTGAATAATAGACTAAGAATAGCTATGTGCCAATAATGTAGCTGAAATGTTTACACTTTGCTCTTCATACTCCTGGTCATTTCTTGAAGAGTTGTTTTCCATAACTACCAAAACACAAAAATATAAATGAAGAAAAAATGCATTCATTAGGGGACTACTTATTTCAAGTTTTATTTTTAGTTCCTACTATTTCTGAGGTCCTAGGCTTAGTCTAGGATTTTAGAGCCCAAGGCTTACAAAACTTTTCTGTTAAGAATCATAGCTAAAGCTCTTAGCTAATTTCCACAGCTGAAGAAAAAAAAAAAGTCTGTGTTAACATCTTTCATTCCAATGTTGATTGTTTGTATTAAGAGGAAAGAAGACTAACATGTTATTGAGTTCCAACAATGTACTAAGTACTGTGCTAAGGAGCACTGTATGCACATTTTTGCTTTTGTCTGTGTAATATCTCTAAAAGGAAAGTATTATCATTTTAATTTTAAAGCTCATGAATCAAAGTCTCAAGGAAGTTAAATATTCATGTTTCTTTTTGACCTCTCAGTTATCAGATTAATATTCATCTCAATATCTATAAAATATGTCCTCTACAGGCAATAAAATCTTAATATTTCTCTTATTAGTTTTACCTATAAAAATCTCAACCAATGATTACTTAAACAAAAACATGTTTATTATATTTAATAAAATAGTTGCTCATTACAGCAGGAATACTATATAAGTCCCAGTTTCCGATTGTTTAGATCATTAGTGTCTTACCTCCTGCCACAGATTTTAGCTATTTGATGGATATGATTATGAGGACAAGCAGAGATCAATAATCCCAAACTTTGACAGCTCCAGAAGTTTCTTGGTTTGGGACAAATTTATAAAATCTGCAAATCTTATGGCTGTTACTCCCAATGACGTTTGCCCACTTATTCATTAGTCAGTACTAATATATTTTTTTAAGATTTTTTTTTTTTTATTTGACAGAGACAGAGAGTACACAAGCAGAGGGAGCAGCAGAGGGAGAGAGGGAAGCAGGCTCTCTGCTAAGCCTGATGTAGGACTTGATCCCAGGATCATGACCTGAGTCAAACGCAGACGCTTAAACAACTGAGCCACCCAGGTGCCCTAGTACAAATATTTTTTTTAAAAATTGACCCTACTATCACTAACAGTAAAAAAGAGGGTGGTAGTAGAAATTACATTTCATGCTGTAAGAAAAGGTTAGCGTGGATTACTGCCATTTCAATTCCCATAAGTACTACAAGAAGGCAAGGATGGCAAAACATTAAGACCGATAAACAATAAAGAATCTTTAAGGAAACAACGTATTTCTGATCTCTAAAGTTTCCTTGGACTGAGAAAATTTGTCTGATTACAAAGTCAGGGTGAAAGTGTCTGTCTGGACATTTGGAGTGGTGGGTACCGGGCTTCTGGATGCTTGGTGGAGAGTGTGTGTGTGTGTGTGTGTGTGTGTGTGTGTGAGCATTTGAAATAGGCTTTGCCATTCAAGGTCGAGCAACCCTTAAGTTGCCAAGTTAAGTACAAATCAATTCTGTCAAACTCTAAAAAACTTTCTTTTGCCTTGAGAACTAAGCTCAGGAGTATTCACTTCCTATCATAACAGGATATTCAAATAATTTCTTAGAATACTAAATAATTATTCATTTTAAGAGTTTTATATGTCAACAATAAAAAATCCAATTTTTTTCACTAACTTAATCTTACAGTCTTTATTCTTGATACCTATCAATAAGCTCAGTAATTTTTGATATGCTAGATTTTAGGGTTGTTTTTAGCAAGTCCCTATTCCCTAAGTTTCTTGGTATGTCTTATTACATGGTGAGTAAAGAGAGAGGTTTTCTCAAGAGCCGGATGATCTGTGTTTAAATCATGGCTCCACTATTCACTGTCATAAGACCCTGGATAAGTCAGTCCACCTTTCTGACTTTTTTTCTATCAGTGAATTGCAAGTGAGTAGTGCCCACTTCACAGGGATCCTATATTAAATAAAGTCAATCATCTAACGGGTATAGTGTCTTTCCTGGTCCATAGTAAGCACTATTAAATTGGAAATATTACTATTACAGTAGTGAAAGTGTATCAGACACTCTATTAATCCCCAAAGACTTAAAATGAATAAAATATGATCCTGACTGCAATGAGCTCACTGTTTAGTAGGTGTCAATTTCTAAAATAGAAGTTTACATAAGATATAGCTGGTTACAGAGCAGAATGGCCAACTATATCCGAGGAAATTAGCAATGGATTTCTTGAAGAGGTGTCATTTGACCTGAACTTTAAAGAATAAATAGGAGATTATCAAGACAAGGAGATGAGTCAAGGTATTCTGGGAGGTAGGAACAACACTTACAAAGTCAAAGAAACAAGTAATTGTCAGAGAAAATGTGGTGCAGTTCTGCTCAGGAATCAATTATCAGAGGAAACTGATGGGCGCTAGGGCTAGAGAGAATTGGGATCTGGGTAATGCACTCTATATTAAGGAGTATAAACATTTTGATTAGAAAATTGGAGGTAACTGGTATTTAAGAGGTTTTTATTAAGAAAGAGACATATCCCATGAGGGTCAGTGAAAAAATTAATTACAGGAAAGCTTAACAAGAGAATTAAGGAAAACTAATCTCATGAAAATAATCACAATAACTGAGGCAGAACTAATGTTTCTGAAGTTTTATATCCCCATCTTATTCTCAATAGAAAAAAGCTTATCTACAGATTGTGGCTTCTAGGAAAGTTATTAAAACAAAATCTATATATAATGAATACGCTGAATTAGCAAACCAGGTGGTGTGGAGGAGTGATCTAGGCATGTCTCAACCACCAAACACAAATTAATCTATTTATATGTGTTATTATCGTTATTAAACAGAAAAAAAAAAGGACAGGATGTTAAGTGTGCATTTTACAGATTAAAAAAAAGATGTATTTAAGTATCCTAGAAAGTTGCAAAGTCAAGAGAAACACAGACTGCATTTGATCGAGATATTTTTTGAGAATTCTAAGAGAAAATAAAATAAAATGTGAAGTTCCAATAGAAATTAGTTTTAAATGAAAAACATTCAAAAGGTTGTTGAAAAGATAATAAAAGTGCTGTCACTGACATCTTTAAAATGACAAAATTGGTTTTCATGGATAGAATAAACTATTTCAAAGTATTTTACCTGATTATCTCTACAAGCTAAATAAAATTTATCATTCTACTAAGACAGCTTGGGTTATCGTAAGATGTATTAAACTAGACACCTATAAAGTTCTCATGTTCTACTGGCTATTCAACGACTGACTTTTTAAAAAGATTTTATTTATTTATTTGACAAAGAACATGAGAGAGCAAAAGCAGAGGGAACAGCAGAGGAAGAGGGAGAAGCAGTCTCCCCACCTAGCAGGGAGCCCAATGCAGGGCTCGATGCGGGGCTCGATGCAGGGCTCGATCCCAGGACTGCGGGATCATGACCCAAGAAGAAGGCAGATGCTTAACCATCTGAGCCACCCAGGTGCCCCACAATGACTGACTCTTACAAGAATTTTCCAATGGTTTAAGGAACTCCTTTATAGAAACATTAACCAAATAGTTTAGCTCTTAATCCACACATAGAAAACATCCCATGTGCTTTATTGTACATCATTTTCTAAAAAACAGATCAATCATTTTGAAATATCAAAGATACCAATAAATTCTAAGACTGTAACTGTAAAATTCCTTCATTGGTCATTTTAGAAAGAATTTTATAAAAAGTAATACATCGATAACAAATTGCTTGAAAATATGGATGGCAGGCTCATTTACAAGTTTTCATTTATACATAAATGCCATATTTGTTTATTCTATTGTTCTGTGAGAAATGAAAGTCAAGATATTTTGTCATCTCATGAGAAGTTAATAAAACTTGCTTTTGAAAATGATTAATTCTGTAAAAAAAAGAGAGCATGGATAAAAGGATGGTCTGTCTGTCTGGGACCAGGAGGGTTCATCCTAGCCAAAATATCCCAAGTATGGTGGCAGGTGGCATAGCTTAAGTAGGCACAAGCCTTCTGCCAGGGTCTGACTCTGCTGCAGATGCTACCTTCCATACTGTCACTTCAGGTTGTATGATTTGGGCAAATTAATTGACCTCTCTGCTCTCATGCTTTTTTATCTTAAAAAAAAAAGGAAATACGAATAGTAGCTAAGCCATAGGGTTGTTATGAGAATCAAGTAAGTTCATATTTTAAAGCACTTAGAACAGCATCAAGAACAGAGTCAGCACTATGTAACTATTAGCTATTATTATTTATAAAAAATAATTTTTGCTTCATAATATCATCTCTACCCACCTTTATACATATGCATGTACACACACACACACACACACACACACACCACAAACACACACATCAAAAAAGCAGAAACAACACAAGCAAAGGTAAAGATACAAGACATTTTCAGACACGATGTAGCTTGATTCTTTGAGAATCAAGTGTAAGAAGGGAAATGGTAGGAACTGGGACCAGAGAAGAAATTGGGATACAGTTAATGTATGTAAGAAGAGCTACAGTTCTCAGTAATTATTGATCTTGCTTCATTTCTCCCAAAAGACAACACTAACTTACACCTTTATTTCAAAAATAAACAAAAGCTTTTATCAAGCACCCACTGTGTGTGTGAGTCAGAAGGTAGGTGCCACAGCACATCCCATAATAAAACAGAAAATGGTTATAGTTTCAAAATTTTACTCTATTAGAGCACATGAAAGAAAAAGAACACCAATCCCTCCAATAAAAGGTTGAATATGAATAATGCCAGAACATATTACAAAATTTTCTCAATATTTACTCTTCAGAGGAATAGGAAGATATCACATCTAATGGGAGAGAAAGGGGGCAGTTTTAAGAAGTCGTGGCATTTAAGGATATGCACAAAACAGGGGTTGGACTTAAGCGTCTGGAAAAGTAATGTATAGCATCTTCCTATGTTTTAAGTGGAATACCACTATCTCCTTTCTTCAGCAACATAAAGCCATAAAATCTGTAATTCTGCAATTTCCAATTGAAGTTTGGTTAGGACTGTTAACATAGTTCAGGTTGTTTTTCTCAAAATCCTCTTTAAGAGCCACCTTCAAATTAAATTAATAATACAATTGAAACATCTTCTAACTTCCTGATACCAGAAGCCTACACCAGATGTGGCCTTAGCTGGCAGGGAGCCCTGATCTTTCTTGGGCAGGGACAACAAAGTCTATCCTCACATTAAATATTTACCCACACATTTTGAAAAATTTAAGACTAAATTACTTGATGCAATTAAAAAAATTCAAACAATCCATAAGATACATAGATTTGTGTTGATATTTCCATAATTCCTATTAAAATTGCATATTATGATGAATGAATTTAAAATGTCATTTGTAAATAAAAATGAAAAGCAAATGTTTACCAAAAAAACTCTTCAGTTTGACTTGAATGCTATAAACTTTTCAATAAAAAAGATGCTAACCAGCAGATAAGGTCATTTTCTGTGCCACACATACATTATTCAAGAGGATAGCACTAGCAGACCATGGTGACCTCAAGAAAGCCAGGAAGTGCAGCCTTGCATACTGCATTCCAAATGTAGGAGCAGAGAAAAAGTAACCCTGATGTTTGATTCTAGAGAGATGTATTTTCCTTAACCTTTGGTGCTCTGCTCAATACGAAGGGTTTCATTCTCCAGCAATCTTATTTCCCCCAGCTTCTATTGCTCAGAATTTCTTCAGATAACAAGATATAAAGATTTTAATAGCAAAGAAGGGCAACTGGGAGACAAAGACCCAGCAGGAATTGGGGGAATACAATATGATATAGGAGAAAAAACACAAGATTTTGAGAACAGAACCAGGTTCCATCCCAGCTCTGGCATTTAATGGTAAGGTGACCTTTCCAGGTAACTTGACTTAGTTAAGCATCATCATTAAAGTGACTGACATGCCCTCCCTGAGTTTGTAGAGAAGGTGAACAGTGTTAAGATATTTGGAGCATCTTAGTTTACCACTGCACATACCCTAGAAAGTCAGTAATACCAGTTCTTTCACTTTCTATGGAAATACAAATGTAGAAATCAAAAGTATGCAAGTGATTTTTGAAAATACAATTGATCTAATTACTAACCTTTATTTTCCCTTTTTAGTTCTCATACTTGTTGATCTTCTGTTTCCTTCTATAAAATTTCTTCCTTTAGTTAATTTCCTACCAGTTTTTTATCCCATATCTCAGATAATTATTTCCCTCTCCCTATTTTTTTGCTCTTCTCTTTATGGAATATCATTAAATATTAGATATGTTGGTATTCCTGAGAGTTCCATTCCCGTTCTCTTTCTCTATACTACTGAATGCCCTCATTTGTTCATACGGAGTAACTTCAACTTTTACATCAATAGCTCCAAAATCTTTGCTCCTGTGATTCATATATTATTTGAAAATATCTAAATTGTCTTCAAGTTAATATATGAATCCAAACTCACCATCTTTTTTGCTAAACCTAATCCTTTGTAGCAGTCAACCAAAGTAAAACCTCAGATGTTTTACTTTTTTCTACTCCTTCACCTACAATATTCAATCCATTACCATTTTCCATTGATTCCATTTTCTAAATATCTCTTGGTTTTCCTCTCACCATTATCATTGCTATCACTAGTTTTAATCCTCATTAGCTATCTCTTCTATTAAAACACTGACCCATTCACTTCCACGTCTTTATTCATTTTCCTTCATTACCCAATACGGAAGCCACTAACCACATGTAGCTATTCAGCACTTGAAATTTCAGAGCTAGTCTGAATTGAAATACACACACCAGATTTTGATGACATAATATGGAAAGGAAAATATAAAATATCACATTAATACTGCTTATATTGACTACATATTAAAATCATAATATTTGGGGTAAATTGGGTTAAATAAAACATGAAAATTAACTTTATCTGTTTATTTCTAGTTAAAAAAATTTCAGTACATATGTGGATTGCATTCTATTTTTATTAGACAGCACTGTCTAACCCCCTTATCCATTTTCTTGCCAGAGTCATCTTTCTAAGATACAAATTGGATTGTGTCATTCCTGTTTTAATCCTCTTGAGTATGTTTTCAGTATCTTTGAAGCAGAGCTGCCTTATTATGCAATTCTAGAATACAAAGAGAATGGGGCTACATTTGTGCACAAACTTGAGCACAGGGGCTGGAATTTGAGGGGAAGAGTATCAGTTTGAGCCATTGTCAATCTGAGGTGAAGGTGTATTGACTTGGCATTGAGCAAGTGGCAGGCTGTGCATGCTGACTCAGATAGGAGGCTGGCTGGACTGTGAATTTGGGACCCACAAGCCAATGGCATTGTGCATGACAGGGACGTGGCTGGTTTTGCTTTTAACTGTTGTTTTTCTGGGAAACTCTGGGATTTCTCTTTCCATCCCCAGGTTCAGGAAGGTTTTAGCTATTATTTCCTCAGACAAATCTTCTGCCTCCTTTTCTCTCTCTTCTCCTTCTGGGATCCCTATCATGCAACTGTTATGCTTGACAGTGTCACTGATTTCCCTGGGTCTATTCTCATTTTGCATATTTTCATTTTTTCCTCTCTCATCTGCTCAGCTTGATTACACTCCATTACTCTGTCCTCTGGGTGGCTGATCCATTTTCGTACTTCCTCTTGTTTACTATTTATTCCAGGTGGTCTATTTTTAGCTCTAATTGGCTCTTTTTACATCTCCTATCTCTTGGTGGGGGGTCTCAGGAGGTCCTGCACTCTTTTCACAATTCTAGTGAGTATCTTTATGAGCATTATTTTAAATTCACTATCAGACATATTACTTATCCCCATTTTGCTTAGCTCTCTTGCTCTAATTTTGTTCTGCTCTTTTTTATTTGGGACATATTCCTCTGTCTCCTCATTTTGTCTATTGTTATGTCTGTTTCTATGTGTTAGGAAAGTCAGCTATGTTTCCTGCACTTGAAAGTGGTGGTTTTATGAAGAAGAGATCCTGCAATGCAATGTCTCCTTTTCACCAGAAAATGGTGCTTCAGGGGTGTCTCCCATGTGTGTTGCTACAGGGGTGTCCTACTGTTGTGGCGGAGTTGTGTTTGCCTTTAGTCCAGACTGCAATGGCTCTCTGCCTGTTGTGGGCAGAGTCTGTTGCCTGTGGTGTTAGTTGAGCACAAAAGTGGGCATAATTGTAACAGCAAAATGAAGCAACCCAAACAGTGACACTATTTATGTGGAATATATAATGGATAAAAGGACTGTGCTAAGCTGAGAACATCTCCAACAAGCACATCAAAGAATAATACATACAGCATGATTCTGGTTAGTAAAAGAAACAAACTTGGGAAAAATAAAACAAGATGAAATCAGGGAGGGAGACAAACCATAAGAGACTTAAGAGTAGGAAACAAATTGAGGGTTGCTGGGAGGGGTTGGGGGGATGAGGTAGCTGGGTGACGGGCATTATGGAGGGCATGTGATGTAATGAGCACTGGGTGTTCTATGCAACTGATGAATCACTGAACTCAACCTCTGGAACTAATAATACACTATATGTTAATTAATTGAATTTAAATTAAGAAAAGGACCCCCCCCCAAAAAAAGAACGGTGTTACTTCCAGCATATAACTCCGCCTGCAAAGTAAGCTTAAGTTCTCTACCATGCCTTCAGAGTTCTCTCAACTTATTTCACCATCTTTATCCCCATCACACCCTGCCCCAACATTGAACTCTGACCACTTTAGCCACACTTGGCTAGTTCAATTTCTGAGCAATCTATTCACTTTTATGACCTTATACCATTTAATAATGCTATTTTTAAAGACTGGAAATGCCCTTGTCTAAGCAATCACTTACTAATTATCAAGGTGCAACTGAGAACTCAACTCTCTGGAAAGGCTTTTCCTTCAAACCCACTCCCAGGAAGAACTGATTACTTTCTTTTGTTCTTAGTAACACTTAGCACATGACTATATTTTGTACTTATTACTTATAAGGATTGTTTTATACAGATGTCTCGTATTAATATACCAAATGACTCAGTTAAGAAACTATGATGTATTTCCTAAGCCCATTTTTTTGCCTCTACCTACATTCCACTCTGCAGTCATAATAATTACTCTCTCTTAACAGAAAGATAAAGACTTGGCTAGGCCTAGAGAAGACATTGGGAATTTTGGCTTTAGTTGGAAAGCTAGTTTTCATCTAACAACATAATGATATCCCCCCTTTTAGAAAATTATAATCTCATTCATGGAAAATAAAACATGCATTGGAAATACTATTTAAAAATTGTATAATTATGTTTAATGAAAATGTGCACAATATTTTCTATAATATATTAAACTAGATATTGTGCTGGAAAGTCCCTCTCTTCTAAGGACAGTGAGAAATAATCAGTCAGAACGTCTCAACCTTGTTTCTAGCATGTGAAAACATATCTAAAGAGAAAAATGCATTCATGGGCAAAAGAGGAACCCAAACTGTCTTTAAGGGATTTCTAACTGACTCAGCATTCATGCAGTTTACAACAAAGCAGTTAATCCACCATATTTGCCTTTTAGCTTCAGACTAGAAACCTGGAGACAAATGTTACTCTCAGCAGAATGGCTGACTGAGAATGGTTCCATTAGGATACGTAGTTGTCAGTTACTTAAGGGTAGATTATAGTCTCTCACAGTCCTACAAGCTTTTAGGTCCATATCCTTCTGGTCCAGTGCCAATTTTTAAAGGGTTTATTGGACAGTGGAAAAGGCACTGAGAGTCTAAATCAAATTAGACTTCTTGAACTAAGTACACACACCTTGGAACTCTAACTGGGGTAAAAGATGATGACTTAAGTTTCTACTATGTAAAAATACGTAAGTTTCATTGAACTTAAGAAAATTCCAATTGTCATTTCCATTATTCTAGTGATTATAAAAATTGATAACACACATTTAATCAATACTTTTTACATAGCAGGCATTATGTTAAGACTTTCTGTGAATTATTTCACATAATTTTCTTTCATTTCCTATGAAATATATAGGCATCAATTTGAGTTCTTGGATAAAAGCAGTAAAAGTTACTTCTGCCTTATTAAGTAAAAAGAAATTTAATAAAAGACATTTGGATCCTCTCTAGTTCAACTGGAGCTGAAGGACTACCAATAATGGAAACAGAGAAAAAAAATGACAACCTGAGGTTTGAGACATCAGAAAGACAGAATCTGGACATTTGCAGAATGGTCCACTGAGGACACCATTCTCCCCTACTACAGCTATGTACATGACGTCCAATGATTCCCTTCATCCATTTACTCACTCCACTCACTCCAAGGCTACAGTCTGAGAACAGAGATTCTGACTGGCCAAATGTAGGTCCTGCAGCCTCCCCCATGGCAGTAATAGAGTAGCAGAGGGAGGATCATCTCCTCCATCTTCCCATACTTCCCATAATTTCCACCAAAACTATATACTCTTCCCATACTTCCCATACTTTCCACCAAAACTATATACTCTTGGGAGGTGGGTAATATCCCCAAACAGAAAATTGAGGTGCTTTTCCAAAGTATATAGAAATGCAGAGAAATCAGAAATTACAAAGATTCAGTATGTTCAATCCTCTTTGCTGCCCAGAATTCACATTTATATCTCATTCTTTCAAAAGTGCTCTAACCTGACAAAGTAAAATTATCCCCCGTAAAACTGAAAATGAGCTCATCCTTTTCCTCCCAACACTAACTTTGGTTTTCCAGTATTTTTGTACTGTAACTCAAAGATAACAAAGACTCCTTAAGCATAATCAGTAAAAGCACCTGATTTTCAGTCTGTTTGTACTGTACAAATATAGGAATTTGAGTTTATCAATGCTTTTTAGTCCATTCAGAATCATCAATGACAGCACCCCAGCTGCAGTTCCTGAATTCTCCACAGCCTTCATAATATTGTCTATGGAAGCTTATGTAATCAGAGAAACTTACTTTCCAAGTACGCTCTGTTGTACGTGATAATGTATTTGTTTTTTTCCACCACAGAGAACAAAGTTGCCAGATTCTCCTCCCAAAATGCAAATAGTCGTTTTGCCACCTTATAACCTCATCTTAGTTAAGTAAAGAATAAAAAATTACCCAAATTTGCCTGAGTCTTTGGCCCAACATCCAATTTTTCAGTGGCTCTTCTGATTCCACAAAGCAATAGGAAGAACAAAATTATGGCTGAATTTTAAAAAGATGGAGAACATAATTAGAAGGTTTTTAGAGGTCTGCAGAGTTAATGGAAATTGAAATCATTGGCTTGAGAATAGACAGGAACTACCCTATCTCCATATTGCTAATAAGTGGGGAACTCTATCCCTCCTTGGTTGCAATGACTTACCATAGCTGCATAGGGTGTCTCCAGAGGTATTCAGAGAGCTTAGTTGAGAATCTAGGGGACTTGCTCCATTTGTCAACATAGAATTTTTGTCTCTTCAACATCCCATGACCACTCAAGTCTCTGCTTAATTTTTTAGTTTCTCAACTGCTTTCTGCTTGCTTCTTGGAGTCTTGTCCATGCACGAGTAATAAGAAGTTGGCCTTGAAGAAAAATTGTGACAGAAGTGTCAGGTTTACTTTTCTCCAACTTCTCTCTCTCTGGGTTACTGACACTTTGAATCCTGGCTGCTTTGCACAGTTAAACTGTGGCAAGTTTCAGAATTTATGACTTTTAGCTTATTTTGTCCTCAGCAGAAATAGGCAAATGTTTCAGGAGCAAAATGGAGGCAAATATGAGCTTCACCTCAAAGTTTTATCCTTTATTCTGGAATCTTAGCTTCTTAGTTCTACTGCTTTGGTTGTTCTCTGATGCTTCAATCAGTTGATTTTATATTTTGTCCAGATTTCAAAAATATTGTTTTCAGGAGGATTAGTCTATTTGAAGTTGCTCCATTATAGCCAAAAGGTGAAGACCTCCCAGTTGCTGAGTTTTATTTAATTGTCTTTGAGAAAAAGTAAATAATTCAGACTTTCTAATTGGGTCACATTATGGTTGATAGAATCATTCACCAAGACAACAGATATAGAAAGAAGAAAAAGTTTGGAAGGATGTATGTAGAGAGTGCTAACTAATAACAAGAGCTGATATTTTGGTTCCTTTCTCTGGTAGAAAGGTAAGTCACACATGTGGAGCACATACACACACTTTCAAGGAAACAATGATATACTTTCTTTATGTAAACACCTGATGAAACTACGGCAAATACCAGGATTTTCCACCACAAATCTCTGTATTTTGAACATTGTCAAGAGTTCTAAGCAGTTGTTCTGAAATACTCCTTCAAACTTGCAAGCTCAAAGAATTTTCATATATTTCTGCCTAGTGTAAAATTGTAACTTCACAGTCCTTCTAGGATAACTCTTTATGTGCCTTGGTTCAAAGTTTTGAGATAGGTTTATATTCTAAGAGAAAAAAGGTAAATGACATCTCTGATGGCTTATCTATGTTATTTGTTCTTGGCAGTTTAAGTTTGGTCAAGTTGATTTGGCAAAAAGAAATTCCAAAGCTCATAGAGCCTGGAAACAAAGATTTTTGAGCTTATTTACTGTTGCCTGATCCATGATCTTATCTTTATTTTGCTTCTTAGATAATAAATTTTAAAATGTATTGATATTTTCAAAATTCAGGCTGCTTTCTCAGATTATCTGTAGTCTTCCCGATCTAAGTACTATCTTTTGACCAAAACTTGAATAGAAAAAAAAGTTAGTCTGGAAAGATTTTATATATTAAATTTGTCATATACTGAAAAGAGTTCCAGAGGTCTAGGGGGCAAAAATCCTTTCAAATGGATAACTGTTTCAAAGGTCATAAGGTATACACAGAGCCTTTAAACTAATTAGATTGAAAAACTTGATTCAGCAAATGCAGTTTACTTACTACAAACCACATTTGACCTCCCCAAGTTTAGAAATGATTTCCATTACTTGTGACATTAGTATGATGCCTCTATAACTTTTCATCAATGTAAAGGGGCAAACCTTCAACCCTGGAAATGATCTATTGTACATCTCTTTACGATCATTAGCAAATGCATAAAATTCCAGAGTGCTTAAAGTAGCATGTCCTTACTTTTAAACTTGCTTTTGTAAAAGGGAGTATTTCCCTTCCTTAATATGTGAGTGCACTTTCCAGCCTCGGGGACAAACAACACCATTATGAAAATTATAAGCAAAGGGAATCAATTTGTTTTCCTAACTTAATTTACTTTATAATTTTAAATAAAAGTCACACTGTATATATCCTTTATGGAAACTGGAAGTTCAGTTAATCCAATAGTTAACCATAAAAACAAATTATTTTTGTCAATATTGAAGCTGTTGCCTTGGTCCCTCCAGCCAACTCAGTAGTCTCTAAGTTTCAGCAAGCACCTCTAGCCCTAGTGATAGATTAACTAAACCATTCTTTGTACATCTGTAGATCATGCACTGTTTCCCAGAAAGACTCAGAATCAAATTCTCTTGGACTATCTCCCCGCCATCACTGGGGAATCAATATACACCTTCCAAGCACCACAGTAACATATAGCTGGCATACTACTGAGTTGGCATGCAATCAAGAAATGTTATGGACCAATGTGCTCCCCTTTTACTGATTAACTGACTAAGGTTGCTTTAAAAATCTTTGGGCCAAGCAGAAACCTTGGAGTTGGTTTTTAGACAAGAGTCCGCCTTCTCCCCACGTGGCTGGACTCCGAATAAGGTTCATATTCCTTTCCAGTCAAAACTTGTCTCTTGATTATTGGCTTTTTCAGTGATGACCAGCCAAACTTGGCTGTTTCAGTAATAATATTACATGGATCTAATCTATCTTAAATATGTGACTAGAAGCAGATGTAAAGACAACTGATGTAAAATTAAGAAGAGGCACTGCAGTCCTGAGAGAAAAAGAGGATTCAGCTGGGAGCAAATCCAAAAGCCAAAAACAAAAAACAAAACAAAACAAAAAACCAACAAAACAAAAAACCACAAAACAAAACAGCATAGAAACACTAAATGTTAGGATTCTGGGGCAGATAATGCAAAGAGATTTCCACAGACACTGCTTTTCATGGCTGAACCTCTTTTGAAAAGTCATATACTTGTTTCCTAAAGGAGTCCTGCTTTTAAAGAATATAGAGTCTAAAAATCATATGCTTTTCTCATGATGTGACACTGGAAAAGATAAACATACTGTTTTATACTTAAACTATACTTTTATACTTTAAACTATACTCTCGTATTTTCTTTAAGAAAATGAAGTAGAGATAGATATGTTTGAAAGAATTTCTACATTAAGATTGTGGCATGATGAAATTATGCCAAATAACAGGAAAAAAATTCCTTAACTAAAATAGTAATAGAAGGAAAAATAGCCAATGACCCAGGAAACAAGGCTGTAGAATGGTACCTAGCAACATGAATGCTTTATGAAGAAGAATTACTTAAAAACTTAAAAAAAATCATTAAATGAAATACTCATAAAATAAAAGAATTATTGTTTTATTTTATGCTCTGTGGTTAAAACTTAAGGTAAAACACTTGTTAGGCATTATTAGCAAAACATAGATCATCATTTGATGCATCAAAAGAGAGTTATGTTGGCTATGTTATATAGCTTTCTAAAGTTAGTGCAAATTATAAGATTAAAATAATGAAAATACATGTAAAAGTAAGACTCCTCTTCTCATCCAATTTAAATATATTGGAGAGACAGATGTGTACAAATGACAATTACACCAAAGTAATAACAGTTATAATGCAGATAAATAGAAGGTAAAGTGGAAACATAGAGAAAGTCCCTTAGTCCTCCTATGGGAGTTTCAAAAGGAAGAATTTCCTCTGCACTTCAAGGTCCTTCTACCCTGACTAAGAATCAAATTGGCATGAGGCAGATTAGCAAGAAGAAATCAAATTTAATTTCATACATATAGGGAACGCACACAGACATGAAATTCTAAAGACAGTCAGGCAAAATGAGGTATATATAGGTCATTCTGAACTAGGAAAAAGAGGGTAGGGGTCTGGGACTTCAAAGAGAAGGAATGGAACTTATAGGAAGATGTAAAAGAGTAAACATGGTAAACAAATGCTTTCAGGGCCATCCAAAAACCATGGGACATAGAGGGCTTTGATCAAACAGCCCTTGTTAAGTTCCTCCTTGTCCACCATACCTGGTTCTTATAATAATGTAGTTCTCTATGGTGATAGCTGTCTTCCTGGAGCCTTTCTTCCTCCATCTAAATTATTTTTAGGCAGTTGAGGGAGAGGTAAAGAGTTTTTCTGGAATCTGCTGGGTTTTGATTGTTTTTAACTCAAAAATGATCTTTTTGCCAAAGTGGTTCATCTTGGGGCAGCCTGCCTTTGGCCCCTACAGGAGTCAGGGAACTCCACAGAAAGTGACACTGGAACCCATGTTAAGTGAAGAGCACTATGTGAAAACATGACAGAATATTTCAACGTTAAGGAACTAAAAATAGTATGATATCTCTGAAAGTTACAGCATCAAACAGAATGCCTGAGGGGGGAAAAACACACAAGAAAGCAGAGACAAAATCATGAAGGAACTATGCTGTTGCTACGGCCAGGTGTCAGCATTATATCCTATAATGAAGATATATAAAATCAAAGAATTTTGCAGTTCCATTAATGCTTGGAAATGCATCTTTATCTATAGGAATCATGTTATTAGTCATTACAATTACATGTTGTGATACTGTGTTTTATAAGAAATACATATATATTTGCTCAATTCAGTTTATCGTAAGGTACAAGTAGCTGTAGACAGAGAGGGAAAAAGAATAAACTAGTAGAAGAATATATAACTGTTTGTAATGGTTTTGTAGGACAAATGAGTTGTTTCTTTAAATCTATCCCACATTCTCCAAATGTTAGGCATATTTTGTTTGTACTATTGCTCTATCTGTCCTATAGGTGCTACACTAAGTGTAAGTGCTGTGACAGGTATGACCATTTTTGTTCAAAGACCAGCAGGTGGACTGTGATATTGTGATTTATAAGCAATATATCTTTGGTCATTCAGATGACCAAAATACATTTCACATATGTATTTGGTCTTCATCCACCTTTCCTGGTTCACAGCTCCCAAAACCCTTGGAATTCCCCAAGCGGTAAGAGTGACTAAAGCATCTTTTGTCATAATTGGCCTCCTGTCCTTGGTTATTGGAAACACTTTAGAGCCATGAAGGTGAAATGGGTGTATTGCTATTCATAACAAGTCCCTTTCCACCACAAGTGGGTCTATGTAATGAAGGTGACTTTTAGGAACTTCCAAGGATGGGGGTTGCTTGCCAGGGGACTCAACCCTGGATGGAGGGTTGGAACTTCCAGCCCCATCCCCTCATTTCCAGGGAGGGGAAAATGGTTTGAGATTCAATCAATCACCAATGGACAATGATTCATCAATCATGTTTATTTATTGAAGCCTCCATAAAACCCCACAAGTAGGAGGACTGGGGAGCTTGCAGGTTGGGAAAACCAAATACTTCCAGGTGCCGCTGTGCTAGCCCCCAAGCTCCACGAGGAAAGAAGCTTTTTTCTTTAAGACCTTGTCTTTTTTTTTTTTTTAAAGACTTCATTTATTTATTCGACAGAGATAGAGACAGCCAGTGAGAGAGGGAACACAAGCAGGGGGAGTGGGAGAGGAAGAAGCAGGCTCATAGCAGAGGAGCCTGATGTGGGGCTCGATCCCATAACGCCGGGATCACGCCCTGAGCTGAAGGCAGAAATTGACCGCTGTGCCACCCAGGCGCCCCCTTTGGGACCTTGTCTTATATATCTCTTCATCTGGCTGTTGATTCATATCCTTTAATATCCTTTGTAATGAATCTGTAATCTAGTGAGTAAGTTGGCTTCCTGAATTCTGTGAACTACTTTAGCAAATTAATCAAACTCAAGGGCTGGATCATGGGAACCCCTGATTTATAGCCAGTCTGTTGGAAGTACAGGTAACAACCCAAGCTTGAGATAAGTAAAGGGGGGTCTTGTGGGACTGAGACCTATACCTGAGAATTGAGTAGACAACAGCAGGGTATCCAAGAATTGCTTGTTGTTATGGGAAAGCCTCCATGGACACATAATGGAATTGGGTCCAGGAACCACAGAGATATGGGTTTTCAGTGAATGAATAAATGTTAATTAAATTGTACTAGAACTATTAAATTAACAAAAAAAATTTTATTTGAAGTTACCTACTATGAGATATGAATCTTACCATTAACAGAACTCAAAACTTCCCAATTCAACATTTAAAAAGTGATATCAGAGTAGTTATAAAACACTTAAAGGCATCAGGTATTACAAAAGTGTAGATGAAAAAGAAAATTTAATAGTCTTAAAGGCAAATTACTTTATCTATACCTAGTATAATCAGAAAGGATCCTGGATTAGGAATAAAGAAACCTTAGTTCTAGAGCTCTTGTTATTTTATTCTCTAACTACCTATTAACAGAATATGACTGAAAATCTAGTAATAGAAGTACTGATTAATGCATTCTCTATTCTGATGAAACACTATGTGAGCATCTGAGAAAACAGTTCTGAGCAGCAGCATCTATAAAATTTAGGATGTCATATTCTTATTTATGTTATTAACATTAACATTTTATTAAGACCATAAAATATCTGGATTTAAAGGTTGTAATTTGTATTTTACCATCCAGACCATCTGTTTCTATGTATTTGTCAGTTAATTTGAATGACAGTAATAAAAAAGTAAATTTCATTTTCTGTATCCTGGCTAATGACAACTTAAAACCATTTTCATGGTAAATTATATATAAATATAAATATGTGTATATTTATACATAGAAATATATATTTATTCCTGGTTTCACTTTAGAAGGAAAATAATTGGTGAATGAGAAATGAGATACAAAAGTTAGCTCATTAACAGGAGCACAATCTCTTTAGCTAAATGTCTATAAATTATAGTATAGCTTTGACTACTCTAGCAGAGACCTAAAATAATAGTTGATTCAACAAGACAGAATTTTAGCACTTCGGGTCCAAATATTCCATCACTAACGTGGTGATTTCATGATGCTAGGAATCCAGTATCTTTCATCTCTTTGTTCCACCATGGAATTTTGTCCTTCTTTTCATGATCTGAGATGACTCAACTACATGTAAATATTCTGGCCAGTGGGAAAGGAGAAAGCACAAGGAATATGTATGCTTCTGTTTGTATCTTCTTAGCCAGCATTTAATCACATGGACATTCTTAGTTTTAGTAAACATCTATGAGTTTAATTTTTATTATGGGTAGCCACGAATCCAGTCAAAAACTGAAGATCCTTTTCCTAAGGGGAGAATGGATAATAGGAGTAACCCCCATATCTGCCATATTCTATGTTCACTGCATCATTGTTTACAGTAGCAAAGATATGGAAGCAACCAAAGTGTCCATCAATAGATAAATGGATAAAGAAGATATGGTACACTCATGTGCACACACACACACACACACACACACACACACACACACACACACATATACACAGTGGGCTATTACTCAGCCATAAAAAAGAATGAGATCTTGCCATTTGCAACAACATGGATGGACCTAGAGGGTATTATGCTAAGTGAAATTAGCTGGACAAAGACAAATATCATGTGATTTCACTTATAAGTAGAATCTAAAAACGCCAAACAAATGAACAAAGAAACAAACAAACAAACACAAAAGACCCATAAATACAGAGAACAAACTGATGGTTGCCAGAATGGAGGGGGATGGAGATGGGAGAAGTGGGTGAAGGGTATTAGGATGTACAGGCTTCTAGTTACAAAATGAGTAAGCCAGGGTAATGAAAGGTATAGCATAGGATATACAGTCAATGAGATTATAATAGTGTATATGGTGACTGATGGTAGCCATACTTCCGTTGAGTATAGCATACTGTGTAGAGTTGTCAACTTGCACCTGAAACTAATTTAATTTTGTATAGCAACTATACTTCAATTAAAAAAAAGAATTCCACAAAGAAAAAGGTGATAAACTTGCCACTAAACATCAATGTGACATGGAAAATCTTTCAAGTATTTTTCAATCCTTTAACAAATTTCTTTCACTCTCAAACATTTAACAGAGAAGGGCAAAATGACTTTTATTAATTATACTTGAATCTGTATGAACATTATTTGTAGATGAGTTTTTAAATTATCATTTTTATTTATTTTACCTATGAAAATGCAATTTGTTTTCTTCCAAAACCCTCTGATTCCTGGAAAAATATTTCACTGAGACAGAAAGTAAAAGTTTAGCAAAAGGAATAGTTAAAAAACAGAATTCTGAGTGTTTTCTATGTGAAAAGTACACTACATCCCAAGTTAGGTAAAAATACTTTTTGAATATATATTTTAAAAGTACATTTAAATTAGGACTTATGATTATCATATGAAGTATAGCCTGTACATCTTTCTACTGAGAATTCTCTACTGAGAATTTTAATTGAACTTTATCCTCATATCTTTCAAAAGTAAGGCAGATACCATCATAGAGATACATAGCATTCTTTGTCTAAATAATATAAGAAAAGTAATAAATCATGTCATGCACAAAATGGGTCATTAGACTTTATTTGTATGACTACATGATGAATAACATGGCTTCAATTTTTTTAAATAAACTTTAAGATGTCAAGCAAGACACTTAAAAAGTGTGTTATGCATTGTAGCATTTCATGTTTAAGAGCTTTGAATAAATTTAGGCAGTAAAGAGTATGCATTTTCTAAAATGTGAAGTGGAAAACTACTTTGAAATTCAAACCAAAGCTAAGTTGCTTGACAATTATCTGGACTTTAAATGAAAAATATATATTCATTATGTATGTGTATATATATATATATATATACACACACACACACACACACACACACACACATATATATATTTCTACTTTATATATTGTAGAAATTGAATTCATCTCACATTGCCACATAAGTCTGCAAAATTTGTCAACCTGAATGAGAAAACATAATTTGTACAAAAGATGCAACATGCAGTGGTTGAGAGTACAGACACTAGAGCCATATTTACTACTTCAAATCCTGGCTGTTTTATTGGGTGTGTGGCTTAGATTGACTGATTTAACCTTTCTGGGCTTCTGTTTCTTATTTTTAAAGCTAGGATATTACAGTCCTAGAGTTATTGTGGAGGTAAAATTCTTTGATATAATAAAGTACTTAGTGCCTATAAGTGTTATCTACTATTATCATTTTAACTATTACAACCGGAGTTCTCAGCCTTCTGGAGCATAAATGTATCCAGAACCAGGCAAATCTGTGCCAACTTTCAATAAAAATCCTTCTCATACTTGGTCTTTTCCAAGAAAGTTCCAAAGAAATATCTATATTTAGGGTAAAATAAATAACATAATAAAGGTCTGATCCAAATTAACTATTTAAAGAAATCCTATAGTTAATTCATTTACAAAACATCCAATCAATAAATCTTCTGAATGCATTAAAATTTTCATGTAGTCTGCTCTAAAGGAATGTATTAAAATCTGAATTTACAAAGATATGTTTGTGAGATAATTAGTTTTCTTAATAAAATGTTTTTTGTATCTTGATTTTTTTTTTTTTTAAGTAGGCTCCACATCCAGCATGTAGCCCAATGCGGGGCTTGAACTCACAAACCCTGAGATCAAGACCTGAGCTGAGATCAGCAGTCAGACGCTTAACTGACTAAGTCACCCAGGCGACCTGAAAATGTTTTTGATTAATAGATTTTACAATAACTGCATAAGGGAGAGCATTTTGGTCAGTTATCTATACATAGGGTATAATACTTGTCTTAAAATGAAGAAGTAAAAAAAAGTAGGTTTAAATACTTCAAATTCCTGATTCCAATTTAGCAAGAAGAATTCAGAATTTTTATTCTAAGCATTATAAAAATTTTCTGATAGATCATTTTTTTTCAGTCCATAATGGAAAAAGGTCCTTTAATTCCTCAACCTAGGAAAGATGACTGGGCACTAGTTATCTTCATCTGTCTTTTAGTTAGCGCCATTGGGAAGTTGTTCCTTGTGCAGACAATGAACAGAAAACTTTCTTAGAGATATCGTTTGCCTCTAATTTTTCATCTCAACTCAATTGTCAATAAGTTACTAACTTGAGTTTATCAAAATATGTTATAAAAAGTGCTAGGAATTATATTTTACGTAATAAACATTAGGAATCAAGAAATTAGACTTATTAGTTTTAATATTTTATATATGTTACCTTGGTTTATGTTAGATTAGGCAATTATTTTTAAATGTTTTATTCTTAGAACATTTTCCATTATGAAACCAACATAATCAAACAATTTTAGCAATTATAAAATAGATAAAAGAAAATAAAAATTCTAATGCTTTAATATAAGCATTTTTAGCATTTTCTTTTATTTCCCTATAAAATTTTTCTTTGCATATTTTACTTAGCCATAATCATAGTGCATGTAAAATTTTGCATCCTGCTTTTCTTAAGTTGGTAGCATAAATTTCTTATTAGGACATGCTATTACTACATAGTCTATGATTTTTAATAGCTGTATAATATTTCTTACAGAAGATTTATCTCAATTAACTATTTCACAGGTTTCTTCTCCTGTATTCCTTAACTTAGTGAATAGCATCCTTAATGTCTAAACCAGACACCTGGGAATCATGCCTGGCTGCTTACCTCCACCCTTCAAATCAAATCAATTAGAAAAGTCTAAATATTCTATTTTCTTATGGTTTCTCTCATCTATGGAACATAAGAACTAGGAAGATCGGTAGAAGAAAGGAATAAAGAAAGGGGGGGTAATCGGAAGGGGGAATGAAGCATGAGAGACTATGGACTCTAAGAAACAAACTGAGGGCTTCAGAGGGGAGGGGGGTGGGGGAATGGGATAGGCTGGTGATGGGTAAGTAAGGAGGGCACGTATTGCATGGTGCACTGGGTGTTATACGCAACTAATGAATATCGAACTTTACATCAAAAACCAGGGATGTACTGTATGGTGACTAACATAATAAAAAAATATTATTGTAAAAATAAATAAATAAATAAATAAATAAATAAATAAATAAATATTCTATTTTCTCAGTGTAAGGTGAATATCTCCATTTCTTTCCATCCATGTTGCTGCTATCTTAATTCAGGCCACAATTTCTCTAGTATGAATTATTATAACAGCCTCTTAACGAATCTTTCTGCCTTCTGTCTTGCCTGTCTCAAATTTATTATTTATTGTGTAGCCAGGGTGGTTCTTCTAAATGACTAATCTGAGCAGGATGTTTTAGGCTTAAAATGCTTAACCAGTTCCCCAGTACTCTCAGGGTAAAGTTCAAACTCTTTAATGTGTCACACAAGGCCTTCCCTGATGTGTACCCTGATAACCACTCTAGCCTTATTCCATCATTCTATTCCTTTCACTGCAGGCTGTGGTCATAATAAAACATTTTGCAATTGTCAAAATGAGCCCTTGTTATGCCGGACATTTGCACATGTTATTTCCTCTACTTCATTTACTTTCTTGCTCTCCTGTCTACCTTTTACTCCTAATGACTGATGGTTCATTAAGATTAATTTGAGATTAATTACCATGTCAAGCAAACCTTTGCTCACACAAGGATGAATAAGAATTTCCTTCTATGGGCTTCCATTAAATAGCCTGTGCTTACCTCTTTGCCAGCACTTATTATACTCTATTGTCCTTATCTCATTACAAGTCTGTCCTCCATAATCAACAGTGAACTAATCAGGGTCTAAGATTACATTAGAAGAAAAAGTGAGGGTAAGAATCGAGACCCAAGCAGAGACTTCTTCAGAAAGAATCAAGAGCAAGAAACTTGGACATAAAGTTATTCAACCTGACTTGCATTAACAAAGGGCACTATGGTTTAAATCTTCCAGGCACATTAGGAATAGAAGCAGCAATGTAAAGATCTCAACAGTGAAAAAGGTACTTTTAATTTACTTCAGATAAGGTTCTCCCAACTGATACTGAGTTTTTGGTTTAGTATTTCTACAGTCTAATATTTCCGAGACTTTCAAGCGTTTAGGTATCAATGAACATTAAAGATTATAAGTACTATAGGAGTGTGGAGTAGGTGAAGAGTACTGGTGAATGGAACTCTTGCCTAAAAAGGTGGGATTCAAGCTGATACTTGAAGGATAAACATGAAAATGAGGTTGAGTGATCAGGGTACTCCACGGAGGAGGCAGATGATAACCAAAGCTCAAAGATAGGAGAAATTGTCCTCTCATTTCTGGAAGACAGGAAGAAGACCACTTGCTCTTAGATCTATATGAAGCTTATTTACATTTAGATGACAGAATCCTGATGACTAAGCATTAATTAGTACATAATTCGGGGAATTCTAATGAAAAGTTGGACTTATAGAAGATCAACCAATTTTATTATATTTAACTATAGCCTATCTACTATACACCATTAAAATGCAGTGAAAAACTGAGCATTTTTTAAATATGTAGATAAGAGGCCAAAATGCATTTGTTTTGCTTGAATTATAAAGCTCAAAATTCAATTCTTCACTTGACTTTTATGATGATAGCGTTGAAAAGTGGCAGAAGGCAATAACATTCCACTAAATTGGAAAAATTGAAAAAGAAAAAATCCTATAGATATGCTCATTCCGAGGGCATATAAAGTAGCAATAATGTCATATTTGGTCCCATTCTCTAATAGTCTAAACTAAAAATAAGTCATCATTTTTTATTTTCTCAAAAATAGAAATCTTTCATAAGAGACTGTAATTTCAAAGTTAAACTATTCTGACTTCATAATAGTTAAACACCTTGAGGACATAAATGACACATAACTCTCATAACCTATAAAACATATTAAGTATATTGCTCTCATAAAGCTAAAGGTTACAGTTAGTAGGTTGCCTTTAGTAACGTGCTCAAAGGTTACTATAGCAACTCTTCTATGCAAATCAGCATGGGTTGTCCCTCACGACTCTCAGATGGTTGAAACAAAAGAAGAATTAAACAAATGGAAGATCACTGGACTTCTCAGTAATCAGTATTACTCCTTTTCCAGATAGTCACTAAATATCTGTAATGCACCAATTTACTCACCCATATGGCTACTGGCATTGTTTTTCCTTCAATGATGTGAATTATATAGCAGCTCTACCAAATTAATCTCAGAGAACTTGTTTTTGCCACTCATCCAGCTCCCATAGAGAAAAGAGATACGACCAAACAATATGACATTAAAATTTGACAAATGACAAATTCCAGAGTAGTACAATGAACATAGATTCTATAAACCAGATATATCTGGGTCTAAATCATGCCACAAATCGCTTCATAAGTGATCCTGCACACATCATTCAAATTATCTAGATCTCAGTTTCCTACACTTTAGAATGTCAATAATGGTGTCTACTTAGTAATTGTGAGGATTCCATATAATTTACATAAAATACCTAGCTTAGCATATTGGTTGGAATACAGTAGGATTACTACAAAGTCTAATGAATACGATTATTATCATAATAGATTTTCAAGGGGAACATGTATCTAGAAGCATTACTGCTTTAAATAAAGAGTGGCAAAGTTATACACTGTTTTATCCTGGGGACATAATTTGGTGAAGAGTAAAACATTACCTCAGCCCAGTTGAAATCATCATTTATTGATAATTCCACAGTGAAGTCCTTGCTAACACTGAATCCAACTAAAAATTGTGTGTTTCTATCTGCAACTATGTAAATATATTATATTATATAATATGTATATGTTTATATCTGTGCAAATGTATAAATATACATAAAATATGTATATATTTACATTTGTGTATTTATATGTATATGCCATTTGTGTATGTTTGTGTACACAGGACAATGTTAAAAGCCTTTCTAAGAGCTCTCCAAGGTGCTGACCCCAAACTAACCCCATCCTTTACTTGTCACTCTTCCCTGTTACAAGATGCTTACTCAAGTAGTAAGTGCATCCAATGCCAGCACTGTTCCATAGAGAAACTTCAATGTCAGCACATATCTTCCCACAGACATAATACCAAGATGTCAGAGAAACCTACTTGATACTTTCAGAAGCATTGTACCAAGTCTTTTGTAATAAATGAACACAAAAATTTTCCTATCACAATAGCCACAGATGAGCTAGTAATCATATACAGAGGATTGCTGTTTGATCTCAGAATGATAAGAAGTTGAATCTGTTGTCAGAGTAATAGACCGTTACTCAAGAAACCATTGGGCCCCATTCAATAAAAAAGAGAAATGTCTTTCTTTTTTCCAGATTTACTTTTCATTAGTCATTAAATCTAAATGCTTTCATTCAATGAAAACTTGACTGAATCCATAAGAATGAGCTCATCCCTACATGTATTATCAAATGGAAATGAATCTAAATGAAGTCCATCACAAGAAGTAGATCCAGAAATAAATGCAAAAATATAGTCCATATCCTAGCCTGGAATGGCAAATTAATTCAAACACTTTCATAAATCAGACATTAGAGTCAAAAACACTGTTTTGAATAAAAATACAAATTCCTAAGGTACAAAAGATAGGCCTCTCCCTTGCATATCTTTCAGTATAGAACATGCTTTTAGAGTGTCTTGCATAGGTCAAGACCTTATCAAATACTTGTGACTCAGTAGCCGTAGGAATAGGATATTAGTTACTTGCTGTTTTCCAACTACCTCATGTATCTTCTCTACGTGATTCAACTACAGCGAAAGACAGGCATATCTTAACTGCAATTTATTTTGACTTTTTCCCTTTTAGTTTTATAAGAAATATTATTTCCAGATAGTTCTACTATGTCTTTAAATGTTTACAACATTGTATTTAAAAGTGCCCAAAGCTATTTGGATATCAATTTAAATGAGACACACCGAAGAAGACGAAAGATTTACACATTGCTATTAGATCACAGGCTTAGAGGGTTTCCTTGAAGCTAGCATCATATGATTATTCTCCATTTTCTAAAATTGTAATTCTGCAATGAAAAACCATGAAGAAAGGCTTTAAAGCAGTACGGTGAATGGGTAGTTAGTCTATGTTAACTATTGAGTACTGCCATAAAATGCATTTTTCCTGATGCAGCTGAACTGCATTTATTTTCTGAGAGAATCCAAGAGGTCAAATTCATTATCGTAAAATGGAATCTAAAATAGAAGCTCTATTATCAGAAGTCACTGCTTTAGCTATTCATGGCATGGTTCAGATGGCTGCCAGCCCTCACAAATAAATAAGTTAGATACTCACCTCTATAACATGCTCAGTAAAATATACCCCATGGTATTTCAGAGTTGCCAAATAGCAGCTGCAAGGTCCACAGGAATACTAGAGGGAAGAGTTTGCAAAGATTTTGAAAAGCATCCTTCGCTGACTCATGGGGATCTTTCCACCATCTAGGAAGAAACTTCTGAAGGCTATGATAAATTTTACTTAGATGTAGTTTAGATAGACAACAAATGTCATAAAAGGCTCCATACTGTAGCAATAGTACTAGGTTACACCATTATATACTCCCCTAAGAAATGTCTGATTGTTTTCAGAAGAAGCTGCCTTCTTGGAGGCCTAGGCACAAGATCCAGTATGCTACATCTCTGAGTAAAAATATCCCCAAGTATAAGAGATGACACAGACCTCTGCAATGTCTCGATTATACCAACATATTAAGCCCTTACAAACCATGCTAATGGGCAACCTATTATAAAAGTTCTAAAAGCATACCTACCCCTGTGTTCAATATGGTAACAGGTGATACCTAACTTTGGAACAATCAGAAAAATAGTCCAAATGTTCTAAACCCTGAAAGAAAATTAATAGTACTAATATTCTGTTTTCAGAATGTTGTCAGTCAGTTTACATACATTCTTTCAAAAATGGGAATTTTTTTTTCTCACATAGTACAGCTGAAAAGCTGAGTCTAAGTTTGTTAAAAACAATGATCTGAAGCCAGATTTCTTATGCAAAAGTCTATCTACTACATCACACAGTTGTCAGGAATGGCTTATGGTAAGGCTTGTATATAAGAGAGATATATATACGGGGGGGGGAGGGTGGGAGGGAAGGAAGAAGATAAGATGGAATAAGGGAGGGAGGGAAGGAGAGAAAGAAGGAAGGAAGATAAGTAAAAAAGAAGAAAAGAGAAAACGAATGAAATTTAAAAAATAAAAATATGACTGCTGCAAAGAAACTGTGCATTTGTGTTTTAAGCCAATACAAAGACAATTTATATATACATCATAAGATATAAAGACTAATTTGGAAAAAAAATAAGGCAGCCAGAAAACCAAACATATTTATGTGATATTAAGTGCATAGATATGATAATAAAAATAACATTGAGTCCTCTGTACCATGTCCTGGAGGTAAGGGCAGGGGACGTTACTAAAACTGCATTATTCCATTTCATTTATAAATTAACTCTATGGGTTAGAAACTATAAGTATATCCATTTTACAAATTAAAAAAAAAAAAAAACGGAGGCAGAGAAACCTTTGCAAAGGTTGCATGTCTATGTAGTGGCAGATCTAAGATTCAAAACCCAAATAGCTTGACAGAGAGACACTGCTCTATATATACCAGTCCAGCAGTCCATTTCGTTTATCCTATTCCTGTGGTATTCCCATTTTTTCAAGATTTAAGATATATCATTATATATGAGGAGGTAATAAATAGCATTCAAAGCAATGACCTTGACTATTTTTCCGCACAATAATCATTATCTTGCTTTTCATTCTATCAACAGAGAGTCCCCTTTCTTTATTATCTAGTTATGTATCATACCAAGAACATTATAAGCATGCAGGAGATAAGAGCAATATTTTTCTGAAGTTCTACTTCAGTTCTACTATTTTTTTCTTTTAGGATGAGTAATAATAGTAACATTTCCATAGAGCTTCCAAAGCACTCCCAAACATTCAGCCTATCTTGCTGCTCACATTATGCCATTAGTATTAGACCATTTCACAAATTTAGGAATTCGAGCTTAGAGCAGATAAGTGTCTTACTCAATATCATACACTAAGAGTTGAAAGCAGATTTTCAACCTAAGATTTCTTACCTTGAAACCCTTTCTAACAATTCATCATTTTTTAAACTATAATGTATACCCTTTTATAAAGAGTAGACATTTTAAAATGTGTTTAATTAAATCAATTTTAGAAAACAAGATGGATGTCTTTTCTTTTCTTTTTTTTTTTTTCCTGATGGGCCTCCAACAGATTCTCTGCCCAAGCAATTGCTTACCAATACAGGAATATATTTAAGTCACTCAAGATATTGATATCCAAGCATGGAAATAACCATTTGCTGTTTTGCTTGGGGAAAATAAAAGTATACAGTCCTATTTAAAAGAAGAAGAAGAAGAAGAATGCTGATTTCATGGTTTTATTATTAGCCTCAGGAAGCAAGATCTAAATAAAAATTTGGTGTGGGGGCTGGCAAAAGCTTTCTCCCTCTTATTGTCTTTGTTTAAATTCAAAGCTAGTTTGCCCTTTGCATGTGGGACTGCTAATACAAGAACCTCATTTTAATTCAACAAATTAGCCACAGTACAGTGTTTCTGCACTGAAGGGGAGTCATTCACAAATTGTCTGTGTGGTTCAAAACATGAGGAAATGCTGACCGTTCTTATGTTTTGCATACACTGGTGTGCTACACTCACAAGGCAAGAGCTGCAGTGGAGAGCCTGGGTATCCCTAATTACCAGTTTTGTGGGGTTTTTTGCAAGAAATTTAGGTCAAACTATGGAGCCAAACGGTTTGCAACTAGGCAATAGCTTCCATTCTCCTGCACAGTTTGAAAATGATAGACTAAGTGAACCAAGGTGTCCTCCTAGAAGAAGAAATGCAGCAGAGAACCTCCTCCTCTATGGAGACCAGCGGCCTGGCCACCTCTGACTTTCCTTTGGGATTAGGCAAGACCTTGTGAAAACTGCAAAATTCTCATCCTCTTTTCCTCCTATGGACACTTCTTGTGAAGAGACAATGAGACCCTAGTATTGAAAAGTGCTTTGAAAGTACATTTAGAGCATACCACTGAACAACTTCAAAGAGAAACTAACTCTATTTATATTTTAAAAGCAGCAACTTGTTTAACAGAGTCAATTCCATGAATAGAGAAAAAAAAATTGTCCTCTTCCCTTTAGTAAGACTTGGAACCTATGATATATCTCTTTAATGCAAATCTTATTTGGCATATATAATCAGTCTTTTGCCATAACCTATAAACCTCATTTATATTCTAGCAGCCCTTTTCATTTCTTTGTTCCCTTGAGGTGTTTTTTCTTTTTGCTTTATTCTCAGAATTATAATTGTATCATCTTTTATTATTATTAAGGAACCAAGAAGATTGAAATCTTAATTATCCCCCCCAATATTTAACATGATAGTTAATTATTACGATAACAATTGAAAGTTAATATCTGGATATTCCCCAAAGGAGAAATTTCATATAATAGTATTTATGCAATTACCACAACTTTATCTGACCATAAGAACCAACATCCCATCACAGATGTTCATTATAAAGAGAAGCAAGTGACATTCTTTTGACTGCTCATTAGCTGAATCCCCTTCAAATGTTTGCAAAAACCCCACCTTATGAATATTCTTAGACCATACAATCTGAAAATGCTCTAGACATCCAGAAAAATAAATTCATAATGTGTAACTCCTATGCATATAGTTAGTAAGCACATGACCTAGGCTCACCAATCGAGTGTAATCACCCAAACTTTGAAGCAAGAGAGAATGAAACAAAGGGGTGATGGAATACCTGGAGGTAGTGATATTATCTGGGGTCCAGAGCTAGTGGTACTGATGCACAGGTTTCCTTGACTAATATTCATTGAGGGCAACAAGATGACTAACCTGTACCATTTCTGGGGCATACTTTTTCTAGCTGCACTGTCCTCAATGCAGGTATCCATCCTTCCAATTGATTATGTAACTACCAATATTCACTTAATAAAATTTGTTTGTTTAAATCATCCACTGTTGTTGTTTTATTTTAAGTTTGATTTTGTTTAAAAAAAAAAAAACTCGCAAAACCCTGCTTGATGCAGCAAGATTTTTTTGTTTCTGTTTTAGGAGTCCTGTCTGTGTACTTACATCCATTTCATTAGATTTTGATTTCTAAAGATCTAAAACACTACAAACTAGGCAGTAAATATGGATTGCCACCCAATATGTCACCTCAGATATATTGAACACTGAGCATTTAAAAATAAAAAATGAAACAAGTATCAAAAATTACAGATACCCAATATCATATATAAAAAAAAATAAAAAAAGAAAGTCATTTTCTTGTAGTAACTAATTGCTAACAGGTTTAAAACAAAAGTTAAACACAAAATGCCCCATGACACTCTTTTCCTTAAATGAAGCATATTTTAAGAACTTAGCCGAAGTAGATTTGACTCCATAGCTTATCTCATTTCTGACTGAATACTCCATCTTTAAGAAGATATCAACCTTTATACTTTTTAAAAATCATAATAAAGTCAAAATAGAAAAATACTGGAGGAAACAAGGTCTGTTATGGCTTAGGTTACAAAGAATCTCTTTGGGGGGAAATATACTTTCATTTTCATGAAAGTAATTTTTTTATTTTTCAAAGATTTTATTTATTTGTTTGTTCCTTTGTTTATTTATTTAGAGTGAGCGAGACTGGGGGAAGTGGGGAGATGGGGTAGGGGCAGAGGGAAAGAATCTCAAGCAGACTCAGTTCTGAGTGTGGAGCTGATGCTGGGCTTTATCTCACAATCCCAAGATCATGACCTGAGCCAAAACCAAGAGTCAGACATTCAACCGACTGAGCCACCCAGGCACCCTGAGAGTAATTTTGAAACTAAATATTAGTTAGATAAGGATGAATATTACTAAGTAACAACCTGTGAATATAAGAAATATAGTTTTACAAAGGGGGTGCCAGTAGTTAAATCTATAATAGGAAAAAGAAATCTTTAAAAAGTATCACTCAATTCTTTCCCTGATGACTGGGAGAAAGTTTGGCCCTTCAAAGTTTTTATTCTAAGTATGACTATTTTAAATTCACTGCATATTTTCTAAACCTATTTGGTTTAACCAAATCAGCATAAGCCATGGAGATTTTAACATGGTCAAAAGGATTTTTCTATACTTAGTTTCATTTCATATTGATATACAATGCTTACCTCATACCAAGAAATGTATCTTTTTAGATTTGAGTACACTTACTTTCATAAGCTTCTTAGCCTTATCTGTGTCTCAATACTTTGATGCTATGATAATTTTCTTTAAAAAATGAATTATTTTTTCATGAAATCACCTTCAATATTCTTCAGATTTGCATGTTATGGCTAATACATTTAAACATTGTAGACATCATCAAAAATTTTAAGATAAATAGTTTAGTACACTGACCACTACCCTTTGAAAAGAAAAATAAATCCATAATGATGACAGTATCTAGTGAAAGGCATGACTAGAAATCATTGATCAGTAATGTCCAAGTAAAAAAGTATGAGGTTTCTTTTTCCAAAAAAGTGGTCCAAATTATTCAAGATTTTTATTTTCTACTTTTCTTCTAGATGACTTTACATGAAGAGGAAAACTAATGCTATACAAAACATTTCCGCAGACATTTTCCACCTCCTGCTCTCAGACTGTATCTACCCAGGATCAGACATCAGCATTAAAAATTTAAAAATTAACACTAGAGGCACTTCCAATTCACAAATATGTGGAAATCTGCTAATAAAATATTTGAGAAAATTAGTCTCCAGTGAACTCAAACCTCACTCCCTGGTACTGCATGTTTAAGTGGATGAGGGAAACCAGAAAATGGGGGGCTTTAACGGTGATCACAGCAAGAAGTTTTGTCTTTTTTAACTGCCTTAGACAATGTTTCTTTATTGGAAGGGTGTGTCCCAGAGAATTCTAGGAAATACTCTTCTCTCATGCTCCTGGACATTCATGGAAATGGGGAGGTTTTCACTCTCATCTCATCAGCTAAATAAATATCAATGGCTCTTTTAAGTATAGAAGAACCCAATTTTGTGACCATGAAACCTGGAAATCCAGGCTGGAAAAGAATTGAAGGGAAGTTGGGGGGAGATATGTGTTAAGGAGGGGACAAGGAAAGGTGGAATTGGTAACCTCAAGCTACTCTCCTGGCCATTTCCTGATTCTGTGCCTCTGAAGCTTCCAATCTCAAAGGATAAATTTGGATTTAAGTAAGGAAAAACAGCTTGTACTCTCCAAATTAATTTCTATCTAGAATTTTTGATATGATAAATTTAAAGCAGTAAACTCCCGTTTGCATTGCCATCTGAAAATTAAATGATTTAGAAATACTATACTTTTCTTATATAATTGATATAAATAATCCTTAAGGTAGCATTCCTTGTCTGTGGCTTTTGTGAGAAATGACTAAATAATCACATCTTTTGCTAAATCCCCCTGATTCTTGCAAAGGAAAAAAAAAAAGTTTGAAATACAGTCTCATAGTATTACCTGACTGAGAAACATGCACACCACGTCCACAGGGACCATTCATGGGTTGCTTTGGTTACTTATATTTACTAAACACTTATGTTAAGTGTTATTGGTTTGAGCCTAGTTGAGATCAGTTCTTAAATGAGACACTTAAATTACAAAATACGACATAAATTACACCTCTTTCAGAGAGGAAATATATCCTGGAAATATTGTTAGAGATTTTCAGTCTTACATCTTTGCACTAGATTCATATATGTACATTTTTGCCAATTGATTTCAAGACTAGCGCAGTGACAACTTACAAAATCTAGTACATATATATCCATTTTTTTCCTATGAGAAGAATGTGTTTCTCTTTTATAGATATGATTCAATAATAAGGGCTATATAATTTGCCAGATCAAACCTCTTCTGGATCACAAAGGCACTACTTCCTCCCTTAAAACCAAGTGTTTCATAGATGAACAGTGCTCTCCTGTGATCAAAGAAAGGAACTGCTTGCATCATAAAACAGGTAATTACTGCCTTTTTATTGCCAATGTGTCCCCTCCTGTTTTCCTATAGTTATCAGCAGGATTATCTTCTATATGTATTATGCCCATTATCTCTCGGAGGAAGACTTCCTTTTTCCTTTCCAAAGTAAACATGCTACTATACCAATTACTTTATTCACATAACTATAATTGAAGTTCTCCTAGCTCATTTTTACCCTTGTTCAAGTCATAGTAGAAACAATAGTTGTGAAAAGAAGAAATCTTTCTAGAATTGATTACATAAATGTTGGCAAATTGAAAGATACATTATTTGCAAAACTGTCCCATATAAGCCAACATGCGCTTGTAAAATTAGAACCTTGAATTCTGCAGTTTGTTCAGCACTGCCTTTTATCAAAAAGTAAGAAAGATTTATGCCATAGCTTCATGAAAAGAGCTTCTGAGGATATTTGCTATTTTAAATGCCCACAATTTACAAAGCATCAAAGAGCACTTATTCTCAAACAATTCCGATTTCTATTAAAAAATAGAGGTTTAGGCTTCCACCAATGCTATTTATATTCATGAGAGGAGTTTCCTGAGGTTTCTGTAAAACCACCATAATTTCCACTGACACATTTATCTAACAGTTGATGTCATTTTGGAGAGAAAAGGAGGGCAGCTAGGAAACTTGCTCCCTGTGAGCACTGATCCAGAACACACTGCAAACAGGTCTGTCAGAGCAGCCTTCTTCGGGGAGAGTAAACCCAATTGCTACATAATCAGACTCTGCCACCTAGATTAATGTCTTACAGAAAAGGCTAAAATGCGTGCCTGTCTTAAAATGGTGGACATGTATCTGTCACATAAAACATAGTGCAGGATTTCTGAGAAACTCTTTTATCATACCAAAATTGGTATAAATTCAGTTAATGTATATTTGGATTACATATGGACAATACATATAAATGTATGGATGATATAAATATTCATTGTGGTAGAGATGGTATATGCCATCAGCAGATGCATTTGGGTCCTTCTTCCTGCAGCTGGCCACAATCACAGCGGGCAGACATTGGAGCAACCACCTGCCATACACTTGCCAAAGCCACTAGTGATGGTGCTAACAGCAGTGAAACAGGGATGGATTTCCCAGAGAGAGGAAGTCAGACCCTATGGGAAAAAACAATCTCAGGGAGGCATACAAGAATTCGACTTGTGTACTCGAGTGTAGATCATGTTACTGAGCAAAGAAAACACCAACATCTAGGAAAAGAGCTGAACAGACACACAACTGTTCATTAATTAAATCAATGCCCCATTGGAATAATTCGTTACCTAAATTTTTAAGAAGACAATGAGAATAAATTGTCTATATTTGCTGGACATGAAATCACAAGGCAGTAAAGTCTCAGGTATCAGCAGTGATGATAAAATTTGGGGTGAGGAAATCAGAGGGGGTGGGGAGTAGTACAACCCACAAAGTAAGTCATTTTCTCACATAATAATACTCTTTTCAAGTACTGAAAATAAAACAAAACAAAAACTAGGGACTACTTTCCACAAAATAGAAATCACCTAAACAAAACCTGTATGAGGTGGAAAACTGCACATCCTGCTCCTCCTTACCTGTTGGGAGTTTAAAATCCACATCCCTACTACAACATACACCCACTTAAAGTTGCCTGGTATTAACAATTGACAAATGCTGTAACAAAGTGAATATTAACAATATGACTCCTTGTCAGAATCTCTTGGTCCAGAGACGGGAACATGACCAAGGCCTAGCCAACAAAACCCTCTTCTAAAATTTGGAACTGGGGGTGCCTGGGTGGCTCAGCTGTTTAAGCATCCAACTCTTGGTTTTGGCCCAGGTCATGGTCTCAAGGTCATGAGATCAAGCCCCATCATGGGCTCCACGCTGAGTGTCGAGCCTACTGAAGATTCTCTCTCTCCTCTCCCTCTGCCCCTCCCTCCTTGCTCTCATGAGCCCTCTCTCTAAAAAAAAATTGTTTTCAATAAAATAAAATTTGGAACTAAAACTAATAAATAATATGGGAACCTCAGAAACTCTTAACTGCTATTTCACCAGCATGAGGATCAAAGAAGTAGGCTAGCTATTCTGGAGCGAGTATGAGGACAAAATCAAGGAGAAAAGAAGGAAGCAGATACTGAAAATATGTTTAGGTGAAATAAGGAGAAAAAACTGCATTCAAATCATTGGTTTCAGCAGGTCTCGGTGTCCACCTACATTCATGCCTTAACACACATCATGCTTCTTTTCATAAATCCCCCATTTTCGCATAAGCCAGTAAATTATGTTTCTTGTATTTGCAACCAAAAAGTTTGAACTAAGGTACTTGCTAAGAATTTCAACAATATGCTAGTTATCTGGGACCTATAGATTGTTCTATGTATAACTATTAATGGCTTGGTAACTATATAAAGATCATTCCATTTACTAAGTTGAGCGATTATATTCTTTTTATTGTCATATGTCTCAAAAAATAATTCTTTCGGGTACTATTGATGTGAAACAAGTGATTTCAATGACAGGTCAAGTTTCAGAGCCATGAATGAGTACACGAGGGGTTCCTGGGTGGCTCAGTCAGGTAAGCATCTGCCTTCGGCTCAGATCATGTTCTCTGGGTCCTAGCCTTGCCCTGCATTGGGCTCTCTGCTCAGTAGGGAGTCTGCTTCTCTCTCTCTCTCTCTCTCTCTCTCTTCATTCTCTCTCTTTCTCTCTCAAATGAATAAATAAAATCTTTAAAAAAAAAAAAAAGAAAAAGAATGAGTACACTAGGTTACCAGCGAATCTGTGACAACTCTGTATTCAAAATCATTCACTCATATATATTATTTATATAAATAAAACTTAATTTCTTATTTCTAAAGTATGACCTAGAAAATATTTGTATACTTGTTAGAACTATTTAACAGAGCACAAATAGTCCTCAAACCTATAAGAGTCCCTCATCAGTCCATGCTACATTTCCCTCCTGCTAGAATCACCTCAGAATTTAACCAAGGACAAGTTTATTTTGTGATTTTATAGAATTTTTTCTCTTTTTGCCCACACACAACACTCATATTGGCAGAGTAGGATCTAGAGGACAATACTACACATTAAGGAATAGCAAAATCAAGTGAGAGAGTGTGTGTGTGCGCGCGCACACACCCATAAACGGGTGTATATGTTTGTGTGAACATAGTACTATACACCCAAATTAAATAGCTGTAATTCTCAAGCTGTAAGAATAGTTGTAAACTTATGTTTCACTGATTAAAAGCCTAATATTATCTCCTATATAGGAAAATTGCAGGCTAATAACAAGGCTACAATGACAATAAAATCTGGACAATGGCCTCTTTGAGGGAAAGAACAACTTGTTTTATGCATCATCAGAGGGGATAGTGAGATGGTGTAGCAAACTGGGAAGATAATAGGATTAGGAGGAAAATAAGAGCTGAATTTAATCCAGATTCTGTTTCTAATATCTATGTGGACTTTGACTCACTAACATTATCTGAGCCTTGGTTTTTATACCTATAAAATGGATGAAATAATACTGGCCATTTAAAACTGTTTTAATGATTAAATTTGTTCCTTTATCCATTTAGCAACTATTTAGGAAATCCGTTTTCCCTGTCAGACATATATGTGTCTTGTGAATAAATGGTGGAAGAAAAGAGAGAAGGAAGGAAGGAAGGAAGGAAGGAAGGAAGGAAGGAAGGAAGGAAGGAAGGAAGGAAGGGGGGAGGGAGAGAGGGAGGGAGGGAGAAGGGGAAAGGGAACCAAATTACTTTTTATTCTGGATTTCATGTTAGATTTATATTAAACAAAAATCATTACCTGCTTAAAACCTGGATCTAAAGATTACTTGGTAAAACAAGGAAAACTATATACAACAGCAGTCTAATCTGTCATGTGAAAGTGTTTTAAAGCCACTGTTCCATATTAAAGTAAAAGGGAAAATGAGAGCCCTGTGCATTTTGTCTTGTTTGATATTAAAGCAGGATCTTAGAGACGCTCAACTCAAACATTCAGACAAAGAGATAAAGAGTAAGGGGTTGTAATTGACTTGAATTAGCAGGATGATTACCTCTCTATGCTACATTTCTTTGCTTCAAGAGCCCTTGTCAGCAAAAGTGTTTGTGATTCTTTCTATTATAAAAATCCATTTTTAAAATTCTCATCTTTACTCCAGAAGGGAAGAAGACAAGAACAAGAACTTAAACATTTCAGTTGTTCAAGATGAATAAGTTCTAGAGATCTGCTGTGTAACACAGTACCTCTGCTGTAGCAATACAGTATTTGTATATTTTAAAATATGTTAAAAGCATAGATCTCATGTTAAATGTTCTTACTACAAAACACACACACACAACACAGGAAATGTTGGAGATGATAGATATGTTCAGCAACTTGATTATAGTGATGATATCACAGGTGTATGCATATGTCCAAACTTATCACAATGCCTACATTACATGTATGCAATATTTTTATACCAATTATACCTCTATGAAGCTAAACATAATAAAAGAATTGAAAGAGAACAAAAGAGATTAACAGAATGTGTTTATATAAGTCCCTCTTCTTACACATCCATACAGCTCAACAAATATTTGTAGAATAGGATGGGCACTACGGAAAGGACTAAGAATACAGAACTAAAGAAGCCATTGTCCCTACACAGACTTGCTCACACAGTCTCCTAAAGAGAGAGGTATCAATAAGCAACTGATCTGGGGCACCTGGGTGGCTCAGTCTGTTAAGCATCTGACTCTTGATTTTGGGATGGTAGGACCGAGCCCACGTCGGGCTCTGTGCTTGGCACAGAGTCTGCTTGAGATTCTATTTCCCTCCCCCTCTGTTCCTCCTCCTGCTAATGCTCTCTCTCTCTCTATTTAAATAAACAAAATCTTTAAAAAAAAAATCCCTAATGCTTGATTAAAATGAACATAATTCAACTGACCCCCAAAGCTGGCAATAATTAATTAGATTCGGGACAAAGGACACATGGAAGGCCTCACAAACTAGATTCAAACTGCTCCTTGAAGTGTGAGGAGAAAAGAAGGTGCACCTGTGACCCATAAGCACCCTGGTTTTTTGTTAAGATAGAATGGGTGACTTAATAGAATCCTTTAGAAAACTATTAGAAAAATAAAGAGGTCTGCAGAGAATATTCATGTCATGCCCACGGCTGAAGCAAGGGAAACCCAAAGTCTCTGGATGCCCAGTTTCTTGTTCCTTCTTCCATCCCGCATTCCTCAAATTCTCAAAGAGAAGCAGTGTAGAAGTAGGAAAAGCTGTAGAAGAGTCACACTGGTAAGTGGCTCTCAGTCTCCATATTTGAAATAAATTTAAAGCTGTCTTTGGAAGGAGGGAATTACCCTTTCCTGAACATCTTTGGTGCACCAGGCCTCACAGGCATTATCTTATTTTAATCTGCAGACTCCAGCGACCAAGAAAGTCACTATGTGAGGGCATTGTTGTTGCTGTTGGTTCTCATCAGGTTTAAAATATACCTGACTTCTGTCATTTCTCCTATCACAAAGTAAATTTTATACTCCTAGATCTCAGTAATAATCACTTATCCTTCTTTATTTTCTGCAACTATCAAGGAGACATAAATAACTAACTGAAGAAGGGGAAAAGTTGTTAATTCAGGAAAATAAAGGTCCTGGTAGTCCAAGAGCAAACTAATGTGTGCCAGACATTTTTTCACAGTCCTGAACACATTCTCCATATTAAATATCTGTGTATAAAATAGGAATAAAGTCTATATATGTTTTCCATTTAAAATTCATTTCCCAAGCTTTATAACAAATGACTGCCAACACATATGAAACATCTGAAATGTTAAAATATCCTTATTTCTTAGAGCAACAAATTAAGGCATAAAGAGCTTTAGTGGACAAATTAAAATAAAGTTAAAAAAGGAAAGAAAGCGTTAGGGGGCCAAAGAGTCACACACCATTTACTTTATAATCTATTACTTTTCTACTGGTTTGATTTTCCTTTCAATTGTGTTTGAGATGTGGCTACCTTATCAAATCAAGGTTTCTTGACCAAGTGTTGTAAATAAATAAACAACAAAATTCTCTTTTTCTCTCTTCCTCTGTAGCTAAGGAGATACACAGGGATATTTCCTTTCACACAGCTGCTGAATTATATTTATGTCCTTCCTGTATTTTGTCTTTTGGCTTCTGAAATGCACTGTTCATATGTTTCAGCGTTCACTGGGTGGAATCTGATGTAATTTCTGGCAGATGCTTTCAGAGGGTTCCAGGCTGTTGGATTCTGGCACTAGGGGCTTAGGAGGAAGTCAAGCAGATCTTTCATAATAAGGGATTGTTGAAAGGTGCTTTATACACTTCACAATAGCTATGAAGCTATTCTGTGGCACATCCCTCTTAGCCTTGGTTTCTCAACAGTTCTCTCATCTGCAACTGAGTCTCCTAGCAGACCTTCCTAATCCCTAGAGTATGCGAAAATCCTAGTAACCCAGTAATTACTGGAGGCTTGACAGCTAATCAAGCATGGCTGCCACTGAGTCAATAAGCACCCGTCAAGAACATGGAAAGATTTTTGAAAAGAATGGTCACGTCTCTTTTAAGACGTTTTTCCAAAAATATGTTACATACCAAATGTATTTTGATCGCTGTGGGTTATACAATATTTTTGCCTTACTTTGATTTTTATTTGAGATGGATTGGTTAAATTCTTTCCATCCCTTTTGTTTTCTAGCTAGTGAAATGTATTGCTCTTTGGAGATTCTCTCCATGAAAATTATGTTGAAAGTATGAGATACAGAGCAGTCACATTTTTTCTAGGTTTAGGAAAAGTCACTTGGAAAACTGATCGTTGTTATTTAACCTTCAGAATAATTAACACGTTGATATCTGGTACAGATCACAGAGCCGAAAAAGAACATTATGTAGTAACAAAATGTTACTGTTATCACTTACTTTACCAAAAAAGCAAAGACAGCAGGATACATTGTTCCTGAAGGTTTTCAGAATCTTTTCAGACACTTGATCTTAACCATGCTTTTTAACTTCAGTTTCTGGAGAGACAAATTGTCCCAAATCTCCTTTTAATAAGAATGACCTTGTTCGTTTGCTTGAGGCTGAGTGTTAAGTGAACGAGAAAAATATATTATGGTCCTTGCATTTGCTCCCAAAGGACCAGTTTAGATTCTATTGTAAAGCTGCTCATTTTAAAAATACCTAGAGTTTATTTTAAATTCTCAAGCATTTTATTCAAAGAGAGAGAGCATAGACATAAGCTAACTGAAATAACATTATACTATTTCAGATTTAAGTGTAAGCCCCTAGAGAACACTGGCGTGTGTGTGTGTGTGTGTGTGTGTGTGTGTGTGTGTGTGTTTTCAATTGACAACGTTCATCAATAAGTTGAGGCCACTTGCCCAGAACTCTGAAGCACTAATCCTCTCTCTCATGCAGTATTAAGTTACTCTTTAGCAAATCAGAAGAAACTATATATTATAAAACTTGACCAGACTTATGGATCCTAACAGGCATGCCAATATAGCCTAATTATCCTGGCCACTAGCCAGGGAATAAATTCATACAATTTAAGGTGGAATTCTTTATATTTTTAACAGCTTTATTGAAATACACTTTACATACTGTGAAATTCATCCATTTTAAATTTACAAATCAATGACTTTGACCAACTTTACTGAGTGGTGCAACCATCACCATAAATCAGTTTCAGAATATTTTCATTCCCAATGAGCTCTCCCAGGCCCTCTTACGGTTAAGCCTCATTTGACCTCCAGTGCCAGGAAACCACTAATCTACTTTCTGATGCTTTAAATTTACCCTTTGGAACATTGTATATCAATAGAATTATCCAAATATGGCCTCTGTGTCCAGATTATTTCACTTAGCATAATGTTTCTGAGGTTCATCCATGATAGCATGTGTCACAAGTTAATTCATTTTTCATTGTTGAATCATATTCCATTATATTGAGACCACATTTTGCCTATCTATTCAGCAGTTGATCAATATTTAGGTTGATTCTAGTTTTTTTTTAAATTTTGAGTCATGTTGCTTTGAACATTCATGTGTATATCTTTGTTTGTACATGTGTTTTCATTTCCCTTGAGTAAACACACTGGCAACGTATGAGGATTCCTATTTCTCCACATCTTTAGCAGCACTGTTATTGCCTTTCATTAATTATGGGCAATCTATTCGGTATTACATAGTATTTCATTGTAGTTTTAATTTGCAATTTTTAATGACTAATGATGTTAAGCATCTTTGCAATTGGTTACTAGCCATTCATATATCCCCTTTTACTGACATATCTATTCATATCACACAAGTCCTTTATCATATATATGTTTTGCAAGTATTTTCTCCTAGTATGTTCCTTATCTTTTAATTTTTTAATGGTGTCTTTTGGAGACCAAAATTTTTTAATCGTGATGGGGTCTAATTTACCTTTTTTTAATGGACTTGCTTTAACTATAGTATCCCCCAAGAAATTGCTGATTCCAAAGTCTTAAAGACTTTCTACTATGGTTTCTTCTGAATGTTACACTGTTTTAGAGCTTAAACTTAAGTTTATGATAAAATTTTTAATTAATTTTTGTATATGGTGTAAAATGATGGCATAAATTCATTTATCTGCATGTAGCTATTCAGTAGGTCCTTTACCATTTGTTGAACGGTCTATCATTTCCCCAATAAATTTCTTTGGCACCTTTAAAAAAACTTCTGGGGTTCAAACTATGATTCAAACACATGCTAGATTTTGCCCTGGGCAAGTTATTTAACAATTTTATGTCTCAATGTCCTCATCTGTAAAATCTATAATGTAGTATTACCTGTGTATACTCCCACTTTATGAACTTGTTAGAGTTAAATGAGTTAATAGATATCTATAGAAGTTTTAGAATAGAGCCTAGAACACACTAAACACTCAATAAATAGTTAAACATGAAAATCCTAAGGGATGGCAATCAAGTAACACAATGGAATATGACTTTAGAAATGATGGGGGGTGAGGGGTGAGCTAAATGGTTGAAGGGGATCAAAAAGTACAAACTTCCAGTTATAAAATAGATAATTCATGGGGATGTAATGTGCAGCATAGTGACTATAGTTAATAATAGTGTAGTGCATATTTGAAAGTTGCTAAAAGAGTAGATCTTAAAAGATCTCATGATAAGAAAAACATTTTTGTAACTATGTATAGTGACAGATGTTAACCAGACTTATTGTGGTGATCATTTCATAATGTACACAAATACTGAATCACTTTGTTATACCCCTGAAATTAATATAATGTTATTTGTAAATTATACCTCAATTTTAAAAAAGAAATGACAGAGAGAGTATGAGCTTCTAACATAGCAGGTCGCATTAACAAGAGGATAACTGACTGATAAGACTGGGAGCCCAGGACAATAGGCAAGCAGTTACATTTATTTTCTGCTCCTCATGTTTTGAAATGGATGAACTAACCTAATGTAACATTCCTGGCTTCTCTTTCCATTCCTATCCAATTATTCTTCCCTATAAGAGAAGGAGGATCTTATCAATTGATTACTAATGAAAAAATATACTAGGCATGCTCCATTGACTTTCTATGCTTTTTGTAGAACCAGCCACACAGTAAGAAGAATGCATAGTCTCCTCCTCCATCCTTCGGGGGTCTGCTGGCTTCCACTCCACCAGAGTGAGTAGTTCTTAGACTTTAAACACAATATTCAAAAGTCCACTTGGCTATATACATAAACTTTACTCTCTGCTCTAAGCTTTTATCAAAAGTTGAAGTACCTTTTTGATCTCCCAATGTCAGATTCCCAGTCGATTCAAATCCATGGATAGAGAGCCTCTCCAACACCATCACAATACACAGCTTTTAGGACTCGGGTTGATAAGACTGGTGTGAGAAAGTGGATTATAGGCAGGGAAAATGAAACCACCATTGTTGATGCACAGGGATCAATGACATGGGGGAAAAAGTCTTAAAAAAGAAAAAAACTGACATGAGGCAGCCAGGAAACAGAAATACTTGTCCCAAAACTGGGAATATATATCTTAAAGCTCTTGAGATTTTTAAACAAAAAGCACCCAAAACTTTGTGTAAATCCTGCCGATCAGTGAGATTAAACATTTTCTTTTGGGGCGGCTCAGTCTGTTGGCTCAGTTGGTTAAGTGTCTGCCTTCAGCTCACGCCATGATCCTGGGGTCCTGGGATGGAGCCCTGCATCTGGCTCAGTGCTCAGTGGGGAGCCTGCTTCTCCCTCTCCCTCTGCCCCCTACCCCCATGCTCACTCACTCTCTTTCTTTCAAATAAATTAAAAAAATCTTTAAGAAAAATTTTTCTTTTTCTTCTAGTTGACCTGATTTTAATTCCAGGGGAAAGGTAGGGCAGCAATCAAAGGACTAGGTACATAACATAAACATCTAACCAAAAGCATAGCATTACTAGATCTCAAACTTCATAATATATAATTAATTGTAATGCTTACTAAAAATGCAAGTTTTCATGAGTTACCTAAAGAAATTCTAATTTCATAGGTCCAGGTAGAACTCGGGAATCTGCATTTTAAAAAACATTGATTCAAGTGATCTATATATACTTTGATAAAAATTTGATAAATTTTGATAAATTTATGAAGTGCCACAGTTTCGTGTGGAAGGAGAATATTTGCCTCTGCTCTTTTTTTTGCCAAATGACCACAGAGTCCAACTTGGAACATTTCTATGGCACAAATGGCATGGATATACAAAAAATATTTAGCTTCCCAGAAATTGATAGGAAAATTGCATACAGAATGTCTCAATATTTTCTTCTGAAAAGTGTCATTTTCTTTTCAGTGTCCTAAAAAATTACAATATGTAGGCCCCTTATCTACAGACAGCAACATCTATTAGACTACCTTAATCCCTTTGGAAACTACTATTTTGCTAGTCCCATTTCTCAATCTGGGGGTTTTGGGGGAGAGTACCGAAATCTGCCTATGTATAAGCAAAAAAAAAGAAAAAGAAAAAAAATCTGAAAATGCTAGTTGTCTGATGGATTGTATAAGTTTATGTATAAATTTCCTAAGTGACAAAATGTTTCATAAATTCAATGTGTTGTAATGATGAGTTCATCTTACTGGAAAATATCTTGTTTAAAATTACAAAGTGAATGAACCTTTGCATGATAACTGAAATTAATAAAAATAAAATAGTGAATTTGTCTGATATGTTTTAAATAGGACTCCAATTTTTTCGACCTTTCAGTTTTAACTATAATATCTTTAGCTCACTCAGGGATTTACTATGTAAAAGTAACTTACTTCCAGAAACTTTCAAAAGCCTAATATACCATTAAGTATTATCCCTGCCTATTACCACATATACAGAAGATGCAACTGGTAGTGACTGAATGAATGAGTAACAGTTAGTTAGAGAAGACATTGTTCAAATGTTCAGATACTTCAATCCTTCAAAGATAATTCTGTGTTGCTATTACACTCCAAAAATACTTTAATCAAATACACATAACATTTTATTGCATACACTTACTTAGATAAATCTTTCTTCACTAGACTATAAACTTCTTGAAAACAGGCTATCTACATTGTTTTTCTCTAGAGAACCTGGAAGTAAAGCACTGTAGCTAACTAGGCACCTGACCCATAGACTTGGAACACTTTGATTTCAAATTCTGATTCTGCCACTTATCAGCCGCGTGATAAGGCACGTTACTTCATAGTTTGAGCCCCTACATTACCATCTTTAAGAAGGAGACAGTAAGACTGTCCTCATATAGTTTCATGAATATTTAAATAAGATCATATGAATAAAGCTGTACCCTGTACATGGTACATGGAAGTCTGCATAAATATAGTAGCATCAGTACTAGCAGCCTAACTTAACCTGACACAGAGTTTCCACATAATAAAAAGCCTCTGAATAAAATGGACAATGAACATGATTTTTATACCTGGTTTATGCTGGTATCATGACCAATGTAAATATGATGTGGCATTTAAATATACCATACTTACATAAATACAGTTTCTTACAAGTTTTATGGTATATTTGTATTGAAAATGGGATAGGATGAGATAGAAAATTCATCAGTTGGGACCCCAAAACTCTGAGCCCATGACAGCCACCTTTTGCTACAATAGGCAGGTACAGGAAGTAGAAGGGGGACAGTACATACAAAATAACCATTACTCATTTACCCTTTGACTCTAATCCCAGTGCCATCTCCTGGACAACTTGGTCAAATCGCCGATGCCCAGAGGCATTCTTTTACATAGATTCGACAAATCAAAGAGTCCTAGACTAGACAAAGGCAAGTCTTGTACTTACGCCCTACCCTGGGTAAAGAAGGAGGGAGACTCAAAACCTTTTGAGTTTACATAGAGTTCTAAAAGAAGCAATTCAAAGAGGAAACATGAATTCAAAAGAAAAGATTATAGAAAGCCCAGATGATACAGCATTGGAGTCATTAATCACCTTACTCATCAAAATAAAAACTCTAAATCTTAACGCTGTGCCTAAATTGCTTCCATTTTCTGAGAGCCCCACTCTTCCTTGGATTTAAGTATCAGGGTAGCTGCCTTCTGCACTCCCTAGAGGTTAGAGCACCAGGGAAGATAGAGAAAGTCAAATTACTAATGGGCAAATTTTATTAAAATTGACAGAAGTTTATCAACCACTAAGAAAAATATGTTTCAGAGCCTTATGAAATAAATGACACAAGAAAGGAATTTCAAATGTTTTTGAAGGAAAATAAATGAATAATAAAATGCATGAATCAGATCATCTTAAAATTATTTCTACTTTTAAAGTCAGCAACCCCTTGAAAATAATCAATAATCAATTAGCTTAACATTTTAATATGGATTTATCACTGAATAAATTAATGCTCTCTGCTCACTTAAATCATTTTTAAAAATTAACTTAAATTTGGAATTTCTGCGTGATTCTTAACCATCACTATCTGATTTACTGTCTCTTTGTATCTCATCAAAAAGCCATGGAAAAGAAAGAGCCCCACTGGAAAGAAAGAATATTAATCAACATATTGCCAGATCCTGGAGAGAACTGCATCTATAATACATGGATGAAGTTAGGCTAAAATCATAACTATGCTTCATGCACAATTAGACCGTGAAACAAATAGCCAAGGATAGGGAGAAAGTAAAAAGAGATTTCAAAGCATTTTATTTTACATCTCTATCAAAAATCAAAGCCAGTATCTAAGAAACTGAAACAGTCACTATTGTAGAAAAGAGGGACATTTTCTAAAATTGTCAGGACCTGGATGGAGCTTTTCTCATTTAAATATGAAAATCCTCCTACCATAAAAAACAAACAAGCAAATAGCAAAAAAAAAAGTATAATAGAAAATGGCTCTCTCTGGAAAAACAATCTTACGCTTTGTCTCACATCATAGTCTCAACAAATTATATTTTTAATAATCAATTGATAAAATATAGAAGACAATAGAAGTGAATATAAATCTAATCTTAATTGAGGAATGAACTTATAAGCTTAAAAATAATGGAAAACCTTTCAAAGAAAGAGGATGAAAATATAATAAATATTGGGTAAAGAATTAATAACTTCAGTATAAAATAAGTTGGCATAAATTGATAATAAAAACACTAAAATCCCCTAATAAATAACAAGGACATGGAAACAACTATATAGACACACACACACACACACACACACACACACACACACACACGCAAATGCACCTAGCTAATAAACAAATCAATGAATACTTAAATCAATAAATTCGCTGGTAACTTAAAATAACTATGAAATGTCACACTTTGCCAACAGTTCCAGGAAAAGGTGTCATGACCTGTGTACTTTATTTTTACATACTACTGGTACCCTAAATAAGCACATACTTTAAGAAGTACATAACCTAAAATGCAAACAAAATATTTTCATAAAGGTTCATTATAGTAGTGAAAAACTTAAAACAAATTTAGCGTGCAACATTGATAAATAGCAAAATAAGTTATTCTTTGTGGATATAATAGCATCTATAATCATTAAATGTCATGTTTGTGAAGTAATGAAATAAGGTACTTTTGGCACATTAACCAAAAGAAATGCTAAGCTTAAATACACAGTTTACCTATGTGAAAGAATATAAATGTTTAGAAAAGAATTATTAGAAATACTCTATAATGCTAGGTGTGTTTATATTCTCAGTTAAGTATTTTTCATTTATTTTTCTATGTTTCAAATATTATAACGGCCAATAATTGACTCTATTTATGTATTTACTTATATCTTATTTTTCATTTATTTTAAAATAAAAATATTCATGCCATCACATTCAAAAGGGTGGAAGTCTCCCTCCCAAAGGTTGACCTCCAGGTAATCAGATGTAGCCCATGTTTTTAGTTTATAATAATTCCTTTCAATAGTCTTCTACGTATATAACAAACATTCTCTTTTTTTAACACACGTGGTAGCGTATTATACACACTGATCTGATGTGTATAGAGCACTTGGCTTTATTTACTTAACCATATATTTTGGAACTCACTCTACATAAATACATAAGATATAAATATATAATAGAGCTTTCTAGATGTGTTCTGTTTTGTTTTTAACACTGCATGTTATCACATTGTAGATTGTTTCTAATCTTTTTTCAGTAAAGTATGCAATTTCCCACATATGAATATTATCTACAGGATATTTAAAGGAGAAGAATAATTAAATCAAAGTGCAAATGCACTGTAATTTTAATAATAATTACCACAGCCTCTCTGAGACACTGAGACAATGTACATAACTACCATTAATGTATGAAAATTATTTTTTAACATTTTGGCCAATAATTTTTCTTATGAATATTATCTTTTCTTATGAATATTATCAGTTAGAAGAAAAATAATATATTTGATTTAATTTGCATTTTCTTGTTGTTATAAAAAGAAACAAAAACATTTTAGTAGATTAACTTGACCATCACTTCTCTAAATGATTTTCCCTAGAAATGATTATCATTGTTCTAAACCCCCAAGTTTTCCCTTATATTTTGACTGTTGTGGTTTTTCCTTGTAGACTTGCTCACACACTCCAAATAAACGTTCAACTAGAGCTCCCCATTAAGCTTAATTTTCCTATCAAATGTACTCTTCAAGTGCATGATGCCAAACACATTATTTTGGAAAAGGGTAGATGTTCCTGCAGTTCTCACCTTTTAACAGGTTTCTGTTTTATGCTGAAGATTTAGGTAGCTCCAACCTAAAACTGCACCCCTCCTCCAATAGAATGATGTTAGAAAGAGGAAATAGCCTCCCTTTCTCTTCCCTCACATTCAATTTTTCGCCCATAGAAATTATGTCCAAGGAGGAAAGCATGAACATTCTGACAAACACAAGCCTGAGCATTCTTAGCTCAATTACTGACCCTAGGCTGGGCTGAACACTCTGAGGACTGGTGTCATGATTAGCTTGGGTGTCATGTGAATGAATTGCAAGAGCAGTCTCCATATCTGGAAGGCCTCCTCTCTTGGACAGACCCAAGGAGAAGCAGATAATCTGTCTCATTGCTTCCTATATTCCATGAATGTTTTTCCTCCTACCACATTATCACCTAAGCAACAAAATGTGATGAACTTTTCAAAATAGTTGCTATTTCCTCAGGGGAAATGCCAAATTAAAATAGCCGCATGTGTTTATCTTTAAGTACTCCCTGAAATCAAATGTCATGTGATGCTCTGAGGCTGGAGACTGGGACCCTTTCCGATTTGCCTCTCGAATCTGAAGACAACCCATTAACAGGAAGGAGATTAATTTGTGCATAACAAACCAAAGAGAAGATTCTAAATTAAAACCAAAAAATCATTCTGATTCCATTATAAAGGTCAAAAAATTTAGCATGACTCTAGATTAGAGTAGTTTGTTTATAGAAAGATAACTACTTTCTTTAATCAGGCTTCTCGAGAGTTAAGTATTTGATTTCAATCTGTATCTGCCACAGAAAAGAAGCAGAAATGCAAATAAAAGGTTCTTTACCAATGTGTTTTATTTTTGTTTTCCAAAAACATATGGTTGATGTTTCTTATTCAATTTTCAGTATATCAAGTCATGTCTTTATCCTAGCTCTTCCCTTTACTTATCAAATCACAGCATTAGAGACATTGAAGAGTATAATCTTCCCTACTATGAATAACCTTGCTAATTCTCAGATTCTAAGAAAAAAAACTTACTTACCAAGAGCAAGGTGTTTCAAAGTCTTCTGTTTTCTTAAGAGTCTTGAGAAAATACCTGAAAATCCTACTACCCCATTCTGGCAAGTCTTAGTTTTCCCTCAAAGTGAAGGAAAGCCTAGTTCCTGTCCTAAATTCTGGAAATGTTCTGCACCTTGCCAACTTAATTTTCTTTGTATCAGTTTCAACTTTAGTGTCTGTTCTTAGAGCAACTGCTGCCAAAGAGCCCACCATGTCCTTTCTTGAGCCTATTGTAATCAGCTCATTTCATCTACAATTATTACATCCCACCATCATTCCATTCTCCCTTGAACCATTACCCTTACACACTTCAATTTACAAAGAGATTCATCCTTCTGCTATGATTTTTTTGAGATTGCCCTGGAAGGAAACTTAGAAATGATATGCTTTGTCCACCTAATTTTGCAGTTGAGAAAACTTCAGCCCTGGAAGAAGTTAAGAAAGCAATGAACATCTCTATAGCCATTCTATAGCCATTATCTGCCAGTTAGTGACTAACCTGGGTTAGAATCTAGGCATATTTACACTGGTTGTGAGCTCTTTTGCACCACACCCATGCCAAGTCCTTATCCACTCTCGACCCTCAATAAACTATCTCAAGATATTTTCTATTTTCTTTTTAAATGTGCGATTTATTCAAATCACACTGGAGAATACCAATGAGTTAGTCACAACCATTTCTAACAAATAGCTTTATTCAAGAATAATTCAAGATAGGTGACTAACATCATCATTACAACAATAATAGCTATTAATCACATAATAATACCATGTGTTAGCTAATTATGTTAGTTAACTATTTCTTACTTGAAATATTACAATTATCTCTAAAGATAACTAATATTTATACTCCTTATTTATACTCCTTATTTATACTTATTTATACTAAATATCCATATTTATACTCCTTCAATACATTCTCCACTCTTAGGCTAATCTTTTTTTTTTTTTAATGCTACCACTAACACTTTAAGCATATTATTACCTATAGCAGTGGTTTTATTTTTTATTTTTTTACAATTTTTATTTTGTTATATTAGTCACCATACAGTACATCACAGTTTTTTATGCAATGTTTCATGATTCATTATTATAACAGTGGTTTTAAATTTTATCGACACATTTCCATCAAAGAATTAATTTATCTATTGAATAAAAATAAGATAGAAATTCCTGAATATGTCACTGAAGACCCTTAAGATCTGACAAATACCTATGTCACTGCTTCTTCTCTAACTTCTCTTCAAATCCTACCCTCCTACATGCAAAGTTACTCATGCTTCTCCAAGTGTCACATGTAGCTTTGCCTCCACGTTTTTGAAGACATTCTATTCTTCCTGGAATACCCTTTCCTTCATGATTTCCTGCTACCTCACAAGTGGCCAACATCTGTCATCTTTTGAGGTTCATTTCCTTTTTGAATGTTTTCTGCCCCATGTAGTGGAACTGACTCTATCTCACTTGATTCAAACTCTACAGATTTCAAGCATGTACTTGCAACACATTGCAATTACTCTGCAAGTTTGACTTTCCCTACTAGACAATAACCTCCTTAGGGCAAGAGCTGTAATGTACTTATCTTCCCATATTCAGTGGCTATATAGTGATTGCTACTAAAAGAAATGAATGAATTAAAAACATTTACTTTGGATCCAAAGAGTTAGTTCACTTGTTAATTAAAAAAAGGAGAGACTTAAAATTAAGAAATCTCAGCCGACCTAGAAAAGGAGACCACCTTTATGCTAACAGTGGAGTTCTAGCAGAAGAACTAAACACAAAATGAGTGACGCTGGAAAGAAGGCGGGGGGGGGGGGCGGAGGTGAGTTCTGAAAAGTCTCCAGGGCCAAATGGGTGGAAAGGGAAGCTAGCACAAAGCAGGATTTAATCTGCAGGTCAGGCTCCAGAACCCTGTAACACAGATACCAACCAAACAAAGGCACCACCTCAGAGAACACAATGATGTAGAACTTAGAAAAACCCAAGACCAACTGTTGGGAGATCAAGATAATTTCCTACCAATATTTTACATTTCTGCAGTTCCTGTCCTCTAAGCAAAGGCATTTACTATCAATTTAGGAATGTTTGTATAAGTAAATATTCCAGGAAAATAAATCTTAGAGACACCTTCCTCCCCCTCCCCAGGGACGGTCCAAGTTAGTAAAGAGAAAGACCTCTTTCTTCTCTCCCCAGAGTAAATTTGATTATAATCCAGAGTAAAAATAAGGTTTCTCTCTCCCTGGAGAAGAAGATAGGCAGGTTACCAAAATCTCATGTACGATCCAAGGTGTATTTTGGTTTTTGTCTTTTTAAACTTCTGCAAAAATTTAAAAAGTTCTTCTATACTGTACTTAACTTCATACACACGTACCATCAGCTCTCACCAAATAATTCTATCTAAATTGAGACTCAGAGAAACAATGCAAGACAGCACTCTGGATGCTGCTTTTACTATGAGCAATTGAATAATGAAGTATCTTCTTTTTCTCTGTCCCAAAGGCCTTTTTAAAACTATAGCCAACTAACTTTGTGTCTTGTAAGTAGGGCTAAATCTCAGAACCTTCACAGTTCCTGTCTTAACATCAACCTCTATTTTAATGTCTATTTATTAATGGAGTGACCTTACTTACCCTTAAGCAAAGAATTGAGGGCAGAACTACTGATCGACAAATAAATATTTCTTTTATTTCTTTAGTGTTCTTTTTTTTAAGAATTTTATTATTTATTTGTTAGAGAAAGAGAGGGCACAAGAAGGGGTGTTGCAGGTAGAGGGAGAAGCAGACTCCTTGCTGAGCAAGGAGTCCAATGTGGGACTCAGTCCCAGGACCCTGGGATCATGACCTGAGCTGAAGGCAGACGCTTAACTGACTGAGCCACCCAGGCATCCCTTCTTTAGTATTCTACGTGATGATCTGACTGTAGTTTCCTGAAATTAATGGAAGGCATTTCAATGTGGTTCTTCAAATAAAGGAAATTTACCATTTCTCACATGAAATAGTGAGAATTTTTAACTTTTTATTTATTTTAGAAATTTTTCAATGATAGATCTTATGCTAATGGAGGAAAATGGTAGAAAACCAAACTAAACAAATAATGGTTCCGTCTCCAATATGTTAAATATTTGAGCACCACTCAGTTGTAGTTCTGGAGTTTCTATGACAAGTTTTTCAAAAATTAATGAAGCAGTAGAAATCCTTCCCATGTGAATATCAATGATGTTATGGTGTATTCATTTGAAGAGTTAAGGATGCAGAAAGATATCATTACAACATTTTTTAGGGGGGGTGAGAGGGACAGAGGGAGAAGGAGAGGGAGAATCTTAAGCAGGCTCCATGGCCGGTGTGGAGCACAACATGGGGCTTGATCTCACAACCCTGCGATCACGACCTGAGCTGAAATTGAGAGCTGGATGCTTAGCCAACTGAGCCACCCAGGTTCCCCAGAACATATTTTCAAATTATGTGATTATAAGGTTTAGTAAAAAAAAAAATTCCAAAATAGTGGACATTTAAAAGAAAAAAACCAAAAAAGATTCATCCTTTTAATCTGGAGAAGATCAATTTCTATGCTGAAGTTGCACAATTATGAAGTATATATAGGATTAAAATAAGAAAAAATGAGTACAAATTCCAATTTTCCTAATATTTAGCAACTAAGTAGAAGAAAAGACATTTTGACATCTATAAACATATTCTCCTGTGCACAAAATTGGGATAGTACTATACTATCTTATCTTCCTAAGGTCCTTCTCAGCTTTATACACAGACTATGATGAGATGATTGATTTCACATTGAAACTTAACACTTGTTTAAATTAATATTGGGTAGTGTCATTTTAAAAATGACTGTACTTATTCATTTATTTGGTTGAAGTAAATCCATTGTATCAAACTTACTTAATATGTACTAAAAATATATAAGGGAGGGCCAAGTTAATAGAATTAACAGGATGATCAAATTCTAGATTTTAAACAACTGGAAAAATACTAAAATAATGATTTTATATTGTCTGTGATAGAGGACATTTTAAGATTGAGTTCCACTTAAAGTAATTAACTTTCATTGTTAATGCAGAATCATGTTGGAAGGTTCTTTTCATTGATCTACTTTCTTTGATATGTTTCCAGTTTGATGTTCCATAGAGTGTAATTTTTTAAGATACTTAGCTTTAATTACATTTACTTTTATTTCATCTAATGAAAACTCCAATGGATACCTTGGTGACCAAAGTTGCTTTTCTTTTTTTTTTTTTAATGACTTTTTATTATATTGTGTTAGTCACCATACAGTACATCCCCGGATTCCGATGTAAAGTTCGATGCTTCATTAGTTGCGTATAACACCCAGTGCACCATGCAATATGTGCCCTCCTTACTACCCATCACTGGTCTATCCCAATCCCTCACCCCCCTCCCCTCTGAGGCCCTCAGTTTGTTTCTCATAGTCCATAGTCTCTCATGTTTCATTCCCCCTTCTGATTAACCCCCTTTCTTTATCCCTTTCTTCCCCTACCGATCATCCTAGTTCTTATGTTCCATAGATGAGAGAAATCATATGATAATTGTCTTTCTCTGCTTGACTTATTTCACTTAGCATTATCTCCTCCAGTGCCGTCCATGTTGCAGCAAATGTTGAGAATTCATTCTTTCTGATAGCTGAGTAATATTCCATTGTATATATGGACCACAGCTTCTTAATCCATTCATCTGTTGAAGGGCATCTCGGCTCCTTCCACAATTTAGCTATTGTGGACAATGCTGCTATGAACATTGGGGTGCATATGGCCCTTCTCTTCACTACGTCTGTATCTTTGGGGTAAACACCCAGTAGTGCAATGGCTGGATCAGAGGGTAGCTCAATTTTTAACTTTTTAAGGGACCTCCACACTGTTTTCCAGAGAGGCTGTACTACAAAGTTGATTTTCTGACACAGAGCATTGTATAACAGTGAAGTTTCAGCTCTTGATTATCCATGTATCATCTTTCTGGTATGTTTGATCTGTATGCGGAAGTTATTTGAAATATATATGACATAGACTATGATCAAGTTATACTCTTTAAATGTGACGGTCAAAAATAACAAACTGAAGTAAAAAGAAGCAACACCCTTGCTCTCACAGCTTGAAAAGTAGCAGCACCATTTCTGTCCTCATTTCAGCCTTGTAACAGGTAAGTAATAGGACTTTAGATAAAGGCAGATAACAATAGTGAGCTGAAGAGTCCTCTAAGAAACCTCTAACTTCACTTTAGTTGTAGCTGTTGCGTGTCAGAGGACATGAAATACAAAGAAGCCAAAAATGGAAAGAAAGATGGAGTAATAATCTTCAGTGTGATTTTAACACTGCCATATATAAAAAGCACTGGAAAAAAGTCATTTGGTTGATGTAAAATTAAACTTATTTAAACATTCAAGAATATGCCATAGGAAATAATCCCCACGCCATTAGGTGAATTGATGAGGTACCCTAATGGATATTTTCCTCATCAACTTTCTAAATTATGCAAAATTGCGCCAGGCTTCTATATAATTTGTACAATTAGAAACAAATTCTGCCTTTCATTATGCATATTTCCCTTTAATTCTGACAGATGCTACATATTTGAATAACGTGTCCTTTTCAAAACCTTAATGTATGTATTTATGTTAAGCAGCAAAGCCTCAGTAACTTTTTCCCATCCCCCTCACTTTGCTCCCACTTGAGTTATAAGAGTCATAGCTACAAAACTCTCCGAAAGGCAAAAATTTAAATCCACTAGAGCTTTCTTTTTCTGGCATTTCTAAACTGGGTTAATTTACCTGGTAACAATCTGGTGCAAATGACTCCAATACTGTTTGTTTCTTCACCTTATGGACCAGATGAATTAATTTGTGATGTGAACTGGGACTCCACTCCAAATTATGGCTATCCACTTGGCAAGCTGGCTCTTGGTTATAGTGAGTACTAACTAAGAAAACTTGAGTGGAAAAATAGAATATATGACCACAAGAACTTATACAAACTGTTTTACTGACAATACAGTAATATCACTACACCCCCCATACACACACACACACACACACACACACACACACACACACAGAGGCATTTCCCTTCATAATGTGTAGCAACATGTATTTGTTCTAAACATTTACAAGCATAGTTACATCAAAAACTGCCTACTGCAGGAAATGGTGAACAGATAACTAGATAAGACCTTTTGTCTAGACCTTTGTCTGGTTTAGACAAGAGGACTAGAGTATCAGTCATAGATCTACCACAAATTAGTTCTGTGATACTGAGTAAGCACTTAAACTTATTTTTTCTATAAAAATATGTCAAATGATCTTTAAATTTCCTCTCTATATAATTCTGAGATATTGGCTACAGATTTAATCAGGTGTTATTGATATCTTCTTCTCATCTGATATAAGTACCCTATCTGACTAATATTAGTATCTCTCTTTCCCTGTATTGTTTTGAATCTATGTCATTTGGTTTCATGTCAAGATAAGTTGATGTGGAGAGTGTTCATTATAAACCTTAAGTTACATCCATGCACAGAAAGACTGTATATCTATGTATTCCATAAAATACAGTGGGGCTACTTTGCCATAACACTCCTTTTACCTATGATAGACTCAAAATTACTTTATATAAACCAAGCATTTTGTTTCCAAATTTAAAAAAATGGATATTTATATAAACAAAGCATTTTCTTCACTGACCTTGGACTTGTATTCATTTACTACAGATGACAGATTAAGAAAGTTTTATGATATTTTTTCCCATTTATTCACAAAGCATGTATTGAGTACTCACTAATCTAGGCAATAAGGGAATAAAGAAAAAAAAAAAAGATACAGCCTTTGTCCCTGGAAGACTATTGAATTTGAGAAAACAGAAGCAGCAGGCACAAGTAAAAATACTTAAGCAACACTACCAAAACCAAAGATGATAAGCAGAAAAACAGAAGAGATGCAGGTAAGTCAACTTTAGAAAACCTATGATCAATCGCAAACCAAACTGCATAGATAAATGAGTCTAATGAGCAGTATAGTATATCCATGTATCAAGAATAAATACAGCTATTTTAAAAAAGTTATGTAGTCCCTCACATCCGTATGGTCAAGTTCTAATTCTAGGTAAAACACATTCTAGAGACATACCCACCCACATTTGTTAGGGATAAACTTTAATGGTCTCTGATAGCAGATCACCTCATCAAATAGCATCACTGGAAATCCCTAACTATAAATGTCCCTAAAAACAGCTTTGAAAAACCAAAATTCTCATTGTTTACAGCACTCTACTCTTAAATCCCACTCTGCCTACATTTAAAAGAAAAAATCATTCTCAGGAACAGAATTATGTTTACCTTTTTTTTTAATGCATTCTCTTACATTAAAATAAATAGCAGAGAATCTTGAAATTTTCAAGAAATCACATTTAAATATGAAGTAAAAAATCAAATAACAATAAAAATGTGAATTCAAATAATTCATTTTAATTAAAAGTAAACTATTTCAATATTTTTATAAAATCATAAGCTTTATCCCTTGAAAATATTAGAACAAGTATTCCATCCATTCTAACAATTAATTTTTTTTTTCTTATACAAGAAAAATGAATTGTAAACTAGGTATCTCATATTTTCTTGCTGGCATTCCATTGCTGGAGTCCCACTGGATTCAGGTGGAATTGGGTTTCTAAATCACAAGTCAGAGATCGGTAGCAAATTTTTCAAAATTGTCCCAAACTGAAGCTATGGTTTCCTATGCCTTTTAATCTCACCTCAGTGCCCTCAGAGAGAACTTGATGGAAGGTTCTGTACTCCCTGGAAGGTCTTATTTATTTTCTAATAATAAATAAAAGCTTTGTTCTTTAGAATTGCCAGTCTACTACCCTAAATACATTTTCAAATATTACCAAGGGTACTACCTATGTAAGTTGATCATTTGAAAATGCAATTTATTTGATTCACATTACTCAAAATTTACATAAACATTTCAGTTAATAAAGCTGTCATTATATTTCATGGTAAATATTAATTTTTTAGGATGAATGAAAAACATTGGTTTATCAGAAGATTTAACATATGTGAAGAAAAATACTGATATTACAAAATGATTTTAGTTTTAATATACTGTATCAAACATATTACCTAGTGAATGCTTAAAATTATTTCTCAGGCAAAGAAGTAGGGCCATATTCAGTAAACTCTTTTGGAAATAAATCAAATAATTCATTTGATTAAATAGTGATATTTACATATCACTATTGATATTGCATAAATAGTGATATTTACACAATCACTATTAATGTACTTTCTATATAATGGCACCTGGATGGAAAATAAACTCAGGCAATTTACCAAATAGCATGTTTAAAAGTTCCAAATAAACAATCTGATCAATACTTTCACTGAATTCATTAGCTGTCTTTTTGGAGCCCCTTCCACAATCAAACAAACATGACCATTACAGACATACATGCATAAAAATCACTCAAAAAATTATGAGATTCTTATTCTCAATACATGATTGCGTTTTGACACAAAGACATTCATCTACCATCATGGTCCATAAAAATGGTAGACTCAAAGTAATCACATTTCAGTAAATGTACTGATGGCCCTCCATATTTTTCTACTGTCTTTTATTGTAGTTGGCATGTGTTAGGAATATAGGAAGAAACAGAGTGTTATCCAATATAAGGGAAATTTTCAAGAAGAGAGATGTTTCAACACTTGGAAGTGCAATCATTTCCTAAATTGCCTTCAACACATTAATACACCTTTAAAATTACTTGACCATATTACAAATAGGAAGTAAAACTGCCATGAGCTAGTTTTTTCCCGTGAAATTATAACCATTAAAGTGGGGCTGTTTGGAACATTAGCAAACCTGGAGCAACACAGATTATACCAATGAGACAAAGGCATTAAGATAAAATGAAAACCAAAAGCAGCTTTAATTTCAATGTATTAAAATTAACTAGATTTCCTCAATATAGAGTATATTCCAAATGAAGAGGGCCTATATTCTTTTCTTCTCAAGCAGTATCGTAAAATATTCTTGGTCTCTGTGAAAATTTTAAATATAGGAAAAAAATCCTTTATAAATGATTCATAAAATTTCAGATACCTATAAAATACCAAAAGCACATGAATACTAAAATTTAGAGATCCACACTTCCTGAGCCAATGTATGAATTAACAAGAATCAATTAACATTACCTCCCAAAAGATTAAAAAAAAAATTTTTTTTTTTTTGTTTTGCACCTATAGAAAAATCTTTGGGATTTTTTTTTATGATGGCAAGATAATGAGTTTCTCAGAAAAACTTACTTCTTTTTACAGGCTTTGAAATATCATTAGTTTCATTTCTTTTGGCTGCTAAAAATGAAATGTATGTTGGCTATAGAAAGAAAAGTGATTCCATTTTTTAAAAGGTTGTATCCTGAAAATATTTAAATAAGAAAATTATTTCACTTGCTTCTACCTTACAGTAGCAGCAGCAAAGCTTGGCTAGAGGTTTGGGTGCCATATTATTATAGTACTGCACACATGGAACTATTCATAGACTCATTGATCTTAACACTTCTTCTTATTAGTTTCTCTGGAAAAAACACTTTTTAAAGGATGCAATATATCTATTTGTTATCTGGATCAGTAATAGGTGAATATGTAAATTTATTACAAATCAAAATTAACAAACTATAAAACAACTGACAGGATTATTTTCAGAGAAGTAAGAAAAGGGGGCAGATTTTACCAATCATTTTATGAACTCCAACATCTAAAATTTTCTGTTCTCATTTGCTAAGTTTGAAACATGCATTTTTCTTATACCATCATTAGTTATATTTGATTATACCATTACATATTTATCACCTGGCAATAAAAAGAGTAAGCTCTTTTTATCTTTATCTCTCTTCCAAAAACTAATTCTGGAGTTTCTGCCATCATTCACTTTTTTGAGAAATCATTGCTAACCTTAAATTTGTGTATATTTCCCTTGCTTAAAAAATTGGCTTACCAATTATTTTATGTTTCTTGTTTTTGAACCTTATTAAAGTGGTGTTATATTAAATATAATATAATAAAATATATAACAATGTGATATAATATAATATATTTAAAATTTTTTTCAAGTATTAGTGGTAAAATAGGAGATTCCTATTCTGTACCTCTCCTTCTTTTCTCCATGATAAAAGCCATACAGCCATGTTAAAGCTGGCTGGGTGATATAGCTTGACAGTTCTTTCTGGCAAGCAGAAAAACTTTAAAAACAAAAATTCTTATACATTATTCTTTGGTTACAAATAAAATGGTAGCCATTAGTATAATTTATCTTTCAACAAGAAAAATTACCAAGAAATTTTTCAGTATCATGTTTCTGGTTGATTTCTCAAAATTCTGTACGTATTACACAAAACTCTAGCACAAAAATTATGGTATTTTTTTTTAAAGATTTTATTTATTTATTTGAGAGAGAGACAGCCAGTGAGACAGGGAACACAAGCAGGGGGAGTGGGAGAGGAAGAAGCAAGCTCCCAGCGGAGGAGCCTGATGCGGGGCTCGATCCCAGACTGCCAGGATCACGCCCTGAGCCAAAGGCAGATGTTTAACGACTGAGCCACCCAGGCGCCCCAAATATTATGGTATTTTTAATCATAAAATAATATTTCCCATTAAATTTTAAAACTATGGTAGAATAAAAAAGTTGGCATGGAAAGGGATGGAATTTCTTTCTTTTCTACATAATCAAATGGAACATTTAGATTTTAAAATAGCCTGAACACAGAGAAGGATCAACACTTTCAAAAGCAGAGATAGATCACAATAGTGGAAGAAAAACCAAGATGAATGCCTTATGTTAAAAACAGATGTGCCAGCAAGTTTTTAAAGCTGTAGAAAACTGCTATTAATCTGTTCTGAATAATGTCTGACACAACACCATGTATATGTTGATAGACTTGATAATGACATTTTAAAATACCTTCTATTATTTCTCAATGAGGTAGCTTTGAAAAATTTTGTTTGAACTAGAGAAATTAATTTATTTGATCCTTGCAAATATTTCATGAATTGGTAAAATGAAAAGGGCAGAAGAGATCAACTAATTTCGCCTGCTAGGATACAAGAGTGAAATCCCACTGATTGGTTATCCAGAGGAATATAGCAGTTTTGGGGTGGGCAGCTGAGAGACTGAACAAGGACTCTAGTAAAGCCTATTGTTTCCATAGGAATAGGAACTTATGCTGAAATAAGGAGCTAATCAACAATAGTAATTTAGGAAACCGAAATCACGTCAATTTGGCCAATTTTCCTGAAGAACAATTTGAATCTTAAAAATGAGAAGGACTAGGTGGTTATCCAGAGAGCAACTCAGTGAGGATAACATTCTTGAAAGTTTGCAGCCTGAGATTTCAAATATGCAACACACTTAAGGAAAGTGGTTAGAGAAAAATCTCCCAGTGCTCTGAAAATAAAGCCACCATCACAGGAAGAAATGGAGTTAAGAGTTCTTATCGGTTCTAGGAGGCTTTAGTTTCAGAAAAAAGCATTTAAACAAAAATTTCATCTCTCTCATGAACTCCCTCACTAACTCGTACCTTGGTTTCCTTCCTGTTCAATAGAAGAAAGGATCAGTTTTATTCATGTAGCAATAAAGTAGAATGAGCAGCTCACTGGTGTTCGCTCACATTCTACCAAGAGCAGTATTCACGCAGAGACACCTGGGACATCCCAGGTTATACTCAGCAGACAAGCAGGTCCTTTCCTCCATATTTATGCCTTGGTTTCCACCACAGACCAACACCAGCACTGAGAAAAGGATAAAATAGAAACTGCAATGTAAACTTTCCGACTCTGGTTCTCTTTATCTTAGACTGTCTCCCCACAATCCAGCTAAGTAGGTTCTCAAATGTCTCTTAAGAATATTAATTCAAAGATATTTTAGTCACATTATCAGTCATATAAGTACACTGATGGAAACCATCAAATTTTCTAAATCAATTAAGATTTTTCCCTTCTATTTTTATCACAAAGACTAAAAAACTCACCTATTTTGGGTTAAGACACTGAGCTTCCTCATAAAAGGTACATGATTTTTTAATAAGAATCCATACCAACATATTGTCCACTATTAACTCTATAACATAAACTAGTATGTCACATGACCTCATCCACAAGTAAGACTGTGAGATAAGGGTATTGATTAATAGATATATCCGGTTATGGGAAAGAAGCTCCAGTAAGGCCTGGATACTTCAGCATTGTCAGAAAGGGCCGGCCTATGAGATCATCACGCTGGCAGGCTCTGGGTAGTCAGGAGTGACCTGAGATGTCTGGGTGCCATGAGGACAAAAACATCAAAGAGCAGTGCAGGAATGGGAAAGTGAGACTCCAGAGATGAAAATATTTCCAAATTCACTGTTCAGCCAAAATCCAGCCTTCATATATCATCTAGGATTCCATCCATAGTACATGGAGAACTCACATTAAATTGACTTAAGAAAAATAGGAAATGTCCAGCATACCTAACTAAATAATCCATGAATAAGTCTAGCTTCAGGTGAAGTTTGACAATTTGATACAGAGGCTTAAAAGATAGTGTCAGGACTCTAAGGAAACTATTTTGTTTCTCTCCACCCAGTCCTGCTCCCCTCCATGTGTTGACTTTATTCTCTGATGGGTTTTCCCCTCAAGGTGCAAGACCTGTGAAGCAGTTCCAGGAAAAAAACACAAAGAAACTTGGGTAGAGAGAGCTTATCCATCTCTTCCAGCAGCTAAACAAAAGTCCTGGATGTGCCTCTCTTTTTCTTAAACTGAGTCACATTGTGACCAGAGGGATGGGTACACTAATGGATGTATGGATTAGCCATAGTGTCAAACTCACTCAAACCATGAGGATGAACAGTAGAGGAGGATGTGGAATTGGACATTGAGGCTGTGTTATCAGACAAAGGAGGAAGAGATGCTGAGGAGGAAAGCACGCATATCTACTGCACACATATCTACTAGTACACTTATCTACTACACTACTACTTGCTTTAGGGGAGACGGTATTACTCCAGAAGACCTCCAGCTGGGTGCCTAAGTCGATTCACAGTTGTACCTCCATATCACAAAAGGATATAACCGTCTATCATTTTCAGAAGGAAGTTTTCTTCTGAAGAATGTACCACAAATATGGATTATTTTCCTAACATGTAGATCTGCTATCTTTCTGCTTTGCCTATTGGCTTCCTTTTTAGATTTCTTCTTTAAAATTTTCTCTTAAAGACCTAAAGAACTTTGAAATATAAATACAAAATATACTTTTATTTAAAAAAGACAGTAAATGTAACCAAACTATATAAAACTTCAGGCTCACCCAGCAATGTTCCTATTTCTTTTTCACCTGTAGCAAAGCCGAAGTGTCTAGATGCAGGTGAGTGCAGGCCATGATGCAAAGATCTGCCAAAGGAGTAGGCAGTGATGGAAACTAAGATCCAAGCAAGACTGAGCCAGGACTTCTGGAGAAGAGTCTGCAAATGTCCCTTTAGGGAACAGTATGGTGGCAGACTCTGGTGACCAGAGGTGATTATGGAAGACCTGCAACTAGGTCAACGGTGGAGACTAAAAGAACAAAATAACGTAAAGAAAAAAATTAAGCCCTAGTAAGAACAATTTTTCTCAGTGTTTACAACCAGGTGAAAGCTCTCTCTCTCTCTTTCTGGAAAAATGCATAAAGGCATGCGTTTTTTAATGCAATTACAGGGACATCCCAGCTGCCCTGAAGTGCAGTGATAGATAACCCCAGGCATATATGCCCAAGTTAAAAGACCCTATTATGGACTCAAAATACAAAATTACCCAAGTACTTAATTTCCTGTGATGATACTGTTTCAAAATGAAGTGGCTTATAATAAAAATAAAAATGGGTATAACAAATTTTAATAAAGAAACCAGCTTTATTTCAGGAACATATAATATATAGGAAGCCTTAAAACGTCTGAGCATATTATCAAAGAACATGTCAACTTGGTAGGAGAAAACTACCTTGTTGTCTCTGGTATTTGTGACAGCAAATACCAAAAGATATATGTTAACAAACAGTCTAACATAATACTATAAATACAAGAGTGAAAATATTTTAGGAAAAACATTCCCACACAGTGGTACGATCAATCTCCAGACATCGATTAGATAGCTCTTAAGAAGCTAAGAGATTTCGAGGGTTTGTTTTTTTTTTAAGATTTTATTTATTTATTTGACAGAGAGAGAGACAGCCAGAGAGAGAGGGAACACAAGCAGTGGGAGTGGGAGAGCAAGAAGCAGGCTCCCAGTGGAGCAGGGAGCCTGATGCGGGGCTTGATCTCAGGACCCTGGGATAACGCCCTGAGCCAAAGGAAGACGCTTAACAACTGAGCCACCCAGGTGCCCCAGATTTTGAGTGTTTTAACGGCATTCTTAAATTTTCTCTTTTGTTGAATCTTATCTCATACACTTTATCCCCCAAAATAAACTCTTCAAGAACAATGACCCCTGAAACAAAATCTATCTACCATCTCCATAAACTTAGTTGCAGGCAGCTCTTTCTGGGCCTGTCATTGAACATATCACAGTCAGTGAGATGAGTGACTGGCTGGGTGACAGAGGTCCTTATAAGATCCCCCCTACATTCTAGAGGCTTCACACCCTCAGTAAGTTAAATTAAATCACACAAATATTAATTTACTACTAAAAAAAGCAATCAGCATTTAGGGAAGGTAAATTTTTAAATATTAGGTGTCAGAAAAAGTTCCAGATTTTTCTCTTATCACTGTACATTTAACATTTTCTTAACATTTCAAATGAAAGTTAAAGTTTAAACAGAATTTACCAAAAAAAAAAAAAACCCTAAATTAATCAATCCCATGAGTTGCAAAAATGCCTACTCTAGTTAATGTGAAGTTCATTTTGAAATTCTAAAAAAAAAAAAATGAAATTTATAGTTTGTGAACATTGAACTATCACAAAAAGACAAATAGTGTAAGAGAGGACACAGAAATGTTCTATGAATTTTGATACTCTATTTTTGTGGCTAGAATAACTTAACTAATGAGTGTATTACTGAAATTCCTGCCTGAGAAAGCACCGTGTAGGACAGAATCATCATTGTGACTCAGCACCTTGATTAAAGCAAAGCTCTGAGTTCCTCCAATTCTGTATTATTCTGTGTACTACACTGGCAGTACACAGAATAGAACCAAATCATTTAATTTCAGTGGACTTCAAATTCCAGAGTCATTGAACGTTCCCTTATAGTTCAAGTTAGATGTTTTGTGATATAATATACATGTTTTGTGACATAATATACATTTCTTTGTAGCAGTGGCTTGAAGGACTAGAATAAATAGCACTAGAGCAAGCTTTAATAAAATATAATTATATTTGGGCCTTAATAAATTATACTGATTATGAAGAGTACTATTACTCTTCTTCACAAGTCAGGGGACAAATAAGTGAAACTTCTTATCCCAAGAAAAATTATCTCATAAGCCCTACTTGAAATTATAAATGGTTTGAGAAAGCTTAGCTTATAGGAAACTGTGGCTGGCCAAATTAAAAGGAGTTAATAAAGTCAAATCCAAGCTACCATCAGCTTTGAAATTAGATTGGCCTAGTTCTGGTTGTCTCTGCCACTTACTGAAGAACCTCAGAAAAGTCTCTTAAGTAATTATACCCCAGTTTTCTTATCAGCAAAATAGATATCGTAATACCATAGAGACTTAATGTGAGATTAAATGGAATAATTTTTGGAAATAGCCAAGCAACGCCTAGCACATAATAGCCATTCAGTAGTAAGTAAAAGTAAAAGACAGTAGTAAAAATGAAGGTGACGTAGGTAATATGCATAGCAGTAATATACCAATCAGTCTCTGATTTGCACAACTTTAATATGCATGAATTTCAGTTACCACTGTTTAGCTGAGTATAAATAACACAGCCCTCGCAACAACATGGTTTAAATTTTAGTTCCATGGTATACTAATTGCAGTTGTATAAGGTATAAGCCTTGCTGCTATGTCTTTGGTCCAAAAATAAGTACACAGGTAATAGATGTGTATCATAATTATTGACCAATCACATCACTTCCTTCAGATATGTTAGTGATTGGTCCCTGTACCTCTGTGTGCAGTTCGCGCAAAGACTGCGAAGAATGTCGTTGAATTGCCGCCTCACGATAAACATACATAACATTATGTAAAAATGAATAATCAAAAAAGGGAATTGATAAACAAAGATGAAAGCAAGGCCAAGAAACAAAAATTTACCAAGAGTAAAATGTAAATAAGAAGTAAATGGAGTTAGAGCTAATCCTGGGAATGATGACATTCTTGCCATTCAAGACTCCAGATACGAAGCCAGAGGAACTTAGTGAAGGTGAACTTCTCAACATACATGAGAAAAGTGGGTGTGACAAAAAGAATGAAGATGTCTCAGAGGAAGTGACATTGGCCAAAAAAACCTGCACATTAAAGGAATTCATGGGGATATTTCACAATATTGAAAAAACAAAACATAACAGAATATTGGAAGCTGATCCCAACACTCGAAGGAGTATGACAATTTGCCAAGGTGTAGATGGGATGCAGGTTTCATATTGTAAGTTATTCAACAAGGAAAAAAAAGATAAGAACTGTTCAAACTACTCCTTATAAGTTTTTAACAAATACTTTGTCCATGTTTCTAATGTTTTAAAATACAGTGTACTAAATAAATATTAGTTTCACTATTTTCTCTTTTCCCTATAAATTTATAATAGACTATAAGAAAGTTTTTTAAAGATTTTATTTATTTATTTGAGAGAGAGACAGCACAAGCGGGGAGGAGGTTGCAGAGGGAGAGGGAAAAGCAGACTCTCCACTGAGCAGGGAGCCTGCCATGGGGCTTACCCTGAGGCTGGATCCCAGGACGCTGGGATCATGATCTGAGCCAAAGGCAGCTGCTTAACCAACTGAACCCCTCAGGCGTCTCTATAAGAAAGCTTTTAACATTGTAACAAAAATTGTTAGGGATCACAGAAAAATCGTAATTTTTTTTTCTTATTGATTATTAAGATTGGTTTGCATGGTTTCAACACAAGTCATTTTTGTGGTTCTGGGCTATATGCAAAGTGAGGACTGTCTGTATCTACTTTGAAAGGAGACTGCTATGTGTGTCTGCCCTCCTCTGCATCTTTCACTTAAATACCCTTAGTAATTATAGAACTTTACTTCCTGAGTTTGAAGGTATCTACTCCCTTTAGCCTGTATTTGAATGGATCGTGGAGGAGGGCAAAGAACAAGGCTATAAGATCTACTAAGAATTGCTAATGAACTTATTTTGGAAACAAGTACTCTATTCTCAAGATATGTATCCCACATTCTCCTCTTTCATCCCCCTAAATATGCAGTTCCTAATAACTAAAAAACACGTTCCTAAAAACTAAAAAACTTGAGAATAGAATAGGCACACTATAATTTGTACAATTGTCCTTTAAAAAGTAAGAACAATGATAAAAAAAAATGTTACTGAATCTAAATAAGTCTCCCCACCTGTGCAAAATTATCCTGTCCAATAGACTTTGTAATACTTCACCCAGGCTAGTTTTAAATGTCCCCAGGGATTATATTAGAAATATCATATAGAATAACTCAATTCCTTAAGCTTGCTAACTGTAATGAGTTGTAATAAGGGTGGAGTGGCAGCCAGAATAATATTTCCATTAATTTTTGTCAATTTAAATAAATCATATAGTGTTATTTTCTTTTGTGTAGATTTTTTAAATCATTTTATTTATTGGTCTCACATATGTTGCAGAAAATTCAAGGAAAAAATGAATCTATTTTCTGGTCTTAAATGGCAGCCAGCAGGATATATAATTATTATAAATGACATTCATACTAAATTACAGGCAGATAAGAGTTTTGTTGAACATTTGCAGAACAAATGGACCAATAAAAAGCTATATTAAAAAAAGTCACAGTCTTAATCTATTGTGGAATAGTTTCATTTCACAAGATGTGCTGAATTTTAAGAAAAGCAAGAAAACCTTGAGGGAAGACATAAATCAATGTTCTCTTCTCACATACTAAACATAAGAAAGGTTTCAGTTCACAATTTCTTTGAATTGAGTGAAGAGAGAAGTGGTTTTTTAAGCCACTTTAATTTCCATTCATTTCTCAGGACAAAACTTTTCTAAGACTTAGTTGCAAATCAGAGACAGTAATAGATATTTTTTTTTACATCACATAGCAAATAATTAAATTAGATGACAATTAGTGCTTTGAAAGTGAAGGAGGTAGTAGGGGATAAGATGTAATGAGAGTGTGTGTGTGTACAATTTTTAATATAGTGCGCAGAGAGGATGTCTCTGTGGGTGACATCTGTGCAGTGCTGAAAGAAACGAGAGAACAGCACATTTGCAGATGTCTGGAGAGAGGAGCCCATGCAGAAGGAGCAGCAGGGGCAAAGGCTCTAGGATGGAAGCTGTTTGGGAGTAAGTGGGAGCCCAGTGTAGCTGGAGCACAGAGAGCAAGTGTAAAAATGGTAGGGAATAAAAACAGGGTACTCTGTCCCAGGGGAAATATGGTTGGATCACTAGGCAGCACAAAGGGCCCCCTTTTTTTGAATGAAAGAGAAACCAGCCAACATGAGTATGGGTATTTTTGCAGTCACATTCACCTGTTTATATTACTATTTTATCCATCCCTTTGGGTATCAACATTTCTCTGCTCTTCTTTTCTTCCTCAAAGTCCTCCATTCCCTCCACCTCCTTGTACACTCCTCTTGTCATTCTCCCCACCCTCCTCCTCCCCTCTTCTCCACATGTTTCCTCTTCCTCCTGCTTTTCCTCTTCCTTTTCTTTTTCTTCTTTTTTCAATCCTCCTCCTGATTCTCCTTCTTAGTAGTAATAGAGATATTTATCACATACTATGAAGTAATGTATCTTTCTGACTCTCTATGTCTTCATCAGCAATATGGTATAACACTTATTATAGAGGTTATTGACATAACATCTGTCAAATATAAGCCGAAGAACATTTAAAATTTCAAGAGTTCATCTGAGCAAAAATCAATTCAAATTAAGCAGTGCCAGAATAGTTAGCAGGGCTCAGAAGAGACTTTTAGAGAGAAAATGCAGAAGCAAAGCAAGGAAATTACTGATTGGCTATTTGTGATTGGTTGTCCTTAGTTTCCATTTGTAACCTGGAGGCATTTATAGGCTTAGATTTTGGTTTGCTCACATAGGCCACAATGGCATTAGAGACACCTCAGCCTACCTGCCTCCTTATTTAATTAATTTAACACATGTGAAAGTACATACCACAATACTTGACATATAATCAGCTCTTGGTAAATAATGGTTGATTATATTCACATATGTCCTAAATAAGTTAATAGTTGAATCTGAAATTGTGTGAAGTTTAGAAATGTGACTATTTGAGTGTTTGGGGCAGAGTTTTCTCTGAACCTCCAAGAAACAAGCTTTACCCAATGTTCTCAGTGCCAATACTACCTTTACTAGTAGCTTTTTAATTATAGAGCAAATCTTTTTTAGTTCGTATCGTGTTTAACCCATTTAATTCTAAGTGCAACTTTATAAGGTATATCTTTCATTAGTACCCTAATTTTACAAATGAGGATTTGAGACACAAAGAGATTAAGAATGTGCCAAAATTACATAGTTATTAAGTGACGAGTGGTGTGAACCAAGAAAGTCTGCTCTTCCTTCTGTCTTTTAACCTGTCTGAAGTCTTTGATGAAATTCTCAGCTTAAGACTCTAAGAGAAATATACCCAAGCACACAAATCACCTTATAGAAACCAGGATGATAATGGTAGGCCTAAAAGGAGAGGAACATTTAAAGTTGAAGAAAAAGAAAAATTTGACATCAAAACACCCAAAAATAGGGCTATTTTTCTCTAATTCAGAATGATAATAGATAATGTGGCTGATCAAAAAATGCCAGCAAATCTAATATTTGCAAGAGCCTTGGTGTAGCATTTCAACTGTCACAGTATCTGCCCTCTATCCCCCTCGAAAAGATCAGCTTCTATTTATTTTTCTTCATCTTGGCTGATTACTTTTCCATTTGTATTTCTCTGTAATGAGTATAGACATTCATTTTGTAATATGCTTGTTAACTATCCATGTTTTCTCTTCCTTGACTTGCTTATTTATATTCTTTGTCCATTTTCCCATTGAGCTTCTTATATTTTCTTTTTGACATGCAAGAGTTTCTCTTTAATGAAGTCTACATTTATAAACATATACACAGCAATAATTGTACACAATGTATCAGTCAATATACATACAAAGAAATGTATAAAATCTACCACAGTTATATTTATTATCAGAGCTGAAGGACAACTGGTAATTAAATACTATCTCTATTTGACATTGGGAATCCAGTATCCGAGATTAAGTGATTTGAATAAGACTACAAAGTACCACCAGATGGTGATAGAATTAGGACTGGACTCCAGGTTCCCTAACTCCAAAGTCAGTACTTATTTCCAGTAACTCATCCTTCTCCCAAAAGAGGCCATTACTCAAGTTTGTGACTACGTGTTTGTGTATGAGAACTTTGTCATAAAGTTAATAGTGTTGGTTTAAAAGGGAAGTTTTATCTAAAATATAATTACCTTTCTAAATATCAAAGAATATATTTGACTTGGCTACTAATAAAACAAGGTGACAAAAAGTGTTGTTCTGACTTTTTTCTTATCAAAGTGTTGGCAAGTGGATAACTTTACTAAAGAAAGAAAAGCATATTCTCTTCAGAGTCAATTGAAGTGCAGAAAAAAACAGCACAGAGAATACTGGTTCTTACATATTTGAAAAGTAGCTTAAAATCTTATTTTCAAAGGAATATTATAGGTAATTGGATAGTATCTCATTAATAATGAAATGCATCAGGAGGCAAAATTTTACAATTAAACTGAAATGTACATTACTGAAGTGTCCTTTAATTAAAGGTCCAAACCATTATAATTTTATCTTTACTTACTTTAAAAAATAAAAGCTGAAGCATATTGACAAGAACTTCTTAGTCAATTTAATAATACATAAATTCAAGTTATATATACTACATATGGAACTCGCACATCTCTCAAAGTGTTTTTTGAATGTTATAGACAGGTACAATATATTAATACATTCCTCTGAGAATCAGAATTTTAATTAGAATTTTAGGAAATCTGTTACTTCTTACATGTGAATCTCAAGAAAGAAAGTTTATTATTTTGTTCAGGTAAAAACTTTTCTTTTTTATGCCATAGCCATAATGAGATTTATAGTAATTGGAGTTTCATGATTGTACCTTAAATTGGTCCCTTTTTTTTTTTTAAGATTTATTTATTTGAGAGAGAGAGGGAGAGAACTTGGTTGGGAGGGGCAGAGGAGGAGAGAGAGAAAATTCCAGGCAGACTCCATGCTGAGCATGGAGCCCAATGTGGGGCCCAATCCCAGGACCCTGAGATCAGGACCTGAGCTGAAACCAAGAGTCAGACACTCAACCAACTGCACTACCCAGGCACCCCAAGTTGGTCCCCCTTTTTTTTTAATAAAGATTTTATTTATTTGAGAGTGAGAGTAGAGAAAGAAAGAGAGCGTGCTCAAAACATGAGCAGGGCAGAGAGAGAGGGAGACGCAGACTCCCCACCAAGCAGAGAGACCAATGCAGATCTTGATCCCAGGACCCCGGGATAATGACCTGAGCCCAAGACAGACCCTTAAGCGACAGCAGACACTTAATGGGCTGAGCCACGCAGGGGCCCCAAGTTGGTCCCTTTTTAGTGATAATGCATTATTCATCAATAATTGGCCATGGAAAAGTATCTATCTCTGTGTTTAGAGATTTCAAAGCTAGAATCAGGCTGTCAAATCTGCACCCTCTTGCTATTATTTGCTATTCTGGCTAATTCCTACCAAAAGTCATCCAATGAGGGCTTTGACTAATGTGAATTCCTACATACAGCAAGGAAAAGACAGCTCCTCACTCTCACATAACAAGAATTTGTTCATAGCCCAAATTGCTTATTGAAGAAAGATCCTAAAGGGAACCCGAATAATTGTATCCAACATGTTTATAACATTGAGCCACAATTTAAATTAATCACTAATCTTTAGTGTTTTAGAAGAGTTAACATGATGATCATTTTTTGCACATTCAAAACTATGCCTGCAAGTCTTAGTTTAAATTGGAGGTATATGAAATTCTGTAATTTAGTTGCATAATTTTATCTGACTTCAATCATTCAATTACATTGAGAACACACCATGTACTGAGCGCTTGACTAAATTTAGAAAGAGTCCCTTTTGATATTCTTTTATTCTTATATATAAGTCATAGTTTGTGAGACTTTACTCTGAAGCATGCAGTCTTCATGGTGGGCTGACAGAAAACATTTGAGGCATGGTGAACTTAGACTAGAGGATCTATCGTTTATTTCAGCTGCGAGACCAAGCCAGCACCTAAAGCCCCAATATCCAGAATATAGCACACTTTAACTCTGGATACTATTGATCTTTAAGCTCTGACAACTTTCTGATCTGATAGGTAGAGTTTAGTAGCTCAGAGTTTCAGGACAGAAGTAATAACTACAGTTTGATTAATTGGCAGCACCACATATCCCAGTGCATTATCCAGGTTGAAACAGAGTTTAAGTCAGTGACTAAAAGAAAATATCAAGATCCTTGATGAGAGGGAAAAATGGTTATTATCAGAGACCCAACTAAATAGACTGTTTATATGAGTGAACACAAGTGTCATTAAGGTTTTATCTTCAGGATACCAAAACACTTGGACATTATACTAAGATTTAATCAAGAATAACAATAGCTTGGAAGGCATGAAAATTCTTAGGAACATATCTCAAGGTTTTACTAACAGACAGTACTTACAAATTGTAAGTAAACCAGATGACAGAATAAGAAAGTCAAAAAAGAAAAAAAGATAGTAACATTTATTACTCAGATTTCAGTGGAAGAACTGAAAATGAGGAGTTTCCTTTGGCCATCTCAAGGAACTTTAATATGACATAAAGTGAATTCATAAAATTTTTCCATATAGAAAATTAATACATTGTTAATGTTCACTAGATTGTACCATTATCCAAATAGTCTCTCAAGCGAGAAATCTAGGAGCCATCTATGACACCTCCATTTCAGCCCCAAATCCCATTCATGACTAAACCTTGATTCTAATTCTCAACTATCTGTCCTACATCTTCATTTCCATTGTCATCACCCTATCCAAGTTACCAAATCTCTCTTTTAAAAATCTACTTAACTACACTAAAGCCAGGTTAATCATTTTAAAATTCAAATCAGATTCTGACACTCCTCTGCTTAAAACCACTCAACAACTCCCTAACACCATGAGAATAATGACTCAAATCTGCACATGACCTCCTTTTTATCATACTATCCCATCTCAACTATAGTCTCATTCTACCTGGGCTCTAGTTACACAAGTTTCTTGTAGTTTCTCTAAAACTTGTGTATATATACACACACAGAGTTTTCCTTAGAATTACATATGATTTAAAAAAAAAAGGAAAATAATTCTCTATAAATAAGGAATTAGAGGAACAGAAAAATTATGTGATGGACACTCAATGGAATTACATAAACAAAGAAAATATTATTTGCTTCAAGTAGTGAAGAAAAGCAACCAAGAAAGTAGTTAAATAAATTAGGATATATCCAAAATGAACTATGTGGTTAAAGAAGGAAAACTTTCCCCTTCTTTTCTAGGTTCTTTGGCTGGTCTAATAATTAAATTGACATAAAACAGATTAACAGGAGGAAAAATATTAATTTTGTATAAATGGGAACAGCAGAGATATGGGCTTAAAAGCAGCTTTGATACCTTTTAGACAAAGAAACAATAAATTTTTAAAGAATTCACAAGACAATTCTTCGGGCTTGAGGTAGTAAATCAGTAGTGAAGAGGTAACAAAGTTTGTTTATATAGACTTCTCAGCTCTAAATGCCCTATCTCTGATAATAAGGATGTCTCTCTCCCTCCTGGTACAGGGAGGGTACCTTTCACATGGAAGGTTTATTTCCTGCTTTCAGGGGAACACAAGGGGGTCAGACTGTCCTTTTTGCACTGGCTATCTCTTAAGTAACTTTAATTTAAAATAATTAATATACCAAAATGGCATATTCTGGGGTGGTCGCTTCTGCTCACCCTCAGTGGCAATTAAAAATGATGTTGTATAGCAAGGTTTTTCTATTTTTAATTTGCATGCAATCACTCAAGGATTTTATTGAAATGCAGATTTTGACTCAGTAGGACTGGGGAGGTGCCTGAGATACTGTATTTCTAAGAAGAAACCAGGTGATGCCCGTGCTATTGGTCCATGACCATACTTTTGGTAGCAAGACTATAGAATTATATGTAATATACAGAAATATGTTCATGAATGTATTATTCAGTAAAAAAAAAAAAAACAAGATTTCAACAGATGTATAGTAAGATCTCATTTTTGCCAAAATATAGATTAATAGATAGTGATAAATAAAGATAGACACATGGTAAATGTTGTGTGTTTACCTCTGTCTTGGATAAAACAATGATGAGTAACTTTCAAGTTGTCATTTTTTTATTTGAGTTTTCCATTTTGCAGTAACAAATGTTATTATTTTGGTAATAACAAATAAAAAATAAAAAATACTTAAAGTGATGATAATAAGGAGAACTAAATATTTTGTTTGAAACAAAAATGTAGAATTTAATAAAAATATGTGCATAGCCTCTATGTGCCAGGCTTGAACTAAAACCAAAGACAAATGAAATGCAAAAAAATTTCAGCAGGGCTATTTTAGGGGTTCTTAATCATTCTACTTTTCACTGTTCATCATATTTTCTGTAATAAGTATTAGTAATAAAATGAACATATTTATTTAAATTATTTTTAATGATTACTTAACAAAAACCCCTTGGGGAATAAGACTCTAGTATTTTGAATGATTATGTAGATGAGCCTATGAAAACGTAACAGCAAATAGTTGAGACTCTTAACAGCATCTTTTTAAGTGACAGTTGTGTAAGACCACAATAGTTATCAAGTTAAAAGATAGTAGTAGTGCCTTTTGGTAATTACTAACCTCAATGTGACTTACTTACCTTGTTTAACCTTTCAAAGGTTATTTACAAAATAATTATTTTATACTGAACTCTGGTAATTCTCCAAAAATGTACAAAGAATAAAATATTATCTTTGAATAATAAATTCTAGTGGTTATCAAAAATCAGAAACATAGTACAAGAAGTGATAAAATAGAAACATGCACAAATTGCTATGGATATACAGACAAAAGAGGGACTATCTCTGCATAGAGGACAGGAGTGTCAATATCACAAAGAAGGTAATATTTGTGTTGAGTTTTGAAAAATAGGTAGAAGTTTTGCTGGTGTATAAAACAGAAAATGGAATTTCAGACAGAAAATAGTATATAATTAAGCATTAAGTTATTCTGTATGGTAGGAATTTAGGTTGGATGGGTAGAAAAAGAGAGGTAAACATTACAATTGGATTGAAAAATGAAAAAACATACTGCTAAATGTCATGCTAAATAATAGGACTTACATTGTATGTAGATCATTGCCTATATAGGCACTTAAGGATTTTTAAGTAAAGGAGTGACAATCACAGATTTTTGTTTCATAGGATATTATTCTACAAATAATATGAAACATAAATTCAAAATAGCAGAGAATGTGACTTTTGTGGCTATTTCCATGTTTTTTATTAAAGAGGTCCTAAGAAACAATTAGCAATAGATAGGGAAGATAAAAATGCAAGAACAAAGTGCCATTTGATTAGACTCACTGAAATCTGAGAATAGTGCCTTTGTATTGTTTTGTATTTCTTGGAGAGGAAAAAGTTTACTCTACCCTTTAAGGTTCTTCTGGCTGGTCTAAAAATTAAATTGACATGACACAGATTAACAGGAGAAAATCAAATTTAATTATATACATAAGAGAATCCACATAAACATGAAAGATTCCAAAGACAGTGAGGAAAAATGAGATATATGTGTCATTCTGGACTAATGAGAAGGAAGACGAGTCACAGGAAGAATGAAAAGTGTATATGTTTGGTAAACAAACATTTGCTGGGCCATGAAGAAACAATGAAACAGAGGACTTTGATTGGACAGGCCTTACTAGGTTCCTCCCTATCTACCATATCTACTTCATATTATATTATAGTTATCTGTGGTGAAATCTCCCTTCCAGGAACATGTCCTCTATTAAATTCTTTTAGGTAGTTAGGGAAGGGAGGCAAAAAAGAAAAACTTTTTGAGTCTTCTCTTTCTTAAAATTAATCAGCCTAGGGGCACCATGGTGGCTCAGTTGGTTGAGTGTCCAACTCTCATTTCAGCTCAAGTCATGATCTCAGGGTCATGAGATGGAGCCTGAGAGATGGAGCCCTTTGTCAACTCTGCACTCAGTGGGTAGTCTGCTTGGGATTCTCCCTCTCCCTCTGCCCCTCTCCCCGCTCATAGTCTCTCTCTCTCTCATTCTCTCTTTCTCTAAAATAAGTAAATCTTTAAAAAATAAGAATAATAATCAGCCTAAAATAATATACATGCCAAAGAGACACATTTGGGGGTGTCAAATTTTGCCCCCCAACACATTTATGTAGTTGTCTTTTTCTGGAAACAAAATAGCTCAAAAAATGTTTAGCTCAAACAAAGGAATCAAGTCAGTTCAATTCATATATTGAATATCTAGTATGGGGTCAAGAACTATATCAGTTGTTGAACTGTTATACAAAATAATTAAACCTAAGATTATGATAGACTTATCATCTAGAATGGTTAGTAGTAAGAGTTTTCAAATGTTTGTGGGACTATAAAATCATATGAAGTCTATCTATATTTGCTTTTCTACTTTATCAAGGTTTTGGGGTTGTCCTGTTTTGTTTTTCTAATATCACTGCATATTTTTCTTGGTTAAGCATACTGAGTAACGATTACAGGACACTATTTTTTCAGACATTGAAGGAGCACTATGTACAGCAGCTGTGTTTAAGAAATAAATATAGGTGGTAATTCTTATATAAGCAAAAAGTACTTCCAAAAATACTTGTTTTGACAATGTACTTGTCAATATTAGTGCAAAACAAAAACTTGTCTGAAGGGTGGCTAATCTAGACTGAATGTAAATGGATGACTTGCTTCAAGACACAGGTCTGTCTGGGCTTAGATTCTTACTCTTGGATGGGCTTGGGTCTGTCCAAACTTCTTTGAAAAGAAAGCTAGTCTGGCAATGTTTTTCTCAAGACAATAGCAGAAGTCCAGATTAACAACAAATTGTGGTTAAGGTAGAAAGTCATGAAATTATCAAAATCTAAAATATAAAGACCATTGTAAAAACATGAGAAATACATGGGACCGATTGAATTTTTAAACGATATAAGCTTTGCCCTTATAACTAATAAAGATTATGTATGTACAGCACAATGTGTACAGATTAAAATAGTTGAGTTACACATTTAAAATTATAAGAATATTTTATTATTTAAAACTATCTTCAAATAATTGATTTTATTTTTAAGTTTAACTACAATTTTCTTTGTTTTTTTTTCTTTTATCCTTCTGAAAATAGGATATACTTTTTTAAAAATATGAATGGGCCAAAGGTGATAAATATTCCACAGTTGTTTTTAAGATAAATTTAAGAAGTTTAGAGAAGAAACACATATGTGGACAAAACTAAAGATCCCCAGTGTCAAATACACTTCAAAATCCAGGGCGACCATCATAACATGAGGTAATAACACTATGGCAGTGCTGATTCCATTTTTCACTTTCAGGAAACAAGGTTAATGAATAGTATATAAATTATTCACTATAAATATTAGAGGCACATATCTAATATTTTACTCAATTTGAGAATTCATCAATGAAAAAGTATTCTATATTGATTAATGACAGGAAACATTTTATTGTGCCCAACTTACTGACTTAAAGAAGAAAATTGCACTTATAAAATTATAGTCAGTTTTTGTTTTGCAAAGCACAGTGCTAACTGAAACATATTGGTGTATTAGAGGCATATTGCAACTGTGTCCTTGCTTTGCAGAGCTCAGTTACCAAGTATCTGTACAAAATGAGGAGATGATTCCAGTAAGTAAGGGTGTGAGTCAACAGGCATTCTGCAAAACAAAGACAGCCATTATGCAAATTATGCTACTGCAATCTTATGTTGATACATTTTAATTTTACTAAACAGAAATAATAAATAGTCTAAGTCTTTGAAATATTCTTTGGAAAAGGTGGCTTAAAAAGTAGGAGCCTCTGAGAAAATTTGCTTTCAAAATAATGAGGCAAGTTTACAAAATCAATAATGTGTACATTTTTAATAATGTTTATTTTTAACCTGTTAAAATTTAATCTGTTTTAATATAAATATTAATAATCAAAACATGAAAAATCTTTTTTCATTGAATGATTCATTATTCAAACAAATGGATCATTCTGTAAGATAATTCAACCTAAGATGATAATGGACTGGTAACAGATTGGCAGTGAGTGATGGGCTAGCTAGTACAGAGAGAGTTTTCAAATGTGTAGAACTGGATAAATTATGCAAAATCTACTATACTAATGTAAGCAGTTTCAAAAATAAAAAGAGCTAACTACTCATGTCTAATTAGTCAAAAAGACAAGGGACTACTTCAACATTCCATGTAAATGGCCGCTGACAATACTGCACACCATTCACATTCACTCTAATGACAAGGCAATAAAAGTGTTGAAAATGCTTTTAAGCAGAACATACTTATCTGTTAGTACAAAATTCGAAAAAGTTGAAATTCAAAAAAGTTTCCAGAGATGTCTATAAAAGTGGGAGTTTTTTATTAATGATGAAACTATGTATCTCATGGAGATTTTTATGTCATCCCATTTCCTTGTGCTGAGAATATAAATTTATTCAACAGGTAGAATTGGTTCTACTCCAGCAGCCATTTTAGTCTCCAAAATGTGTGATACATCAAGTGCCCACAACAGGTTTGCCCAGGCAGCTTTCTCTAAGGGACACTGTTCTACCCACCAGTCGGTCTATTGCCTGGAATATTGACTAGAGACCCAGTCATGCTGACTGCCTGGAATGGCGACTAGAGACTCATCTTGATCAGGTACTTCTCTCTTCCTAAAAATAACTCATCAGATTCACTTATTTTAAATATTTTGTAAAGACGACAATTCACTTAGTTCAGAATCAATCAAGCTAAACTCTTTATAATGAACCATGTGTAGTTCACTTAACTAAAACATGAATATTGATGACAGCAAGTAATTGCTGGAGAAACCCTCTCACCTACCACTTGGAAATACTGATTGGAAAGACTGTCCTCTCCCTCTGCCACCTCAAGTCTTCTCCTAAACAGAGACACTATCTACTGGATGGTGAGTTTAAGAAATGGAACAGGATGTGTTCCTTCCTCCGTCTCTTTCAAATCTGCTAAGCTAGAGAAGGCACACAATGTCTTCTCAATCACATGATAATTTTCCACAGTGGGCTCTGCCACAGCAAAGCAACTTCTGCAGCACTGGATGGAAGGATAAGATTCCTAATGAGCTGAAACATAAGGAAAACATTGGGACCACCATCTCAGTCACATCCTCCACTCATAATCACCATCTTTCTGACACCAGTCTGTATCTCTTTATTGGACTAAACCCAAGAAAGGAATAAAGGGGTGTACTTTATTAGCCCTCTAGAAACTAACAAATATTGGTAGAGTATGGTTATGGAGTAAACGTTTAATTCTGGTTCTCACTCAGTTTGATACTAAATCTCCTGTTGTTGTTATCAGTCTGATTCTGCCTCATTTTTAGATACTCTTTCATGCTCTAACTTCTTTCCATTCCAAATAGATCATTCTCTGCATAATATGTAAAGCAAACATTTGAGTGCTTTGTAAGACATACAGAAGTTTACAAATGTAATTAAATTTAAGCCTCAAATCAATTGTATAATGTAGGTACTACTACTTGTATTCTAAAAAGTTAAACAAGCTTAAGGAATTTCAATAGTTAGTAATCAAGATCATACACCTGGACAGTGATAGTGCCAAAACTCAAACCTCAAGACTAACTCTAAATCCCATGGTTTTGAAATGTTTTATGCTATGCAATCCTCACAAAAATCCATTATTTCTACAACTATAACAATTATTTATTCAATTATACAAGTTCTTGAATAATTATTAACAACTATAATGTGCTAGTCATTGTTGTAGTACAGGAATTGGATACTAAACAAGACTGAGAAATTTTCTTTGCTCACGGAATTTATAATCCAGGGCAGGGGAATGAAGATAAACAAATTTAAATAGTGATGAGTGCTATAAAGAATTGAAAAAAGAAAATAAGGTAATGGAATCAATAGTGATGTAAGTGGGAAAGGTGTGCGGCAAGACAAGTTTAGACTGGTTGATATGGGAAGTCCTGAGTCAGTGATATTTTAGCTGAGCTTTGAATGGTAAAAAGTCAGCAAAGTGAATATCTGAAGTTACTGGGAAATCATAGTGCAAAGGTAAAGAATATAAATACTACATCTAGACTTTTCATGTTTGAGGGGAGCCTGGGTGGCTCAGTCAGTTAAGCTTCTGCCTTCAGCTCAGGTCATGATCCTGGAGTAGTGGGATCGAGCCTTGCATCAGGCTCCCTGCTGAGGGAGGAAATATTACCTCCCTCTACCTACTGCTCCCCCTGCTTGTTTGCGCTCTGTCTCTCTGACAAATAAATAAATAAAATCATTTAAAAAATAGACTTTTCATGTTCGAGAACTATGTCTAACATATACTAGCTGTGACTATAGGTAAGCTATTTAATGTCATTGTTCATCAATTTCCTCCTCTATAAAAAGGACGTAATAAAAACACCTACTTCAGAGAGTTAGGATTATTAAATGACTTAATTTATAAAAAGGATTTCAATTAGTACCTAAATATAACAAATCCTGTCTTAGTGTTGGGTACCACCAACACCATCATCATGATCATCACTGTTTTCAACAGGCATGATAAATGGCTTTTTAAGGCCTTAGAGCTGGAACAAGTTTGGCAAAGTTGCTACTATTATTATCATCCTAACATACAAAGACTGAACCAGAAACAAACGTTTTCCATGAGTAGTCAATACATTATAAGGTAAACCAACAAAGAAATACATCGTGTCTCATCAAGGGGCAGGTCAGTCTATCATAGAAATGAGAATCTTACAGAAAAGAAAATCTTGGGCCCTTGGGAGAAGCAATTTCCTGGCTCAATCCAAGAAATTTATGAGCCAACCTTGGGTGAAGAGAAAGATGCTCAAATAAATATATAAATAAATAGCCAGCCAGCGTAGAGAATATGGTTAGTGAATGTGAAGTCCATGATGAATTAATAACGAGACTGACTATAAATGTAAGGGTTAATTCAGACATGAGGGTTCAAGTTAAAAACTCAAAGGGAGTTTATACAAGTTGTCTTAAGAGTAGCTAGGTGTGATGATAGAAAGAATTCATGCCTATGATTTCCCAAACAAACAAACAAATAAATCAAAACAAGTGAGACATAATCACAGGGTAAAAGTATTATTGACTCAATTACAGTTAAATAAAGACAAAGTTTTACATGTGGCAAGACCAAACAGAGGTCGGATGAAAAGTGGAGGTTTGTTTTTATTTTAATGATCATCTGTAAAAAGGTGGACTTGACTTCAAAACATCCCAAAGTTGGGATTTTATCTTTTTATCCTAGGAATTTGAATTGGAGGCTTTATATAGGCTCTTGGGAAAAACTTTTCTTCCAACCATAATAGAAATTTTTTATTTTATAAAATGCAGGTTTTGGGTCATAGGGCAGTTCTATTTTTAATGTCTTGAGGAACCTCCATATTGTTTTCCAGAGTGACTGTTACCAGCTTGCATTCCCACCAACAGTGTAACAGGGTTCCCTTTTCTCCACATCCTCACCAACACTTGTTGTTTCCCGTCCTGTTAATCGTAATCATTCTGACCGGTGTGAGGTGGTATCTCATTATGGTTTTGATTTGAATTTCCCTGATGGCTAGTGATGTGGAATATTTTTTCATGTGTCTGTTAGCCATTTGTATGTCTTCTTTGGAGAAGTGTCTGATCATGTCTTCTGCCCATTTATTGACTGGATTATTTGTTTTTTGGGTGTTGAGTTTGAGAAGTGCTTTATAGATCTTGGATACCAGCCCTTTATCCATAATATCATTTGCAAACATCTTTTCCTATTCTGTGGGTTGCCTCTTAGTTTTGTTGACTGTTTCCTTTGCTATGCAAAAGCTTTTTATCTTGATGAAGTCCCAAAAGTTCATTTTTGCTTTTGTTTCCCTTGCCTTTAGAGACATGTCTTGAAAGAGGTGGCTGTGGCCAATGTCAAAGAGGTTACTGCCTATATTCTCTTCTAGGATTTTGATGGATTCCTGTCTCACATTTAGGTCTTTCATCCATTTTGAGTTTATCTTTGTGTACAATACAGACGTAGTGAAAAGAAGGGGCACATGCACCCCTGTGTTCATAGCAGCAATGTCCACAATAGCCAAACTGTGGAAGGAGCTGAGATGCCCTTCAACAGATGAATGGATAAAGTAGATGTGGTCCGTATATACAATGGAATATTACTCAGCCATCAGAAAGGATGAACACCCACCATTTGCATCTAAATGGATGGAACTAGAGGGGATTATGCTAAGTGAAATAAGTCAAGCAGAGAAAGACATGATTATTACATGGTTTCACTCATATGTGGAACATAAGGATTAGCACGGAGGACCACAGGGGAAGGGAGGGAAAACTGAATGGGAAGAAATCAGAGAGGGAGACAAACCATGAGAGATTCTGGACACTGTGAACCAGACTGAGGGTTACGGAAGGGGGGTGGGGTGGGAGGATGGGGTAACTGGGTGATGGGTATTAAGGAGGGCACGTGTGGTGATGACCACTGGGTATTATATGCAACTAATGAATTGTTGAACACTACATAAAAAATTAATGATGTATTATATGTTGGCTAATTGAACATAATTAAAAAATTTAAAAAATAAAAATAAAGCTTTAAAAAAATAAATAAAACAAAATGCATTTTTTAGTTTAAAATAGTTATTTCTATCCCATATCCTTGTCTGACCTAACATGACTTTCTGGTGTGGGTGAGCTTCCTCTGGGGAGCTGCAGATGGGAAAGGAAGGTTGTTCATGAAGTAAAGACTATAAAAGCCAGACAATGAAGAAGAGTCATGAAGATGATTCCAAGGAGTCTGGATATTACTGTATTATGAGGGAAAAGGGCATAATAAGGTCTATGTTTCTTAAAGAAAATTTTCTCTTCACAGTGGAAAATAGTTAAACGTAGAAATATTAAAGACAAGCAAAAGATTAAGAGATTATACAGGATCAATAATGCTGAAAGACAAAAAGTAGAATAAGTTAAATGACATCATCAGAAGACAAATCAGACAAATTCAGAATGTGGAACATTCTAAAATACAACTGACCTGGTCTCTCCCAAAGACATTTTTGTGGGAAAAATAGGAAGATTAAAAGTTACCTAAGAGTAATAATAATCAAGTGAAAGGCATAATGTTCGGTTGGATCTTGACTGCCTCCCAAATAAAATACATGTGTGGTACTATGGGGGAAATTTGACTATGGAGTGTTTATTAGATGACTTTAGGAAATTATTTTTAATTTTATATCATAATGGTATTGCTATATAAGAGAATCACTTTATGTTGAGAATTACTGAAAGTATTTAGGGATGAATTATCACCATTTTTGTAATGTACTCTGAAATGATTCAGTGAATGGGGTGCCTGGGTGGCTCAATCTGTTAAAGTTCGACTCCTGATTTCAGCTCAGGTCATGACCTCAGGATCTTGATTTCAGCTCAGGTCATGATCTCAAGATCATGAGATCAAGCCCCACGTAGGGCTCAGCACTGGGTATAGGGCCTACTTAAGATTCTCTCTCTCTTGGGGAACCTGGGTGGCTCAGTGGGTTAAGCATCTGCCTTAGGCTCAGGTCATGATCTTGGGGTCCTGGGATGGGGCCCCACATAGAACTCCCTGCTCAGTGGGGAGTCTGCTTCCCCTCTCCCTCTGCCTTTCCCTCTTCCCTGCTCATTTTTTTTCTCATAAATAAATAAATAAATAAATAAATAAATAAATAAATACATCTTTAAAAAAAAAAGATTCTCTCTCTCCCTCTCCTTCTGCCCCTCCCCTATGTGTGCATGCAGGGGTGAGTGCACACAGTCTCTCTCTAAAAAAATTTTTTATATATGCATAGCATATATTATATAACACATAAAAAATATCAAAATATTGAAAATATTTTTGGAGGTGGTGGTGTATTCCTGCTTATTTTATTACTCATTATGCTTTTAAGTATATCTGAATTAATTCATAACAAATAGGCAACTTTAAAAAAGCTATTGCATTAGTTTAAATTTTGGAAAACCTCAAAATGCAAGGGATCAGCTGAAGAAAAAGAACAGAAAAAGGATCTGAAGAGTATTTTGGAAAATAAAAAGAGGTATCAGAAATGAGGATAATGCTAAAGCAGAGAATTTAATAAAGTGGGCACTATTTCAATTTAGGTCTTCAAAAGTATGTATACATATTTATTTTTCATTCTTCAGGAGCAAGTCGTTTAGAATTTTCAATAAAAAGCCCATACATAATTATCTAGTTAAATATTACAATTTAAATAATTATATCAAATTTAAAATGCTTCATTAAAGATGAAGTTTTCAGAAACTTTAGAGCAAACTGTTAAGAAGGGCAGCACACCTCATTGTATTTCCCCCACTTCCTCTTTACCTGGGTGTTTATTCATTTAGACTTGATCTGTACCTGTTCTCTTTCTGTTTATGAGTTCTAGCTTCTGATTCTTGTGAAATTGAAGTGTTTTATCTTCCAAGCACATCTTCCCAGGTCTTGAATAGCTTACATCCTAATACTCTAATTCTCAAAGGCTTATCTGCTACATTGATATCAGAGGGTCCTTATGAAAGAAACATCAAGGACCATCAGGGTTGACAGACACAAATTATGGAATGAGGTATCTGTGAGACTTGAGAATTTGTTATAGTCTATTACATCTGGGTTACTCCTTTCAAGTCATATCTAGGACAGTACTAACCATGAAGTCAATACCACTAACATGCATTTGCCACCAGGGTCTTTGACCTGTGTCACTTATTCTTAAAAAGTTGTATTGATACAGACACTCACATCGCCTTAATAACAGCTTATAATTGTCCTCTTTTGTTCACAGAAAGATCCAGTGAGCTGTGAAGCCTAAAGTAGCATTTAATTTCTAAAATAAAACTTTGACCAGAATAACGACACTTCACATGGAATAGCAATACTGATCTTCTCTACTGTATGTTTTTTATCTTTTTGTTAGAATAAAGGCAGTTTAGAAATCAAATTGTATTCAGTGCATTCTGTCAAACTATAAATGCCTAAATAAGTTTAAGGTGCTGCAAATGACACAAAACATAAATATGAAACATGTTGTTTAAAATCCAAAGCAATAAAATAGAGTTAAAATCCTATCTGCCTGCAAACTGTTTCAGGAGATGGATCCCACAAGCAGCAGAACTGATATTTTGTGACACTCTCTGAGGGAAGAGACAGGTCCAACATAAAGCCATGGAAAATAGAGTTTAGGTAATTTTTAGGTCCAAGACAATTTCCCAGTGATTATTTAAATGCCAGAAGATATAAATATCTTAAGTTCTTTTCTTGAATAAAGAAAAAATAGTAATCAAACCAGAGAGCCCACATTTTTAGTTAATGCAAGACTGTAAATTCTCAAAGGGGAAGATCGTATTTAAGACACTTGTAGAAATAATCTATTATAAAAAATAAAAAAATATTTGATAGTATATTTAAAATACTATTCATGCAAAATACAACTACTATACACATATTCAAGTACTTTTATACTTGTCAGCAAAAATTAATAATTGGCCATTTTTAAAAATAACACCGCATTGTGCAGCTTCTAGCCAAATGGAATTAACATCAAATTTGAGCCATTTCATCTACAAAAAAAAGAGCTTTTTTGACTCTAAGAATGCATTATAAAATGTTTGCTGAATAAAATCTGTTGGTAGGTAGGAAAATAAAGGCAAAGACTGTCTTTTGTAGTGATACTTTTCCTTTAGAAAATCAATCTTAGATGAGTCAGGTATACTGCAAAGAAAACAGATCCTGACAGCACATTGAACATGCCCTATTTACAATTCAGCTAACTGCTCAAGAGAAAGCGAGAGCACGATAGGACCACAACACTTTCTCTTGCGTGCCCTTGGAGGACAGCATCCCAAGCAACTATGCATCATCCAACGAGTCATCACAGTCTACCCACTGATGTGTGCTCATCATTGTTTATGAATTCAGAAGACAAATGTTAGCACAAAGTATTTTACCCAACACCACTCATCTCACCTGCTTTTTTTTTTTTTCTTTCTTCTTCTTTTTTAACTCCTGGATCATAAGTCTCTTAAAATAGTCTCTGCTGACCTTGCGGGCTGTTTATGCTTAAACAATCCCCTAATAGTCTTTATTCTATCAAATGCGTTATTACAGCAACCCACCATTTGTTACTTTTAAAATCATTCTTTCACAAGTTTTTTTTTTTTGTCATCATAAAGAAGAATAACTTTCTTTTTGCTATTTTAATTCAGATAGGGTAGTGTACTTTTAATAACCACCTCTATTTTCCTTGAATTTAATTTTTATCATTAAATCAGCAGTATTACTACTTGCTGATAACTCAGGGTTATTATTTTAAATGATTATTGATTCTGATGCTGGGGTTTCATTTCCCACATCCTTATATTTAAAGACAAAAAAAAGGAGCCTGAATTAAATTGTAAATGCTGGGGGGGGGGTCTTTATAGGTTTTGTAATTGACATGGTTGTTATAGTATGTTTCAAAACAGATAAGTAGCAATGTCAAGGCTAAATTCATAATTACTAATTCCATGTGCAGGTTTGAAAAAAAGAAAGAAAAGGGAGGGGAAATTAGTAGCTATCAAGTAACTTTCATATGCTCAAATCTCTCACATATGTTATGACCTTTCCTTTTCGTAGCATCTTGGATTTTGTTTATCTTTCATTCCATTTTTATAATGAAAATTCTTCCAGGTCAAATAACTGGTAAATGGTAATTCCTGATTTGATCCAAAAATTTATCTTACTCCCAAGTCCTGATCTTTTTACTCCAAAGTAGCAGCATCTTTTCTACCTCCTCTTCTGTGTCATCTTTCTCTTTCTCCACTAAACTTACCTTTTCCTTCCCCCACCCCCAGGATCCCTTCCTGCATGAAATCTTCCCAACATCCTTCCTCTACCTCCAGCATTCTCCAGAACAAGAAAGATTTGGGGGTGAAGCAGAAAAACAGATGAAAAAAGACTGCAACAAGAACTTTAAAAACCATTTCAAATGATTTGTAAGCACAGAAAGTAACAAAAGAGTTGAATAAAATAAATCTACAAAAGTGATCCAAACACTGCTTCACTTTAATCACTTACAAAAATATAAACTGATTTCCTTACATCAATAAAAAGACCCTTAAAATCTTAAGAACTGAAGTTATTAATGTGTGTGGTATCTTTCTAAAGTAACAAAATCCTGGATTGCCAGATTTTCATCCTGTTACTTACACAAACATTTGAAATTTGATAGTACACAACACTCAGAATCCCCAAATACTCCATGCTCTAATTTATATGCTCTATTGTCTCTCCTTATATAGTTCCTTTTACATGAAATTCTGTAACTTCCTTTTCTTCTAGTTATAGTACTGTTCATCTCTCAGGTTTCAATGTAAACGTCTGCCTAAAGAGTTCTCTCCTATCATCTAGCAGCAAGTAATCATCTGTTCCTTTATGCCTTTATTGAAGTTTTGCTGAATATCTTCCACATGCTCCTCCAAACCTCCTCTCTCTCCTTCTCCATTGTGCCCGTGTACTTGAGCTACATGGCTAGACATTCTTGTCTCTGGATGCCATTTGGTATCAGCCAACATGGACTAACAGCAGAACAGAGGGAAAGAGGAAGAGAGGTCAGAGTATTTATTCCCCCAAACTCCTCTGCTGTGTCAATTTTATTAAGCAAAAATCTCCTCTTAAATTAAATTTAAAACTCCTCTGAGTCCCAGTGATCATTTCCTCCCTCTGGGACTTCAACTCAAAGGTACTAACAGTGTTGCCTTGCCTTGCATACAACTCTGTAAATCATCCTTCATTATGCTCATTTCAGTGACCCAATTGTCATTCCCTTCCGTTCTCTCACTTGGACGTGGACGTTATTTTATTTGTATCTATAGTGTACATGTACAACATGTTTTAAATAGTTATGTAAATATTTATTTTTCCCTACAAAAGTAAGGGTTTTGAAAAAATCTTATATGTATTTATGTCTTCTGGCACATCTAAGTGTCTTTCATATATTCACCACCTGGTAAATGTTTTTTGAGTTCAGGAAATTTACTCTGAGATGTTTGTTCTTTCATAAAAGGTAAAGAACAAAAGTTCAAGCCCTTGCTTTGGAGGCTAACATTTATCAACTTATGGGCTTTACATATGCAATTTATTTTCTTTCTTAAATCACCTTCAGACATTGATGGAATTATGTCAGCTATTGGTGAATGCAGAAAACATTTAATGAAAGGTCATGGCCATGATTAGAGAATCACTGCTCTAAAGGGCACTGAATGAAATTTCATGTTATGTTCTATGGAAGATTAATTTAAATTATTTTCTCTATTGTCAAAAGATATATTTTTTTCCTTTGATACCCTATGAGCTTGACTGAACCGTACGCTGTTATGAAAGAAACAATCAGAACAGTTCTGTGATGGAGAAAATAATGCTAGGGATGGCGACAGCCAACTTCAATTTACAACATTCTTATAACAATTCAATATGTGGCATCTATAAAAAACAGATCACAAAAAGTGAATATACAGATTACTTAGTCCTATAAAACTGTAATGCCTTATTTTTCGGTTGTTATCCTAAAACAAGGTCTTTGGGTTTTTACGTATACACACACATACACACACCAACTCCAAATAGTCATTTAATGTTTATTAGGCAGAACATTCTCTTAATCTTTAATAAATTTGTGATCTACTTGGAAAAATAACAGACATACATTTACGTGATAATACAAAGGAGAAATAAACCTTTCCTATATCAAAAAGAAATCACAAAATAGGCATGGTTATTGGCCAAGTTAATACGACAGGTATTAATCATTATGGGACTTAATAGTTTAATTGTTAGAGCAGGTCATGCAGGAGTGGGAGTTTAAAATGGAGATTGAAGGTAGAGAAAGCTGAAGGAATATATTCCAAAGTAAGAAATACAAAAACATGGATGTGAAGACTAGGCTTGTTTAGAGAATAGCAATCATTATGACTAGAAATGAATACAATAATAAACATCTGTCCAATAATATAGCTTAATGTAGATTTCATTGTAAAGGGAAACATCAATAATATTTGAATTGAGCATCAAAAGCTGTATTTTAGGAAAACAACTATCTTTCAGGGACCTACATGTTCATCCATCTACCAGGGAGATGATTTGGACAAGTTACTTTATCTCTCTTTGTCTTAATCCCTTTAACTATAAAGTGCTATATGAATATTATCTACCATATAAGGCCTTCCTATAGGACAGCTTAGGTAATCTTTATAAAATGCTTAGAAAAGTGTCTGGCACATTTTAAGCACTCAGTAAAAGTATTAACAGTTTTTATTATTACTGCTGTTGGTTTTGTTGGTAGTGGTACTGGAGGTATTTTAAAAATGCAGAGGCAAGAAGAGTAGTTAAAATACTTCAGTAGTCTAATAACGAAGTATTAAATTAGATGTAAAGTGGTAGTGGGTGATGTAAAATAATAAAGATGTATTGTTTGAATCCACCAAATTAGTGGTAATTTGTTATGACAACAATAGGATATGAATATAGATGCTGGTACCTGAAGTGGGGTATGGCTGTAACAAATACCTAAAATATGATTGCCTTTGCAATTGAGCAATGAGAAGAGGCTGGATGTATATTGAGGAGTGTAATTTAAAAAGCCTAGACAGCGGGGCACCGGGGTGGCTCAGTTGGTTGGGCGGCTGACTCATGATTTCAGCTCAGGTCATGATCTCAGGGTCCTGGGATCCAGCACCGCATCAGGCTCTGCCCTCAAGGGGAGTCGGGTTGGGATTCTCTCTCCCTCTCCTGCTGTCCCTCCCCACACTCGTGCACTCTCGTTCTGTCTCTCTCTCTCTCCCAAATAAATAAATAAATCTTTAAAAAGAAAAAAAAGAAGTAATAAAAAGCCTAGATTGCTTTGAATAGACTTAGTAGAAATGTGGCTGCTAATAACTGTTGATGAGGGCACTGAGGAAAAACAGCATATTTTCCTAGAGAATACTTAAATCATCATAAGCAGACCTCTACCTGATTCAGATGCTTTAGAGGATGAGATTTGAGATTTCTTAGCTGGTAAGATGTTAAACTGAGTTGATGCTGTAATAAGTTGAGACTTTTAGTGACATTGGAATAGAATACATTCCATTGGTGGTAAAAATATGAATATTTGGGTCAGATTGTAGACAATGATAGGCAGAATAAGGGCCCTCAATGATATCCATGTTCTATGAATGTGCTAACTTACATGGCAGAAAGAACTTTGTAAGTGTGATTAAATTAAGCATCTTGAGATAGGAGACTCTTCTGGATAATTTGGGCGGGCCCACAGGGTTCCCTATAAAAGTGAAAGGAGGCAGGAGTGTCAAGAGAAAGGTTCAAATACCCTAGCTGCTGGCTTTAAGAGAGAGGAATAAGCCATGAGCCAAAGAATCTGACAGCCTCTAGAAGCCAGAAAGCAAAAGAAAACTGACTCTCCTTTGGAGCTTCCAGAAGGAATGTACTGACTTCTGGAAGCCCTACTGACTTCTTTATCTTAACCCCGGGAAGACCCATTTTAGACTTCTGACCTCCATAACTGTAAGATAATAAATTTGTGTTGTTTTAAACTTCAGTACCTGGTTGGAAAAGTAAGGAAGAAAATATTATGAAGACTCAGCAAAACTTGGTGACTGATTTGATATTGAAAGTAGAAACAAATAAAGAAGTTAATAATGATACGATCATTTCAAGTCAGAAAGGAGAAGAGTGAATGTGTCCTTTCACAGACATTTGTTAATTAAAATATTTTATGATTTTTAAAAAGCCCCTCACCATTCTCATTACATATTGAAGTTCCATTCTCTGTTTTGTCTCAGTTACAACAATCCTGATTAATTTTGGTATTCTCATGCTTATGCTGATACCTAATCTTTATAAAATATCACTAAATCTGTGGTTCTTTTCATTATGATGTAAGGATTCACTTCTCTGTTGAAAATGAGGCCTGTAACAGCAGGCACATTGCCCTCTAACTCTACAAGACAAAACTGAATAAAATAAACCTTGAAGTGAAGAAAAATTAGAATTTTCATTCACTTTCCAAATCCACTGTACTTTTCATCACAGAAGAACAGAGCTTTAAAAAGGACAGAAGAAATGTCTCCCTGTGTCTGACCCCATAGTTCTATAGTACATATTCTAATCAGCCTTATAAGAAGAGCTTGTTTCTCCATTTCAGAAATCATCTTTCCTACATTTTCCAAAAGAAGCGATTCAATAGACATTTTGTAAGTTAGTGTAGCACACTGCCTCAATCAGGACTCCTCTACTTCACCACTGATGAAAGTTAGGCAACAATTAAGAGAGAAAAAAAAAGATAAATTGAAACTAGGAACCTAGTTTGGTGTTTGTGCCCTCTCCAGGAAGTACAAGTCCTTCCTACCACCCAGCTATCCCACCAGACTCCCTGCCCAATGTGATTCTTTATGAATATAGTTAGTCAATAGTTAGTCTAACTATATTCTGAATAATTATTTCCTACTTAGGAGCCATAATATAATTTTGACCTATACCTAAGTTTGTCTTCCTACCAGTAAGGCAATAGAACAAAATCTTTGACATTTTAAAATGTTCCACCAACACAGACATAAACACGCATACACAATATCAAATGATTGTTTAAATGTATAGTAGGCAGGACATTCTGTTAATCCTTAAGAAATTTACAATCCAGTTGTGGCTAAAGTAGTAACCCTCTTTACTTTCTCATCCAATATCAAGAGTACCTTTTGTGATTGATTAACTTCCAAAGCAAAGACATCTTAACCAATTATGAATATAGTCAGAAGAGTGTAATAGACTTAATTGTTAATATTAGTAGTTGTAGATTATAGGGCAAACCTAGAAAGGCAGTATGGAGTTTGGGAGTAAAAATCATGGCTATGAACTTCAGACTGGACTAGATGTGAATCCCAGCTTTACCTGGTACTACTAGTGTTAACTTGGGTAAGTTAGTGACATTCTTTGGGTCTCAATTTTCTTATGAGTAAAATTTAAATAATAATACCTGGCAGAATTTTGTACATATAACATAATAGCACAAAATAAGTACTCAGCAATCTATTGTTACTTAGATAACATTCTTCCCCACACTAAGTCATCTGAGCAAAGATTACAGAAATTTTACCTTTGATTTAACATTGCACAGGCATAACGGACATGAAATGAAGAAGTGCTAAATTGAATTTTGATGGTTCTTATCTGATGCTATTAGCCCAAAATCTATAATCACTTATGAAAATTTTCACATTAGTAAGGATATATAGTTCTTTTGTTGCAGAAAACATTTTCCTTTTATAATAAAATATTCAAGATTATTCACCTAAAACATTCTCTGGTCAGCATCTTGAATTGTAAGTTGAATCACAATAAAAGTATTGTCTAGATAAACCCAAAAATCTGTGGTGACTGGCATTTTGCTGTGTCTTAATGCTTTATAAGTATTACAAATGTAAAGTTTTACAATTTTAAAAAATCAGTCCCTCATTTAAAGTGAAAGTTTATAATAGCAGGAGTTTTCAAGAGCAACCTGATACAAATAATTTTTGTCTCATTTTCTTTTGTAACAAATGGCTACTGCATGTGGTCATAGTTTCCTTTCCATGTACTTATTGCTACAGACACAAATGTAAAAATTAGAGAAACCTATGGATAAGCTATTTTTAATTTTTATTTCTACACACCACTGTTCATCAATGGTTCAAAATAGAAAGTTAGCTATCTTAATTCTTGTCTTTAACAGAAATTATTTCAACATCAAGAACTCTTTTATTCTGGAAAGTGTTTCCTACAATTACTTTTACTGACTGATTCTAAGGTCCCACAGTGTACAATATGTGAATATTGTGGGACCTAACAGGGTTCTCAACAGGGTTTTAATTAGAAAATGCTGAATATCCTTATTTTTCTTTCATTCTTAATGAAGCAAACTCACCTCAAGAGCATATACAGCTTATAAACTTCATTGATTTCTCAAATATTTTCTGCTCCACTTTTATATAGCTAATGCTTTCCCATCTATCTCATATTTATGACATTTCATTCTTGATTCCTTTATATTCCAGGAAAGGCAGAGAAATATTTTGAGAAAAAATTATCTGGTGCATGTATATGTGGGTGTTCATTTTTCAGTAAAATAATAAAATAATCAAAACATGTTATTTAAATTTATGTGTCTGCTTTACTGAAGATCCAAATACCCTATAACTAATTGTAAATATTTCATAAGCAAATGGGGAAACACAAGAAAAACTTGGGATAAAGAATCGTTTTGGGGGGCACCTGGGTGGCTCAGTTGGTTAGTGCTGGCCTTCGGCTCAGGCCATGATCCCATGATCCCAGGGTCTGGGATTGAACCCCCTTCCTCTTCCCCCCCCCCCCAAATCAGGCTCCTTGCTCAGTGGGGAGTCTGTTTCTCCCTCTCCTTCTGCCCCTCCCCCTGCTTGTGTGCACTCGTGCTCTCTTTCTCATAAATAAGTAAAATCTTTTTTAAAAAGAATCCTTTTTGGAATAATTTTACTAATTTTGATCACATGTGCTTCATTAAATTCTTGGTATCTGTCCCACCCTTTTCTGTCTTTGTGCTTTAGTTCACCCCACCCAACCTGCCTGAAATACTGATCACTTTCTCTTTGTACTACATTCATTCCTCTACAGAGGGTTATGCTACCTAGTTGTTAGTATATGCTGTGCTATCAGTTTGAAGGTACAAATTTATCCATAGAAATCCAAGCTACCCTGAGAAGAGTGAGTAAAATAACCACGTGCGCATTGAAACATAAAACATAAAATAAAACATGGGGCGCCTGGGTGGCTCAGTCGTTAAGTGTCTGCCTTTGGCTCAGGGCATGATTCCGGCGTTCTGGGATCGAGCCCCACATCAGGCTCCTCTGCTGGGAGCCTGCTTCTTCCTCTCCCACTCCCCCTGCTTGTGTTCCCTCTCTCGCTGGCTGTCTCTATCTCTGCCGAATAAATAAATAAAATCTTTAAAAAAAAAAACATAAAATAAAGCAAAGCTAAAAGGTAAATGAATGGAAAAGGTGCAAAGGAAATAGAGACATGGTTCAAAATCACGTTTGCCTGACTGGAAAAGTCAGAAGTGGGATTTGAAAAAAGAAATCAGTGCTATTATGTTCCATGTAAGAAAGTATAAATATATAGAAAGTATAAATATATATATAGAATATATAAATATTAGACCTCAAGGAAACACTGAATCATGGAGAAGAAAAAAATTGAGAGTGAACCTAAAAGCAAAAGTTTAATGCAAACACGTAAATGACAATTTTGTTGTTGGATATGGTAAAGGCAAATTGTTATTTTTAGATATGCTAAAGGCTAACAGATGGTTTATGCTGCTAAGGATTATTAAATTTTGATGCTATGTAACCCTAAGCATATTTATTCAACGTTGATGGGAAATGTTCCATAATGAAGAAAAAAAACCCATAATATCCAACCTGAAGCCAAACAAGATAGAAGTAAATCAGATACATACTAGAGGACAAGATAAATACAGATGTGCATATCCAAATACATCCAGTGCAGATTAGATGAAATATTATAGGATACACTATTGCTTTGTGAAAACTAGATATGTTGACCTGAGGACACCGAAGTGTCTCCTACTAAGTATCTCATGACATTGCAGATCTCTTAGCATCTGGAGCTGCTGCTCAGTTATTCAAAACTTGTGAGATGGTGGAAAGATAACCTGACTTATAAGCCTCAGTTTCCTTACAATTACATTTGCAAAAGTGATTTATAATGGAAACTCTGTAATCCAGGATTATAGAACAGTCCCCTGCACATAGAATCCAAAACTTGACAACCGTTGTGAATGAAGAAGAAATCACACTTCCCAAGGGCATTGATTTCACTCAGATAACATTAATCAAAGAAATATAAATCTCATGACCTCTGCAAGTTGTTTAACCTAGATGAAATTCAGTTTTAGACAGAGTTTTAGATAAAGTTGATAGTTTTATATAGGATTAATGGTGTCTAAGGAACTTGGATTAACAGTACCTGGCTTAAAAGTCTTTGAGGGGGATGAGCTAAATGGGTGATAGGTATTAGGGAGGGCACTTGTTGTCATGAGTGCTGGGCGTTACATGTAAGCAACGAGTCACTAAATTCTATTCCTAAAACCAATATTACACTATATGTTAACTAATGAGAATTTAAATAAAAACTTTTTTAAAAGGCTTTGAAAAGCTTACATAAGATGAGATACATATTTCTGACTCAGAGAAAGGCTAGAGAAGATGCTCAATAAACATCACTTTCTTATTAACACACTGCCTGCCCCTCATACGTATACTACCTCTGTTAAGAGGCCTATATGTCCTATAATAACCTTACATCCTTTTAAAGTAAGCTCTTAATATATTGAACCATTCATTTGACTTCTGTACATTGTAGCCAGTAGGTATGGGGCTTCTGACTACAACTCTCTTTGGATTTGTTTTTTACCCCAGGTTGTTATAAATGGCATGCCAAATTGTTTTACATGCTAGATCTATAATTCAAAGGAGGAAAAGACTTTTAGCTCCTAGTCAGAGAAATTTGATATGCTCTTCCAGGTTTGTTGACAACCATAATTAATGCCTTCCTACATTTAAGTGTTTCTATTTGAGGTGAACAAAATACATTCATTCAAGTGGGAGAGAGTATATTTTTCCTTTACATCATTTCACATAGGTAGATACTTAATGATGATGCATTAGCCTGGAAAACATTAACTGTAGAATTTTTCTTAACAAGATTATTCATGAGCTCCTTGTTGCAAAATCTAGTGGAGCCCTTTTAGTTGTATTTAGGTTGTTTTGCTTTTTTTTTTCTTTTTTAACTTTGCTGCAACATTTGATGGAGCAGACTTCTCAAAATTTAGTTAAACCAGCGGTTGTCAGTATGTGGCCTGTGTACCCCTGGGGTCTCAAGACCCGTTCTGGACATCCACAAAATTAAAAGTATTTTCACAATAACACAAAGATGTTATCTGCTCTTTTTGCTATGGTGACATTTGCATTGATTGTATAAAATGAATGGTGATAAAACTGCTGGCACTTTATCACCCATCAAGGCAGAGGCCCAAACTATACCACAGTACTTCACTACAACATGCTCACAGTTAATAAAAATAAAGTCATTTCACCAAATGATATCTTAGATGAAGTAGTAAAAAATATTAATCTTATTAAATCTCAACCCTTAAATACATCTGTTTTTAATATTCCTGACAAAATAGAAAGGGTAAGAAAGCCCTTCAGCTGGATACCGAAGGAAAGAGCTTATGCAATTGAATTGTAAGCTTCTGAATTTGCTGTTTCATTCATGGAACACAACTTTTATTTGAAAGAACAACTGACAGGGAAACCATGCTTATTCAGATTTGAGTATTTGGCAGACATTTTGTGAAAACAAATGTAGTGAATCTATCTCTTCAATGAAAACAATTGACAGTATGTTTTGCCAGTGATAAAATTTTAGCTTCTGATAGAAATTTAGAATATTGGAAAACTTGCATCTGCCACTGTGAGCTTAACAGTTTCCCAATACTTAAATACTTCTCTGATGAGAACTGCAGTGATATTGATAAATGTAATTTTTAATATTATATAATGAAATCTGTCAACATTTGGAAGATCTACGTAACTCAGTGAGCTAATATTTCCCAAATGGCCAACAAGAGATGATACAAAATCATGCATGAGTTAACTATTCATTGATACCAAGGAATTTTAATGTTATATAGAACAAAAAAAGTTCATTGATACGATTTTAGATTCTCCACTGTAACCAACCTTCAAGAAGCTACCACTAGTCAATTTCTGGTGTGATATCAAGGAACAATATTGACAATAATCTCAAAAGGCTATAAAAACATTCCACTCTTTTCCAACTAAATATCTATGTGCAGCCAGATTTTCTTCATAGACCTTAACCCAAACAACATACTGCAACAGAATAAATGCAAAACAAGATATGAGAATCCAGCTGCCTTCTATTAAGCTGCATATTAAACAGATTTGTATAAAAGTTTGTCACTCAACTCTCTAGAATTTATTTAAAAATATCATTTTCACAAAACTCACATTTCTGTTAACATTGACTCAATCTATTATAATTAGATGAATTAACAAGTGTTTTAAACTTTCTCAATATTATTTCTGTTATAATAAATATCAATACCTATAATCTGTAAATTCTTTGCATGCTCAAAAATTTTTAATGTGAAGGAATCCTGAGACCAAAAATTGTGAGCACTACTAAATTAAAGCATAATGCCTGTGCTCTAAAAAAGGATTATTTAAGTACTTCTGTGGTTATACAACATCGCTCTCGTGGATATCTTTCTACTTCTCTAGTAGCTCCTTACCAGTCTCCCATTCAGTCTCCCAGTAGCTCTTCCCTTCAGTGCCAGGCGCCCCAGAGTTTCTTACATTGGTTCAGTTTTGTCTCACTCTATATTCCTCTGGATCCTCTTCCAGATCTTTGAATGTGTTAATCACTCCCAAATCCACATCACCAGAATCTAGTATTCTCATGTTCTTATTCTATATGTAAATCTTTACTGGGTATTTAGATTTGTATGTCCCACAAATATGCTAAACTCCACATGTCTAACAATGAGCCCATTATATCTTCAGTATAGATCTCCAAAGCTGATGGTCTTCCTTTCCATGAAAGCTATCACTATCCATCCAATCATTTAAGAAATCGATGAGATCAGGGGAGAGGCAATCCTAGACTCTAGTTTCTCCCATAATGCCCACATTCAGTCACTATATCCTATAGATGTTACCACTTGAATATCTCTTTAATTAATATCTTCTCTCCTTCATGTCATATTCTTGGTTAAGATCTCCATCATTTCTTATCTGAATTATTCTAATAATCTCTTAACAAGATTGCTGTCTCCAGTAACAGTCTCTTAAAATCCATTCTCTAAAATGTAACCAAAGTGACATCTCAGTTACTTCCCTGATTAAAATGTTTCCCCATAGGCTTCAGGATAAAATTAAAAGTCTTTGAATATCAGACCTTCATGATCCGGGCCATATCAAACTCAATGCCTTCATCTCTCACCACTGCTCAAAGTAAAAGACTAGAATTTCAATGACTTGCTCTCAGACAATTGATTCCACATCTCATCTCTAGGCAACATCAAAGAATACACAAGTTGAAAAGATCTTTAGAGATAAAGTAACCATATAATTTATCATCCAAACCAGGACACTTTTGAGAGTGAAAGAGTGCTATTAATAATTACATTGGGATAACAGGTGTAAACCTGGACCGTCTCAAGCAAAAGAGCCTCTATGATCACCCTACCTAGAGATCAACTAGACCATGACAGAACTTGCGTCATTAAAGCAAAGTGGTCATGCTGATTATAACAATGACTGGACTAGAATCAGTCTTTCCCATCTCCCAATCTACTGCCTTTTCTTCCACATTATGCTACTTTGTTAATAAATCTTTTAAGATAAAAATCAAATAGTCTAATAGTTTCTATAGTAAAATGTGTGACATTTTTATATAATCATAGTAAATATAGGTAATAGCTTCATTTGCAGTCAAAAGTATCACTATTAATGGGAGTTCTATAATGAATAAAAGTGATTAAAGAGATCAACATACCTATGCAAAACTAGGATCCATTTCAATAGGATGGTAATGGTAAAAGATGGCTGGGATCTCATATCCCCAAATCCTTGACTAAGTAATTTCATAACCACTGCCACTCTGGCTGGGTTCCCAAAGTATGTGTTTGGTGTATGAGTGAGGATGTACATGAATGGGAGGCTGAGAGACAAACAGAAAAAGAGAGAGAGAGAGATGCCCAGTAAGATTCCCTGCCTGGTTGAACCTGGCTGAATCACATAAGAAGGTCAGAGATTCATCTTCCCCAATCCTTCACTAATTGTCTACTCTAATGCCTGGTATACATAACTTCTCCTTTGCAGTCTACCTAAACCTATACAGCTCATACATGAATTCTAAAGTCTGAGTTATCTCCAATTCAAAAACTGTTTCAAATCCATACTATCACAGCAAGTGCATGAGATGGTGATCCAAAACAGAGCAATAGGAATGTTGAGTCAAGAGAGGACTGATCCCTCTCTAGTTCCATCAGCATCACATGTTCACCTTCTGTTAAGCTCTCTCTTTTACTTCATTGTTTCCCTTGTGCCATATCAAAGTTTTTTTCTCTTTGGAGAAGAAATGAAAATAGGAAAAACCCTTAGTACCCCATCAGGGTTATGCTATGAGAATAAGGGAGTGTTCATCAATTAATGCACTAAAGTGTTATGCTCCAATAAAACTCTTAAGATGAGAATATGGCTTTAAATATTTATCATCAAGATAATATTGAAATAACAGAAATTCAAGTAGAAAATCACTCAAAATCCCAAAGAAACAAACTCAAAATTTTATTTATCCACATCATCTGATTCCTATTCTTGTGACATATTCAACTTTTGAATGTTTACATCATCACAAATCTGATTTCATACTCTATATTTTATGTTGACATTATATAGTATATACATTTTCCATTTTGCTGCAGATTAACATCAATGTTTTATAAATAGGCCAAAAACATTTATTCCTCATCATTAAGGAAGGGGGTGTCTTCTGTTTTATCCTTTCCAAACATAGCAAAGCACTTTAGTCATAACACGTATAAAAAGGGCATAAGCAAGAAGAAATACCAAAACAAGACACTTGCTTGACACAGGGTTAAAATTTCAAATGCTTTACACTGAGAGCATCCAAACAAAATTCCCAAAATTCTGTCAAAGTGTGAATTTTTTCCCATTAAAAAAAATTAGCAATAATTTTAATACCTTTTATTGCACTTCCATTGTGACCTACATTTCAGGGAGCAATATTCAATGGTGAATTCTCTTAGGGTTGCTGTAGTCAGCAGGGGTATTTTAATAGTGTTTTCCAGCAAAAGCTATAGACTCCTAAGCATCTGCGCAATGGGGGATCAAGACCAGTTGAAATTTTTCCTCTTCCTAACAAAAATCAAGGATAAAGCCATTCCAACTCCCTATAGCACAGCAGAACACAGAAGAGCTCAGAAAGAGATCAGCTGGAAGGCTGCAATGTCACATAAATATTTCGATTTCTAGATAGCTAATAACCAAAAGACGATCATAACCAGAAAATACTTACCACAACTGCATTGCATAGCATTTTAATTCCTTGTACATATTTTCAAGACAATTCTATTGTGAATGGTACATTATTCTTTTTTCATACTATGAGTTTGAAGATTCTTACTTAATCATTTTGCTGTTATCAAGAAGTCCCCTTCAGATAGTTTCAGAATTAGATATTTGGCTCAAGTTAGCCCTAAATGCCTGCTGTCAAGATTCTTACATTCTCCACAAAAGTGGTATTTTAACAATATCTTTTTCTGTGACGTGCTGGGTATTTTGCATTTATCCATGCCCTATTTGACTGTTCCATTAAAATTCATAAAGCATCCTTTCACTTCTCCACCCATCTTCAAGCCTCTCTCGACACCCCACTTTCACCCAGGACCTTGTCTACACCTCTGCTTCATGCTGGGCCCAACAGTTTCAGAGCTGCCCAACTGACGCAGTGTCCTCTATTCAGAGTTTGTCATTGCCATTCTCCAGGACTCGCGTACTACTGCAGATGGGTTTTGCCTTCTAAAGCATCTACAACTATTTTAATCTAAACAACAAACTAGTGTTAACAGAAAAAGCCTAGAAACTTTTACTTCCTTTCCAGAAAGAACAAAGGCATTATGAGGTGACTTGCCTTCATCACTGGGCACCTGTAACTCTAAAAATAGAAACTGTAAGTCCAGTCAAAAAGAGAGTAAGATGGAGTAGGACCTTGGAAAGCCAGTGCTGCCCTATGATCTCCATCTTCAAGTCCCCCTAGGCAGTTTGTTTATTCCTTTAAATGTGTATGTTGCATTTCTTCTATGTGCCAAGCAGTGTCTTGGGCACTGGGGCTAGAGAAACTGTGACATTTCCCCTTCCTCGGGCATGTATAATCTCAGAAAGTAAATCCTATCTATATATACAGGGTTTTTTTTTAAGATTTTATTTATTTATTTGACAGAGACAGAGCACAAGCAGGGGGAGCAGCAGGCAGAAGGAGAGGAAGAAGCAGGCTCCCTGCTGACAGGCTCCCTGCTGAACAGGCAGCCTGACTCAATCCCAGGACCCCAGGATCATGACCTAAGCCGAAAGCAGACCCTTAATGACTGAGCCACCCAGGTGCCCCTATATGAACAGTTCTGCTTAAGGAATACCTTTGCGCATATCACACATTTTAAAACATTTAACGCTAAAAGAAATTACAAATATCATCTACTCTGACCTTTTCATTTTGTGGATGAAAGAAACTGAGATTTAGGGGGGATAGTTGGATTTACCACCTGCCAAAACCCAAACTGGATTTCAAGTGCCTCAACTCCTAGTCTAGGGTATTTTCATGCCATCACCCCTTTCCTCTCAGAGCAGGAATTTCTCAGGGACTTAAAAAGAAATCCATCCTTTTTCTATGACTTTTTTAGGATTTCTCTCACTACAGGAAATATGACTTGGTGCTCAAATGGAGTTTTGAAGTGAAAAATAAAGTCGGAAATAATTTTGCTAAGGATCCAGGCATTGAAAAATGGCATCCGGCCAATAATCATAGTCCTATTGAATTGTCATCTGTCACCTTTCATTATTTGTTGACTAGACACAGAAGTTGGCAGCACGTTGCACATAGGTTGTAATTTCATACAGCTAATGGTTTGCAACTAAGCTACACAGGCTGTAATACAAAGGCAAAAAATACATGAGATGAAATAAGAAAAAAAGAAATATCCCAAAACAGATTTTCATAGACTGCTTTTAAATAGCTATATGGAGCCACCTAGTGGCAGAATTTTGTGTTTAAAAATGCAATCCTATTTGGTAATAAAAAATTCACAGTTAAGATATTATAAATGATGAGGTCAGGAACAGAGCCTAGTGTTGTGTGTATATAAGACTTCAATTGTGAAGAAAATATGATTAATCTGTCAAGGTTTTCATTTTTTAATTATTTTAATTTTGCATTTATTGTCCACAGGAAACAACTAAGCTTTCTGAAAAAGCACAAAATTTTTCCAATTTAATAGCTCTTCAACAAAGTGTACAAGTTAAAGATAATTGGATTCTACTTTTAAATTCTTATATTTTGTCTGAATTAGGCTCAAAAAGTCAATTTCTTTACATTGGAAAATATCTGTTAATGTTTCCAAACAGAATAGAACAGGCTTTTTTCCCCCTATGAACTTGAGTCTTTTATCAATGAGACACATTTTATCAACAAAGCTACAATTCTAAGGAAGCTAAGGATGCAGAAAATTGGCACTCCAATTAAAACCCTTTGCATCTCCAAAGAGAATAAAAATAACAACTGTATGAACTTACTTTAAATGGATTTATACAGACCAACATCTAATTAGAACATTTTAGAAATGCTGTGATTGTTAGGACAAATCCTGAGTCAGGATCACTTGAGCTTTTGTTAAACATTTGAATCACCTTCTTTCATCTGAGAATGATTTATTATGAATTAATCCTAGAATCTTTCAGAAAGATAGATGGTAATCATAACAGATATATACTAAAGATTGATATTTTACTAAAGATTGATATTTTATATGAATAACATCTTATGCTATGTAAACTACATTTTCAATCCATCATTGGAAAATTTATTGAAAAGTTTCTTAAAATTGTTAATGAAATTACAGAGGGGTGTGTGAAAGATGATTCAAGATAGTTCATTTAGTTTTATATATTCTTTCACCGACCAAAGATATATTTGAAAATCATTTTTTGTCCCATTCTTTGTTGTTGAAAAACTTGATTTAAAATACTGGATGGCTCTACCCTTACAGATCGAGCCTCTGCCCAATAAGAGACAGCCGTGAGGAAAAGGGCAGACGCATAATCTCTTGATCCTTGTCTGTGACTTAAGATAACATACATAAAGTACAAGTTGATCTCTGATTAGTAAGATTTTACCGTGTACATATTGAATATGAGACATCAGCACACTATAAACATCATATCATTGTTTCTAAGCCTTGCTATTACATTCACCTACAAGCCAATCAAATAATAATTGCAGCAAGGTAAAGATCAATAAAACTGAAATCCTAGACATAACATTTAATAATAATTAATAGGAAGGAATAGAATCAGATAACCCTAATAACTTTTTTTAATGGTGTGGATGATTCTAGCAGAAAAGAGACTAAGGTTTATACAGCTCTGAAGTATGATTTCAGACAATATGACAATGGGAACGGGACAGGATTACGGGGAAATCAAGGTGGGGAAAAGACTTAACAACAAACTGGCATGGGATATACAGGTTTGATTGAATATCTATGGAATATTGAAAACCAAATAACTGATGCAAATAGCAGAAGAATCCTCAGGCAGTCACTATAGCTACAAATCCAAGAAGGCCCACCTGTGTGCACTGTGCAGACAAAAAACTGCTCTCTGTGGATAAGGCTATTTCAATGATGTCATCATTGAATACAAAGGGTAATAGGATAAGGGTAGCTATCATTACAGAATGTCTGCTGTGTGTTGGCACAGGCTAGGAGTTTTACATATGCCATTTCAGTTAACATTTACAAAACCCTCAGGCTGGTATTAATTGTTCTATTTCACAGGAGAAAAAACTAAGACTCTAAGAAGGATTCTGAATCCCTTGTCTGCCTCCAAAGCCATTCTCTTTCCATAGGAAATACATATATGCATGATACATCACTGTTAGAGAGCCAAGATGTTATTCTAATTCTGTTTACCTAACAATAATCACCCTTTTCAAGATCAAATTAAAATGCTTCATAGAAGGTAAACTAAAGATGCTCATTTTTTTTTAAAGAATGAGAGTCCTGGCAGTATCCAAACTTCAATCTCACTATGATCAAAATGCAGTTTTACAATTCAGCTATAGAAGATAATTATTGATGATTGATTGATTGATTTTTTAATGGGACACCTGGGTGGCTCAGTCGATTAAGTGTGGGATTCTTGATTTCATCTCAGGTCATGATCTCAGGGTCATGAGATGGAGCCCTGCATCATGTCCGGCTCCACACTGGGCATGGAATTTGCTTAAGATTCTCTCTACCTTTCCCTCTGCCCCAATCCCCCCTATCCCCACCACTGCTCACATTCTCTCTCTCTCTCTCAAAAAAAAAAAAAAGATAGTGATTTTTTTTCCATATTTATAAAATAACTTTCTTCTCTCACTGTATTTTCTAAATGTGTGCAATTAAAATATGAAATGATGGAATTGGGATGGATTAAATTCAAAGCCAAATGCATTGACAATCAAATATTTGAGACCATAAGAATTATATCCAAGGCTCGTGAAAATGCAGATTCCTCAGTCCCACACCCAGAAATCTTGACTCAGTGGTTCTGCAGTGGGACCAAGGAATGTACATCTTGACTCATACTTCCTCCAACAACGCCAGGAGAATCCGATGCAGGTGGTCCTCAGACAATATGAGAAATACTTTAGTATATTACTCCTTTGAATTTTGGCTCATTTTCATAGAACTTCATGTCACATCCTCAAAGTAATCTTTTCTTTCTTTCTTAGCTGTATTTATCTCTTTATCCATGGTAGGTCTTGTCAGAATTTTTACTTGTTCATAATTTCAAGGAGGAAGGGTCATCTTTCTGGGCCTGATTCTTAAAAAACTGTTAAAATATTTATGTTAAGAAATGCTACCTCATATTTTTAGAATTTCTAGAGTAAAATACCTATGCTAGCAAAATATCTATATCATCTGTTATGGTTGTTATAAGAATCTGTACTTTATTGAATATATTGAAAATTTTACATACGTGAAAAATCACTTGTGCTGTATCAGCCCTGTCATTATGCAAATGACCAAAGAAAGTCCCAGACACAGTTCATCATGATCCAAGACTGAAACGGCAAGTGACAGCAGGACCAGTATTCAGTGCCCAACCCAGTTTCTGTTAGCCACCACATGAGCATTCACCCACAAATCTGAATCTTAAGAAAAATTAAAACATTGGACTCTCGCTCTCACTTCAGGTCCCAAGGGCTCAAAGCAGAAAAGGGATTAATGTAAGTGACCTGCTGCTCAACCAAGGTCCAGATAAAGAAGCCATTTTAGTCTTTGTTGTGGACAGTCAAAACTATTTTTTCCACTTTTATTGAGATATAATTGACATACAACATTGCATAAATTTAAGGTGTACAACATAATGATTTGACATGGGTACATATTGTGAAACAATTACCACAGTAAGCTTAGTTAAATCCAAGAAAACTATTAATGTGTATCTTAGGTTACAAAACATGATAAAATATACCAGAACAAAAATGCTAAATTCAGTCTATTGTTCATTTTTTGTCCATATGCTACTGTAAAATGTATTTGGAAATATCTGGATAGTTATATGTAATACTGATAAAATATTCAAATGGTAAACTAAATTCTTCACTTTTGTTTAAATATTTGACATCCCTGATAATCTTTGTCTCAGAACTTCACTTTCATTCTGTGGTTACTTTTATGCAAAAGTAAAATCATATGTATCCAACAAAGGCAAATTAGAATGTCCAGATATGCAAGTATAGATGATTTAGTAATTTTCTGGGACACTAAAGAGACCTGAGTTCAACCTTCACCTGACTTTTTCTGTTTGAAATTGAGAAACTCACTAAAAGTCAATAAGCTACAAGTTTTTCTTCTGTGGTACAGTGATATAGATATAAATATAAATATTAAATGATGATAAAATTAAAGGCTCTGTCTATAAAGTACCTAATACCAGAGCTCTCACATACTAGGTATTCAACAAATGACAGCTAGTGTTTTCTATCCAGAAGTGATTTTCTCTTTTGAATTTTCATACATTCTCACAGATCAGGCTCATCTTAAAAAGCCACATCTAGCAAGCTAGGAGCCTTAACCTACATGAGCCAAAATTCTCTTAAAAATGTAAGAGCCTACGCAATCTCCTTCAATTCATGAACTTTTATTTATTAAAGTTCCACTCCTAAGGTGAGAGGCATAGGAGTGCCTATAAACACAGAAACTTCTCTTTAATAGATACCAAATTGCTGATAGAAAAAGGAATTTAATATCCCCCTGAAGCCAAGAGCTCCATTCACATTTACTTTGAAACAAAATGGATTGGATTTCTTAATAGTATTTTGTGATGATAATATTTAGCAATTTTTAAAATGCCTAAAATGTACATTTTCCTGCCCTAAATATATAGGCTAAAAATTTTATACATTTTTATTGCAGAATTTAAGAATTTAGCTCATTATATTAGTTGTATGTGTGGTACTCTAATACCATTTTGTTTTTTTGTCACTTGGATTAACTGAGACAGGTCTTATACATAGTAATATCCAGTGTTTCATTCTGTGCCTTACAATCATTCAAAAGCCGTAAGCAGCAAGCTTTCAAATGTAATTAACTTTATTTTTCAATGTAATATTCTACCAGTTACTCTAATTTATTGAAAGTACAGCCTGACCTTTAGAATGTTTTAGTATTTAAGCAAACTAGAATGGAGAAGGGATGAGCTTCCAAATCTGACATATATCTAAGATTTGAGATTCCAAAAGCTTTACTAATGAAGAAAGAGTTGCAAATACATGCTTCTCAGTGGTTTACTCCAGCAACAGATATCTGGTTTGAGCTAAAACAATTAGATTCCAAGAGGTTAAAAAAAATTATAATGCCAAAGCTCAGATGTGCCTACTTGGGTGTAACAGTTTCAAGTAAAATATTAAATGTCACAGACTATTCGAAAACATACACAAGCTCTTTTATTGATTGATTTTTTTTCTTTTGAATCTCAGGTTCAAAAAGTTGAGTTCACCTATTTCTTCAGTCATGTAACATTTTCCTAGTGGGTCCACATAAGACCCCATTTCTTTTTCACTTCCTCTTTCACTTCCACTTTTTACTCACACCCTCTTCCAAACTGTAATGCGTTAGGTATATTGCTCCTTGTAAAGCACGTAATGTTATTTTGTATGTGATTGTGTTTTTTATTTACATTAAATATATGTGTGCAAAACTCATGACACATTGTAAATATGTTAGTTTTGAGCAGAGGAGTGATATTATCACTCTGGCTGCCGTGAGGATGAAGGATAGACTCCAGGGCTCCAAAAGTGGAATTGGGGAAGCTATTGCTGGGGAAGACGTATTGCAGTAGGTCAAGTAAGAGATGATGGTGGCTTCACCAAGGTTGGCAATAACAGAAATGCTAAGTACCAACATCAATTTCAGTGGAAAAAAACAAAACCAGTGGATAGCCGATCTACTGATAGACCTGATTGGAGAATGTGAGGAAAAAGAATCAGAGATGACCCAACACTTGGAGGATGGGCTAAATAATGGGACAGACGTCTTTGTTTTGAGGGATGGAGAAAGAAATTGAAATCTTGTTTTAGATATGTTAATTTTTAAATACTCATTTGAGAGCCACATGGAGCTAGCACATAGCTATTGAGATCACTTAAAATACACAACTTGAGTTTGATAGAGACAATAGGGCAGCAATGTGGATGTTATTTTTAAGTCATGGGCTTAAATGAGATTACCTCAGAGAGAGAAAATAGGAGATCCAAGTACTGAGTCCTGGAGCATTCTAAAAGTTTATAGGCCAAGAAGAGGAATATCAGCAAAGAATACTGAGAAGGAGCAGCCTATGTGTTAGAAGTCCCAAGTCACGAACATCAAAAGATTATTTTTGTTTGGGATGCTTCAAAGGCTAATTAATTACCTTCCAAAAGAGGATTTTGGTTAACATACTTATCTACAACACATAGTTTATACTGAATTACTTAAATGATCATACAGACAATAAAAACATTAATTGTGAACCCTCAGTCATCCCCCTGATAATCTACCCTTGCCCACTTTTTCTGTATTCCATGTCTGCAGTGAGCTCCTAGCATACTAAACCAGTGGAATTTTCCAGAGGTGGGCTCAAGAAGTGCCCTGCATCTGTCATGCTCAGCAAATATAAGGTGTTCACAGAGATATGCTCTACCCCACGTTACCACAAAGCCACACACTGTAGAGCAAATTGCCTGCCATTCACTTGTTTGTAATCCTGCTAAAGTCAATGGCAACAGTGATCTGAAGTGATAAGAACAGAAGCTTAGTAGAAAATAGGAGATGCCACAGAAAGAAAACTGCAGAAGTCTCTTATAAATGACACTGTTTCAATTCATCCATTTTAATTTTTAAGGAAATGAAAGTAAAAAAAATTGATTGCCATTTAACTAGCATTTATTCACTTTAAGAATATTCTAAGTATTTTATTCTAAATTGTATTTTATATATTTTTGATATCTGGAGAGTAGATTCAGTCCAGAATTCAGGAGCTATTTATCACAAATTATTTCTATAGTTAAATTTTCTCCAAATTTTACATATACAAATTTATCTGAGCACAAGTAACTTCTAATATCCAATTTGAAAAATTTCTAAAACATTTTTAGAATTTTTTTAAAAAGTAGTAACCCTGACATTCGTGTATCTTACTTGATATGATGTCTTTAGGCTTTTTCACAAATTTTTGTTCTAGTCCAGTGACTATACTAGGTGTCAAGTTCCTCTTCTTTCTTTTCTTTCTTTCTGCTGAAATTATGCCTCTGTCCTAATCCTCTGACATGGTTTCCAGTGAATAAGAACCATAAATACTTGTGTTGGTCATTCATGATGTTTACCAAAATCTTCCTGGTCTTCCTCCAATCACATAGAAGGATTGCACCTCCTAGTCCTTTTGAGGAAGGATGAGATCATATAACTATTTCTGGCCATTGAGCTGTGAGGAAAAGTGACATCTGTGCCTCTCAGGTTGGAGCATATAATTATTTGTGAAACAATTTAGAGCTATCCTAATTTCTGCCACGGTGAATGGAAAAATTCAAGATGGTAGCTTGAGAAAGAAAGAAATCTTCCTAGTTTCAGCCAATCATAATCGGGCTTTTTTTTACTGCAGCATAATCCATCCTGATTGAGACAATGTTCCAGCCAAGTGCACTTTCAATTCCTTCCCAGGGCCTCTGTCACAAATCTTAAACAAGTAAGGTAATCTTCACATGGTAAAACTCTTATAATCATCTCTTTGCCTAGTTCCCTTGAAATTAAGACCAGAACCAGATCCTTGTAGTCTTCCCTTTTATTATTTTTCTGAGGATAATCCTTTCCTAGCATAGCCCCTTAGACTGAAGTCATTTCCTAAGAAGGTAATACACTCAGTCTTATTTTAATTACTCTGCTAGAGGACAAATTTTAAAAAGCATGTATAAGATAAAAATAAACTTTATCCCACCAATAATTCCCTTCCGAAGTTTCCATATTTAAATATTTAAATGTGATTATCTGTGGGATTTTTAAAAGCCTTCTTTACATCTCTTAATTTTGGGAACTTTTAAAAATTGCTCCTCTACCAGTTCTAACCAAACTTAGCTGTCAGTCATATGAACCACCAACTTCCTACATTACAGGAATACATGTGTGACCCAAGCTGGCAAATCAGAGTCCATTACTATGTAAGCAACATGACTGGTCCAGAGACAGGCACAGCACCCAAGCAAGACCAACCAGAATCCTTTTGGAGGATTGACATAAATTCAGGTCCAAGGAGGGTTATGTTCTTTTCTCTAGCATCACTACAACTAGCAAGGACAATGTCCATATCGATCTGCCAGGGACCATTGTACTGCCACATGGAGGCGGCCTGCCCAAAAAGGAAAACAGCATAGAGAGAATACAGCAAGCTCGAGGGGTGGCAGAGAAGTCTAATGACATCAATCGGCTTTCTCTGTGTCACACTTCATCTTTGGAGTTCCTAGTTTTGAATAGGATTGAGGTTGTTTGGGGTTTTTTGTTTATTTGTTTTGTTTGGCTGAAACTAGTTTCAGTTGGCTTGCAAACAAAAGTGTCTTTTTCCCAGAATCCCCCAAACACATATCGGCAGGGCTCTCTCTCACATCCCTTTTGGATTTCTAAGTAAAAATAGTCACCAACTCAGAGAGGTCTTGCCTGGCCACCCCTGATGCACCTTCTTCACTTCTGTACTTCCTGTATAAGTTTTGCTTGTTTGTCATGACCCTCTAGAAAGTAAGCTCCTTGAGAGCGTAGTTCACTGCTACATCTCTCAGGGCCAGTGTGTCTGTGTATACTTGCTAAATACACAAATGGATGAACGAATGTAGTATTTTCCCCCACTAATGCTACATTACTTGTCTTAACTAATTCAGCATTTTCCCTAGATCCATAAGACTCTTATCTACATGTTTAATATGAAAATATTTTTATGACCAGACTTAAATGGATAATTATCATTTCCTCACTTTACCTGCCTAAATACAGTTTCTTTGTAGTAGACTCATATTGCTGACTAGCTGCATTTCTAAGAAGCTACATTAAATTTCAAAATCACTTGAGTGTTATTTGGTAAATTATTCCAGTAAATTTTTATAGGTTCAGTACTTAATACTTTAAGAGACTAATTTACCAAAGTGCACCATTGTGACAATTAAAAAAAAAAAACGAAAACCAAAAACCTTCTTCTAAAAGTGCCTGAAACCCTAAAAGACAGTAACTAAAATAGAGAGTAGATAAATTTCTTTCTGTTCCCTAATTTTCACTTCATTATCACTATTCAGCATCACAAACACTTCTCTCCAAACTGTTTCCTTTTTCTGTATTTACTGACATCAAAATAAAAATTGATCACCTAAATATACACACATATGTAATATATATGCATGCACATGCACACACACATATATATACAAATATTCATTTGCATTCACCTATGAAATGATGTATTATCTCAAGAATCATATCAGTATAAATTAAAGCAAATCGATCACACAGCATTGAGGACATACATCTATTTTTCCTCTTTCCCAAATTCCAAAAAAAAAAGGAAATTATTTTAAAAAATAAATCTACAGGTAGGAGAGAACAAGAAAAGGGTCAAAATGCCAACAAACTTTTGGAAGTTGAAAAGTAGATGCATTTGAGAAACTAAAATCTTAAATGGCAATGAGGAGATCCAAGAAGCAAGCCAATTTACCATGCAGAATCACCAAAGTGCTCTGCAATTGGCAGCCTCCAGCCCATCTGGAAATTGGAGTAAAAAGAAGAGATTAATAAAGAGGGTTAATTCAGGGGCACTTGGGTGGCTCCATCAGTTAAGCATCCAACTCTTGATTTTGGCTCAGGTCATGATCTCAAGGTTGTGCAATAGAGCCCTGGTCTGTCCCTGCCCTGGGTGTGCAGCCAGCTTAAGATTCTCTCTCTCTCCCTCTTCCTCTGCCCCCCCCACCTCTAAAAAAGAAAGAGAAAAAAGAAAAATAAGGAGAGTTAATTCAAAGTCTGCTTAAGAAATTGTCAAATCTCCAGGTCCCCTCCCTTTCAGTGGCAAAAACTAGTTTTTACTCTTTGCAATAGTAAAAGAGAGTTCCCGTGTATTAGAGAATGCATGCCATCTTTCAGGGTAGCACACTCTTCATGATCCTCTGTACTTCAGAATATAAACAAGATAACATACTGGGGCTCTGACCCCCTTGTTTCTCCAGTATCCCAAAAGGGAAACAAGTAGCTTCTACCAGGGCGTCCTGTGGTAAAGCTCACAGTGAACAAACCTAATCATATTCTTTTAAGTTCCTTTAAGTTCCTCACTGTCATTTATGACCAGCAAATAAAGATTAGCAGACACTTCATGAAAGCTTCTACTAAAAGATCAAGGCCAAATCAAAAGGCAGGGGGGAAAAAAAAGCAATGTAAAGGAAACAGACTATGATACTGTGCATATATATGTATTTTTAAAAGAAAAATATATATGACAGTATGCCTATATTTTTTAAAAAGAAAAATATAATAATGGAAATACAACAATAAAATTAGAAGAGGATATTATCAAAATGGAACATTAAGATTATTCAAAAGGAGTGCTCTCTTTTTAATTTAAACTCCAGTTAGTTAACATACAATGTAATACCAGTTTCAGGAGTAGAATTTAGTGATTCACTTACACATAACACCCAGTGCTCATTACAGCAAGTGCCATCCTTAGTACCCATCACCCATTTAAGCCATCCCTCTACCCACCTCCCCTCCAGCAGCCCCTAGTTTGTTCTCTAAAGTTAAGAGCCTGAGAATTCAGTATCTACCCAAGCTAGCACATAAAATATTTATCATGCAAGGTCCAGTGCAGGAAAAAGAATCCATCATAGTTACTTTTAAGCAATATTGCAAGGTATTAGCTGACTGAGGAAACAGACTTTAGGTTTAGCTTTCAGAATTGACGGAGAGCTTTGCTGGCAAACCAGACCACCAAAGGGATACGGCCACGTCCAGTATCCCAAAGCCATCACACTCAGGAGCCTCTGTGAGCAAAAGATACGGTAATTCTCCCTTATCTGTGGGGCTATGTTCCAAGACCACGGATAGTACCAAACCCTGTGTATACTGTGTTTTTTCCTAGACGTACATACTTAAGATAAAATTTAATTTATAAATTGGGCACAGTCAGAGATTAACAATAACTAATAATAACATAGAACAATTTTCACAATATACTGTCATAAAAGTTATGTAAATATGGTCTGTCTCTCCAAATATCATTGTATTGGACTCACCCTTCTGGTGACGATGTGAGATGGTCAAACGCCTACGTGGGGAGATGAAGTGAGGGGAATGACGCACGCGTTGTGACGTAGAATTACCCAACAACTGACCTTCCGACGATTCGTTAGAAGGAGGCTCATCTGCTTGCAGACCCAGGTTGATGGCAGATAACTGAAACCCAGGAAAGCGAAACCACGGATAAAAGGCACTGCTGTTCCGGTGCATGGCGGTGCTTCCCAGCAAAGCGTGGCATGTTCCTCACCTACACCTTCGAAACTTGCGAGAACGTATCTCATGGGCACAAACTACCACACTTCTAGGAGCCCACTGCGAGGAAGGCTGGGAAATGTAGTTTTTAGCTTTACAGTCTGCAGCACCCTAAAAAAGTTTGGAATTGATGCTGAAAGACAATTCGCTATACGCACCACACAAAATTTCAGAACTCTATTTCCCATGTGCTCTTTCTCTGGAGGTTTTCGTGGGTATATCTCACCAAAATATTAGTAAGCCACAGAAAGGAAACATGATAGAGGAAACAGGACACCCAACATGGGGAAAAAGAGGAGAGGACGTCTCAGGATAATGATGAGGGCAGATCCAGGATAACAGTCCTATCTATCCCAGGCAAGGAGGAAAAACCAAATCAGGCTGGAGTGGGTCAGAAGGTTCTGGGAAAAGACTTCTTCAGGAAGATGGAATAAACAGAATACCTGATGTGTCCATAGCCTTGATTTTTAATGGGCAAGAAATTTGAGGCTAAATTTGTGACAAATATATAGAAAACCAAGCAAATGATAAAGTGAGACAACTCATGGGGAAAAAAGATTAGCAGGATAAAGGAAAGTTATCCAAGTTTATATGTCTCAACTGTATTACCTGCCTTAATATGTATGCTAAGTCCTCAAAAAAGAAGGAGATGCGGCATGTGGGTGGCTCAGTGGGTTAAGCGACTGCCTTCGGCTCAGGTCATGATCTCAGGGTCCGGGGATTGAGCCCACGTCAGGCTCTGTGCTCAGCAGGAACAGCCTGCTTCTCCCTCCCCCACCCTCGTGCTCTCTCATGCGTGAGCCCTCTCTCTCTCTCTCTCAAATAAATAAAATCTTTTTTAAAAAAAGACATGAAGGTAAATATTTAAATAATCAGCTAAAATTAGGGAAGTATAATTGCTGTTAGGGAAAGAAAATAGGGGGAAAGTACGGCTATTTAAATTATGTGCATTTATATATTTGGTAAAAATAAAAACTGAGAGGATAGGATTTGGGAAATAGATTACACCTCTTCATCTTGCTCCCCTCTTAAAATGAATCTGTTCTTCAAAGGCATTTAAACATTTCCCAAACTAGTCCCACAATAAATTCCTCTTTCAATCTTGGCTAGATCTGAAATAACATAGGCTCAAAGACCGAAAACAAGATGACATATGATTCAGCAGTAACTTTAAAAATGTTTCTATGCTACTAGCTTTTGAGAATTCATTAATCATTCACTAGATGGGGCTAACACACTGCAGAGAGGTGACAACTAACTAAAACGTTCCATTTTGTGAGTAAGGACACATCTGAATTAAATTCTATAGATTAGACAACATATTATTTACATTCTGTTATTTTGTAATAGATACAGAAATTTTTCACCTGTAATTTAAAAAGCAAAGTATTATCAAAGAGCTTAGTTAAAAAAAAAAAAAAAAACCTTTAGTGATTACCTATTTGAACTCTCTGATTGTGTACATAGGAAAACTATGATCCAGAGAAAAAGTACTTGCCTGCCATAGAGCTAGGCCTAGTGGCTAGGCTATAGACCCAGATCTCTTGAAGTCCATTAGCCTGAGGACTACAGGCAATCAGTTTACAAACAAACATATATTGATAATGTGCTAGACACTGGGTTTATGAAAATTATAAAGATGAAATACAGTGCCTTACACAGACAATTTAATGAGAAAAATAGATATACAACAAATTTAAGACAGTAAACAAAACTGGGGGCAGGAGGAGTAGAAAAAGAAGAAGGACTGATTGTGTGTCACTCTGTAAGCTTTTAAACTAGGAATTACTTATGGTCTCCTTGGAAATTCAGTCTTAGGAATGGTGGGCAGATTCCACGGGGATATGAAAGCAAAACAGCTGAGTAGATGGAGGGGCTGCCTTTAAATACTTTCATATGGAGAAACCCTAGTTCAGCACTGCAATACACAAACTTGATACTGTGTAATAGCTAATAAAATTTTATTAAAGCAAGATATATTTTACCTCTGCCAAGATATTTCTCCCAGTTATATAGGCAAAGACAAAAAAATTGATAATACTCAATTTTGATGAATTTGCAGAGAAACTCCTCCATTCATACTCACTACAGGTGGGACTCTAAATCGGTTTAAATTTTGTCACTATAAAATTGTAAAATACACATTCCATTGACTTATTATTTCAATTCCTGAAAATTATCCTAAATATTGATTTACATAAATGTACAAAGTTATTTTTTTAAAAAATATTCATAGTGGCATTATTTATATAGTAGGACCTCCTTATCCATGGTTTCAGTTACCTGTGGTCAACCATGGTCCAGAAGCAGATGATCCTCCCCTGAAGTAGAGTCAGAAGGTCGATAGTGGCCTAATACTATGTCATTCATACCACATGGGCTCATCCAGTAGGCATTTTATCCTCTCACATCATCACAAGAAGAAAGTTGAATACACTGCAATAAGCTATTTTGAGAGACCACATTCACATAACTTCTATCACAGTATATTGTTATAATCGTTCTATTATTAGTTACTATTGTTAATCTCTTACCATGCTTAATTTATACATTAAACATTATCATAGGTATGTATGTATAGGAAAAAATATAGTATATATATATAGGGTTTAGTACTATCCATGATTTCAAGCGTCTACTGGGTATCTTGGAACGCCTTGTAGATAAGGGGGAACTACTGTAATAAGAAAATATTTGAACCTAAATGCCAAACAATCTTTAACTGAACAAATAAAAGTGTACATTAATCTCTCACAGTGTTGTTTGTCCATCCTTTTATTTCCTAGAAACTATTAATCTATAAATAGCAAGAGAATTCTAGCTGCCATTTTGCACAATGATACTACCTTGCTTCACCAAAGTTGATTGGACCACAGATGGACCTACCTGGCTCAAACTGGAGCTTTCCTTGGGAATTAAGAGTTGGAACTGAGCCAAAAAAAAAAAAAAAAAAAGCCAATGTCTGTGCAGATGAATAATAATGTACATATTTGAGATCTATTATTTTATATACTTTCTGCCCTGTGTACTATATAATCAAAGTGAGCCATTCTGCAGGAGGAAAAATTCTAAAGGTGCATGAATAGAAGCCATGAGTGTAGTATTACTCAAATCCTTGAATCCAGCTGACTTTTAAAACCACAGCTCTGTTCTCCTGTTCTTGATTATGTAGGACACCAATGTTTTCTTATAATATATTGATATTTTGGCATAAGCCAGATCAAAATGTGTTTTTCTAACTTGCAGTATAAGGGTCCTTAATTTTTAAAAATGTGAGCAATGATCTAGTGCAGTATTATGCACTATCCCTGTAGTACGATACTATGCATCTATCAGAGAATATTATATACGCACACACATTGAAATGGAAAGATGTCCAAAATATGTTAGCGAGAAAAGAAAATAACAAAGCAATGGGTAAAGCATGAGCCCATTTATGTGAAAAGAAAAATTACATGTGTGCATGTGTGCACATGTGCGTGTGATTGTTTCCCTACAGAGAAAACTTTAGAAAGAATCACAGCAATCTGCTAATGATAGCAAACTCTAAGAAATTGGAAAAATGGCAAAAATTCTTAGCCAAACAGAAATATCTAGAGAAAATAATATGAAAATGTTTAGGAAAACATCTAATGTGATGGCAAAACTGAATAATCAAGGCTTGCCAAAGTTCTAAATTTTATTAAACACATGCACCTGCACTATAAAGCGACTATGGCTGACTCATTACACCCACAGTGTTCACCCTCCTTAGTTACCACTTCAACAGTGGGCCTATAGTTTCCATCAGTTTTAGTACCTCCTACCCATGGGCCAGCGTCTTGTAGTTCAGAGAGTGGATTATTACCAACGACCAGAGAAATGGGATCATCACAAGCTAAGTTTCAGCATATGATTGTTCAGTGTTGCTTCAAAGAAACCCTTCATTATGTTTGACAAATATTCATTCATTCAAATTTTTGAATAAGCATTAAATTTGATGATGCAATTGTCCAGTTTATATGAAGTATCAGCCTTTCATAAAGAACATCATTGAAGATGAAATTTCTGAAGTCAATGGGCACCTGGGCATGCCAATTTGGTTTGAGAGCTCCTAAATACATAAGCAATCTAAATGCCACATCTAAACTATATTCGGTGGAAGAACTGCAGTGGGTCCATGAGGAACGACTGTTGCATTGAAGCCACTTAAAATATACAAAATCCAGTCTCCTCTATCACCTATTGCCCACCCTACGAAGGACTGACTTATACCCTACAACACTCAGGCTCACTTCGAGTAACTAAATGTTGACCTATCCTCCCGCAGAGAACGTCATTTGAGGTGCCATATTGGAGAAGACATAGATCCAAGATCTTGTTCCTGGAAAGGGTGGCAAATAATTGAATGTAGAGATAAAAATAGAAGTAAAAAGATATCTATCTATGTATAGATCTTGTTCATAGAAAAAGTGGCAAGGAATTGAATATTTTCATCAGATCTGATGAAGTTGTGCTTACATTGCACATTATCCATTTTGCCTGGAAACAAACCTGAAAATATTCAGTTTACTTCTCCCGGATGTCCTACCTCCATCCTTTATAATTGAATTTACTTTGAGAATTCTGACTGTCTCATTTTTTCCACCAAACCACTATCCTTCTAAGACTATGATGTATATTATTATAGATGATATCTTTGCTATTAATTGTTTTCTTTCCACACCTACATTCTCTTAACATTCAGGCAGCAATGATAGTTTTCTATTCACACTACCTTCAAAGATAGTCAGTTCTTGGTCTGTGAAATGCTCTCCTCCAGTCAAATCTGTGATGTACCAAAAAAAAAAAAAAAATCTGTGACGTACAAAGGAAAATAATTTCCTTGGATACATGGCTTTTTGCAAAGGAAAAAGTACTAAGATGCTGAATCTGGATGAATCACCACCATGGGTTCAGGAATCCCATAGCCAAATTGTCTAGATTTCTATATACTTTTAATTTAGTCTGAGTATGTAGCAAACACGTGCTTTGCATGTAGAGTACATAAAGTCAGTTATAGTTGGATTCCATCTTTGAATTACATGATCTAAATCTTATCTAGATGAATTATCTTATGAGATAACAGAAATAATGCAGATTTGGCATCAGTGAATTGGGGTTTAAAAAACATGTTTTAAACAAGTACTATCAAGGTAACTATATCTATGACATAGTGTATTCATTAATTATAAATAGGTATTATCAATTTAATGAATAGTAAATGGATAACGTGGGTGAGTACTTCATGCCAGGCACTGTCCTAACACTTTTCATGTGTTAATTTATTTGCTTTTCATTAAAATTTTACAAGCTGTAGCTATCAAAATCTCACAGATGAAGAATGTGAGGCACAGGAAGAGCTGTAACTTGGATACGGTCATGGCGGTCAGACATGGCAGCTCCAGGATCTGAACTCAGGAGGTATGATCCCATACCACGTGTACATACTGAACGCAACTCCACATCACCCGTCCCAGAGTTCAAAATAGAGTTAATATTTTTTCAAAAGGTTTTTCTAAGGTATAAATGAGAGAGCATATGCAAAACATTCAAGCCAACAGACCTTGGCAGAGTGAAAATCAGTATGATTAGTTGTCCTAATAATTTGTAGTTCAATGATATACAAAAATCCTCCCATCATCCTTATTGGTTAAATTATAATTCCATCAGTTTCATTATCAGTTATAAAAACAACAAAGAGGACTGGTCCTAATATCTTAATTAATGCCTCTATATGGTTTTCATGTCTATGATGTCATCTGCTCCTAATCTTGACTTTAGTGAAAGAATAAAAAAGATAACATCCTTAGTCAATAGTCATAACACTAAGCTAAGAGACACTAAAAAATCTGCCTCCTTCCAAGAGCTAGGAAATGGCAGTGCCAAGACGTTTCCACCCCAGTTCTTCAGACCTGAAGTGTCCACTACATTGTTCTGCAAAACCTCAACAGATGGCACTGAGACACTAATGTCCAGGTGACATGCAGCTTCTGACTGTAATAAAGGGCACTATCACACTACACTTTACAAATGCTGAGTAGTAGGGTCTAAGTTATATTTCACTGAAATTTGAGTGCAGCATGCACTTCTGATTCAAACAATTAGTAACAGTTCACAAAATCCTCATTGTCATAAGACTTACAATTTTTTATCATCCTGTTGATTTAAGGAGCAAAACATGATTGAAATTGGGGTCAAGGTAAATGACATTTTTACAACCATGATTATTGTATTTCTGTAAATTAATTTGTACAAAATACAATAAAGAAAGAGGATGAGTAACTTGAGATCAACAACTTAGTTTATTTCTACCCTTCAATGAAAAAAATCTGTTGCCATGGAAATGAGATAAACCCATCCTTTGAAAAATAATTTTTTCACTGGAAACAGATACATTCTGCAACTGGGAGATATTAAAGCAATTCTGTATTTCTGTGGTTGACTAATTTGGCTGAATTTAAATAAAACTGTGATAATAACGATTTTAAAGATTTTATTTATTTATTTTAGTGAGAGAGAGAGATTGAGAGAGAGCAGGGAAGGGAAAGGGAGAGGAAGCAAAAAAGAATCTCAAGCAGACTCCATGCTAAGCCCTAAGGCCAATGCAGGGCTTTATCTCATGACCCTGAGATCATGACCAGAGCCAAAACCAAGAGTGGGATGCTTAACTGACTGAATCACCCAGGCACCCCAATAATAACTATTTAAAAAATACTTGAAGATAGTAAAAGAAAAGAATATAGTGGTTAGTGGCTAAGTGTAAAGCCTAAACTATAAAACTTCTAGAAAAAAGCATAGGAGAAATCTATGTGTCCTTGAGTTATGCAGTTTTTCAGGTATAAAACAATAAGTAAATCCATAAAAGATAAATTAGTTCCTTGGATTTCATCGATATCTAAACTCTGCTTTCTTAGAAGGACTATCAAAAGAAAAGATCAGCCACAAAACAGGAGAAAATATTTTTAAACCATGTATCTAATAAAGGCCTTGTATTTCAAAACTCAACATTAAGAAAACACACACACACACACACACACACACACACACACACACACTGATTTGGACACTTCCCCAAAGATATAGAGAAGGCAAGCATATGGAAAGGTGCTCAACTATGATTAAGGAAATATAAATTAAAACTTCAGGGGCGCCTGGGTGGCACAGCAGTTAAGCATCTGCCTTCGGCTCAGGGCGTGATCCCGGCATTACGGGATCGAGCCCCACATCAGGCTCCTCCATTATGAGCCTGCTTCTTCCTCTCCCACTCCCCTGCTGTGTTCCCTCTCTCGCTGGCTGTCTCTATCTCTGTCGAATAAATAAATTAAAAAAAAAAAATCTTTAAAAAAAAAACTTCAATGTGTTATGATCATTAACCTACCAGACTGTTAAAAATTACAAGACTGACCCTATCACATGTTGATGAGGATGTGGGGCAACTGCTACTCTCATAACACTGCTGATGGACTATAAAATGGTGGAATCACTTTGGAAAACAATGTGGCAATTTTTTTAAAGTTTATCATACACACCATATGACCTAATTATTTCAATCTTAAGTATTTACCCAAGAGAAATAAATTATATATTACACAAAGATTTGCACACTAACATCCATAGGTGCTTTATTTAGAATAGTCCAAAGGACAAATATAAATGTTCATCAAAAAGTGAGTGGATAAAAAATGATATAGCCATAAAATGCCATTTAGTTCAGCAATAAAATGAACTATGGTTACATACTACAAAATAGACCATTTTCAAATTGTTATGCTTATAGAAAGAAGCCAAACAAATAAAAAAATACATACTGTATGAGTCCACCTATATAAAATTCTTGAAAACACAAATAAATGTATAGTAATAGACAGCAGCTGAGTAGTTGCCTGGGGAAGGGAAGAGATAGGGAAGACCAGAAGAGAAGGATTACAAAGGGACACTTTTCAGAATAATGAATACGTTCATTATCTTGATATTGGTCAAGGCTTCATAGATAGATAGATATATATCAATATATATATATGTATATATATATATATATATATATACATATATATCAAAAATGATCAAGCTGTCTGCTTTAAAAATGAGCAGTGTATTGAATGTCAGTCGTACTTCAACAAAACTGTTGACATGCATGCACAGGTGCAGATATACAATGTGTCAAATTGTAGACCGATCCTTACCAAAGAAAAAAACCCAATGTTGTCCATGAGAAGTGTGATCTGATACAAGGCACAAGAGTATGGCCACTTGGTTGATTATTGAACAGATAGGGGAAAAAAATAGCCATTTGTAAAAATAAATTTCAATTTCATTATCTTATCATCTTTTCAAGATGTAATTCACATAACTTACAATTCACCCAGTTAAAGTATATACTTCGGTGGTTTTTAGTATACTCACAGAGTTGTGTAACCATCACCTCAATCAATTTTAGAACATTTTCATCATCCCAAAAGAAGCCCCATACTCATTAAAAGTCAGTCCCCATTTCTCCCAACCCCTTCCCATCCCTAGGTAACTAGTCTATTTCTTGTCTCTAATCTCTATAGACTTGCCTATTCTGGACATCTCATGCAAATAGAATCATACAATACATGACCTTTTATAAAGGACTTATTTCACTTAATATGTTTTCAAGGTTTATGCATGTGATAGCATGGATTGATATTCCGTTTCTTAGTCTTATTGAATAATATTCCATTGTTTGAATATATCACATTTCATTTATCCATTCATCAGCTGATGAACACTTGTGTTGTTTCCACTTTTTGTCTATTATGAATAATGCTATGAACATTCATGTAAAAATTTCATGTGGACACGTTTTCCTTTCTCTTCATATATAACTAAGAGAAGAATTGCTGAGTCTCAGGGTAACGTCTATGTTTAACCTTTTGAGGAACTACCAGGCTGTTTCCAAAGCAGCTTCATCATTTTATATTCTCACCAGCAGGTATAAGAGCTCCAGTTTCTCTTTCCCTGGTCCGCTCTGGTAAAGGAGCTAGCATAAGGTTTAGCTTGTTGCTCTAGTGGAACTACCAGCATCCTCTTAATTATTAACACCAACATCTCCATGTTTTTCAGCATACCCTTAGGCTTGAATTTACCCACACTCTGTTGCAAATAAAGTCCTTCCCTTTTGGGTGCACTTTCAAGCTCTCTTACGGACTGCCTCTTGGAGCCACTGCTCTGGACCTGGGGAGCAGAGACAGTGCCTGCTTCTGTCAGAGGGACACCCCTGCTTTAGGAACACGGCACTGGGCAGGGTAGTAGCTTGTTCTTCCAAGCTTGTATTTCCCAGCATGGACCCTCCAGTCACGATGAGCTGTGGCCAGGGTGTCCCCACCCTGCAGCGCCTGGATGAGTGGGAACTGGGTGAAGAAGGGAGCTTCTGAACTCATGCTCACACTTGCTTGGAATCTGGCCCTTGCAACCTGGAGTGGAGGGTGATGAGAAACACTAGTGGCCTGCCCTTTGTTGGAAGGATACCATTGTCCTTAACTAGGAGCTAGAAGCAGAAGGAGCCCCTGTCTCCTTGGCCACAGCTGCCCAGAGTGGAGTGTCCATCGCATCCAGCTGGGTATGATAGGAGGCTCCAGGGCCCTAGATTCTCACTAAGCTTGCAGAGACTTAGTAAACTTTCTCAGATACATATTTCTCCGTTTTCTTTATGCACTCAGGACAATTTCCAGAGACCTTAAATTGTTGGGTTTTTTAAATAATCTCAACAGTTAACGGTTGTTTCCTTGGAAGCAATTCTCACGTTATCATTCTGGATGTGGAACTTGCCTTCTATTTTATTATGTCAAGAAGTATAACTATATGGGTGATTTTTAAGTTGTATTTTCATATTGAGTGATTGTTTTTTTCTCGGTAAACTCACAATTAAATTTAAGAAGTATTTTTTATATTAGTTATGTTAACCTGATCAAGTTTCCCATTTTTGACTGACTATAATTTTTGAAAATATTTAGTACTTTTACCTGCCAGTGTGTGGTATATTCAATACTGAACTTTGAAGAGAAGTCACACTTATTCCTATACCATATTAATTATAATTTTTTAAGGAAGACCGGAAATTTAAATAACAGTTAATGTATTCAAGTGAAACAAACCTTGTCTTTTATCATTGAAAGATGAGGTATAGAAGAGCTGTTTCGAATTTCCTTCTGTCTCAAAGTGCTGTCAACACTATTCTGCAGTTACTTCTAGGTCCTTTCAATTACAAAACCAAATTAGCAGCAATTTAACACTAATAGCTTACTAATTAACGCACCTCCTCCTGGGCATATTGTCTAGTCCATTCAAATAAACCTCAGCCCTAAAAAACATACGGAGCCTATTTACCAAATTATCTTATCATATGGAATTTCTGTCATAAAACAATATCATGTGAAGCCAGCCCTCTTACAAAATTCCTTTTTTTCTGTTTCCTTGGATTAGCACTGAAACTTTCTCCTAAAGTTAATCATAGCTAAAATTGAGAATTAGGTTAAATTTTTTCTTGAAGCTCTCCAACTGACCTTGCTGCATTTCCTTCTCAACTCCTGACATACCTTTCTCTAAAGATAGTGTCATCATATAGGCGTATCTTCACTGGAAAATGTCTCCACGTTCCAAAATGATGCCCCCCACTGCTCACTGCTGTTACTTGATGTCCCAGTTACAACTGGCCGATGTACTAAATCACACGAAGTTGTACGAGGACAACAGTAGTTCAGTGCTCTATTGTTCTTGGAGTTATTATTATTTACATGCAGACACATTTTTATATGCAAGGTACTAATGCAAAACACTGATGCTAGGAATTCGAAGATGAATGAAACAGGAATCTAAACTTAAGTGAACTGATGAACTAGTGAGAGAGATAAATTTGTTAATAACAATATCCAACATTTATTAAGCCTCCGCTGTGTACCAGATAATATGCTAAGAATTTTACTGACATTATCTTTCCTAAACCTCACAGTAACCTGTGCAGGTGGACATTACTATTATTCCCATTTTATTTATGAGAAAACTGAAACGTATCCAACAAGAAGCCAAGCCAGGATTTGAATCCACAGAACCTATGTTTATCCCCAAAGCCAGTGTTACTAACACTCATACTACAGACAAAACAAAACAAAAAAACTAATATAAGAAGAAACAATTACTATGTTGCAAGCACTATATTAAGTGCTTTATGTCTTATCACAGACACTACTCATTGCAACCCTATTAGGTAAGCGCCACTGAATATTAAATGAAGACACAAAGACTTCGTTTAATGCGCCCAAAGACACACAACTGGTAAGTAGGGAAATTAAGATTTGAACTCAAGTTGAGACAGAACAATTGTAGGCTATATCAATAATGTGCCAAATTTAAAGAAAATTTTTAAGGAGAATATAAATATTTATTTGTATACGATATCTATACGTATCTACATGCGTATCTATATACCATATCTGTAACGGTCATTCATTTATTCAAAAAGCAAACACCATGGGCTTATTAAAGGCTGATCTCTAGAGTAGGGGCAGAGAACAAGATAGCAAACTGGAAACACTCCTCTTTAAAATGGATTTTGGTCTCCTGCTGAAAAGGACACACGTATGAATAGGCAACAGCTCCGGTGGATAAACCCAGAGGGCCACGGAACAGTAAAGGAGGATCGCCTAGCCTAGATTCAGCAGAGGGAAGACCTAGGCTGAAAACTAAGACACATAAGAGTCAGGTGGAACTGGAAGCAGGAAGCACACTTCTACATAGAGTGTGGAGGCCTAGATCCAGAGAACAGGACTCCCTCTCAGAAGTAGGGCTAATTTGGGATGGCTACAGAAAAAAGTGTGAGGGATGAAACGAAAGAGAACTCTGGATCCTAAAACACTCTGTGAGCTATGATAAGGAACTGAGAAAACATCCTGAGAGGAACCAAGAGCCCTTGAAGGGCTTTAAGCAGGAGAATGACATAAGCAAATGCACCAGTCTGGCTGGTAGGTGGAGAATGCGTCGGAAACGATCGGAGTTAGGCCGGCGATGCATCATAATTGACTGAATATAATCCTACAGGCACAGTTAGTCTTCAGTAACATAACAAGTTAGTGTAGCTTGAGAAAATGACCCAAGAAAAGGGGAAATTAATTTACAACACAGTCAAGGTTGAAATATGCATTTAGAAAAGCATAATAGCTAATAAACAGAGTAATAAAGATGCAGTTTCTAATACTTTCTACTGGATTTACTACCTATACATTTATTTGAGATTTGTGATATGATATAATGCTTATAAGGAAAAGCAGCTTGGTATTTTTTGCATTTTATTATGCTCCCTGTTTTCCCACAATGACTTAAGATTGTTTAAGCAGATTAAAAAATAAGACAAAAGAAAAATAAAGTTCAGAAAAATAAAGTAGAGCTATGTTAGAGACAGCTTACTTAAGTTAGGCTGCATTCACAACCTGGTTCCAATATTTCCTAATTATGTGACTTTGGACAATTATTTATCCTCTTTGTACCTCAGTACAAGATGTACAGATGGAGACATCTGTAAATAAGGGTAATTAATAACTATACCTATGTCATAGGGTTATTGTGAGAATGAAATGGGATAACCCACATAAAGTACTTTTATATGATAACTAGCTAATAGTAAGCACTATAGTGAGCATGTGATAAATATTAATTGTTATGTTTTCAAAATATATATATGAATAAATCCTCTATATTTCAATGGCCACTAGCAACATGAATCAATTGAAAATAGTTATTCTTCTATCTGAGAAAGAAGAGAATTTTATAGCAGAGATCGTCCTAGAGAGAATGCCATGTAATGGAATAGATACCATCCTCAATGACATATTTGTAGCCAACTCCAACATGAGCTGTTTTAAGACTCTTTCTTATAAAGTCCATCAACATAGACCTGCAAACACACCAAAATAGAACTCGGTTTAAAAAAAAGATTCTACATTAGACCAATTTGGCATGATCCCAATGAATATCTTGATAATGATCTGACCAAATCAGTGAATAAAATGTAGGCTATCTAGAATAATAGACTAGACATTTTTCAGGCAAATGTCCCTAAGTATTTTTCTCAGCATTTCTAAGCATTTAAAATTTTTCAAGAGCACCGAACTTGAGCATACACTGTTATAATCACTGAGCAATCTTATGTTTAAAGGCTCCTAGAGATTATCTAAACCAGGAGAAAACAAGCATTGCTGAGAAGAAGGGAAGTATCTTTGCAATGTTCTAGAAGATAGCAATAAACAAGTTCCCAAACCAGTGTGTCTATAAAAAGGCAATGTCCTCAGCTCTGACTCCAGAAATTGCAAATTTGTGTGTATAAACAAATATTTCCAAACCTGAGTTTTGAGAACTGCTACACTGCACAGTAGCATATTAAAGTTTCTGGTAAATCACTGTCAGCATAATCTGCATTTATTAGTGCCAATTATGAGATAGGACCCGTATTAGGGCCTGAGAATACCAGTGGTGAACAGTACAGACAGGGCCACTACTCTCCTGAAGCTTCTTTTTTTTTTTTTTTTTAAGATTTTATTTATTTGACAGACAGAGACACAGTGAAAGAAGGAACACAAGTAGGAGGAGGGGGAGACGGAGAAGCAGGCTTCCTGCTGAGCAGGGAGCCCGATACGGGGCTCTGTCCCAGGACCCTGGGATCATGACCTGAGCCGAAGGCAGACACTTAATGACTGAGCCACCCAGGTGCCCCCTCCTGAAGCTTCTATGGCTGTGTTGGAGGGAGATGAGACGGTATTAGGTATTAAAAATACTCCATTCTTCCCCATCTTGTAACTAATGTTAAATAAATAGGAGACCGGCAGCAAAAGATTAAAATGTCCAGTCTACGTGGTTACAAATGAGTGGTTGGAGAGGTCAGAAACTTTGAAGGCCATGGAAAGGAATTTAAACTTCATTCTATGTGTGATGAATGGTGAAGGCTTTATATATATATTTATATTTTAAGATTTTATTTATTTATTTGTCAGAGAGAGAGAGAGAACACAAGCAGGGGGAGCGGCAAGCACAGGAAGAAGCAGGCTCCCAGCTGATCAAGGAGCCTGATGTAAGACTTGATCCCAGGACCCTGGGATCATGCCCTGAGCCAAAAGCAGAGGCTTAACCAACTGAGCCACCCAGGAGTCCCAGGGAAGGCTTTTAATTAGGGAACCAGCACTGTGTGATTTGAATTTTTTTAATGCCATGATGCAACCTATGGGAATTCAGTAGAAATCAAGAGTGGAAGGAAGAAATCATTGAATGCATACCGAGAGTTGATAGCTCAAACTAGAATAACAGTGAGGAAGTGGAGGGGTGTATGGATTTGAGAAAGATTTTGGAGAGAAAACAAAGCTCTTTAATTTTTTAATGCAAACACATTTGATAAAGAGCATATTTTTTGCAAAATACCTATTAACAACCCAAAGGGGTTCCAGAAATAATGTTAATAGGAATGGCTCATCCGAAACTACATCCATTCGCATCCTTGACCATCAAAAACAAGTAGGAAGGACTGTCCTTGCAAACACATTCCACCGACTCATCAATAATAAATGGCTTATTCCTAAAATTAGAATTTAGGTGGCCCCAATTTCACTTCAAACCCCATTTGGTTAAAAATATGGGAAGGTTGGGTGAGGGAAGGGTCCCCAGACACCTAAGTTCTATGGTGAGCGAAAACGGAGCCATCAGAAGGCAAAACAAGAAAAAAGGAGCAAATATTGTTCAGGGTGCACTGAGGCACAGTTGCAAGTAATAAATAAGATCCACTGGATGGTTCCATAGGAACGAGCGGCTGAGCATGCCAGGTGTGCAGTAATCAGAAACCAACTGGCTCTTTTTGTGTCTAAGAATTAATTTTAAAGGAAAACAGGTTCTGTAATAGGGACTGAAATCAGGAGGAAAATGGTTGCCTTTTGCGTGTATAGTGCGCTCCAGGGAAAAAGAACTATTGAGAATTTACTATTTTTTTTTTTTTTTGGTCAAACATACAAATTGCAGCACTAAATAGGAATAATACCTTTGTGAATTAAGCCCAGGAAAGGAAAAATCATAATAAAATCTTTATGACTTTAAAAAGATTTTACATGTGATCTCACTGAATCCTCAAATTTTCCATTGCCCATAAACACATCAAGCCTTTGCCACCAAAGGGAGGTTGAATGTCTCAACTGACAGACTCATTGGTCTGTCTTTCTCTCTTTACCCACCTGAGGGAAAATGCTCCCATCCCATCTGTTTCACAGACAGATAGTTACTTAGATGAACTCTCTAAAAATGCTGTTTCTTAGTCACCTAATTGTGTCATTTAAGATTCCACCTTCTAACCATGGCAGCTGCTCATTTTGTTCGGTTGTGGTCCTCCAGTGAATACACAAAACCTTTGCCAGGTAATCATTGTTCCCCTTTCGGTCAGTTTTTAAAGACTTTTCTGATTCAACTACCTAAGCCGTGCCTCACTGCAGATTTCTGGACAAATGCCAGAGAACAAAATGCACTGAGTTTCCAGTTCTGCCTCACCAATGAAAAATTTTAACTGTGTGTTATAATCCCAGACTACACTAAAACCAATCACTCTAAATGGTTATTGGTATCTTTGAGCCACAAAATGCACCTCCATTCAATTTTTCCTAAATCACTATTAAAGTGAAGACAAATGAACACCAACAGTCACCAAAATTGTGATTAATTAAAATTATATATATATATCTCAAAACAATGTTGCCATGTCTTAAAAGTTTCAAAAATAAGTCAATCTCTGACAAAAATTATTTTATTTTCAATTTGACATTTTATAAAAGATAGAGAAGATACACAACATATTGGATATTGTTATGGATTTTGTAACGTGTGTGTTAACTCACATATCATTGTCATCTTCCTAAATTAAAACATCTCCAAAACTTCCACTGACTGTGAATCACTCCAAATTAATTCAAACTCAAGAAATATCTGTCATACAAGTCCTTTAATGTTCTCTATGAAGAAAAAATCAATTCAAATGTGTTGCTCTCATCAGGCATAACATATGTCCATTAATGAAAGTTTTTGGAAGAATAAAAATATGGCAAAATTAAATAAATAGAAACTGTAAGTTAGTATAGGGAAAGCCTACATTTGCAAATATATCACATTCCAATGAAAGATATTCAATCTGAATGTGTTAATTTTATGCATCATTGACTTAAAGAATCATAATTATATAAGTCATAGAGAATTCTAATGTCCAAATTCAATGTTTGGCCACTAGACCTCTAGGAATCTTATAGGATTATTATACATACAATACGTATTTTATTAAACAAAGACCAAGGTTTGGAATATTCTGTAAACAGTATAAAAAATATCTAAAGGATACTTAATTAATTATTTGCAGTCCATTTTGTTATTTCTACATGCAGACTGTTTTCTCACATGTGAGGGAGTCAATTAATAAACTAGCTTATTAAAGGGAAAAACAGATTGATGAGGTATAAGGAAGTGAATAGAAAGGCACTGCAAAGACATTCTGGAAACAGCACTCTTGTTTGCAGCTTTGGAGGTAAAATGATTATCTGGAAGCTAGCAAGGAAATCATTTTGGGTATTCTGTCCTTGAGAAGGCTAACCAAAGGTATTATAAAAAGTAAGTTCAGCTTTTTTTACGGATTCTTCCAGAAACCTTGCCAGTTCAGTTGTGGAGCATACATGACAGGCTGTTTTTGTGGTGTGTGCCAACATGCATCCATAAGGACCTGCACCATCTTTACAGTTACGACAAGAAAACAATATTATTTTGTTGTACATTTTAAATAAATGCATGTATATTTATATATTTAGTTCTGTTTAACGTGCCATCCTTATGCAATGGTAGTATAAAAATGATCACAAGTTCAAACATATATACATATTTCATATAATGATAATAGTATTGTTTGTATTTCTGGTCCATGACATTTTGTGCAGTCAGCTCAAGGCATCCATCTGGAGGATCATGGGAAGACTAGATAGTTCATGTTGTGTCTGTTATTAGAGACCATGATTAGGCTGTGAAGCCTCCTTCCCCAGGTTCTGAGAAATTTGTATCTACAGCAGTGTTTCTCATGAGAGCATTACTAACACTTCTGGAAGAGCAATTCTTTACTGCCCGTACATTAAAGGATACTTAGCATGTTTGGATCCTAGGTAGTAATTGTCAATAATACTCTCCAACCATAGTGACGGGTAAAAACAACATCCCCTCCCCCACCACCATGACCACATTTCCAAATGTTTCTTTAAGAAGGAAGTACAAACACTGAGAACCAATGACTTAAACTTGAGGGGGAAAATATGAATAATTATAAAGAAAAAAAAGGTGGAGAGAGTGGTGCCTGGGTGGCTCAGTCAATTAAGTGTGTGCTTTCAGCTCAGGTTGTAATCCCGGGACCCTGGGATCCAGCCCTACATCAGGCCCCCTGCATCAAGCTTCTCCCTCTCTTCTGCCTGCTGCTACCCCTGCTTTTGTGCTCTCTATCTGTAAAATGAATAAATAAAATATTTAAAAATAAAAAAAAAACAGAGAGGGAAAGATAGCAACATCAAGTGGATTGTCTTTAGGGTTCCTGTATCCCCCATAAACACAAATACATATTGATGTCAAACCCCTGCACATCCAGGAGAGGCATTTAGAAGCTTCTAGGAGGTGTAAGAAAGCCCAGGAACATGTGCATTAACACTCTGCCGTTCATTTTAAAAGTGAGAAGCTGCAAGCTCTAGGAGGAGCCCCAAACCCAACTGCTTCTACCTGGGGCAAGATACTGTGGAAGAAATAATAGAAGATTATAGGTACAGACCCCAGAAGTAGCTCCACGCCCTGCTGGGGAGAGATAGTGATGGAAGGCTGGAGGGGACTCATTAACCATTTATAACCTGTGCTAAAGGAAAGAGATAAAGGAGGAGGAACTTAGACACCAGAAGCAAATGGCCCAACAAGGGCCTTTTGCTGTTCACACTCATGTATAACCCGGCAGTCATTAGTCCAGGAAGGGTCCTGAAGCTGTCTGTAGCACACTTTAGTACCACGGTTGTCTCAAGGAAAAGCACACGCGTAATTATTCTGGATTATAAGTTGCACTAGCCTCTTTTTCCCGTGGATCACCATTTTTACTTGAAAACATGACTTCAGGACAAACTATGCAGCTGTTTATGAATAATTTCTTAAAAATGAATGGATGGATCCTGTTACTGTCGAGGAAAGTTGACAATATTTGCTGCTGATAACAAAATTTGAGTTTCCAAGTGAAAATTAGAATTTTGGAAAACTTATTTCTCCCACCATGAGTTTATAGCTTCCCAATACTTAAAAACTTTTCTCAGTTGGTTAAGCGTCCGACTCTTGCCTTCTGCCCTTTCCCCTCCCCGCCCTCTCTCTCTCTCTCTCTAAAAAAAAAAAACCAAAAAACGCTTTTCTGATGAAATTGGTGCTGATATTAACAAAAGGGATTTTTTATGTTATTTAATTAAATGTGTCACTTTTTGGAGAAACCAACACTTTCCAAAATAGTAATGCATGACATAACAAAATCATGCATGGATTTTAGAAAAAATTCCAAAGGCAAGATAGGCCAATGGATTTTAATATAACTGAATATGAAAGCTCCTGGATACAGTTTCAGGTTTTACTTTGAAACTAACCTGTCAAGTTCTAGTATAGCTCAGAAGCATAGACAGCGTTATATGCAAAAGCTGTTAAAACGCCCCTCTTTTTTCCAACTACCTATCTGTTTGACATTGGATTTTCTTTGTAAACTTCAAAAGAAATATCACATTGCAACAGTTTGAATGCAGAAGCCAGCTATCAAGAAGATACAAAAAGATATAAAAAAATTGTAAAATGATGTCGTTATTCTCACTAATACTGTTTTGGAGAATATTTTTATTTAAAAAATTATTTTATTAACAAGTATTATGCTTATTACTGTTATTTTTAAATTATTTAATAAATAAATACTTTTAACTTTTCTTGCTTTAACTTTTAATATGATAAATATCAATAGATAGAACCCACCTCAGCAAAAGTTTGGGGTCTTCAATAATTTTTAAGACTGCAAAGGTGTCTTAAGACTACCGCCTTGAGGCACGGGTCTGCCACCTTCTATCACAGCCATGTTTGAAAACCTGCAACCTGAGAAACAAGTATTTTAATCACGTGCCTTATCCAGCGCTTATTATGTAACAAAGTGATCTCCACTAATTCACTGGAGAGAGGCCCACTCACTTGGTTACTCTTACTGCCCGAGGACAAATTCTCACTGAAATAGGAGTTGAAAGTCCATCATCACTCCTTCTCCAGTGAACATGACCCCAACCGCAGGCAAGGTTTGCCCGGGTGCATAACATGAAAGAGGTCACATGACCCTCTATTGTCATCTTATTCCTACCCGTGTTCAAATACATCCAAATGTGTTTTTTATTTTACAATTAGGCGTTCAATAAATATTTTACAAAAACCGTTATTGCCAGTTGGTAATACTATCAATAGAATAAAAGTGAAGTAAGACAAAAATTAACTGTATCTGGAGTCTTTTTGAAATGTTTGCTGAAAAATACTTTCGTATTTATTGAGCAATATTAAGCGAGGAAACAGTTCTATATTTTTGGCTTACTTATTTTTTAAAAAATGAAATTGAAATACCTGTTCTACACACACATGTAAGCACATACTCATCCGTAAAACTACTTGGTATTCTCAAAACTTCCATATAGTCGCTAATTATCTGTTCTTGATTTTTCGTCACCTTCTGCTCTCAAAAAGAAAGCATATGTGGCCTAGAGTGAGTGTAAATTTTGAATCCATTACTAAGTTGATATTTCATAAATTCATTTTAAAACCCCTGTTTGTTTTATTTCCCTTCTCTCACAAATTATTTAACTGGGACTTATTTTCATTTCAAATACCAGAAGTGGTATGGAATATTTCTCGCGGCTGCCATGAAAATGAAACATTCCCAGTTGCCAAAATGGATAAATTTGACCTTATAGAAATTTCAAAAAAACAAAAAAACAGGCCAGTACAAATTTGCTGTGCTTTGACTTCCCTCTGGATTCCCATTTGGTTTAGTTTTCTGGGAAATCTGTTTGTGGGAGAATGGGGAGGCCGGGTCTCTAACTGAGCCGTCAATCAGATGCAATGGTGAAAAGGAGAAGCCATATGGCTCACTGCTATTTTTCATGTTGAAAAAATGACAAATTTTTATATTCAGTTCCCACCAACTTAATTACACTCTATAGAGAAAATATAATCTGCAACACATGCACCGATCCAAGGCTTTTTTTTTTCAAATTAACCAAATTAATGTGTACTGACTGAAAACCCATATTTCTACTCTTTTGAACCAGCGATACAAGTATAAGCTAAACATACAGTTAAGTGTAAAAAGCAGTAATTTTGAACTAAACAGAATTAACTTTTTCCTATTTATGTGCAATAATTTAATATATAAAATATTTATTTAAAGTAATGTTCTATGTATTCAAACTGAGATTAGAATAATAGGTATTTTTTTAATGATTTTTTATTATATTATCTTAGTCACCATACAGTACATCCCCAGTTTCCGATATAAGGCTCGATGATTCATTAGTTGCATATAACACCCAGTGCACCATGCAATACGTGCCCTCCTTACTACCCATCACCGGTCTATCCCATTCCCCCACCCCCTCCCCTCTGAGGCCCTCAGTTTGTTTCTCATAGTCCATAGTCTCTCATGTTTCATAGAATAATAGGTATTTTATACAGGTTTATAATCCAGTCAACAAAACTACTTTGGCACAGAGTTCAGCATATGTGTCCTAAAAAATTACTTCATATTTTTCTTTAATTAGACCATGTTTAAAACACAGGAGGATGTTATTTAAAGGTTCTACACTATGTAACTAAGAGCCATTTTGTAAAGAAGAATTGCTTTTCTCCTTCCTTAGCTCAACTATTTTCCTTATATTGCTTCTGATTTTTCACTACTTTTCTTGCATTGTAATAACAATGTGACCCGCTGACATAGTAATCAGTGTAAACCTTAGTTCTTTATGTGTGTGTTTGTTGAGTGTCTATTCAAACATATGGTATAAATTATGTATATAGTATATATTACATATTCCATCTGTATATACAATACCACTACCAGCTCTTGCAAAAGTACATTTCTACAAATATTTACTGATTGAAAAACTTTTCAATTTTGAGTTGATTCCAGAAAAAGCAAGAAAATGCAACATAAAAACCTTATAACACATAGGAAATGTAAAGATTACCTCTCTTCTAATTACAGAATGGAATTCAGGTTTACTGAGTTCCTTAATAATGGAAGAAAGCACTAAATAGAATAAGGACAAGTTTAAAAGCAATTTAACTTTTAATATTAATAAATCACATATACTCAATGAAAAGCATTTTTAATGGTTCTGTATGACTCAATCTCCATCAACATAAGGGAATTTCATAGAGCTGGGTAAAAAGGATTTAATTGGAATTTTCAAATTCAATATTAGGTTCACTTAACAGCCTACAGGACCTGATGAGCAAAGCACTTGCCCTGTGTTTGCTCCACTGCTTCTAAATCTTGTTTATAAAAATTTAATTTCAGTATAATTATAGGAGTTAATCCAGTGAACAATAAGTGCCTGGTTCTACACAGTTTCTTAGTAACTCAGGAAAAATTCAACCATGTCTTTTGCATATCATAGTGGCCTGGTGAGAATCATTTAATGGCCAAACCAATCAACTATCTTCTTCACAATGGTTAGAAGAAAAATCCAATTTATTAAAATGAAAATCACATGCAATATGTTGGTCATGCATTATAAAATATATAATCATCTCAATTATTTTAAGCATAGAATAGAAATCTCCCATATTAAATTATTTTTAAAGAGGAGAAGAACATTTCTAACAATGATTTCTCATCATCGCATCATTTCCATATTAATGCCCCTCAAAGGCTTTGAGTCAAACAAAGTGTTCAAGTCTGTTTCTACTATCACTATGACCCTTGAGAAATTATTTAAGTGCTGTGATCCTGGGTTCCTATCTGCAAAATAATAATGATAATATTACTCTCTTCAGAGGTTTATATGAATTTACAAATGAAATGAGTAAGTTCTTAACATGGTGATATGTGACGTCCTATGTGATAGGATCACATAGTAAGTGTCAGTAAGGGGGGATCAAAAAAACATTACTAAAATATAATAGTATTAATAATAGTGACAACAGAAATAATGACACTGCACTAAACATTTACATGGATTATCTCATTTAATTTTAAAACAATACTGTAAGGTAAGTACTCTTGTTACCCCTATTTTACAGATGAGGAAAAGGATATAGAGAGGGCTTAAGAAACTTGCTAATGTCACACAGCTAATAAAAGAGCAGAAATTGACTAAGTAAATGTAGCAGCTATTATTATATTATTATCCTCATCTTCACCATCATCAACCCATTTGGTGATCTCTGCAGCAGACTAGGCTATAAAAATGAGTTCTTGGGTACTTCCAAAGATAATTGCCTCCTTTTGGAAGGAATCCAGAACAAGCCCACATTAAGCTAAATTCTGCATTAGAGTGGGCTGTTATACAGTTGGGAGGATTTATTCCAAGCACCTAGAAGACTCATGGAAGATGAATAGATAGAATTTGTCAGATTTTCCTTTACCTTTAAACATAACCCAATGCAATGAAAAGGACAGTGTTATTTTGTCCATACACAAAAACATTTTTAAACATCATTACAATGAGCTCATCTGGTTGTCAGTCCCTGGGAAATTAAGTACTGAGTCAAAGGTAGGCAAGCACACCTCATTTAAAATATGGTCTGCATTGCTAATGAATGATAAAAATTAAAGGGATTTTAGTGTAAAAGTATGAGTCTACCCTAAGGCAGTTTAAAATGAAAAGGTAGAGTTTACTCAAGTTTAATTCTATAAAGCTCTTTATCAAAAGTATTCATTTGTTATATCTCCCCTACCTAATTATTAAAAATAAATCTAAAGTTGTAGTATTTTGGATATAAATTAATAATGAATGCACATTTTTCTAAATATTTTTTCAATGACTTATGATCATATATGTATAATCATTTTAAAAAATTCTTATAAAAGATGAGACAATGATTTCACAGAACATCATAATACATTATTTAAGTATATTACAGAAAAACAAATACAATATTAATATAAATACATTCTCATTATTTTTTCAAAAACCTAGATGAATGTTCCAGAGTTTTAATAGAATTCCTAATATGCTTCAAATGACTTTTAACTTTTATTTTCTTAACTATTATCAATAATCAGTTCTTTTTTTCTTTCTTTCTTTTTTTTTTTTTTTTTTTGGTAATCTCTACCCCCAACATGGGGCTTGAACTCACCACCCTGAGATCAAGAGCCACATGCTCTCCCAGCTGAACCAGCCAGGGGCCCCTAATTGTTACCAATAATCAGACATTTAAAGTATGCTGTGGTTTTTTTTTTTCCTTTTAACCCAATTTTTTAAAATGACTGTTAAGAGTGCATGTTTTTCATTAATAAATTTAGAAATATTCACAAAAATTGGAAGAATTAAAGGGGTGCCTGTGTAGCTCAGTTGTTCAGCGTCTGGCTTCAGCTCAGGTCATGATCTCAGCGTTGTGGGATCGAGCCCCACATCAGGCTCCCTGCTCAGCGGGAAACCTGCTTCTCCCTCTCCCACCCACTCCCCCTGCTTGTGTTCCCTCTCTTGCTGCCTCTCTCTCTGTCAAATAAATAAACAAAATCTTTAAAAAAAAAAGTTGGAAGAATTAAAAACTACTTGTACATGGAGATTTAATATGCAAATCGATGTTTGATAAAGCCAAACACTGGAGAGCATTTCCTAACAAGACTGTTAATGGAAAATCACCTGATATAACACCTGATGACTGGAGAGAATATAGCCAAAGCCATTCGAATGTTGAGTTTTCACATCTCCGTACTGTGCTGCCTCCTACGTGACAATCACATTCCTCCCATGCTTTGTAGGAATGAAATTGAAAGCAAGACCTCACCACCCCCAAGTACTTATCAGCAATTCTCCTTTAACTTCTTGACATATTTTAGGGCATACCTCAGGTCAAGATCAGAGACCAGGAAGGAGATCCTTTGAATGGCCTTATTTCCGCTCTTATTTATCGTTTCCTTTTCATTGGGCTCTCTGACTCAAACGTGGGTAATCAATGGAGAACGAGAAATGATAGATTAAAGGGAAAAGGACACGGAGGAAGGCAGAAATTTTTATTACCCAAGAGACTCTATATTTTTAAATGGGTCATTTGTGTTTATATACTCCCAGTTAACTAGTCATCATCTCTCTAGTTATGATTATTTTATTTAGCGGAAATTGTTTCAATCACAGTTGAAGCCCAATTGAAAATTTTAGGCTTTTAGTAGTTGAGATAAAATCTGGAGTCAGAAAGACCCCAGTTTTGATCCCTTCATATAGTCCTTCACATATTCACTATAAAACTGGAAAAGTTCCTTAGTGCCTGTGAGCCTCTGAGCTGAGATCTGTAACTTAGGAAGACCATACTTCATGGGATCCTTGTAAGAATTCAGATGCTTAGCTTGGGCTTTACACTTCAAAGGTGGTTACTGTTATAATTCCTTCTACCAGATGCCACTAACTACAACTGAAGTCTAGGGTCCTGGTGTGGCAGTGCCAGAGACCTACAAGCCTCAGTCACCACTTGTTAACTAACCCCTGGTTACCTGTCCAAGATCTTCCTTCTCATTGAAAGCTGTCATTCTCCTCCGAAAGCTTTCTTCCTTCCTCACCACAATCTGTAAAGCAAGGGTAGACCTTTAACGTTCATCATTTGACGAAAGTTATTTACACGAGGGTATGAATAAGGCTCAGCGGAACTGTGGACTTCTGCCTTTCTCAATGCCCAGATAATCTACAACAGAGACGCTGGGGGAGTTTTACTTCCTCTGTAAGAGAAGCTCTGCTACCTTAAATAAATTAACACAGAACCTAAACGTAATGATGAAGTATTTACCAGGATAATTTTAACTCCTCCATATTTTCTGTATGGAAGAGTTCTTCCTAGAGGCAAAAGTTATCCAAATGGATAGCTGTCAAAAGAACCATAACCTATAAATACTACACTGTTGTTTTAAAATTTTCTCTAAAGTTGCTCTTTATTCACATAGGAAAAACTTTAGTTCCACGAGGACAAGGATCTTCTCTGCTTTTCTTCGTGGATCTATCTGAAACACCTAGAATAGTGTCTGGTGCATAGTGGATGCTCAGTAAACATTTGTTGAAAGATCAGGAAAAACCACGAAACTCCTGCCCTCCTTTAGAAATTTGCAAAAATAAATTAAAAAGTAAATAAAAGCAAACACACTGATTTATTTGAAAGTCACACAAAAAGGGGACGGCCCAAGCATTGTGTTTAAGAGGGTAGCCTCTGACAATTAGTCCTGAGTTTGAATTTGGATTGTACAACCCTAACTAAATCACTTAACTTCTCTGTTTTCCTCAATTTCCTCCTTCTGTAAAATGGGTATGCCAGAACCGAACAGCCACGTTTTGAGTCAATTTATGAAAAAGTTTTTCCCACTGTACCAAGCTCCCTGCTCATCTCTTTATATATACTTTTTAAAACTACTTACAAGGAAAAAAAGATGTGTGCTTCACCCTGTTTTGCAAAGATTGAAAAATTGAAAAATTCAGTATTCTCAGATACTTGCTGGAAATATTGAGAAAACCTTGAACCATGCCACACAAAGCAGTTACTATAACTACCTTAACCCTGAGTTTAGCAGACTTATGGAAAATTTTGTTCTTGAGCCTTTGTGAGCACACAGCTCAGGGAAACGGGAATCCGAACAGGATCCTTGAGGTGTCTTCAGGATGAACAGAATATTCAGAGTCACGGAGTGCTTCTCTTCCTCCTCCGGTCTCACCTCCCTCGGCTCGCAGCATTCCCCACAGCTGGTGCTGGAAACCGCGAATGGCTCGCTAGCGCGGGCGGGGGCGGCCAAGGGGCCGGAGCCGGAGGCGGGAGAGATGAGGCGAGGCTAGGCGACGGGCGCCAGCGCCGAGCTCAGCCTCCAGCACAGTCTTCCTCCTGGACCTGTCAAGTCAGACCTCACGTGTACACCGGGAGATCTAACCAAGGCAACCGAACCAGCCACGGCCTCTGAGCGCTGCGCAGATGTGCCGGGAGCGGAAGGTGAGTCACCCTGCCCTCCTCCCCACCCCCGCCCCGTGTCCAACAGGTTGGCTGGGGCGCGACTCCAAGGGGCCCAGTGGCCACACCTCTAGTCTCACCTGGGCACGGCGCTCGGCTGCTCCCTTTACCGAGTCGTCGTTACTATTTAAACTCCTGCCCCAGCCCACGCCTGTTCTATTCCTTGTCTTTTTGCCTTCCCTTCTCCTAAAATGAGAGCTCCGCTGTATGCCGAGGAACGAGCCTAGAACGCCTGCTTTCCGGGAAACTTGTACCGGTAGAAATGGTTAAGCCGAAGGGTGCAAAGTGCCTGGATACGCGGCGGGAACTGGCAATGGTCGTGACCCCTAGTTCTTAGTGATTCATTGGGACTTCAGTTAAAAGTCATTACCAATTATCCTTATTTCTCAACCAGGAGGTCAAAACCAGAGGGAGGGAGAAGAAAATAGAGCGTGAGTGACAATCAGACTTGAATGAGAATGAATGGGAGCAGATGATGCGGCCCCCTCGCCCTGGGCACCCTCCGCCACGTGCTCACGCCCCCAGCGACCACTCCCGGGGAGGTCTCTGAAGCCGCCGCAGGAAAAGACGGAGGAATACAAAGCCTCGAGTTGGAAACTCAGACCCGGCTACCACTTCCCCTGCTTTCTGAACTTTTCCTCTTAGTCTCCTGGGCTGGAGTGAGTCTTACTGACCATTCCCCTTGCCTCGGTTCGTTCCCCCCAAGAGTCATCTTGTTCCTCCTCCCCCACTCTAGAGCTCCCACCTCTCCCTCCCCGCCTGCTCCACGCCCCAGGTAGCGAAGCATTCAAGCCGTACACCTCTCGGGCTGAGAATCTCCAGCACAAACTTATTGGGGGGGGGGGCGTAAGTCCGGGAAGGGCCTCGGCGCCTAGCAGTGTGCCCCGGGGCTGTCCCCGCTTAGACGGCGTCTAAGCATTTCCCCCGCGCGACCCCTCCTCTCGCCTCAGCCTCGGCGCCCCGGCACTGGTGCGCTGCTCTCGCGCACTCGCCGCGCCCTAGCGGCCACAGGCGGAACGAGCACAGGGGGTGGAGAGTGGAGGGGTGCGCGGGCGGGAGGCACCCCCCTCGGGAGTCAGGGAAATCCCGGCCGCCACCAGGGGCCGTGCCACCACCCTCGCCGGACCGAGGCTTCCGGCGCGCCTCCCAACTTTGTGGCGCCCTCCGAGAACGGCGGCGGGAATGGAGCTGCCTCCCCGAAGGCGGGCGCCGCCGGACTCGCCGCTGGACAGCTGCTCCCTGACCTCGCTGGAGTCCAGCGTTTTCTGCAGCGAGGGTGAAGGGGAGCCCCTGGCGCTCGGGGATTGCTTCACAGTCAACGTGGGCGGCAGCCGCTTCGTGCTCTCGCAGCAGGCGCTGTCCTGCTTCCCGCACACGCGCCTTGGCAAGCTGGCCGTGGTGGTGGCCTCGTGCCGCCGCCCCGGGGCCCTGACCGCCGTGCCCAGCCCCCTGGAGTTCTGCGATGATGCCAACCCCGTGGACAACGAGTACTTCTTCGACCGCAGCTCGCAAGCATTCCGCTACGTCTTGCACTACTACCGCACCGGCCGCCTGCACGTCATGGAGCAGCTGTGCGCGCTCTCCTTCCTCCAGGAGATCCAGTACTGGGGCATCGACGAGCTCAGCATCGACTCCTGCTGCAGGGACAGGTACCCGAGAGGCGCGCGGTGGCTGGGCGGGGAGGCGGGTGCAGTGGAGAGAGGGCAGCAGAGGTAAGATAGGAGCTTCACACAAGCCTCGCTGAATCCAGGCCTCAGAATACCTGAGGCTATTTCTGAGCTGTGAGGTGGGGTGGCGGTGAGGTCTGGACAGCGTCAGAGCCAGCTTTGTATTGGAACCTTCTGAACCTCTTCCTTTTTTGAATGAATGTGTGCCAACTCGTTTTTAAGGCAAAGGAGGTCAGGCCTGAAATAAATATTTGATGATTGAATAAATGAGTCAGAAAAGCTATAATCCAAAGGTGCATGTATAGAGATGGAGGTTTCAGTAGGAAGCATTATCATTTCTCAGACCTAGAACACTAACTTTTTTATTTTTATTTTTTTATTCTTTTTTGGCATTTTTTTAATGTTCAATTAGCCAACGTATAGTACATCATTAGTTTTTGAAGAACACTAACTTTAAACTTGGATGGAGAACTGCTTTAAATACAGGAGATAGAAAATTGGTTCCTTGACCGTGAATATTTGTGGCACTTTGATGATGACTTTGCTATTATCTTGTTATTAGTACTATTTCTTCACGAAGACCTTTCCATTACATGCACACAAGAGTTCCATATGGCAAACTTCTGTTCCTGTTACAAGAAAAATGGGTAATAAAATGCATTAAAGTAGATTTGCTATGTATAAATCCTTTTGCATAACCTTCTACCAAGAAAGGGTCATTTTAAAAATAATCCTAAATGAGAAGTTCTGAGTACTGTAGGCAGGAGACAGCCTGGGTAAAATATGAATGGACATTTTCTGCGTTTTACTGACCTAAAAAGCATGACCTCACTGCTAAGTTTAATTTTCTTTTGATGTCTTTATTTTTAAAAAGTTAGACTAATCACCAAGTTGTTTTCTCTAAAAGATACTTCAGAAGAAAGGAGCTGAGTGAAACGTTAGACTTTAAGAAGGACACAGAAGACCAGGAAAGTCAACATGAGAGTGAACAAGACTTCTCCCAAGGACCTTGTCCCACTGTCCGTCAGAAGCTCTGGAACATCCTGGAGAAACCTGGATCTTCCACAGCTGCTCGAATCTTTGGGGTCATCTCCATCATCTTTGTGGTGGTGTCCATCGTCAACATGGCCCTGATGTCAGCTGAATTAAGCTGGCTGGACCTGCAGCTGCTGGAAATCCTGGAGTATGTGTGTATTAGCTGGTTCACCGGGGAGTTTGTCCTGCGCTTCCTGTGCGTGCGGGACAGGTGCCGCTTCCTGAGAAAGGTGCCAAACATCATAGACCTTCTTGCCATCTTGCCCTTCTACATCACTCTTCTGGTAGAGAGCCTGAGTGGGAGCCAGACGACACAGGAGCTGGAAAATGTGGGGCGTATTGTGCAGGTTTTGAGGCTGCTCAGGGCTCTACGCATGCTAAAGCTGGGCAGACATTCCACAGGTATTCGAATCTCAGTGATGCTTTTTAATTTGCCATTGTTCGTAAACATTAGTGCTTGACCACAGTCCAAGAGAAGTGACTGTGAACTGATACTCAGAATCACCAACTCACATCCTTTACCCAACCAGGATCTCCAAAAATGTACTGGGAAGCCAAAAGTTGTTATCACAGGTGTAGAGGAGAAGATGCCTCTCACACTCCTTCTCTTCATTAAGACATGTGGAAAACTGTTTGACCACTTGTTAACCTCAGTTTATTTTAACCCAGTGCTCAGAAGTTGTACAAAAATTAAAGACACTCTGCCTCTAGAAGGTTCTAGATAAAATATGCATAAACAGCACATAAAAAGATATGCATAAATTATTCGTGATAGGGACATAAGCCAGTTTCTCTTCTGTGTCCAAGGAAGGGCTTACCATATACGTTCCTGGGCAAAAAAGAAAGTCAGCCTTACAGGGCTTTCTTCAGCCATGCAGAAAGTGGGATAACCAGGAACTGGTGGCCATCCCATAATTTTTGAAGAAACAATGGAAATATTTGCTTTGGAAGAAAGCTGAAGACATGGTTTACATGCTTTATCTAGTATCTGAGAATTTTCTTGTCCCTAAACTGGGATGCATGAGAGAGATGGCAACAGGAATTCCTTCAAATCTAATGAAAACCTAACGAACACTCTCCCTAGAAGAATCCCCACACAACACTCAATTGTGCGTGAAAGTTATAGTCAGCGTCAGGGGAAGTCACACAAATCCATTGAAGATGACCCTTGTGGTCCTGAGGCAGTAATTCTCAGTGGCTGGTCCTGTGGCTGTTGGATGCTCTGGAGTTACCTTAGGTTAGATTTTAATGAAAATCAGAACCCCTTGAAAAGCTCGTTAAAAGGCAAATTCTGAGCCCCAATCCATGAAGAGACAGATTTTAGTATTTGGGGGTGGATCAAGGAGCATGCATATTAACAAGTTCATGAGGGATATTGGTGGACTACACCTTAAAAAACACTGGAGTAAGATGCCATGTTAATATGGTACATTTTAATGCAATACACAAAAATACAAATAATTTAGCTAGAAAGTCCTATTACCACCTTATTTCACTAGATGTGTGCCTGACTGGTCACCTAAAAGAAGTTGCTGGTCGTTGTTTCTTCCTATTAATACAGGAAGAAATTAACTTCATATATGTTTTTTTTCTCCACATGTCTGAGGTAATTAGGACTTCTCCTAACATAATTTTGGTAGTGTATTTTCCTAGCTAGTCTCACATAGCAGGGATTTGATAATGGGGTTTCCAACAACTTTTAGAAGTACCACTCTTTGTTTTCTGACACACATAATAGGATGCTTTCTTCTAGTATTTATAAACTCCTCACAAGATTCGATTTAAAAACACCCAGTAAAGACTACATTTTTTCCCAAAAGAAAAGAAAAAGAAAATAATAGTAATTTCCAACGTGTCACCTCTTCAAAGGTTTTTTTTTCCCCCAGTTCCAAAGCAGTACAAAGTATTAATAAAGCCTTAATTTATTGAGAGGATATGAACGCTTACATAAATATTTGACGATTTTATGTTAAGCATTACATTTAGCAATATATAGACATAGATGACATAGTTCCCCATGTATTGAGTATAAATATAAGTTGAGAAGTATTCTAGAATAACAGGAGGACCGTGGTGGGCCAGAGAGCCAAAGTTTAAATCCTGGCTCTGTAGCTTTGTACGAAATATGCCACCTCTCTGTGCCTCAGTCTCCTCATCTGTAAAATGGCATAATAATTACATCACTCTCATATTATTTTTTTAATATTATCTGAGTTAATAGATGCAGCGTACAGAAATTCAGACCACTTTGTGTTTCTTTACAAAATTACTTAGACCATTTCATCTTGAAATGAAAACAGTCTCCTGAACACTGTGCTTTTTCTCATCTGCTGTCAATGTATTTCAGAAATACAATTCAATACAGACACATCAAGGTCAGTTTTCTAAAAGATATTCTAAAGACATTCTAAAAAAATCTTCTTTTGAAGTTAAATGTCAAAATTAATATTCCTGAATCTTTACAAATAGCTGGTAAATAAGACTATCTTAAGGTTTTAAGAACAAAATTTAAAAATAATGAGAGCACAAATGGCATTTTAATGCAATTTCAAATAGTCTCTAGTGAATAAAAATTAAAATGCTTCTAGGAGGTATTGCTTTGACTTCGGAGACAGCATCATCATGACTTCAGGCTGATAGGACTTCAAACTGTGGGTACACCTATAGCAGTGTTTGTGAACTTTGGTGTCAGGGGAGATGCCTTATTCGAACTGTAGTCCCCTTATGGGCTCATCTGACTCTCCTTAAGGGTGAGTCTCTCTGGAGACGGGATTGGACTTGGGTTGTCTCCCAGGGGTTCAGTGAATCCTCAGAATAGCAGTAGGGAATGCACCAATGCCTCATAGTGAGTGAATTTTCTAGTAGCTTCAGTCCCCCCTACCTTTTGGCAGTGAAGGAATAATCTGTATTTGGGTCTATCTCCTTACAAGAAAGCAGAAATTCTGTGTACTCAAGGAAAATATTTCCCTATAGCTTTGGTGCTATGGGTACAAATTTCAGTGGGTGTCCCGAGAGTTCAGGAATCCCTCCTGATAAACCTTTAAGAATGCCCTGTGAATGCACATAGGATGTTCTCACGTCAGTGCGGTCCCTGATGCCTCACTTGCTCCTGCCGCTTCACTTCGTTCTCACAGTGGACACCCTTTACTGCTTCTGGCTTTCAGATAACAGAGTCCTGATTATGTTCAACTTCGTTGGGGGGGTGAGTAAAGCAGACACATACAATGTCAGGAGACAGCATAAAACTGACTTTAGAACAGTGTCCAAAGTGATGCATGGAGACACAGGGGGGCCAGGTGAGCCCTGCACTTGGCATGCTGCCGAGGCCCCCCATTTTACAGACTAAGATATAATTCCTGTCATCGTCCCCTGCCTGCCTTGTAGTCTCATCTGTCACTTTTTTTTTTTTTGTAAATAGTAGGTGTTTAGTAAATACACAATTGAATGAATGAATCTAACTAGATTTCTTTCTATCCTTTTCGATCTGGCCCCGCCAACTAGACTATGAGCTCTCTGAAGAAAAAGATTATGATTTATCATCTCTGTACCCCCAGAACCCTGCCCAATGCTGGAGACATGTTAGATGTGAAATGCATGTGTGTGGGCGGAGAGCCGGGCAGGAGAGGGGAAGAGAGGGAAGGGGAAGGTGGCGAGGGGAGGAAGGGGTGCCAGTGACTGACGACAGTTCTTCTATTCCAGGATTACGCTCACTCGGGATGACAATCACCCAGTGTTACGAAGAAGTCGGCCTACTGCTCCTATTTCTGTCTGTGGGAATTTCTATATTTTCAACTGTGGAATATTTTGCTGAGCAAAGCATTCCTGACACAACCTTCACAAGTGTCCCTTGTGCATGGTGGTGGGCCACAACATCCATGACTACCGTGGGATACGGGGACATTAGACCGGACACCACCACAGGCAAAATCGTGGCCTTCATGTGTATATTATCAGGAATCCTCGTCTTGGCCTTGCCTATTGCTATTATTAACGACCGCTTCTCCGCTTGTTACTTCACCTTAAAGCTCAAGGAAGCAGCCGTTAGACAGCGGGAAGCTCTGAAGAAGCTCACCAAGAATATAGCCACCGACTCATATATCAGTGTTAACCTGAGGGATGTCTATGCCCGGAGCATCATGGAGATGCTTCGGCTAAAAGGCAGAGAAAGGGCAAGTACCAGGAGCAGTGGGGGAGACGACTTCTGGTTTTGAATTCACTTTCAGTTTATGTACAAAAGCTTGGGTACAAATAAGTCAACTGATAAAGCCTTGATATGGATGTCTGTATACTGTCGAAGAGTCTCTTCTGAGTACTACCCATGTTAGTTTTTACTCATATATTGCTTGGTCTGCTAGAATAGTTCACATCCCCCAAACCAAGTGCACACTGAGTCTCAAAACTAGTCACTTCACACAACCCAATACAAGTAGGCCAGATGTCGAATTGTCAAGTATAAAATAATAGTGCAATACATACAACGAAGTTTAAAGTTTTACCTGTCACTAATTTTAGAAGTTCTTTGCACCACCAACCTAAGAGCATGGGAGTTAAAGCGCACAGCCCAGAGTGAAGATAAGTGAATATTTTGGAACATACTGAACAACTTTGCCATTTAAAGACATTCTCCATGTAAAGAAACCACTCCTTTCTCCATCAGTTAAAGCTGTGAAATACAACGATTCGCTTTGCAATCGAAAATCCTGATTCGATGGCCATAGGTGGTGACCCTGTCTTGCCTCTGGTGCAAACCACTGGTTTCTGGCTTCCATTGTTACTCTCGGAGGTGGGAATCCCCAGACTGCTCAGCCGACAGCAGAAGAATGCTGCACAAGGGCTTCGAGAACTGTACCCCTCATCCCCCACTGAGTGCAGTAGTGCAGTCTACGGCAGGCGTCTCCTGCACCCCTGGGAAATCAGATGGTCTTTAAAAATCTCTTTATTGATGTGGTGTTCAAATTATGTCTTTAAAATCACAAATACGTAAAGGTGAAGTAGTGAACATCCTAAATATATACACTGGAATTATTAAATAGTCTTATTTCATTAAATGAGAATGATATGTTGAATGGTATCACTGGCTGAATTTGAAGATCTTTTGTTTGTTAACAAAAAATACTGTGGACAGCTTTCCGACTGTTGGGGCAAATAGCAAATGTTCAAACTTTGCACGCATTTTAACAGCATTTTGTCAGTCATCCGTGATAATGATAAAATTTCTAGACATTCTGTTATATGATTAAAACCAAAAGTTCTGAATCTAAGAATTAGTTTATGATTCCCAATATTCTAGTTAAGGAGATTTTTAAAACTAAGAGTGATATGGAGTGTCACTTTAATACCTGCATTTTCAGTGTGTTTAATCGTGCCCCCAAGGGGATGAAAGTGGTTCTTAGGGGCAAAAATATCAGTCCTTTTATTCATAAGACAGATACATACATGCAATACATGAACAAATATCTATGATGTTAAAATTTCATGGGGTGGAATTTAAGGTAAAAAATGCCTTAGAGGCTCTTTGCCAGGGTTGGATGTTATTAAGAAATACATATTGAGAAATAACTGCTTTAATATATGGCTATACCATAGTTCACCCTAGTTTAAAACACCCTATTGTATTATGAACCCCCCCCCCAAAAAGGGAGGGAAGGAGGAAAGGAAGAACAAAGGAAGGAAGGAATGAAGGGAGGGAGGAGAGAAGATAGAAGCCAGTCAATTATAAGAGGCCATTGATTATAAAATGCACCCAGATTTTGGATATGTAAAATTTCAAATATGCATCTTAAATCAATAAAACATCATATATACTACCTCCGGTTTTCTGGTATGCATGCTTAAGCTCTGAAAACATTTTCAATGATGTCATGAGTTTTAGATTGTATGCTAAAATATTTTAATGCACTTGGCTTGTTTCCACTTCTCCCAAATATTATGAAAGATTTAGGAGATATGAATGGTAATAAAATAAGTATTTTCCCTCTTACACACTTCACAGGTGCTTGAGTATAACCCAGGGTCACTAATTCTAGTATAAATCCCATCCATAGTCTGAGGCGAAACAGAAGTTAGATACAGAAGCCAAATTTACCGTGACTTCTCTAGAACTCTCCGCATTAAGAATAGTTGCTCTGATCCAGGTCTGTGCTCTATACTCATCATGTATTACGTCACTAAGCCCAAAATAATTAAACAATTATTATCATGCTGTTTTCAGTATTAGTTTATTACATTTATTCATTCAACAAATATTTGTTTAGGACCCATCTGTGGGCTCGGCACTGGAGATTCTTAAACCAGACTAAGTCCTATTCTCTTGTATTTAACATTCTATTCGAGGGTTTGAGAGGAACACAGATGATAAGACTGCGGCATAAGAGGATGAAATAACCTGCCTAAATTCACACACCCCATATACAGATGACAGAGCCAGGAATGAATCCCAACCCGTTGGACCCCAAAAATGATACTCCTAAAAATCATATTATAGATTTCATTATTCCCACACAACCCGTGGATAGGGATTCACTTCGTTACTAGACAAGACGATTTCTTGTAGATGGAAATGTTTAATATGCCTTAAGAAAAATTTCAGCTTATTCTCAGAGGTGGAATGGTGCTTACAAGGAACAGTTGTTGTCATGCTTTATAGTCATTATTAGACAAGAAAAATGTTATCTTTAGAATAATTAATAGCTAGGAAAAAAAGAAAAACGAAAAAACTGTATGTATTCCATATAGATATTTTTTTTCTACCACCAAAGATTCTACACATGTTCCTCACAAACGTGGTATGTTAGCAGTATATATTTTGTCAAGATGTGAACATTTCAAAAGAAAATTTTAAATACCATTGCCTAGTCAACTTTGTTGTTAGAGAAAATATCAGCGTACTTATTCAGCAATGTACATATAAGCAAACCAAATTTAGCTTAAGCAACATATGAAATAACTGTTAATTTTATATCCCATCATTTAAAAAACATTTGATATTTTTTCATAAATGTAAGAATAATTGTTACAAAACAATGTATTTAATTTGGAAATATAAATAACAGAATTATTGGCTTTCTTTAAGCTAGTCAGACATTAATTAATTAATTAATTAATTAAAAACATTTGCGTGCACAGAGGTAATGCTTGAATACCTGAAAGAGCAATTTTAAGAAATCACTATGGTATCTCTAGTAGAAGTGGCATGATGTTCATGTTTTACTGTTTTTTTCCCCTATATATACAAGGAATTGTTGCATTTATCATTTTAATGCAAATTAGTGTTAAATATAATGTATTAGATGCACAAAGAAGTTAACTGAGGTAGAAATCTCAGTGCTGTGTTTCAATGTGGAATTCTTACTCTGATTAGCATCTTTGACTAAGCTCTTGCAGAAAATATATATGCTGGCCCAAGTTATCCGAGCAAAAGATTATCATTCGGTAAGATGAATGCTTTGACAAACATTTTCACTGAAACATTTTGTTAACATGAAAAGCCTGCTCTTTTGAAATACTAACCATTAATATCTCTGTCTTATCAATCCTTCAGTTCAGGTCCAAGATATCGGTTGGCAAATGAGATGTTTTAGCGCTTCCCTTGGTAATTTTCCTTCACAAAGCACCACCACGCCCTAACCTCTTTCCAAACCATGCTGATACATGAAATAAAAATGTCACATAGGAGACTTTTACTGATAAACCCCACTGGCAATTAATTGCTTACGTGGTAGTTCTTTAGGGCTAATGGGAAACGTCCTCACTTGCCTTCTATTAGAATCACTCCCTTGCTTATCCCCTCAACTCCGTTGCCCCTCTCTTCCTGGTATGGAATCAGTAAGACCCAAATCCCAATTAAATCCAATCTCGTGCCTCCGTGTGCCTGCTCCCGTAGAACTGAACACGAGGACAGAAAAAAACCAACGTATGCAGACTGCTTTCATTTTACATTCTTGCCTACAACCCCAAATGGGTTCTCAATGCTGCTAGGCAATGCTACTGCGATTCCTGAATGTATTCACTCTCTCCAGATAAATATAGACCTCTAACACCTCCTTTTCCTTGCACTCAGAAAATAGAATCAAATTTTCCAGAAGGGCCGACACCCACATTTATCCACCTACCTCCACCTGTGCCTATTCACTCTGCCTTTCCTCCTATTATGTGGATTGAACTGTCCATCCTATCCCTCCTCTCCAACTCTAGGACATTTCTTCAGAAAGCCTGTCGACTCTCCCTATCATACCATCACTTCCCCCGCCCTCGCTACTGGATCACTTCTATTAACATATAAACATGATTAATTTTTCCCATCTAAAAAAAAAAAAAGCAAACAAATGAATTTTTACAACTCCTAGAATCTATGTCACCCTCTAGGAAACGCCCCACTCCCTGGTCTCCTTTATGGCAAAACTCGTTGACAACACTTTTATACTCACTCACTCCACTTCTATAGTCACTATTTTTTTACCTATTCTTTCTTGAAAATCCACTCAAATCAGCCTCCCATCCCTACATATCCTAAAACTGTTCTTCTCAAGGTCAGCAATTACCCTATCATTGCTAAATTTAATCATTAATTCTCAGAATTCATGTTGCTTGATCCAACAGCAGCATTTTACAAGATTATTGACTTGTAAATAGTCAATATTTTGAAGCACCTTCTTCACTTGACTTCCTGCTGTTGCACTCTCTTGATTTCCCCCGGCCCCCTGCTCACTCATCTTTTCTGGCTGAGGTGTTCAGTCAGGACTTAATCCTCAGACCTCTTCTCCTCTCTATTTGCATTGCTCATCCTGTCTCATGGCTTAAATATCACTGATAGTCAACTCCCAAATGTCTATCTCCAGACTAATCCTCTCGTCTCGATTCCTGCATCTTCAGATTTGTGTATGTTACTTCCTGTTCAATATCTACACCTGAGTGTCCAATACATATCTCATGATCACCACATCCACAACCAAATTACTTATATTTTCTCCAAACTCTATGTTAATTCAAGTCCTCTGAGAAGCAGATGCCAAGACGGGTGATTAATACTGATGGCATCTAAGACATTTACTTGGGGGAAAAAAAAGGCCTGTGAAGGATAAACAGGAGTCTAGAGAAGGTGGGAAGAACCTTCAGACCATGATGCAAATCTGACACCTGTGAAGAAGAGGAAGAGAGAAGGATTGGGTAAAAAAAGAGTCTCTGATAATAGACCAGTTCTGAGAAAATGTCAACCGAGTTGATGGAGAGTCGTGGGCAAAAGTAGCCCATCTCTTTTAGAAAGGGCCCCACACTCAGAAGGCAACAGCTCAGGCTGTCAGTCAACCATGTTCCGTGTGGGAGGAGATCTGAGAGGTGGATTATTATGGCCACCAACGTCAAGCCCTGGAACTGCCCCGGTCGCCTTCACCACGCATGTTCAGAAGTAGCCCCTCCATGAATCCCATGCGCCTCTCTTTCTGACGGAAATTTTAGAAAAAGGAGCTGGTGGGTGACCAGAGCATTCACTGCTGCAGTTGGTCTCAGAATAGCAGCTAGTAGTCATCCGAGCCCCTCCACTATCCACAGCACCCCATCACAGCGCATTACTTACCCCACTGGACCCTCACATCCTAAGAGTTAGAAAGAGAATTCTCATCTGCTTATGCTTTTCTCTACCTCAGAGGAAAATTTTATATCCCACAAAACACTTTTATCATTACTGTGTGCCGACGTGCACCATAGTTAGTTATGCTGCACAAAATTTTTTTTGCCGTGCTACTTACTTTTATTCTTGAACAAAGAAATAGCACTGATAAAATGATATTTTGGGGGGAAATTTCAAAGTAATTTCAATCCTGTTTTATTCATTTCTGACCATCCTACTCAGTATGATACTATTTTAATCGGGCACTAGTAATAATCCAAGGACTCTGAAAAATACTTTCATGTTTATATACTAACTTATGTAAACCTTTGAGGTAGATAAACACATTTAGCCTCAACATGATGCAACTAAATGTGCTGTTAACTTTCGGATTTCCTTTTCGTGTTCTAAGTTGAGTGACATTTCTTCCAATTATATGCCCTTACTATGCCTTCTTTAGAAGGTCTAGAGTCTAAGGGGCTTTAAAATTAAAAGAAGATAATGGTTATATATGGATCTTCTACATTATTCTATTGTTCAGTACTCAAGTTATTTCCAAAGAAATAATAATTGAACAAAAGAAGTTTTGACAAGTTTGGTGCATGAACACACACGCATGCACACACAGACAGATAGAGACAGAGGGAGAGAGAGACTTAAAAATTTAGAGTAACAAATGAGATTTTGAAATTATGGGAGGTAGATGTTCCTTGACATGTAGCAGTAATCACCTCAATACTTCACAATGGATATGTAGATAGAATTTCAATCATCTATCTAAGTAAGAAAACCAAATCCTCCTTCAAAAGTAATTTCAGTTTCTGCAAACCAGGACAATTTTCCTGAAACCATGTCTTTAAACACATCTTTGCTGTACAGCCAATGTTTTATCTTAAAGTAGTCTATAATTATTATTGTCAACTAATTCTAAATGGTACACGTGAAAATAAAAGACAGCTACAGTTGCTATGGAAACTATACTTTGTAGGAAATTCACGTCAACAAGCCTTGCTCCCAAAGTTAAAAAAGAAAACAAAAAACAAACAAACACACAAAAGCAATTCATATACAATAGTACCACCTTGACCACAAGCCATCAGGAAAAGAAAGAAAAAATAAATGAATAAAAATATAAAATAAAAGCCATTCTTCTAGCTTTAGCTGTACTTATAGCTTCTTTCCTCACATGAGCTAATTACCTTTGAGATTTCAGACAAAGAAAATAACTACTCCCTGCAAAAACCACAATGCATATCAGTGGGATTTCTTTTTTAACGTTAAAGATAGAATATTTAACTTTGTAATCATAATTTTTAGAAATGTATTATCACTGGGCACTTGACAAATTATTTAACTTAGTACTCTTCTACTCTCCCTTTTTAGTTAAATATTCTATACATTTTCACACAGACTAATAAAATGTGCTAATAACTCAAATAAACCAATTTGTTTAATTCCACATCCTCAACGCATGGACAAGTAGATCCTACCTAACCACTTGGCATTCATCGTATTATCTTATAAACAAATCCTCAGAGAAAATTTAGCAAATATACTTGATAATTCAAGAAGCAAAATGATCTTTCTCGCCCATTTCTAACAACTATTTTCTAGAACTATCTTTCAAAGCACAGAACAAGAGCTTTTCTTTTTCCTTTTTTTAAAAGATTTTATTTATTTATTTGAGAGACAGCAGAGTAAGAGAGAGAGCATGAGTGGAGGTATGGGGGAGACAAAGGCAGAGGGAGAAGCAGGCTCCCTGCTGAGCAGGGAACCCAATGGGGCCTGGATCCTAGGACCCTGGGATCATGACCTGAGCTGAAGGAAGGCAGACACTTAACTGACTGAGCCACTCAGGCGTCCCAGAACAAGTGTTTTTCATTTAATTCCCTATGACATCCTTTTAAGGACATTGCATGTATGCAGAGGGAGGGACTACTTACCTGGTACTTACATGAGCAAGATAATTTATGATCTAGAAACAAAAAAGTATTGTGACACAATTTGTCCAATCCATATCAGAATTGGCAAAACAATGCAATAGTCTTTTGTTTCCTTCTTTCAAATTTCAAAGACTGGTAGATTTGTGAATCAAGGAATGTGTTATAAAAGAAAACACACATCTTAGGGTCAAATAAAAATAATTTTTCTAAAACAAATATTATAGCCATTTTTGATACTTGTGTAGTATTTCTCTGTGTTATCATTTTAATTCCGAAACCACATCTCTATTAGGAGTAATTACATGACTCTTAGATTTAGGAACAACTTTTGTTGTTTTAACATACAGAATGTGTTATCCCTTTTCACTGCAGATCAAAAACAATGAATAGATGATGAAATAAATGGAGTAGGGACCACTATTTTTTTAATGAAGGGGATGGACTAGAACGGAATGGAGGCAGAGCATAGAGTATATTAAAACACACTTCCCTAGTCCCGAGGAAGAACTACACACATTGCAAAAAAGCACCGCAGTGGATTGTAAGAACAGTAGGGAAGGGACATGGAAGGAACACACTCACTGGAAACACCCACACCTGGGCTAGAAAATGATTACTTAATTTTATTTCTTGATTTTGTGGTGTATGATTTTGTCTGTCATTATAACTGGCACATTAAAGATTTCACAATTTAATTTTATATTACCATAATTTACAGTGGTTTGTGAACCAGGACAAGTAATTTTTCCCTGCCAGTGGCAAAATCATATATTCCAAGGAGGTTTTTGTTACAAACTTACTGTGCATTTTTTGAAAGGATATTGGTAGTATGACAGTCTCTTAGTTGATGATAATAGTAATATTTTAACTAAATTAAAACAAATTGTCCATAAAAAATTGCTTTATTATGTTAAAAAATGATAATGTGAAAATTACAGGAAATCTTTAAGATCTAATGCTGGAACTTAAAGAGTAAGTAGTGACAATATTTGAAACAAATACCTCTGTACCTCAGCAATCTTCTATTTCATTCGAACTTCATGCTTTAAAAAAAAATTTGATGACAAACTTAGAAAATAATTTTATTACATGTATGAACCTCAAGAAGAAAAACAGATTTTAATACTCTAATTTTAATGATGTCCCTGCAAAAGGAAGATTTAAAACTTTGAAAATGAAAAATTAATTGAAAATACAGCAAACTGACTTGTCAATGTGTTCCACAATATTTTCAGAGAGAAGAATTAATTTATCAATATAATTTCCACATTTTCTATGACTGCTAATACAAAAGGTATTTTTACTTTATTTAGCTCATAATTTGGGACAAAAGAGAAAATAAAAAGCTCACGTGACTTTCCAAAAAATTATTCCTACAGTGTATATGGAAATGGAATATATGATTTTTAAAATGATATATCAGCTGACAAATTCAAAACTATACATCTTAGTGATAACGTGATACCTAATACTTTTGTCAAAAATTAATTAAGCTTATTATATCATCTTGGAATATATTGGTTATCCCAGGAAAAGTCTAGTAGAGATTGTGTTGGGAGACAATTTGCCATGCGTCTCTTGCATTTCTGCATATCTTGCAAACAGAAACACTGATAGTTTTGTTCCAGAATATCTTCTCAAGGATGTCTGCATAGCATGAAATGTTGGAAAATTGAGAGAGCGTCTCCTCTGACACAAGGGAAATTTGTATGATGCCCAGGATAATAAAGATAATGTCTTTCTCTGAGCAGAAGTTTGGACATGTTTACTCGAAGCCTTTTAAAAGATTAGGCTTTTCTTAACTCAAGTTTCTCAACCGTGACACACATTGATCGCGTGTGCAGCCTTGACCACAGCCACTTCCATGTCACCCCCATGGGACTTGGGAAGCAAGAGAAATATGAAGCTCATGATACATAATTTGCCACGAGTTAATAAGTTCTTCATCTCTGTCCCAGGAGTCTCATGTATTTTACCAGGAAAAGGGCAAAATCTCAGACACCTCACAAGTCTTGACAGATTGGGAGCTCAAAAGTGAATTTCACTTTTTTCTAAATGTAAAGCAACTGCAGTTGGCAGATATTTTCAATGTGGTATTTTGGTAATAAAAGTGGTATATTTAACTGGCATTTTAAGCATTCTTTATGGGCTAAACTTTTGGGGGGAAAATTAACAATACTGTCAACATATGTGAAGGCTTCCAAAAGTATTATTATTATGGCAAACAAGACATCACCCTATCTTCCACATGTTCCCAAAATATGTTGTATCACATTGAAGAGGGCATGAAAAATGAAGGAGGTTTGAATGAAATAAAATTAGAAATATATTTACATCTTATTTCTCAGTCTCAAACTTTTAATCATTACTTGATTGAAGAAAATAGAACAACTTTAAGAAGAAAAATCCATTTGCTATTCAAAACCTTGCATAAATAATTGAATTAAACTCCACACCTAAAAGGAGTGAATTATTACAATGCATTTATTATTACACTTCATAACAATTATTACAATTTGGTTCTTCATTTACAGTGAAAGGTAATTGTCAGATATTTTATTTATCATGATTTTGGATTACGATTAATTCACTCTTTATATTGTAGAACAGAGAGAGGAAATTGTTATTATTCACAACTTAGTTGACCCAGAATTTTCATCCTTGATGAAGATGGAGGAATGGAAGGAAAAAACTCAACCAGGCATAATGAGTGTGCATAACTTTATCTTTGTGTATTATGGACAGCCAGATACATTTACCACGTTAGATTAAGTATTTTCTAATTTATAGAAAGTTGGTTTCAGAATCTTTCTTATGCTCTAATAAATATTAATAAAATGATATTGATATGAAAACAGTTTTATAGAAAAGGCAAACTTTATCTTACCAGTGTGTGTATACATATATGTCAGGGGAATGGTTACAGGTCACTATATAAAATGTATTTCTTACTACAGTGTCTTTAGTATTTGAAAACAGTAATATAAAGAAACTATTGGTCAAGGTTCTCCAGAGAAATAGAACCAATAAGACATGCGTGTGTGTGTGTGTGCATATACACACACACACACACATTTATGACATATATCTACATATCTATGTATATGTATAGTTGTGTGTGTATATATTCAACATGTCATATATATATATATATTTATGGACTTTGCTCTGATGTGATTATGAAGGCTAAGCCCCAAAATCTGCGGTTGGCAGTCTAGAGATCCAGGAGAGCCGATGGTTTAGTTCCAGTCTGAATGCCCGCAGGCTCAAGACCCAAGAAGAGCCAGTGTTTCAGTTTGACTCCAAAGGCAGGATAAAACCAGTGTCCCGGTACAAAGGCATCAGACAGAAGAGTTCCCTCTTACTCAGTCTTTTTGTTCTATGCAGGACTTCAACTGATTAGATGAGGTCCACCTACGTTAAGAAGGGCAATCTTTACTCAGGCTACTAATTCAGATGTTAATCTTATCCAGAAACACCCTCACAGACACACTCAGAATAACATTTGACCAAATATCTGCATTCCCCATGGCCTCATCAAGTTGACATATAAAATTAACCATCACACCTTGTAAACAAGTGAAGAAACTGGAGTACCCAGATATACAGAAGTTTCCCCAAGGCTACACCGTAAGGGAAGGATCCAAGAGCCACCCCTGCGGTTACCACACTTTAAATCACCTATTTCTTCTTCTCACTTATTTCTTCTTCTATTTCTGGCTTCCCCAGAGCCAAATAGAATTGGGTGTTTTTCAGTATTATAGTAAGGGGAAGCATAAGGTAATGTCGCAAAGAAAACATTTTTCCTAAAAAAAACATGCTCCTGAATCTCATAGTAATTACTGCTGCAGATTACTAAAGAAAACTACAACTCCCATACATTGTAAACCAGCAAAGATGTTCTCTCTCTGGAACTATGATAAAAGTCTGGAGATATAATTAGGCATAGCCTACCTATGTCCCTAGTCCCACATACCATAATGTTGCTATCATTCTCGCTAATCCACGTTTGAGGTGAAGCTACACCGAGCATGGATGGGAACTACTGAAGACTGAAAAACAGAACACAAGAGCTATTAGCACTGAAAAAAACACAAGAGCTATTAGCACTGAAAAAAATTTATACCACACAACGAGTATCTAAGTGTCACTGTTACTCAGATTTATCTGATTTACCAATAAATCGTTCAGTTATTTTCATGTTCAGCAGTAGGACAGATAGCTATTGTATTAGTCAGGGTTCTCCAAAGAAATAGAACCAATAGGGTATGTGCGTGTGTGTGTGTGTGTGTGTGTGTGTGTGTGTGTGTGTGTGCATGTGCAAAGAGAGAGAGAGGGAGAGATTTTAAGTCATCGACTCACACCATTGTGGAGACTGACAAGTTCAAAATCTGCAGGGTGCAGTGACCCACCTGACTGGAGGCCCAGGGTAGAGCCACAGTTCAAGTCTGAAAACCGTCTGCTGGCAGAATCCCCTCCTTCTTGGGGGAGGTCAGTCTTTTTCTTAAGGCCTTCAACTGATTGGATGAAGTCCATTCACATTATGGAGGACAATCTGTTTTACTCAAAATGTACTGATTTAAATGTTAATCTTATTCAAAAAAAAGAAAACTTCACAGACACATCTAGAATAGTACTTGAGCACATATCTGCATATTACGGCCTACCAAAACTGACACATAAAATGAACCATCACACTTATCCATGATAAAACGTTTAACATCATCTGTCACTAAGGAATTTCAATTAAAACAACAATGCGATACGACCACATATGTAAAACCTGACAATACCAAATGTTGGCAAGGATGCCTAGCACCAGGGACTCTCCTTATTTGCTGGTGGGAATGTAAAATGAAACATCCACTTTGACAGATAATTTGCAGTTTCTTTTTTTTTTTTAAAGTTTTATTTATTTAAGTAATCTCTACACCCAACATGGGGCTCAAACTCACGACTCGAGATCAAGAATCACATGCTCCTCTGACTGAGCCAGCCAGGCACCCCTAATTTGCAGTCTCTTAACTAAAAAACTAAACACAGCTTTACCATCTGATCCAACAGTCACATTTCTAGGTATTTACCCAACGAATCTGAAAACTCATGTTCACATTGGAACCTGCCTGCAAATACTTATAGCAGCTTAGTTCACAATCACCAAAAACTGGAAGTAACTAACATATCCTTCAGTAGGTGAACAGATAAACAAACTGTGGTACATTCAGAGATGGGAGTATTATTCAAAAACATAAAAAATATTAGTTAGGGAGTCATGGAAAGATCATGAGGAACCTGAAATGCATATTGATAAGTGAAAGAACCAAGTCTGAAAACGTTCTCTACCGTATGATTCCAACTATATGATATTCTGGAAAAGGCAAAATTATAGTGACAGTAAAAAGATCAGTGGTTGCCCAGACCTGGTGGTCAGGGGGGAGGGATGAATAGGGGAAGCACGTGGGGATTTTTAGTGCCATGAAATTGTTCTGTATGATATTATAATTATAGATACATGACATTATGCATTTGTCAAAAGCCATAAAACTTTACAGCACAAAAAACAAATTCCAATGTATACAAAATTTCTAATAATAATAATAATCCTCAATAATAATTTAGGAGGTTGGGGGATTCCAGGAAGGAATCCAGAGAATAACTATATATAAATATCTGAAACAATCTCACTGATGAAGATGGGAGAAAAGGTGCTGACATAAGTAACTTTGGAAATGAATGGGTTCTATGAGACTAAAGGCAAAAGGAACTGCACATGAGGGCTGTAATCTAGTGGATAAAGCTGTTCCCCATGGGGAATTCTCAATTTTAGGCATTCACAATTTTAATGCTGCTTTACACCTGTATTGGACTAGAACAATTAAGTAAACAGATGGCAGGTGGTGGGAGCCAGGTTTCTCATTGTTGGAGTAGAAATTTACAATTAAGTAAGAAGTGGGGGCTTTAATGACCCATGTAACTGATGAGATTTGGACATATCAGTATGAACCCATGTTTAGCTGAATGTAAAGATGGTTAAGGTATAGTAATATTTATATATTTGTATATGTAAATGGGTTACCATATATACATATACGTCTTTGCTCAGTCAGCTGTCAGGGCTAGAAGAAACAAGACTCCAGCAGCAGTGAACATACCTAGCACTCAGACCATTTCTAATACTATTCTCCAATAAAAACAACCAGGGATTGTTAGAAAAATCATTGAGTCTAGGCCTAAGGCAGGAAATACACAAGATGAACCCAGAGCACTTCACAATGCCAAAAAATAAGAAAATGGAAAACAAAAAAACAAAAAAACAACCAAACATGTGCTGTGGGTCTATGTCGAAAGGGCATAGAAGTCAACTATGAGAGCTTCCAGTGACCAAAGTTAGAATAATCTGAGCAACAAAATAAGTCAAGTAATATTATATTATATAACCTGCAGTATAAAATAAACATTTATGGGCTCATACTGATATAAAATAAATGATTAAATAAATCAATAAATGAGAGAGAAGAGACAAATCTTCATGCAGAAAAATTCCAAATAATAAATGTAGCTATTCTGTCCTAAAGAACAAGGGGTGTAACTCCACACTCATTAAGTGTTGGGTATGCATAGAGACTTTCTTGGAAAGATTGTAGCATGGACAGGGGGAAACAAAAGATTTATAGTGGAAAAACTTGACGAACACTTCCATGTCATCAAGGTCAACATCAACAATCATAAATCATGTTGATAGTACAAATCATTGGTATGATACAATGAAAATTAAACTTTACCTCTACGATCTTCCTCCCCCAAACTCATAACCCCCAATCATGTCCACTCGTGAGAAAAACATCAGACAAATTCCAAGAGAAGAGCACTCTGCAATATCCCTGACCAATCCTCAAAATGTTCAAGGACATCAAAAACAAGGAAAAATATGAGAAACCCTCACAGCCAAGCAGAGCCAAAAGAGGCATAATGACTAAATGTAATATGGTATCCTGAATGCAATCCTGGAACAGAGAAAGAGAACAGGTAAAAACTGAGGACATATGAATAAACTGTGAACTCTGGTTAACAATGTGGCATTGATATTGGTTCATCAATAATAACCATGTGCCATAATAATGCAAGATGATAATAAGAGAAACTTGGTGAGGCTGCTTGTGAGAACCCTTTACACTATATTCTCAATTTTTCTGTAAATCACAAACCACTCTAAAAAAGGACACTTATTTTAAAAATGACGTAATTTGAAGTATATATATCAATTTGTTTCTGTCTTTAACAATGTCTTGCATCAAAATATATGTTATTTCTGCTCCATAGAAAAAAGAAAATAAGTCATACAAAGGGGACATACGTGATTCACTGAAAGTCTCAGGTTACTTCTCTAAATAATTCACTTGATACTTAAGGTGATCAAGATATGAGTCACGTTTAATAATGCAGTCATTTAAAATGCAGAGATGGGAAAGTTACAATTTCAATGAAATATGGGGGTTATCTAAAATTTTCTTCTGAATTACATTTTAATTATTAAAAGTAAAATGCTCATTAAAATTTTTAATCAAATTCTACATCCACACTGCATGCAATCGATTCTAGATGGGGTCTCTCTCTCAGGCTTACTTGGTCTGTCCTTATATCAGCATAATTACAAAGGGCATTAGCTATATCTTTGCTTGTATTAAGAGAGATGTATCTCCTCCAAAGAAACTCACAAAACAGTTCCATGGATAAACATGGGTCAGTTTAGTTTGGTCTTTATATTTAAGAAGATACTCTTATTGTGTTGCTTATTCAACAACATTGCAATCCCCTGATCAAGATCAATAAAGGGTCTAGACCATCTACTGTCCTTCAGAGGAAGGCTGGAGTTTTGTCATCTCATCAGCTGTGCAAAATTGGTGAATTAGCATGTGGTTCCTATAGAAAGCACTTGCTTCTCTGAAAGACAATTCTCTTTCAGAACCTATCTCTTTTACGCTTCTTCTTTCCATGCTATTCTGTCAAAGGTTAGGTTTTATTTTCTTAGGCAAGATGGCAATTCTAAAATGCCATACAATGTATTATCATTGCATCATTACTATTCTTTTTTTTCTCCACTTTTTATTTACATAAATATTTTTTTATAATGATTTTTTATTATATTATGTTAGTCACCATACAGTACATCCCCGGTTTTCGATGTAAGGCTCGATGATTCATTAGTTGTGTATAACACCCAGTGCACCATGCAATATGTGCCCTCCTTACTACCCATCACTGGCCTATCCCATTTCCCCACCCCCCTCCCCTCTGTAGCCCTCAGTTTGTTTCTCATAGTCCATAGTCTCTCATGTTTCATTCCCCCTTCTGATTACCCCCCCTTTCTTTATCCCTTTCTTCCCCTACTGATCATTCTAGTTCTTATGTTCCATAGATGAGAGAAATCATATGATAGTTGTCTTTCTCTGCTTGACTTATTTCACTTAGCATTCTCTCCTCCAGTGCCGTCCATGTTATTTACATAAATATTTCTATCTATATAATCTACCAGACTGGGGCTACCACACAGAGGCATTTGGGAGGGAAACAAAAGAACAAACAAATACCTGCAAGAGATTTTTAATCATTTCCTTTTTAGTGCTTTTATTTTTATTGTTGCTGGGTTTTGTTTTGGATTTTTTTGCTTTTCCACTGTTTTCCTCCTGATTTTAGCTTTTCCCTTTACTGATGCCATCATCCTCCTTGGGAGCCCTAGACAATATAAGCAACAACAAATTCTACACAAACCCTACACCTGGGACATCCTTCAGAGTATTCTTACTTTGGATAACCTGCCTAATCTGAAGCTAATATTGTCTAAAGAAAGCAAAGACTGGTCAAGAATAACTAGATCTTCAAACCAATGGAATGATCAATATGCAATTTACTTGATTAATATAATAGGCCTAAATATATCAGTAATAAATCATAACATGCAGGTATAGCTAGTGTTTAATTCTTTTTTTTTTTTAAGATTTTGTTTATTTATTTGACAGAGAGAGAGGCAGCAAGAGAGGGAACACAAGCAGGGGGAGTGGGAGAGGGAGAAGCAGGCTTCCCACTGAGCAGGGAGCCCGATGTAGGGCTCGATTCCAGAACGCTGGGATCATGACCTGAGCCGAAGGCAGACGCTTGACAACTGAGCCACCCAGGCGCCCCAACTAGTGTTTAATTCTATCATTGTCTAGAATGAGAACCCTTAGCACTTGGAATTGCCCACTGTTGGACCCCTCAGATTCCATAGGCACCTAAATATAAGAGGGGATGGCAGGGTAGTAACACAGATGGAACCTTAGTGCTTCAACGATTTTGTGGTACAGAGCCACCTAGCCACCCTGCTGGACCTACCTCCGATATTGTCACAAGAGAGCAAAGTAAAATTTTCTCTCACTTGAGCCTCTGTACCTACTAGTTATATTCTACCTAATAAAGAAATCAGTACCTAGAAGTGGGATAGGACAGTAACAAAACCTAAGATACAAAGCGCAAGTCAGAATTAGACAACACACCATGAGAAACAGCAGCATGGGCAGGAGACCAGCCGAATCTGACCATGCCAAGGCAGACCATTTGCTCGAATGGTCATCCACAGACATCTGGAAAGCTGCTAATGTACTTCCTGCGTCTCTAGATCTAGGGAAAGTTATTGGAAAATTTCAGAGAATTTTGTTATGTTGGCTACTTACTGTTGCTTTTTGCAAGGTACTGAGGAATGGGATGAAATTGAGCAAGACTGACCGGGTCTATAAGCAGAGATGGAACGGCTCTGCTCAGAGCCACTCTCTGACTACTAACTGCAGGACGATACTGACAGCGTCCAGTAAGCAGGGGCTTTGGAAGATTGGACGAGGCAGCTGCATCTGTAGATTAAATGGATGAAGATAAAGCTTCAGGGTGACCTTTCTTCATTATCTCACATGAAGACTTCTCTGTCAGTGAAAACGAGGCTCTTAACTAACGAATGCTAAGTTATTTCAGTGTAACTGCTGAAAGAACGAAGGGCCAAGCACAGAGATCAGGAAATAAAGAAGAGATTCTCCAGTCTTACTAACTGTAACCAGATGAGATTCTTGGCTGTGGTTACTTTTCCACATAACTGAAAAGACCAAACAGACTGGATGTCCTAAGTTTTTAAGAAAATTGTATGGTAAATGAACTCACAAGCCTGGCTTGCAAAGCAAATAATTACTCAACTTTAAAGCAATCCCAGATTCTAAACCAGCCTTGCAGAAAGGAATTTCTAATACTTTTCCAAATTTTCTCTGATGAGTATGTCATAATTCTATTATCAAGCAATAAAATAAAAAGGATTTTCTTGTGTTGAATTGAGTAAATATAAAAGTTTAAAAATCACTGATGTTTGCAAGCATTATGTATAGTAAACAGTAATTCCTGAAGGCCTCACTTCAGTAAAGCCAGGGAGCAGATAGTCTCCAAGAAGCACAGTCTGTGAGAACTAATGCATATGAACAGCCAAGTATATAAAATATAATATAATAATGTTCCAGGAAAAGTCTGTACAAAATGGTATGAGAGTTTTCTAAGTGAAGAAGTTGAAGGAAAGAGCTCTAAAAAGAAAGAAAGAAAGAAAGAAAGAAAGAAAGAAAGAAAGAAAGAAAGAAAGAAAAAACAACATAAAGAAAATAAGGAAAAATGTGTATATAATAAGGAAAATCTAAAGAAAGAAATGGCCAAGAAGAGATTATAAAGAATCTGGCATGTCTTGGAATCTGAAGTCTGGGCTTTATCTTTTAAGCCTGTGTGTCCCACTGATCAATCAATATCCTATGGATGGTTCACAGAAAATTAGTATTACCATTTTAATGATTATTTTATTGTATATTATAAAAATATGACCAACACATAAATGCTATAATTTCATGAATGTTATTACTTAGGATGGCATTAAATCAGCTACTGCTATTGTAACCCACCTTATTCAGAAGTAAAGGCTGTGTTCACACAAACACAGAAATGTTTCACACTTTCCGGGATTAAACCATTCATCATAACCAGTTGGAACTCATTACTAGGTAATCAATTACTAGAATGCAAAGAATTAATTTTATATGAACTGATCAATTCGAAATGTTCAGAAACCGACAGCAATTTGGACAAGGAAAATTTAAATTCTGACAAGGGTTATGGCAATTAAATAGATGATATGAAAAAAAAAAACAAAAATTGTTTAGCACCTGTCGGAATAAATGAACCCTACATATAGATTAACCAAAAAGTCCAGAAACATAAAAAGGAAAAAAAGTCAATCTTTCAGCTGGATGTAGATGACACATTTCAATGACCCAGCTCTCAAAGTCAATGCAAGAAAATTATAGAAGGGTGACAAAGAAGTTCCTTAACTGAGAGCAGCCTTGGATTTTAAATACCAAAAATTCAATTATCAATAAAAAAGTTCTATGTCAAACATTCATATGGGATGGAAATAGGAACTAGGTCCCTATAAGGATGAGAGCCTGACACCATGCAGGAAAACACTCTGCCACGTGACTGAACGTTCCATACAGTGAGGAGACTGGTATCTTAGCCATAATTCATTTAGCTCAAATGTTTTGCTCATTTTCTTTCTCAGTATTGACTGCCTTTCTGAGATCTTACCCTCCCAATAAATCTATTTATATTTGGACTGTACTAAAAAATCAAACTGAGAAGTTCATGTTGTAACTGTGCTCTCCGATACGTGAAAGCTTACAAATCTTTTGGCCTTAAGGGAATAAAGCCATGTCATTTTAGGAATATGCAAATCCAAGTGAATACCCGGGGAAAATAGAATCCTCTTCTCCAAGTCTAATCTTCGAAGACTACAGGTTCAAATACATCTTTTAATTTACTATTCCAATAATGTGATGTAATAGAATTACATATAATTGAATGTTCTCTGTATTCATGAAAATTAAGTGATGCCTTAAAATAACATTTTTAATTTGGAATCTATTTATACCGCTAGAAAACCTCTACTGGATTCTGGATGGAAATGAACATATGAGACCATCACTACAGCAACCAAACGTGTAAATAATATTATGTTAGTCACAAGGAGCACAATATATGCTACATGTAATATCTCTGCATTTACCCTTTGTCATCACTAATTTATGTGCAATCTAACTCTAAATTTTGTATGTGAAAATTATCCTATTTAAATTAAAAATTGCATACAAGGTTTAATCCTTTTTCAAATGTAAGTCCAAGTTTATTCCATAAGAAGCTAAGCAGTGACCTTTGCTAATTAATGATAGTTATTAATACTATATTTTATTGAGATGCAGCTTGGTACATTGAAAAGCAGCAGTCTTTGGAGTTAAGATAAATCTGGATACTAATCACGATTCTGCCATGATGGCATTTTTCCTCCCCCGAAAATACGAATAAAACTACAATCATTTAGGTTTGTTGTGAATGGGATGATGTATATAAAAAGAAGGGCACATAGTAAATACTCAGTACACAATGTATTTCATTATATTAATGGAAAAATGTGCAGTATTTTTTTAAGATTTTATTTATTTGAGAGAGAGTGAGCACAAGCAGCAGTAGGAACAGAGTGAGAGGGACAAGCAGACTCCCTGCTGAGCAGGGAGCCTGTCACAGGGCTCGATCCCAGGACCCTGAAATCATGATCTGAGCCAAAGTCAGAGGCTTAACCAATTGAGGCACCCAGGCATCCAGTATGCAGTATTTTTTAAATTACATGAAGCAACATCATTGACCATTATGATTCTGCCACATTATTCTGATATATAATTGATACCAAAGTTTGGTACCAAAAACTCATTTTTCCCTTTCTCTTTTTAAACTTGGTCAACATTGCTTCCTAGAAAAAAAGAACCACTGTCCCACTTTAGGTCATCCCTGTGGAGCAGTCAGTCACAAGTCCTGTCTCCCCATTGGAACATGGTTTAGGCTAAGCCTATCAAGGTCCTCCTCTCATGGACATCACACTGTATCGCTATGGACATATGAATCAAGCCCAGCAGTCACTACCTGAAAAAATCATCTCTTGGTGGAATTGCCAATGTCAGAGGATCTGAGTCAGGGACTTTTAAGGCCATCTTTCCACTTGCAAGAGAGAGCCTATATGCAAAATAAGACAGAGCATGAACTAGCAGAGCAAAGTGATGGAGAGAAACATCATACGTAGGACACTGAGGTCTATAATCCAGATTTTCCAATTATATTAACCACTAAAGGCCTTTTTGCTTATGTTCATTTGAGTTGAATTTCTGTCACTCACAATAGGACATGATGTTTCTTTCCAAAAGCTTTATTACCTTTGACATAGATTTACGGTCAACTTGGAATTGTTTACATATGGTGTGAAGTAGGGTGGGTACAGAGTGGTATATTTATTTTTTATAAACTTTTTATAAACTTGAACTTTACAATAGTTTAAAACCATTATTAAAAAGACTCCATTGCTCTGATATCTGTTGAGCTTACGATGTTCATGAGAACAGGAATTTCTTTGCTCCCTTCTCCAATCTGTAGGTCTAATTTGCCCATCTCATGTCAATGCCACCCTGTCTTAATTATAGTAGGTTTATAATAATTCTTGATACCAAATAGAGCAAGTCTTCTTATTTTGTTTTTCTTTATGATTATGTAAGCTATTCCTGGCATTTTGCATATCCATATATGTTTTGGGATTGGCTTGTCAATCCATTATTCTAAATTTCTGGAATTTAACAAGTAGTACATTGAATTAATTTATCAATTTGGAGGGGCATCTTTAAAATAATGAGTTTTCCAGTACATGCACAAGCTCTCCACTTATTTGGATCTTTTTAGTTCTATCAATTTTATTTTATTGTATTTTCTAAAGAAGTCTTATGTTAAATTTATTCTTAGGTATTTTATGTTCCTGAAGCATTTTATAAAGGCCATTTATTTTTGTATATTGCTTTTCTGTCCAGAAATCTTACTAAATTCACTCAGTAATTATATAATTTATTTTTTTTTACTTTCCATATACCTAATCATATTACCTACAAATGACCATAGTTCCATTCTTCTCTGAAATTTTTATGTCTTTTATATCTTCTTCCTTTTTCACTGCACTGGCTGAAAACTCTTGCTCAATATTAAATGGCAGTGGTGATAGTGAATATCCTTGTCTTATTCTTTTTCTCAAAATGAAAGCCTGGTTTTTTTCAAGTATTAGCTCTAGGGAGATACTACTTAGGACATTCAAAATAAAGGGGAAATAATTTTTTTACAAGGAAAATATGGTAGGAAGAGTTTAAAGGGAAAGGGGTGCAGCACATTTAAAAAAAAGAAGGAAAAAAAGAATAGAGAACCAATTTAGATTTGGTATAATTGTTAAGTTAAGTAAAAAAGTCCTTGCCAGTTCTCTTGAACATTTTAATACTGATAACTTTAAGTTTCCAGGCACCATGATCTAGAAAACAGCATTTTTCCATGCAGCTTTCAGTCAACTTTTCTGAACAAAGACTTCTGGTCATTTCAATTACTATAATTCAGGATATGTAGAGGTGTTCACATAATCAATCCAAATAGGGCTTTTAAAATAACTAAAGTCTTAAAATCAATTAGTTTTCCTAATATTTTTCATCTTCTGTGACCCGAATCTCACTTTTAAGACTAAATTTTTAAATCACTCTCTTCCACCCAAATTAGGCTGAGTATCTTTGGTAGATGGCTTCCCAGGTGGCCACCAATGACTCTCACCAAATGGTTATTCACACTTTTTAATAACACTAACCCATCCACCCACATTGAATAAGGCTGACATATATAACCAATAGGATATTTCAGGAATTGATGGTGTGTTACTTTCAGGGGTAAGTCATAGAAGGCATTGATGCTTCTTCTTTGCTCTCTCTTAAATCATTTACTCTCCGGGAAGCCAACCACTATATTGCAAGGACATTCAATAACCTTATGGAAAGGCCTCTTGCCAATAGCCACCACCAATTTGCCAACCATGTGAGTAAACTATTTTGGATGGGGATCCTCCAGACCCACTTAAGCTTTCAGATGACTCCAGCCCTACCCAACATTTTGACTACAATTCTATGAGAGACTCTTGAGCCAGAATCACACAGCTAAGCTGTTCTCTTATTCCTGATACCTAGAAACTGAGATAATAAATGATTTTTAATGCTTATCTAAAATTCTGAAATAATTCATTGCAGAGCAACAGATACTTAATTCAATACTTTTGCTATTTTCTCCTATATATATATATATACATACACACATATTGTATGTATGGATTGCCTATATACATACATATGTACATACATATTGCCTTTATCATAAAAATTTATTTCCCTTCTTAATTGTATTTCTCTCCACAGACTTAAAGCTATATGAGAACAGATTCTCTTTTGTTTACAATTATAAATTCAGGCTACGATGGTGGTTGTCACTTAGTAGATGCTAAATAAATATATATGGTAAGAAAGAAAACAAGGAAGGTTAGAAGGTAGGAGGGTATCAAAGAAAGAGAAAGACATTTCTCTTTGACCAAAAGCTCTCAAGTTTTGCGTCAATGAACATGTGTAGTCTTCATATCTTTCCCACAAAATGCATTAAGCACTTCTTAAAGCAAATCTAGCAGAAACTAAATGTGATTAATGAACATGAAATTTATTCTAAAGTTGTTCTAAAATTACACCATGACACTTTTACCTGTAATTTAAGGAACAATGATCTTGTAGTTCAATATAGAATCAAGTATGGTTTCCAAAAGAACCAATCGCCTAGACCAAACCAAGCAGTTAGTTTTCCAAGGCAGTCCTGTTGGTAAGACCCCCATTCCCTCCTATTTAGACCTATATTATTAACTTACAGGGAGGCTTTGAATTTCATTTCTTGGGAGACAGAGTTGTAATAGTAGGCAGATCAAAGATCTAAGGTATAGAGACAGATAAAATGTAGAAACTGTGGCCCCGACTCATCTGAAAGTTCCCTAGATATCTAAATTGAAGTTATTTGCAATTCAGAAATACTGGAGAAAGTTGCAGAGACCAAGTAAGATGCTTTGTTTAACTCAAGGGACAGTTGGCCATGGAGGAGAACTCTAGAATGTGAGGCAATTGATGCATTGAATGAATTCAGTGGAAGCAAGAGTTGAAAGTTATGGGTAACCTAGAATAGGTAAAAAGCTCTGTGGAAATTCACAGAAAGCTTTGGGAATTTGAATCAATTTTATATCAGTCATGAAGTACAGAAAGATCCCAGGTAACACATTGAAATAGATGATAAAAGTTAGTTGACTGCAAACAACATATGCCATTGTCTGAATGGTGTGGTTAGGAAACAAAAAAACTATTCAAAACTGGGAAATGAGCAAAAGAGATGACTGGGTGTCTTTTCAGTGAAATGCTTTGGTGAAGTGTCATCTAGGGGTCCCTCCAGGAATTACCTGGTTGTATAAAACGTTCTCCTTTGATTGCCTTTCCATTGACAAGGCAATTTTAGGACTACCTAGAGACAGAAGTTAAACTGCAAGCCTTGGTAACAACGCAAATGATTCATGTTCATCGCAATGCAAATGCATTATCTTTCTGGTAGAGATATAATTGATTCTCATCCAATAGAAACGATCACCCCATAGAATACATTTTATTGCTCTATAGGTTGATATTAACCAGCTTGCTGTACACACACACACACACAGACAGAATGGAGGTAACTAAGAATCTTGTCTTCACATTTTTCTGTAACATCTTCAACATATGTTTAACTTGAGCAAAATGTTGAATGAAAAAGAAAAAATAACTCTTTTCACATATAACTTTTTAAAATCAATGTTCTAAATACAAAACAATAACAGATTTACATTCCTTTTTACAATAAAATAACTTTTATCTTGTCACATAGTCATTTTCCTTACTTTTTAAAGAAACATTCACTATCATGAAGTTGTTTTTGAACAATTAGATAAATGTGGTGCTTATTGTGTTTTAGTTATGTTCTATTTCTGTCTATAATATTTCGTGTCAAATACCAAATTTTAAAAGAAGATTACTTTTTTCTAGAATTAAAAAAAGGAAGTTTTAAACAATCAAAAACTAAGCTCAACTAATCAGGAATGCTTTGGATTAGTAGCTTTGGGGTCAATTTTTCTGTTTCTCATTCATTGTAAGCCACAGTCCACATTAGATCTTGAAAGGATTGTAATTGCACCAGGTTCCAGCTAACACACCTATGAAGTTCAAAATAGTTCTTGAGTATAAACAATCTAAGAACCAAGAGATTTGATTGCCATAATGCTCTGATTTAATGAAATACCCTTCTTTTAAAAGTACATTTTTTCCTGCAAGGTATGCTAAATTCCAATTATTCCCTTCACATTTGCTTCTTTTATCCTCACTACTTTTATTTTACATGATTATCCCTCTTGATTTGATGTTTTGAATAATGCTTTCTATAAAGACAAGAAAATAAATATTTTAATATAATAGTTAAGATTACATTTGACCCACCAACACACTGGTCTATGGAAATTACTCATGAGAATTTTATCATTAGAGCAAAACAGCTGGATTATCTTTCCCATAGGAATGCTAGCATTCTTCTCCGATTCAGCACAAATTCCTGTTACTACTAACTTGCTTTGGGTGACTGAGGTCCTTTCTGTAACTCAGCTCTTAATAGATAGATTTGACCAGGGGTATTTGAACATATATCTTAAAATGAAAAGGCATCGATCAAATGAAAAAAGAATATAAAAACAATTCTACCTCTTTTTTATTGAATGTGTCTTTAACACATTTCCATAATGTCTGTGTGTGTGTGTGTGTGTGTGTGTGTGTCCACGCGTGCGTGCACACGTGGGCTTTAACAAAGTGTTCTCTCATTATTTCCCTTTATATGTGAGAGCTCTGGGGGGAAACAGGGAAGAGAAAAGAAACTCCATTAGAGAACAGAAATAAAAATCAGAAAATAACTAAAATGCTTCTTTTTTTATGGAAGTCTGAAAATTAATATTATAATTAGGTTAGCCACTTCGCTCTACTTGCTTTAGAGAAAGTTGTAACTTTATCTGTTTATAACATGACAAATGAAGACTCGTATTTTGATGAAGAAAAGCAATTTACATGCAAATAATGTTCCAAAATTTCAGTCTTATTTCCTACTCCCTCCTGGTAATTAAAGAGGTGACTTCTCCCTCATCCATATTCTATAATACATTTTTTTCTCTGACATTTCCCATCCTCTCCCAAACTAAAGTCTTTGATCTAACGACTTCTGAGACCTGAAGATAAACCTATCTCCTTACTTATTTTATTTCCCATTGAAGTCTTGAAAATTCCTTTTTACCTTATTATAAAATTGTAATATCAGCCTCTAGATCTAATTTTTGCATATTTTTTTCTCCAGAAAGTAAAGGTATATATTTGAAATCAAGATTAAGAGGGAAAAATTAAATTAAGACCCAATAGCAATTCTATCACTACAAGTTTTCCCATCCATAAATATCATTTGGATATTAACACAGAAAAATATGAAAAACTCATGCATTAGTCAACCATCAACAGCTATCAGAACTAAGGTTATCACTATTGGCTACCACTATAAATGGTTTAACTAGAATGATTAAGAAAAAATAAGAAGCATATAGATCCTAGGAGGTCTATTTTGAGTTAAACCAACTAACGAATACATGCCATTACACATCAATAATGGTGACTCTGAAAAGATGAAATACCAGAATTATTGAAACAAGAAAATAATATTTATACCTTTATGAATAAAAAATGGATAACTCCCCACTCATCATAGGAAAAGAAAAGAGAATCAAATAGTAGCAATGAATTATGTGTCAGGTCTTTGGCTCCCAATTATTCCCTCAGTTTATGACTTCTATTTACAACTTCCAAATGCATTAATACCTCAGTAAGAATACTTAAGAGCACATTCCTTGACATTAAGTCCATTCTTACAAGAACATTTGAGGAGGGCAGAGGGAAAGGGCTGGTTATACATCTAATACTTGCAATCATGAGAAAAGACCAAGGAAAGTCAGGTGGTACTGCAACAGAAGCAACTTCAGGAAGAAAGTAAGGAAAATTTGTTATAGAATTTGATGAATATATTACTGGAAAAATCTAGTCAAAGATTTTCAGTGAGATTAGTGTTCATAGATTATTTAATTCTAAAGCTAGAAACTGTGGGCATGACTGCAGCAGGACCTAGGTATAAAAGAATAATGTTAATAGAACTTCTAGGCCTTCAACTTTGCTCAAGTCCTGAAAGCACACTTAAATTCTGACCACTACTGCATAATTGTGGCTGCCTAGGCAAGTTTGTGAATTCTGAGGCTCCTCTATGATAATTAAATCATCTTCATTTGTCAAATTTCATCACAGGGATTAAAGAGAACCCAGGGAGATCCATTTCATTAGGCTTCCAGCATAAAATTTGGAATCTTGGGATCAAGATGAGCACCAAAATTTAACATTTATTGGGCACTATGTTCTAGGCACTATGCAGAGGATATACACACCTTAAAAAGTTTTAAAACTGTCAACAGTCCCAAAATAACAATTACAGAAGAGGACTCCAAAGCTTAGAGAAGTTGAGTAACTTACACAAAGTTGATGAGACTGGAATCAAGATTTAAACTCAGGACCGTCTGACTCCACAACTGCTCTTAACCTTCTCTGTAAATTTGGGAGGGGTATGTATCAAGGACAATCTAAGCCACAGTGTTCAAGGGAGAGCTTAGACCAAGGTTCCCAATAGCCAGACTGAAGATCAGTACCAGAGCGGCTGCAGTGGAATCACCAGAGATCATCATTAAATACACAAATTTTGGCACCTGAATACCATTTAATCTAACCTAGTCTAGAATAATGTAATTATCTGTAATCCTGAATGCAACTAGGTTTGGGTGCCACCGGTTAAGCGCATGGTGAGGAGAAATGAGAAATGAGAGACTGATAAATATGACCCAAAATCCAAAAGATTGAGAAAGGTGGAACATGGTACAAAGAATTGGTGGAATTGAGTTCTTACTTTCATGGCCATGAACATTGACAAAGGTGCTGGAATTTCCCTTTTTTGTACATTAGCACAAATGCTGATATCTGTTTAAGGGAACCATGGTGGAGTAGATTGCCAAGTAGACCATCTTCCCTAAAGGAGAACAAGACACAATTGCTTTGACTTTTTTAGGTGTTTATTTCTTAAAATCACTCATATCTCAGGATGCAAAAAGAACATGGATATGATAGTAGTTTTGATATTGTGGACTCACTGAAAGCAGTCAGGTGACTACACTTTGAGAACTTAGATCATTGGTTCCCATTACCAAAGGACCAGAACTTAGACTTGGAGTTAGACTCAGGTTGACTGATTCATTGGAACCAAATTCATAATGTTGTAAGCCAGGAAGTCAATTAATTAATTCCAGTGAAAGACATTCTCTTTAATAGTTTATTCAGTTATTATATTCAGGACATCTTTTCCTTGACCTGAAAAAGTACATTTTTCACCAGACGGTGTCATGAAGATCCTTGAATGAGAACACAGTTGATAAATAATCTCAAGACTATGTTCTGTAAATCATGGATAACCTGACCAATCTGCCCTACTCAAAATAGAGTACAGCTCTCCAGGAATGTATTTGTGTTGGTTAAATCATTGCTGGATAAACAGAACACCTTTTAGTCTGGGGCTTCCCCTTTCTGTCCATGTCTTAAAATCTTGGCAGTCCTTTCTAAGGTGGAGTCAAACGATTATTGCCGCTAAGCCACAATCACGCTGCAGTTCTACTCCTATGAGATTACACCCAGGTATTTGGAATTTGATTTCTTAGTGTAACTAGACTCTTTCGCTAAAAATATTGTGTTATTATTGATTCCCATAAGTAGCTAATCATACCTGCGATGTGTAGATTCAGATTAATACTTAAAGAAGAATGTAATTGTTTTTCTTATTTAGTTCCTTCAGAGCCATTTCACTGTTATCTCTGTGTAACATCTCAACCATCTTATTAGATATAATGTCACCTTCCTTAGAATTCCTTTATTCCAATTATCAGAACTGTGCCAGGCTATTTTTGGTGAGAAACTGTCTGCAAAGCCTCTTTCTTTATGCAGCACATCCCCCTTGAATGAACTGAAAATTGTCACTCCAATCAAATGAAGCCACATTCTCTTTCAATTTACAGCTCAGCTACTCAGTCTGTCTGCTATTTTCACTTGAAAATTACAAATGCTGACTTGTTATTCATAGACTCATGGGGGAAAAAAAATGAAAAACAGCAAATACTAAAGAGATATTTAAATAAGAAAGCAAACTCATCCATGTCAGGATTTTACTGACAACTTGCAAAAATAAGTTGAACAGTCACATCTTGCTTAAAGACTATGTTTTAAAACTAACAGCACAAACAGATATATGTAAATGGATGAAAGTTAAGAAAATTATTCAATTAATAGGCAATTCTGTGAATAAAGAGATGTGGTAAAATGTTAGTTCTAAGAACATGATCCAAGAAATTAGACCATCAATAGAATCTTTTATCTTTGAATCAGCATCCATATTATGCTAATTTCACTAGGCAGTTTAGAGAAAGGATATCAACAGAGTAGAATTAGGCTTCCATAGAAAAGAAAACAAACAAAGATCAAAGCACACTGGAATTCAAGCTGCAAAAAAGGCAAGAAATATTCTTGGTGGTCTGCTAAGACAAAGACACAAAACAGCTTAATAAAATAAAAAAAGAAAACAGGAGACGTGTAGCTATGAGAAATAAAGTAACTGGTAGAAAAATTGTTTTCTACAGATGCAGATAAAAAGGTACATTAACAAAGGGCAACACACAAGTTGAAACTGAAGCCATCCATGAAATGAATTTTTACCTCCTGTCAAAGAAAAAATAATATCTTACAGTAAAATTATCCTGTAAGTACATAAACTACTTTACTTAAATTTTCTCATGTTAGCCTCCGAAGAAATCCAGAAGATAAATATTCCCATTTTATGTGTGAGGAGAAAATGTTAAGTGACTAGATGATTTTCCCAAAGTCTTCCAGGAATTGAGAGTCAGAGCTCAAACCCAAGATCTGTGTATATTAGTTTAAATATCCATAATGCGTAATCTTTTTATATTTAGTTTTTTGGATTCAATATTACTTGCTCAAGTAATTGTTGAAAATATATCCCAATTTCTTCTTTGGACCTAGCCTCCACATCCATTTCCATTTCTTCTGCTTTGGGAACTACATCTAGGGGAGATTTTACATTACCATGGTGATTGGCTGCAGTACAGATTTATGATTTTCAACTTCAGCTGGACCTTCATTGTAGCACGACGATTATTTTACTCATCACTAGTGGCTTCCTTACCCCATTCTCAGCACATAAACCACAGCAGCTACCACTTTCCTCTCGCATCAGTTCTCTCCCTCTGCCTGCCCTGCTTCCAGCAAATCAGTTCACCCTCTGCTCAGTTGGGATAATGCATGCCATTTGGTATACGTCTTTGCTCCATTAAAAACTTAGTTACCTTTCCCCTATTCTTACATTTTGCTTTCTACCCACCTCAGAGGAAGAGGTGCTGCTGCTCTGTCTGTGCCTCTCATCTTTATTTTTCAAACATATTCCTTGTCTAATTCCTTTCATATAAGCACCTCTTTCCTTTCAAATCTGTTCCATTTCCTCCACTATGCCTCCACCTCAGCTGCCATCGATGTTTTCTCCTTCCTTGTGCCACCACTGTTGTTGAAAAGTGAACGACACAGCCCAGCTACCTCACCTGTTGGTCACATCTGGCCCAGAGCACTGGACCTCATAGCAGTTTAGCAGGACTTTCTTAAATAAATACATGAACGAATGAGTGATCTCCTCCTTTTAGGCTCCCTAAAAAAGTTTATAAGCACAGACTTTGAGGGTGTGAAGAAAAAACAACATTGAGTGGTGAAGAAAAAACAACTTGCTGTTCAAAAGGATTTCTTACATGAAGGAAGGATCATTTACTGCTGTACCACTTAGTTTTTCAAACTGTCCATATTCTTCATGTCTTCCGTCCTACTCTCTCTCCACCATCACCACCATCCCTCCCCTCAGATGGGAACTACCCATTCTATACTCATTCCCTTGTCCTGTACTCTTACATTATCTATTGCTACAAACATTATCTATAACAAACCGCCCAAAGCTTAGTGGCAAAGCCGGGCAGCTCTTGCCATCTGCTTGAGTCAGACAGTGATTGAAACTGGAGTCATCTTTTGTTTTTTCAGTCATATATTTGGATAAGATGGTTAGAATCGCTGGAGTCTTACTGGCTTTTCTCTTCATGGTAGTCTTCGAGTGGCTGGATTTCCTACATGACTTCCTTCATAGTAAGCATATGTTTGAAAGACTAAGGCAGAGGTGTAAGGCTTCTTTAAACCCAGCCTTATAGGTTATGCACATCAGTTCTGCCCTATTCTGTTGGTTCAAGTAAGTCAAAGACCAGTCCTAATTCAGAGGGAGGAAACTATACACAAGATACCGGGAAGAATAATTCACTGAGGGACACCTGGGTGGTTCAGTCAGTTAAGTGTGCAGTTCTTGATTTCAGCTCAGGTCATGATCTCAGGGTCCAGAGACTGAGCCCTGCATGGGGCTCTGTGGTCAGCATGGAGTCTGCTTGAGCTTCTCTCTTTCCCTCTGCCACTGCCCCTCCCCCTGCTCACTCTCTCTTTGTTTCTGTCTCTCAAAATAAATAAATAAAATCTTTTTAAAAAATGAATAGTTCATTGGGAGGCTATACTATATGAGAAACTCTTTGGAGTCTGCTACATATACTCAACTCTTTATGTGTACACCTTCTAGATTTAGCTATTAAAGTACAGAAATTGAAGAGGTTAATACGTCAGTCGTGCACCAAAAATGCAACTACGTTTATATAAAACCATTTCTAGACGTTCAGACTATTTTAATTAAAGATGAAAATGTATTACATATGTAAAACACCAGTGTTAAGCGAGCTTGTAAGACAAATGATGCAGCTTGAGTACAGTTTAACAAACATTGAGTGACACCAGCCATAGGCCCAGCAGTACACTTGCCCCTGGTCCCAAGATGCCTTAAGATGAATTAAAGACAAATTAACCCCTTATATGTATATGTTTCTGCTGGATCAATAAAATGATATTTAGAATTGAAACATACAACTTTAATTTTAAAAGTCAAAGTTTATTACCAAGATTATAGTAGAATCCAAAGGTTGAAAGGATTAAAGTAGAATCTTAATTCACTCAGAGAATTAAGAAATATATATATTTATAGAGTACATACAAATACACACACATATAGAAGAGAGAGAGGAGGAAGGAAGGAAGGAAGGAAGGAAGGAAGGAAGGAAGGAAGGAAGGAAGGGAGGGAGGAAGGGAGGGAGGGAGGGAGGAATGGAAGGTGAACTCACATGCTTATTCATTTGGAAAACTTATTCTACATAATTACAAAGTAATGATTCAGCAGAGATGCTTAAGAAACCCTTATGAAAGCTGACAAATTATAATCCATTTATCAAAAAAAATTATAGAGCTTTCAAGGCTTTAAGACAACTAAAATGATAATGTAATAGTAAGCAAAAAAGCTAATCTGAAGAACTTGATAAGTCGCATAATAAACTATTAAAACCCAATAGGATTTCTAAATTCATATGATTATTCTATCTGCATATTTCCAGTATGTATAATATGCATAAACTTAAGCTACATTTTATGTTTTATAAATGTGTTACTTACATGAAACGATATTCTCAGAAAGGATTTCCATTTACTTTGAAATATTATTATTTCAAAGCTGAAAAGCCTGAGTATAATGTTATATAAGAAACACCAGATGGTAACCATATCATGCTGTAATGAAATTTGCAAATGAAAACTGGAAGGGAAATAATATTCCCAATGGTTGATATGCTGAGATGACTCTGTCACTAAAGAGAAAAAATTTTAATCCAATCTGTATATTAATGCTAGAATGTGTCATAAAAATATGTCACAAAATAATAATCATCTACATTTACCCTAAAAGGTTAAGTGTTTAAAATGGAATTTATGTGGAATGTCACAAATATTCCAAAATTTAAATGTCACTTCAAAAACAATAAAATGTCAAAAAATATTTATTTTCTTCACTCAATCCCATCCCACGTAAGAAAATAAAATGTTTAAAGGCACATTTGCCACTTTTTCTTCACCAAAGTACTTCTGCACTACATTTATTCTCTGGCATGCCCTTCTTGTATTTTTTTTTCTCCCTCAGTCTGTCTCTTTCATTTCTAAATGCTCTCTTACTCTACCCTCCCAAATCTCCAACTCCTTCCTACAACAAGTTTTAAAGGTTTGGTAGGTTCATTGGTTTCCCCTTAGCCACACCAATCCCCCTTTGCAGTACACATTAAAATAATTGAATAGAGGAAGAGCTCCAAGATCTACATCATACCGTAAGATTTCAATGGGTTATAACCCAGTAGCTTCCACAACTTGTCACCTAATAGAAGTTAATAAAATGATGATTAAGAGGCGCCTGGGTGGCTCAGTCATTAAGTGTCTGCCTTTGGCTCAGGGCGTGATCCCAGAGTCCTGGGATCGAGCCCCACATCAGTCTCCCCCGATGGGAGCCTGCTTCTTCCTCTCCCACTTCCCCTGCCTGTGTTCCCTCTCCCGCTGGCTGTCTCTCTGTTAAATAAATAAATAAAATCTTTTTAAAAAAATGATGATTAAAATTCAGGTTGTAAAATTAAGACTTAGAATTTTTATTTAAAAAAGTAATATATGATCCTTTTATGTAAAATTTCATTCAGACATCTTAAATATATTGGTTCTCACCGGACAACCAATCCCATCAACGCTAATCTCAATAAGTATTTCCTGATGGTGATTGGCATATTGTCTTTATAGTTATATTCAGTCTATCGTTTATCGATTTTAACTACTTTTCTCTTTTTTTATAAACCACGTATCATCATTAATAATTTTCAGTAGGAAATGAATTTACCAAACTCATGATTCTTCTGGATAATTAGAGCTGGGCAGGGTATCTGTACAGCTCTAGCTCCAACTTTTTTTGCCATCCCTCTGTTCCATTGACCTAACTGATCTGTGACCCATGCTGTTGCTGATTTTTTCCAGATGGCTGACCTCTGATGCTCTTCTCCCTCTGAGCAAGATGGGTATTCTGTTATCTTCTCCTTGTCAGCATTTATTTGTTTGTTTATTTATTTATTCATTTATTTATTCATTCATTCATTCATTTATAAGTGGGCTCCGCACTGGGGGCCCTGCTCAGGAGGCCCAAACTCATGACCCTGAGATCAAGACCTGAGCTGAGATCAAGAGTCAGACACTTAACCAAGTGAGCCTACCAGGAACCCCTCACTGTGAGCTGTTTTTTATTTATTTTATTTTTTAAAAAAGATTTTATTTATTTATTGGACAGAGAGAGACACAGCGAGAGAGGGAAAACCAGCAGGGGGAGTAAGAGAGGGAGAAGCAAGCTTCCCGCTGAGCAGGGAGCCCCATGCGGGGCTCAATCCCAGGACCCTGGGATCATGACCCAAGCCAGAGGCAGACACTTAACGACTGAGCCACCCAGGCGCCCCTCACTGTGAGCTGTTTTTTAAAGAGCAATCCCACAGCAGGCCTTTAGGCTGCCTTAGCATTCAGTTCTTTCCTTTAACAAGGATCACAGATTTGACCTGTTGGACAAAATAAACCCTGTAAATATGTTTCATGTGGCCCATGTTCAAACAACAAAAAAATTAAAAACAATTAAGACCTTTAATTGCAGCTTGAACCCTTCATTTTGCAACCTACCTTACCACTCTCTACTGTTTTCCATTCCTCCTCCTTCCTCCCTGAGCCCTAAAGTGTCCCACCAGCAGCCCAGGGGGTTGGTGGTGCCTAGCAGACAGCCAACAGCAAAGCAAGAGTGCCGTTTGTAGAATCATCAGTCCTTTTTTCTTTTTTTAAGTTGGAATAGTCAACACCAAGATCATCATCCAATAATCTAAAACTATAAAACCTAAATTCAATGTGACATAAAAAATGTTAAACATTCTGCTATTAGCCTTTTGTGGTTCCTGGAGTTACATTGATTTCCATATGCAGAATTTCACTGCAAATATAAACTAGCTAGTAAACATTGGTTCTTTTCAAGCTGGGTGTATAATTCCTTTTTGTTTTTTAATCCCAGGATTCTTTTGATAGAAGTATTGCAGAGTCTTATCCTGTAATTTAGTTAAATAAATTCAAAACTCAATACTGCTCTTAGAGGGTAAGGAAATGAAATAATGCTCATAACAATGATGATTAACACGGTTATAAAGAAACTCGGCACCACAAAAGAACTATTCAGAAATCTAAGATTGAGGATGGTAATGGTGTAAGACTAACAACTTGGATAGATAATGCAGGCAGTAAGTTCACTGTGAGAGAAAGTGGCTTCTCTTAGGATGTTCTGGGTTTCTCATTAAAAATAAACATCCCTGATCTCTTTCCATGGTTCCCAGAGAAAACATGAAAATCACAGTGACGGAAGTGTTACTGATTATCTTATGTTCTTAAAATCTAAAATTACATATTGAAATGAAAGAAGTTTCTACTGGAACAGCTATAAATGTAGCAATAATATAACCATACGTAGCAATTGACCAAGAGGAAACATTTTTTTAAAAAACATTCTACCAGATAGCCATTTATTCCACATAATTATATTAACATACATACCATGGAATAACTTGTTATTTATACTAACAGCGTTCGCAACCAGAGTTCGACTTACTCAACATAGCAAATGCGAGTGTGTTAGTGAATTAAATGACCCTCATTAAATACGGAGAAATTGTTACAGAAACACAAAGAAAGGAAGAAAGAGTAAGGCGCACTCGTGTTTATTTAGCACCCACTGCTAAGTGTTTGGTGCTTTACACTATCTTGTTTAGTTTTCACAACATTGTAGCATGTTTTGTTCTTATTCTTCGAAGGTCCGTTTTATACATTAAAACACATCAGGCTCATGAAGTCAAGTAACTTTCCCAAGGCCATGCATCTTGTGATAGATGATGTAACCTATCTAATTCCAGACCCACGTTCCTGCTACTCTACCTCTGCCTCAGAATCCTAACTGTGGAGAAAAGAGCAAGTTTCTTCTCATTACTCTTGATGTTCAAATAGTCTTGCCACCTCCTGAAAGGTCCCTTTATTTTAAGTTATTTGGGATAGTGATTATCATTCTACTTCAATACTTTGTCCCAGTGGTAGTAGTCTTACCATATTTCCTTTCCCTTCTTTGCCCCTTCTTCTTGATCTAATAGATTTATACAATTCGTGAATATCTTGAGCAATTCTCACACACACCGGTATACCCATCGAATAAATTATCTGAAAATCTCGAGACAATCTTCTGAAGGTTAACAGTCATACAAGTCTTGGAAAAATATTATTCTTTTTAGGTGATCAGATTAGATTAGTTCATTCTGAGATTCTTTATTAGAAAGAATAAATGTTTCATTGTAAATTTTATATATATCACATAATTTTCATAATTATTAAACATTCATATTTGCACTCTAGTTGCCCACACACCATTATTTTTTTAAATTTTTTTACATTGACTACTATGTAACTGTAACTACTATGTAAACTGTAATCATTCTGTACATATAAAATTCAGGTTTAGCTGTTTTTGCTAAATTTATAAGTCAATATCCTAAGAGGAGACTAAAATGACCCCAGTTATTTAAACAGAGAATTTAATGTATTTTTAAAAGCTGACTCGTTAAATTATGAATCATTGCCAACTGGTTGGGGGGAAAAAAGGGAAATGTTAGAACTATGAAGACTTGCCACAGATTGGCCTATTTTATTCATCTTTTCAGAGAACTTGACGTTGTTTACAAATATCCCCTACTTTCCAAAAGTTCATTAACATCACTTCACTTTTATGGAAGACCCATATTAGTATCTGTTTTCGATGACCTAAAGAAATCTGAACAGGATTTTCACTTTCACAAAAAAAGATCAAAAGCAAAGGCCGCGTCAGCACTTGGTTTGCAAGGAGCCCCTGTGAAGGCAGCGTGCTCCCCCAGCAGCCACCGCGGCACCACCCACTCCTCCCCAGGAGCTGCACTCAGCTGCTCAGCATTGAGATGCTGGGACTTGAATTTGTGTCTGGGAGCATGTGTGCTTTGTCTTTGTTGTGTGCGTCCATTAGACGTGTCCTGAGATATCCGGAAAGCCTCAGAGAGGTTCTTTTTGGGGTCTGGGAACGCTTAAATATGTTTCCACAGGAATTAACCATCATGGTTTCTTCACCTGAGGCCGTTTCAGCTTGGTGAGAGTTTCCTAGGAACACTCCATTTTCAGATAGCAGGGAATCCTGGGTGCGGTTGCATTTGTATAATTAATTTATCCTCTTAACATTACTATTTTTTTAATCATTGGTTTGTGTTTGTTAGTGGTTCTTTTTCGAACTTCTTGAGCTGGATGCACGTGTCACTAATTTCTCAGTCTTCCTTTCTAATCTTCACACTTAGAGAAGTTTCCTTGTAACTTTAGTCAAATTCCATTGATCTCTACTCAGAGGGGTTTTTTCCCCCATTTTTGTTTAGATTTAAATATGACCTAAATTCTGTTATAATTTTTTCTTTGATTCCAAAGGAATTTTCTCATTTTCCCATAGAACATCAGGGGTGCGGCTATTATTTTCATGATGATTGCTAAAGTTATTTTATTGAGATCAGAAAATGTGATCAGTTTAAACTCAGGTTGTCGATCTCTGTTAAGATTTACTTTGTTACCCGGTACACACTCGCTATTTATTGGGCATAAAGTTTCAAAGATACATTCATCAAACAAGTTAGCTAATTGTGTTGATTCTTGAATTTTTTGCTAATTTTTTGTCAATTTTAGCTATTAATTTTAAGAGATGTCTATTTTAATTTCTCCACTGTGATTGTGCCTTTGTTAATTTCACCTCATAACTGTCAGATTTTAATTTTTTAAATTTTTCTAAAGATATTTATTTATTTACTTATTTGAGAGAGAAACCAGAGAGCACTAGTGGGGAGGTGGGGGGAGAGGGAAAGGGGAAAGGGGAGAAGCAGACTCCCTGCTGAACAGGGAGCCCAATTCCGGGCTCATCCTAGGACCCTGGAGGTCATGACCTGAGAAGAAGGTAGACACTTAACCAACTGAGCCACCCAGGCTCCCCTATTTTTATTTTGTTATTCGCTCATGTGCACGCAGATTCAAGACTCATATCTTCTTGGTAAATTGTTCCTTCTGTGATTGTGCTTCTATCTCCAATAATGATTTTTTTTAAAGATTCTATTCATTTATTTATTTTAGAGATAGAATGCAAGGGGGGAGGGGCAGAGGGAGAGGGAACGAACCTCAAGCAGACTCCGCCCTGAGCATGACTCTCACTACCCTGCTATCATGACTTGAGATGAAACCAAGAGATGGACACAAAGAATGAGCCACCCAGATGCCCCTCTAATAATTTTTGCTTTAAAGTCTGTTTCATCTTATTAATATATATATCAACTTTATTCAATTTACTATTTATCTGGCATTTATTTTTCACTATATTTCAAAATTTTATTTGTTCTTATGTTTTAGGGATGTCCCTTGCAAGTAACATATGACTTGATTTTGTTTTATTTCTGTTTTATTTTTATTTTTTTTTAATATTTTATTTATTTATTTGACAGGGAGAGACCACCAGCCAGAGAGGGAACACAAGCAGGGGGAGGGAGAGAGGAAGAAGCAGGCTCCCAGAGGAGGAGCCTGATGTGGGGCTCCATTCCAGGACTCTGGGATCACACCCTGAGCCAAGGCAGACGCTTAACGACTGCGCCACCCAGGCACCCCCGTTTATTTCTGTTTTAATCTAATCTGAAAATCTTTGCATATTAACTGGTAAATTAAACCATCTTATGTTTGTTCTAATTGCTAATATATTGGATGGAATATTACTATTTGCATGTATTCCTTCTATTTAACAATGGTTTTCTTTACTTTTTTTTCTATTGGGTTGCCATATTCTCCTCTTTCCCCTTCTGCTTATGAGAACATTATATTGTCATTTCTATTCTTCTAATAAATTTTCTTTGGTTTTTAGCACCCACACTTAACAAAGTCTAAAATTAATCAATATATATTTCCTCGCCTAAAATAAAAGGATTTTAGCAATAATCCTTTAGCTCAATTGACTACCTTTCCATCTTTCAGTCTCAGAACTCAGTCCCTTTCTGTTATTAAACTTCCAAATTAGTCATTAAAACTATTATTAGTTTATACAAATAATTCTTATTTCAAATACTTAGATGTTTACCAAATTCCTTTTTCATCACTTTTTTTTCCCTCTAGGCTTAGTTTCCTTATTCACGAAGTAGCTATTTCTTTCGTCTTATAGAAACACTATTTTAACCTCACCCTTGAATTTTTGTTTAGCTGTTATAGAACCCTAATTTGGTAGTTCGTTTTCTCTCAAAACTTTGAAGACAATATTATCTGATTTCTATTGTGTAAAGTTTGTTGTTAATCTAATGATTGTTCCTTTGTGGGTTAATTATCTCTATTTTTGAAAGACCTCAAGTTTTTTCTGTTTCCCTTTGACATTTTGCAGCAGGAAAAAGACATGTCTATGAGGAGATTACACACAGAACTGGTGTTTACTGGGCATTTTGAAGCTGGTGGTTCATATCAGTTATCAATTTTGAAAAATGGTTAGCTACTACATCTTCGAGTATTGTTTTAATTCTCTCAATTCTCCCCTTCCAGAATTCCTATCTTGAACCTTCTAATTCTAGCCTTTCTTTATGTAGTTTCATCTAAAGAATACATTTTTGCCTGCACACATTTTGATAATTTCGTAAGATGTAGCTTTCAGTTCATTAATTCTCTCTTTTGGCTCTCATATTTGCTTTAACCCACAAATTAAAGTTTTACTTCAATACCTCCACATTTTATTTCTAGAAGTCCTAATTTGATTTTTCTTCTTTCTTTTCTTTCTTTCTTTCTTTCTTTCTTTCTTTCTTTCTTTCTTTCTTTCTCCTTTCTTTCTTTCTTTCTTTCTTTCTTTCTTTCTTTCTTTCTTTCTTTTTCTGGCTGCTGTGTTCTCTCCTTATAAGTTATATTCCTTTTATCTATTTAATTATTCTAAACATATGGACACACCTCCACAGAAACCTCCTTGTTCAACATTTTCCTGAGAGTATCAATTATGGTTTTTATATTCAAACCTCACAGAGTATACCTATGTCTCAATGCAATGTTTTTGGCTGACGTCTCTATAGGAAATTTTTTATTTATATTTTTAAAAACTAAAGACAACAGTTTTTAGCAAAATGACATTTGGAGAAATGTCTAAAGCTATGGTCCAAATATGATTGGTAAATGTTAAAAATCAAAGTTAGATGTTTTTAAAAGTCATGGTTAGTGTCAGTGAAGGGGATGTGTATCTTAGATATTGCTGGCATTAAGAGAAGCCATATGTTTACCAACATTAAAAAAAATGGGCATGTAAGCAGAGCTCTAGTTACTAAGAGATATTATCCTAAAGCATCAATCCCTTCACATTTCATGAAGGTTTGTCAAAGTCCTCTTGTTCAAGAGTCTCCATAGCAACATCAAAATGGTAAAGAATTCATAACTATTCCTCTTAACTGGGTATCTTCCCTGGAATTATTCCTTTATCACCCACTTTGCACCATAAATTTTTGCAACTGGTTGTAAACAGTGATGATTTCAATGAGCTTCCCTTCCTCCCTCCACCGTTCAAGCTCAGGTTTTTACTCTTGTTGTTGAGTCATACCAAATAATTACTGGAAAGTGCCCTGGATTTTATTATAAAGCATGATGCATTTAAAGCACATCTGCATTTTTCTAACAGATTTATTTATTGCTCTTAGTTTGCTGTGTCAGATAAAAGTACAAGTTCCATGCTTATGGTACAGCATGAAAACCTTCTGTTACTGCATACGGGGCAACTATTAACAATCAATGTTTTAAGTATTTTACATGCTAATGTAATAGGGTTTTTTTTACTTATACGTAAAGATTGTATAGTGCCTCCATTATATTTAGGAAACTGGCAGCCTGGGAGTAACATGTAGCACATTATAATTTTTCTCATTTGAAAGCAGCCTGGGAGTAACATGTAGCACATTATAATTTTTCTCATTTGAAAAATTGCAAAAATAAGGTTCCAGTTACCATTCTCCTGCAGAATATCTGCTTTTCAGGATTTTCAGACTATTAATTCTAAGTAAGGGACAACTGTACTTTTTTTCTAATCATCTTTTTCATTTTGTTCATAATCTCAAGTTCTTGGCTAATCATCCTCCATATAATGTCTCTAGACTGACGTTCAACTTGAATTATATCATTGTATGGTTTTGTGGTATTTGTGTGTATGGTGTGTGTGTGTGTATGTGTGTGTTTGCACATGAGAGAAAGTGGAGGGGAAAGAGAGAGTGCAAGTTCTTCTGCAAGGGATTTTCCTAATAAGAATCCTGCATGATCTTACTGCTAGAAATGTTCCTTTAGAGAGGTTCTCTGCTTGCTCTTGCTTTGGGTCTTACAGACATCACCAACCTAAAATCAGTTTTATGTTAACATCTCAGTGTAGAGATTTCTTTACCACTTGTCTATTATAAATTCAGACACAATTCCTTGCTCTGTGCTGACTTGGGAGTTTTTCCTTTTTTATAGAATCTTCTTTTTTCCTATATGAAGTATCAGGAAAAATTAATTTCATGATGGATGGAAATTTTTGTAACTTTTTTTTTGAAGGCTCGGCCAGCTTTTTCAGATACATTTATTAAGGGTCTCAGTTCTGTCTTTCTTGATGTTTTGTGCCTGTAAGGGAAGGGGAAAAAATTTCCCTCTACTCTTTTAGGTTCTTGGCTGAAACTACCCTATTTTAAGAGATTAACAACAGAAAAACAAACAGAAGTTTAATAACATGTATACCTCCTGTACACATGGAAGAGACCCAGGAAAACTCAGTAACTCCTCAAGAAGGCCCAAGCCAACACCTTAAATACTATTTCCATCTAAAGACAAAAGAAGATTATAGAAGGCTATGGTGGGGTGCAGAGGGGAAGTGTAGTAAACAAGTTTAAGGTTGTTATGCAGATTTAGGTTGGTGCCCTCTCTGCTGATAAATTTCTAGAGATTTGGCCCTCCTCCTTTTCCTGATTACAGAGAGGGAGAAACTCTTAACAAATGGAGATTTCCCTTATAATTGTAAATGTTCCTTACAAAAGGGCAACTTCTACTTGATTTTTAGAACTTCTTCTGCAGTTTCTCAAAATAACCAGTCCAAAATTATCCTCATGCCAAACTGGCATATTCTATCCCCTTCATGCCCTTTACTGAAAGCTAAATTAACAAGCCTTTTGCCACAAAGGGCATATTTCTGGCTCTTGTACCTACCAAAGACTGCCACAGTACTATCTTGCAATCCTATCACAGTAGATTTTAACTCTTAATTCTTTTCTGACAAAGGAGCATTATCTTACTTGTTTACTAAATCATGTATTTCTGAAGTACATTTTGAATGTCTAAATCTTTGCAATGGGAAATGAAAAAAGAGAAAATTTTTCCCTTCCTCCCTTCTGCGTTGTTTGGACTAGTCTAATAATGAAATTGGCATAAGAGAGATTAATAGGAGAAAAACAAACAAATTTTGTGCATATAGGATCCCCATAAAATATGAGACTCAAATGGCAGGCAGGTCATTGAGGCTTATATAACATCCTGAGGTAAGGAAAGGGGCAGGGGTCTGGGATACAATGGGGAAAAAAACCATTCACAGAAGGTAGAGGAGAGGTTAAGAAAATAAAGGTTACACTGTTTTGCAGATACGTTTCTTATGTAAAATGGTATCTCTGATAATAGCTCTCTTCCCGATACAGCCCCCCCTTTCTTATGTAAATTTAGGCAGCTGAGGGGGAGGTAGAGCGCCTTTCCTGAATCTTCTGGGTTCTGATTGCCTTTAACTCAAAATAATCCTTATGCCAAAAAAGACATATTTTGGGGTGGCAAAATCTGCTCCCCTTCAGAAGCATTTCCATATTAATCTGTTTCACATTAGTTCATTCCTGGAACTGAACATTGATCGAAAAAGTTAAAATTCTTTCCAGTTTTTAAAACTTTCTGTACCTTATCCTCCATATGAATTGATTAAAATTGCTTTTCTCTTTCCTTCCTCCTCTCCATGTGGTTATTGTAGCATGTTCAACTCCCTCTCAGAGGGAGCATCAGTGCAAGAATTAAACTGTTTTTGAACAGGACTATGGTGGCTTGTATTATCATTCATAAATATGAACTTCTTCTTGCCCAGTGGTATGAGGAAGTATCCTCCCCTGTCTCACCAAGGTTGGGTTTGGCCATAAGACATGATATCCAATGGGACAGAAGCAAACATAACTATATAATTAAATAGTTTGATTCAACAGCTCTTGTTCCCAACTTCTGCCACAACAGAAGGGCTTGTCTTACATGAAAACAATTAGGACAGCTAAACCAAAGAATCAAGTAAACATCTACAACTGAACTAAGCGGTGAAGGGGAACAGAAAGTGAAAAATATGCTACCCTAAAATATTCTTCTTTGTCATAAATATTATTTTAGGCTGATTATTTTTAAGAAACAGTAGATAAGGTGAAGTTCTGAAAACTGAATAGGAGTTGCCCTTTTGTAAGAGACATATAGATTTATGAGGAAAATCTCTATTTGAAAGGGCATCTCTCTCTCCGTACCAGGAAGAGATGGATGACTAAATCTCTAGAAACTTATCATTGGAGAAGGCAAATGACTTAGAAAGTAAAAAGCTATATTTTTGTAAAAGTCACAGAGGACGGAGTTCTAAGGCATTTGGAGTAGAAAAGGCATGCTGGGTAGCACACTCTTCTAAAAGTCTGGGAGGACGCACTTAACTGTGGGGAGTATGCAAAAAACAAAACAAAACAAAACAAAACAGGATTTGGATCAAAGCCCACTCAAAATTATTAGAAAAAATAAATTAAGAACAGAATTATGTCCATACAGTAAAAGCATGTGCTTTGGATACTCTAATGCTTTAACGGTTTAAGACAATTAAAAGATTTAGGGACGCCTGGGTGGCGCAGTCATTAAGCATCTACTTTTGGCTCAGGGAGTGATCCCAATGTTCTGGAATCGAGCCCCACATCAGGCTTCTCCACTGGGAGCCTGCTTCTTCCTCTCCCACTCCCCCTGCTTATGTTCCCTCTCTCGCTGGCTGTCTCTCTCTCTGTCAAATAAATAAATAAAATCTTAAAAAAAAAAGACAATTAAAAGATTTAAAAGAAGGAATTACAAAAAGAGAGAGAGAGAGATGAAGAAAGATTGAAAAAATTCAAGAGAAAGTGCTAGATACAGAAGGTAGACGAAGAGGGTGAAACACATTACTGACAAAAGAAGAAACCCACAGTAATGAAACAGAACTGAGGAAGGAAGGAAGGAAGGAAGGAAGGAAGGAAGGAAGGAAGGAAGGAAGGAAGGAAGGAAGGAAGGAAGGAAGGGTGAACGAAAGAAAGAAAGAAAATTCAAACTATATATTGAAACTACATACCTGGTAAAATAGTCTCAGAATGGTCAACACAAAGACATACTCTACGATAGCAGTTCACAAAGTGTGCTCTGCACATCCTTGGGGAAACCCCAAAACCACACAAATGTCACTGTTTTAACATTTGCATTAACAAAAAGCAAAAAAAGAGTAGTTATATTACCTTGCAAAACAATGATGGGTAAAACTGGTGGGCCTCTTAGCATGAATAAAAACTATGGCGTTAAATTGTATTCTTCATCAACACTGACTCAGGAAAAAAGTTAGATTCATTTAAGAAGTCCCTTGATTAAACAGTAAAAGTTAATTTATTTTTTAAAGATTTTATTTATTTACTTGACAGAGAGAAAGAGAGAGCACAAACAGGGGGAATGGCAGGCAGAGGAAGAGGGAGAAGCAGGCTCCTCACTGAGCAAGGAACCTGATGCAGGGCTTGATCCCAGGACCTGGTATCATGACCAGAGCTGAAGGCAGACACTCAACCAACTGAGCCACCCAGGTGTGCCAAAAGTTAATTTTATCAAATCCTGACCCTTGCAATATCATGTGAGAAAGTGGAAAGTATATACAAAGCACTTCCGCAGTAAAATGCTGTGTCTTGAGGAAAAACACTTGTGCAATTATTTGAATTGCAATCTGAACTAGTCACTTTTTACACCATTTTTATTGCAAATAACATGTATAAGCAAAGTGATGGCTATTAAAATTTGGATATTTGGCAGAAATTTTTCCAAAAAGTAAATAAAATGTGGGAGTGGGAGGCAAGATGGTGGAAGAGTAGGGGACCTCGTTTCATCTAGGCCCTCAAATTTAGTTAGATAACTATCAAATCATTCTGAACACCTATGATTTCAACCTGAGATGTAAGAAAAGAATTGTTGTAATTCTACAAATAGAAAAGCGACCACTTGTTGCAAGGTAACAGTGAATCTGGGGGGATATTGGGAAGAAAAATGGCAGGGGAGGAAACCTCTGTAAGCTGGCTACCAGAAAATACATAGCCCCAGAGCACAAAATCAGAGCCTTTAGAAGTCTGCTACAGTGAGAGATGTCCCTGTCTGAAAGGTGGTCAGGTGGCAAAGTGGGGCAGAATCCTAGGTGGGACACTGTGGCTTCAGGAACCCTGGGGTCATAGAAAGAACAGGGGTGCCTGAGACAGCAGAGTTCCTAAGCATTGGAGCTGGGAAACCAGTTACAGTCAGCAAGCCCAAGAGGTGTCTTTTTGTTTGGTTTGCCATACACCATGAACTGCAGCAAGATCCAGGGACCGCTCTCCAAGTGGGGGCCCTGCAATGGGCAGAAACGTAGCAACCCTCCACCTTCCCCCAGGAGGATCTGTGCAGGTGTGCACCACGGGAGTCCACAGAGTTTGGCAAACACAAAAGTGAAGACTGCTTATCTCTGAGGGTTTATTGAAGAGAGGGGGCTAAATCTTTCAGCTCTGGGGTTGGAGATCAGGGGCATGGCCATTTTTATTTTCATCCTCTAAAAAGGCTCAGAAAGCCTTCAGGGAACAAAAGCCACATAGAGCAATCAGAAGCAGCTTACTCTGAGCCCAGCCCCCTGACAAGGGATGGTGCAAATCCACCCAGGCAAAGACAGCTGAGAATCAGCACAGCAGGCCCCTCCCCCAGAACCAGCTTGAGCAATAGGTGAACACCAAGTTTAAGGAACACACAGGACTGCAAAACTCCAGTGCTAGGGAAAAATACTACAGAGAATTTGAGGGTTTTTTCTCATGATTCGTTTATCTTTCAGTTTAAAGGTTTTCTTTTCTTTTTTTCCTTTTAAACTATTTCTTATTTTATCAACTCTTGGTTTTTAAGTATTTACCTTTCTTTTTTACATTTACATTTAATAGATATATTCTTCGTTTTTGTTTCCTTTCACTGTATTCATATATATATATATATATATATATATATATATATATATATATATGCAGCTTTCTTTACAATTTTGGAATTCAGTGTCTTCTAACAAACAGACCAAAGTACACCCAGGACCAACTGAATCACCCTGTTTTGTCCACTTGGGAGATTATATTCTCTCCCCTCTCCCTTTTTTAATCTTCTTTTTCTTTTCTTTTTTGGTTTCTGACCTCTTCGAATTTGTCTAGTATTTCAATTGGGTCGTGGTTGGTATTTTTTATTTTGTTCTCTCATTCATCCATTCTTCTCTGAGCAAAATGACCAGAAGGAGGAGTTCACAACAAAAGAAGGAACTAGAGGTAATACTCTCTGTCACATCTCTAATTAATATGGATATAAGTAAAATGTCAGAGCTGGAATTCAGGATAACAATTATAAAGTTACTAGCTGGGATTGCAAAAAGCATAAAAGACACTAGAGAATCTAGTGCAGAAATAAAATCTAATCAGGCTGAAATTAAAAATGCTTTAAATGAGATGCAGTCTAAAATGGATGCTCTAACAGCTAGAGTAAATGAGGCAGAAGAGTCAGTGACATAGAAGACAAATTGATGGAAAGGAAGAAAGCTGAGGAAAAGAGAGAAAAACAACTAGTGGACCATGAGGGGAGGTTTTGAGAAATCAGCAATACCCTAAAGTGAAACAATATTATAATTATTGGGGTCCCAGAGGAAGAAAAAAGAGAGAGAAGGACAGAAGGTATAGTTGAGCAAATTGTAGCCGAGAACTTCTCTAATCTGAGGAAGGAAACAGGCATTCAAGTCCAAGAGGTACAGAGAACCTCCATCAAAATCAGTAAAAATAGATCAACACCCCAACATATAATAGTGAAGCTTGCAAATTTCAGAGATAAAGAGAAAATCCTGAAAGCAGCTCAAGGCAAGAGGTTCTTAAACTAAAGGGGTAGAAACATTAGGCTGGCAGCTGACCTACCCACAGAGACCTGGCAGGCCAGAAAGTGCCGACATGATATATTCAGGGTACAAAATGAGAAAAACATGCAGCCAAGAATACTTTATCCAGCAAGGCTGTCATTGAGAATGGAAGGAGAGATAAAGAGCTTCCAGGACAAACAGAAACTAAAACAATTAGTGATCACTAAGCCAGCCCTGCAAGAAATATTAAAGGGAATACTGTAAGTGAAGAGAGAGCTCAGAAGTAACATAGACCAGAAAGAAACAGAGACAATCTTCAGAAACAGGGACTTTACAGATGGCACTAAATTCATATTTTCAATAGTTACTCTGAATGTAAATGGGCTAAATGCACCAATCAAAAGACACAGGGTATCAGATTGGATAAAAAAGCAAGACCCATCCATATGCTGTCTACAAGAGATTCATTTTAGGTGCAAAGACATCTCCAGATTGAAAGTGAGGGGGTGGAGAAACATCTATCATGCTTATGGACATCAAAAGAAAGCTGGGGTGGCAATCCTTATATCAGACAAATTAGATTTTAAAACAAAGAATGTAATAAGGGATGAAGAGGAACACAATATCATACTGAAAGGGTCTATCCAACAGGAAGATATAACAATTCTAAATATTTATGCTCCTAATTTGAGAGCAGCAAATTATATAAACCAATTAATAACCAAACTAAAGAAACACAATGAGAATAATACAATAATAGTAGGGAAATTCAACACCTCACTCACAGCAATGGACAGATCATCTAAGCAGAAGATCAACAAGGAAACAAGGGCTTTGAATGACACACTGGACTAGATGGACTTCACAGATATATACAGAGCATTCCACCCTACAGCAACAGAATACACATTCTTCTCCAGTGCACATGGAACTTTCTCCAGAATAGATCACATACTGGGTCACAAATCAGATCTCAACTGGTAGCAAAAGATTGGAATTATTCCCTGCATAGTTTCAGACCACAATGCTTTGAAACTTGAACTCACTCACAAAAGGAAATTTGGAAGGAACTCAAACACTGGGAGGTTAAAGAGCATCCTAGTAAAGAATGAATGGATCAACCAGAAAATTAAAGAAGAATTAGAAAAATTCATGGAAACAAATGAAAATGAAAACACAACTGTTCAAAACCTTTGGCATACAGCAAAGGCAGTCCTAACAGGGAAGTACATAGCAATACAAACCTGTCTCAAAAAATTATAAAAAAGTCTGAAATACACAAGCTAACCTTACACCTAAAGGCGCTGGAGAAAGAATAAAAACAAAAGCCTAAACCAAACAGGAGAAGAGAAATGATAAAGATTAGAGCAGAAATCAATAAAATAGAAACCAAAAAACAGTAGAACAGATCAATGAAAATCCTGAAAGCAGCTCAAGGCAAGAGGTTCTTAACCATTGTTGTTGATATAGTACTAGAAGTCCTAGCCTCAGCTATCAAAGAACAAAAAGAAATAAAAGGCATTCAAATTGGCAAAGAAGTCAAACTCTCACTCTTCACAGATGACATGATACTTTATGTGGAAAACCCAAAAGACTCCACCCCCAAATTGCTAGAACTCACAGAGGAATTCAACAAAGTGGCAGAATATAAAATCAATGCACAGAAATCAGTTGCATTTCTATACACTAACAATGAGACAGAAGAAAGAGAAATTAAGGAATCAATTCCATTTACAATTGCATCAAAAACCATAAGATACCTAGGAATAAACCTAACCAAAGAAGTAAAAGATCTGTACTCTAAAAACTACAGAACACTTATGAAAGAAATTGAGGAAGACACAAAGAAATGGAAAAATATTACATGCTCATGGATTGGAAGAATAAATATTATGAGACTATCTATGCTACCCAGAACAATCTACATATTCAATGCAATCCCCATCAAAATATCAACGACATTTTTCACAGAGCTGAAACAAATATCCTAAAATTTGTACAGAACCAGAAAAGATCCTGAATGTTGAAAAAGAAAACCAAACCTGGTGGCATCCCAATATCCGACTTCAAGCTATACTACAAAGCCATAATCATCAAGACAGAAGGGTAGCTCTATTTTTAACTTCTTGAGGAAACTCCATACTGTTTTCCAGAGTGGCTGTACCAGCTTGCATTTCCAGCAACAGTATAAGAGGGTTCCCCTTTCTTTGCATCCTCACCAACATTTATTGTTTCCTGTGTTGTTAATTTTAGTCATTCTGACTGGTGTGAGGTGGTATTTCATTGTGCTTTTGATTTGTATTTCCCTGATGCCAAGGGATGTGAAGCATTTTTTCGTGTGTCTGTTGGCCATATGTATGTCTTCTTTGGAGAAATGTCTGTTCATGTCTTCTGCCCATTTCTTGACTGGATTCTTTGTTTTTTGGGTGTTAAGTTTGATAAGTTCTTTACAGACCTTGGATACTAGCCCCTTATCTGATATGCCATTTGCAAATATCTTCTACCATTCTGATATTAAATGGATATAGAGAGAAATAGGAAGAGGAAGGGGGCATGAAGAGTGAGAGAAGGAGAAGAGAGGTTAAGGGTTTTATATAAAGATATTAGCACAGGGGCGCCTGGGTGGCTCAGTGGGTTGAGTGTCTGTCTGCCTTTGGCTCAGGTCATGATCCCAACGCCCTGGGATTTAGTCCCTTCTCTCTCTATCCCTCCCTCCTGCTCTGCTCTCTATCTCTCTCCCTCCTAAATAAATAAATAAATAAATAAATAAATAAATAAATAAATAAATAAAATCTTTGGGGGGAAAAGATACTAGCACAAAGGTAATTATTAGAAAAAAATACAAACCTCTCTAAAATATGAAAATACACACTTCCAAAGAAAGAATGAGTAAATAAACCATCCAGCTAAAGACTAGAGTCTTATAACATTAAACTACATGGCAGAACAGACCATATCAATGAATATAAATGGGCCTAACTCATCTTTTAAAGAGGACTAGAAAAAGATTCTAAGATTGGGTAACAAAACAAAATCCAGTATTCCACCACCAATCCAGACCACTCAGCTTTTCCTTAACATGCCTGGCACCTTCACATTTTGTGCCTTGGCTCATGCCCTTTCTAATTCTTTTGTCTAGAAAAATTCTACTGAGCTTTCAAGTCTTAACAAGAAATAATGCTACTTCTTCCACGAAGCCCTCTGTGATTGCTTGAGTCGGAAATTAGTCTCAAAACATCATTGTGCCTTTATTAGAGTAACTAATTAAGTCTAACATATTGTAGGCAGATGTTTATACTTTCTTCCCCACTAGAATATGAACTCTTTAAAGATAGTAACAATGGATGGTATGTTGGAGCAACTCTATTAAATGAATGAACCAAAGACTGAAGGACATGCCATTCATTTAATTGTATCACTACAGAAATTCAGTCTAATTATCTATAACCATATTTATAATTATAACTGATTACTTCCTTTTAAATTTTAAATTCACTTACACCATTTAGATTGCCTCTAGGCATTTAATTAAAATTCTACCTCCCTGGATACTTATTGCTTCTAGATGGTTAAATGTTTATAAATAGATCTGCCCACTTTGGAATCTCTCCTCTCACAATTGTTAAAGTTTCTGAATTAATGAACACTTTTTTATGGTATCTTTTTTTAATATACACTAGCAAACTTAAATTACTCTCTCTTTTGTTTCTCTTGCTCCCTTATTGCCACTTCTGTTTTTTTGATAGCAGTTCCCAACATTTTGTGTTTGTTCATGCACTTTTTTTATTTTAAAATATTTGATGCAACATTTGAAGGGATTAAAAACTCACAAGTCAGCAATGATTACAATACAATGACTATTATAACTAACCATGTCTCACAGTGCTATAAAAAAAAATCTTACTGTTATTTCATTATTCACTTGACTGCCCTTGAATACAGTGTTAGTGCTTGAACAAAACAATTTACTGTCTCTTTTATATGTATAACCATGTCTCCCAGTGTCTATAAAAGCATCTTAGTTTTATTGCATTACTCACTTCATTGTCCTTCAACATACTGTTACTTTTTAAATAGAACTATTTACTGACTTTTATATATGTATAAGTGAAATTTCTTGAATGCTCCAGTAAGTGTTTAGTCTTTCTTTAGTGTCAGCTACGCCTTTTACTTATCACACACAGCAAGTAGTACCCTGAAATCCAGGCCTTTAAATGACCTACTTATGTCAAAAATCTATTTAACATCAAGGTAAGAATATGTTCATTCAGTGTGGTGAAAAAAATACAGTCACAGATTGATCAGAATATGAGTCACTTTACCTCAAGATGTTTGTTCAACAATATTTTCCATGTTAGCTTTCATTTTTGCAAGCCAGAAAATATGTCCCTAGATACAGATGATCCCTTGGATACCACTCAATCTTGATATAAAATTTTATTTATCCACTAAGCACAGATTTTATGAAGGAGACAATCAACTTTCAAGAACTCGGAAGGGTCTGAGATTTCACCCCACTTGCAAGCTAACAGTTTAGCTTGCCACAGTGCTATGTAGCAAGAAGAGTCATGCTGACAGAAGGCACTAAATTCCTTGGTCAAAAAGAACTTTGTTACTGGCAACACAGCAAGCAGCAAGAGTTTCTGCACATTTGTCCCAGTTCCCAAAAGGTAATATGAAGGGCTGGATGACATCTCCATACGATATGGGTTGTGTTGAGGAGGAAAAATTGTATTCTACCATTCAAGATTCTTCTAGCCGGTCTAAGAATTAAATTGACATGAGATAGATTAACGAGAAAAAAGCAAAGCTTGATTACATGCTTACAAAGGCCTAATAATAAAAGTGAGACCCAAAGAAATGACCAAATCGTGCTGCTTTTTTATATGTTTTAGACAGAGACATAAATCTGTGAGGAATTGACAGGACAAAGAAAATGTATACTTGGGAGCTCCAATTAGTAAGGAATTCTAAATAGGATTTGGAGTAGTAAATTAGTAAAAGTGACAAGGTTTGTTTATATAACCTTCTCATCTCTGGATTCCTCGTCTCTGGTAATGAAGATATCTCTTGCCACCTGGTACAGGTAGGGTACCTTTCACATGGGAGATTTATCATCTGCTTTCTGTATACAAAGGGAGAGCAGGGTGTTCTTCTTGCACTTTAAATAACTTTAATTCAAAATAATCAATAATATCTCAAAGTGGGGCATACTTTGGGGGGCGATCTGCCCTTGACTCATACAGTTGCATCACAGGAAAGAGGCTGAGGGAGCCAACACCTATTGAGTGAGCAGCAAACACTGTAGCACTCAAGAAGCAATCCAACCCCCCCCCCCATCCTAGAGGAGCAACTAGTTACACAAAACCACACTGTGATTACCTTGACATACTCTGTTCTCTATGTGACTAGCTACAAAGATGGCTCAGGATCAAGAGACTGATAAAACTTAAGGTCTGTAAAACTCAACAAAATCATTTAGAGATGCTCAGAGCCCATAACTGACTGCCTTGCCCCACACCACAAATCGAATATTTCTATCACACAGAGAGTTACATATATTAGAGTTGTTATCTTGATTCCATTGATGATGACCTCATATCAAAAATCATTGCAACAAAGCAGAACTTTCTAAAGAAGATCAAAACTTGACCACATTCACAACCATTAAGCTCTTCCCTTTCACGTGCCAACCTATTATACAGATAGATATTACTTTCACCTAAAAAGTGATGAAGCATCACTGAAACCACAGATGTGCTTTGTCTGGGTGTCCTTTATAGGCAAAAACATCTGTGACCACCCACTTCTCTATTTTTTCCTCTTTTGAATTATTTTATATATCTCTTAATATTCAAATATCCCTTCAAATTCAATTTTAGCTCACTTTCCTTTTCTTTCAAATGAATACTCTTCCAATATTCCAAAAAAGTTGTCATGTTATCTCATTTGAAAAGTTTTCAAATAAATTCATTTTTACAAAATATACAGTTGGACATTAAACAAATTTAAATCACAGATAAATTTCATTCATTAAATATTTATCAAATGTCATCCAAGGCATAGGAATATAAAGATAAGGACCACAAAGTTCTTATCTTTAATATGCTCACAAATTAATAAAGAAAATTACCAGGAAATTATAATTAATGCAGTAACATATGTATGTACAAGGTACAAAGTAATACCAATAGTGGTTATTAGGAAAACTTCACAATGTGGATGACCTAGCCATGTATTTAAAATAAGAAAAAGAGTCAGATCAAGTGAGGAAAAATACTCCAATCAAACCAGTAATTTGTTTCCAAGGGATAATATAACACAGCATCAGACCAATAACTATATTTTTAAGCAACAATACTTTAGGCAATAATTTTCCCCCTTCAAAAATGTATGTTTTTTTAAAAGTCATCTGCAAAGGAGATTACCAAATTAAAAATATTTTTATTCACTGAATATTTTTGGAGCCGCTTTTCAGCGTTAGGCACAGTGTCGGGTATTCTAACATTATAGCACTATGTCTATACACAAAATAATGGCTTTATAGGTAATAATTTAATTAATTTAGTCATTATAGTATTTCTTTACTCATCAACTAAATTAATCAAATCCAAATTTTATGAATTAACCAGGAAACACTGAGGTGCAGTTTTAGAATTCTACTGAGTGAGTTTGTGTGTGTGTATGTTGTATATACGTTATTGTTACATTCACTGCTCAACCAATTAGGATGAACCATATGAAATTGCCACTGACAATTTTAAATAGTTCAGCCTAATTTTTAAAAAATGAAAAAAAAAAAAAACCTCTCTAATGTACAGAAGATCGCTTCAGATTCTGATAGATTGGATTTGAATCTTGCAAAACGTACTCACAACCTGTGCAGCTTTAGGAAAGTTTCAAAGCCTCTCTGATCCTCCACTTCATTATCCATAAAAGAGGAAGAGTAGAATCAATCTGAACTAGTCATGCTTGTGTTGAGTTGTAAAAGGAAACCTCAACCACAGTGGCTTACCTAATAAAAGGCTTTCTTTTTCTCACATAACTAAAAATACAAAGGTTGAGAACCCAAGAGTGAAGCTGTAGTTTCTGGAAGTCATCAGCATGAGGAAGAGGCTGACTTCCAGAAGGCAGATGGGAAGGCACAGAAAAGTCCAGGCCAGTGGCGGTGGGGAGGGAATGGTGGGCAAAAGTCTGAGAAATATTCAAGAGATCAAATCTATAGAATTCTGATGAAAAACTGACTTGTTTAATTGCTATTGTTGCCGTTTACCATGGAAGTGGTTTGCTTTGGGATGGTGCTGTTTCATGATAGTCTAATGTCCCAGGTGATTCTTCCTGCTGCTCTACCCTTACAATCATTTCTCCCTCATGTTTTCAGAGTGTCTGCTGCACTTTTAGGCATCAGGGCAAGTTTTCAGTAAACATGGGGAAGGGCAAAGGGCAAAACTCTTTTCCTTGAAAGGCTTTCAGAAGAGATTCTCTGCCCGAGATTTCCACCCGAGGAGAACAAAGGCAGGAGAAATGCAGCTAAAAATAAATCTCTTCACAACTTACAACCCACTGATAAATACTTGAGATATGCAGAGCGTGACATTCCGCAAGGAACTCGTGGCTGCCTTAACGTGAATGTTTTGCTAGAAACTAAAATCAACCTTATCTTGACAATAGCCAAACTTCCAGAATCCTATTTTTCATACAGAAACCCTTAGAGACTTACATTATCTCTACTTTCCCACAAACTTAAAAGTAGATAATCAATCACTCCTCACAGTTACAAGGGCAGCTCTTTCTGCCCATGAGTCCTGTCCCCATGCTACAATAAAAGCACCTTTTTGCACCGTGAAATGTCTCAAGAATTCTTTCTTGACCATCATGCTCGACAACCCTGTATCACACCTATATCTCATCGGTTAGAATTATATCACATGGGCACATCTCATTACAGGAGAGGTTGAGAATTCTATTATTTCTCTTTCTAATCAGTATAATGTACAAAGGTGAGGGAGAAGGGATTCAAATAAATATTAAGTGAGCCCCCTTTGGTATCCACCATACGACACTTATGGGTGTCTAGAAATTAAATGAGGAAAAAATATGTAGAAAAACTACTTAACTATTTAAGTACTTGGCAAATATCACATATTCAATAACTGAGGGAGCTGCTAACAATGATTATGATGATAATCATGACAATGATGGCAATTTAATGCTGATAATGAAATAAAAGTTCAACTCTTGAACATATGTGAATAATTTTACTAACTCAAGTGTATATTTTTTAAAATCCTGAGTTCAGTGATGTCTTTCTGCAGTGACAATATTGGTACCAACAAAAGTGCTAATTAATCAAAGTCAAATCGTCTCTAGTTACCTCATACCCATAACTTTGTTGGGGTTGAGGGGTGTATTTTTAGGTTGAAAAATCTCATGTTTGATTTCTCTCCAAAGTTTATTTTCTTGGAAAGTTTGAAGACCATCTGTGGAGTTATTTTAAGATATGAATATAAAAAACCACTATTTTATTCATTTTGAATGCAGCATTTCTTAACAGAATATTCCCACCATAAAAAAAAAAAAGTGAAGGAATAAGTTGGCAATGTAAGTAACTTTTTAGAAACACCAAAAAAATTTATTATAAATTGACTTGTTTCATTTCACCGAATCTATATGCTTTTAGTGATGATTATCAACTAATTCTCAACTCTCCATATCCTTTGGTCCTACAGTTTTCACTCTGATCACCTGAATATAATTTCTAAGTCACCTCTATAAACATGTTTATAGTCAAACCTCTTTATATATTTATAACCACTGTGATCTTAATCATTTGACAGTCTAGGTATAGTAGAGATTGCAGGGGTAGGAGAGAGGCTATGACCATAAGATCAGTCTCTGCATTTAAGTCATGATCTGGTAGGGTAAAGAGACACATGAACAAATAACTTCAATACAATATAATTAATACAATAACAGACATGCCAACAAAATGTTATGGAAACACTGAGGAGGGAATAACTGTCTCTTCCTAGAGAATACTGGAAATCAAGAGGAAGGTCTTAAAGGATTGGTAAAATTTCTAAAGATGGTAAAGGGAGAGAAGAGCATTTTAAATCAAGTGACCAGTAAATTAAAAGGTCAAAGACAATAAAAAGCCCCATGTATCAAAGGAAGGTCGACCTGTGTGGTGCACTGCAACCGAGGAACAGTAACATGGTGTTTAATGACAAATTATAGAGGAAAGAATTCAAGGCCCAGAGTTATAATTAGCTCAAAATTTTTATAGGGCCACAGGGAGCAACAGAAGCCTTTAAAGAGGTAGATAAAATGAATCGAGCGTGTGTTTTAGACCAACTCTGTTGTGAGTATGGAATTTGGATCACCAGCGCAAGAAGTTAACTGCAAGAAAAGAAACTGGAAGGTTCATAAAAGACCAGACCAAGGGCAGTGAGGATAAACAGGAGAGCAAAGCTTTGAAAAATACTCAAGAGATCAAATTTATAACATTGTGATTAAATCATCATAGTCATTTCATTGTTATTGATCATGGTTGTTGTTTACCATGTTATTGGTTTGCTTTGAATGAAGATATTTTCCTTTTTTTTTTTTTTTAAGATTTTATTTATTTGAGAGAGAGTGAGGGAGAGAGAACAGGAGCAGGGAGAGGCGCAGGGGAGAAGCAGACTCTCGCTGAGTCGGGAGCCTGACTCAGGGCTCGATCCCAGGACCCTGGGATCATGACCTGAGCCAGAGGCAGAGACACCCAACTGACTCAGCCACCAAGGTGCCCCTGAATGAAGATATTTTCTAACAGCCTATTTAAATAATTAACTCCACTCTTAAATACATCTTCTCTCCTTTTCTCATTCTTCCACTTAACCATTTCTTAACTGTACATGGAGATCCTGAGCATTCCTTACAGTTATTTTTAGCCCTTAATTCCTTCTTAATATTCTCATTTTCCTTTATTTCTCTCCTCTACCCTCACCACACAAACTCCAATACACAGTATAGTTATGATGTTTAGAAGTACAATGGTAAAATGTGTTTGAACTATGAGAGTGATTGTCTTTTCACTTTTAATTTCAGTCCATAATAGACCCTTAACAATATAATGACAAAAAAAAAAAAAAGCCTCAACCCTATAAGTAAATGAGCATCTTTATGGTTTCAGTTCTTACATTCAAGGCCTTAATTCATTTCAAATGTATTTTTGTGTATGATGTAAAATAGTGGTCCAGTTTCATTCTCTTGCATTGATCTGTCCAGTTTTCTCAACACCATTTATTGAATAGGCTGTCTATTCTTCTTGCCTCCTTTGTCATAGATTTGTTGACCATATATATGTGGGTTATGTCAATTAAAAAAAGTTAATGAGCATCTTCAGATGCCATTATTTTCAAAACTTAGCTTATTTGCTCTATTGAAAGGATTTTTATTTAATGCTAATGCAGTGGAGGAAAAAAATCTGCCTAGTTAATTGCCACTGTAGCTAAAACAATCAGTAAGTTGATTTTTCTTTTTTTACAGTTCAGTTAGCTGCTGAGATTTTATATAAAATTTAATTCAATTCCTATGGCATGTTCAACTTGTCCTGAGATAAAAGAAAAAGCAGAATATATATCCATCCCCTCCGTAGAGTAGTGGGATCACGTTATTTCTATTCTGATTGTGAATTTCAAACTTTTGCCTAACCTAACTTGATTTGAGGCTTAGGAGATATTTATAGTCACCTAGTTAATTTGAAATTTTACTCAGTCAGCAGTAATTCAAACAGACCCCCACCAAACATTATTGAATCAACCAGATGACATACTCACAGAGTAGCCTTTCAGAAAGGAAAAGCATCTCCAACAACTTGGCAAGATGTTAGTCTCATATTTACAGAGAATTTTAAATAAGATATCTTATCTTGTTTTTATACAGAAAATATATTGCAAAACCATGTTGAAAATTTCAGTTCCATTACTATTCATGTAAGCTGTCAATCACTGACCCTGTCTTTCAGAGATACACTTGATTAGAATCTCTCTACAAATGAGTAACAATATATTCTTCATAGAAAACATTATAGCCAATATACTGATGATGCCAAGTTAATTTTAAATTTTCATATTTGAAATAATACTACTGCTTGTATTTTTATCCTCAGATTACTTATTTAATAACACTTGCATCTGGAAGTAATAATGGTTTTCATGTTTACTAAGAGGCACAGAGATGAAATCTCATGTATAATTTCTTCAGTTACAAAGACATCTGTGCTACATCATGAAAAACTTACTATTATAAAATTATTTTTTACTTTAATAAAACTATCCACATGCATACTCTTTAAGATAATGATATTGATATCATTTATCAGTCAAATAATAACCAGTATAATATTTTAAATGCTAACAGTTTCATTAATATTTACAGGGAAAGCAAATTTGGCAAAAGAGTCAAACTCTACATTAAAGGTTGGGGAAAAACATTTATTGGTTAAAATAAAACAAAAGTAAAAACTAGTAGTTCTAATTCTGCACCAGATCTCGCTTCTCTGCCTCAATTTAGCTCAATTAGACTAAGTATCCTTAAGCTCTCATCTAAGCTATTGTAATAAAGGCTTTAACCAGTCCACAACAGCTGAGCAAAATGTATGTAGAAATCGTTATATTCTGTGTCTAATTTTTGCACAAACATTAATAGCCACTATTCTGATTTTATTTTCTGTATAATTTTTCTATAATCACCAAATATATTCTAATTGATAAAGACTTTAGAGATGATTCATAATGAAACTTCCCTAAGACATAGCAAATTCTCAATGAGTGATGTTTGTATTCTTATTATTATATTCTTTGCAAAATCTTTCTTATTTTGCCTAACCTTTTCCATAAACTCCCATGGAAAGAAAAAAAAGAAAAAGGCAAAAACTTAATTTTATAAGTCTGTTGCCTTAGTCCGCTTGGGTTGCTGTAACAAAATACCACAGACTGGGTGGCTTAGACACAACAAATGCCACAAATATGTGGTATTCCTCAGAGTTCTGGAACCTGGGAAGTCCAAGATCATGGCACTGGCCTGTTTAGTGTCTGATGAGAATCCGATTCCTACAAAGCCATCTTTTCACCATAACTTCACATGATGGAAGGGGCTAGGGAGCTCTGTGGGATCTCCTTTGTAAGAGTACTCATCCCACTCATGAGGGCTCCACCATCATGACCAAATCATTTCCCACAGACTTCATCTCCTAATACCAACACATTGGGGAAATAGGTTTCAACATAGGAATTTGGGGAGGACACAAACAGTCAGTCCACTGCATCTGTGTTAAGCAAGAGCTTTGCATTTGGCCAAAATATTGGGTTGTCAACTATGTGACTCAGGCCTTCATGGCCATTTGCTGTGTGTGTGTTCACATCCATATCTACTCTAGACCAAGGGGTCCATACGTATATTGAAAAGCAACTAATCACATTCCAAGCACAGTCATATGAAAGAGGAGAATGAGCAAAATGGCGCATATTTTGCTGGTTGCTCCCTTTGTTTTGCTCAATAACATTTCTTGAAGGCTTCACCTAGGCCTTTTTGGCAGCTTGCAGCCATAAATAGTTGACTCTTTTTTAGTAAGTTAGCTCGGAAAAATAATCTATCAAGTGAAACTTGATCAAAATCTAAACTGAACTATTTGATTTTATTGGGTTCATGGTATTCTCTAAGATCTATTTTTAACATCTAATAATTTCATGGGTGAGGACAGAATGATACTTAAGAGGTGAATCTGCTTGAGCAGCATAAAATAAACATTCTATCCTAAGTGTGAATTAGTCATGCAGTGATTTTTTTTTCTTCCATCTGACTCCAGTGTCAGGAAAAAAAATAAGACCAGAAAATACGTGTTCATGTTAGCTTGACAGCAAGTGATGGAGCATGCCAAGAACCCATCACCTGGGTCAGCTGAGGAATATGCTCAGAGCAAGCATGGCTAGTACAAGGGATTACAGTGTAAATTTTCTTTGGGGAATTCATTCCAGTGTCATAAAAATGACAATTCTGAATACATGATAGAGGATTATTTCTTGACAGCTGTTTTGTTATAAGACCATTATTGTTCTTTAGCAATTCATGCTTTTCTAGGATCATAAGGTACTAGACTAAAACTAAACTTTCATAAATTCAAAAGACAACCGATAAAATGTGTGATGAGAGTGAAGACACAATTTATAACAGCAACCCAAAAGATTAAATTCCTAGAATAAAGGTGACCAAAAATTTCCAAGACCTATATGGTAAACCTTCTAAGTTGTAACACACACAAAAGAAGCCGTGATCAGACATGCTGTTTTGTTGGATAAGAACACTTAACATTATAAAGATGTTAACTGTCAATAAAATGGGTTATAAATTTAACCAAATTTCAATAAAAATGACAGAATTTTTGAAACAAGATAATTATGAAATTTCATATATACAAAATAAACAAGCAAGAATAGCTACTAAAAATCTGAAAAAGAAGGATATTGAATGGTATTAGCATTATCAGGCATAGAGACATATCATGAAAACCAAAAGGTTTTCAAGACAAACATATCGATGAAACAAACAAAAAAAAGTCCTGAAATTATCCCAATACATATAAGAATTAATATTATAAGTCCAGCATTATTTTCAATTAAAGAAGCAGGAATATAAATTATAAAACTAATGATTCATTCTTTGACTCCATTTTTTTTTTGCCAAAGATATTTACTAGGAAAACAAACATTTTGTTAAAAAATTATAAGCAGGACAATTAAATTACTTTCTTAAAACAAGAACGGAAATGGTGAGGACAGAATGAATGTTTCTCAAGAGTCTAATGATCTTTTGGTCTTCAAACCCATGAGGTAGATATGTTTATCCCCATTTTTAGAGAATTTAGTAGCTTGCCCAAAGTCATAAAGCTAACAAATAGTATAGCTAGTATTGGAAATTAGTTATCTGACTCGAGAGTCCTTTTCTTAGGAATTTTTTTTCTAAAATTATTTAACTCTTCTCTTTCGTGTAAGTCTGAATTTAATCTTAAAAGTGAATGTACACAACACCATTTTCATGTCTCCTCTGGCATTCTTTTGCAGCTTATGGAGGGCATTTAAGAAAACAAGTGGTTTCATGATTTGTACAGAATTCAAAACACTATTTCCGCATCTATTGATGTATCTTCAGTAACAAGGACAAAAATAATATTCAAGTTTCTTCCCCAAATAGTTGGTTTCATATAAAAATGATGTTCTTTTCAATCAAATGCAGCAATCTTTAAATTTAATATCTATTTGTAAGCTTGTGAATATCTGCCTTACAGTGGCACTTTTTTAAACCAGAAATTCTAAACTCTTGAAGAATTCTAATGACCCTGATAGACTTTATTGCAGTGTCCATGTGTATGCTTTTATTTGGCAATAATTTGCTGACAGTTTACTGCCTGAGCTCCAGCAGTTTCTGTCCTGTTGCTGAAGACAGAGAGTTACTATTCATGCCATTAACACAGGGATAGGGTCTGGGGTCCAGGGACTGATGGTGAGCCCACGCTGCTCCCGAGAGGAGCCCCACTTCTCTCCTAGGGCCATGGAAGGTGCCACTATTGCTGTCATTACTGCTTCTACTGCCTGCTGTGGCATTAAATATATATACTTTCCTTCTCTACACACTATTTCATCTTCTTAAAATATCACTTTCATTATCTTACAGTCATCCTCAAATGCAATGCACATAAATGAGAAAAGAATGAAAAATACCTAGCATTATACTTGGCATACAGTAGGTTCTTAATACCTGGAATTTCCTAGCTCTTTCTTTTCGTTCTGTAGGTTAGGACAGCACTTTCTTTATTTTTACAGGAATGAGGTAGTGAGCCATTAGTGAGATGAAGGTGGGAGGAGGGGGTAAATAGTGGGAATAAAAGAAATGAAAATTTTAAAGAACCCATCAATTGCCACTCAGCTATTATAAAATACAGGTCAAACACTCTGTTAGATGCTATGTACACATTGTTTCCTTTAATCTACAAGTCAATCAGATCAAGTCAATCAGATCTGGGCTGAAAGGGTCAACTTGAAAACTGTATAATTGTAGGAAAGCTACCCAATGCCTTTATCTTTGAAACTGTGTTTCTCATCACTAAAGTGATAATGCAGCCATTTTGAGGATTGTTTTGAGGATTAGATCACACGTACATAGTGCCTGCTTTCTAGCATGACCTCAGGTTATGGGAGTTAACTTATGCAGTAGTCCACATGCGCCAGCAGGAAACCTGCATCCACCATCCAGCCACATTGGTTTCTACTTGCCATGCCTGTGTTAGGCAGAATTATAAGGATGTCTTCCCATCCCAAGATTCCTGACATCTGGTTATTCAATCAAACGTTAACCTAGTTCCTGCTGTAACGGTGTGTTGTAGGTATAAATAGGTTATGGACCTGAAGATAAGGAGATTATCCTATATTATCCAAGTGAGCCCTATAGCATCACATGAGCCCTTTAAAGCAGAGAAATTTCTCTAGCTGGAATCAGAAGAGAGATCAGTAGAAGAGGAAGGGAGAGCAAAAGAGGAAAACAAGGGAAGGTCAGGAAGAGTGGAAGCATAAAAAGGACTCAACACTCCACTACTGTCATTAAAGATGGACAAAGGGGGACTGCAAACCAAGGCATGCAGGTGGGCTCTAAAAGCGGAGAACTTACCAGGCAATAGCCCCCAAGAAAATGAGACCTCAGTCCTATAACCCCATGAAACTGAACACTTCCAACAATCCCAGTGAATTTGGAAGCAGATTCATCCCTAGAGCCTCCAGAAAAGAACACACCTTCCCAACACATTAATTTGGGTCTTATGAAACCCAGATCAGAGAACCAGCTGAGCCATGCTGCACCTGGACTTCTGACCTGCAGGACAGGGAGGTAACAAATGGGTATGGTTTGAATACCCATTTACATCTAAATGTGTGGTGATTTGTTACGGCAGCAATCTCCCCATGGAGAAGATTCAAAAGATTATTGACAATAGGAAGTACTCAAAGTCACTTAACGATTCAGGAGTAATCTTTGTCTAATTCTTGCTATACCTATCGTCCATGTGCAGCTGTTATCAGAATAACATAAAAGTCCCCCGTCCACGAAACTAATAATAATGCATCCTAACAAGATCATTACATGGTATCTTCCCTTCATTTTTGCCAGTCTGCTAATTTAGAAAAAAAAACAGAATCTCTAAATAGATCTGTTGTTACATTTAGTTTTTATATGATTTGTCTTTCCAGCAGATGAATCTTATAACATTCCCAGGTTTTCAGGAAACAGAAGGGAATTTTTACAGCTATATTTGATGGACATTTTCAGTCACATTATTAGGAAGCCAACTCTGGTATCTGCAAACAACAGGCACAGCAATTCCTGTGTGTGCTGAACAGGAGAAATTAACACAAATGTTCCTGACAGCTGAGACTGAACTATTAAAAACTGTGGGAATGCTCTCAGCAGAGACACTACCAAAATAGAATGTAATCTTTAATTGAAGAATGACAACTTGTACGAAGGCTCTCTGTTTCCCCTCTCTGTCTCTAGTGACCCAATTTTTATTTTATATCATATGTAGCAATTGTTCTACCTCTGATCTGCTTATTAAGTATTGATTTTTAAATAAATATGTTCCAAGATTTGTTGATGATTTGTCATCTTCTTGTTCGAAAAAAAAAAAAACTTTCATTGATGTTCTTATTCACCAAGCTAAAAGAAAAGCCATTTTATCATATTCCTTAAATTATCAAAATGATCAGATCAGGAAACTGAAAGTGCCAAGTCTTTGACCTAAAGTGATGTTCCTGGAGGCAGTTCGGAGCATGGAAATAGAGTGGGCTGACCTGTCATCCATTCATTAACTCAAGAAACGATGATCAAGCAACTACTTTATGTCAGGAACTAGGCTAGGTGCTGGGAACACAAGGATAAGCACAGTAGACACGGTTCATTCGCCATGCAGGGGAAGATATGTAATGAGACAAGTATAAGGAGAGCTATAGAGGGCTACATGAAGTCAAGACAGAATCCACAGTGGAAAAAAAAAAGTTGTCTATGACTAAAGGGCGAATCACAATAAAAGTTAATTCCAAAAAGCTAGATAAAGAGGTTGACACCTGGCAAGAAGCAAAGACTGGTGCAAGAAACTTAGGAAGGGGTTCTCTGGTGGGATAACTAGAGGTTCCAGAATTTCTACTCATATAAAGACATATAAAGTGCTTCAGTGCTCTCCCCTAGGTGGAGAGAAAGCTATTATAACAGTACAGCCTGAAAGAGAACCATTGGAAGGTGGCCAAATGAAGAGAGGCTACTCCCAATTCAACTCTCTCCTCCTTTCAGGAGAAATAATGAGTTATACCAGAGAGGACATCTTCCTTACCTCCTCTTAACCCAGTGGGGTCACTGTAAACAAGCATTGAAAAAAAAATATTTCTCTAAATACTTCCTCTACTATTTCTTCTTCAGAAAGCCAATGTTCTATATCCCTAATCATAAAGAAAAGGCTCCCAAAAGAAGTGTCCGAAGCCATTTTTAGCTAATGCCAGCAGGGTTTAGCTGAGGGTAATTTGACACTATAGCTCAGTAGTTTAGGAAATCAGAAGCTGAAGCAATGAGATGTTGGGTTAGAAGGAGAATTGCTAGATAGAAACATTCTTAATCTCCTTCCAAATTCAGCCTAGAGTTGACCACAGAAGCAACAATGAAGGACAGAATGTGTGAGGGTCACATTCACTAGAAACAGAGGAAAGAAGCACTTGCATCAGAAACCAGCCACCACCTCCCCTTGAAGGGTACAGCAAAATAGGTGCCACAACCATTCAAGTCATCCAAGTGCAGTGTTTCTAAGCCCACCAAAGAAGACTTCATTGTGGACAGGGGCTGGGGGAGGAAGGACAGGGATTGTTCGCATATGTTTTTAGACCTAGAGCAAATTTCTTATAGCAAAGGATACCAGTCTGAGCATAATTTAGGAGGTCCCCAAGATCACGTTCACAGTCTATTACTTTGCTAGAAGGACTCACATGACTCAGAAAGGCTTTATATTCACAGTTACAGTTTATTTCAGTGAAATGATAACAGCTAAAAACCAACAAAGGGAAGAAGCACATAGAGCAGGGCTCAGGACAGACCAGGGGCAGAGCTTCCAGTCGTCTTCTCCTGAGTCTTGCAGACAGTATTCTTCCCAGCAATAAGGTGTGGGAACTCACAGAAAGTACTGCCAAACAGGGAAATTCACCTAAACTTTGGTGTCTAAGATTTTGTTGGGGGCTGACACACAGACATGGGTGATCTTAGTCTCTAGACCCTCAAGCAGATAGTGTGTGGCCTACGGCCCCCACCATAAATCACATTGCTGGCATAGAGCGTCTGACATGGCCCAATACCCTTTAGCAAGCAAATGTACATTTATCAGGCGGAACATTCCAAGGACTTCAAAGCCATCTCTCAGAAGCTAGTCAAGGTCTTAACCATTCTTTGGGCAAGGTGAATCTTTTACTACACACTACGCAAGTGAACAAGTGAAGTAGTGTCACAAAATCTATAATCTTTTCTTTTTTTTTAGTATTTTAATAGTTAAATTTTATCTTGCTCATAGCATTAAGCAACTCGATGAGTCTTCAAGTCTTAAATATTTTAAACGATATCCTATTACTTTTAATGTCCATTGTAATGTAATTAGTACAAGAATATTTTACGCCAAATTTCTTTTAAGAATCTCATATGGCTCTCCCAAGAGTTTCACACATTCATAGGAATGAGATCTGGTCATAGACTTCATAGGTTTCAAAGTGGATCCTAGGACATCCAAACTCTGATCACATTCTCTAAGTAACCAATACCGTCCAGTCCTGTGATAAACCAGTAGACCAGAGAAGCTGAAAAGAATGCCTGATGTTCAGGATGCTAAAGCCTCTACTGGATGTTTCGTTGAAGTGAAGCAACTTCAAAGTGAATCATAAACATGTCTTCCAAAATCATAACCTTGATGATCAAGCAAGGCAAGGAAACAGCCCCTTCAGCCCAACCTTTCATATATTGGAATCAGGGGAAAGAATTTGCATTAGCAGTTAACCCCTAAGGAAACACAGAGCTATAAATATTAGCAGGCTTTGTACATTTCCATATTATTTAAGATCTTCAAGGAACTCAAAAAATGACTAGTGATTAGATTTTCAAACCAAATCAGAGGACAGCCCTCAAGTTTAGGAAAAACTGTTGCTGAAATGCCTATCTTCTCAGCCACCACCCCCATACATATGCTAAACACTTTATACCATCAACGGAGGATTTTAAAATATAAAAAGCAGCACTGATTTTGTATAATGTACATCAAGAAGTCCAAATTAAAAGTGGAACTCTTCTAAAAAAGAGCATGCCATTTTAAAGACATTTATTTTAAAAAGAAGAAGGAGGATAAGAGCAGTACATGTGATTTCCCCAAAATGGAAAATATGAAAGTGAAAGTATAGTAATGTGGATATAAAACTCAGCAACCCTAATATTTATTAGGGTACTGGAACATATCACCAGCTGATTTTAAATCTCTGAAAGATCAATGGGGTTTGTACAATAACTGAAATCATAATTACTTCAGTCTTCAAAAAATATGTAAGTCCCTCTAATATCTTTTTTGTGGAAGAATATCATGAGGAGATGAGTCTAATTCTCCTTCATAGCAAAATGAAGTGCCTTGTATATGGGGAAAAGTGACATTTCAGATACATCTTACCTCAGCCAGGTTTTTGTTTTGTTTTTACTAAAGCCCCTATAACTGTGTAATACCAATCTGGGAAATGGGGGTTAGCTCAAAAAATTTATGGGTTGGCATACAAGTGGTGCAAAGAATTACTCCAAAGGTAGTTTTCTGTAGTTCATTATTGACTTGAAATGAAGATTTTGAGTTTATGCCACTGGAGTTTGGCCTAGTTATGGTATTGAGTGTTTTCTTCCTAATCTGGAAAAGGAAATTTTCCCATGGTAATTGTACCCTTGCTTGTAGCATACGCTGTCAATTGCCTGCTCTCAATTCTTCCTTCTTCCCAATTTCCTTTGGGGTGACATTGTGTCCCCTTCCACAACTTTCCTTAAAACTACTGGAGGCCACTTAACTCAGTCTTGGTCAAGGAGACGTAAAGGAACTCTTCTGAAAAGGTTCTCACGTTTTTTTTGCATTCTGGGTAAAAAGGAATAATGTACCTGGTACCACCCCTCCTTATTGTTTCTCCTGCTTTGAACCCTGAAATGATTCCTGGAGTTGTAGCAGCCATCTGAGAATATGAGATAACAAGCATGGGGTAAAAACAGAAGATGGAAAAACACAAAAGATAAAGCTTATGTTTTTCATGGCACCTGTATCAGTAAGAACATTCATTAGCTAGATATGCAGCAGTGACAACTTCAAAAACCCAGTGGCCAGTGAAGCCTCTGTTCCATCAGGCTGTGATGTGATATTTCACCAGTCTCTGTGGTGGGCAGAAGGGAACATGCCAGAAACACTAACTCTTAAAAGCTTCTGCCCAGAAATAACACAGGCCGTATCTGCTCAGGGAAGGTTCATACTCCCTGGATCGCTTCCCAACTTAACAAAATACATGAAAGTCTTTGTCTTAGGCGCTGTGTTCCAACAAACCTAGACTAAGATAAGCATGTTTAGGATTCCAAATTTTCTTCCTTGAAACAATTTGAAGTCCTTGAAGAATTTTGATCAGGAAAGTGAACTAATCATATCTGCAAGCAAGAAAATTCATTTTTATAATAGTGTAAAAGAAGAATTACAGAAGTCAAGGCTGATATTATAAAAGCCAGTCAGCAGATAACTCCAATAAGTGAGATAACAATGAGCGATTCAACTACAGTAATGAAAATGGGGAAGGAATAAAACAGAATGAAAGAGAAATAGGGATTGTAAAATGATTATGAAAATTTTACAAAGACTGTGAAGTAAGGGAGGTAAGCTTTTGCTGTCATGTGTCCTGCAGGTGCTATAACAGCCATGGGGAAAATATTGCCCATTTTATTGTTGGCATACAGTGACACACTGTCCACCACTGCTCAAAGAGTAGTGACATGAAATCCAGAAAGACTGTGGCACCTGCCTCTCAAGAAATTCCATAATATTAGTACCCATTTTTCTGGGATGCTTACAACTGAGACTTCTCAGAGATAAACTAAGAGCTCTAGAAAAAACTTCTAAATTTGGGAATCTATAATAAGACTATACTCCTAGCAATTTTTAAAGTACTTTTCCTATTAAGTAATTTTTTAATCTGTTCACTTTTTCAATGACGTATTTTATATGAGGAATATGATTTCCAGTTTTATTTCACTTGCTAAGGAATTGGGAAGTGATTGATTATGTTTTAAGGGTAACCCTATATATGGAGATTGCCATGTGCAAGTAAGGTTTGCAAGCTCAAAATGCCTGACTTTCAAAAGATGTCCAATCAAGAAGGACATGATAAATGTACAAGCAAAGCCACTGAGTCACTGGGCAAGAGAAGAAAAGTGGCAGAAGAACATAAGCTAACAAGTAACGGCAGCTCATTAAATCTGACTGAGATCAATAAGTGATATCCCTTCTATTCACCCACACTGAGCAAAGGTACATTGAGATGAACGAAAACCTCTTTGGATTGACATAACAGGAAAAATATGCTAACTGGAACTTTTAATGTGAATGAATGTTGACTATTTCTTGTTAATAATCTCATTTCATTTTGGTAGGAATAGCCAAATCTCAAAATAATATTGAAAAGTCTGACAAGAAAACTCAATTATAAAATGTGGGAAAACATAGGGAAATTTTAGTGATGGATACAGTGCAATGCTAGCTGACCTTTACATTCCATAATTATATTGAATTAATAGCCTCGGTGCTAATGGTAATTACTTAAAATGGCATAGTGAAAGGCCATTATGTTACATAAAATCTCCATGGAAATGGAAACCCACTAGTTTGTCTTTTTAAAGGGCATTAATTTGTCATTGTAAATACATTCAGATTTAATAAACTCTGACTTTGTGTTGATAAGTCTCCATACCAAGATATCTATTTTTCTGCTACCAACACAAATCCCTCTACTGAGCTCCTGACTTGATCTTTAGGGTCAATAACCAATCCTGAATTATACACCACAACTAAATATGAGATGGTGTGTTTCATATCTGAGCTAGAAGTCTGGAAAATACTGACTGTAAGCCAAATCTACAAACTGTTTTTGCAAATTAAGTTTTATTGAAACACAGCCACACCCACTGTTAGTGTATCTATGGCTGCTTTCACACTACAAAGGTAAAGCAATTGTGACAGAGAGCATAAAGCACACAAAATCTAAAATATCTATCTTCGGCCCTTTACAGAAAAAGTTTGACTACCTCTAAACTATACTAATCATTTAAAATGATTACCCTCACTTGTGATCATTAGAGTAGCTACCAAGAATGGTAGCAGCATTTTGGCAATATACAAAATGCTCTTTTCTTGAATTCTAAGACTCTTGTCAAACCTGCAGATTTGAACATAAATAAGAGGTATCTATCCTTGAGAAGGGGAAAGTTAGAACCTCTACTATCTGAAACATCATTTTGGGAAAATGACCATGTTTATTCCCCCAAATTCCTATTTTTTTCCTCCTTACTTTACCCACTTTTCTGCTTATCCTTCCACCAGCAATACCATTTATGGCAGAGCATATTGTGAGAAAAGAAGCAGTTTCTTCAGAGTATGGATTTTAAAACATATAGCTACTCATATAAAAATTAAACCAACCTATCCAAAGGAAGAACAATTCCATTAAATCTTTTGTACCTCCCATACAGAGAAAATTTCAATGAAATTACCATGTATATAAGTGCCAGTAGCCAAAAGGTGATAAGGATTTCTGGAGAACAAATTGTAGCATCAACCTGATAGAGGAATTATGGGTCTCTGTGGGGATTGCTGGGAAGAAATAAATCCTACTTTTTTCACTACAGAGATAGCCAGAAGAAATAACTATTTCCACCTCTTACAGTGTGGAAAAGAAATCACCAAAGTCACAGTGACTTTAAATAGGGCTGGTATGAAACTGGGAATCTGCATTTTAAACCAATTAACCAAGTTCCAATGCAGGTAATTTTTGAGCCACACCTTGAGAAACACAATGTTTACTTTCTCCATGGTTATTATACATTTTGCACACACTCCCCCTACCTGACACTAATCACTTTTTAAATTATGAAAACAATACATACAGGGCTCCTGAGTGGTTCAGTCAGTTGAAAGGCCGACTCTTCGTTTTGGCTCAGGTCATGATCTCAGGTTTCTGGGATCCAGCCCCGCCTTGGGCTCTGTGTTCAGTGGGGAGTCTGCTTCTCTCTCTTTCCCTCTGCCCTTCCCCCTGCTCACGTGCTCTCTCTAAAATAAATAAATAAATCTTTATTTTAAAAAACAATATACACATATATAAGAAAAAGAAAATTCATTTTTAAAAGACTTGATAAGATAAAGGGGATTTTTTTTTAAGACAATATAAAGTGACAATATATTGTCACTCCCCCTGTTTGTGTTCCCTCTCTCGCTGGCTATCTCTCTCTGTCAAATAAATAAATAAAATCTTTAAAAAAATAAAAATAAAAAATAAAGACAGTATATTTTAAATGACTAAGAAATAAAATGTTGGTAGGTTTAAGCATTGCAAATCTCTTCTCCCATTGTGTCATTTATTAACTTTGTTTATGGTGTCCTTTTTTTTTTTTTAGTTTTTATTTAAATTACAGTTAGTTAACATAACAAATATTTTATTTGGATGTAAGTCATCAATTTCTTTGCCTTCTAGTTTATGCTTTGAAAATTTAAGGAGTTTTTCTTTATAATATAGGAGACTACTTTTTTCTATTAACTCTTATTGTTTTACCTTTCACAATTAGATTTAACCCAAATAGAGATTCCTCTTGTGTGAATGAATTTTTTATAGAGAGTTAGGCAGTGTCTTTGTAACACATATATTTCTCATTGATTTGTGGTGCTATCATTAACGTGTGTGTGTCCACAAATTACCTAGATATACAGAAGAATTCAATCCAGATCAAATAAAAATAATGGAAGAATAAGGGAAAAGAAGTTTTGTCCTAGGATTAACAAGGAGAAAATCAAGGAATAACACTCATAAAATGCAAAAAGAAGTTATGAAATATGCAGTTAGGAATGACCATAAGAAATAGATCTGAAAAGAACTAATTAAAAATCATTGATTAAAATGAATAATAATCATTAACTTTTTGAAAAAAATTAAAAATATATTAAGAACCATCAAAATAATATTTTTAAATGAAAGAGACTAACATTTAACACAACCAAAACAATATGAAAATTAAAGAAGAGGTTAATTAAAGAGTAAAAAGGCAAAACAGAAAAACAGAAGGTGGGGGGAAATCAGAGAGAAATGCCCTAAGGGAGAGATTTCTTAAGCTCCTAGGGAATCCCCTAGAGCATTTAGCAGCCCAGATCTTTTGCTTCAATTTTCTTTCTCACTTGGAAGCTCACAACCTATCCCAATATCCAAATTTCCTATTTAAGTACGAGGCAAGCTCACCATCTGTCCACACTTGCTAAAACACCAATCCTCCCCACCTACTGCGTGTGCACAAGCACACGCTCACACACACACACCGTAACAAACACATTCATCATAGGAGCTTCCTTATCACGTGTTTTCTGAGTTACTCGAGGTTCTCCTGATTGTGAGAAGAGCAGGTGCTGAGTTAGAAAAATTTCAGGACTAGGATCTTCTGCAAGTCACTGTAATTTTTTGAACTTTATACCTTTCGTGGTTCTTGGCTCAGCCTGGCACGTCAAGAAGACTGAGGAAAGTGACTATGAAGTAAAATATGCATTTGTTTGGAACTCCTGGGTACCAGTAGCCAGCAGGTTGTTGGAAATGTTTGCCTTGATGGGATGCTAGTTGCTTGGGCATTCCTGATTCAGCTGCCTTTCCCCAAAGTGTGGAATTGGTCACTCTCTTCTCTGTTCCATTATGGCATTTTTTTGTTCTCCTAATGTAGTCCTTAAGAAACACTGTAGGAGAGTGTTTGTTTCCATGTCGGTCTTTCTCTCTAGGCTCTGAGATAGTAATGAGCAGGAATTGTATCTTTTTCATCTTTACTTCCCCCGCACCTATGATGAATACATAGAAATTCTTTATGATTTTTGATAAAAGAATAAATTCAAGAATCTCTAAAATGCTTCCTGTGTAGTTCACTACAGCTTAAAGCTATGGAATTCACATGGGAACAATTATTGAGAAGAAATTGCAGAAAAAAATAAAACATCAAAGAGTATCCCTAGGAGGGAGCCACATTTAAAGCACAAGAGAAAGAAGCACAATCTGAAAGGACATAAAAAGAGAAATGGGAAGGTTATTGTAATAAAAATCATGAGATCTTCAGGCTTCCAGATGGGAGGAAGTGATTAATGATGTCAGTCAAAGACGTGGAAATTAGAAAGAAGACAGTGAAATCAGATGGTTGCGTGTGATTCCACTACTTAGATTCATGCTTCATCCTTGAGATACAGTTATCTAGAGTCAGTAGAAATCTATTTAATGCAGTGTTCTACACTAAACAATGGATGCTTATATCACTGCTTTAGAAAAGGTATAATCTCCTCTGATAGAATGAATATATATATATATATTTTTTTTCCTATAAAAATCAAAACCCACATACTTCTCAATAAATACCTAGGAGAGCACTAAATGCAATGGAAACTGAGTAAATTGCTTTTATGGTGATTAATACAGTCACCAGAAAACAATTTCAATTTTGTCCATAATAGGTATGAAAGAATGTCCTTTTTATTAAAGCCATAGCAATTTCTCAAGTGGGGAAATATTCAAACTTTACCCATGTTCACCCTATAATGACTTCATAAATGTTCTTTCCTTTTTTCTTTCTTTTATCGTTTCTTGTGAAGACAATTTTCCATAATTTATAGTTTTAAAATATTATGTTAAAAGTATTCTGATGAATAAGACTCCTGGTGGCAGCAATATCTTTAGTGCTGATTCACTTTTATTTTTAAATTAAGGGTTGTTCTTCCTTCAAATTATTGGTGTTAAGACATTAACGATAATGTTGACTTTCATGATCTGTAAAGTCTTGCCACATACTGGGCATGGCACCAAACATTAAGATGAAACACTATTCCTCAATAGCTTTTAGTACAATCTGTGGTTCTAATCCTAGTCTTTTTGGGGGGAAGGAGGAGGGTGAATGGAGAAAGTCATGATTGAAATTAAGCACAAAGTAGCAAAGTTTAAAAGCCAAATGATTCCAAATTGAATGTATTTTTATTTGTTTCAAATTGTTGATATTAAATTAATAATACTACTCCTGTGGCACTAAAGATACATTTTAAATTATCATTTCTGATACACAACAAAATAAAGTATCACATTCTAAAGAAACACATTTCTGGATATATAAACATGGGTTATGAACTGTGGAATAAAAGAAGGATAAGGAAAAGAGAATTTATGGTGCCTATACAAAGTCAAATACTGACTTTCTCTCAAGAGGTAAATGTATCACCATTTTCAAAAAATCATTTAAATACTTCAATTTGAAAATTGTATTAATGTAACAAATTAAGAAAAAATAACCGGAATCTTTATGATTACTGGTAGAGATTATATTGTCTATATGGTAAACAGACATTATACTTTTACAAGTAAAGCAAACTAATGAAATTTTTTGTTCCAAAATGATTAAAACACAGAACATGAAATACCCGAAGTGTTTACTAGATGTCCATAAAAAACTCTTGTAAGCAGAATAGAGTGACTCATTCCAATTATTCTAAGAAACCAAGGTTTTATTCAGTATCACCATTTGAAAAATAGACAGTTATCTTACAGGGAGACACAGATCTCCATATATCAGGTTTAAAAGGTCCAAGGATTAACTAGCAATACACATAAATACCAAGAACTGAGGGACACAGAAGAAATGGCAAGGAGCACTTTTGGAGGAAAATAGTGACGCAGAGGAACTGAAAGAGCTAAATAACACCTATATAGAAAAAAATCTAACAGAAACCAAGAAACCAAACAACACTGATGCTGAAATCCACAAGAAATAAAGAATATAGTTAACCCTGATACAAGACTCTTCTTGATACTTTCTACTTCCCATGAAATGAGTGATTCATTTAACAAATATTTTAAATTCACAAATAGGATCCAAGGAGTGTCAGGGACTAAATGTTCGTGTTCCCCCTAACCCCCAATGTGATGGTATTAAGAGGTGGGACCTTTGGGAGATGATTAGGTCATGAAGGTGGAGCTCTTGTGCATGGGATTAGTGCCGTTATAAGAAAAGACACAAACACCAGAGAGCTTTCTCCCTCTTTCTCCCTCCCTCACTCCCCCACTCTTAATGCCAACACATTGAGAGGGATCTAGCCATAGTTACTAAATCACCCAAAACAGTCTTGCAGAGCATATTTTATGAACTACTGATTCTTCACTGACTTTTAGTGAACAAACTGAAAATATAACAGCATACTTCAAAAGGCCATATTTCTTTAGATATTATTTATAAATTTAAAAATTGGCAGCTAACATGTGGGCTCCTTGAGAAGTATTGCATACTATTTAAGAACCCTAGACTCTGAAGCCAGACTGCCTGGTTTATTGATTCCTTCACTTACTATCTATTAGGGCCTGGGCAAGGTCCCACATCTTTTGAGTACTTCTAGGTGCAAGGACTATTCTGTTCTCTATTAATCAACCAATTATAAGAGAAGAGGCAGTTGAGTTGCAGAAAATGAAATAATTTGCCCAAGGACACCCAGCTGAGTAAATGCAAAGCTGGAATTCCAAGCAAAACCACCTAACTCTGAACCCAAACTTGATTTAAACTCTACACTGTAACTTTCATTTTAGTACTTTGGATACAGTAATTATTTAGAAATGGGCAATTATACTTTTTTGGGGCCAGCAACCCATTTTCTTTAAATAGAAGGGGGTCTGCTTGAAGGGGCATAACCCTCTCTGTGGGGGATGTTTTTATACCTATACCCTAACAGCTTTATTAGAAGAAAGGTTTGCTGGAGAAAATGCTAGTTTGGTATCAAAATAAGTGATTAACTCTCATCTCAACAGATTATTAATTAAAACTGCAAGGCAATGTTCTATTGGTCTCTTTAAATCCACCACAATTAATAAATCTCCTCTCCTATCATGAAACCTACATGTGCATCCCATGTGCACAAGATGAGACACTAACTTGAAGCTATCTGATGGGATCTCTTCCTCTTCTTGACTCCATTCTATGTGTACATAGAATTTGCACATGTTCCATCCTCCTTCTCTCCTAAACAAGTGAACATCTATTCCTCCTCCTGTCCCAGGCCTCTTCCTCCACCAGCATTCTGGCTCCTACACCATCCCGTTTACTCAGAAAACCCACATATTGATTATGCCGTTTCCTTCTTGTGTTCTTAAGCATGCTCAAATTTCAATAATCTTCCCTCTAACCTCACAGCCTTTTTCTAATTAGCACTTTTCTTCCTCCCCACCCTTAAGAGCCAAACTTCTTGAGAGTGTTGCCTGTATTTTTATCTGTATTTCCACCCTACTACTCACTCTTCAGTCAGGATTCCATTAATAACATGCCATGGAAACAGCTCTTCTTAAGTTGTTGATAATCTACAAATGGCTAAATTGAGTCCTGTCTTACTAGATAGGTCAGCAGCATTTCACACATCTTATTTATTCATTATCATTATTTATTTATTTGAGAGACAGAGAGAGAGAGAGAGTGAGGGGGAAGGGCAGAGGGAGAGAGAGAATCTCAAGCAGACTCCCCGCTGAGTACAGAGCCTCACACGAGTCTCAGTCTCACAACACTGAGATCATGACCTGAGCCGAAATCAAGAGTCAGAAGCTCAAATGACTGAGCCACCCAGGTGCCCCTCACACACCCTGTTTCTGAAACACAAATTTCAGTCTCCAGCAGGGAGCTTTCCTTAACTTCTATATCAATATACACAACTGCCTAGCTGATGTCCCTGCTGCTGTCTCAAAGGCACAACAAGCTGAACTCATGCTTCCTCCAAACCCATCCCATTGTAATTTTCTCTATTTCAGTGAATGGCTCAATGATCCATAGGTTTGCAAGTTATTAACCCATGAGTCCCTCTTCAAACCTCCCTCTCCTTCACCCCACCCCAATTTTCCACTGCTACTAATTTTATCTCCTAAATATCTAGTTCATCCATATACATGGTATATGCCATATATTATGAAACATCCCCAGCAGGGTATGGGACATCACCCTACAATCAAACACATTAATATTTTTGCAGTGAAACATTAATTAATATGTCACTAAATGGGATAGATAATAACTATAAATAGCTTCGTGTCAGTTCATTTCAGGCTTTGCTGCCATTTGAATTCAGTTAGGTCAGCTTTTCCATCAAGTGTACTATAAATTAGCACTTTCACCTATCAGAGCTGAATATCAAAACTGCGGCTAAGCAATTGTGAATCTGTGCAGCCATTTATCAAGAAGTAATGTAGATAGTGGCTAAGAGCACAGACACTGAAGCCAGACTGTCTGGGTTCAATTTCATCTCCACTACAAAGCAGACCTCAGACAAGAGACCTAACTTTCCTGTGCCTTCGCTTCCTCATCTGTAAAATAGAATAACAAATTACCTGCCTCATAGGACTGCTATGGAGATTAAATAAGCTAATCCATGTAAAATTCTTTAAATAGTGTTTAATTCAAAGTAAGCACTCAATGAATATTAGCCTCCAGAAAGTTTTTACTATTACAAACAGTGCTATAGTGTTCAATGTGCTTGTATGTATGCACCATGAATACTTCCTAGAAGGAGGATTATTTGGTCAAAGGAAATGTCATTTAAAATTTAGATAAATAGTAGAAAATGTCCTCCTCTAAATTTTCAACAATTAATAATTAACAATTACCCCCAAAATGGTATATGAGCTCACCATCCTTCCAATATCCTCAAAGCACTTGGTCAATTTAACCAAATTTTGGACATCTCAAAGGTGAAAAAATATCTCATTGTTTTTATGATTCCTTTAACCACAGGAGATTCCTTTAAAATTCCTTTAATTATGAGGAAAGGGCATATTTCATATATTTAATGGCTTTCTGTGTCTCTCTATTTTTCCATCTTCTGCTCATTTTTATTTTTATTTTTTATGTCATGACTATATTTATTTGGTGTCTATTCTGCTCATTTTTAATTGTGACATTCCTGACACTTCTTTCTTTCATTGAGATATAATTGACATATAATATTATTTTATTTTCAGGTGATTTGGTACATAATGATAACATAATGGCATAACATAATGATCACCACAATCCGTATATGCTGCAGAATTACCACCACAATCGCTAAACCAAGAAACTGAGGTTTCACAATATTTAAAAACTCTTACTAAAGAAATAATAGAAACTAAGGGGTTTCTTTCATATCCATATGTATGTAAGTATGTGTGTGTATTTACATATAAAATATTTTTAGTATGTCATATGTCACCCATGTGAGTTGTCCCATACCTCACTAGAATGAGCCTGCCTTAGAAGCCCTGCCATGCTCAGTCACTAAGCAGGAGCAGCCAGCAGGAAGCACGGTCTCAGCACCAACACAGTGTAGACTCTACAGGTAGCAGCCAGGGCCATCAGCCAGCTATGTTCCATACATGAGATCTCTGCAGTATATTCTAGAGCTACCACAGTCCACCTTTGTATCTTGCAGATCTGCTTCTCCATGAAGGCTCCTATGGGTCTCTCTCTCTGAGAAACGTTGAGTGGAATAAACTAGACCTTCATCATCGTAGTTTGGCATCGGGCCACAAATGGCACTCATCCTTGTCCTCTTCCACTTTCCATTCAACATTCCCAGTACCTTCACCTATTATCTCAGGAGGTGTGGGTGCCTTGCCTGGTAGTGTGACCCAGGATCTGCTTCCTGAGGGGTGTGACCCCTTACCAGTCATGCTTTTTTCAGGTCACGCTGCTACTACATGTCCTTTCATGGTAACATTGTGTCAAAGGAGTACCAGCAGGTGCCCAAGGCTCACCTGACGGCCATACACATTCTTTCCTATCCCATTGTACAAAAGTGTCCTACATCTTCCACTGCTCAGTGTTGTTAACCCCTGCCATGATGGTGTTCCCTTGCCTCTGGTCTCTGGGCATAAGAAGTCCAAAGTGCCCTTGACAGCAGATGAAGCTTGCAGTTCAATGAAACCCTTGTTGTGTCCCCTGCAAGAATATGCCTGATTTGGGGACTAAGATCTTCAAGAACCCTGGAGTTATAGGGACAGGAAGTACAAAGTCCCCCAATGGGCCACTGGAAATGGTGGCCTTTATTCCAGGACCCAAGTATTCTTACCAGGGACACAGCACCATATGGAGGTTTAATATATGTATTGTATCCTGAAAGATGGTACCCCATTCTTTCAGAGTGTTCCTTCTGAAACTGTGCCTTTGGAAGGGTATTCTAGCTGCTTCTGCATGGTGTAATATATGACACAAACTGTATATCCCATGGACCTATTCCTCCACTTCACTGCAAAGTGGGTCCCTGGTCAGACACCATGTTGTGTGGGATTCAGTGCCTATGGATTATCCCATAGCTCTAGTGCTGGCTGAGGCCCTGCAGGCAAGAAGGGCAATTTATACCCAGAACATGTATCTATCCCTATAAAGGCAAACTGCTGGCTATTCTAGGACAAAAGGGCCTAATGTAGAGGGTTGCCACGAGGTGATTTGTTGGTTTCCTTTTAGAATCATGTCATAATGGGGGCTCAGCATTGGTCCTCAATTCTTCCAAGCTTCTAAGAGCCACATTATCAGTGAGTTTGTCTCATCCCCTATAGTCTGGACAAGAGACTTGTCCAGAGCTAGCACCACCAAATAAATGAATTCCTGCTGGTTCTATAGATTCCAGCTCCTTGACAAATCACCCTGGAAATCCAATCCCAGGCATAATACTCTGGCTCCTGCCAGTACATTTCAACTAAGCCTTATAATGCCTTTGGTATATAGTTTCTTCCTTATGAGGCCCACCAGCTGGGATTTGCTGGGATTTAACTTTAATTAGCCTGGAAGCCAGGAGAGTAACTAGGAACCATTCCTAAAGGGATTACTTGTCACCTTACCAGTGGCCTCTACAGAGTCTTCTAGCAAAGGGTGGACTATTGTTCAAACTACGAGAATTGTAGAGAATGTGCAAAGCTAACCCTCTTAGGAGTATTAACCTAAATCTTGAATGCTATGTTTCAGGGTTCCAGGGTTCCAATGCGGAAACTGAACTTAGCATAACAGGCCTGTCTTAGATGATGAGCATTCAAATGTGTCTGGAGCTCTGTGACTCTCAAATCTTCATTTTGTTGTACATCTGTCTTTGATCTACTCAGAAGATGTAACTCTTTGTAAGCTACCAAAGAGAACCCCTTGTTCCCACACTTAGCTTTTACCAGCTCTCAGTTTCTCATTATACCCTGGCAGGATGGCAACACCACCTTGTACTAAAAATCCAATGCTGTCATCGTCGTAAACTTCGCCCCCGTATCTCTCAAGCGTATGAATCATCACACCCCTGTGAAGGCATTTCCCTGTACTGGAATGGTTTTACCAGGTTACCACTGGTAGAACATTTAGTAGTTGGGCCAGCAAGTTGTGCCAGGATCGATTTGCTTAGGGTAGCATCTTCTTTGCTTAGTGAGCTAGTCCCACATCCTCATCCTACCACCTGTTTTCTTGAACCACTCCCATAACCACTCTTAGGGCCACTGAAAAGCATATGCCAATATGAGATCATACATGCAAGAGATTTTTCTGGGGAGGGAGTCTTCAGACCATAACTCCTATGAAAGGAGGTAGGGAAGTAAGAAGGTTCGGGTAGGAGTCATCATTGACAACAGCACAGTTACAAGAAAGATTGAACCAAGCCAATGGGGAATTCTTGATCCAAAAACATATAGGAGGAGTCCAACATCTCTCAAGAATGGGTTTGTTGTAGTACCTTCCCCTTGCTCAGTCACTGGCCGAGAGCATCTCACAAGAAGCAGGGCCTCAGCACAAAGCCGGTGTTGGATCCATTGGGACAGCAGATGAAGCCATCTCCTTTCAATTCTGCTCCCTGCAGCTGGAGACCTAAGCAGCCAACTTCCATGACTGCCACATCTGTAATTCTACTCTACTACAGTCTACGAAAAGTTTAAGATGCCTAATTTTAAAAAAATAGATAAACAAGTATGCTTAATTGAATCTTAATTTTAAGACAGGACTATAGGTCATCAGACTTAAAGCACAACTTCATATCTCTCCTTCAGAACAGATGTTCTGTGTTTCATGGCAGTAATTTTTCTTTCCTCTGAATACATTTGATCATGATTATGTTTTGAATTATGGAAGTTAACCATAGCTTAATTATAAGATGAATGGATATTTACTGTACATGTTAGGACTCAGGACATGTTATGAAAGAACAAAAAGTTTTCTAATACAAAAAGGGAATTTGTTATATTGATTTTCTAACAATGGTAGAAGTCTGCAAGATCCACTGAAGGCTTTCTTTATGTTGATCCCTCACCAAACCCAGATCAGGGTTGATCACTGAGCACTAATTGATTGCCTTATTGAATTAATGTATCGAAGTGAAATTTGTATTTGAATTTTGAATGGATGCATTACCAAATTTTTCTATATTCCCAATTCTTTTCAGTTTCAGAAGTAGCTTATCCTATATACTTAAATGGCATAGGAAGTACTATTTATAACAGCTGTTGTTTTTCCTATTAATGCTTTTTAAATAGGCTTCTGTTTCTAGATTGACAACCTCCATTACAGCTCAGGTTGTGGGGGATCTGAATATAAAAGGAACTCTGGTGGATAATTAGCATACTATACTACCTCTGGGAAGAAGGTATATTTTTGATAAACACTTCTAAGTACAGGTGGTATATGCTTAGTACTTATTTTCTGCTGAACTTAAAATTAACTCATGTCATGGGAAGCACAGCTATTGAGGATTTTTGTTTTGTCAGATACCTACTTTCGAACTTAACAGTCCTTTGTAACCTTAGATGCTCACTTACTCATAATGGAAAAAGCTACTTTATTTAAGATCCAGTGACCAGAAATATAGAGGGAAACTACATCTTTTTGGTTGACCCTTGGAGCTAATGCACATGCAGGAAACACTACTGGTGCCCACCCTGAGGCCCTGTGCCCATCCTGCAGCAGCTGTGAGTGCTGTCTGCTCAGGGTTTCCAGCTGCGCCCTTCTCTGGAAACCTGTCCTCAACCAATGGGAACAGACTTACCCTGAGAGTTGCACTTTGCCTCCCTACTTCCCACCCACCCCCAATGGAAAACCCACAGATGCAGGGGTTCAAACTTCTAGTCTCCTTTCCTCAAAGCAGACAATCTCTGTGCTGCATTTCATGCCCCATAACTACCTCAATAAATCACTTGCCCATCTCCTACTGCATCTAGGGAACCAGAGCTAATACAGCACACAAGACGATAATTTAAATAATTCCATAAGCTTTACATATGATTCACACTTTCTTTTAAATAACATAGTAAATTTACCAGCAAAACAGTCCTAGAAAATAAAAAAAAACTCAGATTGTAGAAAAAGAGGAGAGAAAAAATGGAAACCATTGCAGGTAAATTTACCAGCAGGCCGTGGCCAATGCGCTGCTGCTCCTGAAATCTGAAGACAAACAAACAAACAAAAACCCAAATTAAATAAAAGCATTTCCATTTTCCCTCTACCTGTGAAGAAAAGATTTGGTTAAATACCCACACAACCCAGACTGCAGTCATCTTATCTTCAATACAAAGTGAACAACTTTCCGTATGGATCACCAGGTGGTAAAAGGAAGACGTCAGTCATTGGAAAGACACATTGATTCAACAAATACAATGGTAGAAGAATGAAAGTAAACTTCTTTTACAAAATGAAGTTGCAGCAAGAATAAGAGACAATTATTCAAAGTTCCAACTTATCAAAAAGATACGGGAAACACTCAAACTAGGAAATAATGAAAGTAGAGCATTCTAAACTCAGGAAAATTTATTTTCAACATGAAAAGCATGGTTCCTAATTCTAAATCTAAATTGAGACACTCCCCCTCTGTCCAATCATGAGAAATGTATTAATCATGTCTTTTGATTTCATATTTTTGATGCTTTGACATTTGGGGGTCTAGCTGACCCTCGAGGGCAACCCTTCCAGGGCTGGTCAATTCCTAGAGATAAATAAAGCACTCACCTCCTAGTGCACCTTTCATATGAAAACTAACCAATCCAGAGCTCATATCCCCACCACCTCCTTTATCAGATTTTCACACTCTGGACCACCAACCGACCATCTGCCTACTCATCCCAGGGCCAGGCACCAGAAAACTGGTCCCTATGCCCCAGAGTCCACTGCCCCAGAGACAGTCCCTATGCCCCAGAGTCCACTGAAATTATTCAAAATAACCAATCCTCAGCCTGCTTCCCCTGAATCCCCTGTTCCTTTCCACAGAAACCACAATAAATTCTCCTGCCCATGTTTCTCCCCAACCCCCACTTCTTGGACTTGCTTCTCCTGCCTCCTGACCAACTGGTGCTTCCTGCGTCGTGTAGCCAGCACTCCCTGGCATGCTGCACATTCTATTTCCAGGAATCTAATAATAAACCTCTTCCTTCATAGCAGTCATTTCCATGTCTGCATGTCTTACCACACCTGATTCAAACAAACCCCGACTACATGTAAAACAAGAAATCATCAGCAAAATCCAAATTGCGGGACATTCTGCAAACTACTCTTCTACAAAGTACTCTTCAAAACTGCCATGGTCACAAAAGACAAGTAAAAACCAGCAAATTGTCACAGATTTGAGGTGCCTTAAGAGACATAACAACTAAATGTAATGCAGTATCCTGAACTGAACCTTGGAACAGAAAAAGAACATTAGTTTAAAAACTGGAGAAATTCAAATTAAGTCTATACCTACTTAATAGTATTTTAGCGATGTTAACTTTTTAGTTTTGATAAATGTACTATGGCTATGTAAGCTGTTAACATTAGTGGAAACTCAGTGAAGGCTGTACAGGAACTCTCTGTTACTATCTTTGCAGCACTTCTATAATCTAAAATTATTTTAAAATGAAACGACTGAAATAAAAAAGCTAAAAAAAACCCGAAACCCTAAATTAAGTCAATGAACATCTTGGATGAGATAGAAAATGAAATTACTGACAGAAGATAAGCCAGAATGATTCACTCAGAGGTCAAAAGAAAATATGCAATATTAAAATAAGCAAAAAGTAAAAAGACAAAAAAAAAAGCATACAAAAAGATAAATTCACAATATTAATTACAAAAGGAGAGGTATGACAGAAAAAATGGAAATTATAACAGAGGAGGTACTTGAATTTCAAGTAACGTGTGTAATTACCAAGGAAAATTAATAAAAAGAAATACACTGGAGAAAAAAATTTAATTCTAAGAGCAAGGAAAATCTTTGCATCCAGGAAAAACATAATAGAACAAAAGTCAGACTGACATCAGATTTCCAAACTACAGCACTAAATGCCAATGACCAAAGATTTTTAATGGAAAAGTTCATGGACTAAGAATTCCACACCAAACAGTTATGGTAGGTGTTAATAATTATAAATACATATAATATATATATATCTAATACATTCAATATATATAATATTTTGTATACATGATACATGCAAAATGTAATTTCTTTATGTAATCAGAAGTCTTTGAAATGTGTATTTTATACTTATAGTACATCTCAGTTCAGATTAGCCATATTTCAAGTGCTTAATAACCACATGGGACTAGTGGCCACCATGTTAGCCCACAGAATGCAACATAAGAAACTATCATGATGACCTTCAAGTGAGAAACACTTCCTAAGCAGACTCCAAAATAACTAATCACAATAGAAAGCTACTTAAATTACATTTAAATTATTAATTTTTGTTCATCAAAATTCACCATAAGAGAGTTAAAAGATAAGTCATGGAGTGGGAGAAAGTATATGAAACACTTACGATCAAGTGTTTCCCAGACTACATAAAGAACCCACAAATCAGTAAGAAAAACAAACAAAAAAATATAATCTCTCAATACAAAAGAAAAAGTCAAGATTGAAAAGGACTGTATTAGGGCTGCCATTAACAAAATACTACAGGCTGTACAGATTAAAAAACAGAAATTTATTTTCTCACAATCCTGGAGGCTGGGAAGTTTAAGATCAGGGTGTTGGCCAATTCTATTCCTGGTAGGGGCTCTTTTCCTGGCTTGCTGACAGTTGCCTTCTCAGGGTAGAGAAAATGAGAATGAAAGAGAGAGGAAGAACATGCACGAGTTTGAGCTAATTAACATATCATCTCCTCACATAGCTCACTTTTGTCTCTTCCTATAAAGACATTAATCCCATTGGACTAAGGCCTACCTTTATGACCTCATCTAACCTTGATTACCTCCATAAAGGCCCTGCATTCTCCAAATGCAGTCACACTGGGGTTGGAACTTAAACAGATGAATTTGAGGGGATACAATTTGGTCTACAGCATTCTGACCCTGGAGCCTCAAAATTCATGTTCTTCTCACATGCAAATACATTCATTCCATCCTAACAGCTCCCAAATTCTTAACTCATTCCAGCATCAACCCTCAAGTTAAATCAGTCTTGTCTCAGTATCATGTAAATCAGATATGGATGAGTTGTGTAATTCCTCCTAAGGCAATATGCCTCTACACTATGAACCCGGGAAACCAGACAAGCTATGTGTTTCCAAAATATGATGGTGAGACAGGCACAGGATAGATATGTCCGTTCCAATAGGGAGAAATAAGAACAAAGAGAGGGTGACAGGTCCCAAACAATTCCAGAACCCAGCCAATTCCATTAGAATGGAATGGGGCCCTGAAGGTAAGCTGTGGACAGAGGCTAGTTTGTCACTTCCAGTACAAAATGATTCCTTGGTTATGATTCAGAAAACAAGGAATTCAATGCAGAATTACATCAGAAGTACATCATGGGTCAGAAGGTTGCAGAGTATATTCATTACCTAATGGAAGAACTTGCAGATGCTTACAAGAAACAATTCTCTCAATAAATAAAGAACAACGCAGCTCCAGACATAGGGGAGGAGATGTAGAAAAAAGTACAGGCTACTATACAAGAGAATCCAGTCTATGAGAAGAAGCCTAAGAAAGATACTAAAAAACAGAGGTGGGGGGCACCAGGGTGGCTCAGTTGGTTTAGCGTCTGCCTTCTGCTCAGGTCATGATCCCAGAGTCCTGGGATCGAGCCCCGTATCAGGCTCAGTGGGGAGTCTGCTTCTCCTTCTGCTCTTCATTCCTCTTTGTGCTCTCTCTCTCTTTCAAATAAATAAATAAAATCTTAAAAACAAACAAACAGAAGTGGAATCATCCCAAATGAATCTTGACCAGAAGAAAGATTGAGTAGCTCAGAAGACAAACTTCCTCAGAGCTCTGGAGTGGGCTGCTAAAAGCTAAATAACTAAACACAAATTTCTATGAAGATTTTTCAGCTAAAGACAATAAATTTATTGAACAAGCAGCTTAAAAAAAAAATCAAATTCCATTAGATCTTAAGGCTTTAGAATAATCCCTTTGGCTCAATGTCCCGCCTTCTGGGCTCACCAGTATGGCAGCATCACCCCCATGGCTCTGTGGGGGCAGCACCGTGTCTTTGGCCAGTGGGGCGCTTTAGCCAATGTGAAAGCCCTGTCGGTAAGTCTTTCAGAAACAGAGGAAACAGCCAGCTCCCAGGGCCTGTGGTGAGTGGCAGCCCTGATGACCTCTGCATCACTCTGGGGGTCATTCGTCCCTTTCCCTCAAGAACAGGGCAGGCAAGTTCACAGACAAATAGCTATATGGTCCACTCCTGTAGAATCCAAGAAGTCTGACAGCTCTCCTTCACTCCATCCCGCTTTCTCTCTCCTCTTCAGTTCCAACTGGCAGCGTCTCCGCTGGTATAATTGCATCTCTATTTCTGGCTTCTGCTGGGATGGCTGAGTAAGTCCATGAGTCACACCCACGATGTCCTTATCAAATGGCTTCGTCCACACCTTTACTGTGTTCATCAGAACAAGCCTCCTTGGTTTCTGCAATATGGAGAGGCACAGAGAATTCTCTAAATCTTTACATTTGGTTGCTTTTTGCTCAACCATTCCGTCCTCAATTCATCTCTCTACTCCTGCTTTTTATTATAAGCAGTCAGAAGGACCCAGTCTATACCTTCAGCATTTTGCTCAAAAATCAACTCAGATAAATATCCAGTCTCATTGTTCCCAAGCTCTATCTTCCACAGAACAGTAGAAGACGTCAGTCAAGTTCTTTGCCACTTATGTCGCATGGATTGTCTTTCCTGCAGCTTCCCAGCCTGTTCCTCATTTCCTCTAAAAAGATGGAGGTTTTCTCTCCAGCTCTCCTCTTTTCTTTCTGAGCTCTCACCAGAATCACCATTAACATCCGTATTTCTACCAACAATCCCTTCATGACAATCTCGCTTTTTCTAGTGTGCACCTCAAAATCCACTTCCACATTTTTAGGTGTATTTGTTCTCTTGGCACCACTTCTCAGTACCAAAATATGTATTAGTCAGCTAAGGCTGTCCTATCAAACACCACAAATCAGGTAGCTTAAACAAAAGAAATTCATTTCCTCACAGTTCTAGAGGCTAGAAGCCCATGATCAAGGTGTCAGCTAATCCACTTTCTGATGAAACTGTCTCCCTGGCTTGTAGACTGCCACCTTTTTGTTGTGCCTTCATATGGCCTTTCCTCAGTGCATGTGGGCAGGGGGAGAGAGCCAGACAACTTCCCCGTCTCTTCTTGTAAGGACGCTAATCCATCAGATCAGGGCTCCACACTTATGACCTCATTTAACTTTACATCCATAAAGGTCCTATGTCCACATATAGTCACATCAGGGATTGAGGGTTCAATAGAGGAGCCCAGTCCATAACAAGGACACATCAAAATAGAATATCCAAATGGCAAATACGCATATGGAAATGTAATCAACATCCTTTATCTTCAGGGTGATATAAATAAAAATACAATGAATATTAATTATTATTTACCTAGCAAAATGCCTAAAATGAAAAGGACACATAATAACAAATACTGACGAAGATATGCAGCAACTGAAATTCTCCAACACTACAAGCAACTGGAATTCTCTTTATGGTATAAATTGTTACAACCACTTTGAAAAATATCTGGTATCATCTACTAAAGTTGAATTTATTCCATATACTCTGACCCAGAAATTCCACAATCATACATTTACCAAAAGATGTGAAAAATGTTCATAGCAACAATATTAACAATAGCCATATTTAGAAATAACTCAAATGCCCATTGACATAATAACATTTAAATTACTAAGGTATATTCATATAATAGCGTACTGCAGAGCAATGGAACTGATCAAATTACTTGTTATTAGATTACGTTTCCCAGAAACAGAGCCTGAGATGAGAATTCAAGTCCAATTCATTTATTTGGAAGTTGAGCTCAGGAAACATTACTAGAGAAGTGAGGAAATGAGACGGGAAAAGGAATGTAGCCAATAAAGGGACTACTGGCAAAGCAGTTAGCACTGTGAGTGGGTAAAGATTAATCCCCCAGCAGATCTCTAAGAATCAGTAAAAAATACATGCCCGAGAGTTATTCCACCCAACGAGTGAGGGAGCTTTTTAATGCACAAGCTTCTCTCAGTCATTGACAGAGATCTGCAGGAGAATTATTAATCTCTCTGGACTTCAGGCTCTCAGATGCCAAAAAAAGAGCCTTCAGGCAGGTGGCATTCTGCCTTCCTCACTACAACGGTAAGTCTTAGAGAAGGTGGGCAGAGTAGCAGTGACAGTCTGCCATACACACCAACACAGATGAATCTCACAAATATTATATGGAGAAAATCAAAGCCAGACACAAAAAAGTACATACTGCGTGTTTCCATTTATATAGCATTCAAAACCAGGCAAACGAACTGTGTTAGAAGTTAGGATAGCGGTTGCATTTGGGGAAGGAGAGAGGAGAGACTGGAAGAGGTCACAGAGTGACGTACAGACTTGGGGGTGCTTACATTGTTGTGGTTCACACTATGGCAATTCACTGAACTACACACTTATAATTCGTACGCATTTCTGTGTGTATGCCATTTCCTATTTAAAAGTTTGTTGTTTTTTTTAAATAGGAGAGGAGAGGAAATAAGGTCGGTCTTTCAATGCAGACTGCCCCTATAATGGCAGTCACCTTCAGGTGAGCATTTGTACCTCAAAATAATGTCTGGAAATGGAGCTCCCAATCAGTGCTTCTGGCTTGCTCATCAGAGATAAAGCATAGGAGGCAGAAGTACGACATTCAGTTCCTATCCAGTCCAAAAACTCAAAATATATTTTCTACTCGATGCTGCAGTGACTCCTGCACTGTAAACGAGAACAAGGAAACAAGGGGCTCCATCTTTCCGCTTAGACAGGTGACTCCTCTGTACAAATTGATGTGAATTTATTGTTTATTGAGTAATTATCATCTTTAAACTATGTGTATAATTTGTGAGACATGCACATCATCAGAGAAAAAAAGGTAGGAAAGACAGAGAGGTACAGGGAGATTTTTCTCCCAAGGTGCAATCTGCCCATCAAAAGTGCAACTGATTTGCTTAATTGTAAAGCTTTAATTCGTTCTGCTGGACACAATATCAATAAGGAAGCTAACGCTCTGGCTTTCCTAGCTGAAAGGAAGAGTGTTTCATCGCCTCACTTCCTACCTATAGAGATTAAGGCGTACTTATCACGATAGACATAAGCACCAGAAGGAGCAAGAGCATCATGGACATACACTGCTTAGTCACGTTCAACAGCCAATACCACACAAGCTGTTGCAATTTCTTGCTATGACAGGCTCCTTTGATTAATCTGATTTCAGTTTGTCACAGAGAACAAATTCTAACATAACCCTTGCACCACCCACCAAAGCTGAACTCATCTCCCAATAATAATAATGTGGAGAAAAGTCTTCATTTATTCTGAGTCAGAATGCCACAATTCTGGAGAACAAGGCCCTGGTACCCCTAAACATAAAGCAACGAATTGCAAATATCCTACCACATTCTCCTCACAAGTTCAAAAATCAGCGGATCAGCCTGGGGCTGTCACAAATTCCTGGAAAAATAATGGTTACCTTTGCAGTAATATGATTAAGAAGAAGAAGATAGCTGACAATTTCTGAGAATTTAGGAAGTGTTAGCCACTATTTTCAGTACTACACATGAAATAATTCAGTTAATCCTCACGACAACTGTGTGGAATTACCCCCATCTGACATAAAGGAAATGGTGGAGCAGAGATGCTCCATGACCCGTCAAAGGTCAGAGTGAGTGGCAGAGACAAGATCCATAGTAGATAATCCCTGCTCTTAACCATGACTTATGTTCTTTCAACTCCTCAGTTGAATTACTGTCACTGAAGTCACAATGCAAGCAAGCTTTGAAAAGAAAAAAAATATTTAATATAACTTCATGTCCTAGTCCTCTTATTCGGGGAAAAAAAAAAAAAAGCAAAAGGGGTAAGCAAAGACCTAGAGAAAGATAAAAGAGGGCTTCTTTCTGTCTCATTCTTTGTACAATTTTCACAAAATTTCTTGCTAGTGACCTTAAGCTTGTATCGAATAATCAACTTTTTTCCAAAACGTCTTCAACATACAAGCCTCATTCAATTATATAAGGTAAGAAAAGAAGTTAGGTAGACATTATAAACCTTTTTTTGCAGATAAGTAATAATGTATCTAAATAAATATACAGACAGAGATATAAGGAATTTAAGATCTCAAACCCACATTCTGTCTTTAACCGCGCATCCCTCCAAAAACACCCCTCAGTGCTATGCATGCATAAAGAACAAGGACAGGTAGAGAAATACTTATTAGCTGGGGTTTTTATTCCATACTCCAATTTAGTTCTCTAATCTATTAGCTGGACCACAAAGAAAACCACATTTGCCATAGTTGCAGGTAGACGCACTGCTGGAAACTAAATCAGACTAAACATCCTCCTCCATCCTGTTATCGCTAAATTAACATCCAAATCTTAGATCTTACATTTGATGGCAACGTGTGTTAGACTGCCTTCTTATGTTATTATTGCTCTTATATAGTCACTGGGACAAATAAAATGTGAAGTACCATCTTTCAAGGCTTTATTTATATCTCTTTTATAATATAGCAGAAGTTCCCAAAACATGCCAAGACAGAATAATTCAATTAAGTTTATCCCAAGGTCATTGTATTAAGGTTGAGAATTCGCCTCATATTCTACTTCCCTGGTAGAAAAAAAAAGCTCAACTAACTTGCCCAACCAAGCTTAGCAGACAAGGCAATATACAGTGAGCCAGATGACAGAATGGCCCAAATAAAGGATGCCTATAAAATAAAATGCCCAAGACTTTATTCCTCGCTGTAAAATTTAACCATGTAAGCTCTTTTCTACTATCAAGCTCATCTTTATTTATACAGAGAATAAAATCTACTGTGGACCTTCTTTGTCTAGAATTTCAAGGTATTTAGGAGAATCACCTTTCATTTTTCCAATAAACTCCAGGATACTGGATATCTCAATAATATAAAATCAGTATCATTTTTCACAGAATGATTTCTGCAAACTCTATACGCATCATGTCCACATGTCCAATTAGGTGTCATTATCCTTATTTTACAAATTAAAGAAATTGAGAATCAGAAAGCTCAAATTACTTGTAAAGCTACACAGCTAATTTAATCTCACCCCAAAATCTTTATTAGTTCCCTTTCATAATACTGTCTCATTTGAGCAACATAATAACTCCTTTCATTTACTCAGTTATTTTTCCTTCTCTCCTACTGAATCAATGAATTGAAAAGCATATTCCCAGTCACAGCTTTTATAAACAGAAGAAGCCCAGCCCCTCACCTTTGTGGCATCAATCAGAAACACCAACACTCTTGAAAATAAAAGAAAACTCGACTTAGCTCTTTTCATAGAAAACATACAAATTATAATAATATTCTAAATTTTGAAAATGTTCAATAAGAGGATTCATGTAGTTTATTTAAATTGGCTCTAATTTGTGATTTCAGATTATTCCCCCAACCAGTATTCTAATGCTTTCCAGTTTCTTAATTATGAACGCTACTTTGATATTAGGAAGTTAATTCATTTTTTCAAGTCAGTTTAATCTAGTAAAGAAACTCATCACAAGTTTCCATTTGCTCCTGACTCCATTAATGACTCATTTTTGGTATTATATAGGGCTTTTCCATGAAATACCCTTTTCTGTGTATTTTCTAGGGCCAGGAGTATCTCTCTCAGTGACACCTAGTTATTGAATAGTTGACTTCCAATCTTGATAGATACTAGTCTTCCAACTTAGAATCTTCCAAATCTGGATTTATCTTCAATATCAAACTCTACATACTTCATGTGGGTGGTTTTTTTTCTTTCCACAATGGGGGAAGTATTGTTCCCAGACTTGGTTTTGCGCATCCTCTCATTCCAGCTAAGGCTCTGAGTCAACCTAAGCACCTGCATTCCTTCTCTCATCACAAACAAGATGTTTCAAAATATGAAGACTTTATTCTCTTCATATCTACCAACTTCTGTGTAGGTAGTATAAAGATTCGCCCTTTATGGCCTCTAATGCTTTTTGAAAAAAAAAAAATATCGGTATAGAGGAAGCACTTTCTGTCTTTAAAAAGTATTATCTAGCCTGTAAATTGTAATGTTCCCGTGGGAACTGAAACAGAATTGGGGAGTTTCCAAAATCCCACTTAGTTTGAGATGTAGTCAGTACAAATCTACTCTCTTAAATGGAGATTTTGGATATGAATTTCCCTAATTGATGGTCTATATCCAGGACATATTAAAAAGGGAGTAAAGTTTGATGGCACAATGTTATACTCTCTAAGAAGAAACTTCTAATTAGAAATGTCCCTATAAGGAAGAGCGGGCTTAATTATTTTGAATCCTGTTCATTTTATGATGTTCCAGGATGCAATTGCTTTTCTCAACTCAGTTCATAGAGTCTCCTTCAGCTTAAATTTGGTTAAACCAGTTTTATTTTTTTAAAAATTCAAAAGGTGATTTTATATGCATAAAGTTAATTTTAATGCATTCTAAATCTCTTCTAATTCATTCCAAATTTAGCGACAAAAGTAGAGCAATTCTAACCTATTTAAAATATAGTATACCTTAACTTATACAGTGTCTAAGAAAACAGAATTTTAATAAAGAGTCAAAACAACTATATTCAGATTATGTAGGTCCTGTATAATAATTTTTTTAACTGAACCAATAAAATTTATTAGTTCTGAAGAGGCTCTCCCAGTAATTATGAAAGAAAGAGAAGAAATTAAGCTCCTCAGCTTTAGAGTGGGAGGAATATATTGTTCTTGGAAATTGTCCATCTCCTTCCTGCTGTTCAATTAATTCCCTACTTTCTTTCATTTCTCCTTTCTTCTTTTATAATATTCATATTTTTCCTTCACATAAGTTATCTCATTCTCTCTTTAGTTCTTGATCTTTCCATAATCTATATGTTTGGGAAATGTAGACTTCAGCTTGAATTGTGGTTCCAGGTGGAGATTTTCTTGTTACGTTACTTAGAGACGCATGCTAGAGTGTTATATTTAAAGACAGATGGCAACTATCATATGAACACTCCATGTGGCTGGTTCTCTGTATCCATCAATTTGCAGCTGAGGAGGCTCATTCAAGCATCTGCAATAATTGGTAGAAGAGAAAATAAAAATGGGGAAGACTAGACATTTTCACTCATTAAAAATGTGGTTTTATTTGCACTGACATAAAATACACTGAGTTTGAAAGTTCTTCAAATGGTGTGGTGTAAAGCACTCCTACAGAGAAGCAACGATTTTCCAAATATACGTTGCTTATTTCTTCAGATTAGGAATTTTAACTGGGAGCTATGAATGTATACAGCCATCTTAATGTTTTATGGTGCTGGCAAATGAAACTACCTATCTTCTAGGTTCCTTCACAGCTTAACTCCAAATGTGATAGGTTAAAAACTAATAATATCACCCAAAACCCCTCCCTTCCAGCTGTCCTCATCTTCATCTTAAAATTTTGCTACTGTTGTTAGATGTATATTTCTGCCCCTCAAACCGTGTGCCTTCCAAAAATCCAAGAATCAAATCCAAAAAAACAAACTTCCATTGTTTCTGAGACTAACCAAGATCCACTTCATCTTCAGAAATTCTGTTCCATCTGTGAAGTCCTAACTACAAGCAAGGCCTCTCCAATAAAGCTCCTGCTCCAGTTACCAGGATCCTTCCAAAAATAGGTAGGTCCCAAGAATGACTTACTGCAAATGTGAATCAGGTGATTCCTCCATCTTGGAGTGAAGGAACACATATACTCAAACACAAAAATGTACAAACTAATCGTAATTACTACCACATATAATCTATTGTAATACACCAAGTTTCTATACAGACATATAAGCAGGCACTTATACAGACACACACACACACATACACACACACACACACGTATGGGTTCAATTACTGTTAATTACTTCAAAATCTTTTTTAAAAAAAGAAAAAAGCTAACTTTAAACACTGTGGCAGACACAACCAAAGGAAACCCCCAATAAGTTATTTTAGGGTATATGGTCCACTCCCCACTTGCATAATCCCTTCCCTTTACGTGTGGGTGGGACCTGAGACTTGCTTCTTAGCAATACAATGTACCAAAGGTAATGGATGCCATTCTTGTAACTACATTACATAATGTGACCAAGTTGATGGATGTCACTCCCATGAGGACTCTTAGCCAAATGAATTACGTAAGTGTTCAAATAAGATCACAAGTCCAATGAACACTTTGATTTCAATCTGATTAGACCCTCAACAAAGGACCCAGATAACACATGCCTGAGTCCTACACAGGAAAATCGTGAAATGTTATATGTGTGTTGTTTTTATCTGCTAAATTTGTGGTAATTTGTTACATAGCAATAGAAAACTAAAACAAACATATATGGACAAAAACTCATCCTGAATTATTTTATGAAAACCTTCTTAATTTTAATCTTCTCAAAGATCTCCCTATATATCATATCAAGCATGTTTTTAAAATACCCACATCATACATCAAGAATATTTTTGCTGTGAGAATTGTAGAAAGTATTTTCATAATTTTATTTGAGGACAAATATTTCAGTTTTTCTTACTATGTAACCTCTATCCTAAGGTATAACCATTGAGTGAAACTGCAGTCAAACAAGTAATGTAATGTTATATTTTGCGGATATTGCATTAAGTATTAATTCCTTTTGACTTGCAGGAGTTTCTTTCATATTCTAGAGCTAATAGGTCACTTTTTAGGTAGCACATTTATTTGTAGATCTTCTGAAAGCTTAGCCCTCGGAAGTCTACCTATATTACATAACAGATAAAATGGCCCTGCACAAAAACTAATTACAAAAAAAAAAAAGATAAATTTGAGAAATTCAATTCTAATTCTACATCAGTAAGCATTTAATGAAGCTTCCAGCAAACATGGAGCAAAAAATCTTCCTGCTGGTTCTGTTCTTATCTTCTTTTTTTCATGGTGTGATTTAGTGTCCTTGGCAGATCTCTTGTGTTCTCTCTTGATCTTTGTCCCACGCAGGTTTGTACTGAAATGATGGCACAGTTGTAAAGCCATTTCATTCTTTCTGAATATGATGCTCAAAAATCATCCAAGAGTGGTAATGAACTATATGCTTACAGTTCCAGCTGTTCCAAGTCCTATTAGTTAATACACAGACCCGTTCAAAAGTTAAAGCTATCGATATCTTGTCTCCTTCGATTCTCTTAAAAATGATTGCCTCTATTACCAATTTTTCTGGAAATGACTTCCCCAACTTCACTGCATCTTCCAGGCTTTCTGAATACTGCTCTTCTCTCATCTGAAAAGAATCTATTCTGTGGCAGGAGGAGGGTTTTATATGGTTTTGCTGAGGAGGAATGAGCCTATAAGTCCTGAGCGCTCCAGCTTCAAGGTGCCCAAGCCCCCAATATGAAGCCCGTTCAGAAGTCATTCACTCCATAATGCCTTCCTTGTTTTGATATCAAACATCATCTTCCCACTAACCCAGCCAGGATCTTGCTGTTAACCATTTTTTATTAACTGTGCGGCTTACATTTCCTCAACCATCTTTTACAACCGTGTCTATGAAATTAAAAAGGAACAGATTCCGTAAGGACAATTACCATATACCAAAAAGAAAGGGGACTGAACAGAACTTTTCTGCTTAACCAAATCTGAACAGGAAGATAGTGCAATGAATAACAACATTTGAAGGTCATGAAAAGAAAGAGAGTAGCAAAGGTATTTGAAGTATACCTTGAAGGAACAAACTGTGGCAGGAGACTGCTAGAAAGTGCCAGAAGGTACTTGCTACATTCTAAAAAAAGCATTGTTGGATATGTTTCTCCATATGTCATTATGAGGCATGCATTTCTCTTGGGTATCATACCAACTCACAAAAGGAGACAGACATCGATATCATTTTTGGCAGTAAGGGCAAGGTGTGGTGAAAGATCCGCTCGATCAAATTTTCAAGCAAAGATATGAATAAGAGAGTCTTAAAACACTTAATTTTTTAAAATTGTGGATGCTTTTGATAAAGATGAAACATTCTACTACATCAAAAACCTTTGATAATTCTACAATATTAGTCCTTTGTAGCATTATTATAATTAGCATGAAAATGCAGTACGTGTAATGACTAATTAGCATGAATATTGGAGCCAGATAAACCTATGTTGGAATTTAGCGCCCTCCATTTATCAGTGGAGAGCCTCTGGATGAGTCCATTAAACTCTGTAAGCCTCAATTTCTTCATTGGTAAAATATAGGAAATAAAAACACCATTTTCATGATGAAGAATAAATGACATCCTACGTATATAGTGTTTTCCATAGGGCCTAATGTACAGTAAGTGCTCAATATATGCTAGCAATTATTATTCTATCTTATGGGAGAAATTACTTTTCATATTCAGATACCGCCTCATTCTAAAAATCATGTCATTTTCAAAATACATGTAGCCTATGAGGAGGGCAAAGTGAGGAAATTGTGAAGAAAAGGAAAATACAGCTAGAAGTAATAAGTTAAAGACAGTGTGAGAGGTCAGGAAGTCGTACATGCTTTGCTAGATATGGAATCATGGACAAGGCAGAGCTGCCTAGAAGCTAGTGCGAAGAGGAACACACAATCAGATACATGACTGAAAAAATAAATAGAAAGCCGTGTTTAAAAGAAACCCAAATATTCTGAGAAAAAATATGTCACCTCTCTAGGGCCTCATAAAAAGGACACTATGTGAGGTGTAAACAATTTCCTCAATTACTTTTTTACAGCAAGGCAAATAGAAGAGTTTTGATTCTCTTATGATAGCCCTCAAATTTGGCTAATAGAATAACGCTAAAACGGAGTTTAGTGAAAGCAATTTTAAAAACAGTGCAGCTTGGGTGCATGGTTCTCTGGTGAGAAACAATACACGAATAATTAAATCTTAGTAATAACCAACTGTGTGTAATACTTTGAAATTCATGATTATTTTTTATTCTGAAAGCTAGGTATAGCAAGTATAGTCATTCTTATTTTCCAGATATGGAAACTGAGTCTCAAACAGGCTCAATGATTTGCCCACAGTTGTGTAGGAGAAAAGTAACAGAGCAGAGACTGTTTCTTAATCTCATGTCCCTTTCTTTAATTCTGTTTCCTTTTCACAGCACTGCTATGAAATGGACTGGCCACTGGGAAAGCATAGAAAGGACTCCAGCTTCTGCCTCTTGGGGATAGCAATCGTCTTCAACAGCCTTGTTTTGATATACAAAAACCAGACTGGAAGGTCTCCGTGAGGCATAGCTGTTTCTATGATACTAATAACTTGGAGGATTTGCCAAAGGTCATTGTTAAAATGCAAGTCATTTATAAGCTATAAGAAAATAATAACAGTAATGTTTTTTATTTTCATAGCACTTTATATTCCTCAAGCACTTGCATATGATAGTTTGTACTTCCCTAGAACTGGCCTTATAAAGTAAATCAACTTGTTTTTACACCAAATGAGACGCTTATCAATTACACTCCTTTTGCAGAAAACTGCAGCTTAAGCAAGAGAAAATAAAATCTGATCATGGACATTCTGAAATGAGATCCTCTTGCACAGAAAAAAACCTTAACTGGTGGATAGAGGGCACAGAAATTATTCATACGTTGAAAGAAAATAGTAGATAAAGCCTTACCAACTTGTAAGCTGATATTTTATAGCTCATGAATGAAGAAATGGCAGAAGCAGGCAGAGTAAAATTTTAAAACGGAAGATGAGCTAATAACCTACGTTCAGACCTCAAATGAGATAAAAGATCTCAATTTCAGTTCAAGAAGTTATACTGCTAGTTTTAAATGTAACCCACAACTAAGCGCAAAATCTGGCTTTAGGAAAAATATTTGCTACATTCTTAAATTATGGAATACTCTGGTTTCCACAGGATGCAAATATTTGGCCTGTCAATAATTAAGTTTCTGTGTTTCCTGTAGGCAGTTGGTGCAGGGATAAGAGGTGGTGTGAAATTCAACAGTTACTAAAATTGAGCAGCTCAGAATGAAAATGGGCTTTTAAATTTTATTATCTAATATAGTTCTGAACATGGCAATGACCTAAGGATTATGAATATGGAAAACATCTCATTTTGAGTCTAACATTTTGATCCTAGCACCTCATCTTGTTCCACGAAAATAACATAATCAGGTTGAGAGAATATATGCAGAGCAAAGATTAGCCAATTTTAACTAATGCTTTCTGGAAATGGTGCGCAGTGTACAAAAGGGGCTTTCATCATCTGGGTGACGTATGGCTGGTGACAGAAACCTGACTTCTTTGATTACCGCAGGTTTCCATCTGGTGGCAAAACGTGCTCCTTGTTCATCTTACTTAGGCTGATATCTTAAGCCAGTGTCTACTGGGAAACTCTTGAAAATAATCAATCCACCAAAACCGTGACCTCTCAGAACAAGACAAGGTAAAAAATTTCTTTGTAGTCAATCAAAACAAGCAATGAACAATTTTTAAAAAAAATTTTTTTAAGTTATCAAGCAAGAAAACAGAACTGCTACTAAAATTGCATTTGGAAATTATTCTTTTGCTATTCAGGGTGTAAGCTCAATTTTTTATTATTTTGTTTTATTTTATTTTACTTTATTTTTAAAGATTTTATTTATTTATTTAAGAAAGAGAACAAGAACATGGGGAGGCGCAGAGGGAGAGAGAAGCAGACTCCCCACCAAGCAGGGAGCCTGATGTGGGGCTCAACCCCAGAACTCCTGGGATCATGACCTGAGCAAAAGTGAGATGTTTAACTCACTGGGCCCTCCAGACGCCCGTGAGCTCAATTTTTAAAAAGCCATGTTGAGTTTGTACTTAGACAACATTTAGCAAAATATGTACTCAGCATATAGCAATTACTCATGATAATATATCCTTCAGTACCAGACCTCAGTCCTATATTTAATATGGGGTATATGGTAACATCATTTGTTTCCTTTTTATCTTCTTTTCTCGTTTTGTTCCTTTGTTCCTTTTGTTTCCTGTGTTTATCCATAAATATGTAATTAACAAGAAGTAAATTTATAGAAAATTTAATATTTTTTAATCTAAAAAGCTGGTTCTAGAGGTGGTAGAAAAGCTCATTGACACACATTTGGGTTTTTACTTTACTCAAAAGTCATTTTGGTTGCCAGATATTCCTTTGACATATGATACCACTTCTTTGTCTAAAGAAGCTCTGGCTCTGTGACAACCTAAGCACAATGCCCTTCCTTCTCCTGCCACTAAAACGAGTGCTGGGGACTCCTCATATGCCTGCATCCTTGTTCCCCACAGCCCATGGACTGAAGTGGGGAAGAGCAAGTGATAACTAAAAAATGGATGACATTTTCTAGACTTTATTTCACTGGAGTCAATAAGGAAAAAATGGAAGTAAAGGGGAATATATACACCACTTCTAAATTCCGAGGTAAGAAAGTTAGGAGAAAACATATCCTCCATTTAAAAGGATTGAAGGAGGTCAGTGACATCAAGGAAAACCTCATTTCTATTAGAAAAAGAAGATGATGAAAATGGGTAAAAATAGGATGAGGATAAAGGGTATTTTTCCAATGGCAGAAGGCACAGTGGAAGGGTTTGGGAAGCCTGTGAGGAGAGGCAGATTGGGTTAGAAATGGAGGCAGATGGGTAGGAGCACTGGAGCAGTGTAGTGATAAGAGTTCTGGTGTTTGATAACATGGGCAGCTGAGTTTCTAGTATTAACTAATCAGAAGAGGTGTGTGAGTCATGATGGGATCAGTCCTGAGAAGGTCTAGGGAAACATCAGGCATGTTCACGTTGGACTTCTTGAGGCCAAGGGATGTGTAAACACCCTCTCAGAGGACTTGGCTCAGGACTACCAGTCACTGAAGGACCTCTTCCCTCTTAACAGGGAAGCAGTATTGCAGTTGAGGAAGGGGCAAATCCTCATGGGGTAGGAAGCCAGGATTTACCTCTTTCCTTATTGGGCATGGTGTGATGGCTGAAGAACTTACATCTTGGAAGCTATGGAAGACCTCAATTATTGCAGAATGAACTACTGCATTAACATATATATTATTTTCACTAATACAGGATGCTCAAAAGAATGAGTGTTACTGTTTCCTTCCCTTTCTTCCAAAAGTAACCAAAAGTTGGTACTCTGCTTCTAGACTCCACTGCCTCAGAGAATCTGAGATTTGAGAGTAAAATCTCCTGTGCATAAGAAGTAACTCCCTCACAGGTTTAATATGAGGTGAAGACCCTTGGAGTGAACAGGGATAAAAGCTGGTGCTGGGAACAGAGACCAGTAAAACAGAAGTCTTCCCAGACAGGGTAGACTCTAGGTGTCTGGAGAGATTCTGTGAGTGCAGGTAATATCTCTGATGATAGTTCTTTGTGGAATACTGATGGAGGCCAAGCACTGATCAACAGAGGTCTTCAGTGACCAAGCCTATGGTCCATGGACAGGATTTCTAAGGAATGCACTTCTGATCTTTACAGAGAGCATCAGTGCTCTCTGGAGGGAAACATGGAAAGTAGCTTTTGCAGAAAGAGGAGCTGTAAGAACTGGGAGAGCCATTCCACCTCCTACATCTTTCTATATGCACACAAGCATCCTTCTTTCCTCCCTCCAAATTTGGAATCCAAGGAGTGAGAAGGCACTAAAACACATGACTGAGATTTAACTTCTCACCTCCATAGAGAGTAGGGGCACGTAGATTTTATTTGACTTAGAAAATGAAACCAAAATAACATTTCTTGTACTGATGTGTGAGGAGGAAATACTTACCTATTACCCACATAAAAAGTCCTTGCAAGTTATTTATGTTGGTTATCTTTTTAATTCCTCTCAATTTCCCAAGGTTGCTATCAAACCAGGATGTACTGAAAGCCTACATGTGCCAGTAGCAGTGCATACATTATATGATTTAATCCTCCCAACTTCCCTAAATAAGTAGCATCGCCCCCATTTTTTGAATTGAAAAAATGACTGCAGACAGATTAAGGAACTTGACCAAGACCACAGATGGTAGGATGCTAGCTGGGATTTAAGTCTAAGGTTGCCTAACTCCAAAATTCATGCTCTTTTATTTTGCTAGGCTGCTACAAGAAACATATGTGGAAGCATTTTTTAATGCATAAAATGATACATAAATTCAACAATCATCATTATTATGTTAAAGGCTCTGGAGATCAGAGAACAGAGCCATAATATTCTCAGAGCTTTTCTCACTTCCAGGAATAACAAATGTACCTGTGCTTTTGAAGCACATAACTTTGAGAGTAGGCTATAAAGGAATTATTATTCTGTCTTAAAATATCATCATGTAATGGTCAGATGTCAGGCATTTGAATAGGCTGTCATTAGAGTAGTTTCAGTTCTCTCTTGAAAGTGATCAGATCAGAGACAGTAATAGAACCAAGGTTATGTAAAATTAAATTTACCAGCAAAAATCAGTTTTTAACCTAAGCTAAAGGAAAACAAAACAAAACAAAACAAAATGAGAAAAATTACTTACTTCTGATTGGAAGAAAGTACATGGAAATGAGCATTGATCGTCATGGGGACTACACAGAAGATCTATCACTGTTCTCACTTCAATCCGAAAGGCTTATGAAATTGACACAACTTCAATGTAAGTAAATCTGAGTCTCAGACAGGGATTTGAAATTGTGTTCCACTGAAGTCTGGAGGTTAAAATTCGATGTTAGATAAAACCAAATTTTTATAATATATGAATGTTACTGTGTCAATACTTTATTAACTCAAGTTATCTAATTACTGAACAGACGATTAAAAACCACAGCATGCCAGAATGGAGGAAAGGGAGGGAGGAAAGGGGACGGAATAAGGACAAGGCTGAGACCCAAACAGTAAGGAGGAAGTCTGGGGAACAGATTCCCAGATCATTCCAGAGAAGAAGCCCATATGGTCAAGACCCAACTCTCACAACAGAGGTTCTGAAACTATTTAGCATTGTGATCTACAATCAAGAAGGTAAAATAAAGCAACCAGAAGAGCGCTATATACTTGACTCTCAAGCAAGAAATAGTTGATTTACAAGACATCTGTAAAAATAAGCTAACCCCAAGCAGAAAGATGGTCCAATCTCAGGGAAACTGGTCAAATAATACACAGCTAAGGTCAGGATTCCAGTTCTAGAGAGAAGGGGACACCACACAGGGACACTTCTTAGAATGAATGAGATGGAAACCTGGGTCGATACCCAGACCTGGGACTGGACCAAAAAAGGGAGAAGAGATGTTTGGTTTGAGCTACTCACACACCCAGAGTTCAAGTCTATGGGTAGAAAAAAACTTACTGGGGTAGAGGAGGGAGCATGGTCCAGGGATAAAGAAGTTGAAATCAAGAGCCCAATGGTCATTACTAGAATACCAGATTTATTCCAGTCTCCAATCAGCCAAGTAGAAGGTGAAGGAGGACAGAGAAAGGGGAGACTTGGTGATGATGTGTAAGTCATGCACAGGCCTATGAAACTTCATTCACACTATGGGGAGAGTATGAGTCTATAGCCAAAAGCTGTCAGGGCTCTCAGCTTGGAATAGCTGGAAGAGGGGCGCCTGGGTGGCTCAGTCGTTAAGCGGCTGCCTTCAGCTCAGGGTGTGATCCCGGAGCCCTGGGATCGAGCCCCACATCAGGCTCCTCTGCTGGGAGCCTGCTTCTTCCTCTCCCACTCCCCCTCCTGTGTTCCCTCTCTCCCTGGCTGTCTCTCTCTCTGTCAAATAAATAAATGAAATCTTAAAAAAAAAAAGGAATAGCTGGAAGAGACAGAAGCTGACAGGAAATATATTCTACCAAATAAAATAAACACATTTTAAAGCAGCTTGCCTTCCCTTCAGAAATTGCTCACATTAGAACCTAGATTCATTTAAACTAAACTTCATTGTTTCCTCCCATTCAAATTAAAAGTCTGAAGAGAGTTAAAGGTCACCATTTACAACTGCTGTGTTATTAAGCAGGTGTAACAGAATGGGCTCAGAGTCAGCTAAGAGAACAGAAGGGTAAAAAAAAAAAGGAAAAAAAAAGTACCTTGCAGAAATAGAGGTCAAAAGCCATGTCTATGCCCCAAGCTCCTGACTTCAGTCCAGTTGTGAAGATCTGTCCATTAGCAAGGCCCCTCCCTGCCCTCTATCTTGCCTAAAATGGGTTAGTATCTTCAGGGCATTATTATGCCCTTTTTACTTTTTTATCACATTAACTTTCTTCCACAAAAGAAAACTCGTGCTGACATAAATGTTTGATTAGAAGCTTTCATATATTCCAATGTGAAATGTTCTCTCTCAACCAGGGCTCATGAAATATATATCAAACAAGTTCTTTATGCAGCATAAAACAAATTTCAGTACTTCTTTCAAGTAAAATAATAACTGTGTTAGACTATTCCTAATTCCTATAATTGGTTTCCAGAGGTAATTATTATAGCCCATGGATATACATGCAAATTCAATTTTTCAATAAACCTACCCTACCCTGAACTACAAAGACGAAGGATAATAACTTTCTTTGGCTTTTGCCCCAATTATCTTACTAGGGGACATTTGACTGGGGTGTTTTTCAATCACCTTACTTGTGAAGTTTCACAAAATAATTCTTCATAATCCATTTTATTAATAATAACCTTAGTTACCAATTTAAGTTTCTACTGATTTTTTTTAGCTCAACAGGGTTCAGCCCCCAGATATCTCTTTTATATCTGCACTCATTCTTAAGTAATCTCTTACAATGTCAAAGCATTAAATACCATCTGTGGAAATATAACTGGGCATTTGTCTTTCTAGTCCAGACCTGTTCCTGAACTCCAGATTCATATATCTAATCATTTACTCAATATCACCATTTGAGATACCTCAAACTTAACATGTCCAAAAATAAACACCTGATCTTCTCCCCAAAAACCTCCCCTTTCCCTACTATTCTCAAATTCAATAAATGGTAACTCCATATTCTAGTTCAGGTCAAAAGCCTTGGGGACATTCTTGACCCTTGACTCCTGTCTTTCTCTATCATGCCATCTGCAATCTATCACCGTATCTTGCCGACTCTTACTTGGAAATTTTCCATAACCTGATATTTTCCCCAAATTCTGCACTAAATCCAAACCCAGCATTTCTTCCTGAGTTGCAATAACCCCTCAACTAGTATTCTTGCTTCTTCTATTGCTTCCATTCAGTCTACACCCTACACAGCAAACAGGGTCAACCTTCTCATTGAAGTCAGGTCTGTGCAAAATACTGCAGTGGGTCTTGATCACTCTGAGTTAAATCTAAAGCCTTACTGCAGTCACTACGCCCTGCATGATATGGCACCTTGCTACTGCTGTTAATTCATCTACTTTATGTTTCTCCTTTTTCACTCGGCTTCAGCCACTGATCTCCCTGCTATACTCTGACCACACTGAGCATAATCCCAACTGCAGGGCTTTTGTTCTGGCTGTTCTCACCCTTATTTCATTTAATCCTCAAAATAATTCTATGAGATAAGTACTAAAATTACCCATGCTTCTTTTAAATTATTTAGAAAAGCAAATTCTCAGGTCCTCTCAGGGTATAGGACCCAGAAATCTGTTTTAACAAGACCTACAGGAGATTCTCATGTGTGCTAACATTTGAGAACCTCTTCAATGTCTGGAGACATTTTTGGTTGTTACAACTTGGAAGGAGGAGAAAAGTGCTACTAGCATCTAGTGAATAGAGACCATAGCTGTAGCATCTAGACCAATGTTTCTCAATCTTTTTTTCATTATCACCTACCGAAGGACCTTCTTAGACATTTTACCCTTACCAACATCCCCCATTAAATTTTAGTACCACGGATATACCATATATCTGTTTATGTTTTATAGTCCCTTGGAGGACCACAAATAACTTCAATTTATAAGATTTTTTTCATGCTCCCCAAATCAATTTTACTCTGGTTTAGAGTATATGATCTAGACCAATAACGAGCATATCCTGAGCAGACAAGTATAGTCCTATGTGAAGAAATAGCTTATCCACCAAAAAAGCTGCAGCATCAGGCAAATACATACTAGCAAGAAATGGGGACATGGGTTTGAATAGTTAGGCTGTTGGACTGGGGAAGTGAGAGTTTGTTGGTATAGGAGTACTCTCTCTTGACATTATGATGACCCTAAAGCTTGGACATAATGGCCTGATGTCATCAAGAGTGAGATGCAGAACTGTCTTGGCAAAGTAATGAGGAAAAGATCAGAAGGAACAGAGGGGTGAGCAAGTCAGCATGAAATCAGAAGCCACCAGCTATGTTCCCTGGGAAGGCCTGAATGTCATCCCCATCACTAAAGAAATAAGAAATGTACTAGTGAGGGAATACCAACTCCACTGAGATTAAATTTATAGAATTTGTGACCTGGAATGTGGAAAATGATAAGAGGGAAGAATTCATTATGACTCCATTTTTGGCAATTGGATGGTGTTACTCCTTCAGATAAGAAACACAAAACAAGGCATGTTTGAGAATAAAGATAATTCACGCATCTTGGGACTTGATAGTTTTGAGGAATCAATGATGCCTTCACCTAGGTTTCAAAGCACAGTGCCCCTTAGCAGAGCCACTGGATCCCATCAGAGATCCTTGGCACGAGTGGGTTCCACCAAGATGTGGGAGTGACATTGCCACCCGCTGTGGGTCTGAACAGCAGAGCACTGAGTCAACAAGAATTCTTCTTGAGTCATATGGTCAAATGAAATTTGTCTCATTAAGTTTCGGACTTGCTTGGGACCTGTCATTCCTTTCTTCTGTTGAAAGGTAAACTAAGACGTATTAAAATTTAAAGAGTTTGTTTGAAAAAAAACCAGTTTGAATCCAACAGCACTAAACTGGAAGTGTTTAGGATTGTTCCACCAATGGGAGCTCAAGGAAAACCTTGTATAGAGAAGATCTGGAAACAAGCAAAGCAAGAAAAGTATTCGACTGGCTATAGCTTCAGCAGGTGCCTTTTTAAGTAAAGCCTAGTTGGGCTGCTTGTGATTGGTTTGTCTTTAGGTTGTGATTTCTTAACCATGAGGCGTTACAGGTTTAGGTTTTGTTTTGCTTATGTAAGCTACTAAGGCATTAAAGCCACCCCAGTGTAATAGCCTCCTTTAAAAATTAATTTAACACGTCTTTCCTACTTCTTCCTTTTGGAATGGGAATGTCTGTCCCACCAATGTATTTTGGAAGCATCTAACTTGTGTGGTTTCAAAGAGGCACAGCTGGAGAGGAATTTTTCCTCAAGATAAATCATATTTCAAGTCATATCTGAGTCTTCCCCATATCTGATTTCAATGATATTTAAGTAAGACTTTGGACTTTAGAGTTGATATTGGAACATGTTAAGACATGGAGTTTGGAAGTGAAATAAATGTATTTTGTATGTGAGGTCACAAATTTGGGGGGCCCAGAGACAGAATGCTATAGAATGTTTATGCCTCCCCCAACAAAAAAATTCCTATGTTGAAACCTAAACCCCAGTGTGATGATATTTGGAGATGGGGCCCTTTGGAGGTGATTAGGTCATGAGGGTGGTGCTCTCAAATGTGATTCTGTTTCTCTATCTGAGGGTTTTTACTAGAGGCACAGGGGCTGGTTCAACTTATATGCAGGCAGCCCAAGATGTCAGGTAACCCAACACCAATGAGGAATGAGAGTTGATGGATAAATTACCCAGTTTCCTCTTTCATTGGTGATACAATACTGAAGTACAATGTGGTTTCTCAGGAGATCCCCAGAGGAACTGAACCCCAACTGTCCACACTGGCAACCCACTCACTCATGCTTGCTTACTTCTTTGGCTTTCTCCTTTTTTCTCGATTTCCCACAGCTTCTCTTATGCTTTCTGGTCACCTCTCAAATAAAATACCTGTAGTTATTTCCCTGTCTCAGAGTCTGCTTTTGGGTAAATTCAAACTTAAAAAACCATTCTTCCTTCATTAATACAACTTAAGTATTTTTTAGGACTAGAAGTTAGAGTTAAGAAAAATCATCTGGGACAGATTCAGAAATATGTAGGTTCGATATGGTACCTAAAAGGAGATAACTTTCAGTGAAAGTTTCATAGACATCTTTGTGCAGATGCCTAGTTATAGACAAGCTTAGTTCTTTTCAGTTACAGGGATCTTAGTTTCTGACCTTCTGCCTTTGAATTTCTCAAGTTAAGCCACTGCTATGCTTTGGGGAGCAAGAAGTCTTATCTTGCTTTCTGCATGTCTTTTAAGAGGTGTGCCATTTTCTGTGGGGTATGTCATTGCCCTGATAAGCTTTTCCCAAGCCAATGGAAAATGGAGACTATTTTAAATTTTCATTAGCTTCATGATGCCTTATCCTGCTTGGCTGCTATTAGAGGCCAATTACTTGATGAGCTCTCTTAGAAGAATGAAAATGCTAAATGATGTTCACTTAGTGGCAACTTAAAAATCTGATCTCATTTCAGATCCAGAGTTCCTGCTACAGAAGAAACCCAGTAAAAGGTTGGAGGCACTTCATCAAGATGGAAAGAAGCTAGCTCCTACTAGGATAGAACATTATAAAAAGAAAAAAACAAATCCTAGTGCATCTTCCTCTCAAAACATTTGATATTTGTTATTCTCATAGATAGCTCAAATGAATGATCCTTTCATCAATTTCTAGATTATTTGAACCATCTTCTAATGTTAAAGTGCCAAGATTTCACTTCATAAATTAAAATGACTAAAACACATCTTTATTCTATCCCTATTTCAAACAGACTTACTCTTAGGTTTACAACTCAGCATTTTGACTTTTATATGACTTTCTGTGGCTCCTCCAGAGTACCATCCATGGTTTTTGCTGTTGAATCTGCATCCCTTCCACTTTTAAAACATAATAAATAGAAACAGCTAAGCCAAATGACAACAGAGAAATAAAACTAAAAACTGTAAGAAGGCTCTTCAGAATCTGTTCAGCTAGAATGAAAACATTGTTCCACCAATTAAGATGCTGTGAACCATTAGCATGTTTAAACTTCGGGAAAACCTATTTTAGCATTTGCTGCCTGCTTAAACTTGCCTGGGAGACTCAGGAAAAAAAAACAAACAAACATATACAACGAATAGCCACCCCTGTTTGGAAATAGGTATTATATCCCCAGAATAGGAAATGAAATCAGGGCTATACCCATGGAACAAATGTTATGTGCAAGGTGTATGTCACCAGTAGGGAGACTTCCTTATGGAGACTGCACTCACAGCTTCACACAAAGAAGAGGAATTATATTAACTACATGCCTGCCCAACCTATCTGCTCCTTCCAGAATTTCCACCCAAGCAAATACAAGAAGGATCATTCTATCTGGGGCAGGATTTCTGAACCAGAATCTCATTCAGAATGTTATTATTTTTTAAGGCAGTGATCCAAAAATTGAGTGTTAGAGTTGACTAGTGATTACACCAACAGCTTGAGCCAAGCTGGAGAGGAGGAAGTGAATGCACATCTGCTCTGACTTTAATGCCAGCCTCCGTTCCTGACACTAAACCCTCAGAGAGCAGAGAGTGGGAGTGCTTAAATTGGGTACCATATAAATTAATCAGAGTCAGCTAGTTACAAATAAACTCATCCAATCTGATACATCTCCATTTTGTTAGAAAATGAAGAATGAAAAAATAAATTAGCAGTGAAATTCTGTTCTATACAATATTTTAGTCACCCTTATAAGCCTTACTTTAAGTATGGTATAGATACCAACGCATTTGAAAAATATAGTTTCCCCTATTAGATAAACGTGCTGCATTAATAGGTTAAAGAGGAAAAAAGTCATGAGTCATGTTTCTTTACAAGAATGAGCCAAAGTGGAGCTTCCTACCTTGCTACCCCTTAGTATATAACCATGAACCATGCACAAGTTGTTTTGCCTCTCTAGGTCTCAGATGCCTTATTTTTAAAGAAAATTTATTTTCCTAGATCAATCCAGCTCTAATATTCAGTGATCATTCAATCACACAATCACAGATTTTTCTATTTTGACATCAGATTCCAGATTATTTCATTTTATTCCAAGTCAGAGGCAAGAGCTTCTTTATAAAACCAAGAACATTAAATTAAATGTTCACCCATAAATACTCTGCACAGGATCCTCTCCATTTGGTTTTGATACAGAACAAACCATTCGGATTTTCCAGTTAGTTATAATTCAAGAGAGGCATAACTGATAGCTTCATTTGTGCCACTCCATGCCCAGCATCCCACAAACTGCTTTACATACGTGAGCTCATTTGATCTGCATGACAACTCTGAGCAAATCAACTCAGGAAAAAAAATTAAAAATGTACCCATTTTCTTGGCTTTCGAAAGTCAAGTGACTGAGGCAGGAATGGTGGCTCAAAGCCCAGCCTCTTCAGCACTGCGTTGTAGTGACTTTATTAAAGAAAAGAAAAAACATACTTACCTACAGTATGAAAATCCAGAAGTTTGTTTGGAAAGGTGTGTGTTGGCATTTCCGAAGGAGCCAGGAATTACTAACAGGTGTGTAGCAAAATCAAGACAGACATCCACTAGATGACCGACTGTGTCGTGTTCTCCCAGTTCACACAGTATAAAATCCAAAGGCAGACTGTAAACAATACATTTGGAAAAGTCATTGAAGACATGACTTGTTTGAAAAGACAAACAGTTCTACCTGGTACTTTAAGATTCATTGATTTCATAATAACTTCAGGAATACACATTTATATTGATTAATCTCAGATTTTCTTTGAGAATGATAAAAGTATAGGTTGTGTTTAGATCAGGCATATCACAATATACACAAATATTGAATCATTATGTTGTATGCCTGAAACTATAATAATGTTATAGGTCAATTAAATCTCAATTTAAAAAAAAGATCAGGCAACAATAAAACAACAACAAAATATTTGCTATAAAGCTTGTAGCTAGAAACCAGTATTTCTCATAGGATCAACTTATTTCTGTAGATATAACTTATTTTGAGAATCGCAGTTATATTAATTTCCTTTAAATTTGTGATAGGTTAACATTAATATATTTTCCTGTGTGAAGCAACCTCAGATACCATGAATATCAATTTGTTTTATGAATTTTGCCATTTAAATACATTTATCCATGAAATTAAGGATTTCATTTTGGCATTTCTTAACAGGTGCACTGTTGTTCTCACATTACAATGTTTCAATGCACCAGTTCCCTACAAGCTCTTCATGAATACATATCATATATTCTTTTTATTTTGTATTTCATATACTAAATAGAAGCTCATTAAATGTTTTAAGCCACATAATCATGTGCACATTTGTCCCTAGTGTACAAAGCAATCCTTACTGCCACTTAAACCAATTTCAGATACATAGCGATAAAAAGAAAAAGATGATAAATGTAATAAGATGCCAAATAGGAAATCACCAGGGTTTTATATCCCCTGGTCTTGATTCAACAAACCCAAACAAGAAAAAATTGTACATGTTTTCCTAAGTCTCTTAGCAAAGGGGGAATGTAATTTCTTCTACTCTGAGACCAAGATAAAGAGAGAACAAATTTTCCTGAAAATGATATAAAAATCATTTGATAATGGAATAAGTTATCTTCCAAGGATGCAGAGTCCACAAGATAACCTCACAGGAAGCAGCTTCAGAAGCAACAGTGACATTTATATAGGGCATTCATTTACAGAGCTTTCAAGTGACTTAATTTCATTCTCTTAATAGTATGAAACAGATAATATTTGAGGAAACCAAATGCAGAGCAATGAACTAGCTGGATCATGATTGCACAGTGATAAAGTAAAAACCTGGACTCAGATCTTCACAACTGGAGCCCAGCCTCAACCTGATGGATAAGGAACAATACCTAATTATCTGGAATGATTCTAAACAGTATTGGGCTTTATCTTTAAGGTCCACAGTAACTTGGAGAAACATTGAGGCACTAGTTATATTAAATATCTAATCTGTTCCAGGTTTGATGCTAGGTATAAGAGAGAGGATGATGCAAAATTAATAATATAGGTCTTGCCACTATGGAGCTCACAGTTTAGTAAGAGGGGACGACAAACAATTTAAATATGAGTTATAACAGTGTATGAGCTTTGTACAACAAAAGTACAATGGGGAAGAGCAACTAACTGCACTCAGAAATGAAGAATCCCTCACAGAAAAGGAGATACTTATGTCGAGTCTAGAAGAATAAATAAAATCTTGCTAGAAAAGTGGGAATGGGGGCATTTCCTACAAAGGGAATTGTGTGTGAAATGTTTGAATGTGAAAAAAAAAAAAGAAAAAGAAATGTAGGTTCAGAGAATGCCAAGCTGCTTGTTGTGGCTGGAGAACAGAGTATATGTTTGAGAGAAAGGAAATGCTGAATAAATCTGGAAAGAATAGATTGTGGCCATCCAGTCTTAAACTTTTTTACATTATGCTAAGGAATTTGGACTCTACATGCAATAAGGAGCCATTGCGTTTTAACCAAGAAAGAGACCTAATCAGGTATATAAGAGCACAGTAATTCTGGTGGCAAGCTGGAGGCAGGAGTGGCTGCAAGTGCCGGGGGAAGATGCAGTAGGAAGATGAGGCAGCGTTCCAGCTCATGCTGAAGAGGACTGGAGGTACAGTGGTGACAATGGATCGAAACAGTAGAGTTACAGGTGCTTTGACTGGAAATATCTCTTTTGTAAACTCCCTAGATGGCATTGTCACTATCTCCTCTCCAGTGTCCTACCCCTTTGTTCACACTACAGTGCTTATAATGTATTTGATGAGATGTCAATTTCTATGTCTCAGCTGTGATTTCTTCAAGGACAGGAAATATATCTTACTTTTCATGTATCCACAGCAGCAAATATCTGGAACTAATAAGTTAACTAATAACTCAGGAAGTTGTTGTTAAGTGTTTACTGATATGTTCAGAAAATTGTTGAGAAATTGCAGGTGTACAATGGTTACTTTTACATATCAATTTGGTTAGACTAACAGTTTCCAGTACTAGTTACTGAACAGAACTCCCCTAGACTTGTTGTAGAGGAATTTTGTAGATGTGGCAAACATCTATAGTCTGTTGACTTTAAGTAAAGAAGGTTATCTCAATAATGAGTCTAATGAGGTGGGCTTCACCCAATCAGTTAAAAGATCATAAAGGCTTAAGAACAAAACTGTAATTTCCCTGAGGAAAATGAAATTCTGCCTCAAGCCTGCAAGCATCAGGCTCTGCCCAAGAGTTTCCAGCCTGCCAGCCTGCTCTACAAATTTCAGATTTGCCAGCACCCCCCTCCCAACTGCATAAGTCAATGTGTGTGTGTGTGTGTGTGTGTGTGCATGTGCGTGTGTATACTTACGATTAAATGTTTTGTTTGAAGGAGAGGATGGACAGTTAGAAGAGAATAGAACCAGTATTTCAAACCTTCCTAAATGCCACTTATCAAGATAATGCCTACAAGGAAAAGGCCAGTTCAGGTAGAAGTAATAACTTCCCTGCGAGACATGTTGAATTTCAGATATATGGAAAGTTCCAGAAGACTCTGTAGAGGAGGCAGATGGAAATATGAGTCTTAGTTTCATAAGAGAAATTATTATTGTCAAAATATATTATTCAACCAGAATAAATATAGTTTCTAGCTGCTTGAAAAGCACATATAATAAACATTTATACTGAGGTTGAAATTTATACACTGAAACCCATACATAGAAAAGAAATATCTAGCTCTAGCTATTGTCTGAATATATCTTATCTTCTAGCCTATTCCACTCAAAATGTAAAGCTTACCTAGTAAAATAACTCAGTGTCTTCCCATTTAAAGAAGCTTCTTTCTGGGTAAAAACCCTCTTAAGTCAGAGTTGAAGCTCCCTGTCAGGGCTATTTCTCCCCTCCACGAACGGGGAAGAGTAAGGGTTTCTGTATCCCACCAGCTGCCCTGTAGTTTGTCACTGACCTTCACTGAGAGTCTTCTTCCTGCTAGTTACTGGTTACTCTATGCTTTTGTGTGCTTATAAGTGAGCCAAATCTTCTTGGGACAAATTTGGAGTCAAGTATATCTGGAACCAAATCTCAGATAAGTCACTTAGTAGCTACATGTCTTTGAGAAAGTAGCTTAACTTGACTGATTTTACCTTATTCTTCTGTAAAATAGGGTTCTTTCCTACGTTCCAGAGTAAAAGGAGTCAGAAAGCAATTGCTCGTAGAAGGTCCCCTTCCCACTACAGCCACTGAAGCAAGAGCCATATCCAATTATAAGCTCAAGTGCATTACACAGTGCTTTAATTATCAGAATCCCAGGTGATAATGAAACTTCTAACAGTTACGTTCCTCAGCTGAGCCTCTATACAAATATTAAGGTTTAGGCCCTTATTCTGTTTAAAATTTTACCTGTTGTTTTGTATATCATTCCTGATATGCCTTGATGGAGAGAAGAAAAAACTATACGAAGAGAAAATTAAGTCTCCTAATATACAAAATTTTGTCCACAATCCCATAGGCCTAAGCCAAAAGACCATACTTTTAGAAGACACTTTAAGGATGAGTAGAAACAATAAGTAATGTAAGATGCTTCACTGAAGGGCTTTACCTGAGTGATCCTATTGGGAGAGGCTGACCTCGATGATGCTTATCCTCCAAGTAAACCCCATGAAGTTCAACAATTTAATGACAACACTCTCTTGCTCATTGCCTCATTGCTTGTCCATAGATTGAGCAAGATTCTTTGTATGGCACCCAGGAACCAGCAAGCCATGCAAGAGACATCTGTGACATGTCATGAATTCACAGCAATACCATCTTCAAGGCAGCCCACGGGTGCCCTCTCAGTGTTTTCATAAGTCCAGAGCAGGGTATCTGTGGATGGTAACTGAACACCTGAAGTTCCAAAACTCCTACAAGGGAAAGCAAGGAAATATCACAGAACACAACAGGAGGTTTTCTTAGGGAGCATGATTTCTGTATATAAAAAAAATAATAACAAAAAAAAAAAACCCCAGCAGAACTATGGTGATTAGCTGGTACCACCATTGCTGCTAGCTCAGAGCATCCCCTGGCACCAGCATCCACACCTCACAAGGCATGCTGAAGTTACCCCTTTCTAGCACTAAGTTTATGAATGGGACTGGGCTCTGGGCTTACAAGAACCAGAACCCACTGTCAGACACAATTCCAGTTTCTACTGTGTTGACAGTAAGCACTGCCTGAGCTTTTCTTGCTCTCATTCTATTCATATTATTTAGCCTAGAACCTCCAAATGCGATTTCGAACCTCCCACCTAAGCTTCCTGAAGGGACGATCTTCCATAGCGTTGAGTGCATTTTTTTCCATATGTGAAAACAACCAAATATCGCCCACCAGAAAAACAATTTTGGTTGTGTTTTTAAAAATAGTTTAGGGGCACCTGGGTGTCTCAGTCAGTTAAATGTCCAACTCTTGGTTTCAGCTCAGGTCACGATCTCATGGGTCGTGGGACTGAGCCCCATGCCGGACTCTCTGTTTAGCAGCGAGTCTGCTCCAGATTCTCTCTCTCTCTCCTTCTCCTTCTGCTCCTCCCTCCCATTCTCTCTCTCTCAAATAAATAAAATCTTAAAAAAAATAGTTTATTCTTTTTCTCTTATTCTCTTCTGCTCCACTGCATGCTCTGAGTTACCTTATCCCCCCTCAAGCCACCAGTATTATCAGTTCTCTCATCTGAATGTACCACTGTACCTGGCAGGTTGCAGCAAGCAAGGCAAAGAACATGGGGGATAGTCAGCTATCTGATTTCGGCAATTGTATTTAGGGTCCAATTAAATTTGCATGCTCATATGCTTTTAATTCGTTGCAGGTTCTAACAATAGAAATAAGAAAAAACATAAAATCCCATTTTAACATAAAAAGAGACATGAACAAAATATTAAAACTAATAATATAACCACCAAACTATTAATTTCAATCTCCTATAGTCCATAATACAATGATAATTTCACTTATCTACTTGGCAAGAAAATAATTAAAATTCTCTGAATTGAAGTCAGTGAAACATGTACACTCATATTCTTGGGAAAAGGAATTGTTACAACTTATTTGGAGGTTAATTTAGTATCACTATCATTATTACTTCGTATCATTTTTAGTACCATTAAGAGCCTAATGTATTCTAGTCCTTTAGTTTCACTAAGGGTCTTAGTAATTCTACTCTCAGAAATGTATTCTAATAATCAAACACACATACAAAAATTTATTTACATTATTTAAAACAGAAAAAAATGCAGAAAAAATGCCCAAATATAGGACTATGGTTAAGTAAATTACAGTATACTCATATGATGGTCACTTTTTAAAAATCATCTTTAAAAAAAATACATAAGAAAATGATCATAATATATTCAATAAAAATATAGGCTATAAAACTATATAAAACGTTTATTCTCCTTTGGGAAATAAATTCCTTCTTGGAAAGCCATTTGGCAATGTCTTGTGAAAAGTTATATTTATATGCATATGTACATATACCTATATATGCACATATAAATGTAATGAAATATAAAATATATGTACATATGCATACATATCTATACCTTTTTAACTCAGTAAATCAATTTCTGGTCATCTATCCTAAGGAATTAATCCTAATGGATCAAAGATCTTTATCAGATAATTATTAATGATTTAATGATAAAAATATTAGCAAAGCAAGATGAATACTTAAGCAAATGATGTTAGGAAGCAGCTACTAAAGGGCCAGCAAAGATAATGCAATAATAAAAGAAGCATTTGTAATTTGAAAAAAATAGGGCTGAAAAATGTTTATAGAATATAATTACAACGAAAAACCAAATATATGCAGAGGAAGCATGGCAGGTTATAAATAATTCAAAACAACAAAAGTTGGCAATGTTTGGGTGAAACCACCTTTGGGTTTTCTCTTTTTTTTCGATTTTTCTTTATTTAGTTTGTCACAATTTTTCTAACAAATATAATAAAATGCTTTTAAAAGCATGAAGAAAGGGAAGTAACAGAGGTTTAACCGAAACACGAAGGCTCAGCTTAGGACAACTGAAATGAGAACCCAGGAGTGAAGGAAAGCTAGGAATGGAATTTCTTGCTTCTGAGGGGAGCAACTGGATCCAAGGCTGAGTCAGTGAGGAGTACACCGGACAGAGGAGGGCTCCGATGCCTCCAGAACTGGGATCCTGACAGCGTGAAAGTCGGCCTTGAAATGTGATGGTTTCTCAGGGAAGACTGTTGGGAACGGGTGGTGGGGAGAAGACTAATGTTACTAGTTTTAACACATGCCAATCTGAGTGCAGTTGGGAATTTTAACTATTGTCCAGTATTTACAGAGTGCACATTTGAGATCTACTAATGGCAGGAAAAGAGCTATCCCCCAGAGTACATGCCACATAAGAGACTGACAAGAGGTCCCAAAAGACATCTGGGAGCCTGGAAAAAAAAAAAAAAAAGGCAAGAAACGATGTCATAGAAGCCAAAGTTGGAAAATCTGAGCAGCAGATGTAGGAAAAAATTCCGATATTGTACCATAAAATACCTAGTCTCAGATTATTAGAAGCAGAACCGAATCTGCTAATTCTTGGACTATTGCAATCATGCTTAGTTTAGATGGAACAAATGAAATCATAGCATGGCAGTGTGGCCACCAACCCAGTCCTAGCCAAGAGTGAAAACCTGAGCAGGGCATAAAATAAGGTGAAGACATAACCAAGGAGTTGCAGGAACCTGGGAAGGTCTGGCCCCTACAGCTCTGCAGCAGGTCCTGGAGATGGGGGTACAGGCCCAGGCCTGGTTCCTGAAGGTTCCCACTGAGGGCAGCGGGCTCAGCAGCACAGGCTGGTGATCTGTGAGATCGCTGGCAGTGGACCCTGCCAACGTGCGGTGAGGAAGCTGTGGTTGCAGAGCCAGCCCAGGAGCCCAGGACCACACTGATGGTGGGCAGCATCCTTCTGTAGAAAGGACCTCCAGTTTTTTGGAATGGCCTATAGATTGTTGCAAGACTTGCCAATGGAAGCATTCTGCCCCAGGTAGGAGCCAGAAAAGCTGCTCATCTCGTCCTCTGGGCCAAATGCATTGCTGGAGGTAGAGCTCAGCTTGGATGGAGGAGGATATGAACACAGGAGTAAGGGTAAGCCATGTTTTACTCAAAGCTTTTGGCTCAATGGAGCTAGCAGGGTATCAGAAATAGTTGTTTTTAAGAGATCTAGGAGTCTACTGGGTGGTTTACATGTCTTCAACTTATTTTTGGTATGGACAACTCTATTTGGATATGACCCACTTTGCTGAATTGCTTCTGGACTCAAAGAACTACTCTTCCTCATCACTTGTATCTGAAGAAGTTTCACTAGTTGTTTCTGAGCAGACCTGTGAGCTTAAGGATGTGTGTTCACCGTCATCAGTTTCACCTGAGTCATAGCAAGAAGGAAAACTGGCCTCCAAGTTGTAACCTTCACTAGAAACATAAGACAACCTGTGGCTTTTCTGAGATTTGCTGTGGTGGGGCCCAACAGAGGGGCTGAAAAGTCTTGTTGCACCTCCGTAGTCTTTGGCTCCCTGGCTTCTATCACGGTGGATGGCCATCTCTGGAGTCAGCTTCTCTTTCTGGAGCTCAGCCTGGATTCAGGTATTCACGTGTTGGGAAGGGTCAAGGTGAAGATTCCCGCTGGCCTGTGCTGCCGTGAGCCTGTTTTCCTCAGGCTGTGCATACTCGCGAGGCAGAGAACCACGTGTGGAAGATGAGGAGGTCTGGGAGACACAAAGAGCCTCTCTCGGGGGCCTTCTGTCTGTGGAGGACTGGCTTGGATCAGATGGGCACAGGAAAGACAAGGACAAAAGTCGTCCAGAACCAACTGGCCCAGGGCCATCACCCTGACCTCCTTGAATTTCCTCTGAACTGCACAGGCTCTGAAGGTAGAGGAAGCTATTCAGCAGCCTTCTGTTTCCCCAAAACAGTCTCTGGCTGGGAGACAGCATCTTTCCCTTGCACCTTTTCAGAGGGCTGTACCTTTTTTCTACATGATCGTAGAGTCTTTTGAGATTCCAAGATGCCCCTTTAAACAGCACTTCTGACTGGAGGTCACACTGGTCGAAATGAGTGGCTACCATGTCATGGGATTTATTCCCTGTGAGAGTTCCCTACTGGTTAAAGGGCATTCTCATGTGCGGGTCCACTGTCGGAGCTCTGTAATAAATCCCTGGTGGCCAGAGCTAGGAACTCACTGGGATAGCAGAACAAGTCTCCTAGGTATAGCAAGGGCAGGCCATTCATGCCAGGCCATCTCTTCCTCTCACGTGAAGCCTACTTTCTTGCTACCAATCAAGTGGATTGCACTGTGAGGCCAATCAGTATAACTCTGTAACCTCAGCTCATCATGATCCTGAAGGAACAGGAAAAGGAAGAAGAAAAGCAAATTAAAACAAACTAGAGGTAACAATTTAATCATCTCAAAGTAATAAAACCTGTTTCAAATCATACTCTGATGCTAGACCATGCTGAAATGTGTAGACTTACACAGCTGGAAGCATTAAAAGTTTAACAATTATTTTTGTTTGTAAAATTATTTACATTCATATGCTTTTATCCAACAACCCTATTCATAGGAATGTTTCCAAAGGAAATACATTTAACAAAAGCAAACACCTACATTAATAAGAGATCCATTCTAAATGGAGCTCTAATAGAGGAAAGGAAGAAAGAAGGCAGGAAGGAGGGAGGAAGGATGGAAATTAAAATCAATCTAAATAGTTTATGATCAATAAACTGCTCATATATATCTAAATGATAGATAAGATTAAGTCCATTAAAAATAATAATTAGGTTAAAGACTTATAGAAATAAAAATTACTTGGGAAAGTGGAATACAAAACAACAAATACAGTGAAAAGTTACAACTTCAGAAACTAAAATATAATGTGTAAAATTAAAAGAGGTTGGCATAATAATGTCTGGGGGGATTTCCCCCCCAAAATCCTTGATACTAGGGGCACCTGGGTGGCTCAGTCGTTAAGCGTCTGCCTTCGGCTGAGGGGATGATTATTTATTTGACAGAGAGAGACAGGCAGCGAAAGAGGGAACACAAGCAAGGGGAGTGGGAGAGGAAGAAGCAGGCTCCTAGTGGAGAAGCCCGATGTGGGGCTCAATCCCAGAACGCTGGGGTCACGCCCTGAGCCGAAGGCAGACGCTGAACGACTGCACCACCCAGGCGCCCCTAAATAAATAAAATCTTAAGAAAAAAAATCCTTGATACTGTTATTGTCAGTCCTTCTAATATAAATTCTTAGTTACTAGAATTTATGAATCTACATTTTTGTAGGATTAGCATAAAATAAGCACATACTGTAAAACTTTAGTAACTAGAATAAATAGCCTTGAAATGTCAAGTACATAAGACTCATTGAATACATACAGTATCCATATAGTATCTATATGGAGAGCTAGACTAGCATACAAAAGTACCTATGATCTGTTGTTAACGTGTGAAAAGTTGAGAGAAAAAGGAATGGATTTGGGATTTGTGCAGGAGGCCAAGGAAGCAGCCAGAGCATTGAAGTGGAAGGCGGCCAGAGCCTTCAAAATCTCCAAAGCAGCCCTGAGACCAACATTAGGCCTTTTCTGGAAAGGTAAACAACTGTTCCCCTGGCTTTCCTTAGTCCAGAGCAAGCTGGATGAAGGGAGGGAGAGAACCTACTAAACAAACATCAGGAGTGCCTGGGTGGCTCAGTCGGTTAAATGAAGTTAAAATGGAATGATTTCCTCACAGTTAAACATTTCCCGACTGCACAATTCTTAGGAATGGTCCATTCTCTCTGAATGTACATAAATGAGCTAGCTCCTAGTTCTACTTCACTCCAATATGAATGATTAGGCCCACATAATCATTGACTTCCAGGACCTCTTTCTTCCTTTGAGGACATTTCGATAAATTTCCCAGCAGACTTCCTGACCGCAACACAGCTGTGCTTGATGAGGCCCTTTGACCAGTCACAAACAATTCTTTGAAGCTTGCTGTCCCCTGGACTAAAGCTCCCAAAAGCCCAGAAGCTATTTATAAAAGGAATAACATTAAATCTCTTACTTGAGATGGCTCCAAAAGAGACCTCCTCTGTACCCTGCATCTGAACTCACAAGTAATCCGCGACCCCTAGAGTTTACTCCAGCTCAGCCTGTTGATGCCCAGGCTTGAATGCCACACACTAGGCTCTCAAAGACTTTGGAATCTATTACTTTGTTGAGGCATGTGGATTGACTCTGCATAACTGGCATCAGCTGGATACACTGTGGCCAGGAAGGCTGACTCAGGCTGCTTCCTCAGGCAGGTAACCCAGGACTAGATATGACCCTGGCAGATCTAGACACCCCATACCCCTAAGCTATAAAGGAAACTAGTCCTGGGTAAAATGCCCTTCTGTGACCTAAGAGTTATGTATACTCTGCATGAAAAGGATATTTAGAAAGAGGCCTTCTTTCGGGGCAGCTGGGTGGCTCAGTTGGTTAAGCATCTGACTCTTGATTTCAGCTCAGGTCATGATCTCATGGTCATAAGATAGAGCCCCATGTTGGGTTCAGCACTCAGCATGGAGTCTGCTTGAGATTCTCTCCCTCTCTCTCTCCCTCTGTCCCTCCCCCACTTGCTCTCTATAAATAAATAAGATCTTTTTAAAAAAGTAAAAAGAGACCTTCTTTCATAAAAACAGCACCATAGCTGTTTCTTATCTTTGTCCAGCCCAATCTAGTCATAAAAAGAACTGGTTGCGTGGAGCCTTGTACAATAATGGGAATCAGGAAATCCTTGAAACAGAATTCTCATGAAAAAAAAGTCCTGACAGAAGAGACTGAATAAAAGCATTTCTTCTTCCCCTTTATAGCCTGAAGTAATAGAGACTTCACTTCCTAAAGAAAAAGTGTGATCCAAAGCCTTTATGGAATTATACCAGATTAGTTTAACAGCTTTGGGATGGATTTGGTGTTTTTTTATTAAAACTCCATCCCAAACAGAAAGTAAACTGTTGAGAACCTTCATTTAATTGCAAGATATCATGAACAAAAGAGCTAATCCATTGACAAATTAAATATCTTGGATGAAATGGAAACATTCCTACTAAAGCACAAACTATCAAAATTGACTCAAGAAAAAAATTAAAAATCTGCATAAATCTATAACAGGTAAATATACCAATTTAATAATTTTAAAATTTCCTCAAATACTATAGCCCATGCTCAGACGGCTTCATTGGTTAATTCTATCAAACATTTAAAGAGAATAAATTCTTCACAAACTCTTCTAAAAAATATAAGAGAATACTTCCCAACTCATTCTTTGAGGTATTACCCTGATACCAAAATCAGACAAAGACATCACAAGAAAACTATAAACCAGTATTTCTTACACAGACATAAATCTCCTCAATAAAATACTAAACTGAACTTAAAACATTAAAAAAAATTATATACTATAACTAAGTGGGATTTATTCCAAGAATGCAAGGTTGCTTTAACATCTGAAAATAAATTAATGTAATACACCACATCAATGTAATAAAGTGAAAGAAAATATATTATCATCTCCATAATGCAGAAAAAGCATCTGACAAAATGCACTATCCTTTCATGATAAAAACACTCAGCAAATTAGGAAGAAAAGGAAACTTCTTCAACCTCATAAAGGGCATCAATAATGCAGAAAAAGCATTCGACAAAATCCAATACCCTTTCATGATAAAAACATTCCACAAATTAGGCATAGAAGGAAACTTCCTCAATCTGATAAAGGTCATCTACAAAAATCCACAGCTAACATCATACTTAATAATGAGAGACTGAATGCTTTCCCTCTAAGAACAGCAATAAGACAAGAATGTCCACTTTCGCTACTTCTATTCAACACTATACTAGAAGTTCTAGCCAGGGCAGTTGGACAAGGGGAAAAAAATGGCATCCAGATTGAAAAGGCAACTTAAAACTATCTCTATTGATAGATGACACGATCTTATATATAGAAAACTCTAAGGTACCTACAAAAATTTTTAGAACTAATAAATGAATCTAACAAGATTGCAGGATACAAGATCAATACACAAAAACCAATTGTACTTCTATATACTACCAATGAATAATCCAAAAATTGAAATTAAGAAAACAATTCCATTTACATTGCTATCAAAAAGAATAATATACTTGGGAACAAATTAACCAAAAGAAGTGTAAAATTTATACTCAAAAACTATAAAACATTACTGAGAAAAACTGAAGACCTAAATAAATGGAAAGAAATCCATATTTATGAGTCAGAAGGCTTAATATTGTAAGATGACAATACTCCCCAAATTTATCTATAGGCTCGCTGTAATTCCTGTCAAAATCCCAGCTAACTTTCTTATGAAAATTCACAAGGCTATCCTAAAATAAATGTGAAAATACAAGTTACTTAAAATAAGTAAAACAATCTTGAAAAATAAGAACAAAGTTAGAGCACATTTCCCGATTTCAAACTTATATCGAAGCTATAGTAATTGAGACAATGTGGTAACAAAGATAGATATATAGATAATGAAACATCAGTAAGAGTTCAAAAATAAACCCTTAAATTCCTGGTCAGGTGATTTTCAACAAATGCCCTAGGACAATTCAATAGGCAAGAACAGTCTTTTCAACAAGTGGTGCTGGAACAACTGTATATCCACGTATGCAAAAGAATGAAGCTGGACCCCTTCTTTGCATCATACATAAAAATGAACTTAAAATGGATCACAGACTGACTCTAAGAGCTAAAACTATAAAACTCTAAGAAGAAAACAGAAATACTTGTGACCTTGGGTTAAGCAAAGTCTTAAACATAACCAAAAGCAAGAGAGCATCCTAAATCATAGGTTACCTCTTTTGAGGAATCCTTTCATGAACTTAAATGTTAATTTTATTTTTTTTATGTTAAAAGGGGTTATTTATCGTCACGTAAATAGAAAGATTAAAACAATGAGAAATTCCCCTCCAATAGCTACACTCCATTCTCAGAGTGGCTGTCAAACTGACTTTAGAAAGTATTTGTCTACACCCGACTAAGTGATGGCTTCCGGAATATTCAGAGAAACAAGTGTCCTGCACACTTTGGAGCTACCATTTCCTAGCACTTTCCAGAAATTATTTGGTACTGTGAAATATAACAATAGGTTCTAGAAGAATCAGACTTTTGTTTTAGTTTGTTTCTAAGTAGTTAAATACACGGGGGTGGGGGGGAACAACTCAGAAACAGGTTATTTATAAAGTTGGTTTGTTTTTTTTTTTAAAGATTTTATTTATTTATTAGACAGAGATAGAGACAGCCAGCGAGAGAGGGAACACAAGCAGGGGGAGTGGGAGAGGAAGAAGCAGGCTCATAGTGGAGGAGCCTGACGTGGGGCTCGATCCCAGAACGCCAGGATCACGCCCTGAGCCGAAGGCAGACGCTTAACCGCTGTGCCACCCAGGCGCCCCTATAAAGTTGGTTTTTAAGCATAAATAGAACAGTAAGTCTCTTCCATAAATACCAAATGTCCTATGTTTAGGACAAAGAAATGGAGATCTTTCTTTGTTTTTCATTTGTCCATACATAACACAGATAGATGTTTCCTGCCACTCAAAAACATAATTGAAAACAAAGCAATAAACATTTTTACAAAAATTATTTTCACGCTCTCAACAAATAGAGAAAATATTTTAACAGAACTCAAAATTCAAAAGCATCCTGACCAAAAAGGAAAAGACTGATATATTCAACTGCATTAAAATCAAGAACGTCAATTCAAAAAATATATATATAAAATGTAGTAAAAAATTCTATTAGTAAAGGATGTTTGCAACATTTGTAATACTTAATGACCGATATCAAGATTATTATTTTGAAGTCTATGAATCAGAAAGGAAAAAACCTAAACAGGCACTTCAAAAATTAAGGCCACTCAAATGCCCAGTAAACATTTGCAAAGAAGTTCAGTTTCATTAGTCATCAGAGATTTGCAAATTACAGTCACAATGAAGTACATAATATATCCTCCAGACTGGCAAAAGTTTTTAAGTCTGACAGAATCAAGTATTTGCAAGGATATGGGGTAAGAGGAACTTTCATATATGGTTGATATAATTACTTTGAAAATGGTTTGGTCCAATGTAGTAAAGTTGAACATTCACATACCTTGCAACCCAGCGCCTCCATTTTTAGATGTAAATGATGGGAAATCTTTTGTACCTGTGCACCAGTTGACATATAAAAAGTATTACTAGCAGCAGTACTTTTAATAGATAAAAAAAAAAAAACAAGCAAAAACTAGAAATAACCTAATTGTATACTGACAGTAAGTCAAATAAGTTATAATGTAGCCATACAGCAGTAAAAATAAATGAAAGACTACACATATCCATGTGGATATATTATACGAACATAGAATTGAACAAAAACAGCAAGCCATAGAAAAAGATACAATATATAATGGTACTTATACTAAGTCCCCAAATAGTCAAAACTAAGCAATGTATTGCCTATGGATACATACTCAGATAATAAAACCATTTTTTAAAAAAGTAAGAAAGTAATTTTCACAAAAGCTAAGATTGTTTTTGGACAGGATGGTTGTTGGGAGGAGGTCTGAATCAGGAAGCGCACACGGTGGGGGAAGGGAGAGCTTGTTAGGGTGTTTTGGCATTAATAATGTCTATTTCTTCAATTGAGTTATATGATATATACATATATTTGTATACATATTATATATATAAATATTATATACATACTACAATACATATTATATTTGTACACAAATTTCACAACTTAAAAAGTCTCAAAATCTAATTCATTATATAAAAAAGACAAACCACTGCATATACCACATATTTTTTATTCCCTTACATTTAAGAGATTGCTAGATTGACACTTGTGGCTAACTTGAATAATAAATGTCATTAAACATTAATTGACTTTGCTTTCTGTTAAATAGATTGAATTCAATCATGATGTTCAAAATGATCAAAATAATCACCTGTATAGAGTAGAAACTAAGGGAAAAAAAGAAAGAAAGCAAAACAAAACCTTAGGTGGTTCAGTCAGTTAAGCATCTGCCTTCAGCTCAGGTCATGATCAGCAGGGACCCTGCTTCTCCCTTGGCCTGCCGCTCCCCCTGCTTGTACTCTCTCTCGTGCTCTCTCTGACAAATAAATAAGTAAAATCTTAAAAAAGAAAAAGAAATAAAACAAAGAAGTAAAAAAGCGAAATCAACTCTCAAATAATCTTTCAAAATACAGATGATTCCAAGGTTGTTGAGATGAATAAGGAGTGGTCAATGATCTGAGAAATTTGGAGGGCATGATGTGAAAGATCCCTTTTCATCTAAATCTGATATGATCTACAAATAATTAGACCACAAATCCTCTAGGCATACAAAACTGCCTATTACTAGTCATGATGTGTTGACAAGTTCTTTTTTTGATTTTATTTTCTCCCATTATGGGCCATGAAACTCAAGTTGCAATTAAAGATTAGCTCTCAGGTCCAAATGATAATGTTTTTATCTATTATGAACGATACTTCCTATCAAAAGCACCATGGCTTTATGACAGAGCCCTTACAAAAGAGCATAATAATTACCAATTTTATACCTAACTCTGTGAGTGAGGGGCTATCTCTCAGCAACTATGCTCTAGGATAAGACTACTGGGAATAATAGGTACCTCTAGGTATATTACAGGGAAATCTTACATGATAACAAACTGAAGAAAGGCTCTAAAATATTTGTAAAGCAAAATATCTCAAGTCAAGATTTCAGGAATGCAAAGTGGTTCCACTATATTTGTGAGTCAATATTTTCTGCTCTACAACCCTTATTTTAAGAACATGGACAGATTGGAAAATATCCAGGAGACTGTTTGAGATGATTAGGAATATAGACAGCATCATCTTGTGAAAAAAACAAAACAAAACAAAACAAAACAAAATGCCTGCATGGCCTAAGGATACTTACCTCAAAGAAGAAAGACTACAAGGAAACCACATAGATGTCTTCAAATATTTAAAGGATTATGATAAGGAGAAATACCCCTTTTTCTGTACGGCTCCAAAAGGAAGTCAATGTATCATTAAGTAGATGTTAAAAGGACAAGTTTCATGTCACCCCAGCAGAAGTCTGGGTTTTATTCTCTGGAGAGGTCTCTGAACTTCAGGATGCCAGGCATGTACCCCTGCATTCACCCTAACCCTAACCCTAACCAGAGATCTGAGAAAGTAGGTTCCTAAACATATGATAAGAAAAGCTGATTAGCAGCCTAGTTATTCCAGAGAAGACCAAACATTTAAAAATTGGTAATATTTCTGAAAATGGGTATAAAGGTAGAGATAAAAACAGAAGGAACAATTGAATATCTTTAAAAAAAAAAGGACAGGTTTTAATTCAAGAAAAAAAAATAAAAAGGAGAACTTTTTAAGTTACAGCCATCGAAGAATAAATGGACTTTCTGATGAGGTGGTAATCCAGCCATGGAAGGAGTTTAGTCAAAAACTGATAGACCATCAGGCACACTGTAGATGAGTTTTGCTTTGTGTGGTAGGTTGATGACATGACTGCAAACATCCTTTTGAAAATCAAAGATTCTCTAGTTTCCTCCCATGATGATTCACTAACCTATTCTCAGATGTTGCTTACCAAAATGCTATGTTTATATAAAAACTAAAGTCATGCCATCTGAACATTCATTTTGGCCAAGTAAATTAGAAAATACATGTTTTTCCTTCATTTGATTGTTTTGGTTGCACTCAATGGTATAACCATTATTATTAAATTTGGACAGGATAAACCTAGAACACAACTTGTGCCTTTTAAGTGAGCTGCCAAGGTTTAAAAATAGCCCAGATGAACAAAGGAAATTACAATTTCAATTCAAAGAAGAACTGACACTGGTAAGTACCAGTGTGATGATGGAAGAGTGTGTATAATCATTGTCTGAAGGCAAATACTTCAGTCAAAGAGAGCTGTAAGGACAGACTTCTTCTTTCTTTACAGTGTGAAATCTGAACTTTCCTGTCATTGACAAGGTTAGAGCCATACACCACCCACTCAGAAAATGAATCAGACACAAAGAGCCAGATTCTCCCAGAACTTTAAAGCACTTCTGAAAGCTCCCTTAACTCTTTCAGAATACTGGAAAACAACAAAAAAAGGAAAGTATCCAAAAATACCTGTGTAGCTGTAAAAAGATAATATATTTAATGCTACTACTAATGTTGAGGCAGTGGAAAGCATCCCAACTGTCCACAAGTGAGGAATAATGAAATAAAATATAGTTTACTGGGGCACGTGGGTGGCTCAGTTGGGTAAGCATCTGACTTCAGCTCAGGTCATGATCTCGGGGTCCTGGGATCAAGCCCTGTATTGGAATCCCTGCTCAGCGGTCCTCTCCCTCTCCCGCTCTCCTCTCTCTAAAATAAATAAATAAAATCTTTTAAAAATAAGATAAAATATAGTTTACCCAAGTAATGCTTTATTACAGTATTCCATAATCATTAAGATTATTATGTGTCATAGTTGTAAACTTTAAAATAGCAATTAAAGGTGCTAGATAGACAATAAAACATTGCAAAACTATGCATGTGTTATGCTTCTTAAGAAAATACATACAAATATTAGGAAGTCAGACAAGATGATAAAATAACGTGAGATGTTGGCTCTGCCCCTGTGCTTGACCCTAGAGAAACGGCACAAATGAAAGAGAGATCAGTGGATCTCAGAACATAAAACTATGCAAATGACATGATCTTGTGTAGTCAATCTTAAAGAATACTAAAATACTGTTACAACTAATGAATGAATTCAGTATAGCTCAGGATACAAAACCAACATACAAAATCCAGTTGCATGTCTACACACTATCAAAAAGCTATTCAGAAAAAGTAAGAAAACAATCCCATTTACAATAGCAAAAAAAGAATAAAATACTTAGAAATATTTAACTAAGGAGGTGAAAGATTTGTACATTGAAAAAAAATAGATGAAGACACTGAAAACACAAATAAATGGAAAGATATTTCATGTCCATGGATTGGAAGATTTAACATTGTTAAAACGTGCATTCTATCCAAAGCAATCTACAGATTCAGAGCAATCCCTATCAAAATTCCAATGGGATTTTTCAGAATAGACAAAACAATCCTAAAATTTATATGGAATCACAAAAAACCCCAAATAGCAAAAGCAATCTTGAGCAGAACAAAACTAGAGACATCATACTTTCTGCCTTTAAACTATACCACAAAGCTATAGTAACCAAAACAGTATGGTACTGGCATAAAAACAGACATATAGACTAAGGAACAGAATAGAGAGCCTAGAAATAAGCTCAGACATACACAGTCAACTAATTTTTGACAAAGCACCAAGAATATACAATAAGTAGAAGATAGTTTCTTCAGTAAATAGTGCTGGGGAAACTGGATATCCACATGCAAAAGAATAAAATTGGATCCTCATCTTACACCATATACAAAAATCAACTCAAAAAGGAATAAAGACTTAAATGTAAGACCTGAAGCCATAAAACTCCTAGAGGAAAACATAGAGGATAAGTTCCTTGACATTAGTCTTGGCAATAATTTTCTGGATTCAACACCAAAAGCACAGGCAACAAAAGCAAAAATGAACAAGTGGGACTACATCAAACTAAAAAGCTTCTGTGCAGTAAAAGAAACAATCAACAAAATGAAAGGGCAACCTATGAAATGGGGGAAATATTTATAAACTATATATCTGCAGATGGCCTAATACCCAAAATACATAAGAAACTCATACAACTCAATAACAACAACAACAACAAAAATTTAAATGTACAAAGGACCCTGAATAGACATTTTTCCAAAGAAGACATCAATTGGCCAACAGGTACATGAACAGCTCAACATTACTAATCATCAGGGGTGCAAATCAAAACCACCATGAGATATCACCTCCCACCTGTTAGGATAGCTATTACTAAAAAGACAAGAAATAACAAGTGTTGGCAAGGATGTGGAGAAAAGAGAATGCTTGTTGGTGAGAATGTAAACTGGTACAGCCATTATGGAAAACAGTAGGGCAGTTAGTTGAAAAGAGAAATACCACATGATCCAGCAATCCCACACTGAGTATATATCCAAAAGACACATGTCTCAAAGAGACTTCTACACACCCATGTTCATTGCAACATTATTCACAACAACTAAGATATAAAACAACCCAAAGGTCCATCAATAGACAAATGGATAAAGAAAATAGGGTATATATATATATACAGTGGGACCTTATTCAGCCTTTAAATAGAAGGAAATCCAGCCATTTGTGACAGAATGGATGAACCTGGAAGACATTATGCTAAGTGAAATAATCCAGGCACAGAAAGACAAATATTGTATGATCTCAGTTATATATGAGATCTCAAAAAAAAAAAAAAAAGTCAAATTCATAGTAATAGAGAGTAGAACAGTGGTAACCAGAGGCTAGGGGGTGGTGGAAAAGGGGAGATATTGATTGAAACATACAAACTTTCAGTCATAAGATGAGTAAGTCTGGAGACCTATGCAGCATAGTGACTGTAATAATAATTGATTATATAATTTAAATTTACTAAGAGTAAATCTCAGGTGTTCTCAACATACACACACACACACACACACACAAACAGTAACTATGAAAGGTGATGAATATGTTAATTAGCTTGATTGCAGTTATCATTTCACAATGTGTGTATATATATATATATATATCAAAACATTATACTGTACACCTTAAATATACACAATTTTTCTCAGCTAAAAGTAAATAAATCAAAAAAATTTTTTGAAAGAACACAAAACTGGGGCACCTGGGTGACTCAGATGGTTAAGCATCTGCCTTCATATCAGGTCATGACCTCCAGATCCTAGGATGGAGAGCCCCACGTTGGGCTCTTGGCTCAGTGAGGAGTCTGCTTCTCCCTCTCCCTCTGCCTCTCCCCCTGCTCGTGCTCTCTCTCTCTCTGTCTCAAATGAATAAATAAAATTTTAAAAAAAAGAAAGAACACAAAACTGTGAGAAAGCTCTGATGAGACAGACTTTGGTTAGGTCCCAATCAGGTAAGGAGGGAACTGGAGAAGGACAGCCTCCAGTAGAAAACAGCCCCAAAGGATGATCACAGGAAAAGACTAAGAAGAACTTCCTGCCGTGGTCTTTGATCCTGTCTGAAAGGGCCCTGAATCACTGTCTACCCAGTTAGCTCCAGGCAGTAAAATAACAGGAGGACCAGCCAGGGCCAGTCAGAGCTAAACAGAGGCTTCCCCTTGGGATGGACCCTGAAACTAGTAAGGAGGAGCAGAAAACATAGGTAGAGGTAGATGAGCCAACACCTAATTATTTGTTTACTTCTCCTCTTTCTATGCCATTGTTTAAGTCAGTAGCTCTCAAAATGTGATTTCTGATCAGCGGCATCAGTATCAACTGGTCGCTTGTGAGAAATGCAAATACTCCTCTAGACTCCAGACTTACTCTATCAGAAAGTCTGGGCGGCCCAGTATTCTGTGCTTTAACAAACATGCTTGATTGCTCTGATGCATGCTAAAGTTATAGAACCAGGAGTCTAGGTGATTGAATTCAAGAGAAGCAACTATCAGAGCAGATAACGCCCTGGGAGAGAGAGAGAGAGAGAGAGTGGATCGCTCAGAGGTACAGCCGCGGAAAGAGGTCATAGGCCAGCCCGGGGGGTAACATCAGAGGTGGTCCGCCTTACTCAATCTCCCCAGAGCCTACTCCCTAAATCGAACAGGAGGAGCACAAGCTCTATAGAAGGAAGATGACAAGCTCAACACTCTGGAGTACAAGAAGCCAAATTAATGGAATGGCTAAAATAAAAATTTTAGGCAGAAGTTTTAAAATAAAATAGATAGCCTCAAAGAAACGAGGGAAAATATTATAAACATGAACCAGCGACAGTCACGAGAAGGCAGAATCTGGAGATTCAGAACATGAAAAATGTAATAGTTGAAATACAAAGCTCGAAAAAGGGAGTTGAAGAGCAGAAATAATAGTATTATGAAGAAAGCACCTTAAAAATATAGGATGAGGTGAATGAGGTTGGTATGAGACCATTTATATAAAAAAAAGCACAGATAAACAAAATAGCACTATAGATCTTTCCAGAACATGTATACGCATACATCACCATGAATATAGATTAGGGGATAAATGACTAATGGACATATGAAATTGGAGTGTGGATGAAAATGAAGAAGAAAAATAAAATGAGAATGGCCTTGCCCAGACCATGATGTACTCTGCTATGACAAAGAGCATAATAAACTCAAATCTCTGCCCCTGAGGACCAAAATTAAGATTGTTTTTTTTTAAGAATGCCATTAAAAATAACTGTAAGGGGATACACAAAATAATAATAGTTGTGCTAGTACAGAATAAATTTATGGGTGTGTTTTTCCATAATTTAAAAACAGTGCAATTTTTTGTTTTTATAATAATAGTTAAGAAAAAGAATGAATGCCTTCCTCCAGGAAGTAGTTTATATGCTGAGATAACCAGACATTAATCAACTTATACATTTGTAATATTGAACTGACTTTTTTCCAGTTATGAGTCACATGAAAAACAGTACTTTTAACAATGCAATGCCATTTTACATCAATCCTCCAGGTAACAATACAGACTTTCCAGTCAGTAAATGTCACCAGAAAAAAAAGAGAAAGTTCATCTTCATTTAAATTATCTAAGCTTCTGAAACTTGGGTGTCAGTTGCTTTATTTTATTCATCAAAATTTCCTTTTCTGGTGTTCAACCAGGTTAATGATGAATAACCTTTATATTGTAAGATCGAATTGCCTGACATTTCTCTCTGGATATGTGTGAAAATTAGAACTGTCCCAATCTGTACCTAGATATTTAAAAACCACAGTTGTCCACTTTTCATATAACAGTAGCTCAGTTCAAATGAATGTTAATTGTTAGCATTCTCTAACTGCTGAAAATGACACTCACGTGAATTAGAAAACATCTGGTTTTGTCCCAGATCTTAACTCCTTTGGGCCTCATTTCTCTCATCTGTGAAGAGAACCGAACTAGAAGTCCTTGTAAGGCTCTTACGTCTTGATGATGCTGTGTGGTAAAGACAGAAATGGATAATAAATTCGACTAATTCCCCACTCCCACCCTGATCCTAACTCTCCAAGAGATATTCCATCAGTACTATTCTGCTCTGTCTGTGGAGGAAGGATGCAGAGGACAGAGTTAGACACAGGTATACCTCAGGATTTTTTGAAATTATATACCAAATCAACAGAATTTTAAGCAGATGGTGTCTGTGGTCTTATGTCCTATGTGAACTGATGAGAGAAATGAAGTTTAGCTCTCTGAGGGCCCATTACTTCTCAGGCTTGCCTTCATTGCCACTTTGAACTCTCCTTTTCAGAAATGTACACAAGTAAAATAAAAAAAAAATTTTTTTAACTGCATTATGAAATAAAAGGAGACCGCTACAGCATATGTCCCTCAATACTTCTTCCATTAAGTTTCTTAGAACATTTGGCCCAGAGACCTGATATATGTATGGCCAAAATGGTCATTTTGTGATTAAAATAAAAGCCAACTTCAATAGATTGAATTCAGCCTGCCTGAAAGTGATATGAATTTCTGATTTTCCGTACTGATTTAGGACTTCTTTGAATTTAATCAACTACTGTATATCTTCCAAGAATGGAAAGATACACTTAAGAGCAGAGATGCATTTAAGAGCAAAGATACATTTAAGAGCACGTTATTTCACTACAAATCAAACTATCACAGTTACCCACTTTTTGTTCAACTAGTTCACTTCAAATCAGTATTAAATAACATAGCACAATCAAGCAGACACTTCTTATGCTTGGATGGTTACCCAACTAAGCAATCTAGCAAAAAGAAAACATACCTTGAATAAACCTTGGCATACAGCCCCAATGAAGTGAGAGGTTAATAATTATAGTGGCTTGCATATAGTTAATGCTCAGTGAACCCTGCATATCTAAAGAACATGAGAAAGAATAACTATCAAGGAACTTAGGATCTAAAGAATCAAGACTATTACATGTTTATTTCCAAAAATGTTTCTGGAGTGCCCATGAAATACCAAGAGCTCCCATAGTACTGGAAAACTGGATTTGTTTTTTTAATTCAATATGGCAGGGACCCTGTATTTAAGTCAATAAGTTAAATGGAGTGTTATGTGAAATGCAATGGAAGTTGAGAACGGTGGTAGCTCACCCTGAATTTAAAGATCACCCGGACCAGATCTAGAAGTTAGTTAGAATTAGAATGAGCATAAAAGGACAAGATACAGAGATTCTAAGAAGGTGGAATCTCAGTAGCAAAGCAAGAAAAAACAAGAAGTTGTCAAAAACAGCAGGTAAAAAATGATAGGAACACCAAAGTCCAATGCTTTAAAAACTGTAACACATTATTCAAATATTGTTTGTTTCCTTAAGGTAGAATGGGTAAAATGTTTGTATCCTTTAAGGAAAAAAAAAATTAAAGAAGCTTTAGATAAAAATGATGAAAAACATTAAGTATAGTGCTTAGGATATTATTTTGCTAGGGCCGCCATAACAAAGTCCCACAGACTGCACGGCTTAAACAGCATTCATTCATTTTCTCACATTCTGGAGGTTGGAAATCCAAGATCAAGATGTCAGCAGGACTGGTTTCTTCCAAGGCCTCTAGTCCACAGAGGGCCATCTTCTCCCTGTGACTTCGCACGGTCTTCCCTCTATGTGTATCTATGTCCTAATGTCCTCTTCTTATGAGAATACCAGCCATATTCAATTAGGGCTCACCCTAATGACCTCATTCTAACTTAGTTACCTTCTCAAAGACTCTATGTCCAAATATGGTCACATTCTGAGGTCCTGGGGGTTAAGATTCTGACACATAAATGGGGAAAGGGGCACGCGATTCAGCACATAACATGTATGTATGTTTACACTGAGTTTAAAAGTAGAATATCCAGGGGCGCCTGGGTGGCACAGCGGTTAAACGTCTGCCTTCGGCTCAGGGTGTGATCCCAGCGTTATGGGATCAAGCCCCACATCAGGCTCCTCTGCTATGAGCCTGCTTCTTCCTCTCCCACTCCCCTGCTTGTGTTCCCTCTCTCGCTGGCTGTCTCTATCTCTGTCAAATAAATAAATAAATAAAATCTTTTAAAAAAAAAAAAAGTAGAATATCCAAAAAGAGATAGCCTTAAATCACTGTAATTGTAGGACAAGAGTATGAGTCAGTGGACACATGCAGAGATTTAGAGCGGAGACGGTAACTGAAACTATGAAAGTGAAAAAGCCCACAGAAAGAAAAATCTACAGAGAAAACTTCAGCCAGCCAAGAAAAATGTATTCTTGATTTCTCTGTGTTCTTCACTAAGTATCTAGAAACAATCTAAATGCAAATTGTGAAGTGTTGAAGTTGGAGAAACCTTTTCAGGCCACACTCCTCTTTATTCCACTGAGGAAAGTAAAAGCCTAAAACCATTTTCCTTGAATGGTTAATTTAATAGCCACTATTCTAGTTATCGTGTTTTAAAGAAACATGAATTTTTTTTAAGGACTTTGAATTTTGTATGGGCTTGGCATATGTAAGTTCTAAATATATGGCTATAGATGAATTCTGAATATACTATTTAGACCTGTGCTGCCCAATTTGGTATCCACTAGCCACATGTAGCTATTTTAATTTAAATTACCAAATTTCAATACGATAAAAAATTCAAAACTCAGCCTATATTGCATTAGCCACATTTCAAGTACACACGTGATTCAAGTACACATGTGATTAGTGGCTACCCTATTGGACAGATATAGAATAGTTTTGTCACTGCACAAAGTTCAGTTGGACAATGCCCATTCAGAATATTCTAGAAATCAGGTAGATGCTTTCACCTGAAGTTTGAGGGAGCTGTTTTGTAACTCTCTCAAATTATACAATACAGCAGGTCGTAGCTCATTTCAACTACAAACACCTCCTATATTGTTTGGCAAAACAAACAAACAAACAAAAACTCCCTTCAAAATTTCCCTTGCCATTTTTCAGCTTCATGTAAGTGAGACTCAACTTGACTTCCGAAAGACCAAAAAAACCAATAAAGACACATTAAAATAAATGAGTAACATTTCTGAATAACCTAAAATGGCCCAGCATAAATTGTAATTTATTCCAAGAACTCTCCTTTCCCAAAGAAACACTGTAGATTCTTCTTCCATTTCTAAAACACTGCGGTCAGGTCTGTGAATGGCAGGTAATTATTTCGCATTTCATCTAAACGTTGAATTATCCATGAGTAATTCCTTCACTCATATGCAAATTTTAAACCAAGAAATTAAAGTTATTAAGGCTGTTCCTAAATTCACAAAGAATTACATAACAATACGAAAACCACAAAAATGCATCGCTTTATTTTTGAGCAAGAATATGCTTTGATGAAGTTTATATTTGTACTGAGGAGAATGAGTATTATGAGAGGCGGGAGGACAACAGTGAGCATTTGACAGAGATTTGCCTTGGGAGCAGTTTCAAAAGCCCAGAGTAGTTCTCAAAGTGTGACTATCCCAAGAAATAGCCGAGAAAAATGCAGACTCCAGGATCCCACCTCAAAGCTCCAAAACCGAAATCTGCGTGGATGGAGTACTGGAATTTGCCTTTTCTTAAAGTTCTCCTCGGGTAATGCTTCTGCCTACTAAAATATGAGGGGAATGTGAATGCTGAAATCTATTTGAAGGCTCCTATGTTTGGTGAGATATCTGCAGAAATAATTAGCTATTCTGGCCTTGGAAGTTTCATACCAGGTATTTGAAAGGGCCCCTTATCAAACAGATATCATTAAATGTCCTTCTTTTTGGAAACAAGAATAATGATTTTAGTGTTAATTATAATGAGAAAGTCAGAATATCCTATCTCTGCTTCAGACCTATACATCTGCACACCCAATTATGTGATCTTTTTGGATAAATGAAATTGGGGTGAAAAAAATCTGAAGATCATTCTTAGACTTATTATCTTATATCCTCTCTTTCACTAATGTGCAATTCTTTAACTTTAAAGCTCAAAGTGAAAGAAGTCTGGGCTAAAAGATATGTCTAAGGAATTAAAACCATAAGTAAATATTAACAATTAGAAAGGCATCTAGGGGCGCCTGGGTGGCGCAGTTGGTTAAGCCTCGAACTCTAGGTTTTGGCTCAGGTCGTGATCTCAGGGTCATGAGATGGAGCTCTGTGGTGGGCTCTGTGCTCAGCACAGCCTCTGCTTAAGACTCTCTCTCCCTCTCTCTGCCCCTCCCCCCTCAAATAAATAAACAAATTTTTTTAAAAGGGCATCTAATTTTTTTAAATATTTTATTTATTTATCTGAGAGAGAGAGGGAGCACAGAGGGAGAGGGAGAGGGTGAAGCAGACTCCCTGCTGAGCAAGGAGCCTGACATGGGGCTCTATCCCAGGAGCCTGAGATCATGACCTGAACTGAAGGCAGCCGCTTAACTGACTGAGCCACCAGGCACACCAAGGCATTTAATTTTGAAACACTAGTCTATTATTTAATAAGAAAAAAAAGTAGTACAATTTTTACTTGAGTTAACATGTATAACTCTAAAACTAATCCACTAATTTTATCTAGTGTTTGATCAAATAGCAAACAGAAAGAAAAAGGTGAATCTTTTTCATTTGTACAATTGATCTTGCCCAGTGACTATCATGCAGATACAGAGAGAATGCACTTGAATTTGGAGAAAGGTGACTCTATTTTTTTCAGTCTAAAATGTTTTCACAAAAGGGACAATTTTATATATAAAATGTATACTACACAATATATGCAATACATATAATAGTATATGATGATTAAAAGATAAACTTAGGCATATTTAAAATTTTAAGAGTTAATTTGATCAGAATCTATGGGAATAGGGCAACGCCAAACCAGAAGTGGTTAGGAGCACTCCACCAACGGGAGTCTGGGGAAAGACTTACATAGAAAAGATCTGGAAACAAAGAAAGGAAATTATTTGATTGGTTAGAGTTTAAAGGCTAGTTGGCTGTTGTGATTGGTGGTCATAACTCTCTGATTTCATAACCCTAATGATGAGGTTGTGGGATATAGGGTGCAAAACGGTGGTTTATTAAAGCATGGAGACAGGACCCGTGGGCAGAAAGACCTGCTGCCCCGGGTTGTGAGGGGTGGCTGATTATATACTACAGGGCTGGGAGAAGGTAAGGAAAAAGAGAGGTTGAGAAAGTACTTTCATGTGTTAAAGAAGATTCACAGGATACCAGAGGCCTTGCCACTGTTGAATGAAGGTTGTTTTTCCCTCTAGTAAGGCATTAACATGAAGATAGTTGGCAACTTCCTGGAGGCTGCAGATTATAAGGACATTTAGTTGTATCTACATTTCCTTCTGGAAACTAGATTATTGATAGAAATGCTTTGTTCTTGTAGACTGCTAAGACATTTGTAAACTGAGGGAGACTCAGGTCTTGCAGGATTGTGGTCTCTATAGGTTAACTATTTCTTTTTCCTTTAGGGCAGCCAGGAATGCCTGAGGAACATCACATACATCCCATGGTGGGGAGGGGGGGGCGGGTTGCGGGGTGTCAGTTTCTGCTTTGTCCTCAGCTTGCCTTCTGTTCTGACATCACCGAGACACAGGGTTGGGTTTGGGTTTGCTTACACAGGCTGCCACAGCATTAAAGCCACCACAGTCTGTCTCCTTGTTTAATTTATATATTTAAATACACACACACATATCCTATGACTTATTTGTCAAAGTCGCATTCATAACCCCTGGAAACCGCACGTGATTAGTTTTGCTTCGTTTCCAATACAATGTTTTTGTTCTAAATGTCATCTTTTGTCTATCTGCAATCTACAGTGGTTAAGTGAACCCAAAGGGATGTGAAAGCTGAAAACACACTGCAGCCTTTCATAAGAGCTAACTGAGCACCTGCTAGGTGCCTGGCACTCACCTATGCCCTTCTGACACACTTCAGCACCTCCCCAAAACCCAGACAATGCAACACTCAGTCCCATTTTGTGCCAGTGAGCAAGCCAGCAAGAAATACCCAGAGAATTTCATTTACATTCTGTGATACTGCTGGTGTCTATGTCGTCATCTACTTTCAGGGAGAAAGGGGTGGAAATTGCACTTATAAACTACTTTCCACCTGCTAAATCATTTTACGTGGCAAGTGCTCTCAGTACTGCTGACAGAGCCCCAAGACTGGTAAGTAATAAAGAAGCATTTTTTTCCTTCTTTTTAGAAGTCTGAGCCCTCTTCATCAGTTGATTGCTGTTCAAATAAAGTAAAATGATGGCAGTGATAGACTAAGAGGGCTCATTCTATTCTTTTTTTGACTGCTGGCAAGAGGATCTATCACCCATTTGAAAGACATTCAGTCCATGAAAACAAGATCTTAACACTTCATCAAAGCTGAGGAAACCCGAGGATGTTTTTGGAAGTCAGCCAATTAGGTGTGTCTGCGGAGTTTGATGCTTTCCCCCTTTCTCTTCCACTTCTTTTATCCTCAGCTGTCTGAGTTCTTTTATCCTTAGCTAAACAGCAGCCAGGGAGCCTGAGGCAGTAAATAGGATCTGAAAAAGACCCTTAAATCAACTAAAGGCTGACTCCCTTTCATAGATGGCACATCACAGACTTTACCTTAATCCTGGTCAGTCTAACTAAACACTACTAAGCACAAACCCAAAGGGCAAATGAGGATTATAGAGAAAACTTATGTCACTATTAGGAGAAAAACAATTCTCTAAATTTATGTAACTATTTAGTTATATTTTGGGCAAAAATATCATCTCCTTCACCTCTCAAACCTTGGTAGACACAGGGTGTGGCATATAGGTCACTGTTCAAAAATGGCTCGAGGAATACATGGGAATTAATTAATGCAGGCAAGCTTTTCCCTTCTATTACCTTAAAGAATTCCTTTTTTATTTTGTTTGATTGTGACCTGAGAGCCATAAATGTCAACCTTCATTCTAGTCTAACCCTCAGTACCTCTCAATTAGACTATTGCAATTGTCCTCTAATTAAGAGCCCAGAGGTTTTCTATCCTCTGTACCACATACAGGCACTGAATTCACCTTCTCCAGTATTGCTTTCATGGGGTTAATTCTCTGCAGAGAAATCTAGCATAGTTCCTTATCCTCTGGCAAATGAAGTCCAGAACTCCATACCCGGCATTCAAGACACATTACTCATCCAGCCAAGTTTCTTGTCTCCCTTCCCCCCATTTAATCAATGTTCTTCCAGACATCGGCACCGATTTTGCATCAATCTGCAAACATGACCTGAGATACCCATTTCACCATATTTGTTCAGCAACATGAATTTGCTCAATGCCTATTATTAGCAAAGAATTTTGCCAGATGTTAGTGTTCCTGAAAACTCGTATTTACCTTAAGTTTTCATCAGTAAAATCATGTTATATTCACTAATTTGATTTAAAGGGGATCTACTGTGGAGCCTGTTACAGATAGAAAGTTCCTTATATATTCATTCCCTTATTTCTCTATGTGTATGTCTCTCTTTTTTAACTTAATTTTTTACCTAGTATTTGCTATAAAAAATCATTGTGAAGTAGATTTTATTTATCAAGAATGCTAGGAAATTGCAACTGTTTTTATGCTAGAAACTGACTGTGGATCAATAAAAATGGAAATCTATAAAACAGAGAAAGTGGAGACAGGGATAGAGGTGAAATTTCCTCCAAAATTCTGCATAAGGTTACACTATATCAGATTTCAAGATGTGGAAACTTGGGACCTTTTACACCAAATGTAAAATTACAGTCAGGTCAGAAATAAAAACCTTTAGAACTCACTCAACAAGCAAGAGAATGTTCAGTGTTGAATCACTTAGAATTCTAAAACAGAAATATTTATTAGAAAAAGGTATCAGATATATCAAACAACAAAGGAAAAATCAGCATCTTTGCATATAACAATTATTGTTTCTTGATTTCTGTGTGAAATAAAATGAGTATACACCTCAGGAATAATTAAAAGTCTTATGCCACAGTCGTAATCATGTGTAGTAGTCGAGTAATTATAATAAAGAAGTACTAGTGATATCAATTATTTTTCTGCCAACCAACTTTATTCTCAAATCTGTGGCTTTCATGGCTTTTTGTAGGGTATAGGAAAACTCTGTAAGTCTATTTTCAAACTATAAATGGTTCTAAACAAAACACTTCTGGAAATTAAAAATATTCTTTATTTATAAGTTTCAAAAATATAAGGGATATTCACCTATCCAATTCTTTTAATAAATATACATTTGATACCTATTATACTCAGGCATTAGGCTACAGTATGGTTTCCAGTTTCTAAGAGCTTACTACCTAGTAAGCTCTATGTGTATGTCTCTCTTTTTTACTTACTACCTAGTAAGCTCTTAGAAACTGATGAGACAGTATCTATAGTCATATTTGAACAATGAGCTTTTGGCCCACTGTGAATAACTGCACCTCAGAAAACTATGATTAAAACCAATGACTTTATACTCAACTATATAGGGTTCGAACACAGATTCTTAGTCTTACTCTCCGTGTGACCTAGCAGGTCGCTTAACCTCTCTGGTCTACAAAGTTTCTTCATATGAAAAATAAGAATTTAAGAACGGTTACCTTGTAGGATTGACTTAATGATGAAACATTCCCTGGCACAAGGTAACTGCTCTGTAAATAATTGTTGTTGTTTTTGTTGCTACTGTTGGTGGTGGAAGTGGCAATATTTCAGAAGTGCTGGGCTCTGAAGAATGTATGGGATTTCGCCTAACCAATGAGGATTTTACTTTCCTTTATGTTAGATAAAGGAAACAGCAAGTGAAAAGAGATTTGAAAAAGTAAAAGGAAGTAATTCTGTATTCTCATATCGAGTACCTACTGGGATAATGGATGAAGAAGAGATTAAAGGCAAGTTGACACAAGGCTGTGGAGATTAAAATTGTCATACTCTCCATCCAATACAGATTGGGATTTTCAGTTGTTAGACGAAGGAGACACTGGTGCGTAGAAAAGATGCCAAACACAAATACAAGCAACAGAAATTTTATTGGGGGGGGGAAAGTGTGTATCAGTTCTAGTCAACAAGGCATGAGTCATGTGCACTTGGAATCTCATATAATTTGAAAACTCACTCTCTCTCTCTCTCTCCACACACACACACACACACACACACACACACACACAGAATGAGAGGGAATATCCATTCTCTTACCAAATGGGAACCTCTCTAAACTAAGGAGTATTTTCCTGAATGTGTGGGGTTTGTTTCCTTTTTGAAATAATAAAAATCTGTCCCAGTCTCATCCTTTTCTTTTTTAAGAATTGTCATTGCTGTTGACAAGAGGTAAAAAATGGAAACAAAATCACTTCTGTCTGGTTGATGGAGCTCTGCAGACAGAAACATCCGTACATGTTCATTTGAACAATTACCATCTCAGATAAAAAACATTGTGCCAATATACCTCATTTTTCAAAGCAAAACTACTCTACGTCAATGCTCTAAAAAATGCAGAAATCAAAAGGGATATGTTGAAATCCTTAAGTGATTCTGTTTTCTTTTTTTCCTCCAACTTTATTGAGATATAATTGATATAAAACATTATGTAAGTTTAAGGTCTACAAAGTATTAATTTGATACACTCATATATTACAAAATGATTACCACCATAGCATTAGCTAACGCCTCCATCACATCACATAATTACCATTTCCTTTTTGTGATGAGAACATTTAAGATTTATCTCTTAGCAACTTCTAAGTATATAACACAGTATTATTAACGATAATCACCATGCCATACATCACACCCTCAGAACTTACTCATCTTATAACTAGAAGTTTATACCCTTTGACCAGTATCTCCCCATTTTTCCTATCCCTGGCTCCTTTTAACCATCATTCTACTCTCTGTTTCTATGAGTTCAGCTTTCTTAGATTCCACATATGAGATCATAAAGTGCTTCTCTTTCTCTGTCTGACTTATTTCACTTAGCATAATGTCCTCAAGATCCATCCATGTTGTCACAAATGACAAAATTTCCTTCTTTTGCATGGCTGAATAATATTCCATTGTACACACAGAGACATACATATATACACACACACACACACACACACACACACACACACACAAACACACACACCATATCTTCCTTTATCTATTCATCCATTCATGGACTTCAGGTTGTTTCCATATCTTGGCTATTGTGAATAATGCTGCAATGAATATGGGAGTGCTAATATCTCTTTGAGGTATTGATTTCATTTCCTTCAGATATATAACAAGAAGTTTGATCACTAGATTTTATGATAGTTCTATTTTTTACTTTTCGAGGAACCGCTATAGTATTTTCCATGGTGTCTGTACTAATTTATATTCCTACCAACAGTACGTAAGTGTTTGTCTATTTTCAAAATTGACATATCAACTGAAATTGGCCAAACAAACCCGACTCAAAGAGCCAAAGCTATCTAAGATATGAGGTCTCTTAGTTAAGATTTGAGTAACCAGAAAAAACAGAAAGCCTCCCGGGTGTGTGAAGTTTCAATAGATAGGAGAGGAGAAGAATATCCATCTAGCTGGCACCATTACTTACTGATATTTCAACCGGATCTGCCTAATATACAAATAAAGTCATATTTAAGCTTGGCTTCTGAGTGTGTTCGGTGAGCTTAGGCAAATCATCTCATATTTTAGGGTGTTGTTTTTCAATTTCAGACCACCTACAACCAAACTACCTAGAATGCTTATTAAAAATGAAGATTTATGGGATCCACCCCAGACCTACTGAATATTTCCAGAGTAGCCCCATAAATCTGATTTTTTTTTTTTACAAACTTTCTTGGATAATTCTTATGAACAGCAAATTTGAGAACCAGCATATTTGGATTTCCATTCAGTTTTCCAAAAGATAAAGGATTTTATGTTTAAAGTAGCTATTGAGCATCTAATAAGCACCTTATTCTATACTAGGTGATTAAAGGGGTATCAGGTTCAATTCTTGCCCTTAAGAAGCTTATAGCAGTGGGAGAGTGAAAATGTAGGAGACAGATCAGCAATATCACTCTAAGTGCCTGCTATGGACCAGGGATTGTGCTATGTTTTTGGCAAAAGGACCTCATGCAATATCACAATAACCCTCAAAAAATGAGGTTTTGAAGTGGAGCCCAACTCATGCATGCCTTTCTACTAGAGGTGATAAGGTAAATCCATAAGGCAGAGTAAGATCTGAAAAATATGAGCAATGCAAACAGTCCTGTAAGAGGTCACTCACACTCCCATCATCAACAGAAATTGCCATATGTGAGAAAGGTACATTCCCAGGACTCTTATCTCCCCAAGAAACACAAAGAAAGTGGGAATCACTGCAGGTTTTATCACAGCAAACTTCTAAGATATGACTGGGACTTCATTCAGGAGGGAGGAATTTGCAAAGAACTTACACAAGAACATGACACTGGAGAGCTCTAAGAACCTGGTCTCAAAGTTTTCTGATTTCAATAAATCTTAGCTCCAAAATAGAGAAGGAAAGAGCCCTAGGAATCCACTTTTCTCCTACTCTAAGAAATCTTCTCTGACTCTCTCTACCCAGGCCAGGTGAAGGACCTTTCCAATGCACTCCCATATCTCAATTAATAACATGTGCCTACCAGTATAAGTGTATATATATATATATATAGAGAGAGAGAGAGAGAGAGAGAGAGAGAGATCTCCAACATCATCAACCTAGATATACCCTAACACATAGGAGATACATGCTTGTTGAATTTACATGTGAACATTACAATTGTATGACTTATCTATTATACCGTTATATATATTTTTTTATTTGATTGAGAGAGACAGAAAAATCAACCTATAGATGATAAATTTGGAAATTGGCTCTGAATTACGGGATTTTAAAAGGCAGATATGGGAAGGGAGAGAATTCCATACATTCGGAAAAATATAAGAAATTAAGAAATGGCCTAGAAGCAAGAAAGCAAGAGACACTCAATTTGGCTGGAGCAGAGGAACATATATCAGCAGGGAAATAAGGTTTGACTGTGTGCTATGTTTTTCCAGAGTTCATACTCACACAGGCACTGGATAGGTGTTGAGGTGAACTTTTATGAATATAAGTCTGGTAGCCAACTATAAGATAGATTGGAGAAACCAGCCATAGTCATCACATGTGGCTATCACAACAGTCAAGCTAAGAAGTAATGTTTTGGTGGCAAGAGGATTGGAGAAAGAGAGAATGGGTAAGAAAGACACTGCTGAGGTAGATTCTACATGATTTGGTAGTTGTCCAGGTATAGGAAACAAAGAAGAAGGCCCAAAGTTGACTGAAGTCTAGACCTTAATAGACTGGAAAAAAAGAAGAAGGGCCAAAGTTGACTGAAGTCTAGACCTTAATGCACTGGAAGAAAGTAGGCATCAGGGTGAGGGTCCACAGAGTCAAGAAAGATAAAATTTCAAACTTAATTGACAGCATTGAAAGAAAGGTCAAGACTAGAGAAGAAGAATTTGAAGACATACTAATAGCGGTAATAAAGTTGTGGGAATGGATGAGATCTCAAAAGGAGAAAGTAAACTTCAGTGAATACTTACACTCAAGGGAACACAGGGAAATCTCAACCATGAAGATTTCTTTGACATGCAGATAAGTTCCAAGCATCTTCTTGTGCCCCATCATATCTTCAATCTCTCTAATATAGTTCCTGTCAGACTGCTTCCCTTCTTTTTTGTTTACCTGCCTATCCCCATTATTAGATTATAAGCAGGGCTGGGTCATGAGCTATATTCATTTGTCAACCATCAGCATCAGTTCCTAAAATTAGCACATCATGGGTTCCTAAAGAATGGAGATATTAATGTATGTATGTATGTATGGATGGATGGATGGATGGATGGATGGATAGATGGATGGATGGAGGGAGGGAGGGATGGAAGGATGGATGAATGGAAAGATGAGGGATAGATGTATAGTGAAGGAGACAGAGCAGAGGGTGAGAGAGGATCAAATCAGAACAGTGTTGCAGAAGTAAAGGAAAGAGACTTTTAAAACCTACAATGTCCCTCCTTATCTCTAAACTGTAATAAATCTAAATCAAAGGGCTCAGAGGTTAACTATCTCAGAAGTACCTCATGAGATCATTGTTTTTGTGTGATTCTTCCACCTTCTTCAAAACATATCCAAAATTTCAGAATCCAATCACTTGTCACATCTGATATTTCAGTTCAAGATATCATCATCTCTCACCTGTATTGTTGCAAATTTCTCCTAAATGATTTCCCTGCTTCCATCCTTGGCTCCCTATAGCCTATTTCTCAAAACGGCAGGCAGACAATCCTTTGTAAATAGAAGTCAGGTTTTGCCATTTCTCTGCTTGAATACTTCAACGATTTTCCATCTCACTCAAAGTTAATCCAAAGTCTTTAAAATGGCTTACAAGGCCCCCTACGTGATCTGCTCACTCTCTTCAACCATCAACCCCACAGTGCTCCCTCTCCAACCTTTCCCCACTACTATCTGCAGTCCAGCCACACTGGTCTCCTTGCCCGTTCTCCAACATTTCAAGCATGTATCTGCTTTAGGACCCCTGCACCTGGAGTTCCCTCAGCCTGGAATACTATCTCCCCAGATATCCACATGGCTCACTCCTTCATCTTCTTTGCTCAACTAGCAGTATCTCCTGAGGACATCTCAGTGAGGCCTTCCCTGTCTATACTATTTGAAGTTGTAACCCACACCAGCACTCCCTCTGCCTCTTCCCTGTCACGTGTCATTATCTGATATACTTTATATTTGTGCACCCCAGTCCCCACATCCTTCAAAGCCCTCCAGGACTTGACCATTCCTCTATGTCCTCCATACGATGGCAGCTCCCAAATTCTCTCCTTTTTCTAAAATCCACCAGACTTGACTATATACCATATCTCTTACTACTGATATTTGATTATTTCATATTGTTATATTAAGTGACCATGCTTTCACCTGTTAAACCTCTTGAAAGCAAGTGCCATCACATGATTCTTTTGTATATTCTCTCTTAGCACTCAACATAGTGCAACCACGTAACATGGCTTGGTTTCAAAAAGTATTTTAGGGAATGAACAGGTAACATCAATTATACTAGTTACCATTTACAGAATTATTACCACATGGCAGGCACTGTAACTCAGTAAACAATGTGAGAGTATCACCCTTTTATAGGTGACAATGGAGCAGCTCACCTGAGATCTTGCAGCCTTTGAGAGTGTACACCATTTAAACCAAGGTCTGTCTAACTCCATTGTTCACATTCTACTACTCCTTAATCATATCCCAAAATTAGTAAGTTCTATTCATTAAGCACCTACTGTGAGCCAGGCACACTGCCAGATGCTTAAAACATGTTATCTCAGTTCACCCTCGGAACAACGCTGTGCAGTAGATATTATCAATCTTGTTTTACCAATGAGAAAACTAGCTTGGAGTGTTAAGTACCTTGAGGAACAACCTATACCTAGTAAGTGACGGTATCAGAGTGTGAACTATTCAATTCGGATAAAGCAATCATATTAATTATGCATGTGCTGCTCTGCAATTCAGAGCTAGAACAGTTGGGATGAACAATTATACCCTGAATTCTGAGTTTTGCTAGAGCTAATGTAGCTTTTATCAGTGAGTTTTAATGATCCCCAAAATTACTTCATTTTATAGCCTGTTCCTCTCTCTTAACCTCCTATCAAGTCCTGATATTTAACTTCTACAACAGGGGAAAATTGAATCAACAGGACGATGACAATCACTAAGGGGATTTTCATAATCTCATTTGTTTTAGTCAGGTTTCATTTCAAACTGGAATAAGCATTTTTCCTTCTCTTGTTTATATGTTTGTGAGTACAGTGTGTGTGTGTATGTGAGAGAGAAAGAAACAAAAAGACAGAAAAAGAAAGATGCAAGGAGAGAGAGAGGGTGACAGGGAGGGAGACTTGGCTCTTCCTCAATTCCTTAATTCCCAGAGTCTTCCTCAATTCCTTAATTCCCAGAGTCTAAAAAAATAATTTAAAAAAATATGCTAGATCTTGCAAAACCCCTGGCACACCAACAGTGCTCCAGGAGCACCCTCAAGAGGTGTTGCTAATATATGAGAAGCTCTCTGACGCCTGCCTTTGAATTATTAAGGGATGGGGGGACAGAACTCAAATTCTGCGCTTCAGAAACTGGAACTCTAGTCTTCAAAAGAAGCCTTTGAGAATAGAAAAATAAATTTTAAAAAATAAAAGGAAGATTTACTGAGCAGAGAACAATGACTCCAAGAAAGAGAGACACCGAGAGCCTAAATCACACCTCTCAAACATGGGGCTCAATTGCATGACTGTTATTCGGACTGATGACTTCTCCTCCTTTCAGTGGATTAGTAAAATGGTAGCTCTTTTCTCAAGTGTTGCCTGCAGCCAAGTTGTGTTGTAGGGTTGTGGGTTTGTTTTTTTCGATTACGGGAGGGTGGATTTTTTTAGGAATCACTGCAGCACAGCACCTTGCTCATCATCAAACCACTCCTTTGATAACATCACCGAGAAGTAGAGAAGTAATACGGCTTATCCATTTACACAGAGCTCCAAAGGTCTTTGTGCTTCTTCATTCTCTCCACTTCAGTCCCACTTCTCTGCACACACACAACACCCCCCCACACACACGCGTCGTACAACCTGGCAGTGTGAGGATGGGACCGAAACATGAGGCTTTCTGAGTCTCAATAGTCTCTGCAGCTTTATCCTCCACTCAAGTAGAAAGCAGTTATACAAGACCTCTTGAATTAGAGAAAATAATTTCTGCTTTATCATTCAAATTACAAGTACATGCCACTGGTTTCCAGCTCTTGATTCCTTAGAAACAGCTATGTGATTCTTGAGGATCTGTTATTTAAAATTATAACTAGAAACACAAATACAGTGAGGGGCAGAAAGAGGAAAAATGAAAAACCGAAAAAAGACAAGAGCTTACGAGAAGTGGGGAAGGGGAAAAGAGAGATACATAAAACTAGTTTTTTCGGTTGGAAGCCATGTTGTGTTTTTTAAGTTGTTCGCTCCTGCCATCTAGTGGTTATCATACAGCAATGCTGAAGTCAGAATTGTTGGAAATCACAAACAAGTTATTTAAATGAGATGTCAGTCACCTAACTGTTTACCCCGTCAACAAGTTCCCTCTCTGGTCTAGACACGATTGCGAATGTTCCACATGTGTTAGTGTCCACAGCATTTCAACAGAAAGCCAAGGCTCCAAATATAGAATGAATTTTAAGAAGTTCCAAGGTTCCACTCACCACATCCCACATTGAGCAAGTTCCCAGAAAATTATCTTGAAATTCTAACATTTCAACAAGTTCCTTTTCCTAAATATTGAATGAACTGATACAATTCTATTTCTTGGAAGATACTCTTAAACCCAAGAATTAAATATACTAACCAAATACAACTGTAGTCTCTGGGTACTGATTCAATTATCACAAAATCACCTGCCTTTTTTATGCTTGATGTAAACAGACTCAATTGTACTTGATATGGTGTCAGTTTTAAATTTCTTTATCTTACAGTTTTGAAGAGTTTGCTTCAAAACTTTTTCTCAAAGACAAGCGTTTTCCATCATACAGGAGGAAAAATAATGTTCTCTCTACCCTTGTAGGTTCTTGGCTGAGCCCCCACTGTGATAAAAGACAGATAAACAGGACAAATACAAACAGAAGTTTAGTAACAAATATTCCTCCTGTATACATACAAGAGACCCAGGAAAACTGAATAACGCCCCAGGTAAGGGCCCAAGCCCACACCTTAAATAACACCTCCAGCTAAAAACAAATAAAAAAAATATGTTGGGGAGAGGGAGGGCAGTTATTTTAAATTATCAGGAAAAGCTTGGTAAACATGGTAAGGTTGTCATGCAGATTTTAAGCCCTTGCCTTTTTCTTTGGTAGGCGTTTCTGGAGATTTAGTCCTGCTTCTCCCCCTGGAACAAAGAGGAAGACTCCCTTACAAATGAAGATTCCCCTTATAAATGTAAATGTCTCTTACAAAAGGGCAACATCTGCTCAGTTTCCAGTGCTTCTCCCTGTCTGCAGCCTCTTAAAAATAACCAGCTCAAAGTAATCAATATGCCAAAAAGGCATATCATGAGGTGGTCTGTTTCACTCCCCTTTTGCTCCCCTTCACCGTATACGTGATCATCAGGGCGTTGTAGGCGGTCCAGGACGGTTGACTCTGCGGCTGTGTTGGAGGCTGTCGGTAGCAGGGAGAAGACAGCCGGAGGCTTGCAGGACTGTGAGATAAGAAAGTTTTACAAGAGTCGGACACCTGCTGTGAGGGGCCAATTTCGCAAACACTGTATCAGAGGCACTGGTTCTACATTTTTAAAGGGAGGAAATCACAAGGGAAGCTTGATCTGAGAAGCAATGAGCTGCAAGCATGACTGGCTTGCTCTCTGGAAGGGAGTTTTGAAAAAGCACAAAACATTCCCAGGTCTGGGCGTTTGGATGACAAGCACAGAGATGGAAAATGGCAGGCTGAGACAGAAGCCCGAGGCATGTTTTTAAAAAGAGAATTTGGGGAGGAGGAGTGTGGAATGTTTGACCTCAACCTTTAAAAAACACAGTGCAATTTCTGAAAAATGTAACTCAGAGATACAAACAAGCCTTGTATTTTCCAGTGGGGGGGAAATTATTATTGATCTGTTGTCTTTCTGGAATCTCCGGGTAGGTAGGTGTAGTTTTTTCCCCCCCGCAAACAGGCTTGAGCAATGGAACGTAGAGAGGGCCCACAGCGACCACCTGGCTGAATAGAAACAGGCCCATCAGGAGACCCACCCCGAAATATCCATAGGCCCTCACTGACCAATGGGTTACTTACAACTAGATACAGTTACCAAAAAAGGGAGAATTCCAGGCATCGCCATACCTCTTCACCTTTCCCCTTTAAGAACAGCCCCACCCACTGCCTCAGGGCAGTCAGTCTCTCCTCCTTTCCGCCCACCGCTCCCTTGTGGTGTATTCAATAAATTTCTCTTTTGTCCTGCCTCGGGAGAACTCTTTCACTTCCTGCACCACTGACTTCCACCCGATCGACACCCCACATTTGGGGGCCCCCGTCTGATCAAGAGGCACCCCATTTAGACACCACAGTAGCAGAACAATTCGGTATATGTAACAAAACATCTTGGAGCATGTACATTACTAACTCGATCTCTTTGATGGTCGTATTTTCATCATTGTTAGGCTGGGCGCCTTGACAGTTGGTTACTTTCAGGCCTTCCTCATTTCCCTCCCTTACACTGAATTCATGATGTCCAGCCACCTGCCTTTCTCTATGTTCTTTGTTCTCGTTCCTACCTCAGGACCTTTGTGCTAGTGGTTTTCCTCTGCCTGCACATTGTTCTCCCTTATCACTTTGTCGGTCTGATCTCAAATTAGTATCACCTCCTAAAAAGTTTTCCCTGCTAACCTATCTAACGTTGTACCTTGCCCAACACCCTACTTTCTTTCTATCAAATAAACTTCTTTTTTTCCCCCCACAAAGGTAATATCACTATTTTATCTCTCTTCCCCTCTAGGATGTAAACTCCATAAAGAACAAGGTCTTGTATGTCTTGTTTATTGCTTAAACCCACCAGGGCCCCAACAGGAAGCAGATGAGTAACTGGAGAAAGTTTAATAAGCGACTATTTACCAAAGGACCACTGCATGACTTCCGTGCTGCAGTTGGGCTAGTGAGAGTGGGCACGCCACTGGCACTCCTAGGCCTGATGGGCACAAGCGGAAGCATTACTGGAGCCCAGGGAATGGAGAGGCTGTTGGAGAGGACCGACAACAGGAGCAAGGACCTAGAGTGGAGAGGCACAGCTGCCCACAGTCTCCCTTTAGAGGAGGGAGCCTGGAATATACACGTCTCAGCTTCCCTCTATCCCTCAGACTGCCTGCTGATGCTTTCTGGAACTGAACTGAAAAGGAATCCAGCAGTCCCTACAGATCAGTGTCTCTGGGGGCACAGAGCAGAGTGGAGAAGGCTGGAGACCAGATCTGCAGGGGCAAACAGAGCCTGACGGAATAGACACAATAAATACGTGTCCAGTCAATGAAGAGCATAATGACTAGGAATTCACAACTGAATGGTGTTTGGTTTCAGAAAAAGCAAGTTGTGCTTTCTCTGAAGACAGCCTTCAGGCAGCAGCAGACAGAAAAGACCCACTGCCCAGGAAGGCAGGAAGAATCCAGACTAACTAGTTTGCCAGGGACAAATGTTTGGTTGTGCAGTGCATTAAAGAACTAATAGAAGCCTATCTGAGCTATTGGATTGTGGGACATCAAAATTGGAAGAGATAAAAGCACATATGTAAGAGCAGAACAGGCAGTTCATTAATATTTTTATGGTTGCCCAGCTCACCAAGAGCTCCACATATGCTGCCGTATTCAAGCCTTAAACACTCCATCAGATAGCAAACCGTGACCTCATTTTATAGATGAGGAAAACCCTCCTTAGCAAAGTTCAGTATCTTGTCCGAGGTCACACAGCTGGTCAGAACACATATTCAAATACAGAGAAGGAAAAAGGAATCTTTTGGGGTAAAAAAATTAAATAAAGAAAAATGAACAAAAAATAAAAATCCTTTAAAAGATATGAGCGATGAGGCTGGGGGAGCTCAAGGAAAGACCCGATCTGATCAAGAGTTTTAGGCAACTGCTACCCTATTTAATTGTAGTAATTGCCTATGTTTGTGGAAGTCTTTATACTGAGTATATTAGTCTGTGAAGCAAAAATGGTATAAAACAGACAATATGAAGGGAAAAAAATTCAAGAATCTGGATAATCTGTCTGAATAATACAAAGCCTGCAGAGACGACACCAAATGATCAAGTTATCTCTAAAACTATTGCTCTCCTTTCTGCAACCTAAATCTTGGCTGGGAAAGAGAAGGTAAGGTACCAGAAATTCATTTTAAGTGACAGCAATCCCCATGAAATAGTGAGCAAACAGGGCTTTTACTTCTCCAATATTAAATCTTCCCAGATAGTGGAATTCTGAACTAGCAGAGGCCAAACAATGAAACAAAAACAAAAACTCATTTTTAACTATGTATATTTATTCACCTGGTAATAGATTTAATCTCTTTCCTTGTTAGTTTGCCATAAAGTTGGAGTGTTATTCTTCATATGCGAGTTGTAGAAGGAAGGAAGAATATTCTCACTAGCAGTACACGTGGTTAGCCTTTACGGATGACTTTTAGCACTCCTGCCTGCCTCTCTGCAGATGTAAGGAAGTCCGGGAACAGTTCTAGAAAACCCGGACAAGAAAGGAAACAAGGGGTACGATATTCTTGGAGATTTTGAAAGCACTGGCAATGAGCCATGTTCTTAGCCACAACAATTAAAATATGATCTTCAGAGTAGTCTCAGTCAGTCCCAAACTTCTTGCATTAGACTTCCAATGCCAGACGCCAATTCTAGTACATCAGGCTTGCGGGTATATGAGGGATACTCAAATGTTGAGCCATCAGTGAAAGGCATTTATGTGGCTTATACTGAACTATAATGAAAAAAACTCCCCCAAATAGCTTTATGAAGACGTGCTTTCTTAAAATTCTGGAGGTAAATCTTTCAGGCCATTGTTTAAAATCTACTTTTGAAAGGATCCATTAAAAGTGTTTCCCCATGAGCAATGCAACCGCTGAACTGCATTATTCAATGTGTTCTTCTGCAATTAATCTGAAATCCTTGCTCCCTTGCTCTCTGTGTAAACTGAACAGCAATGGGATAAAACAACTGGAAAACGAACCCTCTCACTTTATTATTCACAAGCTGCATTCCGTAGTTGTTATTCATAGATAAGTTTCTTCCGAGACCAAAAACAATTAAGTGCACAGAAGCCTAATTCTGCAGAGTATGCCACAGAATTAAATAATCTACCCCTGAAATGAGTAAAACCCTAATACTGGTTTGTCTGCTCACTGTCTTTACAATACAGACGGAAGCTTTGTACCTCAGCCTCCCAAGTCTATTAAATGAGAATGACTTGATTTACCACAACGTTCTATACCTCAAGCAGGACTTGAAGACTGAACCATGGGCCCAAGAGATTAACACATACCTTCCAGATGCTGATACTAGAAAATACTGTTGTGCCCCTGTCCTGGTGTGCACATCTAACTGGTATGACAGCTCTAGGAATAGCTTTGAGCGATGAGGCTGGGGGAGCTCAAGGAAAGACCCGATCTGATCAAGAGTTTTAGGCAACTACTACCCTATTTAATTGTAGTAATTGCCTATGTTTGTGGAAGTCTTTATACCGAGTATATTAGTCTGTGAAGCAAAAATGGTATAAAACAGACAATATGAAGGGAAAAAAAATCAAGAATCTGGATCTGAGTAGGATTTGGGATTAAAGTCCTCTGCCAATTACCAGCTGTGTGATTTAAAAAATTTATTTCTGGAACGAGAGTGTATTATGCTAAGCGAAATAAGTCAGTCAGAGAAAGACAAATACCATATGATTTCACTCATATATGGAATTTAAGAAACAAAACAAATGAACATAAGGAGGAAGAAAAGAGAGAAGGACGAACTAGAAAACAGACTCTTAACTATAGAGAACAAACTGAGGGTTACTGGAAGGGCTGGAGGGGAGGTGGGCAGGGGGATGGACTCAATGGGTGAGGGGTTATTAAGAAGGGCACTGATTGTGATGAGCACTGGGTGTTGTATGAAACTGATAATCATTAAATTCTACACCTGAAACTAAGTTACACTGTATGTTAACTAACTGGAATTTAAATAAAAACTTGAAACCACAAAAAAAAAAAACAAAAAAAAAACCCTCATTTATTAATCATTCCTGGGCCTCAATTTCTTCATCTGTAAAAATATAATAGTTCTTGGCTTACTGGGTGAGAGAGGAGAGAATGAGAGAATGTGGGTAAAAGGTGTAGTTCAGAGCCTGGCACATAGTAGGTCCTGAGAGCACAGAAGTTGGATATTTCTCCCACCATACTCAGAGGGGTGAGCCAAGCTTACCGCTCCTTCTGGGGCTTCATGCTCAGCAAGGAGTCAGCTGGAGGTTCTCTCCCTCTCCCTCTGCCCCTCCTACCCCCTTGCTCACGCACATGCTCTCTCTCTCTCTCTCTCAAATAAATAAATAAATCTTAAAAAAAAAAAAAAAAGAGGGAGAACAAAGGAATAAACAAGTGAGCCCTAAGCAAGAAAGTGGAAGGAAGCCTAAAACTTCAATGAAAATTGAAACCGCCACATGGAGCAGAGCACCATGCTTCTCAGTTCCCAAAGCTTTCCCTCATCACACCCAGTGTTTGTCATTCAACTTGTCCCAGCTGCACTTTGCCACTACGGTTGCTTCTGTGTCTATTTGATGTTGGTTCTTATATTTTCATCTGTTTTTGCCTCTCATTAAACAAAGGAAGATTTTTAAGCCAATGTACACTATTCAAAACAACTATGTCCTAAAATAACGTATATGCTGCTATGTTCTGCCAAAGAAACTCTCACTTCCTGTACCAGAATAATTATCCACTTTTGACAGTCAAGTCACCCAAGTGCTTGTCTCCCATCTTTCCGGGGTCCCTTCCTCCCGTATATACTATCTGTGCCACCCTGAGTCAGGTCCCCCTGCACCTTACATCTCTGCTTTACCTAGCCCCAGGGCCATATTCAGCCTCAGGCCAGCCCCCATCCTCCCCCACTTCCTTTCTTTTCCCAATCATTACTGATCCAAGGCAGAAGAATGGACCAGACCAGTTCTGAGAGTTTAGGAGTAGAAGATACCACAGAAGATACACCAACTTCAAATTTAAAGTGGGCATTGGATGGAGCACCTGGGTGGCTCAGTCGTTATGCATCTGCCTTTGGCTCAGGGCGTGATCCCGGGGCCCTGGGATTGAGCCCCGCATCAGGCTCCTCTGCTGGGAGCCTGCTTCTTCCTCTCCCACTCCCCCTGCTTGTGTTCCCTCTCTCGCTGGCTGTCGATCTCTCTAATAAATAAATAAATAAAATCTTTAAAAAAAAACAAAAAATAAAGTGGGCATTGGAGTTCCCAAAACGTATCTGCTGCTCCCCATCTCTACAGGCAGTTCCTCACTGGCCTTGTTCCTCTCTAGGGTCCCTAGTATCATCAATCTCAGGTATCTGTCTTCCCCTCACCATTATCCTGCTGTTTATATACACACATCCCTATTTCCACAGTGTTGTCATTCAGAACAGTGGCAATTTACTACACTCTTCCCACTCTAAGCAAAGCTCCAAGTCTGTATTTACAGACCCCAAAAGTTACTAATGCTAAACAAAGACACAACCACTTTATTGGGTGTTTTCCAACTTTATTGAGATATAATGACATACAGCATTGTGTAAGTTTAAGGTGTACAATGTGATGATTTGATACATATAGATATTGTGAAATGATTACAATCAAGCTAGATAACACCTCCATCACCTGCCATAATTACCATTATTTTGTGTGTGTGGTTAGAACATTTAATATGTACTCTCCTAGGAATATATATTAGATCCTCGGAACTTTTTCATCTTGTAACTGGAAGTTTGTACCTTTTGACTAACATCTCCCCATTTCCCCCAACCCCCAACCTTGGTAACCACCATTCTACTCTGTTTCTATGAGTTTGTTTTTTTTAGATTTCAAACATAAGTGAGGTCATACAATATTTGTCTTTCTCCGTCTGCCTTGTTATTTCACTTAGTGTAATGTCCTTGAGGTCCATGTAAGGTGTCATGAATGGCAGGATTTCCTTCTTTCTCATGGTTGAATAATGTTCCAGGATGTGTGTACCACATCTTCTTCATCCATTCATCTATCAATGGACACTTAGGTTGTTTCCATATCTTGGCTATTGTGAATAATGATGCAATGAACATGGGTGTGCAAATACATCTTTGACATCTTGATTTCATTTCCTTTGGATATATACCCAGAAGTGGGATTGCCAGATCTTATGATAATTCTATTTTTAATTTCTTGAGGAACCTCAATATTGTTTTCCATAGTGGCTGTAACAATTTACACTCCTACCAACAGTACACAAGTATTCCCTTTCTCCACATACTCAAGAATACATGTTATCTCTTGCCTGTTTGATGATAGCTGTTCTAACAGTTATAAGGTGATACATAATTGTAATTCTGATTTGCATTTTCCTGATAATTAATGATGTTGAGCATCTTTACATGTACCTGTTGACCATTTTTATGTCTTCTTTGGAGGAATGCCTATACATGTCTTCTGTCCATTTTTAAATTGTGTTGTCTGAGTTTTTTCTGCTAGAGTCATTTTAGTTCCTTATATATTTTAGATACTAACCGCCCATCAGATGTATGGCTTGCAAATATTTTCTCCCATTCCATAGATTACCTTTTCATTTTGTTGCTTACTTCTTCTGCTATGCAGAGACTTTTTAATTTCATATAGTCCCACTTATTTATTTTTGTTCTGATTGTTTGCATTTGGTGTCAAATCCAAAAAACCGTTGTCAAGACCAATGTCAAGGAAATTACCCCCTGTGTTTTCTTCAAGCAGTTTTACAGTTTGGGGGTCTTATATTTAAGTCTTTAATCCACTTGAGTTGATTTTTGTCTATGGTGTAAGATAAAGGTCCAATTTCATTCTTTTGCATATGGATATTCAGTTTTTCCAATACAGTTTATTAAAGAGACTATTCTTTCCCCATTGTACATTCTTGGTGCCTTCGTTGAAATTAGTTGACTATATATGTGTGGGTTTATTTCTGGATTCTTTATTCTGTTCTATTGATCTATGTGTCTGATTTTATGCCAATACCATAATGTTTTAATTACTATCACTTTGTAATACAGTTTGAAATCAGGAAGTGTGATGCTTCTAGCTTTGTTATTTCTCAGGATTGCTTTGGATATTCAGAGTCTTTTGTGGTTCCATATAAATTTTATGATTGATTTTTCTCATTTCTGTGAAAAACACCATTAGAATTTTGATAGGGATTACACTGAATTTACAGATGGCTTTAGATAATATGGACATTTTAACAATATTAGTTCTTTCAATCCATGAACGTCAGGTATCTTTCCATTTATTTGTATCTTCTTCAATTACTTTCACAAAGTCATAGATTTCAGTGTATAGATGGTCACCTCCTTGATTAAATTTATTCCTATGTATTTTATTGTTTAGAGGCTACTAATAGGATTGTTTATTTCTTTTTCAGATATTTCATTGTTGGTGTATAGAAACAAAACTGATTTCTATATGTTGATCTTTTTAATCCTGTAACTTTCCTGAATTTGTTGATTAGTTCTAATAGTTTTTTGGTGGGGTCATTAAGATTCTTTTCCTCTTACCCTCTCCAGTGCATCCAATTTCAGACTTTTTGGTCCAGCAGTATACTCAAACTTCTCCACTAGACTCCTGGACTTCCACAAAAGCTTTCTCATCTTTGGATGATTGACGAAGTCAGTGTTCTCCAGGGGCTCCCAGACTGCAGCTGAGATGGTCTGGATCTGGTGCTTGGGTCATTTTGGAGTCTACAGCTGGGACTGAGATCCGTTTGCCTATTACAGGTGGGCAAGACTCTTCCTAGGTTCGTTGGCATAAGGTTCTGGTGATAGAACCAGAGCTAAACAGAGCTGTAGGTGAGTCCTCAGGGGTACAAAGCTGTTTCTGGTTCTATAGCTAAGACCACAATCAGTGAACCAACTGCTTGGGTGTTGACTTGTCCTCACAAAACATCTCTCCTCATTCTTAGGCTGCACCAGGGTTTCACAGTCTCCCGCCTGGATCCCACAGCCCCCTTCAAAGGGCACTTTTGTCTGTGGATGGATGCCAAACTATTGTTGAGGGGATACCAATGAAGGATGTCTTATTTGGCCATCTTGCTGACATCATCTCCAAGAGTCATCTTTTTGGATTTGCACACTCAACCATTCAAACATCTAACAGAATATTTTAAATTTCACAATTTTCTTTATGTTACTCAAGGTTAAATTCTTAGGTCTCCCATTCTCCTCTCCTCCCAACCAGCTCTGATTTTCACTTCTCCCCTTGCTTCCAGACCTGCCCATATGCATTTGTTCTCCACAGTATGCTCAGTGATCTTTCCAAAACACAATTCTGGCTACACATCAATGATGTGCTTTGGGACACAGTCTGAATCTCTCCCAAAGTTTTGTACCTGGGGCTGTACTGGGTAGTGGTCAGAGCACATTCTGTGCACAGACTGCTTGAGTTCCTCTTCCACCCTTACTAGCTTGACTAGTCACCAGTGTGACTTTGGGTAAATCACTGCATCTTACTATACTTCTTTCCTTGTGGTGGAGACTACAATATTCCCTACCTTAGCGTATTTATATGGATTAAGTGAATTGTTATGCATTAAGCTTGTCTCAACTAAGCACTAGAGAAGTACTTGCTGGTGTTATTGCCTCCATCTCCCCTTCCCAAACTATTTTCTGCTTGCTTCTGGCTCATCTGTTGCCATTTCCCCCTATACTCTGTGCTACAGCCATAAAAAACAACTTGAGGTGACTCTGAATGACTCCCCCATGACCTGTTGCCCAGGTTGTTCTCTCTGTAAAAAAAAGAAAAAAAAGAAAAACAAATCTCTTTCCTCTTTTTCACTCCACCTGGACTCTAGTCATTTTCAGGTCACAGCTTCCAAATTACCTCTTAAAGAAGACTTCCCAGACCCTCCAAGACTAGAGCCCTTTTATGTGCTTCTGTGACACCATGTTCTCAACACGACTAATGCTACTACTTGCAAGTGACTTCTTGACTTGTCTGTGTTTATCTTAGTCATCCCAGACTGCAAATCCTTTGAAAGCAGGAAGCATTTCTTGTTCACTGTTCTATTCTAGTGCCAGGCACACTGCTAGCATCTGGTAAATGCTTCATAAGTGCTTCTTCAATAAATGTTGAAAGCAAAAATATTAAACAAAATAAAGGCAAATTTTACCATTTATACATATTTTTAACATTGAGCACAAAGGTTCAGAAAAACCCTAATGGTTCAACCCTTCATATTTTAAATTGAAACATCTTCAGAATGGGTTTTTATGATCATTATTCCTAAACATGGTGTCAACTTGGTATGTAGAACGAAAACAGAAATTTTCCCAGATGAGCGAAAAACTACTTCCTTCCGCTGTGTGCATTCTGTCTCAGGCAGACAAGGCTGCACTATCCCTTTCAGTGAGGGTTTGAGATAGAGCAGACAGGGCAAAAATGACGTGTCTTTCTAGTGCACCTTATGCCATTTGGAAATTTACAATGTTTCTTGATGATGCTAATAATGGTGGTGATGAGATCAAGATAATAATGTTGTATCCAGTGAGGATCCTAGATGTTCCCATTGGTATTATGAACTGAGATTTGACAGGAAGGTGGAAAAGGAAAGGTAAGGATCTCATCCTCTCCTACTTCTCAAGAACTTTATAATATGTATTATCTCTTTTAGTTTTGGTTGCTCTTCCCCTTCAAAATATTTTTAATTCTCTGCCATTGAGAAGGAAGGAGAGGAAAAGAAAGGAAAGGAGAGGAGAGGAGAGGAGAGGAGAGGAGAGGAGAGGAGAGGAGAGGAGAGGAGAGGAGAGGGGAGGGGAGGGGAGGGGAGGGGAGGGGAGGGGAGGGGAAGAAAGAAAGAAAGAAAGAAAGAAAGAAAGAAAGAAAGAAAGAGAGAGAGAGAAAGAGAGAAAGAGAGAAAGAGAGAAAGAAAGAAAGAAAGAAAGAAAGAAAGAAAGAAAGAAAGAAAGAAAGAAAGAAAGAAAGGAAGGAAGGAAGGAAGGAAAGGAAAGGAAAGGAAAGGAAAGGAAAGGAAAGGAAAGGAAAGGAAAGGAAAGGAAAGGAAAGGAAAGGAAAGGAAAGGAAGGAAATCCCTCAAGCTCACTCTAACTCTGACATTCTACTTTCCTCTCCTTCACGGCAAAATTTCCCATATGAAACATCTGTAGGTCATCACCTCTCACGCACTCTTAGCCATCTCTGGCATGACTTCAGTTCCATCTCTCTACCACGTCAATTAATCTAGTGGGTATTTTTCAGTCTCTTCCTATTTGGTCTCTCAGTAGCAATAATTTTTGTGAATTTTTTGTGTCCACTTGACTGGGCCATGGGTGCTCAGATATTTAGTCAAACATTATTCTGGGTGTGTCTGTCAGGGTGTTTTTGGAAGAGATTAACATTTAAATCAGTAGACTGAGTAAAGCAGATTGCCTTCCCTAATGTGAGTGGGCCTCACACAATTAGTTGAAGGCCTGAATAGAACAATAAAGGTTGATCCTTCCCTGAACAAGAAAGAATTCCTCCTGCCCAACTGCCTCTGAACTGGAATCTGGCTTTTTCCTGCCTTTAGATTCTACTGAAACATTAGCATTTCCTGGGTCTTGAGCCTGTCAGCATTTGAACTGGAAGTTAACCATGGCTCTCCTGGCTCTCCAGCTTGCTGATTCATCCTGCAGACCTTGGAACTTGTCAGCCTCCAGAGTTACATGAGCCAATTCCTTGTAATAAATCTCTTCCTACACATATGGATTATTTATATATAATTAGTTCTGTTTCTCTGGAGAACCTTGACTAACTCAGCAACCTTTCTATTCCCCCAACTCCATTTCCTTACCTATTCTCTTTAATGCTGTCTAATCTTGCTTCCATCATGCTAAGACCATCTAAGACCTTCATGGAGCTAATCCAACAGACATTCTCAGTTTTACTTCTTGTGGGATTTTAGCATATTTATTAACTAATTACTTACTTCCTTTTGAAAATGTTCGTTCTGCATCCTCTGTGAAACCACTCCTTAGCTTTTCTCTACCTTTCAACTCTTTCTCTGTCTCTTTTGCAAGCTCACCTTCCTTTTTCTGGCCATTAAATAGCAGAGTTCTTCCAGACTCATCCAGACCGTCTTCTTACTATACACTCTCTCCGTAGGCAATCTCATCCATGACCATTTATACTTCAGTAATGCTCAAGTTTTTATTCCCTGCTATCTCTTTTAAATTCTAGTTTCACAAACCAAATACCTCCTTGGACTTAACACTTGAAGTCCAAAAAGGAGCTCTGCCACCCCATTCCCTATCCTTCAAATATTCTTTATTTCAATGACACCATCTATTGAGTTGCACTCCAAGAAACCTGAAGCTTCCTTCTGTCATCTACCATAACTGATCCATTACCAAATCTTGTCAAGTTTACCTCCTAAATATCTATTAAATCCACTTACTTTTTTTTGCCTTGCCTCTATTTTGACTCAAAACATTATCTCCCCATCCAGTACTGAAAGGGTACCTCCTAGCCACACTCTCACCAGTGTTTCTTTTCAATCCATTCTTCAGACTGTCGTAAGATTAAAACACCTCTCCTCCCCACCCTCCACACATACTAGCTTGAAGCCCTTTAATCATTCCCCACTGATCTTGGGACAAGGATCAAAACGATTCACAGATTCAAAAAAGCTTTGTACAATCTGTCCATCACATACATTTCATCTCACCTGGACCCTCCTGCTCTCAGGTGCTCCTGCCCCAGTCATCTCTTAGTTCTTTACTGGGGTCATATTCCCTCCTGTGACAGTGTTTGCACACTCCAGTCCCTCCTCCTGAAGTGTTCTTCCTCCTGAAATGTTACTTCCTTAGAAAACCTTATCTAACTTTCCATATTAAAATGGATCATTGGTGTTATTATACTCCACCATATATTCTTCCTTTTTTACAGCAATTCTCACATTTACCCTTGTGATCAATTAATTGACACTCATTTCCTCAAGAATGTAAGCACCTCCAGGGCAGGGTTTCCATCTGCCCTGTTCATCAAGGTAACCTCAACCCTTTGCTAAAAAGACACTCAGTACACTAATTAGTTGACTTCTGAATGAAAAAGGAATCTCTACATTGCCTCTCCTCTGGCTTTGAGAAGGAAAAGATCCTAGACATATCTCTTTCTCCACGGCTATGACTAAGTAGAAAACAAATTAAATATTTACTCTTCCGTTGTAACAATTACCTGATTTTGATAATATATGGACTCTCAATAAATTTACATTGTTACCTGTCTAAAGAGATCTGAGGAGACCTCCTGTTTTCCAGCAGAAGATACAACCATGCAAAACAGAGAAGATACAGTGTTTTATACAGTAGCCAGAAAATGGGCTTCTAGCCTGAGCACTAGATGTCACTAAAGGTAGTTCAGGGAGGCAGTAAGGCTGCCTGTAGTCAAATCCTGGATCTGCCACTTAAAACTGTGTGATCACAGCAAGTTACTTAACCTCTCCAGGCCTCAGGTCCTTCATAAGATGGAATTAAAACTACAATCTATTTCATAGGGTGGTTGTGACGACTGAAAGAATTAATATACATAAAACACGTGGGACAGGCCAAGCATATAGTGGTAATGATTATTATTTAACAGTTTTAGACCAATGCTATGCTCCAGCACTACGCTCAACACTACGCGTGTGTTAGTTCAGATGCATTTATTCCACCAGTAAGTTCAGCGGACCAAAATGAATTTTTTAAGAGCCTTTTGAGTTCTGCCATTTCAGTGAGTTTAAGCAGACTAACTATGCCACAGACCTAAATCACACTACTATAGCTGCTCTGCTGTATCATCTAATAATTCTGCTTCCTCGTATTTGTCCTGAATATTTCTCAAAACACCCCCTTATCTCATTTGGTGCTTATACTTTTTTTTTTTTTTTTTAAGATTTTATTTATTTATGTGACAGACAGCCAGTGAGAGAGGGAACACAAGCAGGAGGAGTGGGAGAGGAAGAAGCAGGCTCCCAGCAGAGGAGCCCGATGTGGGACTTGATCCCGGAACACCAGGATCATGCCCTGAGCCGAAGGCAGACGCTTAACGACTGTGCTACCCAGGCGCCCCAAGTACTTATACTTTTTAAGAAGAGATCTAATGGAAAGACCACGGAGTCCAGTAGCAAAAGCCGGGGCTGGCACGGTAACCACAGGCTCTGTGTTATTTATTGGAGTTTTTATTTGTGAAAGCCACATAATTGCTCTGATTCTCAGTCTCTTCACTTGCAAAATAAAATAATTTATTCTTCAACCAAATATTCTTCCCTCCTTTAAATCATCATTTAAGTACTGGCCCCTTCAGAAGACTGCTTTCCAAGCAATATCACCAATTCCTAATCAGAATAAGAATTTACCTGTTCCCATACAGATCTGTTGTGGGTCATTTCTTTGGTACTGCTGTGGATTTCAAACCCAAATCATTCCTATTCTTTGAGTCTATAAAACTAGAACTGAGGTCCTCACTTTCTATCTGGAAAGATCAGTGGCTGACAGCAGCATCAGGCACCACATTCTAAAAATAAGCCCTTGAGAAAGAGCGAGCCTGCCCTGAAGTTTTAAGATTTACCACAAGAGGGCAGGGCTGATTCAATCCTGGACAACTCTCTTCCTTTTTTTTCTTTGTTTCTCCTTCTTTTATTCTTTTTATTTAATGTGTTAAAAGGGATACACAGATGCACTGATGATGATAATATAAATTGGCAAAAGCTTTTTCCAAAAATAGCATGGTTTCTTTTCCCAACAACCATAAAAATGCTCATATGCTTCAACCCGTAGTTCATTTTATTGTAAAGTGTCCATAAAGCAATGAAGTCCTAAAGAAATTGAAAAAGTCCTAAGAGTCCTAAAGAAATAAAAATAATACACAAAAAAGCCCTTATAACATTTTCTACATTATCTTTTAAAAATTGAAAAAATCTAAATGTGTAACATTGTAAATTTAAATAAATAATAAATAAATATCAAAATGGTAGAATCTACTGCAGCCCTTTTAAATGAATATTTAGAAAATTGGACAGCAAAGTATTAAAATACTTATGTTAAGTGAAAAAATTAACAATATTAAATTTAATTTATTCTGGACTGTATATATGTAGAAGGTATGTAAGAAAAAAATCACAAGTGCATATTCAGTGGGACCAGAATAAAGTCTAGAAAAATGAAAACCACTCTTTTTTTTAGGAAGGTAGAATAGGTAACTTCTCATTTGCAGTATTATTGTTACAGTGTTATATATGCCATGCTTTTTAGTGCCTGTACCTGCAACAGAATCAATGGTGAGTATTCTGTATTTTTAGATATTTCTTCAAGACATTTTCACCCTAATTGCCAAGTACGGCAGTCACTGCTAGTTTCTACCCAATCTCCATTCTTCCCTCCAGTCTTATTAATCAAATACACAGTTTGGTCACAAAGAACCCTGTTAAATAGGCTCACCTCCCCCTGAAACTTTGCAACCTGAACAACCATCTCAGTTCTGGAAAGTGAGATGTAAGCAGAGGCCACTGGTTGAGGCTTTGGGGAAAGCTCTTTAAAAAGTGTCAGCCTCAGCTGGCATACAGCTTCTGTCCTTGTCCTTTGCCCACAGTCTTTCCCTTGTTCTAGTATAGGATTCAGATACTATGCCTATAGGCAGAGCAGCCCTTTTGTAGCCACGAGGATAAAAGAGACATGCAAAGGCGGCAGAGTAGGAAGAAGAGGGAGCCTAGTCTCTACTGGTGTCATGGACCTGTCATGTCATTTCTTGCTGTGTAAGCAAACTGAACCTATTTGGGAAAGTCACTACAGTCAAGTGTGCTATGTTGGAGCCAAAAAACATCTTAACTGACACACCACGAAAGGAATCAACAGAAATACGAAGTTATCCTAGTAACATGAAGAGAAACACAATCAGCTTCAAGGGCAGATGTGCATGTCGGAAGGGTCAGAAGATCAATTCTTCGAGACATCCCTCAAGGAGCCTCTTGATAAAGTACAATTACCAGAAGATGTAATCTATGTCCTACCATGAACTCTGGCTGCAGACTTTAACACTTTGGAGCTCTCAGAGGAGCTCTCTGACTCAAATCTGGCTTGGTACCAATCTTCCCATTTTTGGTGTTATGCCACTTTTAAAAATCCACCCCTCAATGTATCGTTGCACAGACGCTCAAGCTACGTGTAAAATAATGCTTCTTATAGCACTGTCTTAATCATAGGAAAAGCACTTTAAATGTCCAATAGGGGAGTAAATAAATTATGGCATTAAATACCCATATGTGGGGATACTATACAACTTTTTGTAAGTTCAGATCTGTGAACACCTCTAAAGTTCATCATTAATTTTAAAAAGCAAGTAGTCAAAGTATGATCCCATGTATTGAAAATAAAAAGTATATTAGATATTTTTGTAAAACTGCATAAAGAGAGGACTGGAAGGATGCACCCCTAATTGTTCACGATTCACAGTGATAACCTCTAAAGAAGGAACACCCTGTCTGCATTTGTATTGTTTGAATGTGTACAATTATGACTTGTGTGATTTAAATACTGTGCAAAGTTATTTCATCAAGCGAAGTTGTTTTGGCAGAGCGTTTTCACCACACTTTGTTAAATTTAAACACATTGTTCTTAAGAAATATTATAAACATTTTTATATACAATTTAGTTTTGAACATACTGTTTTTAACAAACATTTTTGAAAAGCGGAAAGCACATTTAAACCTGAAAAGTGAGTAATGTAAAAAGTTGTTGGAATTTAAATAGAAGCTGGTGGAGCTAATAGTCCTTGCAGCCGTGGTCCTCAGTCTCCTAGGAAAAATTCTAGCATAGAGGCTGGGCGACCACACCACCTCTGAGCCTGGACATCCACCTCTCTGCATCTCTGAAGGATGACACTGGACTGGGTTCTGTGCAGACTGCAACACACAGACTGGGAAATGACTCCAGTCTCCTAGATGGAAAGAATCTTGCTAGCAGAAGCCCCTGGCACAACAGCTGACTGCCAGCAGCAGCCATGGTAATGAGACATTGACCCATCCCCTTGAGGCGTGAGGCATGAGCCCCATCAGCCTTCCCTCCTCAGCACCTCTCTGCCTGCTTCAGCCATGAAGGAAATAAATACAAGTGTTGAGCTAACCTAGAGTGTGTGCCTGGGTCCTCAGTGATTTCTCTCGGTAGGGCCTACCCTATGAATTCAGAACACAAGGGTTTTACATTTAAACGTGACTCAGAGTAAAGCAACAATGCAAATGCCTTGGGGGTATTACTCATTATTTAGGGATAGAGGAAGAGGAGAAGGGATAGACAGACTCTGAGATCAAATAGATGCAAATTCAAATTCAGACTGCTGCTTAATGCCTGTGTGTACTTGGGTAAGTGAAGTTAATCCCTTCGTTTCTAAATCTGTTAAGTGTGCTTTGGTGGGCTGAAAAATATTCCCTGCACAAAGAGATATCTGTGTCCTAATCCCTGGAGTTATAATTTCTACCTTGTGTGGCAAAGTCTCTGCAGATAGGATTAAGTTAAGGGTTTTGAGATGGGGAGATGACCCAGGTGGGCCCCACATGCATTCACATATATCCTTACAAGAGGGAAGTGGAGGGAGATGTGACACGGAGGAAAAAGAGCATTGTGACCACAGAGGCAGAGCCTGGAGTGATGCAGTCGCAAGTCAAGGAATGCCATCAGTCCCCAGAAGCTGGAAGAGGCAAGGAATGGATTCTCCCTTAGAATCTCTGGAAGGAGTGTTGCTAGCTCTCCTGACACTTGATTTCAGCCCAGCGATACTGACTTTTGGACTTCCAACCTCCAGAACTTTGACAGGATAGGTTTCTACTGTTTCAAGCCACCAAGTTTGTGGTCATTTGTTATAGTAGCCAGAGGAAACTAATACAAGAGAAACATAACAGCTATCTTGTAGGGTGGCTATGAAAATTGGTGATTATCTGTGCAAAGTTTACAGCACAGTGACGATCACATAATAATCAGCAAATGGTATTATTACTGTTGTCGATGTTATTATTTAAATAAATTTTAAAATAAATCATTTCAATTGGGTAATTTGCCCATTCCCTGACTAACCCTACATATATTCACACTGTATCTGGAAAACTAGAAAACAACTGTGGCATAATCCACAAAGGGAGGCCAGAACTATGAGAAGCACAAGACAAATTTCTGGTCATTCATTCATTCTTCCAACCAACATTTATTGAAGACCTACCCTCCTGCAGGCACAAGACCAGGCACTGAAATGCAATACAAGTAAGGTACAATTCCTATCTTCAAGAAGCTCATGGTCCACGAGGATAATGGCTGTAGAAACCGTAACGACATCATGTGCTACGCATTCTAATAGGAGGATTTCCAAGGGGCCGTGTACCTCCTAACACTCTCCAGAATTCCCAGAAGATGTGGAAGTGGAATTTTAAAGAATGATAAGGAGCTGAGTGGGGAGAACCTGGATAAAACATTAAGGCAGGGAAATCATTTGGGAAAGACAAACAGCATTCAAACAGCCAATGTTTCTGTATGATTCAGGTCTAGGGCTAAGGGAGGGGGAGAGAGAAGAGCAGCAGGAGACCAAGCTGAAAAAAGAAGTGTAAGATAGAGAAGGAAGATCCTGATCAGAAGAGCTCCTCCCCCATCTGACAGGCCTTATTCTTCCCAGGAAGAGTGGTACTCTTGCTTTGGAGAGGACCTATCTGGCTTCAATCAATGGGCAAATGCCAGCACTGCACACACAGCAGTAGAGGAAGAGGGTGGGATAAACCAACAGGAGATGCTGGTCCTCAGTTCTTAGCAACCTCGGTCATCTGATTCTGCCTCTCTTCCCACTGCTCAATCTAATAGATTTGTCAAGAAAAAAACTCTTTCACCTCCTTCCTGCTTTAACTAGCAATGTGAACCCATCTATTTTTAGTCTCCCAGAAATTGGTTAAAATTTTTGGTTTGCTGATATCTCTACTGTATTTGTGAGACTGCATTACCCTTTGTGCTTTCTATCATCATTTCAGTGGTTTTTTAGGAGGAGAGATAAACCCATGTGCTCAATTTACCAGCTGAACCATAAGCCAAGCTTGGACTGATCCTGTGGGCAGCTGAGTCCACTCAGGTATATTAATAAGTCCCACTAACTATGTGTCTCTGGTTTCATGTGGAGAAAAAGTCAAGGACAGAAGATATGGGGGAACATGTTCATGTCTTTCAAAGGACTGACAGGCATTTATTCATTAATTCAGTAAATATTAGTTGAGAGCTACTAAAGGCTAGCAAAGATGCTTGGTGTTTTCTTTTTCTTTTTTTAAAAATTATTCATTCATTTGAGAGAAAGAGAGACAAAGGATGAACAGAGGGGAGAGGCAGAGGGAGAGGGAGAAACAGACTCTAGGCTGAGCAGGGAGCCTGACGCAGGGCCTGATCCCAGGCCCTGGAGATGATGACCTGAGCCAAAGACAGACGCTTAACCATCTGAGCCACCCAGGCGCCCTGATGCTTGGTGTTTTCATACAGAAAATGAAAGGCAGTTCTCGCTCTCTGGGAGCCAGAGCTTTGTGTCTATTGTAGTCAAGGAAGCTTACAGTGACATTATGTGAAGGTATTCAGGAAGCTGTCTAGAAGAAGCGACATTTGAGTCTAGCCAGAAGAATGTAAACATAGTCCTGATGGTGATAAGATGATACCCACATATTTCTAGCACGGAAATAATATGATCAATCTTCTTTAAGCGTCACTACAAACATATTTTGGAGAATAAATTGAAGGCAGGGGTGAGGTGTGACGTGATGCTGTTGAGAAACTCTTGGAATAAGCAGCCTGAATGATAACTCAAGGTGCTACTCACCTATTTATTGTTCCAACAAGGGATGACAAACATGTGAAGTACTCACGATTGCGATGAGAACAAAGCAGCCATTCAATAATGGTAAGAGTGTACAAACCTTACTCTATTTGGTTCTCTTCACAATCATGCAAGGTGTTATTAAAAATGAATTACAGTGAGGAACCAAGGCTCAGAATGTTTAAGTGACTTACTTAAGGGCTCACAGCTCCTAAGTGGCCGGGTTGAAAATCAGCTATGAATTGGTCTGACTCCCAAATTGTGGCACTTTGAAACATCAGCCCATATTGCCCACTGTCTGAACAATTCTGGGATCCAGAAATCCACTTGGCAGAGACACAGATGGAATTCAAACACATGAGTAGAAACACCTCCAAAACCTTCGATTCTGTGTTTCCATTGTTCTCCAGAATAGAAGCAAACCTACAGAACCTGAAATAATCCAGAGCAAAGGTGACAGCAGGGAGTGAGAGAAGTGATGTGGGCACCGCAGGTTCCTGAGATTACTTGATTTCCATTCCCATTAACGGGCAGCATCTACTACATTATTTAGGATAATTAACTGTAAGTCTCAAAGGAGTGTGTCCATTCCATCTCTATTGCCTCTCTGATGGACAGAAGGACAAGGTTAGAAGAAATGACAAAATACCTCTATGAAGTGAATCCCTCGGTCTGAGCTCCAACTATAAATCCATATTTAATTTCTTTTCTTCTATCCTCCCATACCTTGCTAATGTCATTGTCTTAATATGATTTCTAAGCATAAAGAACTCTGGAGGAACTTGTATTAAGCAATTACCCCAAGGACCAGCAAACACAAGCTCATGATATTTACTTAAAATTCTCAATTCTGTGGATATGTCAAGGTCTTTATAAACAAAACTGACTTTTTCAGGGTTGGAAAATTAGCACCGTGCCCAGAATAATCATTTCCACTAGGAGAATGGTATGTCGTTATTTTCCATCCCTGTTCATTGGCGGCAGGTGCCATTCCAAGTAATTTGCAAAATAAATTCTGAAAATTGTATAGAAATACATCTAGGATATCTTTGTCATGAAATAAAAAGTTCTCTGTGTCATGAAGGGTGAAAGAGAAGAGGATTTGTACTCAAGGGAAACTAAAAACTGTGTACTCAAGGGAAACTAAAAACTGTGAAGAAACTATCTTCTTCTTTGATAGATTTTGTTTCCAAGTGTTTCACAAGACAACACTGGGTGATCAGGAAGGCCCCCCAGGTGGATTCTATCAGAGAACTTACATATAGCAAACTGATTAGGGAAAAACAATGGACTTTGAATGCTTCAGTGGCAAAAACTTTTCTTGATGGTGAAAAGAAGAAACTAGATTTTTAATCTAATTAAATAAATCCAAAACGACTGAAAGCAGAGACTCAAACAGATATTTGTACACCCATGTTCACAGCAGCATTATTCACAATAGCCGAATGTGGAAACAACCCAAGTGTCCATCAATGGATGTATGGATTATAAAATGTGGTATATACACATAATAAGATATTATTTAGCCATAAAAAAGAATGAAAATTTGATATATCCTACAACATAGATGGACCTTAAAAATATCATGTTTAGTGAAATAAGCCAGACACAGAAAGACAAATATTGCACGATTTCACTTATACGAGGTACCTAGCTAGAACTGGCAAATTCATAGAGACAGAAAGTACAATGGAAGTTAACAAAGGCTAGGGGGTGGGGAAGAAGTTACTGTTTAATGGCTACGGAGTTTTTATTCAGGAAGATGAAAATGTTTTGGATATAGATAGTAATGATAGTTACACAACATTGTGAATATATTCAATGTCACTGAATTATGCACTTACGAATGGTTAAAGTGACAAATATTACATTGGATATATTATACCATAATATGAAAAAAAGAAATTTTATCAATAACACCATAAAATGATTAAGTCTATATAATGTGGAGACAGTTAATCTAGGACTATAAATTACAACAAAATGAGGTATTACAGGAGTTTTCAAATGTTTTAAAAATAGTAGACCCTTGAGGAATTTTCTGGAAGCTATGGAACCCCTCTCTAAGGAAAAAAAAAAACACTGTTGTGTATAATTTGGGGGACAGGCACTATGTACCTCTAAGACGCAGAAGTCATGGGAAACTCAGCAAGACTCTAAGGTCCCCTATTGAGGATGTCAGATGCCTTTCACTGAAGGAAGGGAAATCTCACTGGCATGGGATCGCCAACTTCAGCTAAGGTCTAGAAAAACTCTGAAATCACAGATGGAATAACAGAACAAAAGGACAACATTATCAGTCCAACAGCTCATGGACTCATGAGTGCAATTTCAGCGTTGTCTAAATGCCTTTCTCACAACCTCAGATCAGAATGGTGAATGGTAATAAAATCAGCACAAAGGATAAAGAATTAAATAGTATGACCTCACTCATTAAAATATAGAATCATGTTAATAAGGTATTGCATTCATCTTTTGGGTTTTGTTTTGTTTCTTTTTAAGGAAAACTTAATAACATCCTTTCTGAATGAAAAGAGGTTTTTGTATCCGGTTGTAATTTGAAAAGGAACAACTAAAATTATACATTTCAGGGAAATAAACACCCTTTCATTACTGGTCACAAAGTTCTATTTTTACACTACTAGTTAAGGCTCACTATTCTCTCTGAAATTTCTTGTATTGGCAGCACGTTCATGCATTTAGTAAAAATTGGTACTTTATAATCCTGGGATGTGAAGTGTAACAAATTCAAGAAGTTTTAAATAATAATTTTTTTTTGTTTCTAGTCTCAATTTATTAAATATTCAGCTTCTATGTTGACTTATTCTCAACGAATTCAAATAATAAAAGCATTTAAGTGTAGACTATTGCTACCACATTTCTAATAAATGTACGAATCAGCACCTACTGATGAAAAGAACGAGAGAGAGAATAATGAAAAGCCATGTGAATTGTGTATTTAAACTTTTAAGATAAATAATGGATCCCTTTGAGATTTTTGTGAATATAGAGTGCCACAAAGTCAAATGACACATGTAATTAAGTCTAGTCTAGCAATAGTCCTTGACCATTCCCAAATCTAAATATAATTCAGTGTTTTATTCTAAGTTCATATTCATTCTACCATATAATCTAACAAATTCAGCCTGGCAGAGTTTTCCGTAAAGACATCTGCCCCCTGAGGCACAACATCCCATTTTCATTGCCCTGCTGATCTCATTTCCTTTTATCTGTATTTAATACTTTCCCTCCTGAATTAAGACAAAGGCCATAGGAAAGATGGGCTAAGAAACACTTTTAAGGCTTTCCACCACACTCTGTTTAGAATTCAGTCGGTGTATAGTCAACCAAGACTTACTCCATTTGCACAAGAGTAATGCTTTTTACTGTGGTGATAACCAGAAATAAATGTGATTATTTAAAGATTTGTTTAAACCCTTTTAAATTTATATATTTTTTATAAGCCATAATTGTATTGTGGTCTATATATCTTTGGATAATTTGATAAGTGGTACAACTGAGCAGCGCGCTCCAAAAGGCAGCATGTGTATTGCCACTGATGTGCAAGATGATTTTACATGGGCAATTGTTAGATTTTTGTAATAGTTATATTTTTATTTTTATGTTTTCCTCGCATCTATTGCAAATAACACTGCATCTCCATTTGTAGCAGAAATAGAAAACATTTCCTTTTTGAATAGTTTTATTTAAGAATGGATATATGTGAAAGAAAGCTATTAAGTAAATAAGATTACAGGTACACTGTTACAGCAAAAATTGGGAAAACAGTACAAAAAAGGAATCTACACTCTAGGGAGGCATAAAGAAAGGAATAATCTAACTGTGCTTGAGCCTGAAGTGAATTCCCTTAGAGGAAATTCCCAAAAGAGGACAAGGAAAAGGAAAGGCATTCCAGACAAAGGGGACTATGTACAAAGACTCTGACATGAGCTCTACCCCTGCTATATGTGAGTGCTGGTGGGTTCATGTGGCTGGTAGGGATGAATGAAAGCCTGTGAGTCAGAGAGGCAACAAGGTAGCAGATCACAAAAGACCTACTTTGCTGTACTAAAATTACTACACACTTTAAAATTAATGTAGACAACAGGAAGCCCCTGAAGGATTTAAGTGAGAAGTAACAGGCTGATTTGTGTTGCAAAAGATAACTCTGGGATAGCCTGGAGCCCAGAGGAAGGTGAGGAGACCATGAGAGAGAGGTTAGTTAGACAACATTGTGGAGGCATAAAGGAAAAGAAGAGGAGACCACACTCAAACTACATATTCCAGTTATAAAATAAACAAGTCATGGGAATGGAAAGTACAGCAAAGGGAATATAGTCAATAATACGTTGTATGGTGATAGATAGTAACTACTTGTCATGGTGAGCATGGTATAATGTATGTAAGTGTCGAATCACTGTGCTGTACACCAGAAACTAATACAACGTATTTCAACTATACTTCAATAAGAAAAACTACACGCAAAATATTTCAGAATGATGAAAGTAACATAAACATCCTTAAAAGGCCAGTGGGAAAATAAAAGGAAAACCTTTTACCACCATCCCAGAAAAGGTTCATATGATTAATATGTAAAGAGCTCCCCAAACTCAATAGAAATATTATTTAACTTTTATTACTTTATCATGAAAAAAATCATGAGAACAGGTAATTCACATAAAAATTTGTTTTAATTTACATAAAAAACAGAAAAGCATAACAAATGTATGAAAACATTGGAAGTTATTGATGATCATGAAAATATGACTTTAAGAGAATGAAGTACAGCATTTTGCCTATCAAAGTGTGCATTAAAAAACACTTTCATATAATGTTAGTGGAACAATAAGTTGATGCAGGGAAAATACCATCAATAGGTAAATGGCTTGTCTTACTCAAAGTAATTGATGGTCTTAAAATTATATTCACAAAAGCTGTAAAAGAAGAAGAAAAATTGTCTAACCCAACCAAAAGAGTGTGTACCACATTTATGTGAAACACAATTCCCCACTTCCCTCCTCCACAAAATAATAAATAAATTTGCTAATTGATCTAATGTAGTGGAAGTGGTCAGGGAAAACAGAGGAGAAATCTGAGATATTTAAGAGAGGAAATTTATAGACTTTAGTGACCTGATATGTGGGAGGTAACAAGAGGAAAGACTACATTACTGTTCCATTTTTGGTAGTTCAGTGGTATCATTTCCTCCAATGAGAAACACAAAAGAACCTTTGAGAATAGAGATAATTAGTTCATGTTGGGACCTGATAGTTTTGAGGAACCAATGGTATGCTGGAAAAAAAAAATACATACATATATATTATCCAATAGACTGCTGAGTCTGGATCTCAGAAGAGGATCCAGGGTGATGATATATTTTTCAGAGTCAACAGGAAATGGTGAAAACCTGGCTTTGGTGAAATCACCAAGGAATTTATGTACCACCAAGAGAGGAGAACCAAGACAGGAGCTTTGAGAATACCAGTGAGTAAAGGGAGAGCAGAGGAAGGAAACACACTGCTATGGTTTGAATAATTGTGACCCTGTAAGTTCCTACATTGAATCCTAATCCCCAAAGGCGATGATGTTAGGAGGTGGGGGTCTTTGAGAGGTGATTGGGTTGCGGGTGGAGCCCTGTTGAATGGACTTAGCACTCTTATAAGAAACCCCACAGAGATCCGTAGCATCTTCTACCATTTGAGGACAAAGCAAGAAGGTAACTGCTATGGACCAGGAAGAAGTCTCTCAACATAGTGCAACCATGCCAGCACCTTGATCTTGGACCTCCAGCCTCCAGGACTGTGAGAAATAAGTTTCTGTGTTTATAAGCCCCCCAGTCTAAGATATTTTATTGTAGTAGCCCTAACAGACTAAACACACACCATGGAGGTGTTTGAGGGATGACTTCATGGACCCACACTCAGGCTCAGACTGAAGGCATGTCCTTCCCTCAGCCAACTAGCCTGGATATCCAGGCCTCAGTTCTGCCACCCTGGTGGCCAAGTGGGAGCCTCAGTCTGTACCTATCAGCCCCTCATCACTGCTAGAAAAATGGTGTAAGTGAAGGTCTATGCATTTTCTTTGTCTGAGTTGGGGAATGTATCCTTGGTTCCAGAGGAAGAAAGAACACTGTTTCTAAGGAAAAGTCTTGGAGCTAGCAGCCACATGGGTGCTTGGCCCACAGACATCTTCTCCCCTGGATCCAGACACAATGAAGCTGGCAGGGAAATAGTCACCTCTCTTTTCTCATACATTATTGAGTAATCTATGCCCTTTTGCATATACACACAAAAATAATCATATTAGTTCAATTGGATTAGTTCAATGCATATCATTTGTAAGCCTCCTGAGAAAAGATGAAGACTACTTTCCTTTGTTTTCAGAAAATCTGATTGAAGCAGATCATACATATGTTTACAGAGGATAAAGAGCCAGATTAATTTAAGTAGGTAAAGCTACAGAGAGCATTAGTCACAGACATCATTCATTAACAAAAGCCATCTGAAAAAACTAGTATAAAAAATCATCAATGGCTAGTTGAAATTCACTAAAATATACTCCAATCCATAGTCTTTACTTAGCAAATCTCAAAGTAAACTTATTTATAAAATCAAATCCTATTCTACTGCCCTTTTACAGAAAATCTCAGGGTAGATTTAGTTATAAAAATCAAAGTTAGTGTAGGAAAAGATAATTAAACATATTGATAATTAAGTGTAAGTTTAGAAAATACGAAGTAGTATAAGTAACAGAAATGAAATCAAATATTCTGACCACCCTTTATCTATTCTTTTTTTCCTGTTCTTAAAAATAAAAACCAAATTTTTATGGATCCCCAATTCAGTATTTGCTGTTAAGTAACACCTAAAATTTAAAATGTCAACATTAGAACCACTGTGTCTCATCTAGCTCTTTTAATAAATTCTAGTAAACTATAACTATGGAATCTTGACTTTGCTGGGTCTTTGGGTAGGACTCTGAAATCTTTTATTACACAGGGATATTTATTGTAATGCTCTTTATTATAATGGTACTTAACATATGTTTCAATTCTTCATGAGAAATAAGATTATTCTTTACCTAGGAACATACTGAAATTCCATGACTAATTAATTATACATTACTTTTTCCTCAGAACACAGATACAGAATTTTTTAACCCTGCTGAATCCAAAAACCCCTGCAATATTGCTAAACTTCAAGAAAAGAAGACAATGGATTTTCATCTATGCTGGATGACATTTAAAATCTCTGTGTCCTCTCGGCCTTCCACATGTGGCTCACAACATGAAAGAAAGGAATCAGAAAAGAAATAAAGAGTAAGGGGGAAAAAATTGAGGCCGGATGACAGGCTCATTAAAATGTGCAGAAAGCATCTCTGACTCCCTTGAGAAAGCTGTTATCGTGAAATAATCACATTGACGAACATGGAAAGAGTGGACTCCGGCAGGGGCCTTATATTGCACCCAAGAAGTTGGTGATTATATCCTGGAAATGTGACCCCCGTGAAAGCCTGGCTGCTTTGTTGCTTAATAGAGTTCACAGAAAATGCTTGTCTCCAAAATGAGATTTCTCCCCCATTCACTGTGCAGCCGGGGAGTCTTGACAGGATGAGCAGGGGGCCATTTCTCCTAATCAAGGGGGGGGGGGTGAGAACCCCTGGGGGCAGAAGATTGTAAGCAATCAAGCTCAACATTGCAGGGAAGAGCTCTTGCCTTCTGCTCAGTTGTCAAGTGGTCATAAAGGAAGGGTTAAGGAAGCTGCTAGAATTTGGCAGACATAAGGGATAATAGGTTAGATGGACCCATTTTTCTTAGCAATTATCCCATTTCCATCTCTGAGGCTAGGAGAAATATTCCCTTGCTGCCAAAGGAGCCTGTCTATGTATACTGTTTAGCTCTAATTAGAATCTTTGCTAGTCTTTCCATTTTCTCACCCTGTTGTTCAAAAATCTTAGGTGTATTGTAATCTGAAGGCACTGAATGGAACATTTTCCCTCAATGCAGCTGGACTGTGGGACAATGGGAAGGACAACGCAGGGGGTGGTGGGAGTGGTGGCTTGTGAAATGAAATAGTACAGTCAGGGCCACAGGTGAGGGAGGCCTTCGGAAAACTCCAACCATGATGATTTCTGGTTAAAACATGATTAATTTATATTTTTTAATGAAAAGGCAAATAGCAAAAAAAATGTGTACTTTGTGATCCCTTTAATATTGGCTAATGTATATACTTGTATGTTTCCTTTACATATGAATGTAAATGCATGAAAAAGAACAGAAAATTATACTCTGCTATTAATGGTAACTATTTCTAGGTTGTCAGTGGGATTAGAGGCAGGAGTGAAAAGAGACCAACTCTTTAATCATGAATACAGTTCTTCAATGTTTGGAATATTCCCACAAGAATGCATTCATGTGTTACCAGTGTAAACTAATAAGTACTTTTCAAAAGATTGGGGGGGGGGATGTACTTATCTATGATTGGATCTGGACATGAATGTGGAATAAAATTTTATCATATATCCAAGGATTTCCAGACCCAGCTATACCCGAGGGATATTCTAAAATGAATATTCACACCAGGGAGGCTCTGTCCCCATCGAAAGGTTCTTTGAGGTTAGGTCAGAGACCACTAAGTGCTTGAAGGTCACGTCTTAGATACGTGTTTATCAAAATAATCATGTCTTCCTGGAATCCCCCAAAATGTTCCCGACACCATATTTCTAGAACTCTTCAAATGGTTCCTAACTCTGTAAGTAACATGCAAACCCCTCCAAAGTATGAAAATTAAGGCCCAACCTTGACACGATGATTGAGTTACCATCAGAACTGGTGTGATTTCCCTGTGGTGGGTGCACACCCTATATATTAGAGACTCAAAAAAAAGTAAATTGAAATGTCATGTTTTTTTCATACCGAAACGTTTACAAGCCTAGGGACTGGCACAATATGTTGTAGTTGAGGACCCATCCTGGGAATTCGAGAACAGCTCACTTCCTAACCTAAGACTTAAAACTGCCTAACAGATCTCATATAACACTTGGAAATGTAAGCTAAGAAGCCAAATGAAAATATTTTTGATTGTGGGTTTGCAGCCTGAGCATTAAGCTGTGGTTTTCGTGCACCCTGGAGCCAGTAACTTCCTCCATATGTTTCTGTTTGTTAGAGGTAGGCTTCCTTCAATGCAGTGACGTGGGGTTGGGTGGCAAATGAGTCAGGAAATGTTCAACATGAAAGCAGGGCATTCAGTCATTCACATCGTCCTCTCTTCAATTTCAAGGGGCAGGTTCATACCATGCCATGTGCAGCTTCTAGAACAGAAGGGCCAAATTGGCCCAAATGTCTAAAATCCTTTTAGTTGAATCCATTATACTAATATCTGACAATTATGAACTAAGTCTCATTTAACATGCTTGGACGCTCTCACTTAAAAGGCAATAATTACTGAAAAGAGTGAGTTGTATAAACCTGTTTCCCAGCATGTTGGTTGACAAGACACCCCACTGGTTATAATGCAACCATCAGGCAGAGCTTTTTATATTTAATGTTGAACAAATTATCCTTCATAAATGGCAGATTGAGGATTCTCACTGTCAATCTTGCTTTCCATTCGGCTACATTTCTATTTCACAGAACATCTTGAATCTAGCTGAGGGAGGTCCCTAAAAATATAGAGTAAAAATAAATGCAAAAGGAAGAAGTCTAATAAGAACCTCTCTGCTAATTCAGTGACAGTTAGGTATCTTTCTGGTGAAAACTCCCTCAAAGAATGACTTGCAAAACCCTAAGGTCAGTGTGTGCTCTGCATCCATGGCAGGAGTATCAAGAGGAATGGGGTTGGGAAGACTCGTGTTTGTGCCATATCAAGTGCCTTACACTGCAAACATATATAGAATATATAAAGCTGCAAGGCATTGTTAAAGGGCATCTAATCTGACCCACTGTGGAAATTTCCATTCAGGAAATGATGGGGAAGATAGAATTGGAGAGGGAGTTGGAAGACAGATTGTGAGGGATATTTTATATCATGACAAGGCAAATTTACTTTATCTTGTCAGCAATTAGGAAACTACACACATCCTCAAGCAAGGTAATAAGAGATTCAAATTTGTTTTGAACATATTAACTCTAGTAGTAAAATGATGGATTAGTAACAGTTATAATATACTGTTTATGATGACATACAATCAATAAGTTATTGGTATGCTATACAGCACAACATCTAAGCATAAGAAAGACTTGGGTTTAAATTACTACTCTGCAGTTAGCTATGTAACCTTGGCCCAGTAACTGAACATCTTTCAATTTAAGTTTAATCACTCTCTATGTGGACAGTACCTAGCTCAGAGTGTTGATCTGAAGGTTAATTAAATGAGAAATTAGATGCATATAGTAAGAAATGAATAATGTTGGTTTTTATTAGTCCTCTAAGATTTGAGATCCTCGTTGTCATATCCAATGTACAATATCTAGGGTAATCATTAGTGCAGCAGTGCTACTCAACTTCAGCTCATGCCGTCCATCAAAACGAATCAAGAAACTGGAGAGTATATATGCTAAGACCACACCACACAAGATTCTGATTCAAGCACCTGCATATACTGTAGGTTCCACAAGTAATTCTCACGCACAGCCACAATTAAGAATACTTATTTAGTATATCATAGATTAAACACTACCTTCAGATTCATTAGAATATATGTTTTGCTTATGTATCACAAATAACACAGTAGTTAACTTGGAGTTTATAAACCTCTGTTTCTCAGTTTCCAAAGTCACAATTTGAATAGGAATAGCATTCTTGTATAGAGCCAGGCCTTTACCTAAAGATAATAATGCACGCATCTAAGACCAGGAAAGCCAAGGTATATACAAAGGAAGGGATCCAGGTGAAATGATAAAAAACAGCAACCATATTGCTGAGTCCATAATTCAAACACACAAATAAGTCAAAGGTCAGACATTGCAGTAAGTCAGAAGAAAGGAAAAATCAATGCCTGCAAGGAAGGTCAGAGCAAACAGCAGGTGAGCGCAGAGAAAAGAAGATATAGAAAAACTGAAGATTCCCAAAGCTGGAAGGCAAGGCAGGAGGTCAAAGCCAGGCAGGTCAGCAGGAATCAGGTGACCTACAAGTAAGATGAGAAGAAAAGATGCCAGGTACCAGCAAAAAGGAGAGTTTGATTTTAAGGCAACTTCTAGTCCCTGGCAGGAAGACTTTTATACTTTTTGCTGAAGTATGAACCAGTCTAGGACTGCAGGTGTAAGGAAGTAAATGCATGAAAACAAAGGAGGTGAAGCTCCTAGGAGAGCAGGAATAGCACAAGATCTCTGGTGAATAATACTAGACAAACACAAAGATGCAAAACCACTCACAAACAATATTTATATTAAGTACAACTAAAACATAGTTTTATGTTCAAGAAACTGTGACAATGACTGAAAAATACGAACAAGAGTAATATGATTTAAAAAGAAAAATGAAACAGAAAGAGTAACTTCTTTTATTCATTCATTCATTCATTCGTTCGTTCAGCTGAATATCAATTATTGAATGCCTTCAATTGTCAAGCTTTGTGCTAGGCACTAGATATCAAGCCAAAAACAGAGTCTCCGAGGATCTTATTATATAGCAGGAGTAACAAAGATGGAATTATTACAGTGTGATGCATGAAGTCCTATGATGCAGTTAATGTTAGGGTGCCAGGAAAGACATCCCAAGGAAAAGCTTTTTTTTTTTTTTTTTTTTTTAAAGATTTTTATTTATTTATTTGACAGAGATAGAGACAGCCAGCGAGAGAGGGAACACAAGTAGGGGGAGTGGGAGAGGAAGAAGCAGGCTCATAGAGGAGGAGCCTGACGTGGGGCTCGATCCCGGAACGCCGGGATCACGCCCTGAGCCGAAGGCAGACGCTTTAACCGCTGTGCCACCCAGGCGCCCCCCAAGGAAAAGCTTTTGAAAAGTTCACAGGAATTAGAGAGAATATGAATGAGTAGCACGTGCAAGGACAATCTGGCAAGACAGAGCAAGGCATGTTTGAAGATCAGAAGTAATTCAATATGGCTAGAGCATATGTTGTGAGGCTGGGAAAGCTGCCGCTGGAGAGACAGGCTGGGGACCTCTAATGAAAAGCCATGGTAAAATATTTGGATTTTACCCAAAATATAATTCTCTCTGACTTCTAATAATTTTATGTAATATATCCAAGGAACTGCAACAGAAAAGGCAACATGAAATAGAAAACGAAATAACATATGAATTCAGACATGCAATTATCCGTGCATTGCCAGATAAGGATTCTGGTTAAGAATGAACTGGTTCAGACCAGTTCTAAAAATACAAGGGAGCCCCTTTTTAGGGGGATAACTCCAAATGTTGACACCAAAATTTATTTTGTTTGTTCCAGGATTTGGTATTTAAAAAATCATCTTAAATTCTATAAAGATTACATCAAGGGCTATACACAAACCTAACTTTATTACATACTATATTTTAAAAACTAAAGGTAAACCTTACAACATCTCTGAAAATGAAGGAAGGGTAGAATAAAGAGTTATCACATCAAACGAGAATGATGTGTTGATTTAACTATAAAATGGTTAGAGATTCCTGTTTTTTGATAGCCATACACGCTCAACCATTTGAGGATATGATGTCAGTTTAGGGAGCAGCCCCAGTGATGACCTTAAGGGAATTTATTTAGGGATTTTATACCTTTTTCTACCCAAATCTACCAAATCAATTTTTTTCCTATTCTTCGCATGGTGGAAATAATTTACCACGGAGTGGTTTCAAAACATTACAAATTTACGATCTGCAACTTCCACAGGGCTCCCTGCCCTGACCAGCACGTCTTAGCTAACTCCCTTTCTCGTTTCCCATTATGAACCACCTGCAGTTTTCCAAATGTGTCACAGACTTGTACGCAGCTCTGCCTTTGTATTGGAGCTATTCCCTTAGGCTAGAACATCCTTTCTACCTCTTGTCTTCTCTATATTCTATTTTTTCTTAAAAAAATAGAAAAAACGTCTTCCAGGAAGATTTTTCTTATGCACTCCCCTAGTTTCAGAGGATGCCTGTTCTCCGGGCTTCCATAGTACACCACCCATGGTCTATCACAGGGCTTTTCATACCAGGTTGCAATCTTTTTAATCTCCAGTAGAATGTAAGACCCATGAAAGCAAACATTGTGTTTCATTAGACTTTCATTTATGAATTCAACAAAATTAGTATAGCACTACTACTACTAATATAAATCTATTGAGCTCTGACCATATGCTAAGCAAGAGAACAAATTTCAACCCACCTGCTTTTGTGAATAAAGTTTTATTGAAACACAGTCACTCCCATTCATTTTTATATTGTCTATGTCTGCTTTCTCACTAAATTGGCAAATTGAGTTTAGACAGAGAATATATCGTCTGCAGACCTAAATGTTCATTATCTGATCCTTTAAAAAAAGTTTGCCAATCCCTGGCTTAACAAATAGAGTTACAATAGTAAATCAACCTTGTCTCATAGGAGTCTATATTTCAGTGGCAGACCCAGGCAACTATCATACAATGTGATATATATTTTGATAGTAGAAATTAAAATTGTTATTGGAGCACATAGAATGATTTAATCTAAACTTTTGGAGATCAGGGTTTTTGATCTAGCATCTAGCACTGGCTGGCATACTAGTAGATGCTCTATATGTGAACTAGTTTTTGTTGAAGGAAGAATTCATTTAGGACATGAAATACTGGAGCAAGATGCTAAGAGATATAGTTGAGACACTCTTCCAAAGGACTACTGGTATTTCCACTACAGGGAACTAAACTCTCAATTATCACATTGTAAAGCTAAATTATCCAAATCTTTCAGACTTCTATCCTATTCCAAAGAGCTAAGACTCCAGCTGGGGTCCCCGAACCAATGAAATAGAAAATCTGGTTCTGGTGCCTGGTCTGAGAGGCTGACTGTAACACTTGCTGACAGCTAGGAGACCTACGTAATCTTTATATTCTTCTTTCAACTTCTTTAACAAGACTTTATTGTAAATTTTTAATGTTAAAGCCTAGCTAAAAAGATGACCTTAATATTCTCTTTTTTTCTCTTTATTTTACATATACACTCGCAGTCTTGTGTTATACTCAATATTGTTTCACAAATAATACATACATCTATATCTATACATATACACATACGATACACATATATACAGAGCCCACACATTCTTCTTACATAAGCTGGGCTCTCATATCTCTAAGAAATATGTGCAGAACTCAAATCTAATACCCCTGTACTTACCTATAACTTTAGCCTACATCAGAGATGACAAATAGGTTCTACTGAAGGGTCAGTGACAGTTAAACACAGAAGCTGCACTGGGTTGAGAAAGTTTGGGAGGCAACTTCTGAGCACATAAGAAGTAAAGGACTATAATTCTTTAGTGATGTTGGTCTTGGATACTGAAGGTGAAATAGTGGACATGGGTCAACTTATCTGCCACCCCTGACCCTTAAGGATGTCACATTCACAAATTTCTTAAATATACTCTTGCCCCAAGCTTACCACATGTAAATGGATAGTGACTGGCTCTCCCAAGAACTGAGGCTGGTGGAAAAGCTCTTGATGGGGATGACCCTGATGGAGAAAATAAGAGTAACAATAACTTACTTCTGCAAAGCACTTTACTGACTTCAAAGTATCCTCATGGGTGTTATTTTCATTGATTCTCTGCAATTTTCTTTATTTATGGTTTACAAAGCCCAAGTATGTAGGGCTCAGTAGTTGCTTACCCATGGCCACGTGGAAATTTTGGCAGAAACTTAACACAGAAGGTTTGACTCCCAGCTGTGATACTTTCAGGGACAAAAGGCAGCATCCCAGGTAATTGGGGGTAGCACACTGCTCTGAGGTAAGAGTGAGTAGGTATTATCACACATTATTTTACTCATTCATGTAGCCAACAATCATTAAGTTCTTACTGTATGCAAGACACAATCACGAAGATTATGAGGGTGGTTTGAAAAGTTATGACAAGATGTTCTGAAGAAAAATGTTATATACAAGGCAAGAACTTACTGCAACATTTCAAGTATTAAAACAAATAGTCAATGTAATAAATATATATCTATCACCTCCCAGGGGCCAGGCACTGTGCTAGTTGCCAGAGATACAAATAAAAACAAAAAAATCCCTAATGTGGGGTGTGTCTGGGTGGCTCAGTGGGTTATGCGTCTGTCTTCTGCTCAGGTCATGATCCCAGGACCCTGGGGATGGAGCCCTGCATCAGGCTCTCTACTCGGCAGGCAGCCAGCTTCTCCCTCTCTCTCTGCCCCTCCCCCTGCTTGTTTTCTCTCTCTCTCTCTCTCTCTCTCTCTGTCAAATAAATAAATAAATAAATAAATAAATAAATAAATAAATCTTAAAAAAAAATACCCTCATGCTAAGGAGCTCGCACGCATTTTTTTCCTTAGTTCTCTTAATTAATTCCCAATGATTTTAATAATTTGATTTCCATACAAATCACCTGGGTTAATGTGTTAAACCTGAGAATTTTATTTGTTTGGTGTCAAGTGGGCTCCAGAAATCTGAATTTTTGATAAGCCCCAAAATATCCCTGATGCAAGTACAGTTCCATGAACTTCACTATGAAATTCATTACTAACCCTTTCAAAGAGCCACATAGGCTGCATAAAATGTACGAACCTGGTTTCTCGTCTGCTGGTCTCCAAAAGAATGAATACCTGGGGTGTTCTTCCATCCAGGCCTCCATGTTCAGCGCCAGTCTGAAGTATTCTGTACACTGAAAACATGAATTCCATAAACCTCATCAAGTTGGTGATGATGTTCTCTGTCTATATCTGCTCCTGTATCTGTATCTAGGCAGGTGTATATGAGCATACTGGGCAAAATACACTGGTGCTTTAACATTGTTCGATAGCTTTCTAACTACAGCTGAATGACAATAAAATGCCCTAATCACACCCCTATGCTCATATATGAATCATCGACAGGCTGGGGGGCTACCCTAATCCTTTCAGACCCATATCTTAGAAACTTGCTCATTTGCTACATATTTTCCCCTTACAAATTACCTTGATAGCCTACTGTCCTGATTTGCCTTGCATAAAATTGTTGAAGACATGCATTTTAGTTTGATATGAACCTACACTCCCCTGCATGAAATTATGGCACTGTGCATGAGTATCTATATTTTTAGCAGATAATTACATCATCTGGCCATACGATGTAATACTATAAAGCTGTTAAAATAATTGTGTAGTAGAATAATAACAGACAAAATATGAATGATATTCTGTGCAAAAATTAAGTTGCAAAATAGGAAATCCCACTTTAACATAAAATATATATACATGTATCATATATATGTGTACATATAAAATACATGTATTCATTGAAGGGCACCTGGGTGGCTCAGTCTGTGAAGTGTCTGCCTTCGGCTCAGGTCATGATCTCAGGGTCCTGGGATAGAGCCTCATGTCAGGCTCCCTGCTTGGTGGGGACCTTCCTTCTCCCTCTCCCTCGGTTCCTTCCTCTCCCTCTGTCTCTCCCCCACCCCCGCTTGTGCATGTGTGCTCTCTGTCTCAAATAAACAAATAAAATCATTGAAAAAGTTAAAATAAAGTAAAATACATGTATTTCTTGAAAATGTCCGAATATTTGTCATAAAGGCTACTCAGATAATAGGATAATAAGAATTATTTTTCTGGATTTTCTAAATTTTCTATTTTCTATGTATTTTCTAAATTTTCTACATGTATTTTCTAAATTTTCTACATGTGTGATCTTTGTGATGAGAAAAAGGTATTATTTAACAAGACAGTATATTCAGTATGCTTCTATTTTATTTTAAAAGTTATACAGGAATAACATGCACACAAATATTAGTATTTATCTTTGAGATATTACAAATGATTTTTGTCTTCTTGGTGCTTTTCTTCATTTTTAATTTTCTATAATATGCATGTGTGGCTTAACTTTTAAAAATAAAACAGAACTACAAAGGAAATCCGGAGCTGGATTAACAGAAATTAGTCTCTAGAGGTAGAACATTAAGTCATTGTGAAACCTGGATATTTAGGGGCATTAAGGGCCTTTTCTTATCACAGACTTCACCTTGAGAAACAGTATACCTGAAATCAATAGTCTCTATCCTCATTATTTCTTCCTTTAAAAGAATTTTACCCAAGAACAACTTCCTTTGGCCCTTCCGTTGGCCCATTACAGCAACTGTTACCAGAGTAATAAATAAAGAGTACTGTGAAAGCAATGAAAGATAAATTTTCTAACACCCCATAAAAATTTAAAAATTAGCAAAAATAGACTGTCAAGAGAATTTCGACAAGAAAACCTACATTGAGTGATGGTTTTATGTATATATCTTAAAATAGAAATATGAAGCCATCATCATTTAAGTTCAGCTCAGAAGTTGGGGTTATTTGGACACGTAATACACTAATGAAAACCTATTTCTGCAGAGGAGCTGGTAGTCTCCTCATCACAACAGTTCCTGAAATGGATTTGAGGCACACATTTGGGCCTTAATAAAAGAAATAACAGTGTGGTCATGAACACTTTCATTTTAAAATGGTAGACGTGACGCTAGCCTCAAAATGAGAAAAGATTCCCTATCCGCTTTGACAGGACACCGTTGCTATGGTGACAGTCTGCTAGCCTATGGCTGAGCAGCTTTGGGTGGCTTTAGTTTGAGTGGACAAGCTAAGACATGTTTGAATCACCTTTTTCACACAGCAACCTGACCAAGAAAGCCCTTTACATAAAAACAAATTATCCACTTTTTTTTTTTTTTTTTAAACCGCATGGCTTGGAGGTGGTCTTTGTGATGAAGACTCTCAAAGGTTTACCTCCAGCCTGGACCTCTCCTTTGAGCTCAGACTTCAATTCCACAGCTCCATGTGGATGCCTGATCATTATTTGACATTTCATATGCCCAAAACAGAACTAATCATTTCTCCCATCTCCATCACTACCACCATCACAACATCCTGCCCCATCCACCCCCATCCCCTCAGTTATTCAGATCAACAACCTTGGCATCAGTACCGCATTGCCTATTCTAACTTCTTTTAAACATTTGTCAGTGCCTGTAATGATCTTGTTTGTTTACACACCTTTTATCAGATTCTTTCCATTAGAATATCAGTTCTTCCAGAGCAGGAATGCAATCTGTCTTGTTCACCACTACATTCCCAGTATTTAAAATAGTGTCTGACATACAATAGGTACTCAATAAATATTTACTAGATGACTCTGCCCATTCCTATGATATCACTTTCTTATGTTACAACTTCTAACAAAACATTTAGGATTTTAGGATGTGCTGTGGACAATTTGCTTTGGGGGGGCATTTGTTCATTCATTTATAAATGGGGGAAGTTAAATAATCTATAATTTTCCCATTTATGCTAAAACTTCATGACTCTGTGATCAAAGCTTACTTGACATAAAATATTCCTTTCCCATTCAGTTCACCATGTGATTCCCATTTAGCTTTTTTCTTACTAACACATACAATAAGGCATACATAATGATAGTTCTCAGAGCACTTTTGTTTCTATTATTTCCTTTGACACCTCAAACTCTTGGAGCCTTACATTTATTATTTCTGTTTTTTTTTTAATTTCTGTTTTATAAATAACTATAAGCTCAGAGAGGGTATATAAATTAATCAAATTCACCACGCATCTTATTTCACTTAACCAATCTGTATTGGCTAATAGTTTAAATATTTTTACAGTCTGGTATATACCTAGGAATTATAATAAATAATCTTTCTCTGAATTTTTTTCCATAAATATTAATCATCATATGTGTGGTTCAAAAGAGTGTAACATAGTTTTCAAATCTCCCAAGGGTTTAGATTAGACTCCAGCCCAGCCCTTTCTGTAAGAAAAAAGAAAGCTACTAGACTATTTTAGTTGAGTGGACAAGAGATAACCAAATCTACTCCCTGTCATCCTGCAGTAGCATCTAATATTTTCCGCACTTGACTTATTCCTTTGAGTAAAGGTGTTACCTCCAGAAAGCGCCTGCAGTTAAACAGGAATACAGAATAATCAGAAACAGTTAGGTTCAAAACCCCGCTCCACCACTGACCACCTTTGTGACTGTAAATTACACTTTATCCCCAGAAAAGAAAAGCTGGCTTTTCTTTGTCAATACTTTAACTGAATTTATTTTCCTATAACTTGGGAGTTTCTTATAGGACCATGTGGCTTCTGGGCACCCATTGAATCCTCCCACCTATAAGCTGGTTATTTAATATCCTCAGGTCTAGAGAAATAAAAGGAGAATTTTCTCTAGTCTAATTCAAATCTAGAATCTAGGAAGAAACAACTGGGTAAGGAAGAGGGTTTTTGGGGGTTTTTTTTTCGCTTTTTTTTTTTTTTTTTTTTTTTTTAGTAACCATGAAGAATGCCCTGGCTTGCAAACATATGAGTTTTGAGAAGGACTTTTGTGCCAGACAAAAGAAAGAGAACTCAAGAACTGAAAAGCATGATTAATGCAACATCTCAAAAGCCACAACAGATAATCTTTTAAAGTCTCTGATCTCCAAGACTCTATAAAACTCCCCATTTAAACCTTTCTTCTAAAATGAATTCTACACAGTTTCTACAATTATCCTGTATTCTTGTGATATGTCCGAGAAAGCTTGAGTTCAGTAGTTGGTGCTTTGATAACCGTCTGGAGATATTTCCTTTGTTTTTACCTTCAGAAGGTCATCTTTCAGAAGATGCATTATGGAGGATGTACACTGACAATGAGTAGAAACTAAGCCCCTATGGACAAGCACCTCATTTTGTTCCATGGCAGCCAGTACTGGGCCCATTCTGATGAAAACCATTCCTGACAGGATTTTCCTCTCTCTTCTTCCTATCTTCCAGTCCACTTGAGACTTCCCACTCAGAAACTCCACATCAGTACCATATCCACCCTGCTCTTCCCCACTTTCCCACCCTTGTCCCCACCCTCCATCCTTCCATTTTATCTCACGTGTGTGTACACACACAGTCCCTATGTCCTGAAGGCTTCAGAATAAAAATCTAATAACGTTTCCTTCCAAATAGGTGGGAATCCCTGTTTTAAAGGAAGCTATAAACCTGCAAGGGCACCAGACTAATTACCTTTAACTCGATAGTGCTGTATTTCCATGGCACTTTCCAGGCACTTCCCTTTTTAGCTTCACAACAATCTTACAAAGAACTAAGAGGGATTCAGTGGGAAGAATTCAGGAATGTCTGATGCAGAGGGCCTGGAAGCCTGGATTATGAGGAGAAGGAAGAGAAAAAAACTGAATTTCTAGGGCACTGACAAAAGACCATAAGCCAACCAGGTAAAGAAAATGCTGGTAAGACAGCAGCTTTTACAAGAAGCCATAGGGGCAGATTTATCTCTGCTGAAGGTCAAAGGAGGTTTACACCACTGATAGGACCTTGAACGGATGCGAAGGGGGTAGGGTCACAGGGTACAAACTACCATCTAGTAAAGTCAAGATTTGGCAAAAGAAGAATTTCTGTTGTGATAGGGTCCCATTATGTTACGAATCTTCATTTTTCAAGAAGGAGGGGCTTTCCAAGACTTAGAAAATATAAGAGAGAAGAAATCTTAAAGTCTGAGCCTTATGATCAGAAATAGAAGATAAACCAAAGGAAAACGAGCTGAGACAACAGAATAAAATGTTTCATGCATTTCACACTTGCCAAGTAATGTGAGACGGATGGTTTCAACTGTACAGAGTTCTCTCACACATAAATAGAAGTCTGGTGTACTTTAAGCTGACTGTGTGTGCTAAACTCTGGTGAATACGGTGAGAAGGAGAGCCAGGGAAAGCAGAAAGCAGTCAGGGTAAGGTCCAGGGTGCTACTCTCCAGAACACTCTTCTGTGAAGAAAACTCCCTTTAGCGGTAAAAATGAAGACTGACCTAAAAGTAAGGAAATAAGGTAACAAGAAGCTCACCAAGAAGATCCCTTAGCTAAATTGTGGTGGCTGCCCTTTCACGCTCAGCTATGGTAGGACAGAATGTTGAAATCAGTTTCATCATGAGACTCTTTGGTAAAGCTGAATGTTCTGGATGGGGCGACATGGGGCTCTGGCAATTCTGAGAAGACTAGCTTCCCATCAATTTCTTCAAACCTACCTTCCCAAAAAAGCAGAGCGAGGGGCTGATGAATTGGTTTTGCATTTGGACTAACAAATTAGAATGGCTTTCTTCCCAGTCTTAAGGTTTCCTTCAGGCTTACCTTAAGTCAATATCAATTGTATCTATATTGCACTTGTTTTTAAAGATGTCTGGAGTGTTTTAATTTGTTTTTTAAACCCAGTCGCTATTACCTCCTTAGAGTTAGAAAATGAATAGCCACGTTTACCCCCAGAATCAGGAAATTCAAGAGACACCTTGTTTAGAAGAGGCATCCAAGGTCACTGGTGAAGTCGGAAAGAGCTTGTGGCTTCAGGTTAAGTCTTTGTCCCCAGTTTTGGGCAGTGTCTCCTTAGCTGTCCCCAGACGACAGGCTGTGGTCGCGAGAAGAATTTTCCCAGGGAAAGACTATCTTAAAGGGCAGCTCGGGTCGACGCTCGGTTTTCAATGGTTTGCATCTCCACGCGGGGACAGGGTATTGCTTACTGGGGTGGGTGAAGACCGCGAGGCGGACGCCAGCCCCAGGATCGAAGCTGCTCCGGGATCCCGGCGGGCGCGAGAAGGGGATTGCGCAAGCAGACCCTCCGGCCCTCAGCCCTTTCCCTCAACCCGCGGGAACCGGAGCCTCTGCAGTGCGCCGCCCCCGCCCCCAAGTGGCTCCGGGAAAGAGCTGCGACACAACTCGCTCGTCTCTAGAGGCCCGGACGGAGCCCGCAGGTCGCGAACCCCGGAAGCAGGTTCCCTGCGCTCTCCGCGCCTCCCGCGCGCGACCCTCACGGCGCCCACGTCGCGGCGCCCCACCTCCCGGCGCCGACCCTTTTGGTCCCCGCCCTTCTCCTCACGACGTCCGCAGCTTCTGCGGTGGCCGAACGGGCTGCTGAGGCCCAGGGGCCGCGGGCACCGAGAGCGCGGGCGGTCGAGGCACCACGTGTCCCGCCCGGGCTGGCGCTTGCGGAGCGGGCCGGGCCCGGCTCCCGGAGCCCGAGCGCGCACCGGCGGCGCCGCCGGGTCGCCTGCGCACGCGACCCCGGCCCAGCCGGGCCCCGGCCTCCCGGGCGCGCGTGGATGCCTCCTCCTGGACGGCGCGATGGGCCCCTTCTGGGAGAGAGAGGGTAAGACCGGGCGTCTGTATGGGTTCCAATGTCAGTACCCGCGGGCACGGGCGGGCGACTAACCCTCTTGGGTCCAAGGAGAGCGAAGAAGAAGGATACTGCAGACCAGCATGGGTGAGGTGGGGTATCGGGATGCTCGGGGGCCCACAGAAGGAGGTCGTGGAAAATGGGGGCTCTCAGCAGAGGAATAGAGGTGACAGTGTCCCAGTTTGATTGGTCATTGAGGTGGTTGGGCTAGACTCCTCGTCACAGCCGGCGAGATTGACCAGGCCATAGGTTTTGGATCTCCCGTTACTAATCATCCTTGGGAGTGGAGCTTGGAAATGGTGCCTTTTGGTAAGGAAGTTTCAGTAAAGAATTGGTGTTATCCAAAAAGAAAGCCTCGGTAGATCACTCCAAAGACATGGATGGCCCAAAGTCCCCAGACGACACTTTTCAAGTTTCTGCTTCCTTGGGGATTTTTCATACAGATATTCGAAGTGAAGAGGAAGGACCGAATTTTCTTCGGTATATTGTTGAAGGGCTCAGCTGATGCGCACAAAACGTCCTCATACAGGGTGGCATCAACAGGTTCGAATTAAGATGAGTAAATTGTAGAGAAAGAGATCGGTAAGCTTAATATGGTGCATGGGAAGAGATTCTTAAAGCTTTAAATGGAAGGAGTCAGTTGGGAAAAACAGCTTTCCTGTTGTTTTTATCCAGTTCTACAGTGTGGAGCAAGGAGTGATCTCTAAGAAAGCAGGAAACTCCACTGCTAGGTTCCCTGCAGGTCCTCTGGCCCTGAGCCCAGACCCTGGGCAGCAGAAGCAAAGAGCTGCTTGTGTCTCAACCTCCCTTCTCAGAAAAGGGCCAAATGTGAACCCCAAGGTCCAGGATCTTCAACTTCAAGCTTCTGCTGCAGCATTGCCCCCTCAGATGCATGGCCAGGCACATTTTAGAGATGCTTGCTTCCTCTTCCCCAAAGGGTGTCCCTGGAAGAAGAGGGAGTCAAGTAATCCCAGTGCCAAGTTTTCTCCACCTGTACATTTGGAAGAACAGTAGCCCCTGTCCCCTTGAGAGATGGATCCAAGTCAGATGATGTTTTTATTTGCTTTAGATTTTAGAGCAGCAGTATATTTGCATAATGCAGCTTTTGGTTCCTTAAGCTGTTTGACAGTGACACTATTTCAATGCAGAATACACTTAAATACATTCAATCCTTATTGATCTCCACATATTGATCTCCACTTTCTTAACTTGATTTGCATTTAATAATCTTTAAAGTAATATCATGATTGAGAACAATAATTACAGGAGTTCTTAAAGGCTGGTGTCCTAAAAAAAAGAGAGAGAGAGAGTCCAAACCTTCATTTTTATAGATGAGCTCCTGAGGCTGTAGAGAGTAAGTGAGTTGTCCAAGGACATGAATTAGCCAGTGGCAAGCTTAGAACCAGCCACCTCCTAACATCCAGTCCTGTGGTTTTCCCATATTTTAGTAAAAATATGTAAGAGATAAGCATAAATGAGTAATTTTACAGACTAATGATTGGCAAGTCTTAGAGATGGGGTGAAGAGGTCTGTGATTATAAAGAGGTGTCATGAAGGAGATCTTTGGGATGATGGAATAGCTGTGTATCTTGATTGTGATGATAGTTACATGAATCTACACATGTGATAAAATATCAGAGCTACGCACACATTTGACTGTCAGCCTCCTAGATTTCATATTATACTGTAGTTACGTAAAATACAATCATTGGGGGAAAATGGGTGAGGGATATACGGACTTCTATACTATCTTAGCAACTTCCTATGAATCTATAATTATCTCAAAATAAAAAGGCTTTTTAAAAAGTAATTTTGTAAGTACTTCAAAACCCAACATTGACTATTTTGCTAACTCTGAGTTGTACACAAAATACCTTGCTTTGCTGTATATGCTATTTCAAGTATGTGATACAAACTAATGCCTGCATATTTGCTCATTTGATATTTAAAAAAACACATGTGCACTCCTAAGGTATATCTGCTCATGCTAGGGTATCACTATATCCTGGAGACACTAAATAGCATCTTAGCTAGAGATAGCAATTTAAGGTAATTTATTTAAAATTTTGTAAACTAGGGAGAAAGTGTCTCCTTTAAATAATTATTGTGCTAAAATAACAGTCAGGTGTTTTTCTTTCTTTTTTTTTTCCTACATGAAAATACTGAGGTCTTGGGTCTACAATTGGTCTTTCCTTTTCTTAGCAGGACGTTTTCTGTGCTACAGGTGATTAAATGGATAGATATCACCAAGTGGAAGTGATGGGAGAACACAGGCTTTCTTTAGAAAGAAACTGAGAGTCATAATGATTTTTTTTGTTATGAGAATTCAGGAATGTAAATTAATTAAAACATCTGAAAAGTTTTTTGTGGATTTTTAGAGCTACTACATCAATTCCAGGGTGAGGTTTCTTGTATGGGGTTGGCCACCAAAACAGAAGCCCTAGAACACATTCCAGAGGAGATGAAAAACTAAAGCTTTGGTGGTCCTGTAGACTGAGGTCCTTGCAGATCACAGCAAAGGAAAGGAAGGTTCTTGCATACACACTTCTTACCAAAGAAATATCATTCTCTGGGGCACCTGGATGGCTCACTTGGTTGAGTGACCGACTTGATTTCAGCTCAGGTAATGATCTCAGGTTGTGAGATTGAGCCCTGCTTAGGGCTCAGAGGGAAGTCTGCTTGAGATTCTCTCTCTGTCCCTCTCTCTGCCCCTCCCCCTGTGCATGCTCTCTTGTGCTCTCTCTCTCAAATAAATAAATAAATCTTAAAAAAAATATTCTCCGTGGGAGGAGGAACTATTTCTAGAACTTCAGTTACTCTAGTACACTTCACAATTTCTACCATTTCTAAACTCAAACTGTACTTCTATTTACTTAGTATCACCAAAATTTATATTGACACTATCTTTTTTTCTTTTTTCTTAGCCTTCTTCTAGGGAATAATATCCATGAAATACCAGGTTTTATGTGTTAGTTATATTTCTTCCAATATGTACAAATAAATGTATAAATTTAAAAGAGACCTATCCATGAACCACTTAAAATCATCCTGGGTACCACCAGTGGTACACTCAGGACACAGGAGCACCATACAATGGCAAAGCTTCACGAGGCACTACAGGCAGTGCTGAGGGAGGCAAGCCTCGCTCCACAGAGCAGCTTGTGATCAATGGTATAACAGAGAGAGAACCAGGTTGCTTCCATATCCTAAGAGCCATTTCAGAAATGGCCTATTATCCCTTCTAGAAAAAAACAATTTTCATTAAGCTTTTTAAATTATATACTATTCCTAAAAGTACTTTCATTCTTTATTGGTGTGAAGCATCTCAGCAAGTATATTTAGCTCTGTAGAAACTAGAAGCAATATTTGGTTTTTCTTTCTATAATTTATGGTAATGACTGTACAAGTTGTCTCTCAGGCTTAATCACCAAGTCATATGAATGTGGGCTTTTTCAGTCTTTCTTCTCAGAGTAGGTTAACTCAGTTTACTTGAACTATAAGGCATTTTGTTTGGTATAGAAATCCCTTTGAAAAACATCATGTATGAGAAAACCTTTGCATTCTTCAAGTGAATTTTAAAAACTATATGAGAGAAGAAGGGTAGATGAGTATGGAAGGACCAAAACAACATTCCTAAAAATGCTTTTAAGGAGCTTTAACTCCTTGGGCTTCTGCTGGTTCCAAAATGAACTTTTACAGCCATCAAACTTAAGTAAAAATATCCACTCATCAAAAAAGAAGACAGGAACCCTGGCTGGCTGAGTTAGTGTAGTATACAGCTCTTGATTTCCAGGTTGTGGGTTTGAGCCCACATTGAATGTAGAGATTACTTAAAACTAAAATCTTAAAAAAAAAAAGGGGGGGAGGAAAAAACAAACATTTACTGTAACAACATGGCTTACAAAGGCATCGTCAGGGCTGTGATTCTTTTTTGTTTAAATAATCTATTTGCAAGCATTAAAAGGATTGATTGCTTTGTTTTTGACTTTGTTTCTCAAGAAATACTGTCACGCCTCGTGGAAAGTTGAAAACATCTTCCTAGACCTTACTTACCACAAAACCTATATTTGAAAGGAAAGAATGTTCATTCTTTGACTATGACTGAATTTTTATAAGGAGAAATTAACTGAGTCACAACCTAAATCCCCCAGTTATTTCTGACCCTTTCTTTCAAAAAAAATCTAAGTTATTTACAAAATCAGAACTGATTATTTTTAAAACATGGTAATTAAAAAAAAAAATCTTTTCTTGGGGTGCCTGGCTGGCTCAGTAGGTGGACCACACGACCCTTGATCTCAGGGATGTAGGTTCAAGCCCCATGTTGGGTATAGATATTACTTAAAAATAAAATCTTTAAAAATTTATTTTCTTTATCCTATTAACAATACAAATAGAAAAACAAGAAGTTGGATTAGGACAGAATCATTCATAAGTCTATCACTAGACCACCTCATTTTGGAATTACAGTCTGCTGTACCATGAAGAGATTTAAAAACAAAGACAAGATGTTTTTCCTTAAGGAGGATGATACTGTTGTTGCAACAATCACTGCCAGGTGACAGATGACTTCTCTAACTTATTTAAGTTTATGAAAAGCTAATCAAAAATAATGTAGGACATTTGGGTTGCTGAGTCAGCAAAGTATTCAACATGTTGGTGCATGTGGAATATAACTATGTATATACACATACCTGTTGACTCTATATTCCATCTGGTTTAGCATTTTGTCCCAGCAAAGTGGCGGTTGTGTAATGAATATTTTAGAAAGAAAATGTAAATGAATGAATAAATGCATTATCACAGTGTAATGTGCTGTTCACCCAAAGTAACTTCATGTCCTATGCTGAATGCATAGGAAAACACCAGTATAAAGTTAGCCCACAAAGACCACATTTATAGAGTGCTTATATAATTTAATATCCATACTGGGACAAATATAGAATGCAGACTCCATAAAACAGAGATTTTTGTTTCTGTTGTATCACCAGCACCTAGAACAATGCTTGGCAATATTCGGTTTTTAATAACTATTTTCAAACAAGTGAGTGAATAAAAGAATACATGTATATATACACATAAGCATATTTACATTTATGAAAACTTAATAGCATTAAATTCAAAATTCAGCCCCAGGTTATTTTTCCATATGATCTTGTGAATTGCCAAATTGTGGTTAAGGTGAATGCTTCTAGTATCAGGGTAGTCCATTTCATCATTGGGAAGATCTAATTATCCTTATATTGAGATTAAATTTGAACTCAACTAATTGGAATGTCTTTATTGTCACCCAACCAGAAATTCTTAATAATGATATCATGTGAAACCTTGCCAGATTCCTTACTGAGGTCCATATGTTTAGCCACGTGTCCCAAGTTGGCAGCCTATGGGCCAGATTCAGTCTGCAGATACATTCTGTTTTGTTTTAAAAACCAGGGAGTAATCACTAATAAAAGGTTGCAGTTAGAATTTTTTTTTTAATCAGGAGGGTTTACAAAGAAATCCCATATTTCTGGTTTCCCTGGCAAATCAATAATAAAGTTAGAGCTGAGTAGTGGTAGCTGAACACAATCTCTTTTCTTCACAGTGCCCATTACCCTCCTACTTGATAGTACACTGGGCCATTTAGCTTATTTGTGTTAATTATTTTGACTAAGTAAGCTTCTAAGTTTGTGACTTCTGTCCTAAATATTTCTCAGGTTTACCAGTCTTAACCCCATCCAAAAAAAAAAAAAAAAAAAAAAAAGCTAGAATTGCCCTAGCTTGGAGCCCAAGCTGATTTCTCAGTAATACATTTGCTGTCCTAAGAGCTCACAAACCATCTTTTTATTAATTTGTGCCAGAATATTGCCTGATGTTTCCTTCAGTCTCACCAATGTTTTAGAGACTCTTTAATTTTTGAAACTCGGAACTATATGCTCCTTTTCTAGATTCGTACCCTTTTGGCATCTCTCCTTATCTCCAAGATTTTTGAAAGACATTAACAGTGTTATCATAATCCTATCTGTAAAAGGTGAGATTAGAAAGCCTAGGGCATAATTTGTCTGTCAAATGAACTAAATACCTTCAGAGAAACTAGTAACATCACTTGGCCTGAGCTTTAGTCTTCTTTGCTAAGTTTTATTCTATTCTTTTTAGTTTGGAGATCATTTTGCATGATAGAGAAGTAAAAGAGTAGCTACAAAGTTATATCTTCTCTTAGTCACCCATTAATAATAAATGAACTGCAACAAGTAGTGATTTTATGCTTTCTTTCTCCAAACATAATTTAAATGAATATTGTTTTCATTCTTAATATTTTTGGAAGTCAGAATTCAAAATTAGATTCTGGTCTTCCTGGTACTATGAACCATAGTTTTGCTGTATCAGGTGTTCCTGGGACTAGAACTTTGGATTTTTCAATTTTTCACATTAATAATAGCCTTATTATCATAATATTTAACTCAGATTTTAAACTGATTAAACACCACTATTTTGTGTGATACATGGTGATAATGTAGAGATTACAAAATAAAGTATATATAAAAATACATATAAAAATATCCTGAAAAAACCCTGTAAGTTGAATTTGTAAGATGAATACAGAAGGGGAAGAAAGTGACAGGTTATCTATTTGTCTGAAATTATGGAATAAAATATGAACTTAATCTCAGAAGTGCACATATTTTCTTATTCCCTGAAGAAAACTGCAAACCTTTGGTGACCCAACCAAAGACAGTTACCTGAGTTTAAAACCATAAAAATCAATTTAAGTTCAACTTACTAATAGTGAGCATTTCTTTCCCAAGGGCATAGCTGACATCTTTTGTAGTACAAATGAACGTGGTAGAAGGTAATATTAACCTGTCCTCTCCCTTCTTCCTTGGTTTAACCTGTGCCCAGGGAAGCTCAATTCATAATTTCTTCAATTTCACACCATTAATACACATTAGGTTAACTCTAAAAGGTAAAGTATAATAGTCTGAGTGAGTAGGAGCCATTAAACCTAATGACACTTAAATGCATTTATCACAGTGATGCATGTCTTTAGGAGGGCCATTATGTTTTTCCGTAAGATAGAAGGGGTTTGAAATTATAAACTTTATATTATCCAGCTGAACATTCTTTTGTATTCATTTGATCCTTAAAACATATTAAAATGGAAGATGGCTACTACAAAGTTATTTCTTATATTTTAACCCAAGGGTTAAATAAAATAAAACATTTCCTGTAGGTCCCAAGAGCAAGGCTGAGTGCTTTGGGTTCTTTGTCCATGGTGCTGAAATTGGCTCTTCCCGCAGTGGCCCCACTACAGGGTCGGATAGAGCGGGGGAAAGGACTGATGTTTGTCCCAATTAATGACTTACAAGAACACAAGTAAGGATTAGAAATGAATGTGTTGTTCAACTTTATAATCAGCATAGCAAGAAAATTTGCGCAATTTGTTTGTGTATTTGAATAATGTGCAATGTGGAGGCTAAAATAGCAAATACTTGTTTTTAACCCCTTTGAAGTACAGCTTGGGAATTTTCATCATTTTGCACCTACACTTCCTTGTTCATTAAGATATACCAACATCAGTAATATTTAACAGTTGTCAATTTCTATTTGTATTCCCAACACTCTTCATTTTGGCTTTTCTTAGGCCCATGATAATGCTTTCTCTTTGATTTGCTTTATATCCCTCCAGTACAATGAAAAACAACATTAAAAATGATTTGAAATTAAACTTTTTACTTTAAACATATGATGTTAATACATGAATAAGTTACATCGTTAGGTTTTGTTTCCTTTTCATGGCCTTAACTTTCTTATAGCATTTTTTATCCCATTATGCTGTGCCTTGATCAATATTTCACTGCCCTAAGGAATTTTTTTTCTTTTCACACCACCTGCTTTTATCTGCCAATGAAAATTTTTCACACCAAGAAGAAGAAAGAGGTAAAAAAATTCAAAGGCACATCCTTTTCTTCCATAGTGAACATTTACAAAAAGTGGAAAATTTCTTTTCTCCATGTCCCCAGTATATCTTTCAAGGAGATGAGGTAATGTTCATGTTACCACAGATTTTCAGCTGTTCAGATTTACTAGTACACAAGGGAGGTTCCATCTCTGGGACCTATTTTTCCTCCTCAGGATATTTATTTATTTATTTTTAAAGACTTTATTTATTTATTTGACAGAGAGAGAGACAGCCAGGGAGAGAGGGAACACAAGCAGGGGGAGTGGGAGAGGAAAAAGCAGGCTCCCAGCAGAGGAGCCTGATGTGGGACTTGATCCCAGACTGCCGGGATCACGCCCTGAGCCTAAGGCAGACACTCAACGACTGTGACTGCGCCACCCAGGCGCCCCTCAGGTTATTTAAACTGGAATCTTTGTCAGACTGAATTGGTGTTCCCTGAACAAAAAGGAATATAAAATGCAACTTCAGCATTAGCATTCTGCTTAGAACAAAGGGAGGTGACTAGAAGCACCACTTACTGGTCTCTGGTTTCCCTTTAGGGGATAACCACAGCCATTTTAACTTCTGGGTTCATTTAAACAAGACTCCATCCTTTGGCTCCAGAACTGAAGCGTGATATAGATCTTTATATTTGCCTGAGCCAGTGATTTTTTTTTATTACTTCCCATTTTGAATAGGTAGGTTTGCTTCTGGTAATGAGGGAGGAATATTTGTTTTGTGAAGGGGTTGTATTTTTGTCAGAGATTTGTCATAAAAATTAAGGAGGATGTGGTTAACTAAACCACATTTTATAAAATGTCACTGATTTTTCCAGAAAAGCCTAGTTTTGGAGGTGAAAGGCATCTGGAGGAAATTTAAGTTTCCAAGTGAGCATTTAAAGAGCAAAGACTTTATGTTGCTTGATTTATGATTATTGAAAAAAATTACAGATCATGCATGCTAAAAATTTAATTTGTCATGTTGGTAGAAGGTAGCATTCCTTTTATCAAGCCATTTAAAACTACTTCTGATGTTGTTCACTATGAGTATCTCTGATCTGGTTGGCAAGGAGAGAACTATTAACTACAGTGGCATTTGGCCATTCCCACACTTGCCAACTAGATAGCTGTTGAGTGAGTAATTGAGTTTCAGTGAGTTTCTATCCAGAGTTTATTCCAGGCTCGATAATTTTCTACTGCAGGCTTTGCTTTAGAATGTAGCTGAAAAATAATGCTCTTGATCCAGAAACATTTTAATTAAATTAATTTGAATGTGATATGTTAGTTGTTTTGAGGTTGTTCAAATCGAATGCTTCTGTAGCCTATGAGAGTTTATACATGCTCTCCTGGTTAGGAACTGTCACAGATTAGGACTAAAATTTCCTGTCGGCCGTTAAGTAGAAGTGCTGTATTATTTATTGTTAAACTATCTAGTATGTAGATTTTCAAAAGTAGCTGCCATGAACTTAATAGTCTATTACAACTTGATGGAGACTCCTGCAGGTGAAACTGGGTTTAAATATAGCTGTTTTCTTAGGGGCTTCAATCCATGTTGGTATTAAATGGATGCCAGTTAAACTCCCACCTCAGCAAAGGGGAAAAGGGTTGTTCCCTGCTGCCCTATGGCTGCTTTCTCTCCATTAAGGTATATACTTTTTTTGCTGCAGTTCAGAAAACTATCCCAAAGTGATGGTGATTATTGTTACTATCCGAGGTATCTCATTGCTAACTAATAACAGAGAGCTGTCCCTAATTCCCCACACTCACCTGGTGCCCCCAAACTCATTTTATTCGAGGTCACATGGGTGAAAGAGCAAAGCAATTGTAAAAGAACAGTACCCTTGTTGTGGATGGAAACTAAGAGCAATGTTTTCTAACCTTAGCTTCACATTACAATCACATGATGGGTCCCAGACATCAATATTTTTTAGCTTGCCAGGTAATTCTAAAGTTTAGTCAAGGTTGAGAACCACTGCTTTAGGAAGAATTATTTCCCTGAATAAATTTTAAAAGTCCTTTGAAACAGCTCTCTTCTCTACCCCAGACAACAATATCAGATATTAGAGTGGTTTATCTACTTGTGAGAGAAGTAGGGAGGTATCAAGGTTAATCCAGCAATCTTGAGTTGCAGGGAATGATGAATGAAATTCATAGGGATGCAAAAATATTTAGCTTTAGGGGCACCTGGGTGGCTCAGTCAGTTTAGCCTCTGCCTTCGGTCAGGTCATCATCTCAGGGTCCTGGGATTGAGCCCCGTGTGAGTCTCTCTGCTCAGTGGAGAGCCTGCTTCTTCCTTGGCCCCCCTACCCCCACTCATGCTCTCTCTCTCACTCTCTCTCGCTCTCACTCTTGCTCTTTCTCAAATAGATAAATACAATCTTTGAAAAAACATATTTAACTTTAAGATGTAAAGCAAGATGTTTTATCTAAATGCTGATGTATATGGAGTCAGGTATGGAAAAGTAAAATGTAAAAGGGTGTTTAATTTTACTTTTCTATATCTCAACATATCTATAACTAAATATAAAAAGTAGTGTTTGAGTTATTCAGCAATGCTTATCACACTTCTCCTGTCCCTGTGACATGTCTCATCCTGAAGTTGGGGCAACAGCAGAACCAGTTTCCTCATCTAGAACAAATGGCTAGATTATTACTTTACTTAGAGGATTACTCAAAGGGGTTAATGGGATAATGCATGTTAAGGTGTCTAGCATGATGCCTGATGCACATTTTAATGCTTGATTCTAAGTTAGTTTTCCCCTTCCTTTTTCAGCCAATTAATTTTAACACCAAAACAGTCCAGGTAGGGGCGCCTGGGTAGCGCAGTCGTTAAGCGTCTGCCTTCGGCTCAGGGCGTGATCCTGGCTTTCCGGGATCAAGTCCCACATCGGGCTTCTCCGCTGGGAGCCTGCTTCTTCCTCTCCCACTCCCCCTGCTCTGTTCCCTCTCTCACTGGCTGTCTCTCTGTCACATAAATAAATAAAATCTTAAAAAAAAAAAAAAAAAAACAGTCCAGGTTAACCTTCAGGCAATGGGTATGAACAAGCTATTATGTCCCATGTATTATGTTTATCCTCTTTTGTTTTTTAAAATAGATTAATTCAGAGCTTTGCCTGGAATATGATGTATATTTCTTTGTAATTCATTTCAAAATAATTTAAGGAACTCAAAGTAACTAAGAAATCATGCAGAATATGCAAGTTTTATTAATTTGCCTAAAAATCCCATTCCCTGTTGGGTGCCATGTCCAAGCTTAATTTATTAAGAAAATATTTAAGTCATTTTTAGTCAGACAACCTCTGGAGATCAAGCTATAAATCTCACTACAGAAATTACTTATGCTTTTTCTATTTCAGTCGAATTCTTGCTAATTTATATTTTGTGTGTAAAGCATCTGATGCTGTACAATGAAGTTAGACAACTCCCATTGATATTGAGACCCCAGATTCTGAGTTGCTCAACTACAGTTTATTAAATGCACAGCAACCTTAAAATTACTTGTGTTTGTTATGTTCTTTCTAATAATGATGATCAACTACATGATAATTTATTACCATCAGCAGATGTTTTCCTGAGAAAATAACTGAGAATCTCTATCAAGTATATGTAGAAGTGAGGTGCAGGAAAAGTTTGCTTCTAAAATTCATTTTTATTTCTTTGTTTTTTTTTTTAAATTTCATTAATTACTGAAATTGTGTAGATGGTTCAGGGAAAAATATAATCTGATATTAAGGAAAAAGATTTTCATTCCTATTCTTAAATTACATAATATATTTTAGCACCCACTTTATTAGTTCATTTTGACTTTATAAATGAGTTTTTCAAAACGTTTACACTAATAACTCCTTTTTAATTCAAGGGGTGGAGGAACATGCTATACTCATTTTTATGATGAAATATTTATAAAGTACCCACGCATCTTCAATGCATATTAATTAACTCATAGGCCTAAGCGAGAAGAATGAGTCCAATTTATATAAGGAAAATAAGTGACATGAGTCCTTCCAAAATAAATGAGAGATTGTTTTATTTTCATATTTCAGAAAATAATATTCCTAAAACACATAGAGCAAAACTAGCTTGAAACTTTTCAAATGCTGTAATTACTCAAAGTATTTTAGGGTAAAGTGCTATTGGCCTAATTGATGTGGCCAAAAATTAAATTCCAGTGGAACTGGAACTCACCAGAGCATTACTGTAAGAATATATCTAGGAAGGCCATCTGCTGTCTTCCTGAGCTTCCCTCCAGCCCCCACTGAAAGAGACCCTTGAGGTTTAGGCTGAGTGTACTGTTCAGAGGACACATCTGAGAGAATTCTCCATGTGTATATATTCCTTCTATCTCTAATGTTATGAATAATGAATAAGAAGCTTATAAAATATGCACTCACATAACCTTCCTCTCTTTAAAAAAAAAAAAATACTATGCCATACCCGTAATGAGGAGAAAACCTAAGAAACCTGAGATAAAATTTATCTTGAACTTATATGACTTCACCATAAAGAATGATTTTCTGCATATAAATTTGAATCCACTCTATCAAAAAGAATTATTATGGGGGAAAAACCAACATTACATATTTGAAGTCAGGAATTTCATACCTAATACTATGCTATGAATTGCAAAGAACAAGTAGCTTCATCTAGAAGATTTATAATTTGAGAGGTATTACCTCACTCAATCCTTTAAAAAGAACCTGTAGATTCTTTTATCCCTTAGAACACAAAGAGGAGCAATTCTGTATTGAGATTCCCTTTGATACCTACATAAACTAAACCAATCTCTCTCTCTTTCTCTATGTCTCTCTCCCCCCATCTCTCTCTCTGTCTTTCCTTTCCTTAGAGAAAAATAGAAACAAAGAAAATTATGTTATACCCAGAATGATATTATTATGTAAAAGAAAGGGAGGGAAGGAAGGAGAAAGGGAGAAGAAAAGGAAGGAAGGAATCAAGGTTGTTTGAAAAAAAAACTGATATCCTGTCAGAGATAAGATAAATGTTTTTAAACTCAAAATATTATTTAAAGATATATTTAGAAGAGCCTGGGTGGCTCAGTCAGTTAATCATCAGTCTCAATTTCAGCTCAGGTCATGATCAGGCAAGGGGGAGCCTGCTTGTCTCCCTCTTCCTCTGCCCACCCTCACCCCCTCACACTCTCTTTCTCTCAAATAAATAAATCTTTTTAAAAAGGTTATATTTAAACACTGATGATAGAAGTGAACCACCATTTATATACTCATTCAGTAGTACTCACAAAACCAAAAGATAATTACACAATAGGCTCGTTTAAAACAATACTATATGAAAAACATCATCATCAGGGTCAAGAGGCATTTAGAAATTAAATGAGCCAGTATACATGAAAATGATTAAGATATATAAGATTAATTAAGATATGTAAGATAATAGGTTTAAAGTTGTATTTTTCTGCGATTTTCTTCTTGTAAATATGAAAAGTCTGAATTTTAAAATTTCCTTAAAGCAAAATGTTACCTTTTCCATGTTCAGTTTTGTTGTTTTTATTGGAATATTGGTGCATACATATATATGTTATAGACAATAACAGAATCTAACTTCTACATCATGGAAATTAATGTATTTATTAGAGTTCTGTTCAAAATTCTATTATCACTAATCGTTCCTTCATTTGGCCTAAGCCCACTAATTCTCTACATTTATACTGAAAATAAAAATACCTGTGATGAACAGACCATCATTATTAAGGACTTGGACAGCATAGGCATGCATGAATTTCCCATGTTTTACATATGTAACTTGGATCCAGGCTCAGTCAATAGTACTTACAAAAAGACAGTTGTAATCAAGGCATAAGCACTGATTTAAGCTAACAAATGCATGTCCTTCATATGGAAACTTTAAAATCAATGTATGTGCTCTCCTCTGATATGAATAATATAGCCTCTGGCTGCCTTGCATTTTCTTGGACAGATTGGGGAAGAGGAGTGGGATGAGGAAAGAATAACCCCAAAGAAACTTTTCATTGGTAGAATCTCTAACTTGCACTCCAGAAATTAAAACATAGTATTTGAATAAAACCTCACATGGTATTAAATCAGAAATGACAATAAGATGTTTTCCACTTGAAATTCAACACATTGATATGTTTTATATAATAATACTCTATAAATGCAATTGAATGAATCAGATTTTATAGGTACTTATGCCAGGGCCAATAATTATCTTCAATCAGTTGCTTCATAGAGTAATTAAATAAGTCAGGGAAATAAGCCTGCATTTCTCCTGCCTGGTAAAAATTTTGCTGTTTTCAATGTCTCCCCTTTCATAGGCACTCAAATATTTGACATGTGATGAATCTCAGTCCATTTGTGCCTAAAATCTACTGTAATTGAGGTGAATACACATATTTATTATTTCCTTACAAAATACACATAATCGAAATGAAGGGGAATTTCAAGTTATAAATTATTGAGCTTGAGCTATCAGCACAATCTTTTTCACTGTGACTCTTTTGAAGGACTCTCCTATTTGAAAATAAAACAACATTTATCAGGGCGCCTGGGTGGCTCAGTCGTTAAGCGTCTGCCTTTGGCTTGGGTCATGATCCCAGAGTCCTGGGATCGAGTCCCGCATTGGGCTCCCTGCTCAGCGGGAAGCCTGCTTCTCCCTCTCCGACTCCCCCTGCTTCTGTTCCCTCTCTCGCTGACTGTCTCTCTCTCTCTGTCAAATAAATAAATAAAATCTTAAAAAAAAATACTTTAATCATTCAGTGTTGCCCTGACTCAGTCATCATGAGAACCTTTAAAACATATTCATCTTTGCCAGCAATGGTCTGAAAGAGCAGGATACTCTTTGCTGTTTAAAATGATACCTTGAAGAATATGTTTTTGACTTCATGTTTCTTGTCAAAAATTATGGAGTGATACCCCCTCAAAATCACCTCTTGCCCCCTATTCTCCTCACACATGTACATATAGACAAAAGGGGCACGATCACATTGTCTGTTGGGTTGAGGTTTGAAAGAAAACATGCAAGGTAAATAACAGCAACAACAATAATAATAAAATTCAAATTATCATTGAAAAGTCTTTAAATCGTTCATAAGTTCACTATTCATGCAATTTCCTTGCATCAGAACAAATCACTTTTCATTAGTTAAATACCAGGTGACGTGTTGGCTTATCATTAGAACCTATGTTTAAAAGTATTTGTATCTCTAAACACTAGAAACACACATAGCTCAGTGAGATGTGAGAATGAGAGAAATAACAGATTCACATCTATTCAAGAAAAAAAATTTTTTTACAGTTTGGTATCATTTTTATAAAGCTCAAAACAAGCAATATTAAACAACACATTACTTATATTTTCGGCCAAAATTGACTCCCAGGCCTAAGCTGGAAAATGCTTCTCTATTAAAAATTTCTCTCTCCCTCTCTCTCAAATTAAATAGTTGAATTTGATTAATTTAAATTAGAATATGACAAGACTTGACTGTTTTGCCAAAAAGTCCATTAGCCTTCTGGAATTACAAGGCTCATGGTGTCAGGCCAGCTTTCATTAAGAGTTGCCCAGGAAGCAGCAACACACACACAATGAACTTGAGCCTTGGCATTAAAAAGACATGACTTTGAATGCCATTTCTACCAGGTACATCAGTCTGGACAAGTTACTTCAACACTTTGAACTTCAGTTTTCTTAGTTATCAGATGTAGGTCATAATACCCACCTCAAGCAATTGTTAAGGGTTCAATGAGAGAATTTTCATTAAGCCTACTACAGCGTCTACCAATAAATGGTAGCTATTGTTATTATCAGTGATTAGGATGGTTCTTTAAGGTTGGGGCTTTTTTTTTTTTTTTAACTATTACTTTTTTTTTAACAAACCACCAGAGGGTAGTAGAGAACAAATAGTTTGTATACATTGTTCCAGGTGCTGTCTCTATGAAATTACCATGTTCTTGTCCTCTTAATATATCTGCCTGCCTGTTCTGCCGTTTCAAAGTAAATGTATAAGCTTAAAAACATAAAATATGCTTTTACTATTCTTAAATATCCAAATTTTACATATGACAAGGAATAGGCTGTACTAAGTATAAGATGCTTCATTTCTGAAGTGTTTTAAAAGAGATAGAGAAATATGCATCTTGCTTTGAAGTGTTTTATTCATACATGGTATTTTATATAGTTGGAAAGGTTTTAGGTACTAATTAAAACATGAATTCTTACGTCTTCTTTGTGGTACTACTGAAGAATACCAAATTGATGATAGTGAAGTTTTAGTGCTCTTCTTGTTTATTTAAGGAGTATTGGTCATTATAAAAACAATTTCAATATACACCCTTGAAATATATCTAAGGAGTTTTAAGCTGCTACATTTTTTTCACTGTTGCATATAACAATTTGTTGTATATGAAAGTCAACATATCATCATGATATATGATATGTTGATACACCAATATGATATTATGATGATATACCAATTCTGATAAAAAGAGGTTGGGTATTTAAATTTAAATTAGAGGGCAGGCTAAAACAAGATCATTGAGATTGAGAAGGTGGGGCGTAAGAGAATAGTCTATTAAACTACTCTATTTTCCAAGTTGCAAGCTCTTAGGAAAAGCAGATGTAGATAATAGTATATTAATGGGTTTGTACTCTGTAGCTAGAGCTCTAGTGTAATTTTAAATCTATAATTTTTAGACTTTGAAGAGTGCAGTGATAGGGATAGTTTTGTCCCCCAGGGGACATTTGGCAATGTCTGGAGAAATTTTTGATTTGTCAAGACCAGGGTGAGGGCAGGTGTGGGGGTTGTGCTACTGGCATCTGGTGAGTGGAGGCTGGAGATGCGTGGCACAGTGCACGGGACAGCCCCCCACAACAAAGAATTATCTGGCCCAATATGTTAACAGTGCCGACGCTCAGAAACCCTGGAATAAAGCCATGAACTTTCAAAGACTATGCTGTGTTGTTGGCTATTTTCCATTTCTATTCCGTGTCCACACTGGTCGCTTAGAGAAGAGCTCTCAGCTCAGAAGCACAGCAGTTGCCTTGGCGCTCATCTTTCCTTTTTAAAGCAGCAGATTTTCCAGAGCTTCCATTTAAAGGATGTGCCATATTCACTCAGTGTCTGACGGGGATTAAATGTGCTTTTGGAAACTTAGCAAGAAATGTACAAGCTCTCAGTAAAGAGAATTTGTAGAAAACAAAAACAGAAGAGCAGGTTTCTAGTTCTTCTTCCCCCAAATGGCCTTAGTGGATTCAAAAATGGGAAGTGTGAATAACACTGCTTTGTATTTTAAGTTGAAGCATTTGGAAGTATTGGTATAATGCCTTCAGGACATGAAATCTTCAGTTACATGTTCACTTATTTAGAAATGTGATGAAGTGTGAAGAAATTGTACCAGCAGGAGGAATCATTTAAAATTCTAAAAACCTGAAAAATAGTTTCATAGAACATGTATATGGTTACAAATCAGCTGGCATATGTAGTAGAGACTTTGTGTTTAACTGTCACAAATTCACTAACTTTTCTTGACTTACTAATAGTTCAAAGAGAGCCAAAAGAGAGCAAGAAGGTAATTTATTTACATTAAATTAGCTGATTTGGAGAGAACATTGAGCTTTTCACTTTTAATCTATAATTACACCTGAATTACCTATATCAAATCCAGCTAAAAAAATAAAACATAAATTTCAAAAACCAATAAAGCAAATGTTTCTTACTAATTTAAAGAGTTTAAAACTTTCAGTCATGGTCAATGTTATTAGAAAACTATCCAAATTGACTGTTACATCCAACTAATTTATCCTCATAGATCTGTTCTATCCAATATTGTAGTGTTAGATGTATGGCCAAAAAGAGAAAAATCCCAATAATTTTTATGTTGATTACATGTTGATATGACAATATTTTGGATATGTTGGGTTGAATAAAATGTATTGTTACGTTAATCTATTTCTTAATTTAATGTTGCTTCTAGAAAATTTAAAAGTACATTTGTAGCTCATTATTTTTATTGGACAGCACTGGCCTAGACCCTTCAAGCTTTAATTAAGTAGTCACTTTCATAATCAAATAAGCATTTTAGAAACTGTGGTTATATGAGAGGAAATGTAGACATAGTTTGCTATTCCTTCTACGTAGCATCGTTTACATAGTGTTGATCTCCCCTGTTTCCTCATTTCTACCCTGCAGGAAGCTTCTGCTTCCCCCAAGTATGTTCTTCCAAACCTTCCTTGAACACCTCATGCTGTCTCCTCTGTTTTTCCTCTCACAATGTGCTCGTTGTCTGGAATGCCTCCCCTCCTCATCTTCACCTCAGTCTTCAAGATCTAACTCAAAACATTACTTTTTCATAATGGTTTTTCCCAACGGTGAGTGGTCTCATTCCTAAATTCTTCAGCACTTACTCTGTACTGGCCTTTCCTGAAGTGTGTTACTTCTAACTCTGGGACTGCCATAGTAGTGTTTTCTGAGAAAAAAAAGGTACCATGGTCAAATGAGTTTGGGAAATACTGAACTAAACATAAATTATTCTCTTTACTACAGGATTTTTTAGGGCCCCTAATAGTTTAATCTGGATTGAGAACTTTTGAAGAGCCACTTGATATATAGCATTATCCAGTCCTTTTTTTTTTCTTTTTGAAAAGATTTATTTACTTATGAGAAAGAGAGAGGGAGAGAGAGAGAGCGAGCAGGGGAAGGGGCAGAGGGAAAGGATCTCAAGTAGACTCCCTGCTGAAAATGGAACCCCACACCGATCAGCTGGATCTTACGACTCTGAAATCATGACCAAGAGTTGGACGCTTAACTGACTGACCCTCCCCGTCCTTTTTGACAGTGGAGTACATTTTTTTTCTCCACTCATTTCACAGGACTGAGTTACTAGGAATACACCTTGAGAAATTATGCATATACCATTGATCAGCACATACTCTTCTGTGTTTTTTTCTCTTGATTTGAGCCATCATATAAACTATATACCTTTACTTGAGTTTTCAAATTTTTATTTCTTGCTTCCTAACATCTACTGTATATGATTTTTCAAAGCCAGAAATCATTTTGGTCAACACTATGCAAAATTATGAATTACCTGTTGATTTAGCTTAATATATTAAGTGATCATACTATGTATGTATTAGTCCTGTTTGTGATAATAGCAATACTAAGTGGACATTACAGTAAACCAAAGCCTATCATTCTTACTTTCAAATTTAAACTCTAATTAGTGGTAGGAGTATAGGATAATATGCAACATATTCAATAGGGAAAACCATTAGCAACACTAAACAGAGACAGTAAGTACCTCAGCTATTTCTTTGAGGGCAAAAAGGGTAAATTACCAAATGTAAACTGGAGGGTCAAGTAGAAGACTAGAAAATGAGAGTGAAAAAGAGAATTTAAACCTGTGCTAGGGAGAAGGAAAGACAAAGTTGAATAATAAAATACCACCAGCAATATTTTAATTAAATGACACTGAAAAAAAACCTCTATCAAATATTGGTTTGGTCATATATTAACTCTAATTTATTTTTTCAAAAATATGCACTCAGTGACTAAATTCAAAAATGTAATTGATTTATTACTATTATAATATGTACATGCAAATCCAGCACCTGGGTGGCTTAGTCGGTTAAGTGTCTGCCTTTGGCTCAGGTCATGATCCCAGGGTCCTGGGATAGAGTCAGGCTCCCTGCTCAGCAGGGAGTCTTCTTCTCCCTCTGCCCCTCCCCCTGCTCATGTTCTCTCTCTCTCTCTCTCTCAAAAAAATAAATAAATTTAAAAATGTATATGTACATGCAAATCAAAATGACAATATTTAAGCCAGTTGTAAGGGTTAAATGTGATAGATGGTACCTAGGAAATGTCATGATAGGTTTGACCCAGAGATGCTCTTACCTATCAAAGTCAGTCCTATCTCTGCCCTATTCCCTTGTTTTTATATTTTTCAAACCTGACTCCCCAAATAAAATATGAGTGAAGGGGACAGAGAAGAGACTGTCTTATGTCTTCCTGTATTTCTGGGGCCTGGTACAAGTCACTTAATATTTGCTGAATCCCTGACATTGGCATTAAACATTGTGTTAAAGAAGAGGGTAGCTGTTTTCTTGATTTTCACCCCCAAAATCAAGAGCATATGTGAAGATCCAAGTTTCCCTTAATAACCCATTAGAAATATCTTCCATGACTTTTTCTATATTGTAAAATATTTTAATCAACTGATCAAGAAGTGTGTATTTACAATCTATTTACTGTGTTTGGGGCCAGATGCTTTGGAAAGGTAAAAAGAAAGTAAACTACCTGCTTTCTTTGAATTTAGGGTTGAGAAGAAAAGACAGACTGATATTAGGAAACAAATGGAGAGTGAGTGCGAAGTTCTGTGGGACATATACTTCAGTTCAGAAAGGGGGAACTGAAAGTAAGCTTTGATAACAAGGAACGTGGGAGAGTAAAGCCAACTTTGAAGGCTATTAAAGCCAGAAGCATGTTTTCCATTATGTTCTGGTAGACGTCAGAGAGCCCGTGAAGACTTTTGAGGAGAGAGTGCACAAGATGAGTCCTGTGGTAAGATGAGACTCACACAGCCCAGTCTGGGAACCGATTAAAGCAGGGCGAGGCAGCAGAAGGAAGACCATGTCACAGACTGTTGGCTTTAGCCTAAGTTGGAAGGATGCATGTCTCTCTAGGGCAGTGGCCATGGGACTAGGCCAGGAACAGCTTTTGAGAGGAGAACAGATAGAACTTGGTGATGACTGGAAACAGAAAATTAAAAGATGTGGGTGAGATGGTCAAAAATAACCCCAATTTTTTGAGCACAGATTAAAAAAATAATAATAATAGTTAATGTTTTTGAACATTTGTTCTGTGCCAGTGTTTTGTGTGCTTTGCATGAATTTTCCTGAGTTTCATGATGCATTTATTGATGTATTTTCTAATATTTTCCCTGTTTTATAGGTGAGGAAACAAATTCCTAGAGGAAATATAATTTGAGTGAAAGTTTTAATCCAGGCAGCCTAGATTCAAATCCCATGCTCTTCACATCTATGCTAGTCTCTGTCTCATGTCCTAAAGAAATGAGGGTAACATAGATAAGTTTCGGATGAGGAGCTAATTTGAAGAGAATAAGAAATAATGACTAACATTTGAAATAAAGTTTGAAGTTGGGACAACAATATTTGCAAGTAGATGTGTCCAGGTAAGATTTGGAGATGAAAGCCCTCAGCTTTCAGATCTAAACTTGACAGTACATGTCACGGAGATTTCAAAAGTTCTCTGAAGAAGAGAATACATCAGAGATATCATTTTTGCATAGATACTATTTTTGCATAGATATTATTTCTGCATTTTTGTGTAGATATTATTTCTCATAGGTAATGAATTTGATAAGCATACATATTAGTTATTTCGTTTGATATGACCCTAGACCAGTGCTCTACAAACTTCTTTGGGCGCATACCTCTAAGACACAATTTTTGAGGGTACGCCCTTATGTATGTAACTTTTTCTCCATTATTCTCATTTGGTAATGTAGCTAATGATGAGTTCATACTGGGAGAAGAGGCAGCTCTATTCTTTTCTTGTCTGCTTCTCCTACACTATGAACAGGAGCTTCAATCTGCAGTTTTTCTGCAGAGTACTTTTAAAGCTTTTTGTTTTGTTGAGTTAAAACTATTCTGTATTATCCAGGCACATGTGAACTGCATTCTGTTACAACTCTAGATTGTAGATCTCTCACTCTCATTGCATTTTTACCTAGGTGGCACCAAACATCTGATTTAGAAACGAAATTAGGGCACTGGCTTCATTCCACATATTAAATATCATAATTTTTTTTATTTGTGCATTACCACGCTAGCATTTCCACACCCAGTAATTTCTTTAGCTGTCCTCCACCTGACCAGGGAACTTCTCTGCACCTTGGAGACCACTGACTTTATCTTAACTTCTCAAGAAGGTGCTTCCTTGAGACCAGCCTGAACATCCACAGAATCAGCCTGAGACGCAGGAAGATACATCTGGATCTCTACAAATGGACATCTCCAGCGCTGAGTATTGAGGTACGAAGCGGGGAGCCCTGAAACCGCGCACAGATATCAGAAGATAAACGGAAGGGGGAGGGAGCCGCCGCGTTTGGGCGCCAGGAAGTGGTAGCCACCTGCACGGGGGAGCAGGCGGACTCGCAGACCGGCACCCGCAGGAGAGCAGACTGAGACCGTGATCCGGGGACGCGCGCCACCAGACTGAAATGGAGCTCCGGTGTGCTCACTGGAAACAGACTGAGACTGGGAGCTCCGGGAGTGCGCGGGGGCGGCTGGTGGCTGGCTGCTGGGGGTGTTAGAAATGCAAAGGACAGAGTCGCACCGGCCCTGGAAGTGAGGGCTGGGACGCCTGGTGTGGGGCGCACATCCCGGGATGCTGCAGGGTTGAGCAGCACCAACAGAAACAGAGTTAAAGTGACCAGAATGTCAGTGGAGAATGGTCCACGATCCCTCTGTTCTGAGACAGAGGCTGAGATTCGGCCACTGCTGCTCTGACTCTCAGAAGAGGTACAGCAAACCGCCAGGGGAAGCCGCCAGAGAACAAAAGCCTGGAAATACCGACTCACAGTGTGCCCATCCCCATCCCCCCTCCCAGGGGACACGGAGACTCTACCCAAACAGGGTTGCCTGAGTATCGGCGCGGCAGGCCCCTCCCCCAGAAGGCAGGCTGAAAAATCAAGAAGCCCACATCCCTAAGATCCCTATAAAACAAGGGCGCATGGCCTGGGTCCTGGTCAATAATTTGGGCTCTTGACAACCCCGCAACCTCTCCTCATCAGAATGATGAGAAGGAGAAATCCCCCCCCCAGCGAAGAAAAGACAGTGAGTCTGTGGCCTCTGCCACAGAACTAATGGATATGGATATAACCAAATTATCAGAAATGGAGTTCAGAGTAACAATGGTCAAGATGATGTGTAGACTTGAAAAAATTATTAACGAAAATGTTAATGAGAATATAGAATCTCTAAGGGCGGAAATGAGAGCAAATCTGGCAGAAATTAAAAATTCTATGAGCCAAATGCAGTCAAAACTAGAGGCTCTGATGGCCAGGGTGAATGAGGCAGAAGAACATATCCGCAAATTGGAGGATGGGTTAGTAGAAGAGAAAGCTAAAATAGAATCGGGACTTAAAAAAATCCAATCTCAAGAATGTAGGTTACGGGAGATTACTGACTCAATGAAACGTTCCAATGTCAGAATCATCGGCATCCCCGAGAGGGTGGAGAAAAACAGAGGTCTAGAAGAGATATTTGAACAAACTGTAGCTGAAAACTTCCCTAATCTAGCAAGGGAAACAAACATTCATGTCCAAGAGGTAGAGAGGACTCCTTACAAGCTCAACCACGACAATCCTATGCCACGTCACGTCATAGTGCATTTCACAAATATTAGATCCAAGGATACAGTATTGAAAGCAGCCAGGGCAAAGAAATTTCTCATGTACCAAGCCAAAGGCATCAGAATTACGTCAGACCTGTCTACACAGACCTGGAATGAGAGAAAGGGTTGGGGGGGGGGGCATTTTTAAATCTCTTTCAGAGAAAAACATGCAGCCAAGGATCTTTTATCCAGCAAGGCTGTCATTCAGAATTGATGGAGAAATAAAGACCTTCCAGAATCGCCAGTCATTGACCAATTTTGTAACCATGAAACCAGCCCTACAGGAGATATTAAGGGGGGGTTCTATAAAGGTAAAAAGGCCCCAAGAGTGATACAGAAGCACAATTGATAGAAACAAAGACTTTACAGGCAACAGGGCATCATTAAAATCATGTCTCTCAATATTCAGTCTCAATGTAAATGGCCTAAATGCTCCCATAACGCCACAGGGTTGCAGATTGGATAAAAAGACATGACCCATCCATTTGCTGTCTACAAGAGACTCATTTTGAACCTAAAGATACATTCAGACTGAAAGTAAAGGGTTGGAATACCATCTTTCACACGAATGGACCTCAAAAGAAAGCTGGGGTAGCAATTCTCATATCAGACAGATTGGATTTTAAACTAAAGACTATAGTTAGAGACACAGAAGGGCACTATATTATTCTTAAAGGATGTATCCAACAAGTGGATATGACAATTATAAATATATATGCCCCCAACAGGGGAGCAGCAAGATACACAAGCCAACTCTTAACCAGAATAAAGAGACATATAGATAAAAATACATTAATAGTAGGGGACCTCAACACTCCACTATCAGAAATAGACAGAACAACCATGCAAAAAATCGAAAAAGAAACAAGGGCGTTGAATGCCATACTCAACGAGTTGGACCTCGTAGATATATATAGAACACTACACCCCAGAACCAAAGAATACTCATTCTATTCTAATGCCCGTGGAACATTCTCAAGAATAGACCATGTTCTGGGACACAAAACAGGTCTCAACCGATACCAAAAGACTGAAATTATTCCCTGCATATTCTCAGACCACAACGCTTTGAAATTGGAACTCAACCACAAGGAAAAATTTGGAAGAAACTCAAACTTGGAGACTAAGAACCATCCTGCTCAGGAATGAATCGATAAACCAGGAAATCAAAAATCAATTTAAACAATTTATGGAGACCAACGAGAATGAAAACACAATGGTCCAAAACCTATGGGATACTGCAAAGGCAGTCCTAAGGGGGAAATACATAGCCATCCAAGCCTCACTCAAAAGAATAGAAAAATCTAAAATGCAGTTTTTATATTCTCACCTCAAGAAGCTGGAACAGCAACAGAGGAACAGGCCTAATCCATGCAGGAGAAAGCAGTTGATCAAGATTAGAGCAGAAATCAATGAATTAGAAACCAGGAGTACAGTAGAGCAGATCAACAGAACTAGAAGCTGGTTCTTTGAGAGAATTAATAAAATTGACAGACCATTGGCAAGACTTATCCAAAAGAATAGAGAAAGGACCCAAATTAATAAAATTATGAATGAAAAAGGAGAGGTCACAACCAACACCAATGAAATTGGAAAGATTATTAGAAACTTTTATCAATGGCTTTATGCCAATAAATTAAGCAATCTGGAAGAGATGGAGGCCTTCCTGGAAACCTATAAACTACCAAGACTGAAACAGGAAGAAATTGATTTTTTAAACAGGCCAATTAATTATGAAGAGATTGAGTCAGTGATAAACAACCTTCCAAAAAACAAAACTCCAGGCCCGGACGGTTTTCCTGGGGAATTCTACCAAACATTCAAAGAAGAAATAATACCTATTCTCCTAAAGCTACTTCAAAAAATAGAAACAGAAGGAAAGCTACCAAACTCATTCTATGAGGCCAATATTACCTTGATCCCTAAACCAGGCAAAGACCCCATCGAAAAGGAGACTTACAGACCGATTTCCCTAATGAATATGGACGCCAAAATCCTCAACAAGATCCTGGCTAATAGAATCCAACAGTACATTAAAAGGATTATCCATCATGACCAAGTGGGATTCATCCCTGGGATACAAGGGTGGTTGAACATTCGCAAATCTATCAGTGTCTTAGATTTTATCCAGAAAGAAAAATTCAAAAATCACATGATTCTCTCAATAGATGCAGAAAAAGCATTTGACAAAATACAGCATCCTTTCCTGATTAAAACCCTTCAGAGTGTAGGGATGAGGGTACATTCCTCAATCTCATAAAAACCATCTATGAAAAGCCTAGAGCAAATATCATTCTCAATGGGGAAAAGCTGGAAGCCTTTCCCTTAAGATCAGGAACATGACAAGGATGCCCACTCTCACCATTATTATTCAACATAGTACTAGAAGTCCTTGCAACAGCAATCAGACAACAAAAAGGGATAAAAGGTATCCAAATTGGCAAAGAAGAAGTCAAACTGTCTCTCTTCGCAGATGACATGATACTCTATATGGAAAACCCAAAAGAATCCACTCCCAAACTATTAGAAGTTATAGAGCAATTCAGTAATGTGGCGGGATACAAAATCAATGCTCAGAAATCAGTTGCATTTCTATACACGAATAATGAGACTGAAGAAAGAGAAATTGGGGCATCCATCCCATTTACAATAGCACCAAAAACCATACGTTACCTTGGAATTAACTTAACCAGAGACGTAAAGGACCTATATTCTAGAAACTATAAATCACTCTTGAAAGACATTGAGGAAGACATAAAAAGATGGAAAAATATTCCATGCTCGTGGATCGGAAGAATTAACATAGTTAAAATGTCCATGCTACCCAGAGCAATCTACACTTTCAGTGCTATCCCAATCAAAATACCGAGGACATTTTTCAAAGAACTGGAACAAATAGCCCTTAAATTTGTATGGAACCAGAAAAGGCCCCGAATCGCCAAGGAACTGTTGAAAAGGAAAAACAAAGCTGGGGGCATCACAATGCCGGATTTCAAACTGTACTACAAAGCTGTGATCACCAAGACAGCATGGTACTGGCACAAAAACAGATACATAGACCAATGGAACAGAATAGAGAACCCAGAAATGGACCCTCGGCTCTTTGGGCAACTAATCTTTGATAAAGCAGGAAAAAACATCCGGTGGAAAAAAGACAGTCTCTTCAATAAATTGTGCTGGGAAAATTGGACAGCTACATGCAAAAGAATGAAATTTGACCACTCTCTCACACCATACACAAAGATAAACTCCAAATGGACGAAAGACCTCGATGTGAGACAGGAATCCATCAAAATCCTAGAGGAGAACGTAGGCAGCAACCTCTATGACATCGGCCAAAGCAACTTTTTTCATGACACATCTCCAAAGGCAAGAGAAACAAAAGATAAAATGAACTTGTGGGACTTCATCAAGATAAAAAGCTTCTGCACAGCCAAGGAAACAATCAAAAAAAACTAGGAGGCAGCCCACGGAATGGGAGAATATATTTGCAAATGGTGCTACAGATAAAAGACTGGTATCCAAGATCTACAAAGAACTTCTCAAACTCAATACGCTAGAAACAAATAAACAAATCATAAAATGGGCAGAAGATATGAACAGACATTTTTCCAATGATGACATACAAATGGCTAACAGACACATGAAAAAATGTTCAAAATCATTAGACATCAGGGAAATTCAAATCAAAACCACAAGTGGTAAGATACCACCTTACACCAGTTAGAATGGCAAAAATTGACAAGGTAAGAAACAACAATTGCTGGAGAGGATATGGAGAAAGGGGATCCCTCCTACATTGTTGGTGGGAATGCAAGTTGATACAGCCACTCTGGAAAACAGTGTGGAGGTCCCTTAAAAAGTTAAAAATTGAGCTACCCTATGACCCAGCCATTGCACTACTGGGTATTTACCCCAAAGATACAGACATAGTGCAGAAAAGGGCCATATGCACCCCAATGTTCATAGGAGCATTGTCCACAATAGCTAAATCGTGGAAGGAACCGAGATGCCCTTCAACAGATGACTGGATTAAGAAGTTGTGGTCCATATATACAATGGAATATTACTCAGCTATCAGAAAGAACGAATTCTCAGCATTTGCTGCAACATGGACGGCACTGGAGGAGATAATGCTAAGTGAAATAAGTCAAGCAGAGAAAGACAATTATCATATGATTTCTCTCATCTATGGAACATAAGAACTAGGAAGACCAGTAGGGAAAGAAAGGGATAAAGAAAGGGGGGTAATCAGAAGGGGGAATGAAACATGAGAGACTATGGACTCTGAGAAACAAACTGAGGGCTTCAGAGGGGAGAGGGGTGGGGGAATGGGATAGACTGGTGATGGGTAGTAAGGAGGGCACGTATTGCATGGTGCACTGGGTGTTATACGCAACTAATGAATCATCGAACTTTACATCGGAAACCAGGGATGTACTGTATGGTGACTAACATAATATAATAAAAAAAATTTTTTAAAAAAGAAAAGGTAAAAAAAAAAAGGTGCTTCCTCGATTGTCCTCTTCTAGCACCTGCTGAGTAGAAGAGTCTGAGAGCACTGTAACTGCACGCTTCTGTCCAAAACGCACTTGGTTCTTTTCCTTCCTGGATTAGAGGCCTTGCCGATTTAGTGGCTCCATGCAACATCCTCATTTTTTTTTTTTTTTTTTTTTTTTACCATTTTAGTTTCCCTTTCTCCTTTTAATCACTTTAACTTCAGCCTTCTCCTGTTTTATCTTACAGTTCTTGGGATATGATGTTGAGAATTTTGTAATTATTCTCAGAGTAAGCCTCTATAGATTTGTATATGGATGGATCTATAGTCTCTATGTTTCCAAAATCTCCTTTGAGAATACCCAGAAATTCATGTCTTTTTCAGTTCCGCTCAATGTTAAATGAGTACCTCCCTTTTATTTATCAAAATTTAAAGTAGCGACAGAGTCAGAATTTGTCAATAAACATTTGCTCAGTGAGAAATAATTTGGAGATTAGAGTGAAATGATAATGTCAAAAATATTTACTAATCCTTGTCAGGTGAGTAGAAAATAATATCACTTAAAATGTCTTATTTTAGTTTTATTTAGATTATTGCTTTTATCTTATTTTTAATTTCTGTTTTTTCCTGTTGATCATTTTATTGTTTTCTTTAGCCTTGAATTAAAGGTTTTCCTACGCTTGGGCAGATAATCTCACAAATAGGGTGGCCATGCTATACTTGGAAATATATTCTCATTTGAGCCATAGAAAATAAACCTTAGCTTTGAAAAGTGGTTAAGTGTGAATATTCAGATATCAGACAATAGCTGGGAACCTCAATTGGATTATTTGAAATAAGACACAATCTTGACATAGTCAAGTACACAGTCCAGAAAGTGTCTGATATACTTATCTTTCCAATATATATAAGTAATTAAACAGATGTTAAAATAACTTGTAACTTCTACCATAGTTCTGATGGAAGCCATTTATTATAACTGTCAATGGGAAAAAGTTAAAGAATTTATAAATAACTGTGGACCAGCTTTCTTCCTAGCCTATCAAGAAAAAGAACTTTTACTTTCTGATTTGCAAACAAAAATTATGGTTTTGATTTTACTTTAAACTCAAAATCAGTGTGGAAAGACATCTTTCTATATATTTCTTATTGAAATAAATGAAGCCAAATGGATATTGCCGCAAAATGGCTCAGAATTAGGTCTATTTTAGTCATTTCAGCAGAGCTATTTGGCTAATTGGCTAATTGGCTGCTTGATTCATAAACATTCAGGTTGATACAGGAGCAAAATTAACTTCTTTGTCCTTTCCATGCAGCATTTGTATTTTCACATGACAGATGTACTTAGGATCTTAGCAGCATAATTTTTAAAAAACTGACTTGTGAAACAGTTTTACAAGAACACCCACCTCTGTTTCTAAAACAAATTAATAATAGTAAATATATATTTCTCCCTTCTCCTACTGACAGTCACTAGATTGCACCTATTTACAGGATACTGCAAAAGGGCTATGAGATTTGGGAGAAGAAGTAAGTGAAGAACAGTAGAGGGAATAACAGAATGGCACTTAGTATGGGAGGAGTTTAAACATGGCAGGCAGGAGTCAAGAGCCCCTGTGAACCTGGCAATGGAGCTATGGTTGGTAAAATGTATTGTTTTCTGTACAAAAGAAAAAATTCAGATTGAGCTACTGTGAAATACAGTGCTGCTTTTGTCAACAACATTCTGGGTTCCTCATTGAAAAAGACAGCGTAAGTAAGGACGTAGGCAGTGATTGCCACAAAGAGCTATCAGCTTTGAAAAGTCCCTACTCTGTTACACTGGAGAACTTCAGTTTGACAGTCATGAATAGAAGCCTTACAGGAGCTGGGGCAAACAAGAGGCAGCGATTGTCACGTTGTTTGCTATTGCCCATACAATAGCCCAACTGGAAATTCCCTTGGCTAATTTTCTCTCGTTGCCCAACTAGAAGTCCATCATGGAGCAAGCAGACTTGGGACAAGACTACCTTGCTGAAAGTAAACATAAGGCTCACCCACATTGTTGGAAAAGCCGTCAAACATGACCTAATGATCACTGTTCAGCAAACCCAGTACTTTTCCATCCTTATTAGTTGGTCTGAAAACACAAGGGCTAATGCCTTTGAAATGAAGTGTATGTTCTACATGGGTAAGACTCCCTTGCCAAATGTTAAATTACTGAGCTTAAAAGAGGCCAAGTAGATGAATACGGAAGGTTTGAAGAGTAATTCTTTTTTTTTTTTTTTAAGATTTTATTTATTTATTCGACAGAGATAGAGACAGCCAGCGAGAGAGGGAACACAAGCAGGGGGAGTGGGACAGGAAGAAGCAGGCTCATAGTGGAAGAGCCTGATGTGGGGCTCGATCCCATAACACCGGGATCACGCCCTGAGCCGAAGGCAGACGCTTAACTGCTGTGCCACCCAGGCGCCCCTGAAGAGTAATTCTTAACACAGTTTCAGAACTTGGAGTAGATATAAAAACAAATGTATTAGTGTAATGGGTGACGCTATTAGCTCTAATTTCTAAATGAAGAGAGAAGTTTCTGACCTGCTCAAGTAGGAAATGCCATTCCTAGTTTCAATACTTTGTCTTTACCACTTAGAAAGCTAACAGCTGTGAACACTTTGAAAACACTGGCTTTGTTGACATTTTTCCCACACTTCTCTTTATAACTTACATCAAATAGCCCCTGTTTGTCTTTGTACATTGAAGACTTCAGCAGAATTTGTGGAAGACTAATAACACTAAAAAAAGCAGATGGGATTCACTAGTTACAACATAGAAAAACAGAGCAGGCAAAGCCCTTATTTCCTGTGTTAGTGCCTCAGTTTATTTTTTTAAAGATTTATTCATTTATTTGGAGAAAGAATTCACACATGAGTGGGGAGAGAGGCAGAGGGAGAGAACCTCAAGCAGACTCTTCACTGAGCACGGAGCCCGATGCAGGGCTTGATCTCATGACCCATGAGATCATGACCTGAGCTGAAACCAAGAGGTGCTTAACCAACGGAGCCACCCAGGTGCCCCAGTGCCTCAGTTTAAAATCATGGTCATTGAGATCACAAGTCCAGTCCTACAAGTGAGAATCCAGGGCTGCCTGAAGATATTGCCTAGTCTAAAATTTGTACAACATTTTCTACTTATCATTGAGATGTTAGACCTATTCTCCAAACAGAGCTGCCTTCCAGAGGGACAGTGTGATTGGCTCTTTGTCACATCATTTCTTGAGAAGTGCTGCCTTACCCCGAGGATCAAGAAAGGGATCTTATATGGTGCACTCATTGATTTACCGATGAATGCAGTTAAGAAACGCAGAAGTAGCATCTTTCAGTAGGATCAGACTAAATGGGGGATAGCATTGTGATTAAAACTTTTAGGGAAAGAGTCCTCATTTATACTAATGCAATTCAAAATTGTGTGTATCACGTTTTAGAGGGCTCCATGCAGGAAGCTGCATCTCAGTGTTTAAAATTATTGGATATAAAACTATGACCCACAAACGAGCAAGCAGTCAAAGATGTCAAAGTGTTTATTAATCCCTTTGAAGGGCTACTACAATTAAATCATGTGGATGCTTCCCAGTTGGCTAGAGAATGGGATTGCTCAAAGGTTTCAGGTTGAAAAGCTTCCCACAGCTCTCTAGGCCAGAAATTTGGCAGTGACAGTGAAAAACTACAAAGACAAATTCCCAAATATTTATCATATGATTTGTATTCTGCAGTCATTTCCAGCTTCAATGGCAACAGTGGAGAGGAAAGGATGAAGTCAGGTTACAGGAATAAAATGCTCGAGAAGGGCCTTGAATATCTAATGCCCATTTCTGCAGAAGGCCCAGCGTCAGGACTATGTAACTGCAGACCTGCTGTCGACCTTTCCTTACTAACGCTCACCAGAACAAGCAAATGAACCTTTTGGCAAAAGACCCTCAGAAAACCTCAGTTTTGAAGGAGAACCATATTCTTCCAATAAAAAAAAAAAAAGCAAAATTTTCTACTCAAACTCCCTCTGTAAATCACCATTCTCCCTGGCTCTATTTGTAAATTGTGGAGAAGTGACTGGTTTGTAGTAAAGTGTAATAATAGAGCTACTCTAGCAAAATAGAATGAAGAAGTGAGTACATTTCTTATCATTAAGGGGTTGTTTTGTGTCTATTTAGTTTTTAATGTTTATAGAAAGAGTAGCGCTCTCTGGAAAAGGAATTCAAGGGATTCAGCCAAGGGAAAGACTTGCTTGTTTGATTTTCACTTGACCACATTTCTTAATTATGAAGAAAAAAATACACATATGTCCTGTATTAATAAATAGCATTCTTTTGTCATGTTTATGTTTGCATTTTTTTCACGCTATCTTCAAATGTAGTTTAAAGGTAGAAATTGAAGTTATCAACATTTTAAAAAGATTTTTAATTTATGTATTCGAGAGAGCGGAGTAGGAGGGGGAGCAGAAAGAGAGGGACACGTGGACTTTGTGCAGAGCACAGAACCCAACGCAGGGCTCGATCTCAGAACCCTGAGATCATGACCTGAGCTGAAACCAAGAGTCAGATGTTTAACTGACTGAGCCACCCAGGAGCCCTTTGACGTTATTATATTAAGTAGGTGATGCCATTATCCTATAAGTGTTAAAATGATCATATTTTTATGTTATTATTTAGAAATTGTCCAAAAGGATGCAGCATGGCTTAATAGTTGGGTGGAGTTCATTATTCTGCTTTTATTCTCCATGGCCATAAAACATGTCCAAACACCGCTGAGGGCACAGAGTAAAATTTAAAAATCACACCTATTCCTACTACCAAGCCAAGCTACTTAAATGTCCCCTAATATTTACCAGAGTTCTTGGTACCTACCAAGGAAAGGCTCAGTTAATATTTGTTGAATAAATAAAATCGGTTAGTTGTAAATAGTCTGGAATTCACAGAATAGGATTTGTGGCAATGAAAGTATAATTCTGCAAGGCAGTTTTTAGTTGAGCACTACAGAAACTGCCTAATTATTATTTGCTTCATCTCCATTGTGATATTTAAAAAATATATCATTTCATATATCTATTATTGCATAATTAAAAGCCAAAAATGGAAAAACAGAAGATTCTTAAGTCTGTATTTATTCCCCATTTGCAACATTTCATAGTCCTTTCATAGAGATATTTCTGAATTTGGAACTCTATGCAGAGAACTATGGCCTTAACATATCGGTGTTAACAATCTCACACTTCTGTACTTAGCATCTCAAGAATTAGGAAATCGGCTGCTCTCAAGTGTATTTAAAAAGGGTTGGTAGTGGGGTGCCTGGATGGCTCAATCAGTTGAGCTCTTGCCTTCGGCTCATGTCATGATCTCGGGGTCCTGGGATCAAGCTCTGCGTGGGGCTCTCTGCTCAGCAGGGAGCCTGCTTCTCCTCACTCTCCCTCTGTGTTCTCTCTTTCTCTCTCAAATAAATAAAATCTTAAAAAAAAATGGTAGTGTGGAGTGTTCTAATATTGTCTTGCCCCAGTAACTATTTATTATAAATTTTCCAAGTTTCAGAATAGATCTACTGAAGTAATGTATACAATTGAAAAAGTTAAACATTTTCTTGAGTTTATTACAACAAAAAATACAGCAGTGCAACCATATGAGTATTTAAAAATATAAATGCCAGTGTCTTTTTAAAAATTAAATCCTCCTCTAGAGTTGTTTTCTATTTTAATACTAAAAGTCAAATAGGTGGTAGGGGAAAACAGGAGGAAAAACTATAACAAGGAGTCATGGGAATACTTTTTCAAAGAGCATTCTTTGAATTCTCACTCAAGAGAAGTGAGTCTATTAGAATAATGAAGCTAAGATTAATATTTTATAATAAATAGGATGAAACGTATGTATTTTCTCTGGCAGAAGCTTTTCAAGTTACACCAATTTGGAAGTCATTATTTCACTTGATCACTAAAAAATTCTTTTGAATTGCTCTTCAATTCATGTTATTAGCCCAAAAGCTAACACAGCTTCTGTGTTCATCTTATCTTTAATATCGCTTTATCTTTCCCTAATACTATACACCCCTACAGTTACAACAGAAAGCATTTTCAAAGTCAGAAATTTTTCTCTTCTAATTCACACTCGAAGACTGGAGTAAATTCATGACTCTTAGAAGTCATATTTTCCAGGGAGTCTGTCTGGAGGGCAGTAGGAACCAGATGGTGGTGGTGGGAGGTGGAGGTTGGAGATTAGGAAGTGTTCTAGGTAGAAGAAACAGCATTTGTGAAAGTCAAAGGTAGAAAGATCATGAGAGACCTTGTAAACCATATGTTAGTGTATGAATATTATCTTCAAGGCAATGGTGAACATTGAAGGTCTTCCACTGGGGCAGGGAAGTGCAGCATGGGGTGGAGGGTGGACAAATTTGCACTTTAAAGAGATCATTCTGTCTACTGTACTGAAGGGGAACAAATCTGTAGGCCAGATTAGAAATCCAGGCAGCAAGATACGCAGAGAAATGAACATGTTTTAAAGATAATTAAGAGGTAGAACAGATATGACTTAGGTTCCAATTAGTTGTAAAGGTGAAGGAGAGCGATATCTCCAAGTGTCACCCAGCTTCCCAGATCTGTAAGACAGTAGCATTTATTAACTTAGAGAACACAGAAGGAATACAAGCTGTTAGAGGAACTATGATAGATTCAGTTTGGAATATAATGAGTTTGTGGACCCTACGGGTTGAGATATCTGGATGGATTATGGCATAATCAGGGAATAGAGATGATGTGAATTTGTAGAATTATGGAAGATCTGCCTATAGGTAGTAATTGAAGCAATTAAAAGAAAGATATTACCTAGGGAGGGAAGGTAAGATGAAGACATGAGAGGGTCAAGGCTAGAAACTGAGGAACATGAACATTTAAGGAATGTCCAGAAAAGATACAGAGAAGGAGGAAAAAAACAGGAAGGCTGAGTTACAGAAGGAAAGCAATGTTCAGAAATATGGGAATGTTTATCTTAAAGGTTGATGAGAGATCGAGATTAAGATAAAAACTAGTCATTAGACTAAACCATATGGAGGTAATTTTTGACTTTGGGCCTGAGCTCTTGATAGAATTGTGGGTGCACGTACATCAGTGGATTGGGTTGGGTGAAGGGGCAGGAAGAGTGCGAGATATGTGAACATAGATTCCTTTTCAGAAGTTTGGTGATGAATGGGGAGAAGCCACTGGGTAGTACTAAAGAGATACGAGAGTTTGAGTCATTTATTTAGTTGGGAAAGGACTCAACATGTTTAAATGATAGTGTGAACTCTCTGATAGAAAAGTAAGTTAAAGTTAACAACAATAACAACAAAGAAATAGCTAATAATCACAGCGAACACTTCTTAAGTGTGTGATATACACTAGACAGTCTTCCAAGTTCTTCACATATATTAACTCTTCTGATGTTCACAATAACCTTATGAGATAGGTACTGTGATTATTCCATTTTACAGATAAAGAAATAGAAACCTGGAGTCTTAGAAGGACTAACTGATAGGACAACTTTCTTTAAGAGGTACAAAGGGTGGGATCCAAAGCCCAAGTAAAGGAATTACCTTTGTACAGAAGAGGGATAACTTCCATCCTAAAGGACCAGAAATAGGATGGGGTGGAAGCAGATAAATTTGTAGGTTTGGAGGCAAGAGATTGAGTTCTCTTAATAGCCTTTACTTCATCTGTCAATCAGGAGGTAAGGGCATGGCATAGCGTGACGGTGAAGGTGGTAGGCTAGTAGATTTGAAGTGTGGGAGTTTCAAGTAGACCCTGTGGAGAATAGGAGAGCATGCTGACAAAGGGGCATACAATGATTGCCAGGCAGTACTGAGGTCCCACTGCAGCTGGAGAGCAAGTGTCATCCACCTGCAGGTATGTGGGGCTTACCTGATGCTCGGCTTCAGGGCAGAGGAGAGGTAGTGCTGTTCAGACCAAGAAAGGTCCAGAAGTCTTGGCCTTGAGTCCACCATGAAGTTAGAAGATCTTGGAGGCAAACCAAACAGGTAGAGGGTATAGAGAAGGGCAGGGAAGAAGTAAGGGGTGTAGATCCATTTGATAGGCACTTACTTGCACTTTCTTCAGAACTGGTGTTTAATTAGGGATGGATTGTGTCCAAAGGAAGAAAAAAACAGGGAACGGGTTGTGTCCAAAATTATAAGATCTATTTTTTTTATCTTTGAAAGAATGTATAGCAACTCTATACTTTCTGCTTAATTTTTTTGTAAACCTAAAACTGCTAAAAAAAATATAGTCTAATAATTTAAGAAATAGATCTGGAAATGCAGACAGTAGGGACTATCTTAATATGACTTACAAATATGACTTACTTTGCTTGTCTACTACAGTGGCTCAGGAGATAAAGAGAAGAAAAGCATTCTAAACCATTGTCTATCATACTACAAAGCGTGTACTTATTATCACACGCCCACTGAATATTGAGTCTAGTCATTGGTATTCAGTTATGTGTAGCCTTAAACTTTGAAAATTTTCTGAAAGTGATGAGAGTTTGAATAAGGACACTGTTAAAGTTTTTTATGAATACTGACTGTTGTAAACCAAAAGAACAAACTTTACCTGTCAGGAGAAAAATTCACTAGTGAACCAATAGGTGGCAGTATAACATGGTGTTCTTGAAATTTTAACTAATACTGCTAATTAAAATATTGATTGAAGCGTCAGATATGTGCTTGATTCTGTATTAGGTAATCAAAACTCTGAGACAAACCCCTTTCTTCCAGAAGGTTACAGTCAAACAGTAAAGATTCAAGGGGAAGCCTAAAGCTTCTCTCTGTATCCATCATAGGCCAGTATGCAGGGCAGCAGGTCTCTCAAAGTAGAAAGAAGGGTTGCAGGATGTCAGGGAGAAGGTCAAGGAAAGGGAGGGAAGGGGGAGAGAGGAGACAGAAAAGGACAGGAGAGAAGAAGAGAAAGGAACTCTAAAGTCATCTGGGGAAAAACTTAATGTTTCCCTTTAATAAAAGTTAAAATAAAAATCTTCAGGATAAGGAGACTATGAAAAAAGCAAGCTGGAGGTAGAAATGTTGGTTGATCCTGAGGAAGAGAGGGTATCTATTAAGCTCTACCATGTGCCCAACATAAATGATAGGCTTTGCATATATTCTTATCTAATCCTTACAACAGTATTATGAAGTAATTACTGTTATTAAGTCCATTTTATAGGTGAGAAAGTGAGGATCAGAGAAGTTAATTTTCCCAAACACATTAATTGGTACAAAATAACCTTCCAACCAACCAACTTTTCTTCCTTCCTTTCTTCCTTCCTTCCTTCTTTCCTTCCATTTCTTCTTCCTTCCTTCTTTCAGTTAGCATGCACTTATCATATGCTGAGTCCTAGAGGGATTAGCAATTTGTCTAAGGCTGCCCAGTCAGAAAAAGGCAAAGAAGTACTCACCAGGCCCATGGGATATGAGAATCCATGTTCTTTATTAAACTACTTTTTTTTAGTACAGATATCTTTGCACACTTCTGGAAACTCGTTTCACTTTGCTGTGGTCCCTTGAATCAGCATCACATTATGGCAGGCCACTAGCTGGGCTTCTATCTGAAAGGGACACAGATGTTTTCTACCAGCCTCTGAGTTGAGGTCATTTCTCAAGCTTGAATTTGCTATTCTCTAACATACCACTGGCAGCTCTTCCTGAAACATTTGGCTGGTCCAGTAAACACTAGGGCCAGGAACCTGGGAAGCTACCCTTGAGCTTCTGAGTCTCTGGCTGCAGCCCCCAGCTGTCTGTCAACAGTGGTAAGGAGGACCAAGAGCCTCAAATCCTTGCCCAATCAGAGGAAAAAAGAGGTAACTTCTGGGAAAACAATGGGCATGGGAGCTTACCACAGCCATCCAGAAATAGCCAGATGTGATGGCATCAAGAGGTCCCAAGTGAGAATTTTGTTCTCATTTTAACAGTCCTTTTTTTGATGCACAGTGGATAAGCCTGAAAACAAATACACAAAGATTCTAACAGAAGGAGTATGGATAATTGATGTTAGGGCCATGAGATGATGAGGAATATTTTTTTTTCCAAAATTTTGATGACATAGTTTTTGTATTCTTTAAAAAGAAAACATTAAAGCTATCTTTTTTTAAAAGTACTTTTTTTTCTTCTTTGATGAAACAGTATTCTAGAAATAGCTGAAGAATACACAGGCAGATGAAAGAACATCGGCTAGGTTCCCAAATTCTGGATTTATTTTTCTACAGATTTTTCTGCGGTGTATTGGAAATTTAGCAGAGGCTAAATTTACTTATTAGGTCACAGGATTTCAGGTGATGAGGGAAGAGGGCTCACAGCAATGACCTAGAAAGTGGAAATAAAACAACTCCTCCACCTACCGCACTCCCTAAGTCCAACTGGCTTGGCGCTGCTTGGTTTCCCCTGGACTCCTGCAGCTGCCGTCATAGCAATTGGCCGCTAGGGGCGCTCTGCTCCATTTTGCAATACCGCTCTTGCCCCTTTAGAAGACAATCTCAAAATCCTCCCTCCTCCCATCTTTTAGTAGAAATAAAGGCAAAATTACAAAAAATAAATAAGTAAGTAATAATAAGAAGAACATTTACTGGAAAGTTGAGCAGAAAACAAATACAAAATCATGGAAATAAATATAAAATGGAGAACAGATTCTTTTATCTTCTTTTTTTTAAAGATTTTATTTATTTATTTATTTGACAGAGAGAGAGCGAGAGAGGGAACACAACCAGGGGGAGTGGGAGAGGGAGAAGCAGGCTTCCCGCTGAGCAGGGAACCTGATGCGGGGTTGATTCCAGGGCGCTGGGATCATGACCCGAGCCGAAGGCAGACCCTTAAGGACTGAGCCACCCAGGCGCCCCCAGATTCTTTTATCTTAACGTAACTCAAATCTAGTCACAGATCTCCTTTCTGGGAACACAGATTATAAATTTCTTTTCTAAACCGAGACCGATGTGGATGCTGAATGAATCCTTCAGAGCCTCTAACCTGGGCTACCTGCTCTGCCCCTGCTGCATGTGAAGAGGCTCAGCCTCATCTTCTCTTTAGGTAGCTATCTCACTGGGCTAAGGCGGCTCTCAACCACCACTTCTCGTGCTTCTGGTCTCTTGGTCTCCTAAGAATGGAAGGTGATTTTCTCTCAGCCCAGACTTCAGCCTCTGGATTTAGGCCTTCCTATGCCTACCTTACTGATAATTTTCTTTGCCCTTTCTACAAGTCCATAAGACCCACACATTTTGCTGTCTTGTCCAATCAGGTGAAGATTTTCATTAGGTAAATGTCAAGACTCAGTTTCTCCTATCCAGATGGCAACCTTTACACTCATACTTTCCAGAGCATCTTAGTTTCAGGCATTCTAACCTACTGACCCAATAAGTATCCATGTACTTGTTCAACCACATGTTCCCAATTAGTTCAATACAATCACCATCCTTATGTTTTAAGCTAGTATCTCCCCTTATTCTCAAAAATGGGCAAAAAGCCACAAATAGCAGATGGCATTTGGGGAGAACTACCTCATGTTTGCTCCCCCATTGGGCAAGTAGAAGACTGTATCCATATCATCCTTTAAAACTCCCAACCTTCAGCCTCTGCCTGTTTACCTGGACTTTCCCTTAATTCCTGTTCTTCATCTGAAAGATGGCTCTGACTGAAGACTCCTTTGCAGGGCAGAGATAACGGACACGCTCTGAACCCACTGGATGTTCTAGCTGGCCTTGCCTCAGGTTACCCACTCCCCTCTGTCCCAGGTACTCTCTGGGCCCCCTCCTCAGGAAGTGATCTTGCAGAATTCTACTCATTACAGTTTTACAACATCAAAATCCGTTAACCATATACTAACAATAACACACATTTAGTAAGAGGAGGATTGATCACTCACACACACTTCTAAGGGAAAATGGGCAGCTCTCTCCCTGGTAAGAAAAATATGGGTCTCCACCCCACCACAAAAAATCCCAGGATGCCCCAGAATGCAGTTTCTTCTCATGACGTGTTGTAAAGCACGTCAGCTGCTCCTTGTTGCTGTGCAGATCACCCAACATCGGGTCACTGAGACAGAAGGCAGCGCTAGCTCGCACAGCTGATAGGATTAGGAGATGGTGCTTTGTCAGCCTTGACTGAGTCGGGAGAAGCCCTCAGCATACGCAGGTGAGCTGTGAGAGACAGCGGGTGTGGGGGATTGCTGTGGGTCTTGGTTGTATGGTGCAGACGTTTTCTCTTTGCAGTGCATTTGTATGTATTATCTTTTCTGTTAAGTTTGCAGTCTGGGGGGGGGGTTTCCTATCCATAAAAACCTGTCCTTTATCACATCTGATTTCAGGGATTGGCCACATGCACCTCACAGGATTTTTGTGAGGCTGAAATGAGATTATATATGTGAAAGAGCTCTGAAAATACAAAGTTTTGTGTAAATGAGAGATATTATTCATTTAATTGTAAATTTCACATAAACAATTAGATAATATATCCTGAATTTGGGGGCATAATTACCTGTACACATTCGTTTTCCCCCAGTCTATAACACCCTATCTCTCATTCCTTCTAAGGCCCGGGCAGGGATATTATTTATAATTTTGAAGGGTTCTAGCCTTCTAAAGCAGTTGACATTCTCTAAAAACCAGCATTACATTCATTTCTAAAGGAAAAACCACAAAATTACAAAATGAGACAACAAAATAAGTAAGTAGAAATGGAAAATGATGCATGAGAATATTTTAAAACAGATGAAAGATGAATATAATATACTATATTAGATTATATCTCTTTGATGGTATAATCCAAACGTTATAAGACGTTATTCTTAATGACGTGAGAAACACTTGAGTGAAATTAAAGGCAGCGTAGATATTATCATTTGTAAAACTTGCCTTTTAGAACAGCAGAAAAACAGGCTTGGGTTCCAAAAGTACAGAGCTAAGAGACGTTAGAACACTAAATCATCAGCCTTTCCCTCGGCAGGGTTGCTATGGTGACAGCAGGGCTACCACACAGCCTCTCACTGCCTGCACTTCTGCAGTAAAAGCTTTCACTGAACACATGTTGGATTTTTTAGGCACACACCCCATCAGCAAATACAAAGACATATTGGAAGCAGCTTCGTGAGTCATTTGCAAAACAGAAGTTGTGTCTATTTTCTTTATCCTGTACTGATGGGCCCCTTATGGGGTTATAGAATTCAGTCATTCATGCATTCGTTCATTTGACTGTTGTATGTTGAGTGCCTACTGTATGACAGGACCTGTACTAGGTACTGTCTATGATCCCTGGTGGAGACAGATAAGTAGGGAATTCTGATACAAGATCATAACAGCTCTCCTAGGGTACATTAAAAACAGGTGTCCTGAAAATATGTAAGGACTGACCTTGGGGGTTCAGGAGAGGTTTCCTGGAAGAAGCTGTCTCTAAAATGAAACTTATGTATCTTTAGGAGTCGAATAGGATTAAGGAGAGTGAGGTGCAAGAAATGCTCTAGACAAAGGGACTAGCCTATGAACAGTCTAGAGGAAAAAGAAAACATGATACCTCCAAAGAACTGAAAGTGCTACAGTTTGAGTGTTATCCATGTGTATGGGGAGGCAGAGTAGCTAAGGGGGGGGGTAGGGATGGGTGGACAAGGGTGGCAACAAATGAGATCAGAGAGGAAAACAAGACCAATCATGAAAAGCCTCTAGCCACATGCAGGAGTTTGAATACCACTTGGAGGACAACTGAGAAGTCATTAATGAGTTTTAATGAAGAAACATGGCTTGATTTAGCCATTCTGAAAGGCCTTGTGGAAAAAATTTAAAAACTGGCAAGAAAGGAAGAAGAGGCAAGATTGGAAGCAAGACAACTCCAGTCAGACCACTATTGCAATAATCTGGGATGTTTGTGGTTTAGACTCTAAATGAAGATCGTAGAGCTGAACAGTGGACAAAAGTAATCAGATTCAAGATATTATTACTACAGTAGCATGGAGATGACTTGGTGGTTTCTGCTATGTGGGGACCACATGAGGGAGATGAAAAAATCAAGAATGACTGAGGTTCTGATTGGGACAGCTCAGTGTGGGGTGTTTCTATTCTTAGGCCCCCAGACTCAATTCTCAGTTCTCAGCAGGGAACTCAGAAGAATCTTTTGTCCTTAGCAGTCCATTCCTGTGTCATAGTATGTGTCTTGGGCTCATAATTTTGGAAATAATAGATTGTAGGAATCATCCTGGACCATCGCTTTCCTGAAGTCCTTATCTAAAATAGCGTGGGTATACAAAGTATGAATTAATCACCCCCTCCCTCCAAATAAAGAATTCTAAGATTATCAAGCTCACTGCTTAAGAAATCTAAGTAGATTGAAAAGGCATGAAGATGTATGGGATAAAATTTCCTTAGGGCTTTAGGAAAAAGGCAAATTGATTTCACTAATCCTCTGATTTCAGGCTCTCTCTCAACTCATGCTGCTTATTCCTAGATTGAAATTTGAGGACTCAGAAAAATGCTGTTTGGAAGGCAGACAAATGGGGATGGTGGTGGTTCAAATACAATTTTCAAGGATTATAGTCCTCCCATGTACAATGTGGGATGTAAGGATCAGACTGTTGCCTGTCCACATTGCTGCTTAGAATATCCTACAATTCTGAATGAAGGGCATCTAAGTTATCATATATGTTGAGTTCCATCACTAGATAAGATTAACTATAGCAGGTGTCACAAGTAAGGCCCATGACCTAGCTGATGATCTCTATTTTAACTCCTCAGTTGGACAGGTTTTTGAGCTTTTTTGAACAAACTTGTCTGCCTCAGGAATGCTTTTTCTGCCTGTCACGTAAGAGGCTTCAGCAAATATTGAAGGGGTGACCTGGACGTGACTTAACGACCCCTTGTAAAATTCTGTTCAATAAACTGGGTACAGCTGTTTTGTTTTCGCCATTTAATCCTCACAGCTACCCTTGAGGTAGATATTATTATTATTATCCCTCAATTTAACGAGCATACACTTGAAGTTCAGAGAGGTCAAGAACTTTAGGTAAAGGCACTCAGCTGGGAGGGAGTAGAGTGGTGACTTGAACCTGGGTTTCTGAGTTCACCTGTAGTGTCTTTCCCCTAGCAGTGTGCCTGGGACTCATTCCCAGCCGCTGCAGGGCAGAGATGGAGAAAAGGCTGCCCTGGAGCTTAAAACAGCCTGACTTCCCCAAGCCCTTGGGAAGCGGCCTCATCGCTCTTTCCCTGGTCCTTCTGATGCAAATCCCCGAAGGAGAATCGGCCGTTGAGATCCCTGAACGAGATGCTGTGTCAGTCCTGCAGCATTGGCTTGGCTGGGGTCCGGGTGCAGGGGGACCCGCCCCATCTCTCTCAGGCGAGGTAATTGTGGGGAGCCGTATGTTGACTCAAAACCGCAGGGATGGAAGGGAGGGGCCGCGAGGGAAAACTTTCTCCATTTTGGCCCTGAGTGACGTCGCAGCTTTTTTCCGCTCTCCCATCAGACGTGCATCCCCTTCAAACCAGACCCCAGGTGCCAAAGAGAGGGGGTCGGGCACTTCCCGGCTGGAGGAGCTTGCAGCCCCTGCCTGCCCCCTGGAGTCGGGCTCAGCGGAGAGGGAGGGGCGCGCGGCGCTAGGGGGAAGTGCCAGCGGCGAGACCGGGCGGGCGGGCGGGACGAGTCACCCGGGGGTCCGGCAGGTGAGGGAGGTGGCGGGGCGGCGGCGGCGCCCGGGGAGCGGCAGCGGGCAGCGGCGGCGGCACCACGTGTCCGGCCGGGGCGGGGCGGCCGGGCGCGCCCTCGGAGCCGAGAGAGCGGCGGCGGTGGCGGTGGCGGCGGCTTGTCGGCCCCGCAGCAGCCGCCGCCCGCAGCCCGCGCCGGCTCAGCGCAGTGTCCTCGCTCCCGTGCCCGCAGGTGCCTCCTCCTGGACGGCGGCAGCGGCGGCGCGGGGACCTGGCGGGCAGCAGAGCTATGGGACCCCTCCGAGAGACCAAGGTAAGGAGAGCACGTCGTGCGGGCGCCGGTGGCAGCGTCCGCGGGCGCCGGAGTAAGGGGGAAGGTGGGCACTGCGGGGCAATGGGCGAACCAGGTGAGGGCTGGAGGGGTGGCGTTCAGAGTCGCGGGGAATGGGGACAAGAGGTGGTGGGGACGCTGGGAGGGCAGAGGGCATTTGCTCAGATGATGAGACCCAGGAGATGGGAAGATGGTACTAGAGGAAAAGATTTGAGGGGTTGACATGAGGATTAAAAGATTGACTTTGGAGGGTTAATCCCATCTCCTGAAATTGAGGATTTGGGATCTGGCTCTCAAATGATGTCCGGTGTGTGATGTGAATAAAAAGGATTTGGTGTTCTGGTGACTGAGAAATAAGGTCCCCTACATGTCAGCGACCCAGCATTGGTTCAGGGTCTGCAGTGTGCCGAGAGTGGCTGACGTGGGATACCTGCTGGGTGACTGATGTGCAGCAGAAATCCCGAGGCTGGGTGCGGCTTTCGCCCTGGATGGGTGGATGCCTGAACGACCTCAGAAGTTCCCCGCGGCTGAGGCTTTCCCTTCAATTCCTGTACTGTGCAGACCTCCCGGAGGTGTTTACTTTGGCAGCGACCCTTCCTGGTAAGCCTCGTGGATATGAGCAGGAGGTCATGTTTCCAAATAGTGTTTGTTACCCAATCCAAAGGCCTTTTTCAATTGCAGAGGTTGGAGGGAGCAGTGAGTTTTTTGCAAAGAGCTCCTCCTAGGAATCCATTTTAACAAGACAGGGTAGTGGTGACCCCGAAAAACACGACTTAAGGCTCGTTCTGCTTCTAGATGATATGTCTTGTTGCCTAAGCTTTTAGCCTCAGTTTCCTCATCTGTAAATAGTGATTTAAGTTAGTGTCCTCTCTATGGCCTGGGTTGTAAAGGTCAAATGGGATAATGGTTGGGGAAGCACTTTAAAAATCGGAAAACCTTGCCAAAATATTACTTTTTATGAATTTTTAAAACCAAGGCATCGCCCTCTGTGTTTAATGCTGTGTTCTTAAGGAGAGAGAGAAAACTCTCTTCTCTTGGGTGTCCTGTAAGGAAAACAAAAGCTAAACATGATGTAAAAGGTGGAGCCATCTTACTGGGTATTGGATTTTTGTTTGCTTTTCTGTTGGCAACAAGCCTTGTGTACCAGGATATTAATGAATAATTAAGATCCTGGCCGGAAGAGAAGGGATTTGAAAGATAAGTCTGCATGATCTATCAGGAAAGAATTGTTCCAGGTATAGGGGTCTACTCTGAGTAGATAGGAAAGCAGAAATCAGATTGTCACAGCTAATTCAGGGAAAGCAAAATGGAAGTCTAGAGGAAATCAAGTAATAAGCCAGAGTGTGCTGTGAGTAATAAAGAGGCTTTGAGAGAAGCAGAAGCTTGAATGTGATAGAAAAAGCCAGAGTGGGAAGGTGAGTTAGGAATTGCATGGGTGAATGGAATGGCTTTCCTGCTAATGGGTGGAAGTGTGTGTGTGTGTGTGTGTGTGTGTGTGTGTGTGTGTGTGTGTGCTCTTCGGTAGATTGAAAGGATTAGCTCAGTGGCAGAGTTTTGGTGTTCATTTAAGCAACTGAGATAAGGACTGCTCTGTGAAGATTCAATATTCAGAAATGTGATTTCTTAGACACTGAGCCCAGAAGGAACAAACAGGCGTTAAGAGGGGGAAACAAGTTTCGTTTTGTTTTCTTTTTAATGTCCAATTTTGAGAAGGAGCAGAGAGTGCAGCATCATGAGAAGGAGATTTCCCGAAGCCGAATTCCCCGTTTGATTCTTCGGCCCCATCTGCCCCAGCAACAGCACAAAGTGTCCCCAGCCTCTGAGTCTCCCTTCTCTGAGGAAGAGAGCAGAGAGTTCAATGCCAGCAGCTCTGGGCGCTCAGCGAGGACCATAAGCAGCAACAGCTTCTGCTCAGGTATTGTACCCATGGAAGCCACACAGTCACGAAGTGTGTGCTCTGCTGGTGCATTGTGAATGGACTGGGGTGTGCCCCTGAGAGCCTGGTTCCACGCTTCTGTTAGTAGGATGAATTGTCTGAGGTTGCACCTTTTTGGCCCTTTTGACCTTCAATACAGCAGTTTCAGCACTAATGGAAATTTGCACCTGTTTTTATATGTTATTCTGGTTTATAATTTACCCCATGAAATCTAACTTTTGTTTCTATGACTGTTTAGAAAAACGATTCCTTTGTTAAATCTGGGAAATGTATTAGCTTGCATTTTTATAATAGCAGCCTTTATAAACCTGTGTACTTCTGATTATAGAATCTCCAAAGACAAAACAGCTCCTAATGAATGAGGTCAGGATCTAGGAGGTTTATATCCCAGGGCCAGCCTGACCTTGTAGTTTAGAGGAAAAGAGCACAGGCTTTGTAATCTGTCAGACCTGAGCTGGAATCCCTGACCTTTTCACCATTTACAAGCTGAATGACCTTGGGGAAGTGGCTTAACCTCCTCAAGCCTCAGTTGTTACATCCATAAAATGGGATGATAACACCTACCTTGTACAGTTGCTGTAATGTTGAATGAGACCTAAAGATACTCCTAGTACAGTGCCTGGCTTATAGAGGCGATTAATACTGATGGTTCTTAAAAAGATGAACTAGGGATGTCAATTTTGGCACACAATTAAGGAAGTTTTCTTAAAGTTGTGAGCACATTTGGTAAAGGCACAAATCTCTTCATAGCTTCTGAAGGTGCCGCCATTATCAACGACAGAGCCAATTACAACCCATTAAGGCACACGACTTGGAATGACTTGTATTCTTCGAGAAGTATTAGAAAATTGGGTAAAATTTAAAATTGGGTGAAATGTCTTGTGAGTAATAAAGAATGTTTCATAGTGGATAATTTTTAGGGCTTATTTAGGGGAAAATGTGATTTGAAGGTTAACATATGTTCGCGGAGGGACATGTGAACCAAGATGCTGTGATTAATGCCCTAATTTTGCAGGATTCAATATTCCATTATTTTTAGTGTCAATATATTTTTCAGAGTTCTTTTAAGTACAGCTTTGGATTTCTCATATAATTTCATGAAATAATTCTATCCCATGCATAAATTGTACATTAAAAATACTATGCTGCCAATTTTTTTTTCTCTGTAAAGCCTCAGATTTTCTGCTTGATTCTTGAAAAAAAAATTCTATCAAAATAATATATTTTAAAGCTCCTTTCTTGCCATTTGGATTATATGAATCTAGTTTAAAATCAAGACCCACTGATGGTTGCTTGATACTCTTGCAAGAAAAAAACACAAAGATACCTAGAACCTGAAAGCATGTTTGCAGAAGGCAGTGCTGTTTACTTTAACTCCATTTGGAGCTCAGGAATCACTCTGTTTGAGTGTGGATGAACCCAGGGGATATCATTTCAAACTGACTTGCTTTGTTTACATAACTCCATTCCACATTTATTCCTGATATTGGCTCTCCATAATCGTTTTCTCTGCGACTGAGACTGACTTCAGGGTGAGTAGTGTTCGGAAAAAAAAAAAAAAAAAAGATGGTCAAACAAAAGAAAAACTCCACATATATTTTAGAAAATGTATTGGGCAAACCAATAAAATTATTAATTTTGGTTATGACTCATTCTCTCCAAGACCCGTTCCTGGATGATCTCTCCTTTCCTGGGGACCTGTCTCCCACTAAGGCCATAATGCTGTACATGAAAATCGAAAGTAGATATTGATCCTTCTGCCATTAACTAGCTGAGAATTGAGTGGCAGAAGCATCTTATTATGGGCGTCTGTAAATCTGTCTTTCCATCTTTAGCCTCGCATGCAGTCTCTGGGTAGCATTCCCTCTGTTCCTGGGCGTCATCTTTCCATGTTGGTACTTCCCCAAGGTTTGGGTCGGTGCCTTTCCTTCTTCACCTTCTTTTTCTACAGAGCCCCCATAGACCCCACGACAGCTTTGAGTGCTGCGGTGACTAAAATTGACAGGAACCCCCTTTGGGGGTGTGTTAATGATGCTTTAGGAGGTCAGTCTGTGGATGGGCAATAAATGGGTTTGGTATTATGGGGAGCATTAAAGCTGCAGGCAGGGAGGGAGAGAATGTACAACATGTCCAACCAGCAGGGGGAAATAGCTGGTTTTGATCCAGCCACTTCAACACTGAGGCCACAGTATGTGTTGGCTGTTTGATCATGGCATTTAAGTTAGAGACCAAGGTACATGGAAACATTAAAAATGCCATCCTCTGCTAGGATTAAACTAAAATAATTTAGAGATATACTGTAGCTTCATGGCCTTGGAGTGATCATTCTGCATTAGCTTGTGTTCTTTATAAATCATCACATTCACTAATGCGAAAGGGGACATGCACAGTTAGGGGGAGTCTTACAATCAGGTTGTGAAATCATGGAGGAACACAATGCAATTTAATTTGAAAATTACGTTTTCACAACTGCAAACTAGAGACTCTTTCCGCAAATTTGTATCAAAGGCATTAATTGTGAAGAGCATCATATGTTCTAAGATAACTCAGTTTTAAAAAGAAGGATGTGGTTTTACATGAAATTAAATTTACCTTATATAAAGAATTATCCTTTATTTTGAGAGTCTGGCTTTCCTATCCTTTATATATTATATTATATTATATTATATTATATTATATTATATTATATTATATTATCATATCATATATCATATCATTATTTTATAATGTTATAACAAAAATCATGGTGGTGGATGGTGGTTAAGCTTGAGCAAAACAAATGACAACTCCACATTGGTGTGTTCTCCACATCTACCTTATGTTTTTCTTTTAATTTTACTGATCTGTGAAATTAAAAGACCAGGAACCGTGTATTTTCAAAGTGACCTGTCCATTTTTGCCTACTCTCTGCATTCCTTCCCCCACTCCACTGCCTTTCCCTTATCTTCCCCCCGGGAGTCCTGACAAGGAACAGTTAATGACTTGATATTCTATATGCTAATTTGCGTGTTGTATCTCTCTCATTTCAGAGAAAGGAGTTGTGTGTGACCTTTTGCAATTCATTTGGGGTGTAGCCCCAAAGAGCGTTTCTTTTAATAGCTTCTCATTAACAGAATTTCTTTGAAGATATGCCTGTGTTTTGGGCATTTCATCGGACATCATTCTCCTGATAAAACAGTCTATCCTTTACAGTTTGTATTTAGTCTTAGTCACTGAGACCTTAATTGGGCACAGTTAAGTTTATATGGTATTGGAGGCCAGGCCCTACCTATTCTGTGTGCATGGCAAGTAAAATATTATATATTCTTGGTAAATATTAACTAAAGTTTAAAAAAAGGAAGAATACATAAGGAAGTACAGTTAATAGTAAGTCAGTAGAAACAAAGCATGCTTTCATGTCCCCTCTTTTAATTTATTTTTTAAGATTTATCTATTTATTTATATTTAGAGAGAGGGAGACAGAGAAAGAGCGTGCAGGGGGAGGGGCCAAGGGAGGAGAGAATCTGAAGCAGACTCCCCACCGAGCGCAGAGCCCACTGCAGGGCTCCATCCCAAAACCCTGAGATCTTGACCTGAACCGAATTCAGAAAGTTGGACACTTAAATGACTGAGCCACCCAGGTGCCCCCTACTTTTTTTTTAAACAGTTTTTGTGACCGGTGGTTCAGAATACCATCACCGCATCTTCCTTCCCCCAACCCTTGTACCCCCTTGTTTCTTGTTTTAACACGCCATGGGAAGTGATAAAATCCATGTTTGTGATTTGTGTCCTGGGTGTGGCCCATTGAATTAGTCCTCTGTCCATTCTTCTCCCCTCTCTTTGATGGTAGTGAATTCTGTTTGTCACCCTACCATGACTCCAGCCACTTTTGGAAAAGCCCAGGACCTGGATAAGTCAGTCATCACCCCCGTCAGTCACCTGACATGGTTAGCAGCACGCTGGGCATTCCTCCGTGCTTAGTTGAGGTAATAATTACCCCTTGCAGCTGGGAGGCAGATGGATTGCCGGGTTTTACTCTAGTTCTCCTTGGGGTGCCTTGTAAACATGGCAGGTGGAACAAATTATGTATAGAGAACACTGGTGGTTTTATGGGAGACCAGTGATTTCTCGGAGTTATTTCCATGTTGTTAATGTGCACACACAAATACATAGGCAAGTTTGGGACTTAACGCATTAAACACATGTACCGGGTCAATATACTCACTGGTTAGGTTCCAGGATTCTCTGCAGTTGAATCCTGAGTAAGGTGTTTGTGGAAAGTATTTTGGTTTTTACAGTGGCTGGGAAGAAATCCTTCTTCCAGTGCCAGTGACCTGGAGGTACTCATCGTTGCTGTTTGTGGGAAGAACAATTAAGGCAAATTACAACCTGACTAGTGCCCTGCTGCGACATGACAATACCTCCAAAAATTTGCCAGGCCTTGCCAAACAGAAATATTTCCACTTTGCTTTTGTCCAGTTGAGGAAACTTGGCATCTGGATAGAGTAAACCTTTGAACATAATTACCAGAATGGAGATGAACTGCTTCAGCTAAAGTGAGCTGTTAATACCGAATTACACTATAATTGAATGACTGCCAACCTGCTGTGAAGAAAAAAACAAAGACCCTAAGATTTTAGTATCCTTTCAATGAGTAGGGGACCCAGGCACTGTTGTGTAATATATATTTCAGGTGCTTAGCTGCCTCAGCCGCAGAAATAAGTACCCTAATGATATAGGTTACAAATGAAGGGTACATGGGCAGTATTTCCTAGAGGGTGTGGTGACCGCAATTAGGAGGGCAAGAGCAAAATTTTTTGCCATTTAATAATAGTAATACTTAGCAGCGGGGACAGTAAATGATAATCATGATGGAATTGGACCAGGCCTGAGAGCAGATTATGGTATTTAACGTGAAAATCTTTTATGTTCTAACATACTAAGATTGTCCTAAAACAATCTGGATTGTTTCTCAATTTCAGCGAATGGTGTTTGTCTACTTTTGAATCCTCAGGAAAGCTTGTTAAAAATGCAGATGCCTTGGCCCCACCCTAACCTATTATCCCAGAATGGGAGGACCCAGGAATCTGTATTTTATAGGCTTTCCAGATGACTCTTGTGCCTCATGAAGTGTGTTTGGGAATTTGGGATGAGGGATGTGAAGGGTATGCCCCAGTGGCATCACAAAATGAAGAGAGATCATAGATGATAGAAGTGGCCAGCTAAGCTGTTTAAACTCATGGCATGGGGCAAGGAAATTGCCTCCACATTGCCTGGAAATGATAGCTTCTCACTCTGTATTTACAATTCCCATGTCATTAGTCTTAGCATTAATATTTTTTATACCTACATTATTGGTGTAACCTGTGTCCAAGTGGTAGACAAGTAAAGGGGAAGGAAAAGGTATTTTCTTCCATTATTTTCCTGTATAATCCTGTCTCTCTCGATCCACCATCTCTAGCATACTTCTCTTTTGCACTTACTTTCTTTGGTATTAGGATGATTCGGGGTACACTGAAAGCAGGTATACTGGGTACACTCTTGGTGAAGACCCCGTGGATTCACGGAAAGAGGAAAAAGAGGAACTGTAGCCTGGGAGTAACAGGACATTGACCTTTTTTTGTAAGCTTCCACAAAAATGTAGTATCCAATACACATTTATTAAATGCCTGATGAGGAGCAGAATTGTGCTATAGCCATGATAGTGAATAAAACACAGAGACTGAAAAATCAATTACTGCCTTAAGCCTGGTGCCAAGAAATAAGTGGGATAACACGCCTTTAGATGCGATTACCACATGACAGCCTTTACTCACCTGTTTGGTTTCCCTGTCCCTTTTATCTATGCCTACTCTACACACACTTCTTCCTTGTAAGTTGAGTTTATTGCTCCATTTATTATCAACCTTGGCCTCTCACATTTCATAAACCCAAGCATTCAAAGAAGTAACATTAATTAGTGTGGTGTAGTGGATAAACATGAGCATTGGCATCATAGACCTGAGTTAAAAGCATGAAACGAGATTAGCAAGGTAGGCCAGGCCACATCAGGAAAGGTTTTATATGTTGTGCTAACCCCGATCCATGAGATCAAGGATCTATACAGAAACTAGACAAGTAATGTAGAGAGTGAGTCCACTTGGATAGATGACAATAGAGGGGACTCCAGAACTGGACAGCATGTGCTCCTTCTAACAATATTCAAAATTTTAAAAATTCAGGTTTTTTACTAATTCTGCTAGCTAAGTACCATGTATAAATAGCCAAATGTGGCTCATGGGCTGCCATTTTGCAATTCCTAAAGATCTTGCAGAGTCATGGAAGGGTTTTCAGCAAGAAAGAGTTGTGACTAGATTTAGAATTTAGAAAAATCCTTCTGATTATGTGTTGGACAGTAGATGGAAGGAAGCAGGAATGATGGCAAGGTGCCTGCCTGTTTGAAGGCCATTGTGGCAGTCTAGTTAAAGACCGTAAAATGATATGGGAGAGGATTTGAGGGCTAGAGCATATGGGTCTTAGTCACCAATTGCAAGTGGAAGGGGCAGGAAAAAGTTGTATCTAAATTTCCACCGGATGAACACAAATGGAGCAGCAGGACTGGGAAGAAGGACACTGCGTCAAGTTAACAAGCTCAGATTAAGCTTTGTTGCATTTGAGATAAAGGGAAAGGTCTGGAACTCCGAAGAGAAGTCAGAGATATTGGTAGCTGAAGTCCAGGGAGTTGATAATATTACCCGAGGGCAGTGCATGGAGAAAGATTAGAGGCCCAAGGCTAGACCTCTGAGATAAAGCAGGAGTAGACAGAAAAAGGAAACCAAGGCACCCAAGAAAGAGTTCAGAGAAGAAGGAGGAGAGTCAAGAGTGACAGTGTCTCTTATCCTAACGGGAGAGTTTCAAGAAGAAAGTGGCCAACAGCTTCTGATGTCACAGCAAGATTAAAGAAGGGGTGCACTAAAAGGTGTTCAAGGATGAAATCACCAGGTTATTGGTGATCTTAGGCAGAAACAATCCCAGAAAATCGGAGGGAGGGAATCCAAACTGCATCATGCTGAGACGTGAATGGGAGGTGACAAATAGAGTGTAGACAACCTTATAAAACAAACTTGGGTGGGAAAGAGGAAATAGAAAGGATGAATACTTACCATTTACATCAACATGGATGGAACTGGAGGGTATTATGCTAAGTGAAATAAGTCAATCAGAGAAAGACAATTATATGGTTTCACTCATATGTGAAATATAAGAAATAGAGCAGAAGATCATAGGGAAAGGGAGGAAAAACTGGGAACAAATCAGAGAGGGAGCCAAACCATTAGAGACTCTTGACTCTGGGAAACAAGCTGAGGGTTGTGGAAAGGGAGGTAGGTGGAGGGTTGGGGTAACTGGGCGATGGGCATTAAGGAGGGCACGTGATGTGATAAGCATTGGGTGTTATATGCAACTAATAAATCATTGAAAAATACACCAAAAAAAAAAAAACAAGTGTAGCATTTATAGTAAAGATAGAGTATTGTGATAAAGTTTTTAGGCTGAGGGGAAGTAGATAAGAAAAAAAGACACAGACACACACACATGGAGGGGGAGAGAGAGAGAGGGATTGAGAGAGAATAGAAAAGTGTTAACTTCGTTACAAGACTGGGGGTGAACCCAAAAAGACGTGTATAGGAAGAAAAGAAAGGCTGGATGTGAATATAGGTAAGTGTATTTACAGGTCAGGGTAGGTAGCTGAAGGATATATTTCATAGCTAGGTTACGTGCCCCTCGATGCTTCCTCTGTCATACCACATGACCAACCTGGTTTTTAAATTTCAAATTTAGTTACCTGAATCCCCAGTAGACTGTAAGCTCCATGAAGGCAGGGACAGAATTGTTCCCTGCACTATACCAGACATATAGCAGTTGCTTAATAAGTATTCATTGAAATTTGGTAGGAGGCATAATTATGAGAACAGGACAAGTATTTTCATTCATTTAGTAAAATTTATTGAGAGTCTTAGTAGTTGGGAGAATAAAACAACTAGAACAGTACCCAATACTCAACTTAATGGGCTTATTAAATGAGAGAAACATTCCTGTCCTTGAGAGTTCAGCCTCTCTAAATGTCAAAAAGAGTAATCTCTGTATGAGAACCATGACTCCAGGGCTGTGGGTACCTAGAAGAGAGATCTCTTTGCTAGGAAAATCAGAAAATGCTCCACTCACAAACTGGCACTTGCAAGCCATGAGAAAAACCAGCAGCCCGGTTTGGAGTCAAGAAGGAAGTTAGCACAAAGCCACACACCCACATTTCCCAGAACTACAACTGGACACGAACCACCACCCCACCCTACTGAGGTGCTTTTGAGAAAGCGCCAGTCTCCTCCCACTGACCCAGGGGAGACCTGGCGCACTCAGGTATGCAAGGCTGCTGATTGGCAGGGGGCTTTGCTGGCCCCCGGGCACAGCAACTGCTCCACACCCCCCTGCCACTCAGCTTGGCTGTCTCCTGCTCAGAGACACAGCGCACCCCTCTTCTGCCAGAGGGGAGAGAGACACCTGTCCCAGCTGCTGCTCACAGGGCTGGACAGTCTTAGTGCCCCAGGCTCCACTGCCTGGGGTTACACTCCTCTGGCTGACTGCTCTCTTTTTTTAAATTTTTTTTTTGAGTATAGTTGACATATCATGTTACATTAGTTTCAGGCGTAGAACATAGTTCAACAACTCTGTACCTTATGCTGTGCTCAGAGCGTAGCTACCGTCTGTCACCATGTGATGCTGAAACAGTGCCATTGATTATATTCCCTGTGCTGGACCTTTTATCCCCGTGACTTGTTCTTTCTATAACTGGAAGGCTATAGCTCCACTCCCCTTCACCCATTTTCCCCATGCCCCATCCCCTCCCCTCCGGCAACCACCAGTTTGTTCTCTGTATTTCTAGGTCTGAATGCCTGCTCTCTCTTTTTAGGGAACCCAAACCAAGCTTTCCAGTGCATCCCAGTGCTTAGCGCGTGGGCTCATCCACACTCACCCCCCTCCCTGCAGAAACTCATCCTCCAGGCTTTTCCCTGCTCAGTGTGAGTTTTCCTCGGGCTCCTCCTTTTTCCTGGCTGGCTCAGGCTTTACTCCGTCTTTTTGTGTGGGTGCCCTTACAGTTAGCCTTCCTCACAGACACTAACCTAACCCTTAGAATTCTTGAGTCTGTGGACCCTAACCCACCCTTCTATTTATTCTGAAGTGTTTTTGAGGATTCTATTGTTAACGCTAATTATTGTATCTTTTTAAACTCAAATGTAATAAAAATGTGCAAACACATTGAGTGGAGGTAATCACATTTACAGGTTTTATTTTGTTTTGCTTTTTGCCAAAGTGAGATCATGCTTTGTTGATCTGTGATCCTTTCTGTTGATTTGTTAAGTGACTACTTACTGAACATCTGTTGTGGGCAAGGCGCTATCCCGGAGCCGCTCTAGAGTGATGGACAATTGTGACGGAACCCTTGCCCTCCAGGAATGTGTATCCAGGCAGTACCCATACGTGTCATTGCTTGTCAGAGAAGTCGCCTCACTCATTGTGATGACGGCACGTACTCCACCCTGGGGAAGGCCGTCCTTTATTCGGCCATTCTTCTGCAGACGGATGTTTTGTCTGTGGGGGTAAATTTCATAAAATTCAGAATCTTATTTTATTAATATCACTGGAATTAGACTGTTATATGAGCATCTCTCTCTCTCTCTTTGTTCCCTTTTTTAAACAAAGTAAATACCACGATATCCATGTATTACCTAAAACAATTATTTTTTAAAACAATTTTTTTTTCAAATAGAAAAAACCCAAATGTAACAATTGCAGGAACTGGGAGTATTGTTTTATCCTTCACTTTCTTCCATTGGTATCCCTTATGCCTTCTTGACTCACTATGTTCAGATTCTCAATGTGAGAAGAACAGAACAGAAGGAAAAATATTTACATTGCTGCAAGACAGCTAACTGTACTTCAGGTGTCCTTGGAGTGGTTTGCAGTGTCCTTGTTATAAAGTTTTCAAGAGATTACAAGATAGCTTCTTGGTCTGTGTCTTTGTCTCGCTCTCCACTTTCCTTCTGATCCTTCCATCTCCCCTTCCATCTCCCCATCTCCCTCTCTCCCATCTTCTCCCACAAAGGAACCTAAAAATAAATAAAATAAATAAATAACTATGTCTTTAAGAAGGCGTGGCTTGGAAGCTGCAGATAAACTCCTATTGCTAAGGAGAAGGAAGGTCAGATGTATTAGTAACATGCCTATTTTGGAAAGATAATAACCCTACAAAGGACAGAGCAGGAGAAATGGAAGCTTGCCAGATAGATTCCTTCCCAACAGTCCCTGCCAGGGACACCTGTCTTGGGACAGTGACACAGCCACCCTGCTCCCTAGTTTCCACACCAGCTCCTCCCTCACCAGAACTCCCCCAGAGATTCTTTCCTCACACTACATTCACTAGTTGGCCCAAGGTGTTTTCCTCTCCAAATTCCTTCCCCTCTGGCTGCTAACACAAATCAAACAACTTGAAGCTTGGTAAAAAAAAAACAAAAACAAGTAGAGGCCCTTGTTTCCAAGACAGCACAAGTCCTATGAAGAAATGGAGACTTGCCTCCCTTCACTTCATCTTCCTCTACTGCTGAGGGCCGCACCAGAATGACGTATGGGAGCACTTGAAGCTCCAGAATAGCTCAGAAATCCCGGGAATGTTTACATGTGAGATGATTATTTTGTGTCCAAGAAACCAGGGAGACATTCATTAAATAATTATTCCACTCTCCATTGTTATAGATGTAGGTGACAAGTCTTGGTGGAAGGGATTCATTTGCATTCCTTCCTCAGCCCATTTCCATCCGCTCACACATACAATCACTCGAGTATACACCCCCTTAAAAGAAAATAAGCTGCTTTTGACCCCTCATCTCCTTGTGCCTGCCATCATGTTTCTCTGCTTCTCTTCACAGCAAAACTCCATAATTTGCCCTTGTTAAGCATGTGGGTGACCATGCTGGCAGATCTTTCTCCTGTCCGCCCTCATTTTCCTTGACCTCTCAGCAGCACTCAACACAATTGAACAACCCCCTCCCTTAGGAAGGATTTTCCTCCTCAGCTTCTGTGGTCCCAATACTCTGAGGTTCCTCCTACCTCTGGAGTCACTCCTTGGACCGCATAGCTGGCTCCCCACTCTCCCTGTCCCCGTAGTGTCACATTGCCCTCTTCTCCTCCTGTCCTCCCCAAGGGTGGCCATCTTTAAATTGCTCAGCTTTAGGTTGGTGATGTTCTTAGCCTGTCCCCTGAGCTTCAGTCTCTCATACCCAACTACCTACTTGATATCTTCAAGGTCATTGTTAATTTGTGCCTCAAATTTAACATATCAAAAACAGATTTTTTTTTTTTAGAGAGACAGCTTGAGGTGGGGGAGGGGCAGAGAGAGAGAGAAAGAGGGAGAGAGAATCTCAAACAGACTCCACACTCAGTACAGAGCCTGATGCAGGGCTTGGTCTTACCACCCTGAGATCAGGACCTGAGCTGAAGTCAAGAGTTAGTCTCTTAACTGACTGAGCTGCGCAGGTGCCCCTCAAAAACAGAATTCTTGGCTTCAGCCCCTACACACTCATAAACCCATTTTCTCCAACTCAGAAATGGCCACCATGGACCAGTTGCAAAAAAACCTCAAGCCATCCTTGATCTCTTCCTATTTTTCAATATCATGAGTTAAATGCTTTGGATTATTTTTCCAAAATATATCCCAAATTCATCTACTTTCTTAAATTTTCCCTGCTACCAACTAGTCAAACCACTGTCATCTCTGATTTCCACGATGGCAGGGGCTTCTGCACATTTACTTGCTCTGGCTTGTTCATTCCTAAACCACAGCGTAGTGGCTAAGAAGAAGGCTTTGGAGTCAGGCTGTTTGGATTCTTACCATGGCTCTACCACTTACTGAGTGCAACCCCGGGCAGGTGGCATAATCGCTAGTGCTGGTTTTATATGCCTCTGCAAAGCAGGATGATACTAGTGCCCATCTTGAAGGGATATTAGACTCTGTTAGTTAAGACTTGTGTTAGGTGTCTAGAACATGCCTGGTACTTAGTAGGCACTCAGTAAATATTAGCCAGATACCCTATCACTACTACAGTCTGTTCTCCACAAACCAAATTGTTGTCATCTGCTTAATGCACGTTATGGCTTCCATCACACTTAACATAAATTTAGGATTCCTGGTCTACGGTCCTGCATGTGATCGGGCTTCTATGTCCCTCAACCTCGTCATCAGTCTTCTCTCCCTCTCTGCCTTCCCAGCTTCCTTTCAGTTTCCTCAATGCACCAAACTCCTTGTTGTTCACTCTGCCTGAAGTTCTTTTCCTTGCCTTTTCCGTGATTAGTTCCTTCTCATTTTTTGGTCTCAGCTCAGATTACCTCCTCAGGGTCTACCATGACACCCTGTCTAATGAAGTGCCTTCCCACCCCCCACCTTGCTAGTCTATATAATATCACCCAGTTTGTTTCATTAATAGTACATCACAGTCACATATCTTCTCTATGGATTTCTTGTTCTACTTGTTTATTAACTGTCTCTTTCCACCACCAGAATGTAAACTTCAGGACAAGGCTCTTAGAGAGTCTTGATCATCATAACGTCCCTAATACCTAGAAGGCTACCTGGCACCTAACAGGAAATCAGTAAATATTTGTGGAAAGAATGGATGGTTGGATGAATGGATGGATGGATGGATGGATGGATGGATGGATGGATGGATGGATGTATAGATAGAATTCTTGCACTTCAACTTTGGCTATTGGGGAGTGTCACATTGCATAATACTGAAGCAGAATTAGTGTAGAGCCTTGTAGACTTGTGAATTCTCACTCCAAAAAGATGCTAAAATTAGGTAAAGGAATAGAAGTTCAAATTTTCCTGTTCAAAACCTAGAATGCAAAATTGTCTAAATGGCAAGCATTATATGGTTACTGTGTTGAAGCAAGAATATTGGAAAACTAGAACCAGCTAGAATTTCTTGCCTCAAATTTTTGTGGCCTGTTTATTATGGGATGGCTTCTTTCTAACAGCTTCCTTTGTCTGTTTTTAATTTGAGCCTTCCCAGAATTGCTGCTGTTTCCTCTTGGAACAAACATAGGTAGAAAATTTTAGAAAGAAACGAGCTTGCATTGGTGAAAAAAAAAACAAGGACTTTAGAGTCAGGCAAACCTGAGTTTGAATCTTGAGTCAGTTACTTAGTAGCTGTGTGACTGTGGAATCCTTAACGTCTCTGAGCCTCATTTGTTCCACCTATAAAATAAGATATTAAAAATTAGTGCTATGTGATAGCTACTTAATAAATATCACTTTTCTTATTTTACAGGCATCTTTCAGTGCGTTTGAATGGTTTGTTGTAAGAATTTCACAGGGTTCAGATTAACCATGAGTTTAGGCTGTGACATTTTATGTCTCCATCAGACTGTCTTGAGAAATGTCAGTATCTGAAGCAGGAAGAATACGAACACCTATGCCAGTGTTTGGCACATGGTAGATAATTAATTATTTGTTGAATGGTTGAATAAGTGGTCTGTCAATGCTTCGGTTATTCATGAGAATCAACTAGATTTCCCTATGGTTTAAAGTAATGTTTCCTTAGAATAGCAGTGATTTTGCCCTCCAAATTATGCAACTGAACATTGAACAACATCAAACCATAACTGAATGTTTCAAGACATTATGGCACAAAACCACGTTTTCTTCTGCCTGATGTTATTTTTAAGTATGTCTTCTGGAATTGTTTATTTCAGCATTTTGGAAAACAAATGAGCTCTGAGATCTAAATTCAAAAATGAACCAGAAGTTTTAGCAGTGTTTCTTGGACTTTGAAGAAATATTTTATTTATAATCTTTAGAACCCCTTGTTTTATTCTTGTATGTAATTGGTACAAAGATGTTGAAGTAGAGACGTGGTCATCATAATTGCCACCAAAAGTTTGAGGACACTGGTTGGTAGGCACTTCAGTTCAATATCAAGAAATTATGTGATACACACACACACACACACACACATGCACACTTTGGACAATCTTAATATTTTAAAATGTGGATTTTAAGTGTATATACATACAAAAGCATATATATATATATTGACTTTGCAAAAACTATTCATTACTTTCAAACTTTAATCAAAAAAGCATTGCAAAGTAATGTAGAAAGGATAGATTTCCTAAACCTTTTAAAAATAATAATAAAGTTAGTATCTAACCTCACACTGCATTTTAAAATGAATTCCAGATGGATTAAATTTATTTATTTATGTTTTTTTAGATTTTGTCTATTCATTTGAGAGAGGGAAAGACAGAGACAGAGCACAAGCAGGGGGAGCAGCTGGCAAGAGGGAGAGGGAGAAACAGACTCCCTACTGAGCTGGGAGCCTGATGTGGGGCTCCATCTCCAGGATCTGGAGATCATGACCTGAGCCAAAGGCAGACGCTTAACCATTTGAGCCACCCAGGCGCCTGAGATGGATTAAATTTATATGAAGAGTGAAACTATAAATATCTAGAAGAAAGTATAAGTAAATATTTAATTGATTTTGGAGTGAAGGATAGTCTAAGTATTAAAACATTGGAAGAAATCACAGAGGAAAATATGGAGAGATTTGACAACTAGAAATAGAAAAAGGTTTAAATGTCAAAACATAAATTAAAAATTAATAACAAACTCAGTGAACTATAATGCTTTTCATGTAAAAGGATTTCTTACAGATCGATAAGAAATCCTTAACATCTTAGTAAAAAAGTTGTCAAACTAACAATTCATAGAATAAGTAAAAAAGACCAGCAAACATATGAAAGACATTAAGCCTCACTGATAATTAAATATGTACAAACTAAAAAATCAAAAATACATTTTTTATTATTAACTTGGCAAAAATGCAAACAAATAGTATTCAGTATTGGCAGGACTTTTGTAAGTGGGATACTCTCATTCAATAATAAGAATTTAAGTTGTCCCAAACTTTTTTGAAGGCTTAGTAATTTCACTTTGGATATACATTCTATGAGATAATAAAAAATTTGACCAAAGATTTATTTTTTTATTTTTTATTTTTATTTTTTGGGAGAGAGAGCTCACATGCATGTGAGCAGGGGGGAGGGGCAGTGGGAGAGGAAGAGAGAATCTTAAGCAGGCTTCACGCCATGCATGCGAGTCCAATGTGGGACCCCGAGATCATGACCTGAGCCGAAATCAAGAGTCAGACACTTAACTGACTGAGCCACCCAGGTGCCCCCAAAGATTTATTTTGTTATTAAAACAATTTCAATAATAGTGACAAAATTGGAGACACCCTAAATAACACTACAAGATGGAATTGATTTTTAAGTGATATGTTTATATCTATTTTAAATAAGAACTCATTTAAAATAATGTTTTTTGAGAAATTAAATAAAACATTTTGAACCTTTTTAAAACATACTCAAAACCAGAATATTATAATGAATCCCCATATACTGCTTATCTACTTTGTCCAGATTAAGTAATGACAAGATATTGTCATATTTGCTACATCTATTCCTTTTTTCTTTTTTTACTTTGCTGAAACATTTTAAAAAGCAAATCTCCAGACATCATGTCATTTTGTGTCTACCTACACACCTCAGCCTGCATTTCTTTAAAAACTGGACATTTTCTTACATAATCATAGTGCCATTTTCATTACTACACAATTAACATAATTCCTTGGTATGATAGAGAACATTGAAATAACCCCCGTTGTCTTGAAGGTGTTTGTTTGCTTCCTCATAGCATTTAATCCAGAGGCCAAGAAACTTTTTCTGTAAAAAACAAAATAGTAAATATTTATGACTTTGCTAGCCAAATGATCTGTCTCACAATTATTCAACTCTGCCATTGTAGCTTGAAAGCCACAGTAGACACTATCTAAAGGATTCAGCATGGCTGTGTTCCAGTAACATTCTATTTACAAAAGCGGGCAGCAAGCAGAATTTGCCTACAGCTTGCAGCTTGCCAGCTCCTGATTTGACTCATTACTCTCTGTTCTCCATATATTTTATAAGATGGACATTAGCTCTAAAGCTTGGTTAGACGCAGGGGAAATTTTTATGGCAAGAATACTTCATGGGGAATGCTGTGTGTTTCATCTGCCATCCCATCCGAAGGTACCTAATGTCTGTTATCCCACCATTGGTGATGCTGAGAATAGGTGCAGATGGGTAAGGCCTGATTCCTTCACTGTAAATTCTCTATCAGACTATTGTCTAATGGTTTCATCCATTATGTGTGTTATCTAAATCAATTATTTCATTAGAAGTAATTACAAAATAACTTTCTGTTTCTATTACTCCATCTATTTTCATTAACCAGATGCTTCTGTATGGAAGAACTTTGTGACATCAGTGAGGGGTTTCAGTTATACTGAAATATAGTTTGTATAGGAATGGTTTTTCAATTAGGATTTATACTAGTTCTTTCTTTCCTTTTAATTGCCAAATTTAAATACAAAGAATTGGTCCCTGGGTCGCCGCCAATAATTTCCAGGGGGTTGGGATTCTTTTAGGTAGAAAGGGTCTTTCTTTCCTTCTATAGTTTTATTTTTTTGGATGACCATGAGCTCACAGATTTTTTTTTTTTTTGTATATTCAATGGGTATCAGTCAGTTGCATTAATTATTTGTTCTTTCTGATGCTCAAATTATTCCATCTTTGGCCAACGTGGGCCCTTTTGTATTGGCTCCTGTCAGTGTTTAATAGCTTCTTTCTTTATAGCCTAACAAGTTCCAGGGGAAAGTGCTCAGTAACAGAGTAATGAAACTGAATATACTATATGTTGAAACAAAGCACAAAGCAAGTGAGCAAGTAAACCATATGCATAATTAAAAGATCAACAAGAAATAAGCCAGATTGTTCACTATTTTTTCTGGGTACTACAGTTATAAGAAACCGTTATCCGTTTATTTTCTCTCTCCTTCTTTATACTCTTCTGCACTCTATCTAGATCCTATGCATTAAGAATTACTAATTTGATAATGCCAAAGATTAAGTTAAAATTTTAACAACCGCAACAGATTTCCTTTAACTTAAGCAAGTTCCTTTAATGCATTTAAAATAAGATACAAATTATTTTAAAAGATACTTAGACACACCTTTTTTTCAGAATTGTAAGTAGAGTAATTGTCCAATTATTAATTATATCCCATATTCTCAAAGAGCTTGTAACATAAAGAGAGAGGAAAAACAGATTAAAAAACACTTTTTAACAACCTCCAGGCTGCAAAATTATAATAGATGCCAGTTTCTCTCATCTGCCCTTGCAGACCTTAACCTTTTTTTTTCCTTAACAACAATTAGGAAACTATTTAGTAGGTACATTTCTTATAGCACTTTAGATGGGCCACAACTTCTGGGACTTCCTGCATCTGTGAGTATTCTTTCTCTATCCTTCATCCTATGTGTTGACAGATTCAAAGCAAATGAACAACAAGAACAAAATTAACCTATTCCTTAGTGTAAATCAAGGAGGAAATGTAAATTAATCTCCTTCACTATAGACGGTGATCAGAAGTAGCCTTAATAAGGGTCAGTTTTACCCGTGTTCCACCAGGGACCATCCTGGGCCCATTGAAGTGGGATTTAGAATTATTGATCCCAGAAGGAAGTCATCCTATATTTTCAGATGGATCACAATGTGTAAAACAAGAAACGTGGTCCTGTTTTATTTTATTTATTTGTTTGTTTATTTATTTATTTATATTTATTTATATTTTTTATTTTTTAAAAGATTTTATTTTATTTATTTGAGAGAGACAGAGAGAGAGAGAGAGAGAGATCACAAGCAGGGGGAGGGGCAGAGGGAGAAGAAGACTGCCCCCTGAGCAGGGCCTCAAGATCATAACCTGAGCCCAAGGCAGATGCTTAACCAACTGAGCCACCAAGGCGCCCCTGTTTTATGTTTTTTTTAATGAAGTTATACTTACCATGAATAACGAAGAACTGTAGAAGCTCCATTATGTAAGCGCTGAGGGAGGGAGGGAGGGTGTGTGTGTGTATTTTAAAAGAAAAACTCCTCCCTCTCCAGAGACTGACAGTCTTCCTCATGCTCTTCCTAAAGCCTTGCAGCAAAAGTTCCCTCTGCCAAAACCAGGCTGAAACGTTCTTGTTTTTCTCAGGCATTTTTCTGGAAATGTGAAACACTCCACACTTTTTTGGGTAGATCATTCAGGATTTCTGTCATTTCCTGCCCTGAAATAGTTTCCCCATGGTGTCGTATTAGAATTTTTTGTCATTGATCATTTCTTTATACTAACATAATTAATAAAAGCCATAATTATAAATCTATGGATTCCACAGGACAAATTCAGCTAGTAGCAGCAGGAAACGGAAGGCATACTCAAAGGGTTGAACCGAAGTGGGTTTAATAAATGAATCTGTTCAATATGTGCTTGATCCACATGTACTTGAGCACATCGTAAGATTCGACATGAATAACCAAGGAGCATCAACTTGACTTTAGTTTTCTTAGAATCCTGGAGTAAATGTGAAGGAAAAATATTTTACATAGAATTTTGGGAAGGAGTATTACTTTCATCTGGACTAGCAGTCTGCTTCCAACTGTGACCATGAAGTTAAAAAAGAGGAGGAGAAGAGAAGGGAAGGGGAGGGAAAAGGGAAAAGGAGCCTTAAACAAGACTTGTTGAAAAAAATGCCCACTTCTTCAGTGCTGCACAGAGGAAAAAACCTCAGGTGTGGCCGGTTACCAGATGACTTCCTGGTACATGAACCTTTGTTGCCTTTGCTCGGGTCTTACTTTGCATAACTTAAAGTTTGTTCTCTCTAGTAGGAAAATCAATGGCCCTGCCCTTTCCAAACTAGATACCTTTGTTAGTGTTGATCTCTTCAGACAAAACAGGTGAATACCCCAAACTTCTCTGACAACTCACCGATTTTCTTGAGTATGGCTTTGCCTTAACAGGCTTGCGGGTTTATAGGAACTGTGCATTGTAGGTGATATTTACCCAGCTCCTTTTGCTGATTTATAAGCTCCATCGGTATGGGCCTGGGTATAATGCCTGTGGGCTGGTTCAGTGCCAAGACGTAGTTTAACCAATGAAAGATCATGTCTGTATTCCCATTGTTTCTCCCTCAATATGAAGCGCAATACTAGAGATGTTGGGTGGACACCAGTTTACCTAGTGATTCAGATGCTGTAGCAGGTACCGAAAGTTAAAGATTTATTTAGGTCTTCACCTTCTCAATCCCTTCCCCTGGAGATATTAGCTGTAAATATTGATGACTTGTGAAGCACACATTCCAGGTAAAAAAACAATTGCTGCTGCCTTCCCTAAACTGCCCCATTCTAAATAATTTCAGGTCCCATTTTTTTTTTTTAGATTTTATTTTATTTATTTGACAGAAAGAAAGACAGCCAGCAAGAGAGGGAACACAAGCAGGGGGAGTGGGAGAGGAAGAAGCAGGCTTCCAGCAGAGGAGCCTGATGCGGGGCTTGATCCCAGGACCCGGTGGACCACGCCCTGAGCCAAAGGCAGATGCTTAATGACTGAGCCACCCAGGCGCCCCTCAGGTCCTAGTTTTTAACCAGACCCTAGCGCTTAATCCTTGACATTATTAGTACTGAAAACATGGTTTATACATATTCCTTCTCATTTAACTCTGGCAAAATGATAATAGAACCAACAAAGCACATTTGCTTTCTATTTACTTAAATTATAATCTTGACAGTGTTTCTCAGTATTGGAAATTGTTTGATTTTGTCCCCATGGGTCTGAGTGTTTTTAAGAAAAATTGCTTTTTAGGTTAGAGACTCTGAAGCACATACTTTTATTTATTTGGGCCATCTCTCTTTCAAAAGAAGTGATTTATGGAAGTGACTCATAAGGAAATAATTTTAAAGGCAATGGATAATTTTGAATGATTAGACCTCATTTGCTTGGGTTTATCTGCTTTGGGATCGGAATCAAGAAGGTGGACCTCCTGAGGCGATGTGCAGGCCTGTTGAGCCTTGTAAGAGTGCTGGAATCTGTCTGAGTAATTAGCAGCTTTGCAGCTTGAGAGGGGAGCTGGGCTTTCTTTGGGTTGTAGCATGGGACATGCAAATGTCACAGAAAGGCAGGGACAATAAGCAATGAAAGAGCTGAGCAGTTGCAGCCAGGAGGGGCTCGGCACCCTCCTTCACGGCCAAAGTTTCTGCCGGAATTTGGTAAGAACAGGGTACTCGTAAGAGAGCAAAACTACTTGCTTCCAGAAATGGACCGTTGAGGTCCTGTGGATACTAATATGTCCAACAGTCAAAAAAAAAAAAAAAAAAGAATATTCGGAGAAATGAATTATTTTACCAGTGCCAAGGTCACTTTGTTCCAGAAACTGGGGCTATTTCATAATAGAATCTGAAATAAAAGCCAAAAATGAAGGAATGGCCATGATTTTTTTAGATGGATTCTAGTCATCTTTATTCAGGCAACCAATATATTTTTTTCATGCCTGTTTCTATCTTTATTAAAGCTGTGGAGTTTAAAGCTGTGGAGTTTAAGGGGACGCCTGGGTGGCTCAGTCGTTGAAGCATCTGCCTTCCGCTCAGGGTGTGATCCCAGGGTCCTGGGATCGAGCCCCACATCAGGCTCCTCCGCTGAGAGCCTGCTTCTTCCTCTCCCACTCCCCCTGTTGTGTTTCCTCTCTCTCTGGCTGTCTCTCTCTCTGTCAAATAAATAAATAAAATCTTAAAAAAAAAAAAAAGCTGTGGCGCTTAAGGGAGCCTTTCGCAGATGGCAAATGATTTTTGTTGTTTTACTATTTATAAAAATGTAATACTCCTGAAAGTTATTAGTATTGAAAGTCTCTATTCGGTTTTTGTTTTTTGGTTTTTTTTTTTTTTTTTTTGGTCTAATGAGTTACTTAAGTAGCTCTGCCATCAAAATATTTCTGTATAATAAGGAATTATTTAGTAATGAATATATACCACATTGGGAGGAGATATATTTTTAAGTAATATTGATTTACTTTAAATTCCCGTACAATTCTCTTCACCAAAGTATAAATGAATTAACCAACCCTCATGAATATTTAATAAATCTGGAAAGCATTTATAGGAGTCAGCAGTATGACTTTCCTGTTTGCCTCATAAGCATCTAGGCAGGTCACTTCCTATCATGCATATTCGCTTATAATAATAATCATAGTAATAACCTATAACTTGAAAGTTAAGGGGATATTTCTAATTTGAATATCATTTTCACTTTACCAGTTTATCCCAGACAGCAAGGTGCTGGATTGATATATTTTGGGGTGGGTATGTATGCTAATAATACAGGATAGGTAATTTAAAAAAAAAACAAAAACTTTTTTCTGCTCCCTTGAACTCCAAAAGCCAGATCTCTTGCCTATTAAACTCTGTTAACCAGTTGATAGGCCAAGTGATCGAAAACTGGGTGTGGTCAATAATATGCAAGTAACTTTTTTTTCCCTAACACAGACAACTCTGAAGAGTTCACAGTAATGCCCCCAAGTTGTTGTGGGGAACTTTTTATTACTTAACTGCGTCAAAAAATCTATGGACAGTTTTTGACCCAAAAGTATACTACCGAAAGTGTTAAAATGAACAAATCTTTAAGCATTTGCAATGTGAAAGTTACAGAAATATTTGTGGTCCAAAAAGCTTAGAAGGTTTTGCCTTAAGATATGTTCCATGATAGCTGCTATTTTCTTTGTTAACAAAATTGGCCAAAATATGGAAAATAAAAGGAGAGTCATCCTCAGGCATCAGCCCAGGTCTCATAAACAGAGTACGTGCGCACGGCTTCTCTTTGCCATCGATTTCCTCCTCCTCATTAAACACTTATTGATTCCTGTCTTCCAGATGATACAGGCTGTCCCAGCAGCCAGTCAGTGTCTCCTGTGAAGACGCCCTCAGATACTGGAAACAGCCCTGTTGGCTTTTGCCCTGGAAGTGATGAAGACTTTTCCAGAAAGAAATGCACAGTTGGAATGGTTGGTGAAGGAAGCATCCAGTCATCTCGATATAAGAAGGAACCAAAGTCAGGCCTTGTAAAGCCAGGTAAACACACTTACTCTTCGTGTTTTTCTCAGAATGATAAGATGAGTGATTTCACATTTGAAATGAAACACCTGTATATCAGGACAGGGGGTACGGTACTGACACTGTATCAGTACCCAGAAACATCTCCCTTTTTTTAAGGAGGTAAGGCAGAGAGTGGAATATTTTCTGTATTGATTGTTAATAATTGAGTAAGTATAGGGACGTGTGTGCATTATAGAGACATAGAAGAAGGAGCAAAGTTGGAGACATGTAAACTGGATGGTCTAACAGACATTTAAACTATGTAATTCTAGCATAAATTTTACTAAGAAATTACTTGGTACCGTCTAAAGTATGCACAGACTATGAAAAGAACGGGTTATCTTGATGGAAATCTATAGGGCTGGGCAAACTGACTAACCTAGTTATTTTATTTGCTTTTAAAGAATTAACTATGAGTACGATGTCATATGTATACATGTCGATGTTCAACAGTTACAAAATATGAGATGAAATGGAGATTTTTATTGCAATGGATAAGATACCATGAACACCAGAAAAGGTCAATTCTCAGAATTTGCAATATATAAATAAATGTTTTATATCCCAGAACTATATGCAGTGTATGAACAAGTATCATTCTAATAAAACTAAAGTTATAACTTTAAAGTAAAAAGCCCTGAGCATTGGCATTGAAAGACAGCCTGTATATTGCATTATTTTCTCCAACACCCACAGGTAATTCTGTACATATTTATGAGCCTGAAAAGACAGATTACTGACTTGCATGAGTCCTCATCCCTTACGTTTGTCTTCTCATTTTTGTTTGGTGGTGGCATTATTGTGCAAGGACTTATTGACAGGTTTTTTCAGTGGAGCCAAGGCTTGGTCCCATGTCCTCTTCCATCTCTGTCTGCTTTTGTTCTTTCTGAATAATTGATTTGCACAGCGTATCTTAATGGATTATTCTTCATCTTGCGTTTGGTCAACCAAAGACAGTATTGTCTAGTCTCAGGGTAAAACTTAAATGGTGTGAAAAAGAAATCTCCTCTTTCCAAGGCTCTTGATAAATGGTAGTCATGATGAATTTGTGAACAGTCCTTTACTTTGAAATAATATGAAAAAGAAAGAGAATGATACACAGGGGAGAAGACAGCATATAAAAGAGAAAAATGGTTATTGTAAAAAGGGTGTTGGATACCTTCAATACTTAAGACAGAGACAGTGAGTTTAAGAATGTCATGTGATTAGAGCCAACAGATAAACCATTACCTTGTGTACCGAAGGATGAGAACTGCCTCCCTCCCTCCTCCAGCTCAGTGGTTCTTTTTAAATTGAGATACAATTCACATACCATAAAATCCACCCTTTTAAAGTATACAATTCACTGGTTTGTAGTATATTCAAAAGGTAATGTAAACATCAGCACTATCCAATTTCAGAACATTTTTATCATCCGCCAAAAGAAACCCCCTGCCCACTGGCCCCTGTCCATTCTCCTTCCCCCCAGCCCCTGGCAACCACTAACCTGCTGTGTCCCTGTGGACCTGCCCATTCTGGACATCCTATAAACATGTAATCACATAGTGTGTGACCTTCCGTGTTTGGCTTCTTTCACTTAGCATAATGTTTTCAGAGTTCATCAATGTAGCATGCATTAGAATTTCATTCATTTTTATGGCTCAATAATATTTCATTGTATGGCCATACCACACATTAAAATGGACTTTTTTTTTTTTTTCGAGCAATTTTAGGTTTACAGGAAAACTGAATGGAGAGTACAGAGAGTTCTCACATACCTCTCCACCACTGCCACTCCTTGTCTTAGTGTGGTTATACACCCCCATTTTGTTTATCCACTCACAGATCATGGACATTTGTGTTGTTTCTGCTTCTTGGACATTTGTGCTGTTTCTGCTTCTTGGCTCTTATGAATAATGATGCTATGAGCAACCATGGAAAAGTTTTTTGTGAATATGCTCTCAGTTCTCTTGGATATGTGCCTAGGAAAGAGATTGCTGAGTCATATGGTAACCACGTTGAACTCTTTGAGGAACTGCCAAACTTTTCCAAAATGACTGCACCATTTTACATTCCCACCAGCAATGTATGAAGGTTCCACTTTCTCCACATCCTTGTTGATGGCTGTTATTGTCTTTTTTATTGTGCTTATTCTCCTGAGTGTGAAGTGGTATTTCGTAGTGCATTTGATTTACATTTCCTCGATGGCTGATGACAATGAGCTTCCTTTTGTGTGCTTATGGGCCATTTGTACTTGTTCTTTGGAAAAATCTTCTCAATTTTCTTTTAACCGGAGAGTACTCATCCGTAGAAGCTGTTTCTCTGACATATGGGATGTAAGTTTCAGAGCAGGAACCTTGTCATCCTCTTTTTCTATTCCTAACGCACAGAGTCCGGTGCATCGTGGGGGCTCGACAGCAAAGGTAGGCTATGGGATTGAAAAGATGAAATGGTGCAGGAAAGAATGTCGGCTTCATGAATTTCAAAGAAAAAGTGATTTCACTGTGCAGGTATTGTCAGATTTGAATGCAACTTAAAATTATTTCATTTTGGTTTCCAATCCCCCCCCACCTCCCGCCTTATTTCAAAAACATTTTACAGTGGTGACAGTGCAAGGAAACAGGGACACAGGAAACAGGTATGGTCCAACAAGAACAAACTAAGATTAAATGGGAGTTAAGACTATCATTGCCCTTCCTTGTTTCAGTAATCATAGTAAGAATAATCATATGTTAACCTAGGACTTAAAACCCTATGTGTGTGTGCAGAATTCACACGGGGCAAGTCCTTAATCCTACAGTAAGTACTCAACTTGCTCTAAGGATCAGCCACTTGTCTTGCTGAGAATGTTTAAGGCCTTAGGTCATTCCTGAAGAAAATGTAGACAAAAACAGAAAAAAAAAAATGGAAGGAGGGAGGGAGGAAAGATGGAAGAAAGAAGGAAGGAAGAATGGAAAAATGGAAGAAAACGAGAACATTTCTTCATGTTGCTTTAATTCATGGATCCTTTGAGAATCATGAAGGCTGTGAACCCATACTCCGGAAAAATACCCATATGCACAAAATATCACTTACCATGTCTGAGGTTTCTTGGACCTCCTTTATTAGAAATCATGAATCCTAACTTAATGACCCTTGCCTAGAGGTGAAGCCCGAAACACCACTTTTGTCAAATACCAACTTTTGTCACCAGAATTCTGATTTCCTTGCTCATAGGCATACGTATCACCGAAGCAGTCTTTACCTTGTGGTGTTTTTATTTATTTGCATTTAACCAAGGTCAAAGGGGCCCCTAAAGCTTCTTTCTTAGGTGCCTCAAATTCCTAATGTCATCAATGAAAAAGTTGCTCAAGCTTTTGGGGGAGGCCCAATTCTGCATAGTAAGCTCTTTGTAGGAAAATCTGCACGGTGACCTACAGTTCTCTGAACTTTCGGCAGAATAAAGCTGTCAGTCTCATGAATATGAAGAGAGGAAATCCTGGAAACAAGGCCTCTGGATGACTCTACAGTTTATAAAATGCAGAGACATCATCTGCTAAATCACAAGAAGATACTGCTCTAGGGTTAAAGTGTTCTCCCTCCTCCCCAGCCCCAAGTGACCGGCTCCCCTCAGCCCAAACCCATCTTCAGCTCTCGAAGTGTGCTCTACTTTTTTAAAATAAATCAACTCATTAGAACCAATACCAGTTTATTAAAATAGCAAGCAATTAGTGCCTCTCGTATGGACGTTCTGGGCCTCTTTTACATTAAATAACCCAAGCCCATTTAATTTTAGGTCCGTTGTTCTAGATTCTGGAAAACTGCTCTTCACCTCAAAAAGGAGTTCTTGAAATGCCCCTTTAGTCATTCAGATAAAGAGCTAAGAATGCTCACCGAGTATCTGATGCAGAAGGAGAAGGGAAATCTGTCACAGGATGCTGGGGAAAGCTTAGAAAGGTGAGCTGAGCGAGCCTGCCCCTTGCCAACTGGGCACCGTGGCACACCCAGCATGACGGCCCTTCCTTCCTCAGGCAGGGCTTGCTCAGGAACTTCTTGGAAGCAGTGAGCCTTCTGTCATGTTGGCTTCCATCACTTAATGCCTATGCAGTTTTAATTAAAAATTGCCACCAAAGAGCAAAAGAAAACATCCCTCCAGTCCAGCTGGATAATGGCTTTGCGTTTTCATGGTTTCCTTTTACCTACAAGTCAATTCAGCAAACACTCAAGATTGAATTTCCAGAGCCTAATACTGCACCCGTCATAAAGTAGGTGTCTGATAAATACTTAAATGAGAAACACAGTGTACACTCTGTGCAGGGAATTACATTTGGCATGGGAAGAGCATCAGGGAGACAGGGCAAAGAAGACCTCAGTGTCATCCCTGCGTTTAGGGAGCTTATAACTGTAGGCAGAGTACCTTGTGATAATCTGGCCTGTGGTCCGATCAGAAGGAAAGGAGCGAAGGCATTCCATCCGGGAGCTCTGAGGAGTCTGCAGACAGGGCAGGGCGAGCAGGGCAACCCTGCTCCCAGGGGCTCCTCTCAAGTCTGATCTGCAGTCTTTCTGACATTCCCACCCAGAACAGCATTGCATTACTGCTCCGGTACATTAAATGACCTTCCTGGGCCTCCTTTAACACATGTTTACTACTTGGTGTAGCTTAGTCCAAGGAAGAAAAAGATCTGGTGTCATTACTTTACAAAAACAAATACTAAATCCTTCTCCACAAGGCTTGATGTAGAGCTGGGGAAACAATTACACGATTTAAAGAAATAATCAGAAGACAAGAAAGGGAGAAAAAAACACCAGCTAATCGAGGAGATAGATAAAGAGCAAATGGTTAGGGTCACTGTAATTTAAAAGAAATCCACGTTTAGAAACTGAACCGTTGAAATCTGCATTTGAAAGATGTCACTGTGTGCCATCAGCATTCAAACTAAGGTAGTATTCCCTGGTCATCTGACTCCACCGAGCTATGGAAATTGGAGACCTGGCCAGGTGAACTGTAATAACCTCACAACAATAACAGAGGCCTGGTTACTTTAAAAAGACTATTTCCCACATTCAGAGGCATATGCTAGAAAACTCAGAAGGCACCAACTAGGTTGGCGATTAATCGACACTGGTTCCCATCGTAGATAGAGGCTCTTTCTTTCTCCCACGGCGGATCGCTACAGATGTTCCTGCGCTTATCACCAGTATGCTTTCGCTTCCAAGTTCGTCCAGTGAGATAAAAGAGAGCTAGACAACTTACCTGGGAGAAGCCGTTCTTAAAATAACGTGAGCTACCGAGAGCGGAGTTACTGCTTCTTCCCCAGCTTACTCAACTCAGCTTGTCCTTGGGGAAAAGAATGTGTGTCGGGGTTGGGAGCCCTTTCTAACCACCAGCTTCTATGTCCAACATACTAGGTTCAAATCTTCATGCTGCCACTTTATAACCATGCGTTCTTCAGGTGCTTGTTATCTTCCTGAAACCTCATAGGCAGCATCTGTAAAATGGGTTGTTTGGAAGATCAAATAGACTAAGGAATGTAAAGTGCCCATTGTTAAACCTGCCACAAAATAATTCTTCAGTAAATGTTCATAGTGGTCATTTGTAGCTCCTAAAATACACGTCACAAATTCCATGCACTTTCTTTACAAGAAAACCCTTTAAAACTCTCATACAGAACCTGTGGCTGTTTGGAACAGCATTCTAGCATGTCCTGGGCTCCCAGATCCCATAAAATGGGAGCAGTGTTTGCTCCAGGAGGACACTCTGAAGACAGGACGAAGTGATAGCTGATGCCTTGACAACGAGGAGATGGGAAAATATGAATGAACAGACAGAAGACCGCTAAAAAGCACAGTGGCCTCTTAAGTGTTTAAGTGCTTTGTAGCGCTTTGTGGAGTAATTAATGTTCTAGAAACAGACTGAGTCATTGTGATGATGGAGTCAGCAGAAAATGATGTGTTTGAGGGCAGAAAAATGTCTCAAGTGTTTTAGAAATATTTTCATAGAGTGGAAAAAATTAAAATTTTAGTGCTAAAAGATTTTGGCTCTATGGAAACTTCCAGTCTTCTTGGCAAGGTGTTATTTTTCTAATAGCTTATAGTTACAAAGGTCTTATAGCAGCAAAGCCCAGGCTCAAATAAAGGCTGTAATCTATTTTAGATACTGAAAACCTTATGAAAATATCTGGAAGGGTATATTAGATGTAACTGTGGGGCTTGGATAACTCTCTGAAATTGGATTTTAAAATTTTTTAGCTAGAGGCCACTGGCTGGCTCATTCGATAGAGCATGCAACTCTTGATCCCAGGGTTGTGAGTTCAAGTCCCACGTTGGCTGTAGAGATTACTTAGAAAAATAAAATCTTTTTTTTTTTTTAATTTTTAGCAAACATTTATGGAACACTGACTGTCCCCAGCAAAAGTCCAAGCATGTTACTCTTTAATCCTAACATCCATGGGAGAAAAGGGTATTGTTGTTCCCTGTGTTACAGATGGAGAAACTGAGGCACAGAGAAGTTAAGTAACTTATTCAAGGTGGCACAGCTTATAAGTAGATTTCAAACAGAGCTACTAACTCTTAACCAGTGCACTGGTTGTAAGATCTGCCTTCAAATGAATAATTTTAATTACAATAAGGGAGTGTGACAATTGAGAAAGATGTGTTGAAAATGACAAATTATTTTTCTTTAATGTCTGTAGAGCCCTAAAAATTCTTACTAATCTTCATAAATTAGCTGATACAGTCCCTCTGTAGGTGGTGCTCCTGTTGCTGATAACAAAATCAATGAACTCAGTGTGACTTCAGTAAAGTCCACAGAATTGGACACAGAAGACTGTTTGGGTGGCGATCAATAAACTCTGAGGATATGAACATCAGAGGAATGTTAAGGTCTTCAGTGCTCTCCACTTAATCATACACTGGTCCTTTCCTACTTGTCAAGAAGTTTATTGTGCTGCCCTGCATATCATGAATACTTTCCTAAGCAGACATCATTAAGCTTTGTCAATTTAAACAAGAGCTTTTACTTTTCTACTGAAATGGGTCTCTGAACCTTTCTTTCACCCTGAGAGAAAGAATGCTCACCCAGGATACAGTAGAGAATGTTTTGTGGTAGACTGTTGTACAATCTACCACTTCTCCCCCACAGAGACCAGACCACTAAAATAAAGCTTAAATGTGTTGGGGGACTGAAGTGTTTATCTTCATGGCCGGGTTACATATTTACTCTGTGCCTTTCTCCCTTCTGTGCTTTTGATGGTGCACCCCATCAACATAATGGTGCCAAATGGTCCATTAATGGTTTTCCCCTAAGAATTAGTGAATTATAATCCTCTTCTTTCCAGAGGTGACTGCCATCCAAATCCTGGGTCTGCTAGGATTTATTTCATGTATGGGTTCTAGCCACTGGTTTGGGGGCCTGCCAGATGCTTCCTAAGTGCTCTAACGTGTTGAGAACGAAGCATTGTTGGTCTCCCATACATGGCAGACATTCCAGCAGACCACACACCCACCGTGAAACATATTTATCGACTGCCAACATAAGAGAAATAAACCTAGAAACTTATTTTATACATAAACTTGGAAACCAAGAGTTATAAATCATGTAGATATATGCTTCAGATTGGACCTTCTTTTTGTACTAATTGAGGTGAGTTTATTGAAGAGCGTGTCTGCATGAGTGGGCATGATTAAGGGGATCCAACAGGGCATGGTGAAATGTTTGGCCCCCGCAGCAGCTTGGAGCCATTCCCACATCCAAAGGGCCGAGGGGAGGGTAGAGTTGCCCAGAGCCCAGAGGAAGAGAACTCTGAGGCCACATGTGAAGCAGCTGTGCACTTTGGTGGTGGAATGAAGCCCCGGACCGGAAAAGAGCCAGAAGGGTAAATACCCTGATCTCGCTGTCGTCTTCGCTGGTATAATTTGTTGTGTGGCGTTTTGGTGCACAGCAGGGTTATTGACAAAAAGTTCTGTGTTGAACCACGTAGTATGTTTGGGTAATTCCCTGCGTCAACATTTTCTACCCCCTAAGCTTGTATCTGGTAGCAGCCAAGGATGCAGGTTGTGGTTAACCTAGGTAACGCTTTAGGAACCTGGCAGCAGTGGGCTTGTACTTGGATGCATGGACTAGAATGTTTATGGCTTTGCAGAAAGGTGATGTCGGAGTCTAAGGAAAGGAAAGGAAGGAAACCCTCACTTTATCACATATAAGAGGTTTGTGCTACGCTTAGGTTTGAATCCTGGCTGTACATTGACTAGCTTTCATTCATTCATTCATTCATTCATTCATTCATTCAACTAACAGTTATTAAGCATTTACTCTGTGCTGACACTGTCGCTCTAGGCATTAAGGATAGAGGGAAGAAATAGACAAGATACCTGTTTTCATGGAGTCTGCCTTTAACACGGGGAGACGGCTGATACACAAGCAGACAAACAAGAGGAGTTCAGATAGTGACAAGCAAAGCAAGGTAATTCTACATAGACAGTCCTAGGGATGAGGCAAGTGAGTGTCTGGGGCGATGGCGTTTGAGCTGAGAACTTAGCCATATTCCTTCATGTTTCGGTAGAGTTGAAGGGCGGGTAGGGCAGTGAGTTAGGAAGGTAAAGAGCCGTAGCAGGTGAGGTCTGTATTGTTCAAGTACTGGAAAGCCACTGGAGGGTTTTTAAGAAGAGACATAATTTAAGATAAATATTTGAGATCCTTCTGGCTACTCCGTGGAGCTTGGATTATCAAGAGGTGAAACAGGAAGCAGGTCCACTGCCCTCAGATGGCTTAGCCTAGGAAAGAATCAGCGGAAACAGAGAAAAGTATTGGGATACAGTGTATATGACCGCATATAATGTCACCCCATTTCCCTAATGAGAATAAAAAAGTGTTATGTCATTTGCTAGCTCGAGTAAATCTTTGGAGATCTAGATGAAATCGTATCTGATGGTTTTTTAAATTTGTTATCTTAGTTAAATGTTCTTATTTATACTACATTATTCATTTAGAAACATTGATTTTTTTTAAGTATTTATTTGAGAGAAAGAGAGAGAGTGTGAGTGGAGGGAGAAGGGGCAGAGGGAAAGGAGAGGATCCCATGCAGACTCCCCAAGTGCAGAGCCCAATTGCGGGGCTCCATCCCACACCTGTATCAGGTCCTGAGCCAAAATCAAGAGTCGGATGCTTAACTGACTGAGCCACCCAGGCGCCTCTAGAAACATTGATTTTTTTATTCAAGGTTAATATAAAATTTTCTGTTCAGTTGTTCTTATCCATAGAGCTGCTTTTCAACTCATCTGACTTTTCTAGAGCACATCATTTTCACTTTCATCCAATTTGTTTGATATGAAGCAATTTTGAATCCATGTCTGGTGCTGTCGTTGGACATTTTTTTAAGCCTACAAGTATTGTGAGGGTATCAGTTAAGTTACTGTAAAAAAAAAAAAAAGACTCTAAAATACAGAGGTTAAAACCAGACAGAAGTTTGTTTCTTGCTAAACAAAACCTAGGTATTTGGGTGACCCAGGCTGGTAGGCAGCTATGTGAGGTTGGCTGTCATCCACCAGGCAGCAGGAAGGGGGGAAGGGACCAAGGGCCACTCAGCCATTTTAAGGTGGACACGGAAGTCATTTGCAATTATATCCCAGGACATTTAGTCAAATAGGCACCTGTTATGGAGGAAGAAGGGGAGGATGAAGGTAGACATTGGAGGTTAACCTACAGGTTGTCACAACATCTGCTGGACAGCAAGGGGGCAGCTGATTTTCTGTTTTCCTGTAGATCTGTAAGCATATCCTTCACTATCCAAAGCTACTTGGTTCTTGAGTTCAGTTAGCAAGGGATATGGGTTTTTGTGATCTGTCCGATTTAACCATTGACTACATTGCTATTTAAAGTGTTCTTTTAAAGGCTGGAAGAGTCTGAGGAATTACAAAATCTGTTTTTTTTTTAATTTCTTGGCCTCCTTCATTTTAAACAATCGCATCAGTTGACCTCCAAAGGCAGCCCAAACTAGCACAGATTGAGATTGATTCAGACTGATGTGCCTTTTCAAATGGCACTTTTTATTCAAAGAAGGTAATTATGAGCAAGAGCTCTGTAATAAGAGGCTTTGGAAAGACTCTAATATATGGGGTTTCTTCTTTTCTGAGAGGTGATTGTGGGAGGAGGGTTACATCACCTTATATTTAGACACTGAATAGGGTGGACCAGGCCACCTGCAGAGCTGTGGGGGAAGGGAAGTTAGTGGGCAGAAGAATTTTTTTTGGAACATAAAAAAATGTCTTTTCTTTTTCTTTGTAATATGAAGGAATAGTTAATACTCAGCTTTTGCAGGTTCCTGTGAGAATCATAAAATGTGGGGTATATAACAACATATGCACACTGCACATACTCAGAGGTCACCATGCACATCATGTATCTTTGCAAAAATCATTGTTAGTACTATGTAGTGATGGTGTTTGCCTGGTATACAGTAGGTGTTCAATAAATGATCACTGGCATCATTGCTATTAAATAAGAAGTGGGAAAAGTTAACAGCACAGTATTAAGGCATTTGAATGTCCACTCACCATCTCCTCTGCATTGGTCTGGTTTTATCACAGATGCCTCTTTTGTAAGAATTATTCTGATATAATAGAGGGGTTTGGTGGGAGCTTACTAAATGTGTTTACTCTAAGCAAACCCATCTGGAAGGACTATGCTGAGGGTTGTCCCAGAGAGTCTTCGGTTCCCTTTTCTCCCTTCAGAACAACAACAGATCTCTCCTGTCTCTCTCTCTCTCTCTCTCTCTCTCTCTCTCTCTCTCTCTCTCGGGAAGCACTGTGAAGTGCCTTGCATATTTAAATAGCTGGAATTCAAGGAGTACACCAAGCATTTTTTTCAAAGCTTCGCATGCTTGCCATTAAATTTAGGAATGTGTGGGGTTTTGATGTAATTTCTTCCTTACCCATTGGGACGTAATCATTGAGGCAAGACTAAGTGTTTTGCTCCAACATTGTGAGAGGATTAGCCCTGACTGTTGTGCAGGCATTTCCTTCTATTTGTCAATTTGGTATTTCTTTAAATGCTTTGTGTCCATTCATGAGGGCGATGGTTTCATTTGAAATGCTGCAGTCACCAGGGAGAAGCTCCTCTGCTCTTCCCTGATAGGCCAGCCATCCCTCTGCCTCCTGTTGCTATGGTGCCCAGCAGAGTAACTTCCTTGCCCTGCACATGGAGGAGGCTCTGTCTCCATGGATACCCCACTCTGAGACTGTACTCCACGGAGAGATGAACTGCTCACACTGTATTTCTGCACAAGACATACCCCAGCCTGTGGCGGGAGGCTGTTTGCAGAGGCAGTGTTTGCCATGAAAGTCTACGGAGCGTACCTTCTAAGTAAGTAGTATGAGTCACAGTAAGTAAATAATTATATCGAATCACAGAGGATATACTCTTTGTGTTTGGGTGTGTGTGTGTAAAGTTAGTTGTGGCAGGCTAGAAATGTAGACTGAAAGCAAATTTTCAGCTCTGCCTCTCAGATATTCTGAATGCAGAGTCTGTAACTAAACTTTTAAACACGCACACATCTATTGTCTTAAGTACCCCTTGTCATCTGTGAGTCTGTTTGTGCAATTTGAAGCCAAAACGAGAAAAATTGACGGTGGACTTTTACATTTTAGAATGCTCATCTAACTCTGAGCATTGCATGCTGCATTTGTAAATGCAAAGCCTGGCCTTACTCAGTCGTGTGCTATGGGAATAGACGAGCACAACCACAATTAATGCTAATTGGCACCGCGCATAGTTGCAGTGGGCCTCTGTGTAGGCCGAGACGCGATGTACTTATTACCAAGAGAGAGCTTGCTCCTGTGCTCATGTCTGCCAGTTCATGGAAATTATTCAGAGCACATCTCTGACCAGTTTTAATTTACTTTTCTCACGTGGCATCCAGTAGAAATTCTGAAACTCTCCATGTTCATGGAATTGGGATATGGAAGAGTGTCCTTTTTTTTTTTGTTAACTGATTTGATCTAACACTTCCTCTTTACTCTACATTCCAAGAACATACGGGTTGGGTTTGCAATGTTGTAAAACACATGAGTCATCTTAAAGCGATTTTCATCTGGTGGGCAAATGATTAATGCCTGCGGTGTTAAAATTAATTAGTAGAAACAAAGGAAGACTATACATATGGTAAGCCTAACTGTAGTTCAATAGCTTTGAAATTGTGTAAAATGAAGATTTTTGGGCTATCCACGGTAGTTAGCAGCATCTAGCAGCTGTAAAAAAACACAGCACGTGTTATATGGTACAAGAGAAATTCAGTTTCAGTCACATAAAAGAGGGAGCACAGAATATTATGCTAGATTGTAAGTTTCTCTTATTTTCTGTACTTATGACCGACCATTCAGCAAAGGACAACTGTTAGTCATGCCTCAATTTTAACTGCCCAAAATGGTGAAAAGGTACCACCCTTCGAGAATGTGAAATGGACTGTGTGTGACTAGTCTGCATCTGACTTTGTCATTGAGGTCAGTCTTTAGGTCATTGCCTTAATATTTTATAAATATAATTTCCACCCTTCAGAGGAGCAACAGACAAATAAGGGGGCATGATGAACTCTTGCGATCGTGGTTTTGGAGACATGGAAACAATGTTGATGATACTTATCCCAATGTTTTTCAGCCAATTGGTAGCGTAAGGCCCCATTTCCCCATCTCGATGTGTCTGTGATAAATTCTCCTGCCCATCTCTGCAAACCAGCATAATGTAGGATTTTTTCAACCTCAAAATGTGTGAATCTCCTCTCTAATACTGTTTCCTCATCTGTAGAGTGGACTAATAATAGTACATATGCCATAAAGCTGCTTTGAAAATTGATGTCATCAGTGGCACACGGCATACAATCAACAGTAGCTGTTGCATTACAGTTACCGCGAGCAGCATCGTCCCCGTTTTTGCGATGCTCTGTGGTCAAGGAAGGCTGTAGTTCAGAGCTTGCATAATTCTTTGGTTTGGTTCCAGGCAGCCTATCCGATTTTCTATCAAATACTTACTACTAAGAACCTAACTATGTGCTTGGTATTCTGATGGGAATTACGGCGTTCAGTGTACGTAATGATGTGCCTAACAAAATGTGAGATGTATACACTAGTTTTCTCTTTTCCAATGCGTGCCTTTCTCTTTTTGTTAAATGGCCACACATACGTATAATCAAATGTTTGCTTATTCATTTTGCTGCCGCTAATGGGTATATAGCATTCCACAGTGGAGATGGAAGATAAAAGGGACTAGGCCGTAGCATGAGTTGTTAATATTTATAATAAATTAAAAATGTGACAGTTAAAATCTAGGTTCAAAGTTTAAACTCACTTCCCTTCCTGAAAGGATTTCCGTTCAGAGTGCAGTAAATGACATATTCTGAAAAGAGACCGGTTTCATTAAGTTGAAAGTTTGGGGAGTGATGGGAGAGGAAGAGACAGGAAATGATTGATTAATCTGTACAAAAATAGGCCCCATGCTGGGATTTTTCCTTTTGCACTAATCCTGTGTGACATCTGAGCCAAAAATAAATAAATAAAGCCAATGCCCTACGCACAGAGGCTGCTGGTGCTGGTTTTAAAAACGCCTGAGGAGTTGACCCAGATTGCATTTTGCAACTTTATTTTTATTTTTATGTCATTTTCATTTTCCATTTCTTCTCTGCCATATCCTCCCTTTCCATCTGTTTGCCCTGGAAAGAACGTGGCATGTGGAACAAGGACTATACCAACTCACTTGAATGGAAAAAAGGGGAAGACATTTTTACGATGTGATTTAAAATGAGCTCTCTGGAGTTGGGGAACTTGGGAATCAACATATGTCCAAATAGATAGCTAACTCTATCATGCTAAACATGATTTCATGTGCAGTACCACTCAGATCATGCAGCCCGAGTACGCCTTCGGTTGTAATGCTTCAAGGCAAACAGTAAATCCGTAGCAACATCCCCACCAACATGGTGACCTTTTATCTGGACTCTGCTGGTCTGTGACCAAAATAATGCCCCACTTTCTTTTCCATTGTTATCGGTCATCCAGTCACATGCTCTCATGATGCAGTTGGTTGAGCGTTCGGAGGCACTTGGTGCTGCAGGCGTGAGTCGTGGGCCCCGTCCTTTCCGTGGCATCTGAGGAGCATTTTGAGCTGTCAGCTCTCTTTGCCGAGTCCTTTTTCAGCAGAGGGAGTTTGTGGCAGTTTCAGAGGGAGGGATGCTTCCTTGTCTTGCGGGGTAGCGACACTATTCAGGGAAACTGGATCTTCCTGAGTGTTTGGCTGCTTGTCCTCACCCCTGCGGCTGAGATAGGCAGGCTCTGCACGCCTCTGCCCGGCAGATCTGATTTCTGCGAGACTGTGGGCGGCCCTGACTGTTCCTGAGAGGTGGAGGCCGAACCTGATCCTGCCTGACATCCAATGCTTCCCCTGCAGTTCATGGAAGAAGGGAAGGATCCCGGCCACAGGCTGAGAAGCTCTGGGGCACACGGAGCAAGGGGTTAGGATCTGTAAGTGGTGCCCTTGTGTCGAACCCTGCCAAGCCTCGCGTACCAGGGACAGTAAAGCAGTTTTGTCTGTATGAAGCCGGAGCACCCTTGAATTTTGGACGGGGGTCTCCAACTTCACATCTCCACGCTTCCCTTTTCTCTTCACTGTCAGCCACCACTTAACAGAACCGAACCAGTAATGCTACTCATTGTTTTATCAACAAGGAGTTATTGATAAGCCAGGAAGTGAGTCAGGTACTGGGATGTGACAGTAAACATGGGGCCCTGTAACAAGTGTAACATGTTTCTGGGGGAAGTGCAGAGTCCCATGAGTGCGTAGCGGAGGACCATGGAACCCAGACTTTGGGAGTCTGGAAAGCATCCCAGGGGAAGTAATGCCGTAGTGACGCTTACAAAGGGTTAAACCAAGCTCTTATTTTTATTTTTTTTTTAAAGATTTTATTTATTTATTTGACAGAGAGAGCAAGAGAGCACAAGCAGGTGGAACAGTAGAGGGAGAGGGAGAAGTAGGCTTGCTGCCGAGCAGGGAGCTAGATTTGGGACTTGATCCCAAGACCCTGGGATCATGACCCGAACAGAAGGCAGACGCTCAACCATCTGAGCCACCCAGGCTCTTAAATGCAAAGACACTTTGGTATCTGAACTTCAGATGCCATTGCTCTTAATTTAAATACTATATACTCCCTGAGAGTTTTTTTTAAATTCTATTGTTATGGTTACCGTGTTATATTTAATAATTATTTCTTAGATGGCTCTCTCTTCTGCTGGGGTGAGAGCCTTTCTAGGACGTGGACAATGTTTTCTTCCTTTCTTTATCCTTTTATTATCTTTTATTTTAAATTCATTTTAGCTGTTTCCCCATTTCTTTTTAATATTATGTAACAAATGTGATGCATAACCAGAATATATATATATAATGCACATGTAAGCCGTTCACTATAATAATAATAAGGCAAATATTTGTGACCCACCTTCCACTTTTAGAATTACCACCCCCAAGGCTGCCTGTGTGATCTCCCAGATCCCATTCTCTGCGTCCCCCAGAGGTGACCACTATGTTGAAATATGTGTTTTATCATTTCCTTGCACTTTAAAAACAATCTTATTTACCATCTTAAGTATGTGTCCCTAAAGATATGTTGGAGACACAAGGGTAAAATTTAAAAGTCCTGGAGCCATGTTTTCTTTGCTGTTATGTCCTCTATAATTAGCACAGTGCCTAGAACTTAGTAGGTCCTCTCTAGATGTTTGTGAATGAGTGGCTATGCCCCAGAGCCCAGAGGATATTCGTGTAGTGCTGATGTCAGGGAGACACTGGAATTCAACTTTTGTGCTTATTTCTTTTGAGCCTTGTTAGTCATGCCTCTTTGGGGTGCTTATAGATACAGTCTACAGAAATTAATTACATACTATTTTAATTGTTTGGGGATGTTTTCAAACTACCATTTCCTACTTATCATACTCTCCGCTTTCCCGCCAAGCAGTCGTTCTCCAGTGGTCCCGAAGAGAGTGGCCTCAGTATTTTTGTAATGGTCTGCTTGGCTTTTCCATTCCATTTTGGTTTTACAAAGAACATTGTGGGGTGAGGAGGAAAGGGACGGAGAGAAGAGAGAACGCCGAGTACACTGGACTTTAAAAGTTAACTTGTGGAGGGCTGGGGGTGCGGCAGAATAGCAGGGCAAGCAAAGTGTTGGCCTAGGAATGTGTGCTCCGTGCCAGATGTCACATTGAGTTGAGATCCTGGGGAAGGTTCCATTAAACAAGTCCATGGAAATTCAGAGCATAATTTGTGTGCAGAGCATAATCTAATTGTGAGTGCACTTCATTTTTTTTAAGAGCTTAAAAAACCACACAAGAATCAGTACAGAACTTTCTCAGGGTGACATTCGAAAGCATTTTGTTCAGAAGCTTGAGAGTTCAGATCGTTTTTAAATGATAAACAATGGTGTAAGGTGCAATGCTGGAGCTTGCGGCTGCAAGCTGAGCTGGTTTGCAGAATGCCTTGTCTCTCTCCCCAACCTGCACCCAGCTCTGAAAGGTCACAGTGGGAGCACTGCCTCCAGGGTGAAGTCTCCTCCCTAGGCGGGGGTGGGGTCTCTGCTCAGCGGGGAGCCTTGGACAGCCCTCTCTGGGCGGAGTCCGGGAGCTCCCCACCTACCCTGCACCTGCTGCCCTCCAAGTCAGTCCCCTGATCCAGAATTCTCTCTGTTGTGCTGCCAGGCTTTCTCCTGGAAACATTTCCATGTGACTTTATTATCCCCTCTCCTCGATTCTCACTGTAGTTCCTTGAACACATGTCTGAATTAAAACAAACCCCTCCAGGCCCTCCATTTTTCCATTTGCTTTTGTTTCAACACTGTGCAGATGCCAGAAATGGCCAGAATTTACCTAGCTTATTTGTTCTATTTTATTGATATTCGTGCTTGCAAATAAGAGATATTTGCCTTAAAGATTGATTGCACAGTGCTAGATTAAAATCTAGCTTGATCTTGGAGCATCTCAATCCATTCTGATTAGATTATTTTTCACATAGTCCTCAGGCAATATGAGAGACATTTTTTCCTTTCATTTGACTGAGATAATTCCTGTTTGGTTTGTTTTTCCACTCTGTGCAGAAAACATACATATCCTCATTCAGTTGTTCTTTCGCTTAAGTGGCACTGCAGTCAAGCACGGAACACAACGTGAAGGTATTTGTTAGTATTTCACTTACTTTCTGCTTTTCCTGTTTTAAATTCTCTTATATTCACCTGGAGTTTTAAATGATTTTGACCCAATGCAGCTAAGTTTCCGGACCTAAGAACTAGGTTTGGAACTAGACAGGGTCCCTGCTGTCTAGGCTCTCTCCCTGTGACCGTATGACCCACCTCTTAACTGTAGTAGTCACCTGCCCTGCCTTCCAGCCTCCAGTCTGCCCTCCAGACACCGCTGCCACAATAGCCCCATAAAACGTCACTTTGTTCCTGTCACCACCCCGTTGCAAACTCCTCATGGCTCCCTCTTGCCTCCAGAGTAAGTGCCCTTAGCATGGCGTTCACATTCTTCCGCTCTCCAGGTACAGTTCACCTTTGTGGCTGCTTTATCTCATCCGATCACTGTACTCCAGCCAAACAAGGGATTCAGTATATTCTGAATGTTCCTTGTGTTTTCCTTCCTCCGTGTTTCAGTTCACACTGTCCCTTTCACCTGACGTCTGCTCCTTCTGCACCCCTGACCCTTCTTCATATCCCGCGCAGCGTTCAGGGAATCTTAAGTGGCATCTCGTCCATGACATATCCTCTCCCTGCTTCCCCTCGCAGCCGGGCTGGGAGTGTTTCTTCTTCCTCAGTGTTCCCTCAGAACCCCTCTGTCTGTTTTGCACTCATCGTGTCCCCTCATATCCTAGTTGCCCGTGTAGCTCGTCTCCTCCTGAAAGGATCTTTGAGCAGTGGACTTCTCCTTCTCCAGGCCCTCCTCCCCAGCCCCACCCCCAGGGCCTTAGCACGGGCAAGGTGTATTGCATATTCAAAACGGACTAAATTGAATGTTATCGTCTTGGTTTCCAGTTCTTAGATCTTTGGGAATTCTGATCACGAGGTACCAAGCAGAGCGGGTGAAAAAGAAAACACTCTGGAGTCAGACAAGCCAGCTCTGGTGTTCACTGGCTCGTGGCTTGGGACAAATCTCATCACACTCAGGACACAAGTGTGGACTTGTGGACACCCTGTGTGTTTTTGAGAGGAGGAATTAAACGAAATAGCAGGCGTAGAGTTTTTAACACATTCTGCTTTGGGCATGTATCAGCTTGTAACATTAGTATCCGAATCTGTCCTTTGTTGTATTAGTTATCTCCTCAAGGCCTGTGGAATCCGCAGTCTGTCGTCAGCGCCATACCTTTCATGTTTTCATTTATATCATTAATAAAGTATGTTAAATAGGTTAAGGACAGGGACGGAGTCAGGTGACACATTACTGGAGATTTCCCTCGAGCTTGACAGGCGATCCATTAGGCAACATCCTCTGGGTACTGGACTGTGCCATCATCCAGTGCGCATGTCAGCCTTGTTTGTAAGACAATCCTAAGTGTTTGACGACATGCCTACCGAATTCCACGTCTGTGATTTATGTGGCAGTCTGCAATCCAAGCTCTGTCAGAAAAGGAAGGGAGAACTGTTTTTTCATACCTGGTTCTTCGTGAACTCTTGCTGGCTCCTCCTTGCCTCTACAATTTACTGCAGATCTACACCCAACTTGGAAGTTTGTGATTTTCAGAATTTATCTTTTTCTCTGCTTTGAATCACGTGTGTACTTTTTGTCCATCTCCAGCCTGCTACTTCTCTTCCTTTGAGCTCTCTCAAAAACTAGTAGGGTTATTTCCGCAGTCAAATCTATAAGTTCATTCAGTACCTTTTTTCTCCTCATTCAGTAAATACTCTTCTGAGCCTACTCTGTGTCAGGCACTGTGCTTTGCCTTGGGGAGACAGGGATGAATAAGACAGAGGGCTTCCCAGGCTGCATGATTTTTGCATACCAAGTTTTGGGCCGAAACCTTGAGTTTTAAGAGCTTTGGGCATGTAGGATGGAGATAGGAGTGGAGGGAATATTTTTCCTACCTATAAATAATGCTAGTCCCTCAATCCAGCTAAAAGGAGGGAAAGAGGAAGGTAACTCAGAGAGCCTTTCCAGGAGCCGTTGCTGAATGATGAGTGGAGGACCTTTAACAGTGTGAATTCTGTCAAGGCCACAGCACCTACTGTGTGCTAAAGGCTGCATTAGCCACTGGGATGCAGGGATGAACAAGCAGTCAAGGAGCTGACGACGTGCTGGGAAATGGCAAGCAGGCGTTGCATGGCAATGTGATGAATGCTGCTTAAATTCGGGGGCGGGCGAGAGCATAAAGGAGGGGCTCCGAATTCCCTTCCTGTAGGAATTAAAGGTCGAGGCTGGAGACCTGGAAAACAGGTAGTAGCTAGCCAGGCCCAGAGGACAGGAGAATAATCCAGGCGGAGGGAGTCTGCACTGTGCCATGCTGCCTTCAGGAAACGGTGGTGGTTGCACCGGGCGGGCGGGGATGCAGCGGCCGCTGAAGAGATTCTGAAGGGCTTGTAAATCGTGCCAGGGAGTTTGGACTTGATCTTAAGGACGTGGGTGCCATTAGAGGGTTTCAACAGGGGGGTCACCTCATGAGATTTATGCTCTGGAGCAGTGTGGAAGATGGAGTGCTCAGGGCCACACCAGCAGCTGGGACACAGTGTGTGGCTGTTCCAGTTAATTCCAGGGTAGAAATGCTGATGGCCTGGTCTGGAACATTCCGGATGGGAAGATGCAGACAGCAGGTGGAGTTACTAAACACTAAACAGCTCTGAGCAGGTGGCTTGCAGTTTATAGTTAAATATTAAAAATGAGCCATTTATGATAGTGTTTCTCATACCTTAGTGTGTGTAAATGATCACCTGGGGACAGTTGATAAAAATGTGGATTATGGGAATGATGTGAAGAAATTTCAGTCCGCAAGTCTGGAGTATGAGTCGTTGTGTATTTCCAGCAAACAGCCCAGGTGCCGCCGATGCAGGTGTCCTCAGACCACGCCATGAAAAGCCCCTTTCTATTAGCTGTTTTCAAATGGCAATACTTCTTTTAAGTGCATTCACCGTATGTTCACTTTTCATTTAAGAATGAAAATTCGATCCTGTTATCTCTGTTGAAAATACGTGAATGGCTCAGCCCCAAGGGTTAATGTGTTAAAAGAAAAAATAAAAAGAGCAGTCTCCTTGCTCATGTGGTCTGTGTTCACTAATTGTTTGCTCTCTGTGAGGGACGCAGAGCAGAGCAGAATGGTGATAATCTTGTTAAAACCTCAGCTGCAGATTGCCTGTAAATGAATTTTCAAAGGTTTCAGCATGCCCTTTGCAAGAGCAAGCAAGCAAGCATTTATGGAGAAAATCGTATTTCCCTGCTCTTGAAGTTCCTTGCAGGTGTGCATTCTTAGTGTTTAAGGCCTATTTTGATGCATTTATTATTGTGATATTTCTCAAGCCAATATGCCTGGTTGCAGATCCCAGCTGCACCATTTATGAGCTGTGTGGCCACAAGCAAGTTACCTGTGCTTTCCTTCTCTCATCTGTAAAATGAGAATAAAACTGTACCTGTCTCATGGGCTTGAGGTGAGGATTAACATGTAAACCACTTTGCATAGCATGTGAACTTGGTAAGCCATTTCTGACCATTACTGACAGAAGCCCAGTAGTCTGTAAAAACCTTATGTCACCTGTATTAGAGGTTAGTCATGTAATAAACACCTTGCCTTCTTATTTAAGTCACAGTCCTTTAAAAAAACACACACCACATTTATAGCGCTCATATACAAGAATTCTTGGAGAAGCATAAGTGTTTAGCAATACATACCAAACACATGGATAAGAGCAGTCGTAACAACGATGAGTATTTCTTGCGCACTTACAGTCATCCTCAGTTGGTCCTTTAATTCTCGCAGTGATCCCATCAGCTAGGCATGCTTGATGCCTTCTTGGAGTGAGGAACCCAGGTGCAGAGAGATTAAGAGATCGCCTGTGGTTGTATTGTCATTAGAGAAAAATATCAGATATTTGAACTCAGAAGCTCGCAATGCTAGACCCTGCTCTTACCTCCCGCTCTTAGATATTGTCACTTATGTGAAGCGTGGTTAGCAACACTCGGATTTATGCCAAGCAAATTAAGAAATCGACTCATCTTGAACATGAAATGTGTGAAAATGATTCCCAGAATGTATACTGTGGTGTACTGCTCTGTTTTAAGTCAAGTCGAGCCCGATGCTCGGTTTCTCTGAGGTGGCCATGCAGGGACTGTGCTGTATACTCCACGAGGGGTCTCGGTCGGGGTGTCTTAGAGCAGGGCCTCTCAAACCTGAGTGTACAGATACCTCAAGGGCTTGTGAAAAACCCAGATTACTGGGCTCCGCCCCTGCCTCGAAGAGGCTAACTCAGTAGGTCTGGGATGTGGTCTGCGAATCTGCCTTCCTAACAAGGTCCCAGGGAATGCCGATGCTGGTGATTTGGGACCACACTTTGCGAACCCATCTTGGAGGACTGAGAAGATGATTTGTGAATTTGGGAGCAGAGGGTGGTTTAAAATCTACCCTATAATTGCCTGACCTGCTTCACAGACCTAGTTACTCACTTCACAGAGACACTTGGAAGTGACAAATCGTCAGCTCTAACTTGGAGATACTTAGATGAAAATCCAAAGATAGAAATGTTTACTTTAGCTTTTAACATTTCTGAAGTAGGGCAGTTGCTTTCTGATTTAGAAACTTTTTTATACAGTCTCTTTCCCTTCTCCAGAACAGTGGGGCCTTTAAAAAACCCAGCTATTTCCCTTACCTATGACTCAAACCCAGCATTGGGCTTTAGAACCAGGTACTTTACCAAGTTCTGGGCTGCGTTAAGGAAGCCACTTGTGTCCTCTTCTCCCCACCCTGGAGCAAGGATTTTCTCCCTCAGTGAGGTTGTATTCATAATCCAGTAACTCTGGGCCAGCTTCTCATGTTCATGGGCTGGTCTCATTGCTGAGGCTAAGGGGCAAAGTCATGTAGTAACGTAAGCAAAACCCAAAATAACATCATGTAATTCCTGATCTTTTAGGGCTACTCAGGGTCAGAATGACCCAAGAATGAAGGATCATGTTGGATCCTAAATTGGGATAAGATAAAGCAGAGATTCTAGGTTTACTTTTAGCTTTTGATTCTCCATGACAATGAGAGGGAAGGGTATGGAAAGACAAATGGTCCATAGAGCATTTCTTTTCGTCTATGGAAGATATTACATAAAAGTGGATTTACTCCTTTAGTTTTTTTCCTTAGGGAGACCTGTGCCTCTGGAAATACAAATAGTTGTTTGTTGGAATGGAAACTCTGGCTAGATGAGTAACTGGAATAAACCCAATTCATTTTCTCATCATCAGGAGAATGGTCTAAGTCGTACAATGGAATATTATATAGCAGTCAAATGAACGCACTGCAGGTATATGGAGATTCTTAGCAATATGATTTTGAATGTAAGTCATCGCAAAAGATTGTAGATATCATGGTGACTTGTTTATTAAAAAGTGAAAGACAAAACAGAAACCAAAATAGAATCTACTTTTTAGGAATACTTATAGATGTGATCATTCTTTATAAAAACGAAAACAAAGAAATGGTAAATGGGATAGAACGAGGAGGTAGATATGAGTTAATGTTGACATTTTAGTTTGTGTGATGGGTGGTGGTTTCTTCATTTACTATAATATTAAATGTAATGAAATAAAAACATAAGTACAAAAAATAATAAATAAATGTGAATACTGGTTTATACAAACCAGTCAGTAAAGAACTAAAATAAAGGTACTCTTGCAAGGACTAATGATAAGAGTGTGTCAAGAACCAAGGAATTTGACTAATCCAATTCTGTGCACCTGCAACTCATAGATTTTTTGCAGAGAAAATAATGAAGTCACTGTCTGGTCCCATGCTTGGTTCCCACACAGCACTGTGACCTGACGTCTTTGCCGGTTTCTCCCATCTCTCATTTCCATTGGTCTGGTTGGTTCTTTATACACAAAGATCACTGAGGAAGGGTATCAGGAGGCCACTGAAGATCGCCAGCAGAGTCACTTCAGACAAAACCATGGCTGTGGTATCACTGGGGTAGGAGAAACGTGGGGTTCCTCTTCTCTGATCTCCACCTCTCTGAGGAAAGAAACATGTTGACATGGTTTCTCAAAGAAGCAAAGGTAGGAATTCTAGAAAATAGACTGTGTCCAGTATGAGAAACTTGTTGCCAGACACAAACTTTGGGGCCCGTGGCTTAGAAGGATGTTCAGCTAGGGGCGCCTGGGTGGCACAGTCCGGCAAGCATCCCGCTCTCGGTTTCGGCTCAGGTCATGATCTGAGGGTCCTGAGAGCAAGTCCCGAGTCAGGCTCCACACTCAGCGGGGAATCTGCTTGAGACTCTCTCTCCCTCTTCCTCTTTCCCTCCCCACCACGCTCACATTCTTTCTCTCAAAGAAATCTTAAAAAAAAACCAAAAACGAAAAAAACAAAAAAATACAAGGAAGCTCGACTAATTGGCCCCTGAACTGCCTTCATCACCCCATTCCAGGCTGTTGCTTCTCCCTCCAGGGCTACTCCCTTCACACTGGATGACTGTCTCCACCGCTCCTCGTGCTATGGGCTTGAACACTCATGGGTAATTTTGAAAGCTAGCTAGCTCCATGAGCTGCTTCCATGGAATCTTAATCCTTCCAGCAGGAAATAGTATTTCCCTTTGTTGACCTCTTTTAGAACCCAAGTTGTGTCCCTCCTAGGGCATTTGTCCCCTTCTCACAGCAGGATCAGTGTCTCAACTGGACATGTGCTAGGTGTGCAAAGAGCTGCAGGGCATTCAAATAGGAACGGACGAAATCTTGCCCTTGTGGAGATTGTCTCCCACCGTGCATGTGACCCACAGCCTCTACGAGAAGGTTCGGTAGTTAGCTCTCTGTGATGTAGTGTGCTTCAGGCTTTCATGTGAAACTGGAGAGTTCAGTGAACACAGCCCAGAGCTGAGGATTTACTCTTTGATTTATAATCTCAAGGGAGGAGGAAGAACCCTTACCACCCTCTTTCAGAGCCATCTTCTGTCTATGTTCATGCTGGTTTTGTTACTCACACCCCAGATGACAGCCTCCCCTCACTCCTCGTTCTGGCTCCAAGTCCTTTTCCCTGATTTTGGCTGCACATGTGTTGGAACCCAGATGTGGTTTAGAGAGGGTGATCATAAGAAGAAAAATAAAAATAAAGGCAGTATTCTAAAGTGTTTACTGAGTGCTAGGCACTACTTTTTCATATATTAACTTATATAATCTTTTCAACAACTCTATGAGATAGATACTATTATCTTTTCCCTTTTATAGAAGAAAGCGAGGCACAGAGAGGTTATGTGCCTTTGCCAAGGTCACAGAGCTGGTAATTGAGGCTACGAAACCATATCACCTCATGAAAAGCAAAGAGAACTTCACAGAGATTGAAAATTCAAGAGAGAAATGGAGAGGGGATACATCATTCATGAACCAAGGGGAAAGGACATCAAGATATTAGAAGTGGAGCATGGCTGAGTGCTGACAAGGGCCAGTGATGTAACTTCCTGGTTCCAGTGCAGGAAAGGGGGAGGTCAGTGCTACTGCAAAAGTCAAGGGAGAGGGTTGAGTGCGAGAGGCTGCTTCAGTGTAGATGTGGATTGTGGCACCCCCCCCTTCAGCACCACAGTCCGGGATGGGAGGGGCCTGTGGGTGGAGAATACAGACCCTGTGGTGTGCCCTGGAGGCTGACACACAGGGTGGGGAGGACGAGGGGAGTCACCCAAGGCTGTTCGGTCTTAGAGTCAATTAGGAAAATGGTGCTTCCGACAGAAGTGAGGTTAAAAAAACAAAACAAGGGGCACCTGGGTGGCTCAGTTGGTAAGCGTCTGACTCTTGATTTCGTCTCAGGTCATGATCTCAGGGTCCTGGGATCAAGCACAGAGTCTGCTTGAGAGTCTCTCCCTCTGCCCTTCACACCATTCAAGCTCTCTCTCTCTGTCTTTCTCAAATAAATGAATAAAATCTTAAAAAAAAAAAACCCAACGAAATGAAAACCCGTGTTGTTTTAGCGTGCTGTTGCAGGTCTCTGCAGCAAGTAGTTGATAAAGGTCATCTCTTCCTAGCACGGGGGTGTTTTTGTTGCATTCATGGTCTGGAACTGCCACTTCACTGGGAGTGGAAGATGAGGTGACTTCAAAAAAGACTCATCCTTTCTCTTATACTCTGGTCTTAAAGTCACAGACCTCAGTCCTAGCCCTGCTCTGACTTTTCAGTGTTGGTGGCTTGTCAGTTCCCGTTTCTCTCTCCCACTCCTTCATCACCTTCATCCTCCCCTGTTAACTCCCCTCACAATGACACCCCTGCTCTGATCCCACTCCGCCACCTCGAGGACTGCTTTTCCCTGATTTAAGTTTTCCTGCCAGACACAGAGGGCAGGCACTTCATTTTGGTAAACACTGGATAAACACTTCTCCTTAAATAGAAGCGGCAGGCTCTCCTGCTAGCTTTTTTAAAGGGGCAGAAAGTCAGTTCAGTTCAGTGAACTTGACAAGAAATTAAAGATAAGGAACATGTAAGAGTCTGGAAAATTCTTCAGGGAGGATTTGCATTTGTTATTACCAGGCTCCCAAAATAATCAATTAGGATGAAGTTCACGGCCACAATGGATGTAACCCTCCCCAGACCTGTTGAGTGGAAGGCAATGGGAGACGGTTGCCCCTGAGCCCACCTGCCAGAGGGTTGGTGCCCGATGCTGATTCAACATGGGGGGGATGGTGCATGCCTGTGTGGTTTGTTTGGTGCCATTTAGCATGTCAGCCATGGATACGTCGACCACACTGAGGCAGCAAGTTAGGGCTGATGAGATAACCCAGACGGGGAGTATGCTAGATTGTGAGGTGATTCCCTCTGCTGAATGGTATTGACGCCCCCAGCTCCAAACTGGTCAGTCCCTCCTCTTTATTTTTTTAAATATTTTTTTAAGATTTTATTTATTTGAGAGAGAGGGCACAAGCTGGGGAGAGGGGGAGAGGGAGAGGGAGAAGCAGACTCCCCACTGAGCAGGGAGCTCAATGTGGGGCTTGATCCCAGGACCTGATGATCATGACCTGAGCCGAAAGCAGACCCTTAACTGACAGCCACCCAGGTGCTCCAGTCCCTCTTCTTTACAACGGGATTATGAGCACTTCAAACCATGGACCACCTGCTAAGTATCCCACTGGCTTTACAAACCAACATGTGTGCATGAGTTTGGCTGGACCTGGGCCAGTTTTTCAAACAACTTGTGTCTCCTCTCTGTAACTGTCTCCCCTTCCAACCCTTTGAAGATGAATTTAGTCCAGGAAGGGACTTCTGGAGAGCTGTGAGGGGGCAAGCCAGTCTGGAAGTTAGACTCTTCTCTTCTGGGCGCTTGGTCCTTGACAAAGTTGACAGCTGGTCCACCTCAACTTCTGCTCACTCACCTTCAACTTCCCTTTGAAGTAAGTCCTTGCAATCTGACTGGACCTGGAGAAAGATTCCATGTGCTCTTTATCTTTGGAGCTCTCCTCCTCAGTGCGGTCTGTGACCGCTGGCTGCACAGTCATCTGTGATATTAGTGCAAATACAGATTCCTGGATTCCTCCTACACCTTCTGAACTGGAATTTTTGTGTTACCCAGAAATCTGCACTAGTACATAACTTTCCTGATGATCTTTAGGCACAATAAGGTTTAGGAATCATTGCATTATTAATAGTAATTATAAAATGAGTATTTATGAGCCTGCCAAGCCCTCCCCATGCATTTCACTTTTCATTTATTTCAGCTTCACAACAACCCTCCAAGATAGGAACTGCTAGCCGCCTAGAGTGGGGCCTGACACATAACACATGGCAGATGCTCAATAAATTTTTGTTAAACAAATTAATTATTTAAAAATATATATACACACACACACACATATATACATGTACATACATACATACATACATACATACATACATACATACATACATAAGAAAACTAAGGCTTAGTGAGGTTAAAATCACTTGGACAAGAACACATAGCTGCGGAGAGATGGAGCCAAAGTTTATAGCGCCTTCTTTAGGCGGAGCTCGTTGGTGTGTGACTGCAGGCTGGCGCCTCCTTCTGATGGTGCTGGGTAGTGCGTGGCAGTGATGATAGGAGATCCCAGAGGCACCTGATTGGCCTTGGGTTGAATTGATGGATCTCTTACTAGCGTTCTTTTCTTGGCCATCTCTGGTAAATTAACACGGATACATATTTATTTATTTATTACTAATCAAGAGAGCAGGCCCAGGGAACTTGGGTGGTCACTCACAAAACCAAACAGCCCCTGTTGTCTTTCCTGTACTCTACTCAGGTTGGCCAAAGCATAGTCTTAATTTTCCATGGAGGTGATGCAAAGGGAGACTAGATGTATCCTGGGTTCCTGTCAGAAATGTTCACTTCCGGGGCGCCTGGGTGGCACAGCGGTTAAGCGTCTGCCTTCAGCTCAGGGCGTGATCCCGGCGTTGTGGGATCGAGCCCCACATCAGGCTCTTCCACTATGAGTCTGCTTCTTCCTTTCCCACTCCCCCTGCTTGTGTTCCCTCTCTCGCTGACTGTCTGTCTCTTTCAAATAAATAAATAAAATCTTTAAAAAAAAAAAAAAAAAGAAATGTTCACTTCCCCCTGCTTTCTTGAAGTTTCTTTACACCTGCTTTGTTTATCATTTCTTTCATCAGGTGTATTCCCTGAATTTCTACCAAGATAGGTAGTTGAGCCAGCCCAAGATAAAGGAGTGAACAGATGGAGTTGTCTTTGACCCTCTCAGTGCTCTTGGGCCTCCTCTCCAATGCTCCTTCACTTCCTTTCTCAGACTTTCGAAGCTAGGCTCAGGGGCCTGGCCTTTGGTAAGAAGAGGTCAGTAAACCTATGTGCATTTTCGCTGGGGCTTCCTGAAGGTGGGGTTCTATCCCAGGAGCACCTCTAGACATTTTTGGAGGAGGCCAGAGAGACCATGTTTGGGGACCACAGATTTTTTAGACATACTCTGTTGTACATGCACACATACACCACAGAGTAAACACCAGAAACATACTCTCCACTGACGAATGACTGGAGGAAAACCACCTTTTGTAAAGAGTGTTTGTAAAAATGTTTGACTTAAGTAGGATAAGGCATTTTGTATTATGGGGCTTTTTAAGTGAAAGAGGTTTAAAAGCTCTTTCTGGCCTTCAAGCCACTGTACCAGTACTTCTAAGTAGAAATTACAACAGCTAACATAGATTGAGTGCTTGTGTCCTAACTTATTTGCACGTTTCACCTAATTCCTGCAATCCTTTAACGATACTTACCATTAATATCTTCATCTCCATTTCACAGATAAGGAAACTAAGGCAGAGTGAGGGTAAATAATTTGCCTAAGGCTTTACAGAGTTAGTAGAAGAGGTATGATCAAACCCAAGGGGCTGGACTCCAAAGCCCTCTAAGTACTACATTAAATGGTGTGATTGCTTTTACTATAAAATGCTTTTTCTTTAAAAAAAAATTTAGATCTTTTTCAAAGGAAAAATCAATTGTCCATAATTTTAGTGTATCTTATTATTTTTTTATAAGAAGAGTAAAATGTGCATGGTTAGAAAAACCAAATGGCTCAGAAAGATATAAAATGAAGATGAGGGTCTCTTTAGATCCCCACTGCCCCACTCCCAAGGGAAACCACTATTAACAGATCTTTTTTTTTTTATCCCTCAAGAAAAATGTTCTATGCATGTAGCCAGTTATATATTATTTGAAGATTTATTTATGAAGAAGCAGACGTGCCACACCCACCGTTCTGCATCTTGTTTTTCTTATCTAGCAACAGGGCTTCGAGATGTGTTCACTCCAGCACGCACAGGTTCATGTCACTCCTTTTCGCGAAGGCAGAGTATGCTCCTAGGCGGCTGTACCACCCGAGTTCACAAGTCCTTGTTGGCAGGCATTTAGGTTGTTTGTTCGAAGCTTACGTGCAGGAGAAATTTTGGGGGCAAGTCACACCAACTCACACTCTTGCTGACTCTTATCAGAGTGTTTTTCTCAAACCTTCAACAGAACTAGTATTCTCAAACTTAAATTTTTTAATTTTTTGCCAATCTGGTAACTGAAAAAAATCTCCTTGTTTATCTTTACATTGTTAATGTTATATATGAGATTGAATGGCTGTTCATATGTTCATTGGTCACTTATTTTTCTTTATCTGCCACCTGCCTGTTCATGTCCTTTGCCCATTTTTCTGTTAGTTTTTTTTTTTCTAAAGCGTATGAGTTTTTGATAAATTAGGGAGATTGGCCCTTTGTGTGTCATATGTTGTAAATATTTTCTTTCAGTTTATGATTTGACTTTGACTGTTATTTTCCCATAAGCTGTTTTGCTGTTATGTAGTCAGATTTTTCAATACAAAACTATTCTCCAAATACTTTAAATTTGAACTTCCTTTTGTTTCTAATTGTGTGTGTGTGTGTGTGTGTGTGTGTGCTTTTAAGCTTATGGTGGCTCCATCCATTGAACATCAATCATAATGGAGATAAATCCTTTCTGAAATTAAGAAACAAATGAAAATGGTATTTACAATTTTTCAGAAAGACCTCTATTCTGAAATGCAAGAAAACCTGTGTGTATATCTTCAGTCAGTTTATTGATCTTTTGATCAAATATTCCTTTTCTAAGATAAATACCTCTAGGAGTTTTAGAGAATAGTTTGCAGAAACTAAAACAAAAATCCTGTTTAGTTTGTGAAGCATTTCTTGGATTCACTGGCTGGGTGCCCCAGAGCTTCACAGTTAAGAGTCTGTTCTACCAAATCTACTTTAGAGAAGCTTTATTTTTATTTATTTAATTTTTTTGTAAATAGTGTCTTCTGTAATTACATGTGTCCACTGCCCCAGCTGCTCTGTAATAGCTCAGTGGAAATGGCTCCTCTCCTCCCTCGAGACCTTTAAATAAAAGATCTGTGTATCTGTGTGTGTGTTGGGGGAGGGGGGAAGGATGAAGGGATGGGGAACTATTTTTTTTGTTTTTGTTTTTTCCTTTTTAATTTGCTGCCTCTATTTGAGGTGGGGATGTCGGTGGCCAACCTGAATTAATTTGATAGCTTTGTGGTGACAAAGGATAAAGAAAGGCTTGGGGTTGCTTCAGTCAGTGGTTTAGAATGGCTTAACGCAGCTTAGTAGACTCAGTTTTCAGAGGCTTGTGATGTTCTGATGTCTGAGGACTCCATAGTCTCCTGAAAGCAAAAATAATAATGTCCTAAGAGACCAGATCGCAGGCAGTGTTTCAAAAAAATAAGTCTAGTTATCAGTTTTTGCACATACTCTTTTTGTTTCCATTTTTCCTTCCTTCTCTAATTCCTGGCCTTACCATCACATGCACAGAATGCTTAATACCCTAGCCTTATGAAAAAGAGGCATGCGTCTCAAGAGACTCCAGCAGTACGAGCAAACAAAAGCCCTCGGAGCCTCTGGAGGCCTGTGAGCAGAGCTCACTAGTTGGAGAATGCCTTTTGCTGCAGGACGTGTAGTCACCAAGACACTGGCATCATGAGGTAAAGGTCATCAAGTTCATCCACCCCTTTCAGTCCTGGAATCCTACTCCACCAACGCCAGCAGCTGATCAGAGACAATACTGATGAGGATAACTTAGATATGCATTTAAAACTCCCTTCAGCTGCTCAAACACAAGTCTACAATGGCCAAATATTGTGTCCTGTGCTCTTTCAGAGTATCCTCTGTGGCATCAGAGACTGACATCCGGGTATCTACACACAGGCACATGGAGGCAAACACGTTCTTGACCCCAAAAACCACTTTAGGCTAATGCCATCCAAAAATACATATGATGCAAAATATATTAATTTTCCTGAAATTGAGCATATCCTTTGGCTTAAAAATTCTTTCAGACATTTATTCTAAAGAATAGCAGACAAGGGGGCACCTGGGTGGCTCAGTTGGTTAAGCGTCTGCCTTCGGCTCAGGTCGTGATCTGCATCGAGCCCTGCACTGTGCTCCCAGCTCAGCAGGGAGTCTTCTTGGCCTTCTTGGACTAGGTACAAGTATTGCCTCCACTTCTTGATAGTTGTGTCCCCTTGTCCGTGTTACTCAACTTCTCTGCCTCGTCTATAACAGGGACTGATAATTGTCCCTACCTCATAGGGTCTGTACTATCATGAGAAATAAATGAGTAATGTGTAAATATGCTTAGGATGGTTTCTGGCACGTAGTATTTGTTACTAATAATAGAAAAATTGGACATAGCCTATATACTCATTGATTTAATAAAACACAACATGGGGCACCTGGGTGGCTCAGTCAGTTAAGCATCCGACTCTTGGTTTCCACCCAGGTCATGATCTCAGGGTGGTGAGATCGAGCCCCACTTCATGCTCCACACTCAACTCAGAGTCTGCTTGAGTTTCTCTCTCCCTCTCCCTCTGCCCCTCCCCCTGCTCACTCACTCTTTCTCAAACAAATAAATCTTAAAAACATATATCTAAAAAAAAAAACCCCAAATGTATATTTTGAAGATATTCACATATTAAAAGAAAAGCACTTATGTTACATAGTAATGTATTAACCAGGAATGCTGAGTAATTATATACCAAAAGGTTAACTATAGTTATTTTTTGGTGATGGAATTATGGACTACATTTTGTCCCATGGGTTATTGCTATTTTCTACATTTTCTACGAAGGAAATGTGTAATAAAAGTTGTCTTTTTAACCCCTGCAGAAGATGAATAATGGCTAACATTTATTGAGACCTTACAAGGGATCAGGTGCTATATATATATGCATTTGTTTGTACACACACACACACACACACACACACACACACACACATACACGTTCCTTGCTTACAATAACCTTAAGGGGCAGAATCCATGATTATCATCCCCTTGGAACAGATTTAGAAACTGAAGGGCAGAAAGGTGAAGTAACTTGCCTGAAGACTCCCATCTAGTGAGCAGCGGTGGTCAGATTCGAACCCGGGCTGTCTGACTCAGGGCCTGTGTGAGGTTAGGTACTCTCTTTGTATGGTTTGAATAATACAGATGAGCGTTGAGCTACGGCCCCCACAGCAATAACCTAGTTGCATATGCTGTTTAAAGGAAATGGAAAGAGAGTGCCTCTCCTTCCTGGAGTGTTTGTTGCAGGTGATGGATAAACGGGGCGGGGCGGGGAGGGGGCTTTCAAGTCTCCAGTCTTCCTCTACTTAGTAAATGGAAAGAATATTTATATCAGAGGAGGATGTAGTGCTATTGACCTTTCTGTGTATCCCTTAAAAAAGAGTGAATGGACCTTACCTTGCATTAACCGAACTGGAAATACATTTTAAAACATAGCAAAGTGAAATGGCATAAGTAGCACAGACGTTTTTCTCTATCCTATTACACAGTCCTGAATGCAGCTGCTGGGTACCCTGAATGAGTCCTCTAACCTCTTTCAGAAAGTAAGTTAGAGGAGTATAGGAACAAACTTGGGCCCTTCTCATACATAAGAGTCAACATGTCGAGTTCCAATAGCAATAAAGTGCAGAGCAAACTTGTCCCTTCAGTTCAAAGTAAATCATTACTGCAGATCCAAGGCATCCTGAGGAAACACTGGATTCTCAGCAGTTGTCTGTTTCTGTTCTAGAATTTCTGTTTTTATTCAGGCAGTTAAGTTATAATTGATGGGGTTTTGTGTTTCTTTTAAGGAATGAAAATTGGGTGTTTCAGAGTCATAACCTTACGTTAGAAAATAATATCTCAAACCTGGTGGCTAAAACCACAGGATCTATTTTTTGAAAATCATCTGCCTTTATCACTTAATAACCCACCTGATAAATTACTAGCAGACAAGACTGGAAGAATTAGGCTGTCAGGTCTAGCATATTGCTGGATAGCACTACCAATTGTGAATCCTTGAGATTGTAAAATACTACGGTTTAGCCAGTGCATTACTCAGAGGCAACTAATTACATTTGGGGAGCTCATTACAACATTAGACAAAGTCTCTGAAATCCGGAAGGAATAGACACTCTCAGTCCTGATAAATTGCCACCCTAATTCTCCCGGAATTCTGCTGGGAATTAGGATCCACTGCTGTCATCTGTGCTAAGGGGTCATTCTTGGTGTCTTTCCCAGAAGAGGCTGAACTTCCAGAGAGGTCCTGGGAGTCAGGAAAAGGATTCTTCTGTCTCTGCCTCGCCATTGCCTCGCCATTTCCTCCTAGCAAAACTAATACAACCTGTCAGTGAGAGGATCTGTTCAGCAGTGGGCCAGTCTGGCCACATCTTGTACCAATGGGTCATCTTGGCCGTTAGGGAGATGGAAGTATATAGTGTATGCGGGAACCTCCCAGGTGGCCCCCTCCTTCCCACTGCCTTCCTGAGGACGCAGCATGGTATGGGGAGAAGTGGCATGGAGACTTGGTCCTGACCAGGGTTTATCCCCCACAAGCCCTGGACAAATCAATTTCAATTTCTTCAGTAGTAGAATAACGAGATTAATATCTGCCTTACAGAGTTGTCAAGATGAACAGATACAAAGAGTAGAAAATATATCCTAGAGGGCCTGGTGCCTCATAGGCACTCAATAAATAGTTATTATTGTGATGATAATTATTATTCACTGCTTGTTAAAAACTCAAAGGACTTAGATTATTCCTATCTTCCTCAACCCAGAAATGTGAGCTGGCTCTGGGTTCTAGACCAGAAGAGTCACCAACTGTTGTAGGAGTTGAGGGATCCGGTCAAATAAAATTGTATACCTAGACTTATTTTCCGAAAGCGTATGGAATTTTACCTATTTTAAAAATCCTCTCTCACTTCTTCCCACTTGTTCTCTTTTGCCTCTTCCACTCTCCTTCACTCCCCAGGCAATCCATGGAATAGTTCTATTATTACTATTTCAGAACTATGCATTTTTTTGTTAGAAATGATTTATATTAATTATTCTGCCACACAGCATGTTTCTAATTACATAACGATCTGTAGTCTGTACTCAAAATGTAATGTGATTTTTGTAAACTAATGAACAATAATCTCCCTACCCCTCCCCCAACTAAAATTTCACGTATCAGTATAATCTGCAGTTTCCATCACTGTCGCTGTGAACTTTCTTCATTCTGTTTGGAAATGTTCAATCCTGGCTATTCATGAGGGTTGTGTTCTTACTAGAAAAACAGCAGCCGCAGTCAGAGTCACTCATCAGATAGTGCCGGTCCAAGCAGTTTTCTGGAGCCCAGGCTCTCTTCCCAACTGCTTCTCACTGGCTGATTCTCTCCAGACCCTAACGTGCCAGATTCAAGTATGGCTAGCTAACTGCAAAAGCCCAAAGATACACTCTCCTGGAAAAAGGACTTTGGGACAGACAAGCCTGCTTTGCCTTCTGCCTGAAGTTTGGGCCTTCGCGCTCCTGTTGTCGAGGGAGCTCCGACGACGCACAGGAAGAGGCATGCCATTCTGCCCCCCTCGGGTCACTGTGGATTGTCTGCTGGAAGATCGGTCTTTATGAAACCAGCCTGGCTGTGCATCTAAGCTGGGTTTATGAAATGATGTCCTTCTCGCCCCTTCTCTTGTTTGCTTTGAGGAAAGAGCTGAGAGCCGGGACACTCTGGAATCCTGCCACTTGCTGAGCCAGAGTGTGCAGGGAGCTGGGGGCCTGGTGAGGCAGGGAAGTGACCAGCGTGTTCTCAGGTTTCCTTCCTTCATGCCGCTCTCTCTCCCCCCCTGTTGTTTTGCAGGTAGCGAAGCAGATTTTAGCTCCTCGAGCAGCACGGGCAGCATTTCGGCGCCTGAGGTCCATATGTCTGCTGCGGGAAGCAAGCGGTCCTCTTTTTCACGCAAGTAGGCACTGTTTCCTGCTCTGTAATCATTCAGACGCTACACACAGGTGACTTACCTGTACTTTATGTTTCTGTGGAACCACCTGGATGACTGTCAGTTCACATTGTGTTATTATTCAGTGAACAGTTTTTGGGGTTTATAATGATTTGAAATGGGACCCTTTTGCTGTCTTACCAACTGTGGCCGCAGCGCCTGACCAGTGTGTGTCTGCCCGGGGCTGTTTCTCACCCACTCATCTCCCTTCCCTCCGCTTCCCTCACTCACCTGTGCGCTCACCTGCTATCAAGCTAGTCGTCTCCACTTCCTACCTGCCTTCCCTTCATGAATCTCTCATCTCTTAGCTGTGAAGCCTCTGACTTCACCATTTCTTTCCTCTGGCTGAGGTTGCCTTTTATCCTCGTGAAAGAGACATAGTGACCCCTGACTACTCCCAGCATTCACTTGGGGAAGGGGTGAAAGAGAACAAAGTTCATAGACTTGGCTGGCCACCACCATAAGAGGCATTAAAGCACAACAGCTACGGATGTGGGCTCTGGAGCCAGGCTGCCTGGGTGTGAATGTCAGCTCCAGCATCTACACGCTGTGTGGCCCTGAGCAAGTTGCTTAACTTCTCTGTGCCTCAGTTTCCTCATCTGTAAAATAGGGCTGTAGTCATACCGATTTCGTAGGGTTTATTGTTAGGATTAAATTAGTTAATACACATAAGGTGTGGGTCAGAGCTTAGAACGTAGCAAGCATCAGCAGGTGTTCACCACGGACGCTATTTGGGTTGGGGAAGAGAGGGACTGTGGGAAGTCATGAGCTACCATTCACAACTGATGGGAAAGGTTGTAAGCCCAGGATGTTCTCCTACTATCAGTGACTTTATTCATTCGACAGGTATTTATTGAGCATCTACTATGAGGTTCTGGAGATACGGTGATAAACCAAATTTCATGGAAATTATATTCTTTCTAGTAGGAAAAGAAAGACAATAAATGCATAGTAATATAATTATTTTTTAAAAACACACACAGAGAAAGGATATTGAGAGTAATGGGATTTATGGTATGTTTTGGATAGCCTGGTTCCAGGAGACCTCTGTGACACGGTGAGCTCTCAGCCAGGGACCCGAACACTTCAGGGGAGTGAGGAACAAGTACCTCTAGGATCACAATATGAGTATAAACATTTTCTGTATAAATCAGTTGTGGCTTGCTCTGAGAAAAAGCCATTTATCTAACCCATTCAAGAAAATTAGCCCATACCTATGGTACAAGGTATCAAAGAGCGGAGAGCAAGAGAAAAAGAAATGGCCTGTCAAAGAAGCCAATTATATTAAGCATTTCAAAAGAATTTGTATTTGTGGTTAAATTCCAAGGTAATGTCAACAATACTGAGTGACCTAGAGAAAACTTGTCTAGTCTGAAATCCCTGGTTTCTCCAAGTGACTAAAAACTGATATGTTAAACATAAAATAGTTACATAGGATTATGTGTAAATCAGATACATGCTTAATAGATGGAAGATTGGAATTGGCAATGTTCTATCCATTATCCTCACTTTTTTTTTTTTTTTTAATCTGACCCAGGCGCAGAGCACAGTCAGTAGATTTCTGTGATGTGATATCTCGGGCATTTCACGTAATTTTTGTGTTCTGCAGGACCGTGCACTGAGGGCGACTCCTCTAGACGGGTCGGGTATCCTTGCCAAACTTTATAATAGTTTATGATCCCATTTTAAATGGCTTGCTCCTCCTATAATAAATGAAATTTCTCTGTGGAGGATTAGCTTCTGGGAGGAAAGCGAGCAGGAACATTCAGTGAAGGGGGTGGGAAAAATGAGTGATAGGTGGAGCTGGTGAGAATATTTTTGATGGGATTTTAAAAACAAAACGTTAAGATTTACAAATGATCTCCTCTTACAGAAGGCCAACTCTGCTGACATTTCTGAGGAATTCTCTCTCTTTTTTGTAAAACTATTTATTTATTTTAGAGAAAGAGCGAGAGCACGAGGGAGGGGAGGGACAGAGGAAGAAGGAGAGTCTTAAGAAGACTCTGGGTTGAGCTCGGGGCTCGATCCCATGACCCTGAGATCATGACCTGAGCCAAAACCAAGAGTTGGATACTTAACTGAGTACGCCATCCAGGCACCTCTGAGGAATTCTCTTTCTTAAACTAAAATCCTAATCTGACCAAGAGCAGATAAAAGTGAGAAGAAAAAAAAAAGTTTGGAATTTGGAGTCAGAGAGACTTGGGCTTGAGTTACCGTCCATTATTTATTAGGTACATGAGCCAGAGCCCCAAGCCTTACTGTCCTGGAAAATGGGGTAGTAATGGCACCTACTTCACTGAGTTAAATGATCTCATGTATGAGCGCTTAACACGGTACCCAGATTTTTGTGAAAGGGTCATAAATGGATATTTTTGTCGGTAGTGATAAAAATAGTACTGATGGACATGACAATGAAGATGACGGTGGTGATGATGGTATCAGTTTGCTCTGGCTGCTGTGACAAATATCACAGACTGGGGGGCTCACACAACAGGAATTTGCCTTCTCACAATTCTGGAGGCTAGAAGTCCAGGTGTCAGCAGGATAGGCTTCTTTGAAAGACTGTCTCCTTGGCTTAGAGATGGCCATCTTGTCTCTGCTTCTTCAACAGAAACTTTCTGTGCCTATGTCCAAGTTTCCTTTTCTTATAAGGACACTAGTCAAATTGGAATAGATTTAATTGGATTTAATTACCTTTTTTATTTTTTTAAAACAATTTTTATTTTATTTTATTTATTTGTCAGGTAGAGAGAACACAAGCAGGGGGAGCAGCAGGCAGAGGGAGAAGTAGGCTCCCCACTGATCAGGGAGCCCAATGCAGGACTCGATCCCAGGACCCTGGGATCATGACCTGAGCCAGAGGCAGACGCTTAACCAACTGAACCACACAAGCATCCCTTAATTACCTTTTTTAAAAGCCATGTTTCCAAATACAGTTACATTCTTAGGTCCTGGGGATTGGGAGTTCAACATTATGAACTGGCGGGGGGGTGTGCACAGTTCAGCCCATAATCGTGATCATGGTGATGACAATGATGATAGTAATGTTGCCCTGAAGTAAAGGACAACATCGGGGGGTAGAAAGTCACCTGTGCCCCTTTCGAGGTTCCCTTCTTCTCTTTCTCTTCATTTCCACTTACTGTATTCAGGTGTGCAGGAAGGAGCAGGGTCAGCAGAATTCTGTCTTCTCTTTGTGGACTGCATTCTTCTTGTCCACCACACCGAGGGACTTAGGGTGGGCTGAGGAAGGTAGCATCGGGTTTGCCTGTTCATGGCCATGGCAAACACGGAACGTTGGCCTCTCCTTGAAAATGTTTTTTAATGACTCTGTACCCATATGTGTTAGCATTTGAACTGAACTAGATGTAAGGAAAACAACTGATATTTTTAAGTATGTAGTTTCTTTTTTAAATTTTTTTAAAGATTTTATTTATTTGAGAGAGAGAGAGAGAAAGCACAGAGAGGGAGTGAGAGGGAGAAGCAGGCTCCCCACTGAGCAGGGAACCCGACGTGGACTCGATCCCAGGGCCCTGAGACCATGATGTGAGCCGAAGGCAGACGTTTAACCGACTGAGCCACCCAGGTGCCCTAAGCATGTAGTTTCTTTTTTAAAAGTCAGCTATTATTGCCTAACCACTCATTTCCTAAAATATATTTGAAGATTTGATTGTACTTTAGTAATGTTTAATACTTAAAGAGATTTTTTTTTATTCAGTAGAGCAGATGAGTTCTTAAAAATCACCATCTGATTTCATCTGTGTCTTAGTGACTGCACCGCAAAGTCAGTGGTGAATTCTTCAGGCAATAACCACACACATAGCCCGTACCTAACATGCCTGTTTCCAAGCCCCAAACAGTATATTCTATTTGTGTATAGTAGGAAGGAGACATTTCTGTAGGGTTAAAAAATCCGTATTTAAATCTTAGCTCGGCTGTGTGTTCTTGGACCAGATTTCTCTCTGAACCTCAGTTATTTCACGTAACCAAATACTTCATGTACTTTATGTAATGTAAATGAGAGGTAATAATTGTACCAGCTTTACAGCGTGATGGTCAAAATTAAGTAAAATTGTGCTCCTGGAACAGAGCTAGGTTAGGGTCTCAGAAGGTCATTGGTGAAGGTTGGCTCAGAAGAGAATTCCCCAGGTCACAATTAGGGCTAGCTCTTTACTTTCTGTCGTGACTTGTAGTGGTTACTCCTGCATATTTCTCAGTGTCACATTCAGAAATAGGCCAGTTGGAGTAGACACAGAAGTGAAGTGTGCAGAAGCAGATCGAAGCCAGAGCCCGTGTTCTTTTCTGCTGCTCAGCCCAGCACCACTGGGCTGCTGAAGGGGTTTGTCACAAAGCCATCAACCCATCTGTTCCATATAAAGTGTCCCCTTCTCACGAAAAGGAGGCAGAGTCTATCTGGATGATTTCAAAAGGAAAGAACTTTTTAACTTTAGAATTTGGTGATGTTTCATTTATATGGGATTTACTGGGTTGACAGCTAGTTGAAATTATATTTGATTTTACATACGTGCGGTTTCAGAGCCAAGTATACCCACACGCACACTCACATTACACACGTTTCTCATTGAGATGTGTCCACTGGGTGCAGCTGTAATCAAAATTGCAAAGAGGGGATTGTCAGAGAGCAGTACTTCCGTATGAAATGTATCGTGTTCTCTTTTGTTTTCTTCTAATGTCATCAAGAAATATTCCCGACACCGAACTGTTATCCTATTTAAGTAATTTCAACATTCTCAAGCTGCTTCCTTACACAGTGGGTGTCAAATCTCTGGAACTAGATTAATAGGGAAGTCCAAACAAGTTGATCCTGTAATAATATCCCACAGCTGAATTGCCCTTCCCATCTTATGAAATGCACTCACATGCATTCTTTGATTCACATCAACTCTGCGAGGAAGGCAAGGAAGGTTATTATAGACCCCATGTATTAAGTAGCTTACTTGCCTAAGTTCCTAGTAAGTGACAGTGCCAAGGCTCAAACCCAGTTTATTCATTTAGCTGTCATTTCGGGAGCTCCTAGCATGTGCCAGGAAGTAGTGGGGACAGAACAGACTGTGTTCCTGCCCTCAGAATGCCCTCATCTAGCAGGAAGGATACACTGTGTAGTTGTGATGCCATGTGATAAATCCCAGGATGTATGTCTGCACAGAGTACTAGGGACCATCAAGGAGCCACACGTACACAAGCCTAGAGAAGGAAGAATCCAGAGAAGGCTGCTTGGAGTAGGTTCCCATTGGTCTTGAAGTTGGAAATATCCCAAGGCTTAGGATAGGGAGCAGGAGGAATTCTAGGCAGAGAAAATTATAAATTCAAAAACATAAAGGTGATGGAGAACATGGATCGTCAGGAAACTGTAAGTTTGGAATTCTGGAATGCAGAGGGAGGAGGGAGGAGTGGCAGAGGATGGCTTGGATGGGGAGGTGGGATTGGACCTCGTGAGGCACTGGAGAGCTATTGAATCGCTTTGAGGACAGTGATACCCAGTTTCATCTTAGAAGGGCCACTCCAGCCAGAAAATCAGCCTCCTTGCCGAGGGGGCAAGATAACAGGCCAGGGAGCCAAGAGAGGGCTGTTAGAGCATTTCAGCAGTTAAATGATGAAGGTTGTGTTAGCTCATTGGGGGGTGGAAAGAAAAGGAGAGAAAACAGGCAGTTAAAACTTGAGACATTTATGTGGACTGTGTTCATCTGTCCTCCTTTCTCCTCTTCCTTTGCGGGCAACCCCCTTTTTCCTCATACTCCGAATGAACCACCCTAGTTTTCTTACCCCACCGTGAACCAAACCCAAACAGGTTTAAGCTGAAACAGGTGTACTGGAACAAAACCACATCTTCAAAACAGCCTCCAAAGGGAACCTCAACCAAATCAATATTTGACGTGGTTTGTGCTCTTAACAGGCATTTGGGATTAATCCAAAACAATTTTATGGTCAGAAACTATTTGCGAGAACGACAGAGGGTGAGGTTGCCTGTGCTAACAGCAGAAGGAAGGAGATCTCAGGCAGGTAGGAAGAAGGTGGCTCATAAGGACGGTTTGCACTAGTAATTATATTGCCCTTTCAACTCTGTACGTTGGATTTCCTTAGTAGTAACTAGCCCTAAGCAGGAGTAAAGCAGTAGCATTTGAGCACTGGTCGCCCCAAGCATGTGAACATTTGACACGCTTTTCTCCCAGCCGAGGTCCCCATGGGCGGAGTAATGGAGCTTCGTCATACAAGTCTGGCAACAGCCCACCCTCCCCCCGGGAGAAGGACTTTCTGTCCATGCTGTGCAGGAATCAGCTGAGTCCCGTTCACATCCACCCCAGCTACGCACCTTCCTCCCCAAGCAGCAGCAACTCTGGCTCCTACAAAGGAAGCGACGGCAGCCCGGTCATGAGGTGAGTGCGGTTCAGCTCCGGCTCCGGCTTCGGACTTTGCCTCCCCGGTAAGTTTTCTTTCAAGACCTTCAAAAAAAGAAAAAAAAAGAGAAAGAAAAAGAAAAAGGTATGCAACTCCTGAGCTTCTCCCTCATTCTGTAGGAAGTTCCCTCTCTTTCCTTTCCCACACTCAGCTAATCCTTCAAGGGCAGTGGCAGAAGGAACCCAAACCACAGTATCTGCTAAGGCTCAGCAGCCCGAGGAGTGACTGGCCAGGGAGGAAAAATGGCACAGGGCCAGGAGGGGGACCTGGGCCTTTCCCTCAGAACAGGAAAGAATCCTTCACGTGTTCGTTCGTTCCCTCACACATCAGATAGGTGTTGAGTACCACGTTGTGCCAGGCACCATGTAGAGTCCTGGGGATGGGACAGTGACAGCAGAGAGGGTCCCTGTGCTTACTGCCCAGAGGATGCCAAAGACATTGCTCATCTCATGACAAAAACACATTTAAGGTTATTCTGCAAGTACCTGTTGCTGTACGTGTGTTTAAGATGTCAGGAGGGGATCCAGCTCAGTCTGGAGGGATCAGAGGAGGCCTCCCTGAGGAAATGACACTGAATTGAAATCTGAAGGTCGAGCAAGGAATTAATTAGTCCCGGGAGGGGGAGGGAGGCAGGGCAGGAGGTTGTAGAAAAAAGGACATGCGCAACCAAAGGGGCCACAGAAGGAGCACTAGAAGGTTGGGAGCTGGACACAGGCCATCTTGGACAGAGCACAGGCTCAGGGGGAGCAGGGCGAGTGCAGCGGCCTGGACTGGCTCCAGAGACAGGGAGGAAGCTGCCAGCCCTCCTCCCTCAGTCTTCTTCCTTCTAGGTGGCCATTCTCGTTCATCAGCTCTCTTACAGCAGGGGTGCCCAGTGCTCGGCCAGGCCTGAGAGGGGCCAACATTGCAGCTCAGGAAGTCTTCTGGAACCCTGGGCATCTCCCTTAGAACACACACTCTGGTGACAGTGGAGTAGCCTTTTCCCTTCGGAAGAAGGACACTTTCCACCAGATCGGCACACTCACACCAGGCATTGATCTCGGAACAATCTGAATCCAGCTCCTGACAATCAGGATGTTTAGGCAGTGGAACACTGTGTGGAAAGTCAGGACATCTCGCTCCCCGCCTTCCCTCCCGCCTGCCCCACTCATTGTCCTCTGATCTAACAGTGTGTTACTCTGAACCCACAGGCAGGCCCGTGCACAATTGTGCATTATTTTGTATGAGGTCATTCCAGAGCCATAGAAAATCCTCCCTCTCCCCTGTCTTCCACCCTCTCCACAAACACCCTCCCCACAGTCTCCCAAGTAATGAGCAGGCCTAAGATTGGCGGGTAGATTCCAGTCCCCCTTCCCAAGGGAAGCATACCTTACTGAGGCTTAAGACCCCAGTGCAGAGCTGCGTTCCTTCTCAAGCTGTTTGCTCTGCCGTAATTTTTCTTTTTACAGAAGACATAACATTTCATTGCTTGTGTTGTTTCAGGCGCTCTGGCAGGTACATGTCCTGTGGTGAAAATCATGGTGTCAAGCCCCCAAATCCAGAGCAATATCTGACACCTCTGCAGCAGAAAGAGGTCACAGTGAGGCACCTAAAGACCAAGCTGAAGGAATCTGAGCGCCGACTTCATGAAAGGTGAATCTGCACCCCTTTCTCCCTGATGTAGGACAGTTTCTTTTTCCATAAAGTGAAACACAAACCCACACTCTAGAGAAATAGAAAAGAAGAAAAATTATTTCATTGAATGTTTGCCAAATTCCTTAAACCAGTCTTTCAAAAGAGCCCTTTCATATTCCTGCGTGATTTGCTGTTTCGGGAGTTCAGGGGACACTCTCAGTTTAGAGGGGACCCCCTGCTTCCTCTGGGTGTGTACGGCTTTGACGTGAAGTGTTGGGTGTGTGCGTGGCTATTTTTAAATGGCAGGAACACTCGCAGGAACAATCTCATACTTCCAGCAAAAAGGGTCACACACGGGGGCTCCTATTGAGCCCTGTTTATCTCTCTGAGAGCGTGGATGGCCGTGTGTATTGTGATTCCTGCAAGCTATTTCTGTGCTGAAGGAAGAGGTTCATTATTCTTGGCTAAGTGTTAAGGCAAAAAACAAAAACCAAAAAACAGTCCATGTTTAAGAGATCTTATCTTGGAGAGAAAAGACCTTTGACATCTTGGGGCAGGCCAGATTTTCTGCTTAATGATTTTCCCCTGGAACATTCTGGGATAGCTGAACAGAGCTCCCACCAGGGTTGCTGTGAACTCAGGGTGAGGGTAGCCTGAGTCAGACCTTACATTCTGGAAGTCTTTGTTTGTGATTTGAGGAATCTGCGGGAGGGTTTGAGCAGTCATAGCAGGGAAGCATGGGAAGGCAATGAAACTGAATACTCAGGTCTAGACTAAGGGAAGGAAAACTGACACCATCCCTTCATATATATCAGGATCCTGACTACCTAGTCTTCATAACCACTGAGAATATGAGGACTTGTATTTACATCGACTATGAAGAAATGATATGTCAGGAAGTATTTTTTTTTGAAAGATCTTGAGATAGGGTCCCATGAAGGATCTAAAACAATGGGATGGATTTTCTTCAGTGTAGGGTGGATGCCATATCATCTTACCTTGAGAAGAGACAGAATAATCAACTTTTCACAAAGTCCTTGCAACATGCAGCATTTTTTATTTAAAAATTTTTCAAATTATAATATGCTCAGAACAATGCTGCAGGGCTGAAATTTAACCAGTCTGCCTTCTGACTGTGACGGGTAATTAAAAGTGAAATGAACTTTCCTTCCACAAAGCGTAGACATAGGAAAGGGTAGGCTATGGATGGACAAGCAGGCAAAGCATGCTCTAATGCGTTCTCGTCACGAAACTTCAAATATCAAGTACTGAATAGAGGACAATGCTTATACTTAGCGCGCTGCCTGGCAACACTCAGAAAAAAACAACAGTCGCATTTTTTATTCTGATTCTGGTTATTATCATTTTTGCTATTTTACAATTAAGGAGAGGACAGTTCCTGGCTAATACCTGTGAGAAAAAAATTCAAAACTGATTTATTTAACCTCTGCGTTTCAAGGCAGAGCGTGGGCTCGTGGCCGTGCGTCAGAACGGCCGTCCGCACGGTCGAAGGCCGCCCTTGCCCTTAGCCGGGCTTGTCTTCTCCCCGCAGGGAAGGCGAGATCGTGGAGCTCAAGTCCCAGCTGGCCCGCATGAGGGAAGACTGGATCGAGGAAGAGTGCCACCGCGTGGAGGCGCAGCTGGCCCTGAAGGAAGCCAGGAAGGAGATCAAGCAGCTCCGACAGGTCATCGAAACGATGAGGAGCAGCTTGGCTGATAAAGATAAAGGCATTCAGAAATACTTTGTGGACATAAACATCCAGAACAAGAAGCTGGAGTCTCTACTTCAGAGCATGGAGATGGCGCACAGCGGCTCTCTGAGGGATGAGCTGTGTCTGGACTTCCCGTGCGATTCCCCGGAGAAAAGCTTGCCCCTGAACAGCCGCTTTGGCAAGATGGCGGATGGGCTGGCTCTGGAGGAGCAGGTCATGGAGGAGGCGGCTGACAGCGAGCTGCTGGGCGGAGACAGTATGGCCGACGGCGCAGATCTGTTTGATGGGATGGTGACAGCCACCAGCCCCGAGGCCCACGACCTGGAGCTTCTTCGCTCCGCCCCGGGGGCGGAGGTGCTCGAGGTCCTCCCGCTGGCGCTGGCGGAGGCTCCGGCGGAGGGCGGTGCGCTGGTGGAGCAGGCCGTGCAGACCGACGTGGTGCCCTACAGCCCGGCGGTCTCGGAGCTCATTCAGCATGTGCTCAAGCTCCAGGACCCCTGTCCCTCGAGCTCAGCCTCTCCTGATGAGTCCGGGGCGGACTCGACGGAAAGCTTCGCCGAGTCCCTCTCTGCTTTCATGGTTGATCTCACGCCCAGAAATCCCAACTCCGCCATCCTCTTGTCTCCCGTGGAGACCCCATACGCCGTGGTGGGTATGGCCGCTCCTGCGAACCGCCTCATGCGAGAGCTGGATTTTGCAGGCTCCACGGAGGAGAGACTGGACGGCGTCCTCCCGCTGCCTCGGGGGGCCGTCGGGAGGCAGTACTGGAGCAGCAGCTTCCTGGTGGATCTCCTGGCCGTGGCTGCCCCCGTGGTCCCCACGGTCCTGTGGGCATTCAGTACTCAGAGAGGGGGGACAGATCCCGTCTACAACATCGGAGCGCTGCTGCGGGGCTGCTGTGTGGTCGCCCTGCACTCGCTCCGCCGCAGCGCCTTCCACATGAAAACCTGAAGAGAAGTCGTCTCCGTGTGCCAGTCTGTCCCGTGTGGCGCGGTGCCCGGTGGGGAAACAGCGGGTCCACCTGTGGCGGTCTCTGTCTGTCGTTTTGCTCCTCGGTATTTGATTTGCACTATATTTCGTTGAAACCTGTTCACTGTCTAAAACCAGAGGTATCTTCAAAGGCATGGAGACGTGGTTCAAGTTAAATGTCCCACCAGTGGTATAGAAAGCATGCTCCTGACCCTGCCGTGTCGTCTGAGGTACCCGTGCTTATCCTAGTGGTTCAGGAAGAGAAAATGCAGAGTTTGCACTTTCAAGACAGCTTCTGTAAGGCTGGCATGTTAGCTCCTTGCTTTGCTTTGTGCCGTTTTAAAAATGTGTAATTGTTACAGCATTCCAATGGTCTTGTGCACAGCAGGGGACTGTAACCAAAAATAAAACTGTATTGGTGTAATTGCTTTGAAGAAGTCTTGAATAGCTCCTTAGTGTCTTACTGGGGGTTGATAAGGTTTGAGTGTTTGCAGTTTTTTACTAAATGTAGCTCCAGAGTCGTAAAATGGCTTGTTTGTTCCTAAACCTGTTAATTGATGAAACTGTATGTAAGTTTACAATGTAGTAACTTATTTTTTGCTTATTATATAGTGTTTTATTGGAAATTGTTTGTAACCACACACTTCAGCATGATGAAAGTAAAGATTAGTGTTTCCATTTAAATAAATGTCTTATCCTCCTATAAAATAATTATCTGTTTCACTCCTATAATGGTAAGAAGGACTAAATGGATAGATCCTTTCTTCTTTATCAAAGGGGATCTATAAAAATGGAATTAAGAAATGAGAAAGAGGGGAAAAATTATTAAAGGTGAGGGTTTCCTACTGTCTTTAAAAAAGCATTGCCTCTGAATAAAAGTAGCTTTGATTGTTTGCTCTGAAATTACCCATACACTTGTTTGTTCATATATTTATTCACTAAGGATGTGTTGAGTATTTGCAAAAAAAAAAAAAAGTTGGGTTGATTTTTTAAAGCATATTAGGGATACAGAGAGGGAGAACATGGTACTACCGTATGCTTCCTCCCCTTGGAATAATAGGGTGAGGGTGGGTGGCTGGGAAGGACGAGATAATATTTGATATATATTACCTTATTTATTCCTCACACCAACCTTTCGAGGTGAGTAGTATTCTATTTTACAGATAAGGGAGCTAAACCTCAAAGAGGTAAACCACTCATAATTTCATGGTTCACCTTAGAAGCCAGGATTTCAAGTGTCTGCAAAGCAAATGTTGTTTCCACTGTAAAGGGAAAAAGAGATGAGAATATCTTAAGTTTGCACCCAGAAACTCTCCTTCTATAGAACTTAACACCTTTAAACATACTGTATTTTTACCTGATTTACTTGTCTTGATTATTGCCCATCTCTCCCACTAAAGTATTAGGTTTCTGAGGGCAGGGATCTGTATTCTGTTTTGTTCACAGATGTATGTCAAGAACTTAGAACAGTATGTGGCACATAGTAGGGGTTCTAAAAATAGCCTTGAATGAATTAATTCATCCAACAAATACTTACTGGGTGCTAGGCACTTTACCAAATCAGCCATCAATACTGAAGGAGGCAGACAAGGTTTCTGCCCTCAGGGAGCTTAGGTTCTGTCTGTAAAAGACACAGAACATGCCTACAAATGAAGAAAATCATTTTAGATAATGGTAAATACTTCTAAGCAAATAAAGTGTTTTGACTAAGAGTGACAGGGGTAAAGGTAAGGAACAAATCCCTGAAGAAATAACATTATTTCTGGTGGATTAAAAAGAGCCAGGTATGTGAAGATACAGGAGTAAAATGTTGCAAAAAGAACAAATGTAAAGCCCCTGAGTCAGAGAAGGGTGGGGCTTTAAACAGGACAATGATATGATCTGTGTTTTTTTTTTAATTTTTTTTTTAGCTGTGGCTGCTGTGTGCAGAATGAATCATAAGCGGGCAGGAGTGGGAGCAGGGAGACCACTGTAATAGTCTGCGTGAGTGGTTATGACAACTTGGAGGTCGAAGTGGACCTAGAGATAAAGTTGAATAAAGATACGTGAGGATCAAACTGAGGTGATTTGCGGAGAGACTGGATGTGGGGAGGCGATGCAGTAGAGTTTAAGGAAGAGAGAAATTAAGGATGACTCTCAGGTTTTTACTTGAGCACCTGGGTCCATAGTGGTACCATTTACAGAGAATGGAAAGAGAGACACGTTTGGGAGAATATGTTTGAGATGTTGAGTAAATATCTATGTGGAAACGTCAAGTGAGTAATTGCATATATGAATGTGAAAACTATAGGTACTGTCAGGGCTGGAGTCGTAAAATTCGGGTTCTTCAGCATTTACATACTCTTTAAAAGCATGGATTGGATGAAATCATCCAGAGGGTGGAAAGAAGGAAAGAAGGCCAAAGACTGAGACCTAGGGCACTTTTACATTCAAATAGAGATAGAGGCCAGAGAACCAACCAAACAGGCTGAGAAGAGGCAGTCCAGAGGTAGGAGAAGAACCAGGGGAAGGTGGTACTGTGAAAACCGAGAGAGGACTGTGATTTAAGAATGGAGTGGTCAACTGTGTGGAAATCCAACCTAGAAGCTGAGTAACATGAGAACAGATATGCCCACTGGCTTTGACCAAGTCTTAGTGACTGTCAAAATCCCTTCTCTTTGGAGAAGTAGAGATGAAAGCCAAATTGAAGTGGGTTGGAGAGTGAATGGAGGAGAAAAAGCAGGAATCAATGTGTATGCTAATTGTTTATAAGTTTTAGTGTGAAAGGGAGCAGAGACATGGGTGGTAATTACAAGGGGATATGAGTTACACCTGTTTGTTTTATTTTTCTATATGGCGAGGAGATAGAACATGTTTGTATGTTTTTGTAGTTGAGCAATAGAGAAAAAGAAGTTGTTAACCCAGGGAAGGAAGGATTCATTGAAGGAGAGAAGCCCTTGAGAAGATGAGAAGGGATAGGACGTCGGGCACGAGGATGTAGGTGTGGAGAGAGATGGTTTGTCTCTGATAGGGCATTTCTTCTCCTGGAGTGCCTCAGGACACACATGGCCACTTAGCATGCTGTAGAGCAATTCGGCTGAAATGGAAGGGAAACTATTTCTGGAGGTGAATAATCGGAAGTGTCCTAAAATAATGAGCCATGCTGACTCAGGCCCCCTCCTTTAGTCCAGCCCCAGCCTCGACCAATACCTAGACACCATTATCTTCCTTGCAGTCCCTCCTTGTGTCTATTTTTGGTCATTGCTAAATTAAAGCATTTTTACCTTAAGAAAAAGTGTAAGCTTGTTTTCAGTATCCCGTTGCTACAGAAACGAATGTAACACACAAACTCAGTGCTGTTCTTCATCAGTTCGAGATGGATGGAAAGATGGGCTCCGGTGAGGAATTCTCTGTGAACCACAACTATTTATGTTGATTATCAAATTGGAGGCAGTTGATCACGAACAGTGACTTGCTTTGCCATAATGATCTGTATCCCTCTTTAAACCAGAAGTTTCAAACAAAATGACCTCATCTGAGACATGGGACACTGAGTGTCCTAGCCACACTGAAACAAATGTGTGCAAAGGTGAAGCAGGAGATCCTGGACCCCTTGTTCTGTTTTCCTTTTCCTCACCCTCTGCCTCCCCGCCCTTCCTCCTCCTTCTTCAGGGTTTCAGTATGTAAAGTCTGTGGAAAATTACTGCTTTTATTTAGAGCAGTCTCTCACAAATGAGTCCCTTGGAGTAAATAAAAGATGGAACAGGCCTTTCGGAAGCCCAAGGCGTTGGCCAGTTTTGTGGACAGGATGATCTGATCTCATAGAAGCGCTCAAAGTTGCATTCAGTAATCTGTGTGCCTGTGATGTACAAACAGGCAGGAAAATGGAAAAAGAAGAACAATTCCACCCTATTGAACAAATTGCTGTCCCATCAAAGCAAATGTTAAACATTTCCTACAGTTATGTGTGCAAACATTCCAATTTATAAGAAAAGATTTTTTCCCAAAGGGATATGCTGACCTTTCCAAGTTGAGCTGTTATGCATTGCACTCAGATGCCAAGCGTTTCTGACATTTGTGGCAGGAGAAAAAGGAAGTCTGTGATTTGCATCTATCATAGGCTCTGCCTAAGTAGTGGTTAGGTCTGAATAGTTTTTTTCTTGAGCACTTTTCATTTAAAAATGTTTAGGGGCAGTTTCCAATTTCCATTTTGGCTCAGTGAGCACTTCTACAAAATTCATCTATTCCCAGTCTTACTGGGCAAAGTGTGCAAAATGAAGCAGTAACCTAGGAAATTAAAAATAATGGTTTTTAGCAATCAAATCTTGAAAGAATGTCAACTCCCAATTGTCCCAAACAATTAGAAAGTCCACATAGAATAAAACAGGTGGATATCAGGTAATATTTTTAAACCACCGGAAGGCATGCTGTCCTGTGACTACTGATTCTCTTGCAGTCACAATGGCTGTGGTAACTAATGGTTACAACAGTAATTCCAAACAATTTTTAAAATCTCAAAAAGATTTGAATGCTATTCAGAAGAGTTTGTATGAAAAGATCGGAATACTTCAGTACTGTTTAAGTTTTGTAAAAAGTGTATCTCTTTTAAAAGATGTTTTCAACTTAAAAATTCCCATACACAAGTCACATAAAAGTGAAGTTTGGGCACGGGGGCACCAGGCCCGGAGCCCTGCCATTCGCCTCCCTCTCATCCCCTGCAGTGGTCTTAGCATCACCTCTGAGAACAGCTAGGAAACCAGTTCACTAAACATCGGCTGCTTTGAAAACCACCAGTCACCTGCGGGGTGACTCCCAGTCCCCTGGACTAGTATTCTGGGCAATGCTAAAGGGCTCGATCCTCTGCATCCTAAACTGATGAATGTTTCGTGGAGATGTTTTCTAATCTTTCCTCACATAAGTTTGTTTGCCAGTGCTCTGCTGGCTTAACTGGGAAGAGGATCTCTCGCTCCCCAGCTCACGTAACCGCCTGGGACTCTGATGATGCAGAAAGATGCTGGCTGGGAACCCCATCCCCCCACGCCCCGCCCCATCAGTCTCCCTTGTAAATGCTTTTAAAGGCAGGTATCCTACCCACTGCCCCTCACTGCCCTAGAGTCTGCCCTGGAGTTCCTCCCCATGGTGATCTTTTTTTTTTTTTTTAAAGATTTTATTTATTTGTTTGGAGAGAGAGAGAGCGCGCACACAAGCAGAGAGAGGCAGAGGGAGAAGCAGGCTTCCCGCTGAGCAAGCAGCCCGATGCGGGACTGGATCCTAGGACTCTGGGATCATGACCTGCGCTGAAGGCAGATGTTCAACTGACTGAGCCGCCCAGGCACCCCTCCCCCGTGGTGATCTTATCTGACCCACAGTCAGGGATAGTTTCACTCTCATTCCCTGAAGGTGTTTGATCAAAGTGATTTTGAGTAACTTTGAAAAATTACATTTTTGCCAGCCTGGAGCTGTACTGAACTGGACTATGAAAACCATTAACAACTGCAGTGTTTCTCCAATCCCATGGTGCAGTAAGGCCCTCCCTCCCCTTCCTGGCAATCAAACAGCTCACAGTGTTTGAAATGGTCTGCCAGCCTTACTTTCTACAGTAAACAATAGGTGCTGGCATTTTAAACTGACCTTTAATTCTTCTGAACCAGCACATTTATTTCTGGCTTGTTGGTTATATAGAGAAAACAAATAACGAAAGCAGTCGTCATAATTTTCACATCTCCCACTGAAAGCAGTCCATGGAAAAAAGTTTTAAAAATGATGACCCATGTAATTATCTTACTCCACGAGGGTTCCTTCTAATCAAGACAGATTGGCAGTTATGAGGTTCGGGTGTGCTGTGAAGCTTCAAAAAGAAATAAAAATCACCTGTATTCCTGTGTACTTTAAACTTGAATGAACCAGGTTAAATATATCTGTAGCCTTAATGTACATCTTCCTTCATTTACCACTAAAAAAAATTCAAAAAACTTTTAAAAAATTTATTTCATAAGCCAATATATCTAATGATGATGACATTTTTCTCCATAAAGTAGGTAAGCACTGATCTTATTTAGGAATAATCAACAGGTTTGGAAACTGCCTTGATGTATAAATTCAGGATTGACTATTTTAACAAATGAAATGGATTTGGGACAGACATTAATATCTTATAATGACCCAAAATTGACATGAGTAAGAAACCATAATGATTTCCCTCAACGTACCTCCAACTTAGAGTATGTCCTTTGAATTTCCTATTCATGGAAATGATTTTTTTCTGTGCCATTTACAATCTCAATCAGATCCTAGAGACACATGTTCAGAAGATAACCGGACAAGGTCAGGGACAGAGTTTGTGGCAGGATGGTCTCTGGGTACAGCTGTGGTCCACACATGCATAAAACCTGTGACCTTGGCCTCATTAGAACAATGATCCAAGTGAGCTAATTGGCCTATTTTTGCAACTGTGTGAATATAAACCACATTTCATTTCACCTTGATTATAATATCTGACCCAAGTAAACTGGGAATACAGTTACAATGGCATTGACATTCAACTACAGTTGTTATTTATAGGACAATAAAAGCCAAGCTAATTTCCTTATTTATTAAGTTCTTAGAAAACTCAAATAGGTGTTATCTACTATAATTTGTAACATCATTTTCACTGAGTTAAGAACTAGAAAGGAAATTCTAACGGTGAACTTTTGGCAGCTGGCAGTTTCTAGCAGAGAGGCCTTTGGAATCATAGTCCACGTTGAACGCTGATTAACCACTACGGTGACCTGCTCTCAAAGCTTGCTATTTTCTTGTTCATCAAGCACACAACTGCCTTTCTAAGCTTTGGTTTCTTTATATGTGAAATGGGGTAATGGCTACCTCACTGGATTGGGAAGAGTCATTGATAGAATTAGATTCTCATACTGCTGAACACAGAATGCTTTCCCTTTCTTAATTAAACTTGCAGTTCACCAGGAAGGTGTATGAAGAGTAAAATGGCAACATCAGCCAACTTCTCCCATTGTGCACAGGGAGAGGGCTGCCAAGAGTGCACAGCAAAGGGGAATCATAACTACTATCATTTGCTGAGTGTTCATGCATGTGCCACAGGCACTACAATGAACACTTAACAGTCTCAGGCACCATTTAATACCGCACCATTTCTACAGCTCCGAGAAATCTGAGCTCTCAGAATTGATGCAATCAGATCAATATGTAGGCAAAGCACCTGTATTAATACCCATGGAAGTTCCCAGAAGGGAAGGCTGCAATTACCCTGGTTGGCCACAGACTTCTAGCCTAAGTTTCTACGCAAAAGCTCCTGCTTGGTGAATTTGTGAATTACAGGTGTCCGTAGCAGGTGTTCAGGGTAGAAATGGGGGGGGGGGGATGTGCCTAAGAGGGTGTTCTCAGCATAGTGTCTATTTCTGGCTCTGGAAGATCAAGGCTTTTGGTGAAAAGAATCTTATTACTCTCAAAACTTACCCTGGTTCCTTACGGAGCATGCCCAATGGCCATGACCAAGGGGCATGGAAAATAAAAGGTGGTGGGAAGCAAAGTTAAAGAAATGGTTGAACACAACAGGAGTCACAAGCTAATCCTATTAACCTTGGAACACTGTTGGTTATACCAAAGTGAAGTAAATTACATGAAGATAAAAAGAGCTCCCTTTTGATATCAGGAGAGAGTACCTCAAATTTTAAAAATCTACGTAAACAGTAAACACAAGTTATTCACTATTAAAATAAGCTCTTCACGGACCCACCATCTTCCTCATCCCTCCAATTCATCTGAGGAGAAACTTCTTCCCATAAACAATTTGCAAGCCCCAGCGCACCCCCCCGCCAAAGCGGCTTCAGCCAAAACTACTCACCACAGTAACTCGCTTACACACGTTATGAAAGACTTCTTTTGAACAAGGGGCTACAAGCTGTGGAAATCATGGCAGTAGGTTAGTTTAAAGCTGAACTACACAGGATTAAACAAGACATGTGTTAGCTATACCTGGCCCAGACCCTCCCTTTAGTATAATTACATCATTAGTGACAAAACAGGCTTTTCAGAACACTGGCCATGGTTAGATCTGCACTACACCAGAAGCATACAGCGTGGTGTTGGAAGCTCCATCCAGATGCCCGTTTCTGCAGCTCTCACCTTCGCAACCACGAATCTTCATCTAAAAGAACAGTCGCCATCCTGGCCAGAGGTGAGTGCATTGTCAAAACTAAGGAATTTAGATGCTGCATTTTAAATTCTCAGTTCTAAAATGTTGAATCGATTAAATATGCTACTAAAAAAAGAGCCAAAAGTCAACTAGAAGATATCTGCAGCTACAGCTTAGTAAGAGTGGAAACCATACGTAAGGACACAAAACGCGAAGTTTCACATTCTGCACATCACTTGGCAGCTCAATACAGGAAATACACAATTCAGATAATGGCAGCACTTCACTAATTCTATCTATGCCTACCTATATTTCTTCTTTACTTTTACTAATAGGCTTCAAGACTGGTAATGTTAATTAAAATTAAAACAAAAGCAAACTATACATTTCAAAGCTAAAAGTCAGTTTGTTACCATGAAGTGTTTATCATAGGTATTTAACTTCACAACTTCTTCTGGGACCACATTACACCCAACTTAACACAGGAATTCAGTTTACATATCAACAGAGGTAAAAAAAAGAAAAAAAAAAATCCCCAAATTGCTATTTACTATTTTCATTAAAAAATATTTCTAATTAATCATACAAACAAAAATTTCTAACCAGTCTTTACTTCTAATCAAACAAAAAGAAAAAAGTCAACAAAAAACAAAATCCCACATTATGAAAGTCATGACCAAAGTAGACTTCGATACTTGTCAACTACTGGGGAAAAGCAGTAAACTTGATTGTACTAAAGGAGAGGTTATCCTTTATGAACCCCAAATTTAGAGAAATCATGTAGCAGTCCCATAACTAAAAATAAATAAATACAAATAAGGGAAGGGAATACATTATTACTAAAAATTTGAGTCTAATTCTATTTAATCAGATGTTTATTAGCAGAAACTAATAAACATGATAACTGAAAATGTGGCTTGGGACTGTAAAAAGCAGATCTTTACCAAAGTTAAATTTCAAGTAGATTCTACAATCATATTTAGTCTAGGAGCTTAGGCTTAGGACTTAGGGTGATCTCACTATACAGGCTGTGATTTTACTATGAAATATCATTTTAATTCAAACATATTAGCAGTAGTTAGCATTGTAGTTAGGACACTTAAAAAACCCACAGAATGTTAACTTTGGGCAACAACTTTTATGAAAGTAAAAATCTTTAAAAATTCAAAAGCCATAGAAAATCAGTCTGAATGTATTTTAATCATGGAGAAAAAATTAATGGGATTTAAACTATAAATCTATTTCTTTCCTGTGAACACAGTATGTACCTATTTCCTTGAAACTATTTTAGAGCCAGTCAACACCCAAAAATAAAAATATTATTCCTATCTCAGTTCAAAATTTAATGAATCAATATTATCTTAGCCAAGAACACAGTAAACTGCATTATGTCAGATATATAAAATTGATACAGAAATCATTTGAAAGCTGTGAAATATTAGAATTGAAGGCTTTCTGCATTTATAAATTAATGGCTTTTGTGGGGGGAGGGACTAAGTTACTTAAAACTCTGTAACATCTTAAAATCTACAACAAAAGAAAAAAACTACTAATACTAGTCTTTAAAACTCACAAGTTACAATAATGCAAAACAAATTTGTCATTTTTGCTGATTTTCAATGTTTATACATGCAGTATAAATTACAAATATGTATACCATTACAACACCATCTAAAAGAAAACAATGATGTATAAAAACTTTATGATAAATAAAATTATTGCATTTAATGTCATTTTCTTGAAAACCAAAGTCATCAAGTCCCTTAACGTCATATTAAACATAAACAATACCAGTTCAAACTAGAAGAAATGTATTCCAATATCAGCTTCTGACAACAAAAATAAAGAGGTTAAAGCCCTGCAGTCTGTCTGAGTTAGGTCAGATAATCATGGAAACAAAGGAATATTTAAAATTATTTATTTTATCATTATGCACAATGAAGGAAAGCATTATAGAGAGCAGAGTTCTTTCCCACCATAAAATTATTTACACCCATTTATTTAGCTAGAAACACTAGCTAGAGGAGGTACTGGTATATTCCATTTGTGATAATTTCTCTACAGCAAACAATTGTCTTACACTTGGAGCATGTTGAAAAAAATATTGCCTCGTAGGTCTTTTTTGCTTTTTTGAGTCTCAATCACTAAGAGCTCAAGGTACTTTGAAAGAATCCTGGTCTCCTAGATGGTCTGATGAATGCATTAAAATCAAGCAATGTGTTTGTATTCTGAAAATATTCTCAAATCCATATAAATGTTGCTTGACTTGTAGTGCTCACATCTCTCTTACTGGCACTATGACACGTGAAGAACATTTGTTATGAAAGCTTCACGCCAATTTTGTTCTGTTCCTTTTTCATTAGCCGCTGTGCCTCCTTCTCCATTTTCTTCCTTTGTTGTTCTGCTGCTCTCTTTTCTCTGTCTGCTATCTTCTGCTGCCTGAAAAGAAACATATTCTTATTTTTACTTTTAGAAAATACCACACAGGTAAAATGGCAAATTCCAGAAAGAAACAGCGGTGCCTTTTTACTAACATCAAATGTAAGTATGAAAAATCTTTCTCCTCAGTGTTTTGAAAATTTCAAAGATTTTCAAAAACAGTATTTCTTTTAATCCTTGGAACACGACTTGCAAAATAAGAGTATTGTCTCTATGTTACAAATAAGTAAAATGAGGCCCAAAGGCTAAGTGACTTGCACAAAGGCTAAGTGACTTGCACAAAGGCTAAGTGACTTGCACAAAGTCATAAGATTAAGTACAAGAAGAACCCACATCTTCTCATCCCTCTTCTTCAGATTATTTTCACTAAAACACTACCTCCATTGGACCACACCTTCTTTTTGATACCATTCTGAAAAGCCTGATGTTGAGGATTAAATCTCCTGTTATGACAATAGTTAGAAACACTCTGCTAAAGGAAGTTAAGAACACAGATGTGCAGAATACAATGCACAAAGAAAACAGAAACATAACACAAGCCTTCCAACTGGAAGCTAGAAGTCTATTTAAGGATTAGCATTTGGCCAGCTCTACTGAGGAAGGAGCAGAATGGTAGGCACTTGCTGATTATACCTTATGAGATACCTCCGTCCTCCGTGGCCCCTCTCTGCCTCCACTGAGTTAGAACCACTAGCCTCTCCTTCGTTACTGACTGACTTGTGTGGGGAGTGGGAGTAGCAGGGGGTGACGAGATAGGACAAAGAGCAGAAGCTGGTCCTGGATCTACAGTTTACGGCATGAGAAACCAGTGAAAAAGCATGCAAGGTTGAGGAAGGAAGCGGAGGCCACAGTTGTGCATGGGATGGGCAACACGAGGTTATAAAACAGAAAAATCCAGAGTGGACTACCTATGTATGGGACGGCTCAAAGCGGACTCTGGTGAGCAGAACGTATATACCATTCTCATCATATTTGTAAGTGGGAGTGAGCAGACTTGTGTATGACCAAAAGTCGAGAAAGTAGACTTTAGGCAACAGTTTGACCTTCGTCAGTTAAGTAAAGTTTCAGAAGAACAGTTTAAAAGAAATCTACTTTTCACTAGCTCTGATCACTTCCCAGCATAACTGATAATCTGCCCTAAAAAAAAGTCAAAATGCAAGTGGCAAAAAGGGAGCTAGGAAAAGGAATATAAAGAGCTGGCTAGCTTACAAACAAGTAAGATCATCAAGCTTTCACCGGGTAACTAGTTAAAGTGTTAACATCAACGGTTTATGTTCCTGGAAAATGAGGCAATTTAGAGATGACTGCAGACAAATCTGTTTTCCCTCTCCAGATACACACCTGGAATTACTGAAGTATCAGAATCTCCTTCCTTAACTTTACCGATTCCGGTACTGGCAATATTAAAGTGGCAATGGGACACAGATGGAGTGAGAGGACATGCAGTGTGAATACACTTCCAAAGTTCGCAGTGTTTCTCTGGGGACAGTGACAGCACAGGAGTCCTCCGTGTCTCTCTGACTCTAACTGAGGCAACTTGTAGCAGGAAGCATGAGTACTACCGACTGATAGGCTCCCTCTCCTAAGCTGTCAGATAACATAAAACACTAGGTTTAGGGTTTTGTTTTTTTGTTTTTATCTTGTTTTGTTCAGAGTGCAAGAGGGTAGCGTAGAAAAAAGGTTTTGGTACAGTTCAGTGTTAAGATACTTGTGAACTCATAAACTCTACATTGCTGTCATTAAGATTACTGGATTCAGAATGAACAGACCCCTCCTTTATCCTGCAGTTACTGACACAAAAATCACTAGAACCCCCGAAAATGTTCTAAAACACTTAGACTTCTATATCTATGATTTATCCAAAAAAGAGTAAAAGAAATAGATAACTTATCTTTTTTTGATGATCCTTGCAATATAAATGTTGTTTACAATTTTAAAAGTACTTCTTTTACAGTGAATAATGACTAAATAAAAACTAAATATTTAAAACTCTCATAATTTTACTGACTTTTAAAAAGTGACACATCCCTGTTAAAAAAAAATGCTGAAAATAGGAAAGACAAGACAAAAAAAAGTCAGCCTTAACTCAACTGCACCCTCTGCTGGCTGTTCAAGGTAACTGTAGTTAATTAAAGAAGACAGGAGAGAAAATAAAACGAAATCAGTTGTTTTGTTATTTTCTATCCCTATTACAAAAACAACCTTTTAAATTAAAAAAAAAAACTTACATCACTGTGTTTTACTATATCATCTTTAGAAATAAAAAATGACTCATATACATTTAAACATCTGAGCTTTTCACCAGCGATGATGATCATAAACTTTTTTAGGGTCAATATTCTGTTTACTCTTTGACCTAACGCAAGAATTAAGTTTATTGCTCACAAAAACAAAGAAATAAGAACATAAACACCAAAAAAACAAACTTGAAGACCTGAGGAATGATTTTCTTCTCTGTAGAACAGATAGTACCTGACAGAATTATTTACCTCACAAGGCTTTTGGTACATCAGCTGAGCTATCTATACAAATGTGGAGCGCTCTGCGTAAGTTACTTCCATTCGAATGTGCTGGGCACACGGGGAAACAAAAATAAAGGCATAATTTCCGACCTAGAGGAATATAAAGTGGTGGCTCACATTTCAAGAGGTAACTATGGGGAATGTAATATAAAGCAAATAGTATAATATGATGTATATATACAGAAGATCCCATTTGCCATTAATAACAGTATCTCTTTTGTTCCTATAATGCTTTAAATTCTTGGTTTCTGTGAGGTTTTAATCATATAAAACTAGTATATGCAGTCTGAAATTAAAAAGAAAAATCCTGTATTACCTCAGCTTAAGGAAGAAAGAATGAAGAAAAATACAACTTTTAGCAGAATAAGCTTTCTCGACCTCAAATGCAACATGAACAAATGGAGTTCTTCTACTGAAGCTGCAATGTAAGTATGACTAAAATACCTCAGAACTTCTTCTGCTTGCCAGGCCGCATCTTCTTCTTCTTCCCACGCGTTGGTATTTTCCTGCCAGGTATCTAAGTCACCTAATTCAGGCTACAACAAAGTACAAAACAAAATTACGATAGTTAAAGAGCTCCTCTTTCTCCACTTAGCAGTCAAAAAGAGTATTTTTTATAACATGACTCAGACCTTGTCACTCCTGTGTCTTCTTCATGTCCTATACAAGGCCCAGATGACCGGGCCCCTGGTGGGCCTGGAACTGAGCTGTTTCCTGTGACAAATGACTTTATTTCGGTACCCAACGGTCCTGGGCAGGTACAGCTTTCTTCCTATTTTATGTTTTATATGGATTTTTTTTTTCCGCCTACTTTAAGTTGGAATGGACAAGAATAGAACATTCCTTCTTTCTGTTTCTCTCTTTTCAGTGAGAGGACAGGGTGGTGGTGGGGGCAAGAGAAGAGACTGACTGGAGACGGAATTAGAGATGCCTAACTACTCTGTGCTAAGGTGAACCGGAGGACCCAAAGCTTCCAAACCAGCAGAGTCATTTTCATTTAAGCACAAGTAATTTATAGATTTTTCAGTGGTTCTTCCTAGGTGGGTCCAAGCAAAAACAACGAATCAGGCAAAATTTACTCTTTACCAGAGTACTTCCATATTGTGCTTTGTTTTGCCTGTGCTACTTACCTGATCCCAGTAAGCTAGGCTTCCACTATTTCTTCCATTATACTTTCCACTATTCCCCAGGCTAGACCTCTGAAAGTTCACTTCTTCTTCCACAAACCAATAAAAATGCTCATTCTGGAATGTTTAGTTAGGTGCGGAAGTGACTATGATCATAAAATAACTGGCACCCTATCATATGATTTCTCTCATCTATGGAACATAAGAACTAGGATGATCGGTAGGGGAAGAAAGGGATAAAGAAAGGGGGGTAATCAGAAGGGGGAATGAAACACGAGAGACTATGGACTATGAGAAACAAACTGAGGGCCTCAGAGGGGAGGGGGGTGGGGGAATGGGATAGACCGGCGATGGGTAGTAAGGAGGGCACATATTGCATGGTGCACTGGGTGTTATATGCAACTAATGAGTCATTGAACTTTATATCGGACACCGGGGATGTACTGTATGGTGACTAACATAATATAATAAAAAATCATTAAAAAAAAAAGAAAAAGAAAAACAACTGAATTTAAGAAAAAAATAAAATAACTGGCACCAATCTATGAATAGATTTATTATACTTTCTTTTGAGCACTTACACTTAAAACTCATGAAAAATGTGTGGTTTTCTCCTCCTAACCATAAACGTAATACCATCCTCTGTTAAAACTTTTTAGTGTATTTCTGATTATCTGTTTAATGTAAGTCTCTAAAAGTAGAACACTTAAATCAAATAAAAAAATCTTTTTCAAGCCACTGAACCAAAATACAAATGACCCTCTTGAAAATTTATACCAACTTATCCTACTGACAGCAACAGGTGGAAGTCTTGTTTCCCTGTACCTTTGTCAATACTGATAATAGCCTTCTTTCCTCTTTGCTAATTGGTTAAGATTTGAGAATGCTGGGGTGCCGGGGTGGTTCAGTCGTTAAGCATCTGCCTTCGGCTCAGGGCATGATCCCGGCTTTCTGGGATCGAGCCCCACATCAGGCTCCTCCACTGGGAGCCTGCTTCTTCCTCTCCCACTCCCCCTGCTTGTGTTCCCTCTCTCGCTGGCTGTCTCTCTCTCTGTCAAATAAATAAATAAAATCTTAAAAAAAAAAAAAAAAGATTTGAGAATGGCATCTTGTTATTTTACTTTGGATTTCTTTGAGAACTAATAAGATCAAACTTTTCTTCATGTAATCAGGCTAATGTCTATTTCTTATTTGTAAATATATCCATTTTTCCACTGAGGTGTTTGACTTTCTGTACATAAAACACTTAGACATAAAAAAAAGTGAACTAAAACCACAAAAATGGAGTGATCTCTGATCCTTTAGTAGAGATGGCCTCCCAAGGTAAAAAGTTTTAAAGTATAAGATGGATAGATTTGCTACCTAAAGACTAAACACAGGGTGCATGAGTGGCTTAGTTGGTTAAGTGTCCAACTCTTTTTTTTTAATATTTTATGTATGTATGTATGTATGTATGTATTTGACAGAGAGAGATAGTGAGAGGAGCAGGCAAAGTGAGAGGGTGAAGCTGACTCCCCACCGAGCAGGGAGTCCGACGCAGGGCCTGATCCCAGGATCATGACCCAAGCCGAAGGCAGACGCCCAACCTACTGAGCCACCCAGGCACCCCAAAGTGTCCAACTCTTAATCTCAGCTCAGGTCTTGATCTCTGGGTTATGAGTTCAAGCCCAGCACTGGGCTCCACGCTAGGCATGGAGCCTACTTTTAAAAAACAAACAAACAAACAAACCTAAACACATCTGCCCATCAAAAATATCCAAAACAAATTATAAAGCCAACAAACCAAAAAATTGTAAAAGATGACAGAAAAATGTTAATATCCTTAGTATAAAAAGCTATCACAATAATATAAACGATGAAACTCCAGAAAAAAAAATAGAATGTGGAATTTAAAAGAAGAACCTAATTGGTAGAATGGGTGGTAAGATATTTTTGGAGTAGAGAACAAAGTGCAGTAGTTACCATTCTGTCCTAAGTGATGCCCCCTTATTGCAACTGCTGGGAGGAAACTATGTGGAAATAGCACCGGAGACATTCTCCATCTACTCTATTTACCCTTTCCAACTCTGTGGGGAGGTATGTATTTACAACTTCATAATGAGCTATATTAGTATTATTAAAACTTATAATTACAAGTAAGTGACATTTACTAATTCCCTGGAAAAGTCTGAACCACTTTACCAATATGGATCAAACATATATAAATAAAGTATAAAATTTAGAAATATAAAATAAAAAATTAAACATGCTGGGCTGTTTTAGAGAAATATCTTTGGTGCTCTTGTGCTCTCATAGCATGATGTAAATGCACAGGAGTAGGGGCGCCTGGGTGGCTCAGTTGGTTAAGTGTCTCCCTTTGGCTCAGGTCATGATCTCAGGGTCCTGGGATCGGCCCCACAGTGAGCAGGGAGTCTGCTTCTCCCTCTCTCCACTCATGCTCTCTCTGACTCTTTCAAATAAGTAAATAAAATCTTAAAAAAAATAAAAATAGAAAAATAAATGCATAGGAGTTATCAAAATTTGCATTATTTATGTCTGATCACTTATTTAATACTGCACCTTCCCCACTAGAATGCATTCAAAAGAAGCAAGGACTCTGCCTGTTTTTCTTACTTTCCACTACAGTACTAGCCCCAAGCACCCTGTCTTGCATTAGTAGGATTATTTTTGACCAATGAATTAAAAACATATATAAACATGGGTCTCCTGGCAAGAGGGGGTCTCTGAAGCACCCGTGAAGTTTAAACAAACGAAGATAGACAGATGTGGTGGTTTAAAAATATGTCTGTAAATTCTTTGGCACTCTTTCCTTCAAGAGGTAGAGCTTAATTCCTCTCCCCTAGCATATGGGCTGGATTTAGTGACCAACATCCAATGAATAAAATAATGTGGAGGTGAGTGTGTCACTTACAGGATTAAGTCATAAACAAGCATTGTGGCTTCACCTCTGCATGCCTTCTCTTTCTCGGGGATTGCTTGTTCTGGGACCATTGGTGATTATGTTGTATGGAAACTCAAGCAGCCCTATGGAGAGGTCCATGGCAAGGAACTGAGGTTTCATGCAACCAACCAGCGTTAATCTGCCAGGCATGGAAAGTGAGCCCCTTTGAAATGAATCCTCCAATTCCAGTCAAGCCTTCAGATGACTACAACCCCAGCTAATGATCTGTCTGGAAACTCATGAGAAAGCCTGAGCCACAACCACTCAGTTGAGTCACTCCTGGATTCCTGATCCATAGAAACTATATGAGATAAAGAATGTTTATTGTTTTAAGCCACTAACAGTGGGGTTGTTATATAATAGTGTCATATAATAATAACATAATAAATTAATCAATAATTAGTAGTCAATAATTAGTCAATCAAAACATGCTTAAGCTTAGATCTGGGGAGAAGTCTGGACATTTTTTTTTTAATTATGGAGAGTTCTTTGATGATAATTATAACCACCCTAGAGTGTCAGACTGAAAGTTGGGTTTTTTTTTTAAATATTTTATTTATTTATTTATTTGAGAAAGAGACACAGAGAGAGAGAGCGTGCAAGCACGAGCAGTGGGGAGGAACACAGGGAGAAACAGACTCTCCGCTGAGCAGGAAGCCCGATGCAGGGCTCCATCCCAGGACCCTGAGATCATGACCTGAGCTTAAGGCAGACACTCAACCAACTGAGCCACCCAGGTACGTCTGGACATTGGTGTTTTTGAAAAAATTCAAAGCTGATTCTGAGATACTTCCAAGGTTGAGAACCACAGGTATATACTTCCCTCACTACTCTTGTCCTTCAAAGTGATGCATTTAAGTCACACCTACTACAAGTCAAATTATACTTTAAATGTAAATATACTCTACTAAGGAAACAATTCATGACTCATTTAAAAATAACCTGCTTTTAAGTTTAAATTTCAGTGGTAATCTCTTTAAAAGTCACATTTTTTTTTTAATTTTTTTTTTTTTTAGCAAGGGAGAAGAGAGAAAGTGCATATGTGCATGCACGTAGGGGTAAGGGGCAGAGGGAGAGACAGGATCTTCAGCAGGCTCCACACAGAGCCCAAAGCGGGGCTCAATCTCACAATCCTGAGGTTACAACCTGAGCCAAAATCTAGAGTCGGACACTTGACCAAATGAGCCTCCCAGGCACCTCTAAGGTCACATTTGTAAGTAACATACTATATTTATCTTTTATGTGTACAGTGGGACTCTGATCTTAGTAGCTGATGTAATTTACAATCTCATAAAAGGATAAGATTGGCAAAACTCCAGATTAACGTCTCTCATCTGCTAAGCCTGTTTCAAAGCACAGAAATACAAATATTACGTTCAACTCATTTTGGTTTTCTTTAAGAAAACAAGTAAAAACAAACCCTTGCCTATATATCATTAACATACTTACAGATTGATGAATAAAAGGCATATCCTGTGTAGCTGCTAATCTACTAGAGAAACCCGTGCTACCATCTGCTATGCCAAAATTTAATGGTTCTCTCTTCTTAATAATGATCTGAAAGATTAATTGAAACAGAATTATAGGAATATTTTATGCATCATATAAAAACAGACAAGATAAATAAGTGACCAAAGTATTCTATAATTATTTCAAACATGCCCTACCTTTCTTCTTTTAAAATTAATAATGTAAAGATTTTTTTAAGTCTGTAAAGAGTATCAAAATTTCTAAGCAAATGTCAAACAAATCACATACTAAGAAAAACTCCATTTTATTTTTTCTAAAAAAACAAATTTTCCTCTTCTTCTCTCTCTAGACCCACAAAATATAAGTTGTTTTAGTCACCGTATTAAATAAGAACACGTGTCACATCCTACTAAAGGATAATCATCTCTCTTCGTGTGGTTATCTATGAATGCATTAACTTTCTCAAGGCAGTAATGTTAGCTTTGTAGCTTAAACATTTTCAGTCTAACTAATTTATTAATGTACTATCGTAATATTCTAGGTTCCTCTTTCAGCAGCAATATACTTTCAAAATATAAGGTATTCATCTACTAAGACACTCAAATTCCTTGAAAAATACACAACTTTATGCTCTTCAGGATTGAGACATTTGGACAACTTAACAAAAACAATCCTGATTACAGAATGTAAATGTTACCAGCCTTGAAATTGTAAAAATAAATTTATAGCTGAAATTGGCTGGGAGGTAGAAGAGGGTGAGAAACCCTATTAGGGAAGGTGGAATAAATAATGTCATTTTATAAAGTCCATTTTAAGAAATATTTTCTATACATGACTGAACAAGAAATGGAACTCTAAGTATGTTGTGTTTTTTTTTTTTTTTTTTTTTAATAGCTGAGTGATTAGTACGGTAGACTGGAATAGCATCATAATATTTGGAAGAGGGGGAAGAGCAGTGAGGGTGGTATGAAATAAACCCTCATCTACCATAGTATGAAGTCAGTGGACAATGTCTATGATTGGTAAATCAAGGCACAGCAACATAAGCATATTATATATAGATATGATTTAAAAAAAAAAAACCAACTATAAGCCTAAACAGGAAAAATTATCAGTGGTTGCTTCTGAGAAGTAGAACTGGCTATGGGGAATGATGGGGCAGAAGTCTGTTGCTTTTCATTATAAGCTCTTCTATATTCTTTGACTTAAATTTTTTTTTTAAAAGTACACATACTATTTTTGATAAAAAAAAAAAAAAAGGAAAATATTCAGCAACTGTTCTTTTTCCAAAAATTCCCTCTACCTTTAAGTGATCTTACATATCCAACTCAAAAGGGATTAAGTAAAGTGTGGATGACTAACATAAGCCCACAACAATTATTCTGTTCTGAGAGTCCTGCATCAGTTTTACAATGGTTATAAACAATGGAAACCATACCTATCAGTTTGTAGGCATCACGAAACTGTGAACTCTTTCAAGGTCAGAACTTTATCTTAATCAGCTTAGCCTCTATAGCAGAGACTGCAGTCTAGAATCTGGTCTACAGCTGGATTTCAGTAAATACATAAATAACTTTAAAAGATTTGGGGGTGCAACTTACTAGATCTATGTCTAGGTCACTTGAATATATAAGCTTGTTTAATATGTTAGAAAACACAACAAATTGATCATTAGAAATAGGCTTTCTGACAAATACTAATTATACTGTCTGATTTAAATATAGGAATCTGAAAAGCAGTTTATTTAACCTCCCAAAGCATAAATCTTTTACATACTTTCTGAGTTTTCCTTATAGTTGGTGTCATGTCCTTAAAATAGTCAGGTTCCAGTTGTTCCAAAGCATTTTGTTGTGTTGCTACATTCCCATTGCCTCCTTCAATCTTTACACTTGTGGGGGCGTCTTCATCCCAGGAAGTCCACTCTTCAACATCGGTCTACATTGAATCCATCAGGAGTGTTAGCCACAAAGGGGTAACCTAATCAACATCTCATTCACCATTTATAGAAAAACAGGCTTTCTAAAACATTGGTTTTCAAACTTTTTGACCAACAGAAAAAATATAAATTTTATAACACATACCAAAACTAGATCAAAGTTTAAAAAAACAGTTACTTTTACTAGAAGTTAGACAATTGGCTCTATCCATTAAAAAACAGAAAACGAAACAAAAGCAAATGCTTTAAAACCTGAACTGACATTTAGAACTAGAGTCCACAGAAAGAATATTCAAACTTGCATCCTAAGCCTAACCACGTTGATGGCCTGATTTAAAAAACAAAACAAAACAAAAACACTTGTGACAGGATTTATATAAGACAAGAGTCTCAAATATAATATTCAAAATCTCCATGAAACCCAAAATTATTCAGTAAACAATCAGCAAATTTCAACCTGCATGGAAGGCTAATATAAATGTTACATTTATCTAAGACTTTAAAACAGTTATAAAAATACTTTAACAAGCAAAAGCAAACACTCTTGAAACCTATGGAAAAATAAAATAGAAAATCTCAGCAAAGTAACAGAAAACACTATGAGGAACCAAATAAAAATTTTACAATTAAAAAATATAACAACAACAAAAAGGCTGACTTGACTATCAAATTAACTTCATAACATACTAATTAATGATCTGCAGGCCAGTTCGAAAACCATGGTTCTGGAGCACTTAGTCAAACTTAAAAACAAATTACCTGTTTAGGAACTGATGAATAATCAACTGTAGTTGGCAAAGTTATTTGGTCTCCACTTAATTTCCGTCCTCTGCCAGATCTAAAATAAAATATTTCCATAATTACCAAAAATTCCATAATTACCAAATCATGGGTAAAAGCACTATAGACAGTAACTGAAGGCTTATAAAAGATCTTTTATAATTTCACAATTATTTATTTTAATAATTAAGAGTTGCTCATTAAAATATGAAAAAAAGGCATGCATCAAATATCTTTTAAACGTGTTTAAAATCTTAGGACAACAAAACTGCTTTTTGGCTTAGGACTCAGGATTATAGATAAACTCAGGAGAAATATAAAGACAAAAACAAAAATGCAAAGTGATTTCAAACCATATTCCTTCAAACCATGCTCTGTTGGTGAAACTCTGGGACACCTAGCCTGTTTTTGTTTTTTAAGATTATTTGAGAGAGAGAGAGAGAGAACACACGTGCACATGAGCAGGGGCAGGAGCAGAGGGAGAGAGTCTTCAAGCAGACTCCCCACGGAGCTCAGCCCCATGACCCTGAGATCATGACCTGAGCCAGAGCAAGAGTTGGATGCTCAGCCAACTGAGCCACCCAGGCGCCGCCCACCTATGCCGTTTAGCCTGGATGGCTTGGCTTTTGTCTGTTTTACTGATTTGGTTTTTTGGTAAGATTACCTATCAAACTATTAAAAAGTTTGAAATCACCTGGTTGAACTAAACTGTAATTGATAAGGATTAGTAGGAGAAGCGCTATATTAAACAAAATAGGTATCATAACTCAGTTGCTAAGAGCATGGGCTATGGAAACTATGTAAACCATAGTTTTAAATGTTACTTCTATTAACTATGAGTCTAATTAGAATCAACGGGCCTCTCAGCTTCAATATCCTCATCTGCAAAATGTAGGTATTCAAACCTACTTTTGAGGGTTGTTGTAAGGATTTAATTAAGTGACATATTTAAAGCAGCTAGACATTAGACAGTGCCCAGTATATGACACTAAAAAAAAGGTAGCTATTATAACTGATTAATCACTTGCTTCATTTCAAATAATCTATAATGCATCTACTTAGAGCAAACTGGTAAAGTTAGTTATTTTTACTACGAGATTAGAAATCATATTTTGTTTAAAGGATGAACAGAAAATACGGTCTACTACTAAATTTAATGTGGACCTGGTACTTTAGAACACATGATCTAGGTTCCTTCTGACACGTCAGAGAAGCTTATTCTAACAACAAGTCAGTTTTCTTTAAAAGTGAACATACAATCAATCCTAAATATACTTACATTCATAATTATTGTGAAATTTATAGTGGCAACAACCGTCCTTAATATTTTTTAAATCAAATGCATTTTCTTTTACTGAAAGTATTTTAGTTTTAGAAAATACATATGCAAAGAGAAAAACACTTATAACTTATCTTCTGTTAAGCTCTAGCCTTCTGGCAACTAATACCCATTCTTATCCTACTTTACCTCTTGAATTTCTGGCCATTCCTAATGCTCAGACAATCTGAGCACTTGGTTCACTATTTTCCCTATTTCCCAAATCCTGTCCTCTTCCTGGGTAAGTTCAATAGTCACCTAAATTTTCCATTTCTTTCTTGATCTTTCTTCCTCCAGTGATCATCTTCACTCTATTTCATCCACTCATTCCCACTGCCATACTATGGACCCATTTTTTTTTTAAATCCAAAATCACTTTACTTCTAACAATAAATGTCCTTAATCCTCAGAGTTTTAATCGTTATAAATGGCCACTTAGCCAGAGAATATATTTCCTGGCCTCCTTTGAAGCTAGGTGGCCATATGACTAAGCTCTGGACAATAAGGTAAGAAAAGAAGTGTTGTGCACAACTTCTAAATCAAGTCTGCTAAAAAAGAGAGCTGACAGCCTTCTACTTCCTGTTTTACTATACCCTACCTCTGTGTGTCAGTACTTTTTTTTTTCACAGTACCCCTGGCCAAAACAAATACCTAACAGTTCCCCTGATTAAGTAGTTAGACCCAAACAATTTAATACTTATTTATGTCCTAACTACACAATAGCCATTTGCAAAAATACTACATATAAAGAAAAATAACATTTTGATTTCACTCTTAAAAAACCACAATCACTAATGGAATATATGTGTGGGGCTACTGGAGAGGGCAAAGCTTCTCAAAACTCGAAATCAGACTGGATACTACCGTTCTCATTTTCTGTTCCATATTAATTTTTGGTTCAGTACTTGCTTTAATTACAGACTAAATTCTAGCTTTGCAAAGATAAGTCCCCAAAAATACAAGTAAACAAACGCTTATCTCAAACATTCAAGAATATCTGCAAAAGTAATGCTGCATGATCTAATGCTACAATGTGAACCACCTTGAGCTAGTAGTTTGTGCAGCATTTAACAAATATTGACTATCCCATTCACTATGTTTTGCTACATATTTAAAAATATCCTGATGATACCCCTGTGAGTTTAATGTGAAGCCCTCAAGTGCTTCAGCACACAGCTCTAGGGTACAGTACAGAAGTACACAACTATAACTCTAGGGTATAGTTGTGTGACAAAATAGAAGGAATTCAAATCTTCGGATGACTTAACTGAAGCAGAATGACTTATCTGACTAGGACTAAGTAGTCCACATTCCACATTCTGGAATACTATCTAAGAGACAGAACAAAACAAAACAAAACTATTTTGTGTGGGGTTTTTCTGTTCAAGTTTTTAATATAAAAACATTCATATTATAGTATATAAATAAATACTTATTCCTAATTCCACCTAACCATCTTAAAACATTCTGGTAATGAAATAATTATGTACACAAACACTGTCTTATTACAGTGAAAATCGGTTTGCTTTTTTCTGAAATTCTATAGGAATAAGAATATGATTTTTATTAAAGATGTAAGAATTTGAAAGAATGAAAAGTGAAACTCTTTCTAGATCTGAAAGAGAAAAAAAATATATAAAAAAATACCAGACAGTAATGAATGAATGCTATAATCAAGTTATTTAGCTTAAATATAGTCTGTCCTGTCTTTTTGTAATTATGAAGGCATCCAAAACCAGCAAGAAGATAAACAAGTCAATTTGGACATAAAATTTGTTTACCTGCATATTAATCTCTTTAGGAATGAGAATACTGTTGCTAGGCAGGTGCAAACTTTAAATAACCGAAACTGTGTGATAGCCATGGTGGGAATCAAAACCTGTGGAAAAAGCACAAAAATAAATGCACTTAGCTGATTTCATAAGCTATATTCCCATTCTAAAGTCAAGTTGAAAGGTCCTATTATGAGCTGTGAAAATCAGACATTTTTTACTTCTCTTTAGAAACCACAAATATAACACAGTAAATTTTATTTTAAGGATTTTATTTATTTGAGAGAGCAAGAGCACACGTGAAAAGGGGGTGGGGAGACAGAGGGAAAGAAAGAATCTTAAGCAGACTCTGTGCTAAGCGTGGAGCCCAACACAGGGCTTGATCTCACAACCCTGACATTACGACTGAGCCAAAATCAAGAGTCAGGCACTCAACCAACTGAGTCACCCAGGCGCCCCATACACAGTAAACTTTAAAATTAAAGCGTAAATCATACTGACAATTCAAGAAACAAGATTTTTAAGTTTTCAATAGTTGAGAGGAAAAAAAACCTTTTTGAAATATTCTCAGAATATTTTTTAACTGAACTTCAATTACCTGTTTATGACTTATTTTCTACCAAAAAGCAAAAAGCATAAAACAGTATATACTGAGTCTTTTGTACCTTTTGAAGTTTGAACCACATGAATGTAACAGTACTTTTCAAAATCTTTTTAAACATTTTTAACTTTTAGATAGATACATTTTATTATGCCCACTTTATAGATGAGGAAATTGAATTAAGAGAGGTCAAATAACTTGCCCAAAGTCACATAGCTAATAACATGAAAATAACAATAGAGTTCATCTAGTCCAGTGGTTCGCATATCTGGGGATCCTTTAAAGAAATAATGATACCTGGGTCTAACTCCAGTAAATCAATTAAATCATATTCTCTAAGGGGAAAATTCCAGTTAAACTAATAAGATAACAAGGGAAACAAAATATAGTCAACAGAAAAGGGAGGGGAAAAAAAGTGGGGGAGAGCAGAAAACAAGAGAAAGGGGAACAAACAACAGACAGGAAAAGAACAGGGAAAATATACCACACTAACACTAATCAAAAAGAAGCTGAAGTGACTATTTCAATGTCAAAGAGCAGATTTCAGAGAAAATAATATTAGCAGGCATAAAAATGGTCCTTTCATAATGATAAAAGGGTCAGTAAATCAAAAGCACACAACAATCCAAAATATATAAGTCCCTAAAACAGAGTTAAGCCAATACCATAAATAAGAGGTGACATTACCAGAGAGTCTGCAGATATTAAAAGGCTATTGAGAAAATATTACAAACAACTTTATGCCTATATAGGCATACAGATCTATACTTCAATCTGAGTAATAGCAACACCAGTATACTACATATACTGTTTGTACGTTATGCCTTATATAAACGTTCAAAACAAAAATATAAAAACAACACAGAAACAGAAAGCAAGGAAACATAGTTAACTTTTGTGATACCTGATCCTAATTACTCTGTAGAGCCACTACTGCCATTCCCTTCAAAGAAGGGCAAAACACACAGCTCAATCTTTTTATTTCTAGAATTACAAATGTAGAAAGGCCAAGCAGACTTTTTACAGTAACAAAGTTCCAAAAGTCTCCCTTAGCAATGCTCATACATTGAGGTTATATCTCCACATGAGCTCAATGATTTACTGAATGCCTATATTTGGAGTTGACTTACTAATTGAGGATGGAAAAGACAGTGACTCCAAGAGTATAAACCAAAAAAATTAAGAATTTCACTATTCAAGTAACTTAAATACTTCTGACAAAAAAAACCCCGATTAGTGGTTTACTAGGTTTCGAAAAATGCAACAATTTTGACTTCTCCTTTCTCTTAGCCCCTTATGTCCAAACTGCCAAAAGGCCTTATTCCATTTCCTAATACAGCCCATATTCTTCCCTATTTCCACTGTAATCTCCCTAGCATAAGCCTTTATTATTTGTTGGTGGGGTATTATAAAATCTTTTTTTTTTTAAAGATTGATTTGAGAAAGAGTGAGTGAGTGTGGGGAGGGTCAGAGGGAGAGAATCTTCAAGCAGAGTCCCCGCCCACCACAGAGCCCTACGCAGAGCCTGATCCCATGACCCAAGCATGAGATCTTGACCTGAACCAAAACTAAGAGTTGGACACTTAATCGACTAAGTCACCCAGGTGCCCCTATTATAAAGTCTTCCTAATTCCAGTATTTTTCTCTTACCACACTTAACATTCTCTACTTCGTACTATAGTTATTTCTATATACCTTATTTGCCCTGTACCATCCTTCCCCAAAGGACCTCGTTTATCTTATACCTTCAGTTATCAGCTGCAAAGTAAGACTTGAAAGGTTTAACTTCTTCATTTTGACTAGAATGATCTGAACAGTTAAGATGATGAATAAAAGCTCTACTTAAAAGCTGATTTGTCAAGAATAAAACTCTTAACCAAACAAAGGCAAATGTCCCTAAATGAAAATTTAGGCTAAATTTTTATAAAAATTATAAACAAAACAAGATAGCCAGAAAGAGATTTATGGAATGTAGCACTTGGGGAAAAAGGGAACAGAACTGAGAAGATACTCTATCAGGAAGTTTTGAAGGGAGAAGACCTTTAATATTTAAGGACTGGGGAGAGTAGTGGGTCTCAGGATATATACATGAATGCAGAGTTGAAAATTGATTTCATATAGAGCCTTGGTAACCACTGTCATCACCTTGCCACAAATAGTATTGTGCGTCATTTCAGTATTTGTCAACTTGAGTGACTGCAATGGTAACTGGAAAAAATATTTAAAATTTTGTCCAAAAGAAAAACGAAAATGGGACTATTATTGACAACAAATAGAATTATCTTCCTAGCAATTAAGAATATCCTCGTTCTGCAGAAAATTTGCTTTTGTGATTATCAAAAGAAAGGATCTAATATTTATTGACCAGCTCCTATATGCCAAGCATTATTTAAAAATTAGGTCTCTTAACCCATAAGACCATCTTATGAGATGGATATTACTGCTCTCATTTCATAGAACTGAAGCACAGAGAGTAAGCACATGTTTCCAAGTTCCCACACCCAATGACTCAGATTTAAACCTAGGTCTGTTTAATTCAAAAGCCAAGAACATCTCACTAACAATAAACATTCTTACTAATTCAGTGATGATATTATAATTTCCAGAGTAAATTTTTCAACTAGTTGCAATGAAATGGGGAAAATGCAATCAAGTTAACTAACAACACTTTTGATTTTATCAATTACATTGATTTGTAGGCTGGAATATTCTTTGGGACCCACAGTTACTTAATGCTTCAATTCAACAAACATATATATATTCAGCACCTACTATCTTAACAGATGCTACCATGAGTAATGGGAAAAATTACTGACCCAGTACAGAGAAACCCTGTATTTGTTGCTCAACTGTCACAGGCCAGTGACAATGTAAGGGACTAAGGAGACAGGGCCCCAATCAGTCTTGCTCAGTTTGGTATTTCTAAGTCTTAGCCAACGCCAAGCACATAGTAGGTACTCAAATATTTGTGGAAGGGATATTAACGTTCCTTGAGCACTCAATATGGTCAAGACATAGTTCTAAACAATGTATCTTCTATCACATCACTGGAATCCTAAGGACAAAGGAGGTAAGTTCCACTACAACCATTTAACAGATGAGGCTGATCGTGAGGCTCCAGAGGATTTACTCACCCAAGATTTAAAGAGATTGACCCCAAAGCCCAGGTTCTCTCCACACCATATCCCATTTGATAAACCTTTTAATTTTATACTCATTGCCTCAGTTTGATTTTTGAAATGCCCTCTAGGTAGCCAATTTAAGTATGCATCTTAGGCTACTGTGCACTTTGGTTACTTCAAAATACTTTCTAAAACTGAGAATGGCTAATATAACCTAATTTTCAAATTAAAATTTCCTTTAAAATTAGGAGGAAGATACAAAAACTTGAGATATAGCAGGAAAAGGATCAGAATTATGAAGCAACCTATTCTCAGAGCTTTTGGAGAAATGACATCTCTAGGAAATCAACAGGAATGAGAGCTCTGCTAGATCAAGTGAGGAAGATTCACCTACAATTTTAAAAAACACTACAAGTTGCAATTTTAAATGTATCTTTCCTTCTTGTAAATTCCCTGTAAACTGCGGCAAGATCCTATATTACAATTCATTAAACAAGCCAAGCCAAAATCTTTTAGTACACACTAAATAAGTTTTCAATTGTTGTAATCTAAAAATACATATTTGAAATTTTTCAATACCAAAATTTTAAAAACCGTATTAGTTTTTAGTACAGTACAGAAGAGCCTCAAATTCAGTTTGTAACTCTCAAGCTGATTAAGGACTATCACAAGCCTCCAAAAATAAAATCTACCTGAACTCATGTGAAAAACCAAGGAGAAAGGGAACTAAAAGAATGTGGGAGCGGGTTGTAAAGTGGACTGCACCATCTCTGGCCGCTCAAAGTCAGGCCCTCAAATATGTGACACCGAGACTCTTAACGAAAGCAAAGTTAAGATCTCCTGAATGACTCAAAAGGCAAGAGTTCCATAACTAAAATGCTTTAACTTCTGATTACCCACCTGAAATTGGCTGATGAAAAATAAAATCATACCCACTGTACAGATGAGAAAAAAGGCAAGAGTGTTCTCAGGTTACACAATCCGACGCCATGCATTCGGCGCTCTGTGAAACGCTCTAAATCGCTGGAGGTGGGTGCAGGGTAGGTTGAAATTTGGATTTTGGAAAAATCTGGGAAGGAGCAAGGCCTGTACCGAACGGGCAGGAAGAACGGGCAAATTTCCCTGCTGGAGGCCCGTTCCGGGACTGGAGGGTTTCTGCGCCCGCGTCCCGCAGGCGTGTCTCCCACGCGTGAGCGCGGCATGGTGAGGGCTGCACGCCCAGGGCCCGCTCCCAGTCGCAGTTCCTTCACCCGAGAGGTCACCCCGACCCGGAAACAGTACCCCAGAGTGGCAGTCGGCCGTGGAAGGGAGAAACCGGGTGGAGGGGCGAAAAGGTGGGAGGGCGGGAAGTGTGGGGCGAAGAGGAGGGCTGACCAGGGAAAGGCAGAAGACCCCCATCCCACCCAAGGACCAGGTTGGGTTCGGGGGGCAGTGGGGGAGGGAAGCCCCTCGCGGGCACGCGCGAGTCGCACACACTCACCTGCCCCTCCCCCTCCCCGCCCGCCCGGCGGAGGCTCCGAGCTGCCGCGGGCCGCGCGCGCACACAAGGCGCGCGCACGCGCACTGCCGGTCGCTTCCTCGAGTTCGCGCTCCGCCCGTTCAGTCCCAGCCCCGCTCATTCAAAGCCGGGCGCGCGCTCCGTCGCAGCCGCCGTTGCCTCCGCGCAGCTGCCATGGCCGCCCCCTCCTCGGGAAACCCTCCCCCAGCCCCTCCCACTTCGCCCTCCTGAAAGGCGGGTCTCGGTGGTCTCCAGGCCCTCACTTCCGCACCCCGCCCAGGTCCTGTCTGGCCCAATAGACGAGAGGCTGCTGGTCCGGCGACTGGGCTAAGCCAATGAGATCCGGGGGGCGGGGCGAGCGGCAGCCGGCGTGGCTGTGGCGGAGGCTCGGTCGCGGGTAGGTTTTCTATGACCGTTGCTGGCTGTACGAGTTGTTCTGTTGCAAAGTGCCTGAGCACATGCCGTGTTGCCCTACTTTCTGTGGAGTGTACCTCCGCTCCAACCATGCCCCTTTTCGTTCTACCTACAGACTCCCCCTACCTGCTGGGAGCTAGGGAAAGCAGTGTTTAGATTGCAAAAGTGAGGGAGCTGCGGCTCTCAGTGATTTGGCTGGCGGTAGGCCAGATCTCAATCATTTCTCCGCTTACGGGGTGCGAAACGCTGAGTTCAGTTCGGGACTTTGCTTCCTCCAAGTAACTTTTGATTGAATTTCCTTTGGAATTCGTCACTTACCCTCGTCCATGTCTTTGTTCCTCCCTCGCAGCACAGGCTAGCCATTCTCCCAAACTAAGATTTTCTTTATCTTATGCTTCTCTCTTTGAAGTCTGTTTCTTTTTTTCTTCTTTTTATCCTGTATGCTATGAAAAGGCCAGGGTTCTTTGCTTGTGGGCGAGGGGCTCTCAGAAAACTGCTCCACTGTAAGCGACAGTTTGTATGGTCAGAGGCTGAAAACAGTTCTTGTTTTTGTACCACTTTTTGACTACCACGATCGTCGTCCTGTCACCCTGACCAGCCTCCATCTACCCACTTACTTTCTAGTATCCACCCACCCATGCACTCCAATCTGTACCACATTTCTATTCTTTGACCTTGTTTATCCCCAAGAGGGGAAGAAGGAGAATGTTTATAACTCTTGCTCTAAAATGATTCTATATAACTTTGGATACATTATTTCATCTCTAAAGCTCAGCTCCCTCATCGGTAAAATGACCATAATAGCGCCTACTTCATAGGATGGCTAACCCTTTCAAAGCTTTTAGGGCAGAGCCTGGCACATAGCAAACACATATGGATTAATAGCTGTTACTGCAGCAGCAGTTGTTGCTGCTGCTACTACTACTGCTACTAGTATTAGTAATAGTACTACTAGTACTACTACCACCACCGCACTATCGCATCATCATTCCCAGTTACTACGCCTCCCTAAATCCGTTAAACCCTCTGCAGTCTTTTAAACACCTGTTCTAACCTTAATCTCTTCAAATGCCTAAATTCTAAGAATTCAAAGTCTCCAATTTTTTTTTTTTTGGATTCCCCTAATTAATAATCCAGAATAGGCTACATCTTGACATAAACGTTTTCAAAATGTTTTTTCTTAGACACATATCTTTGCTTCAAATTATTATATCCCTATGACATTTTTTCTTCTTTATTCTTCAGTTTTCCTTATTAAATTTGCCATTTCCAAATGAAATAAAACAAAAGGTATATATATATTTCTAGAAACAACTAGTTAGTGAATATTTGTTTCCAACACGGTAAAAAACAAAACTTGTCAAAGATTGCGAACTTAGTTTACGTTAAAAATATCTATGAAATAATAGTTTAAAATCATCTTTAGTCCTGGTAGTAATTCCATAATTGGGGATCATAAGTGCCAATAAGTTGGCATCTTGCATGGGGACCACCTCTTGGGAGTGTGCAATTTGAAGTCCCGTCCTCTGCCCAAGGCTTGGGTGGGGTGGGGATGGGGACCACCAAATGTCAAGTGGGAGGAGCATAGGGCATAAAGGATAGACTTGGTATATGAAAGATTTCTTTCTGAATTGCCTGTACTCCATGTGTTATGGTTAATTCTACCTGTTCTTCGTTCAGACCATTTTGCCCACTTTAAGGTCTCTGATTTGCCTCTGCCCAATCCCTAATCACTAACTTGGTTTATTCACTTTTATCAGCTTCCAACTCGCCATTTAATCTCCCAAGTCAAAGCCTTTATCAGCTTTGCTGTTCTGAGTTCTCCCCATGGTTCTGAGTAGTGTTTTGTCAACTGACCTCCCATCCCTGCCCAATAGTTCAGGCAGACCTTGCAAACGCAGCCCAGTGCTTCCCAATCTCCCTAACCCAGTTCTCTGGCTTTTTACCAAAGGGATGTTTTTTTCCTCAAGCATAATTTTAGACCTGCTGTTCTGACTCGGACTTTAATGGCTTTTTGTTAATGAGCAGCTGTCTACGGTTGAATACAGGTTATAAAGTCATATTCATTTCTTGATCAAGCAAAACAAAGCCTTGGAGCTCACAATGACAGTTTTGAATAGATACATTTGAGAGCAAAAGATATTCTGATGATAATTTTAATGGATTGTTTTATTGATCTTTCTATTCTAGAGAATTATGCTTGCTTTCAAGATCATACATTCTAATATTCTGGAAAATCATAACTTATTTTTTAATATCCATTGTCACCATTTAATAGTTAGGATCAGTTGCTTAATAAAGAAACCAACAAGTCTGACGCAGCTTTTTAAGTTTTCTTTCTATTAAAATAAAATTGACTCTCTGTGAAGCATTTAAATGTTTTCCATCATAAATATTACTATAGTGTATCTTTATAGTGATTTTTATTGCTAAACACAGGAAGACCCAAGGTCTAAGAACAATTTAGAATTAACCAAGTTAATCTTTGGAAGAGGCCTAGATAGGAATAGAGAAAAATAATCCATGTCCTTTATTAGAAATGGATTCAAATGAAGATACCATGAATTCTTCACTTCTGTGTTTCAGTAGTGAGGTGCAACCATGTAATAGCTCTTGGCTAATGTCCATGGTGTTATTAGAGCTATAATATAGTTCAGCTATATTATGAGTTAAGTAGACTTGATCTGAGCAGATCTGGCAATGTAGGGCCATTTATTATTTCTAAGGGTAAATGTGTTGAGATTCACACAAGTAACAGCTTGTCATACATACAACACGATCTGTCTTGTACATGAATTGAAAACTTAAAAATGAAACAACACTGAATCAACAAAGCCCAATTCATTCAGCTATAACATGAACTATAGCTATAGCTTGAACACATTTGAGCCTTAGTTTTCTCATCTGCAAAATTAGATTAATAATTCCTGCCTTATAGGTTTATTTTGCAAAGTAAGTGGCATAATGTATGTGGAAATGTGTTGGAAACAAAGCAGATCAGTGAAAGTTTTATCATCTTCAAGTCCAATAGAATCTTCTTTTAGCTCACAGCAGAGAATAGTGCTTCCAGGAAAACAGGAGTGAATTTTCTATCACCAGCAACCAGAAATAGACATGTTTGTTAGTTACACATAAAAAAAGGGGGGGGAAAGAAGAGCTTTAAAGTTTCACTCTAGTACATCTATTTCCTTTGCCCCTTTGATTTTAAGGACAGAGGGTGAAAAAACAGCTGTTACAAGGAAAGCACCCAAAACCCTACCCTCTCTGTGCTTTTTCTCACTACTTATGGGATATTTTGCTCATAACGGTGTCTGTTGCCAAGTTCTGTCCATTCCTCAGTGTCCACCATTTTAGCACACCAGAATTCTCATAATGTTATATCTCCTAACTAGTCTTTTGTATTTTACTTTTTCCTTTCTCTAAGTCAGCTTGGTACCTTGCTGTATGATTAATATAAGTATTATTAAAACTTCTTTACGATAAATGTCCTGTTCAAAATAAAGAGAGATTTGCTGTTGTCCATCAATTCAAATTCACTTGGGTGGTCATGTGTCTTGATTATTGCTTTTTAATCTTTTAATTTCAAACTGCTGCTCCTGAATCCCCCTGTGACCACCTCTGGCCCTTTAAAATATTAGACATGCCAGCAATTCTTGTTAAAAACATTTGTCTGTATATACTGTACATTTCATTACTCACCTCCTCACCATGAAATATATATTTCTCGCTGTGGTTTTTATCTGAAATTAAATCCTTTATAAGTGAGAATTAAATCCATGTTATAACCATACTAGATATTTTCAGTATAAAAACTTCACATGTTAATTTACTTTCTCTCTTCCTAGGGAAACTTATATGCATACAGGATCATCTGCCTGAATATATAAATTACTCTAAAGAAAAGCCAAAGGAAAATGCTCTTGCCATGTAACCAGACACATTCATAAATATCTTACCCAAAAGGAATTATTTTTTTCTGCTCATAGGCTCTGAGCCCATTACCATAGCAACCATGACTAGTGTTGTCTAACTGGATGTGAATTTTATACACTTGTTATATGAAATGTTAAGGCAGTAAGTCAGGATAAAGTGCAATTTCTACAATATTTTGGAAGGACTTCTTTATGTCAGAAATCTGGTAGAGGAAAAGTTTCATGGTGCAGCTTATTCATTTGTTTAATGAAACCATTTCTTCAACACTTACCATGGGCACAGAGTGTGCAAAGCATGTTAGAGAAGTCAGAAGCATATACAACGCTTAACCTGAAGGAACTTCCCTGATAAAACCAGCTTGTCATGGGTGAACAGAATTCCTGAAAGAGCAGTTTTTTCACAGGGAGTTTTATTTTATTTCTAAAATAAAAAATATTTTAGAATAATCTGATCATAATAACTAGAGTAGTATATTAGGACCTGTAAGTAGGACGGCAAGAGGCTTACAGCTGGTCAGATTGCCCCCAGGTATTCAAGCACCTACTGTAACCCCTACGGCAGGTCCTTTTCTTCTTAGTCTTACACATTGTGTCTGTAGCTACTCTCTGGAGAAATGTTTCTTTCATTGGAGGTTGAACACTTATTAGCAGCTGGTGCCAACCTGCAGAAGCTGAGAATGCCCACAATGAGCACAGAAGAAAGTTGTGACCCTTCACCTGCTTCAGATAGGTTTCCCAAACCAAATACGTAATGGATTCAGATCAAGGTTTAAGCATTTCTGTTTTGAAGGATACAGGTAAAATAGCTTCAAAGATGTATGTGGTATTTGACACTATTTTCTTGCCCTGGTATTGTCCCTGCCCACCTCCCTGGATAGGAAGGATTAATTCCCTGTTCTCTTGTTCCTTTCAAATTTTGCTTACCTCAAGCATCTAATGAAATGAGGAGATACATCATTTAGTTAAAACCGCTTCCCTGGGACCTACGGAGTAAATCCAAGCCCCTCTGATGGCATGGCACAGAAGACTTGCCTCATGCCTTTCCTCATGTCACATTGGTGCTCCAGGAACATCAGACTGTTGCTGATTGCCGCACACTCCATACTTCATTTGTCCACCAAAAAGTGTATCGGGATCTACTAGTGCTAGATGTTTTGTTAGATGGTAGGAGGACATGCTGAAAAAGGGAGTGCCCTGCCTTCAAGGAACCCACTATCTACGGGTGCTCCGGCCTTCATTCTTGCCACCACACCTTCTTCCAGGACTCTCTTCCTGGCTCTTCCTTGGCTCATCTCATGCTTTATTCCTCACACTCATCTCGGGCATCATCTTTGGAAGCTGGCCGTCATGGATCTCCATTCTCACAGGATGGCCCCTCTCCCCAGCCAAGTGCCGCTCGAGCACCCTCTGTCTATGGCCTGCACATACCATATCGTATCAACGTGACCTTTGTCCACCACTATTTCCCCAATTACCTCAGGAACTGTTAGAAGGTAGAGACAGAATCTTATTCTCTAGTCTTCTCACTAGAATGCCTGGTATCTAGTAAATGGTAAATAGATGTTTCTTTGACTGAACAAAATGCCAAATATATGCACAGATATTCGGATTTGCTACCTGCTAAGTGTTTATAATTTTTCTTAAGCAAGATTAACAATGATGTGGGGGTGAATATATTAGGAAATGGCATACAGAAGAGAAAGGTCTGGGCTTTGTAGAATTTTCTCAGCTGTTCCCAAATGCTTTCTTAGTGTCACTTGTTGAAAGGTACCAGGTACTTTCTGAGTACCAGCTGTTCTTGCTCTGAATATAGCTACAATGCCTTTATTGAGAATTCTTCCTCAAAATTAAGTAGTTCCTTTAGAATTTTCTGAGTACAAAGTACAATTTTTACAGTATGGGAACTTTGGTTAATTTACCTGCATGAATTGTCACTTTTCTTGCATTCCCTTATTTTATTCCGTCATTTTATTTATTTTCTGGCTTTCCCTTAGTATTCTCTTGAAAATAAGTATTTCTTGTGGTATAGCATGGGGGTGAGGGAAGTCACCCTCTTCATAGAGGCAGTTTTGAGTGGAAGGAGGGTAAGCAGAGAAAGTTTGGCCTTGTTCCAAAGGTTGTTCCAGAGGCAACAACAAAAACTCTTCTTAGAATAGTGGCCGGGGTTTGGCAGTCCCAGAAATCCAGGACAATCTAGAAATTCTGGGATTACTATGGATCTGAAAATCAGCAATTTAGTCTGAAAGAGGTCTATAACAATCTCATTTCTTCAAAATCCTCAAAAATTAGAATGACTGAGATCATTGGAAACCAGAGTTTCATGAATGGGTAGAGGAAGTCAGATCCCCCAGTACAAATTCAAAATGCTTCCAATCTGATCTAAGGGTGGGTAAGTCAAAACTATACACGCTCTTTCAACAATATAAATGATTCTAAGATTTGGAGGTACAGCAACTTGGAGGTGGCATATCTGTTTCCACATCAAAGACTTGCCAAAGTTTTTTTTTTTTTAATGAAATAAGAACATACAAATATAAGGAATCAAAAGAAAATTTATATTCTGAAGAAATCTGATTTTTTTGATTAAAGGTAATTCGTACATTTTATATATTATAAAAAATATGTTCATCTTATTTTCTTGAAAATGCTATAGACTTTATCTTCTGCAACAAAATAGCTGATAAAAAGCAGCTCTTGTATTTTTGTTTTCAGCCTGTTCTTCAGGACAGCATTTTAGTTGTATCCTGGAAAGTGAAAACAATACAAATATCTTTTTTAAGTAGTAGTAACATCCAGTGTGGTTTAAAATATGTTTCATTCATTTTAACGTGTCTAATATTTCATGGTATGGTTATTCTGGCAAAAGTAGTATTTAAAAATTAGTATTTCAAAGTTTACCAGTGTACTTTTAGAATCGGAAATGCACTCTTTTTGTAGGACTGGGGAGAGAGAATAGTGGTGCTTAAACTTTGTATTTTTCACATTCATCATTTTATTTAGTGGAACTTTGTGACTGTCTTACAAATACAATATTGTTAATTCAGAATGCAAAGTTATGAAAATCCCAGCATTGCATTTCATTAATAGTAGGTGTGAATGCATTCCCCCCAAATTCCTATGTTGAAAACCTGATACCCAAGGAGATGGTACTTGGAGGTGGGGACTTTGGGAGGTGCTTAGGTTCTGAGGGTGGAGCCGTCATGATGGGATTAGTGCTCTCACAAGAAACCCACAGAACTCCCCAGGCTCTTCCACCCTGTGAGGACATGGTCTGTGACCTTGGAATTGGGCCCTCACCTGACCGTAATGGCACCCTGGTCTCAGACTGCCAGTCTTCAGAACTGTGAGAAATACATTGCTGTCGTTATCAAGCCACTCAGTCTGTGGCATTTTGTTACAGCAACCCAAATGGATTAGGACAATGGTGTTTAAATCACCTTATGTTTTAACTGAAGAATGACAGATTATTTAGGAGCAAAGGAAAAGACGTTGATTGACTTTTCTATCTGGGGAAAAAAGCCCTAAAGAAAATGCCAGGAACAATATCATTTACTAATGATTTTTCTGGGGCGCCTGGGTGGCTCAGTCATTGGGCATCTGCCTTCGGCTCAGGTCATGATCCCAGGGTCCTGGGATGGAGCCCCGCATCGGGCTCCCTGCTCTGCTGGGAGCCTGCTTCTTCCTCTCCCACTCCCCCTGCTTGTGTTCCCTCTCCCACTGGCTGTCTCTCTCTCTGTCAAATAAATAAATAAAAATTTAGAAAAAAGAAAATAGAATTTTCTGAATTTTATAAAATCCCAAGGTTGTCAGGAACAAGGAGGCCAAAAGTCAGTGAAGACAATTAGAAAACAATGCATTTAACAAGGAAATACAAAAAGCACAAAGATATAGTAAGCAGTGCTTACATTTTATATTTTAATGCTTCTGAAAAGAAACAAATTTAAGCAATGCCTGTCATGCTATGATAAAATGGACAACTGGTTTTACTTTTATTAGAATTCTGAAGATAAGAAAACTTGGATAAAAATACAATTACTTTATGGGGCGCCTGGGTAGCGCAGTGGTTAAGCATCTGCCTTCGGCTCAGGGCGTGATCCCAGCGTTCTGGGTTCGAGCCCCACATCAGGCTCCTCCACTAAGAGCCTGCTTCTTCCTCTCCCACTCTCCCTGCTGTGTTCCCTCTCTTGCTGGCTGTCTCTATCTCTGTCAAATAAATAAATAAAATCTTTAAAAAAAAATACAATTACTTTGTGTGCTGGTCATTTACTTATGGTCCCTTAGCTCCAAACCCACCCTTCCATGTTCAGCTATAAGAGGCCAGGACTGAGTCTCTTCCAACCACACTTCGCCCTCGACAGCTGGCTCCTAATTAACTTCCGGCGTTAAGAGGAAAGAAAGGATTATTCCTTTCTGTTTGATCACTGTTCTTGAAACCCCAACCTCCACCTTGTCCTGCCACTCCCAGAACGAGCCTTATTGTGTCCCTTCATCCTGACCTTACCTATATTTAAATTTAAAATCTAGTCTTGGCTTTTATGCCTTGAAATTCTTCAGTATCCTTTTAAAGTACTACTCCATCTCAAATTCTTCTTATATTCTTCTTTTAATTTTGATTTTTACTCAAATATAAGAATCTAACTAGGTATCTTATAACTTGAATATTTATCATTTTTTGATATTTAGAGATCTCTATTGGTTCTATGTAGATCCATACTGATTTTTTTCAATTTTATTTTTAATCGGGGTGAAATCCATAGAACATAAGATTTTAATCATTTTTAAAGTGGACGGCTCAGTAGTGTTAAGTATGTTCACACTGCTGTGCAGTCTCCAGAACGGTTTTCAACTTCTTAAATCTTAGCAGTATTTTTTATGTCATGCTTTCATTTCATTAATCTGTCAGAAACTCTCCATCATTCCCCCCATTAGATCAACTGCAAGCTCATTAGAATCTACCAATCAAAGCTTTTTACCATTTACTTATAATGCCGCTACTCATCATTTCCCCCCAAGTAGCAGGGAGGCCTTATCCCCCTTCTGAGAGTTAAAATCAATTAAAGCACCTATAATAAATATGGCTTCTGAGTGCTCACAATTTAGTAAGGAAATAGATTTGAATATGTCTAAGCCTAATAAATGTATACCACCGGAAAGGCCATAAGAATGGTATAAACAAAGCACAACTGGAGAACAAGGGAAAGGAGCATTAAATGTACCACAGAGTGGGAAGGAAGAAGGGGAACCTGACGGAGGAAGGAGATTCCGTGCAGGGTCGGGCAGCGTGCCATGAGCCGATCTGGTGAGTAGAGGAGAGCCCAGATGGAGGGAATATGTGGGACGGCAAGCATCTTCTCTAGGAATGATCTGGCACAGGAGGCAGGCTGCAAGACTGGTTTCAGGGACTCTGGGGTTGATTGTAATTTGCATGTAGTAAGGCATCTTCGAGGATTTGACATGACACATTACTACATGACCCTGTGCTTTGGGAAGAGGAGTGTGACAGCAGTGAGGAAGAAAGGCCGAATGCGACGAGTTAGAAGCAGGGAATTCAGAAGGCTATAGCGGTGGAGGCAGTACAAGCAGAAAAAAAGGGAAACGTTGTCAAGTGGAGCAACAAGACTTTAAAGGGCATTACGGACGGAGACAGATGTCCAGAGCACCTGGAAGGAATGCAGCGCTTGAAGGGAAGAGGGAAGTCTACGAAGTATCAGCCTGAGAGATGAGAAAGGTGACCCTCGCATTAACTGGGATGGAGCAGCAGGAAGAACAGCACCTTTGGAAGGGAGAGATGAGAAATTCCATGCTGAACATGGATAGGTGGAGGGGTCTTTTTTCACCCCCACTTTTTGCTTTGCTCCTATCATGGCCCTGTTCTGGAGTACCTTTCCCTCCATTTCCACCTTTTATTCATCTTTTATAATCCTGTCTGTGAAGTACTGCTATGGGGTGATGCCAACAGTCATCCCAATCACTGTCGCCCACAGGGACCTCTCCCTCCTTTGAAACTCCCTAACAGTCAGTGTCTTTGTCTGTCTGCCAGTCCTGGCACTAGCCCTTGGATTCCCTTTGTGGGACCACACCTCTGCCATTCCTGGCCCTTCCCTCCATGTGGGCCAGGCCAGGCTAATGAGAACACAGTATCTGCGGCCCCAGTGATTGGCCCAAAGATGGACATGTGACCCAAGCTAGGTCAATGATATTGCTATGGGGTTTTGCTGAAAGAGTTGAGAAAGAGGTTTGCTCTTCCTGCATTGGCTGCTGGGCTGGTAAAATGTACATGAAGACACAGGTGGTACCCTTGCCGAGAGGTCTGACGTGGGGGGTGGTGAGTAGAGAGTCTGCCTGCGAGTGAATCTACCACAAGGAGCATGGAGCCAAGAGACGGAGAGACACAAGTTTTGGATCATATCACATGAGTCCGCAGGTCTAGCTACAGCAGAAATCACACTACAACTAGACTTCCCAGTCAAGAGAGATTCACTTTACCACCTAAACCAATTCGAGCTGAGCTTCTGCCCCTTGTGACTGAAAAAGGGTCCAACATTGCCTTCCCATTCCCCATGTTCTCATGTGCCACTGTGTAATGTGAATGACATTTCCTGTAGGGTCATCTTCTCTCTACCACTGAAGCAACTGCTTTCTCAATGGCCGAGACCATGTCTCTGTGTTCCCGGGGTGCCACGCATAGTGGTCTCTGTTCAGTAAATATTTACTGGGACCTCAGTATGTGGAGACATACATTACATAAAAAATTAACTATGCTTACCTAGATTTATGTTCAAAATCAAAACCGTGGCCATAAATACTTCCAAGAGCAACACTCTTCCCATCAGACCACTAATCACTAGAATCATCATCTGGGCAGCCGTGCCCACCGTGGATGCTCTGCCGCCACTGCTGTCACTGCCGCCACCGCCACCACTGGTGCCGCCACCACTAGACACAGACTGTGCTTCGAGGCTCAGAGTCCCGGATTCCGCCCGGACAACATCCTCCAGTATAAATTCAATCTTATAATTTTTTCCTAGGAAGGAAAAACCGTCAGAGAATTTGACTTCCTCTTATGATTTGTTTTCACACAGTCCCAGTTGGGTTTTCATTGACTTAAAAACGCTATCTAACTCCTCATGAAGTATTTTTGTGAATTGAGCCCAAACAGATTAGTTTAAGCACAAACACGTGTAAAGAAGGTCTCAGAGTGAAGAGTTTCATTTGCCCATCAACCATGGGCAGGCGGAGTCTGGGTAGACTTTTCATTCTGTAGCATCAGTACGTGCTTCTTAGTGCGCAGGACTAGAGAGAGGTTGCTTGAAATGAGGGAGGGTAGGGAAGGGAAATGAAGATGTTAAGCATCTGTTCCATCCCTGGATACTTGACCTAGAAGTAGAGAAGCCCCAGTCTCAGTTGGGGGATATGGGGATGGATCCTGAACTTTTAATATTTTGAAAAGTTTCAAACATACGGAAGAGTTGAAAGAATAGTACAACAAACACCCACATGCCCTCCATTGCGAATCAGCAATTTTACTGTTTTCCACAATTCCTTTAAGTCAGTTGCTGTTTTTGTGTTGCACAATCATGACCCTTTCTTCTAAACCTCAGGTAGACAAATTTGAGGAAACCTGTTAGACATTTTCAGAGTGTGAAACATAAAAACCTCATCCAAATGCTTTTTAATCTGTATGTTAAATCTTCCCAGTTTTGAACATGAGATAACCAATATATTTTTCCTCGATATAATTTCTTCTAGGGCTATTGCTGTCATCAATAGTGACAGACAAAGACACTGACTATTAGGGAGTTTCGAAGGAGGGAGAGGTCCCTGTGGGTGACAGTGATTGGGATGACTGTTGGCGTCACCCCATAGCAGCACTTCACAGACAGGATTATAAAAGATGAATAAAATGTGGAAATAGTACCACAGACTTTGCGATCCTTGTCACAACCCTGAGGTTTCCATTCCTCTCTCTTTCTATTACCTTAAACAACATCATTTGTTTTCTTTTTTTCCATCCCTCCCCCTCCCTCCCTCCCTTCCCTCTCTTTTTCTTTCTTTCTTTCTTTCTTTCTTTCTTTCTTTCTTTCTTTCTTTCTTTCTCTCTCTCTCTCTCTCTCTCTCTCTCTCTCTTTCTTTCTTTCTTTCTTTCTTTCTTTCTTTCTTTCTTTCTATTTCTTTCCTTCCTTCCTTCCCTCCTTCCTTCCTTCTCAGCAAATATAATTAGATCTTGACTGCATCGTGCTTTCACCAAACAACAGAAATGCATTCTGTAACTTTCAAGATGGATGGTCTGGTCATTGTTCTATAGAATTTTCTGCCACCATTACAATCCATTACAATCCATGACAGTGACATATTTAGGTCTTTCCTTTTTTGTGTTTGAAAAAAACTGAATTTTTGCAGCAGGTGTATGTATTTTTTTCTTAATGACTTTTCTGTGTAAAGAATTTAGGTTTGTTTTTGTTTTTTTTTTTCTCCTGCAGTACTGTGAGGAGCCCAAGATAACCTTGTGGAGATGCCACTCCATGCAGGAGAACCAAGAACCCAGCTAAAATCCAGAATCCAAACCTTGGGGATACGACTTCAATCAAGCTAATCTGGCAGAAAATCCAGACATCATTGAGCAGACAGGAGCCACCCCTGCCCAAATTCCTGGCCCAAACTACTGTGAGAAAGTGCAATGGTTGTTTGAGTCATTAGATTTGGGGCTGGTTTGTTATGGAGCAATAAGAACAGAAACAAGCACCGGGTATCATACAGATTGCTCAGTAAACATGTCCCAAATGTGGATTATCCAGTAGTAATACTATTTTTATTCAGGTTGCCCAAAGATGCAGCCTCAGCTGTTTACTACTTTCTTCCTCTTCTACCCTTCTCTCACCTTGTTCTCACATCCCTATTTTCTGTGTTAGAAACCACACCCCATACCTCCTCTATCCAGGTGGGCCCTGCTTTGCTTTCTATCGAGCTATAAGTAGAAGAGGGTGTGGGACCACACTGTCAGGCTCCAGTCTAATCTGCAAGGGGATTTCCCACATACAGTAACTGGCGGGGGGGGGGGGGCGCTGCCTACTAGAAAGAGTTACAAAAATGATGCTTTGTTCATTTTTTCTCACATGCTTTGTTGTTATTACAATTTTATAGTAGTTAATCTACAAACTGGCTAACTGATCTAAAGATAATGAAGAGATGACTATATTTGGTCTTCCTTACTATACACAACCAGGGAACTGAGACCCTACACTTGATGACAGTAAGAAAGTAAGACAGTGGGCAAGCAAGCAAGCAAGAGATTAGAAGCAATGGCCGTGCGCCACAGCAGATCAGATAGACACTCTAGGAAGCTTGGAACTATGAAGGAAAATTTACTGTATAAAAGGAGAATGATATTTTGTTATAACAATAAAACACCTAAGTCTATACTATTGCTTCAGCACTCCAGTGATCTTGGTTATTTTGGAACATTGCTATTTGGAAGCGGTAGTTTGAAGAACATGGTCTCCAGGTCGGGTCTTTGCCACTGGGCACCTTTTGGGTCCATCTTCATGGGGAGGAGGGCAACTTTCTTCTCACCTAGGGTTCTTGATAAGTGCCTCAATTCCCAGAAGAGGATCCCAGTTCTACCACCATTTAGGCTGACTCTCAAAGAATTTGGCTCTGCCCTTAACCAGCCAGTGTATAGGACACTCTAAATACTTGTCTAGGAGCACAATGTTGGACCCATTGCCATTTGTATCCCATCAAACACTAGGTTGAGATACTGCTGCCTAGCAGGCAGACCAAGCTTGTGTGGTTTAGGGCATCATCAAAGCAAGAAAAAAACAAAAAATAGGGAAAAAATACTTAAGGGAATGATTTTAGCTTCTGATATTTACTTAATATGAAAAAATCAGACTATTATTGGAGTTTCTTTTACTTATTTTATTTTGTTTACTTTTATTTTGACTTTTAGTATGTATATATGTGTGAGAAAACAGTGGTAAGAAGTGGGGAGTACCAATATAACTTTTCAGAAGTTAGGTCCTACAAAGGTCCTAAATGGGCCCAGATTAGTGGTAAACAGATTAATGGAAGCCTGTCTCAGGTAAAAGCAGTTTATCCATTTCTCTCTTTTAGATACTCTACAATCTATCACCAATAGATACTCTACAACCTATCTGTCTTGGGCTCAGTAGTAAGGCTTATAACCAATTGAAGTTATGCCATCAACCCGTATGAAGACAATATAAGAAACAGCACAGTGGAAGTTATGACTATTTACTGTCATGGTGAAGATATCACTTCATACAGATTCATTGGGTATACATTATGAGAACTCACAGGAGACATTTGTTCTGACCTCAGAGCAAGTTGTTAGTCTCCACAACAACTGGTTTCTCTCCCTGATGGGCATTGTGGACTCATGACAATGTTTACGTTTTCTCCTTTGCATTGTCTTTCAGAAAGACTAGAACCCACTTTTCAGTCCAACTCTGAACTCCTGCATGGGGCATTCAAGTTATACGAGCCTATCTCATCCTCCCTTTTCTTTAACTTGAAAAGCTATGTATTAACTGTTTTCATTTTAAATGTAATGCATATTTAGTGAAAATTTACAACAGTGCACAAATGGATAAAAAATATGAATCATGATTTAATTTTGATGCGTAGCCTCAGATTATGTTTAATTTCCTTAATTGCTTATTTTAATTCTCTTTTGTTTTGCATATTAAAAATATTTTTTTAAGCTAGATGGTATCTGACATGTTTTCTGAAACAAGATATAGTGTTCCAATTTTTTTTTTAAAGATTTACTTATTCATTTGATGGAAAGAGAGAGAGAGCACAAGCAGGAGGGGCAGAGGGAGAGGGAGAGAGAATCTCAAGCAGACTCCATGCTGAGCTCCAAGCCTGATGCAGAGCTCGATCTCACAACCATGAGATCACGACCTGAGCCAAAACCGGGAGTCAGAGGCTTAACCAACTGCACCACCCAGGTGCCCCTACAGTGTTGCAATCTGTCTAGTTTATTAACCAGAGTATTTAGAATGCTTTGCTCAATTATAATTGTCCCTGTTTATGGATATATATGTGAAGATCCAAAATAGTGCACTCACCTGTTCTAAGTAGAGTAAGGTCTGTGTAGTTGGCCCAGCAGCTGCTAAATGGAATTGTTGTATTTCCACTCAGACCACTGATTTGGTTATTATTGGAGTCCTTTAGTCGGGCCTTCAAAGTCAGTGAAGTAATCCCAACTGACACACAGTTACCCTAACGAAAAAAGTAGTAGAGAATTTTAATTGTCCTGTTCCCATACCCCCCCTTTTTCTTTAAGATGTGTGACACTTCCTTTTTTAAAATGCCTCATTACAAATTTAAAATCTGCAGGAGCTTCTTTCCCTACACAAGGAGTTCACAAATATGGGTGGGCACTGGAACAAGTTCACTGAAAAGGAACACTTTCAAAACAGGGAAAGATTATATCCATAGGTATTAGTCCAGGTTTTAAGGGGCAGTGTCATTCTCAGGTTGCCAGTGGACCAGGGTTATTGAAGCTGGCTCACTCTCCAAAATTTATAGCTTCATTTCTTCACTCAACTAAAGCTTTGAGTTGGAACTTACATCAGAATCTACTGCCTTTACTGAAGGCTGCTGAGAAAATGGCTGTCCTGGTTGAGCTGCCACTGGCTGAGTGATCACTGACAGCGAGGACACAAAGGCCACATGATGAACAGGAAATGCAAACCTTTCAACTGGTTGGGCGGTCACCTGTAAATAAATGGTCACGAGTGATGAAGTGGTTTTCACATGACAAATGGCAGTCAGGAACAAATTCATCTTAGCTAGGCTAAGTGTAATAGGGAATAATAAGCGTAAAAATACGTTCAATATGTGAAGTTAATTTTATTACAGTATTCCCTCTGGATCGAATTCATGAAGCATTGTTATAAATATTCAAAGCAAAGCACATTTTATACCAATAAATAACTTTTTTAGAAGATAAGCTCCTTTTTCAACTACTTTATCATTTTAGTTATACCATTAAAAAAATAGCCAACATTGATTGGGAAGACGTGCCGTCTAAATTATTGTATTGAACTATAAAGAGTTAAAGGAAGAAATAAGCAACAATTTTTAAATAGCTAAGATGCATTTTTCTAGCTGCCTTTTCTTACCTTAATCCAGGCAGAATCACTTGGGCTGGGGAGAGGGTCGGTAATAGACATGGAAGAGATATTAAATCCAAGGATACTACTGGTTTTTCCTGAAATTATAGCTTGTCCAAGAGAATCAGCAATTTTTTGGAGTTCAGATAACTGCATCTGACCTATAGGGAAACAGTAATATGACATATGGGTTATAAGAATATAGGACTGTGAGTTTTTCATTTTGCTTTTTGTTTTTTTGTGGGTTTTTTTTTTTTTCACAACTCCATCCACAATTCTGGAATTCTGTAGCTTTTTCACCACCCATGAGCTCAACATGACGAAGTCCTATGAATGAGCTTAGGAAAACGGAGCACTCAATAGAACATGTTTTTAAGCTGCAAATAAAGAAAAACCAAAGGCAGATAAAATAGATACAAGAAAAGTGAATGACAGCATAGTGGAAAAAGATACGCGTCTTAATTTAGTCCTTTCCCATGCCATTCTTTACTGAGAAGTGAAACGATATCACGCAAGTTTGTCACCATGTGCCATTTTTTAAAAAGAGAGTTTTAATTTTGGCATGTAAGGATAATTAGCATGATTGAATTTACACAATGTACATTAGTAAATTCTGAAGTTAACCCTACATGACTCACAAATTGTTGCTTGCTCTAGATGTTGATGATTTTCAAGGTTAATTTTAACACTACAGGCAGTTTCTATTGTCTTGTCTAGCTTGGCAGGCCTTCTACACTTACTGGCCCCACGGTGCTCCGTACCTAAGAAGTGGTCCCTCTATTCATCATACTCATTTTCAGAGCCTGGTACTTTTGCCTGATCCCTTCTTCTACTTCATCTGTCGCCCACACCATATAATCACAGTTACCAGTTTCCAGATTTCTCTGTCTGCACTGTCTAAATCCTAGTCAAAGCCATCATTTACTAAAACAGCTTTTAACCTGGTTTTCTCGCACACATTCCATCCTTCTTCCACTCCATTGTATACAATGTAGTCTGACTGATCTTTTAAAAAACAGCTGTATCCAGGATCTTTCTGATGCACTGTAAGCCTTGACAACAGTTCTTGTGTAGTTATCCAGCACCTTCTATATCCAGAGTCCTGCCTTGAGGACTATGAGCATTGCATTTCCTCCTTTAAGGCTAACCCATGAAGCTCAGTGTGCTCAGGAAGAGGAGGCAGCTGACCTCACATAACACATCGAGGGTCTTAGGGAATTTCAGTCCTGTCGGTCTAACACGTCTCTTTGGGTTGACTCAGACCCTCTGGATAAATGCTTAGTCTTTCAGATTTCTTCTTCTTCCCCCCGACCCCCACTCCTTCCATATACTCCTCTCCAAATGGCTTCCCAGGTATGAGGGCTCCTGTGGCCAAGCGGTAGCAGGTACAAAGGGGCTTCATCTCCACCGACTACTGCTACCACTTGTCCTCACTGATTTTTGGTGCAACGTGGCAGGTCTGACCTGCCTGCACCGTTAACAGGTTTTCTCTGACCACTTGACATGTGAAAGCATCCATTTCTGGTGACTGCCACCTTAAGAAACCAAAGTCCTTAAGCTGAAGAGCTTTTATTCCTGACCAATCTCTGTTTATGCAGAGATCCCCTCAATACTTCAGTAACCCCTTTCGATGACATCTGGGAACTCCTGGACATCCTGACACCACCTGAAGGCCGTGGAGAGCCAGCAGTATTACTACCTTCCTTGCCACTGCCCAATATTTTGCTGTGAATTCCCTCTATGCCACATTGTAGGGTTTTCCTTGAGACTTGAAAGCCTATCTCAGAATATGTCTGAGAAACATGCCATTAGCCTGTCCCTCTGACTACCCCCATCTCCATGTTCTTAGACTGTCTTATACCTGTCTGGATAAATCTAACAAAATAAAACTGCTTAAAGGGGATAAGGGGACGGAAGAGGTTGTATGTGAAGAAATTTAGATCACATAGAGGAAATTTAGATCACATAGAGATCACTCTGGACATTTGAGTGGCTACATGGGCTTACAATGACCCCGCTACATGTAAGGGCTTCCCAGGAATTTCTAAGAGTTGGTGAGCAATCTATATATGTACCATGGAACCACTACAAGTCTTAGAATAAATGAACCGACTGTGTTGAGTCAAAAGCCCTGACAGGGCTGATGAAGGAAAAGTAACCTATGACTGGGTAAAGAACATTATGGAAGATTCTGTTACAACACAAGCCTCACTTCCTGTTTCCTTCAGCAAAGAGAGTTGATCAGCACCTCCCTCTGCTCCAGATAGCCTTTCCACAGGCTTACCTCTACAAGGGAAGAACCTCTGTCTGCCTAGCTGGCAGAATTCCAAAACAGTATGTGTTAGGCGCATCGGGTCAATCCTTCAAAGCAAACCCCCTGGGGTAATGAGTGATGACCCCTAAAGGCAGGAGGTGAGAACTTCACCCAGTACCCAGGCTGACATGAAAGAGAGCCCTGGGGGTTAAGGAAAAAGATGCTGGACAGAGATAAGGCAGATGCAGATTTTCTGAATCTGAAATTTATAGTTTGGAGGCTCTCTTTAAGAAAAAGAATGAGGTAAAGTCTTACTTCTGCGATTTGATAGTAACAATGATTGGGGTTGCATTATTAAATGGACCCTTCTCCCAGGTCCCTCCTATGACTTGTACAAGTGAAAGGCCTTGAAGCTTCAACTTCATTAGCTGGATGGTAATCTTCCTCTGACGGGGATCTAGGTCTCATTTTTTTTGGAGATGGGTGTGCCTAGTTGAGACTTGTGCTTGACTACCGGACACAATGGCATGGTTGGGAACGCATGCTGGGGATGGATGCCAAGAGGCCAAGAAAGTTCAGCTGCACCTCAAGACAAGCTTGAGTGTAGTGCAGAGCAGAGAAGATCTACCGGTAGCAGAGACTATGAAGACAAGAGGCAACGTGGGGGTCCGAAGACAGGAAAGCCCCCTTGGTATTCTGATACCAACTTAAGCGGGTGGAAAGGAAAAAATCTGAAGGGCTGAACCTACCCAAATGCCCAAACTGAGTCACTCTAAGGAAATAATATAAAGCAGCAAAGATACCTCTGGTGGGACAGGTGAGCTTATTTTTATCTCTGATACCTACAAAACGGGGATGTGGAGAGCGAGGGACAGAGGAAAGACAGCTGGTGATTGGCTCAGTCATAGGAATTAAAGATAGAACATATTCCTGCACGTTTGCATTTGTTAGGGTACATTTGTGACTTTACTACAGCTCAGAATCTCCAAAGGTTTACTCTTTTCCCTGGGAAAATATCCACAATCTTTTTAGCTCAGGAAGAAAAGAGCTGCTTTTTGTTTCCATGATTTAGCGCCCGCCTACCTCTCAATTTCACCTCCAGCAACTTGCCCTTCCTGGCTCCTGCCCCCACACACCGCTCAGACCTTCTCCAGTTCTTCCAATGCACCCCCTTCACCAACTGCTTCCTTAGACTTGAACGTTCTTATCTCCCTCTTTTCATGGACGCTTTTTATGCTTAATCTCACAGCTATAAAGTCAATTCCTTAGGTCACCTCTCAAATCTTCTATATTAGGTCAAATCCTTTTGTTACATTTACTAGTTGCTACAATAACAGAATAGAGGCTAAAGTGCCTTTGTAATTCCAAAATAGTTTGGGATTACAGGAGTAGAGTAGGGAAAAGGGTCTCCAGGCCCTTACAGCGTTCAGGATGTGGGGTTGACAGGACTTCCTGAGGCCAGGTTTACCAGGCTCCGATAGGGTTATTTGTGAATGTGGATCTGGTATTACATTCTTCCAACTCAAATGTCTACTCTTCATACCTGCAGTACCATTGCTTAAGAACTGAAGAGGAGGATCTCCAATCTCCAATTCCACTGTGAGTCCCGTGGATCTCTTCCTCCGTAGACTCCCCTCTTGTATTATTCTGCTGACACGGATTTTGTCACTTGGTATCTTTAGGAACAAGGCAAGATTTCTAACCAGATTATGAGAGCTATAGAAGTCATCTTCTGTTACAGCAGGTAATTGGAAAGAAACAAATATGACTGCAGTGGTGTGGATTTCAACAGGTATAGTTCCTTTAACCAAAAGGTAAAGCATCTGGTAGGTTCTATCAAAGTAGTTTTCACCAAGGACAGTGGAATTCAGGTTAGGAAGGAATTGTTCTATGAAGGGAAAAAAAAAAAAAAGCCAAAGCAGCACAGTTAAAAATATTTATGTTATCACAATTACCATGTAATATTTAATATTTGTTTAAATATAGGAAATTCTGAAAAAATTCAACATTATTTTTCCATAGGAAAGTATGCATATTAAAAACAAAAACACTTATAGAACTGACATGCAAAATTAAAATCAACCCTTTAAATAATGCCATTAATCATCATCATACATTACATTTATTTTAAAAACAATTAGCTACAGATACAGTATAATTGAGAAATAAAATCCAATTATGAACCCAGGAGCCCATATCGGTACTGGTAACACTATTTACATGTTCAGAATTTTAAAGCCTTTACCAAAGGCGTTTAGTAATTTTAAAAAGGCAATTTAACTTTAATAGCCTTCTAGTTTATGCAGTGCTATATATCAACTCTTAAGGAGCATTTAGAATTCAGTGTTTCTATTTTTACCAAGGACAGAAGTATGTAATACAAATGAAGTATACACTAAATATACTAAATATCAGAGGGATTTTATACCAATGAAACAGGTTTGCATTTCAGCCTGAAAAACCTTTGGTTAATACAAAACAAATTCTACTAGGGAATTGAGATTTTTATATATATAAAATGAATGAATATATATACGATTTTATGGCAGAGTATCAAAAATGTCTAAGAGCTAATAAATCCACTAACAACTCCTGAGCCCGGACAAAGCCCGAATCATGTAATAGTACCTGAATGGGACATGCAGCTTCTTACCACATTTCATAGTGAGGCTTACTAAGAAAAATAAATTAAAATTTTAGGAAGAAGAAGATACTTCTTATGAATGTGATAGACATTCATAGCAGTTGGTATTAAGAAGCCATTTCATTATTATCACGTATTTCTTTCATATCTACTAGCATAAGTTCTAGATGCAATTTGGCTTAAACAATCTGTGAATCTGAAGAATGTGCTTTTATATTATGAATTGAAGCTGCTCTCAAACTACATTTAGAGGGGCATGCACCATTTATCCTGGGTAACTTCCTCTTGTCTTCACAGTGATGGAAGGAAGCAGAGACATGCATAATAAAACATTTTGGGTAATCTAAAATAATATGTATAGATTCATAATACAGGAAGTTATTTTGCATCCTAAGTGCCAAAGCAAAATGTTCATTTAAGACCAATGTTGTATCAGAAAAAAATAATTATAAGAAGGTGGTAGTAATAGTGTTTTTCAGCCCTTCAATACTTATGTAACCAATTCCCTATATTAAATACTGTTTGTTGAGATAGTTTCTATTTCCCCCATTTGAATGATAAGAGTACTTGGTACCAAAAATATTGTTTTTAAAAAGAATTAAAATGTATGAAAATTAAGCTGTAAATATGGGTAGTTATTTGTATATAAAAAGTGATACCATGGACTCTCTTAGCTTACAAGGAGGCAATATGGCATAGTGGTCAAGTGCATGGCTTCTAGAGTTAGAATCTCTGGGTTCAAGTCTTTGTTCTGCCCTCACCATCTTTGATATTACCATGGATTGAATTGTGCTCCCCTCCCCCAGATTCATGGTTTAGAGCCCCAAACCCCAGTGTAAGGGTATTCAGAGATGAGGCCTTTGACAAGTAATTGGCCTTAGATGAGGGTGGGGACTTCACGATGGATTAATGCTCTCAAAAAGAGATACCGAGAGCCTGCTGTTGCTCTCTCTACCATGGGAAGTTACAGGGAGAAGGCAGCCATCTGCAAGTCAGGAAGAGAGCTTCACCAGAACCTGACCCTACTAGCACCCTGACCTCATACTTGCAGACTCCAGAACCGTGAGAAGATAAATTTCTCTTTTTAAGCCCCCCACTTCATGGTATGTTGTTATGGCAGCCAGAGCTAAGGCAGAGACTGTAGCAAATTAATTCACCCCCTTGTGTCTCAGTTTACTCATCTGTGCCTTGCTCTAGGGTTATTATTAGAATATAGTAACAATGAGTTATTATATTCGAATCACTTAGAACAGTGCCTGGCACACAGTAACATTTCTGGAAGCACTAGCTATTCAGACTATTAGTAGAAATAGGACTGGCTCCACAGACAGTAATGAATGCCCGTTATCCGTTCACACTCTCATGTCTAGCTGATGTTATGACCTACAGCACACACTTATGTAATTGTTAACCAAGATTATGGCACACATCTAACAATGATAAGAGCACATGTGGAATGGAATGTACTGGCCTTATTAGTACCCTGTAAAGAAAAGGACTTCAATGAGCAGATATAAATCCTGGTCCTGCAAATATTGGTAAGTGGGTAAGTTTAGCCTTTTCCATATATTTCATTTAAGTCCAGAGTTTATTATATTGACTCCATTATGTTCAGTTAATGTTATACTAGCTTTCTTGGCAATACTTCTGGTAACTGCCAATTAATTTTGGCTTTGACCTCCATGAAACAGAAGTAAAAAAATTCTAAGCAAATTTCTTCTGTAAATAGGAATAACTGAACTACATGTAGAACGTAAATGCTCTCAGGGGGAAAGGAATATGCATGATACACAAAAGCTTATATCTGCACGTGTGCAGGTGGATAAGAGTTCCATCAGGAATAATCTTTCAGGACACATATGTTATAAATGAACACATCTTAGAATTTGGTGGATCATGGTAACAATACCTTCTCTTGCATTTGTCAATGGCTAAGGAACTAAAAATATTAATAATGAAACATTACAAAGAATTTTATACATAACTAAGTATATATGTAATGTGTTCTTTATTTTTCTGAGTAAATACCTGTGTACAGATGTCTATTAAGTTCACAGTATTTCTGTTGAGGGTTCCATACTGTATTTTTGGGGCAAACCAACGCGTTGTTCACATAGACATCCAAACGCTGAAATGTGGGGAAAAAAATTCCTACCACCACAGCCTGTTAAAAATAAACAACATTTTTGTTTCTTAAAAGAACAATGAAACAGAATATTTAGAATTTGGCTCTGAAAAATGTCCTTCAACTATATATACCTCTGTAAAATAGTAAAACTAAGTTTTACGGACTGATGATAAGTACTGAGTTAAAATTTGTAAATGGTCTTACATTCAACCATTCATACAGATGTTATAACTTAACTCTTAATTGATGATTCTCAGTAGAAAAGTAAAATGTAAGAAAGAATTATTAAAGGAGTATCTCTAAAAGAAACATTTCCTTTAAAAGATAAAGTTCCAGTACAGGCTCTCAACTCCAGGGGCAGGGGGAAACAGAGAATTGAGCAGTGCTGAATAACGCAACGAATGAATCATCGAACTTTACATCAGAAACCAGGGACGTACTGTATGGTGACTAACACAATATAATAAAAAAAACATTAAAAAAAGAAAAAAAATAATGCAACCGCACAAAGTTAGCTAATGTTGAAAAAAATGCTTACCTCTGACACCAATTTGGTAGTAAGACTGATAAAAATGAGTCAAAATAACTATACTCTCTGATTCAATTTTGTTCATTTTCCATGTTTATATTCCTCACATCTCATGCTACCAGTATAATCATAAAGTAAGAGGACTAGCTTTTACAAGGGCAGAAAGAAATTAATAAGGAATCTAATAAGCTATATATAGTTTTGGAATCTTTTTTTGAGATTTCTTCAGAGGCTTAGAACAAAAACAGTCACATTACTTCGTAGTTATTTTTAAAATTAAAAATATTCTCTTCCATTCAAAAATTGAGGGCCTATCTAAACCAGGCCCTATTCTAGGAGCTGTCATAAGCCTCTGCTCTCTCTCTTCTTCTTCTTCTTTTTTTTTTTGATTATGTTATGTTAGTCACCATACAGTACATCATTAGTTTTTGATGTAGTGTTCCATGATTCATTGTTTGCATATAACACCCAGTGGTCCATGCAATATGTGCCCTCCTTAATACCCATCACCGGCATATCCCATCCCCCCACACCCCTCCCCTCTAAAACCCTCAGTTTGTTTCCTGGAGTCCATAGTCTTTCATGGTTCATTTCCCCCTCTCATTTCCCCCCCTTCATTTTTCCCTTCTTTCTCCTAATGATCTCCCTGCTATTCGTTATGTTCCACAAATAAGTGAAACCATATGATAATTGTCTTTCTCTGCTTGACTTATTTCACTTAGCATAATCTCTCCAGTTCCATCCATGTTGATGCAAATATTGGGTAATCATCCTTTCTGATGGCTAATATTCCATTGTATATATGGACCACAACTTCTTAATCCAGTCACCTGTTGAAGGGCATTTCGGCTCCTTCCACAGTTTGGCTATTGTGGACATTGCTGCTACGAACATTGGGGTGCATATGGACCTTCTTTTCACTACATCTGTATCTTTGGGGTAAATACCCAATAGTGCAATTGCTGGGTCGATCAAACATCAATGCCATTTTTCAAAGTGCTGGAACAAACAATCCTAAAATTCATGTGGAACCAGAAAAGACCCCGAATCGCCACAGAAATATTGAAAAAGAAAAACAAAGCTGGGAGCATGATGTTGAAGCTATATTACAAAGCTGTGATCACCAAGACAGCATGGTACTGGCACAAAAACAGACACATAGATCAATGGAACAGAATAGAGACTCCAGAAATGGGCCCTCAACTCTATGGTCAAGCCCCTGCTCTCTTTGAGCTTATATTCTACTGTGAGGAGAGAGACAAATAAATAGTAGCAATAATAAGTAAAATAGAAAGCATGTTAGAAGGTGGTAAGTCCTATGGAAAAAAGGAAAGGTAGATCAGAGTATGAATAATTGGGAGAGCCAACTGGGATGGGGTGTACAGGCTAGGCCTGTTGGAGGAATGGGGGGAGCCCGGGGGAGGGGGAGTTAGCCACCTAGGGCAGAATATTCCAGGCAGACTCAACATCTGGAACACGGGCCCAGGTGGTCTGGGGTGGTCTGGAACAGCAAGGAGCCCCATGTGGCTGGGGGAGTAGAAGTCAGAGAGCTAAGGATGCGAGGACTCTGGCTCTTGTACAAAGCCCAATGGGGAAAGTACTGCAGCGTTTGGGGCTCTCTGTGGCTACTGAGGTGAGAAGAGACAATAGAGCAGGCAGATGCAGAGCAGTGGGAGGACTTGGGAGTCAACTGCCTTAGTCCAGGGAAGAAATAATGTTGGCTCAAAGTTGGGGGTAGTGGTGACGGTGGTGAGAAGTGGTCAGATTCTGGATATTTTGAAGGGACATTCAACAGGATTTGCAGATGGACTGGATGAGGAATATGACCCAAAGACAGGAATCAAGAATGGGTCCAAGGTTTTATCTCCAGCAACTGAAAGGATGAGATTGAATCATCTGAGAAGGGGCGGGTATTTCTCTTTGCTACCATTCTCTCTGCTTCATCTTATCCACACGCTTTCTTCACATTCCTAATACTCTGGGACTTCCGAGCCTCACGATCTTGGGGAAAAAAAAATTCTCAATTATGAGACTATTGTTTAACCTTCATACTCTTTCCCCACTGACACAGTACGTATAAACTTAACTGTCCCAGCTGAATTCAGTTTATAGTAAAGATTTGACCAATTCTGGATGTGCACTACTGTTATATAAAAGATCAGGTTTGCTGCCAATCACACCAATCATAGGCCTCACTGTCACGATGGGGGAAAGGTGTTTGGTACGCATATATGTTCTCAGGCTGATGAAAACTTTCTGGACTAACAGTATTTTTAGTAGTACCCTGGTGATCCTTGTGACAATGTTCAAGAGAACAGGGAAGGAGATAAAGTCCATATAGAAATATATGTCAATAACCAACAACAATAACTGAAGAAATTATTTCTATCTTGTGTTACCTTTTTAGGGTCAACATTAAGCAACATCAGTCGAAGATTCTGAGGACTGGTGCCGGTGAAGTAAATTTCATAAGATTTGTTCAGAGCCACAATGCTATGAAACAGGGACAGTCTTCTCTGGCACGTGTATCCAGCACACCAGCCATGATCCTGGGGTCCTAAAGCCACATAAATGAAAGTTCATGTTCTGTATTATGAACATTATTTAGCACAAAGTCTGAAGAGTAATTGTATTAAAAATAAGTTGCAGTGGTCAAGTTCAGCGTTTACATCCATTATCCATCCACCCATCTATCCTTAGCTTAAAAAGAAGGCAGGGAAGGATCTCCTCCCTACTCCCCTTACTTTTACACTGTGTAGGGTAAAAAAGGTAAGTTAACGTGTTGAATTTGCACTGGAGGGTCCTTGAAGGGAACAGTGGGTTTATATGATTCTCCAATAATCATATTTAAGCCCAGGCCACATGATAAGAAAGAAAATGCCTGATCCTTTCTCCTCCTATCAAATGGGAATTTAGGTAAGGAGTCAACTTTCTCAGGCTCTTTAGTGAGAAATATGAGGTCACAGAGTTAATTTATTAAAAACAGAGCCTGTACTTGGAAATACGGACATTTGTATGGTTAAACCATGGATTCATTCATTCTTTCACTCACTCATTTCTTCATCAGTTAATTTGTAAATTCGACAAACTTTAAGTTTGCTTCTTATGAAGTCTTTAATCTTCCTCTATTGTTATTTTAATACATTTTGTTAAAGGCTGTGATTATAGGAACCATTGGAGGGTCAACCTCATTAATGAACTGAAGTAATCCGAGAAATAACACTCCAATAAACCCGTTAGAAAGCCAAAGACAGTAGATGCTTTTCTACCTGAATCCAGACATTTCCAGAACAGGCATAACATGACTCTTGTAGCAAACTTCTCTATTTCACTTCAGTTTTAAAGTGGCTGGGCTTCTAAAACATTGAGTGAGAGATGGAATAATAGATTTTCTTGATGTATTTATTCGTTAGCTTTGCTCAATTTCCTGGTTTACTTGGAATTCTTCTCAATATTTATAATCGAACTTCAATCACATTTTAAATCAATATAAACTTCTGAAGCTCAAGCAGAATACCGACCTTCTCTTCGCGCCCAAAATGTAAATTCTACTTTTAAATAAACCTTCTTTGTGAGCTTTGAACACAGAAAGCAATTTCTATGTATCAAATGAGAAATTCAGAAGAGCAAAAACCATATTTTAAAAATAAATGAGATTGGGGTGCCTGGGTGGCGCAGTCGTTAAGCGTCTGCCTCCGGCTCAGGGCGTGATCCCAGCGTTATGGGATCAAGCCCCACATCAGGCTCCTCCGCTATGAGCCTGCTTCTTCCTCTCCCACTCCCCCGCTTGTGTTCCCTCTCTCGCTGGCTGTCTCTATCTCTGTCAAATAAATAAATAAAATCTTTAAAAAATAAAAAAAATAAATGAGATTGAGTATTAAAATTTTAAAGGAAACTTTAGTGGTATTCAGTAACTTTTACCTTGGGAATTTCTTCCCAAATAATGTGGTTGCATCTTACGTTTCAGTGATACTTCCAACATTGTCATAATTTTTGCAATCCTGCTATCATTTACTTAAGACTGTTCTTTAAATTGACAGTCACCTTAAAAAATTTAAATTTATTTTTAAGAGACATGTCATTATCGTAAGTAGAAAGCTTATATAGCTTTTCAGAAAAGAAAAAAATGTAAAAATAAATAGAATAAAATCTTTCTCCAGCATATAAAACAGAGCAATTTGAAAATATCTCCATTATTCACACTGACTGGTCTAAAGTTTTTCCCCCAAGCTCTCTGCTTTGTAAGAGCTGAAAGGCAGCACGTGAAATGGGGTTGATTGCAAGCCAAAGAAACCAGGCAGACTGCATCATGCAGGCAACAGAATTGAGGAGAGACTGGAAATCACGTAACTTTGGGACACCCCTGATTAAGCTCATTCTATTTAACACATTTTTTTTTTTTGCATATCACTATTTCTTTAGGTGTTCTTTAATTCCCTGCTAACACATTTTAAAAAATGAATATTTTTGTGGGGTACTAGCTATTTTGTCGAATCTTGAAGATATTTTGATACTGTCAGAGCACAGAAATCTTTTTAACCCAGGTTACATGCCCCTTCAGCACTGGAAAGACTCTTAAGCCTTCTTAGGGACTACTCTTTGAGCCCCCCATACTATTTCAGGGTAATACAATAAGTCCCTGCCCTCTATTTTCTGCAGCTCTTAGAAGTTCACCTTATTTATTCAAAAAACCCTGGACTCCTAAGTTGATGTGACTTCTTATGGAGACCACTACCTTCCCTCTCTACTAGAGCCACCCTGACCAGAATGTAAGGAGCCTAAACATCCTGGTAAGATGTTCTTGACAGTCAAAGGAATCAGGAACGAAAATGAACAAACCAACCCCAAAACACACTGATTCAAGATTAAGTCTTAGAAGGATTCATGAAAATAAAAACGGAGTAGGCTGAAAATACCTTCTCAAGTATTCCAAATAACACATTATCTGCATTTTAGTTTATGTAAGGCAAATTGTCTTTTTGGAGACACTTGGGCCAATTTTTCCTTAAAATATTTATACCACCTTATTAATACAGGCATGAAGCTCAGTCGAGGAATAACTTTCCGCTTCTTCTTCTAATAGTCAATTTGGAGTAACTATCCTGGCTTTCTAATATGGGAATCTACTGATGTGTCAAACAGTCCTGATGTCTGCTAGTTTAATGTGATAAGTAATTAATGAGACGTCTCCATGCATGTAATAAATAGTGAATGCTTCGAATAACTACTAGTTTGTTTACACTGAACACCCACCATTAATGAGATCAACATAACCATTGCTCACTACAGCCACTGGTGAGAGTCTTCGAGTTTCTGTGTCCGAATCTAGACTTTCAATAGCCATCATGGCATATTCCATCCCAAAGCACCGGTAGCTCTGCCATTGTGGAATGTATTTACAGGTTGAATCTCTAATAATTCCTAGAAACAAGTATACACATTTTAGTGAGGAAAAGCAATCTCTGCAAAAACACCCATGTACTTTTTCTTTTCTGTAAGAATAGTAAGTAGAAAACATGTTATTGGTTGATTACCCCAATTACTAAAAATAAAAAATAGATGTTGCTTCACAAACTTGAGGACTAACAGAAGAATATCCAACGAACCTTTGTGAGGGGCTTTCTCAGTGACAGGAATTCTACTTCCATTTGGGAATGTGAGCATCACCTTAGGAATCCTGTAGTCTCCAATTCCAAATTGACTATTTCCATTCCATTCATATTCTGCTTGAGGTATCACCGAACCAGAATTTCCCAGAAAGGAGCCATCCATATCTCTAAGAAAAGATTTCCTTTTGGCATCACAGACCATGTCTACACAATCAGCTGGATTCACCTTACTGTGGAAAAGAGGCAAAATACATGTATATTTATATTTAGTGTCCTTCCCCTGTTTCTAGAGAGCATTTCAGTGGAGTGTTTGATAAGAGAGTATCCAAAGTTTTTTTGATTGAATCTTATCATTTCAGAAAGGATTCAAAATGGGAACAGTCGCCTATGTAATTAGTATTGTAATAAGGTCCGATTTTCCATTTTGTTGGTTTGATATGTTATTATTATTAATTCATTAACATTTCAAAAGGATGAGTTATACCCGTGAGATATAAAATTAGAATTCCATTTTGTTAGTCCATATTTTTTAAATGATAGATTTCAACCTCGTGCATTGCTTACCGTGTACTAGCACTGCCCCATTGAGCAGGCGAACAGTCTGCTGTGCAGGACATACAAAATCCCTGTGTTGGAAGTCTCTCCCTTCTTTTCTCCACGGGTCTTTAAAATTTATAGAAGTATTGTATGCTTACTATAAAATAATCTAAATACTTAAAGTTCGGTCTTCCTATCTCAAGCTCTTAGGCCATCACCAATTGCAGATTAATATATAATATTATATAGACTTTTGTTTATGTATATATAAACAGATATACTTGGATTATGAGTGCTATGCTACATATTTTAGTAACCACTCTATAAATACCCAAACTGTAAGACATGAAATACTATATACTTATCATGTAGTTCAAGCATAGATAGCATTCTGCTTTCATCTTGAGCTACCTGCAGTGTTGATTGTTAACTGGTAATAATAACAAAATACATGCTAAATTTGCAATATACTGCACATTACATAGTATACATGGTATACAGTATAGTTAAACTATGTCATGATATATACTATGGGGAAATATAACTTATTCCAAAGTTATAACAACAAAATAATAGTGGAAAGCTCAGAACTGCTAGGTAGTGCTTAGCATCTCTTTCCCTTTCTGCTGTAAGAGAGACATGAAGGGGTAAGTTACCCCTGACTGTACAATAATAGTCTTGGAGATGACTTGAATAAATATTTCTGTAGCTTGTGGGTTCTTTGTGTTCGACTATGCGAAGATGCTATTGTGAGCAAGTCTGTAGGCAGAGTACCCAGTGGCACTTTTATGTTATGACTTAGGGCTCTGTCTTTACTTCATGTTGCAAAGACACAGAGTCTGAAATGTAGATTTTTGTTCAAGTGATTCATTGAAAGAGTTCTTTCAAAAAAGAAGGAGAGAAGCCACATAGGGTGAAGGAAAGAAAACGAGATTACTATGGTCTGTGGACCAGCTTCATTCTGATCCCAGGGGTACTTCTGGATCATTAATCGCACCCAGAATTGCTCCCACCTTGAGACAAGGGGGTTGGCTTTTTGTATTCCTGTATAAACTAGTCATTTTATGGACTGCAAGGAAGTGGTGTTAGGGAGGGTTTTAGCCTCCCAAGGCTATTCCTATTTGGCTAAGAGCAATTATCTGGAAAAGAGGGCAACTGTAGGTTATTATTGGCCAACATTTAGAGCATTGGGGGACTGGGTGAACAGCCTTGTAAAAAGGATCTGGGAAAACGCCAATAGCATCTTAACAAAAGCACAAAGCCAAAGACATTATATTTTAAAATGTGGTATTTTCTGGGGTGCCTGGGTGGCTCAGTCGATTAAGCATCCAATTCTTGATTTTGGCTCAGTTCATGATCTCAGGGCTGTACAATCGAGCCCCACATCGGGTTCTGCACTGGGCATGAAGCCTGCTTAAGATTCTCTCTCACCCCTTCCCTCAGCCCCTCCCTCCCTCCCATCTGCGTGCCCTTTCCCTCTCTCTCTCTCAAAAAAAAGTATTTTCTTTATGACCGAGGTATTAAAATTATATATTACATCTGAAAGATTCAATGATAACTAAACAGAAGCTAATAATATTCTAGTGACGAGAGGCTCTATTGAGCCAAAAAATACTACAGTTCAGTAATTACTAAATGAGGAGATGTGCAGTTGTCACCAAAACAAAATCAGATGAAGTCAAACTATTTATGAAACACTGCATTTGTCTGAAGAGGTGCCTATCTAACTAGACAGCATTATTCCTTGTCTTCTTCCTGTACTGAAAATGGTCAAAGATCTCTCACAAAAAATTTCTTTCCTCCAATCCTGCCTTGTAACTGAATTCCTGGTCTGCGTCTCTAAGAAAGTGTAGCAGGTACTGGCTATCTTCTTTTAAGATTTAGTGTCTAAGTGGCTCAGTTTCTAGAAATATTCTGACTCCAACTGACTTTTGTGATTGAAAAGTCATTGTTCTGAGTTTCTGCATATTCTCACAATGATTATAACGATTGACATGAAATTTCAAAGTGCATGTTGGGGTGAACGTGGTAAGATAATTTGGAAAGCTACAGGAAACAAAAGAGGTAAGGAGAAGGGAGGAAATGATAGAGATGTCTCTCATTCCTAATGACCATTAGTGGAGAGATACTAATGGACAACACACTTCTAACCTGGTCTCTATCTTTTATGATGGTATTACTTATGATGCATGGAAAAAACAGCCTGAGAAAATATCCTTATTAAAGCCTAGCTTCTTCAATTTAACTGAAAACACAGATGCATTAAATAGTCTTAATTTTCATGATACTGATTAAAATTTTATAGAAATTAATAGTTACTTTAATGTAGCAACTTTCTCAGATCTATGGCAGGGGAAAAAGACAATGGAAAGCTACAAATACAGGAAAGGAAAAAAACAGGGCTTTCATATATCATACCTTATATCAGGCCTATGTATGAATATTTTTGATTGTTCAGTAGTATCAACTAGCTGTATGTTCTTCACATGGATTGGATGCTGTAAATCTTCATTTAAAGGGTTAGTAATGAATATCACATTAGTTTCACCTGAACAAACGTTCTTAAATCCAACAAATGTTGAACCTAAAACATAAATAACAGAAAAATAATTATTTTCTATGGCAAAAGTGATAAAATCAGTTTCATTTCATGTACATTCCAGCAAATGCATCATATAACATGTAGCTCTCACCTTATGTGGTAGATAGTCCACCACTATTCATGTTAGATTGTTGCCTCCCTACATTAATACCATTGATAGTCTTCTCATGTTTTCTCTGAACTTAGTTATGGGATTTGCTTTGACCAACTGGACAAGAGCAACTGTGATATAAGCAGATCTGAAAAGTGCTTGCGTATTAGGGCTCACTCTCTTTTGGTGCTCTTGGGGACTTCTGTGATTTCCAGCCTGTGAATGAGCTTAGAAGACATATGGCCCAATCACCCCCTTACTCTAGCTAATGGCCAGCCCAACCATTGGCAAGCACCAACCACCAGACATGGAAGTGAGACTATCCTAGACTGACTAGCCCCTATTCGTCCTGTAAACTGATGGCAGCCTAAGGAATAATCCCAGCTGAGACCAACAGAAGAACTATCCAACTGAACAAAGCCCAAATTGTCAATCCACAGAATCATGAGCTAATAAATGATTGTTTGAAGACTCTAAATTTTGGAGGTATTTTGTTATGCGGCAAAGACTAATTGAAACATTGTTCTTTTGGCCTAATTGTATATAACGTGTGACCAGAAGATAAAATTGATTGAATTCAAACTTAATCTCCATTGTACTTAAAATCCAATAACTCAAAAAAAGAAAAAAAAGGTGACTCCAAAATTCTTACATCAGTTATGTACTACTACTGCCCTTCCTGATGGTATTTTTTCCTAAGATGACATTGTATATACATGAATATGAGCCTGCAGATGAGCATTAATAAAATACCACAGCAGCAAACACTGTCGTAACCTGTGCAGATCTGCTTTACTGGCCCAGTGCACTTGTCCTCAGCTCCTACAAGTATTGGCTGCTAACTACTCACAGCTGCCCCTTTCTCCGGAAAATTGCCCTTGACCAGTTGACAACTCCCTCTCCTAAGGGATCTGCGCTCCTTAACACCACCACCAAAGGGCTACTGTGCCTAACTGGCAACTGATACAGAAGGTCCCCTTACCTCGAGAGAGGGAACCTAAGAGGGTACTACACAGCTCCCTGAGGTATCAAAAAGGAGCTAGACTACAGCTGAGACCACATCCTTGCTTAGTTCTGCCCTATCCTACTTCCCTCACTCCCTTTCTTGTGAAAAAACACCTTTAATAAACCACTTGCACAAGAATCCCATCTCTGGCTTTACTTTTAGACCACCTGATGTTATGCTGTAACAGCGCAATTATGAAGACTTCACTCATGGTGAACTGGGATAACATCTAGATGGAAGGAAAAGCTCTGGCTTGATGGTAACTTTGGCATTTGAGTGGTACAGGGGAGATAGTGGTTACAAGGAAGCTAGAAGTAGGTGACTGTTGACCATCATTGATGCTTTGAAGAAGGAAACTTTGGGTGATCAGTCACAAATTCAAGGCAAACTCAGGATCTGATCACAAAACTAACACAGCCTTCATAGAAGGTTGAATTCTCAGCCCTGGCAAGTCTCTTACACCAAAGACAGGGCTCTAATAAAAAAGGAATGGAACCTTGATTTAGGATGGGAATATAGGGGAAGATGAACTTGAGCTTTGAAATCCCCTTGAATGTTCCAGATGTGTGTAAGTGGTCCACTTCTCCCTTATTAGAGGATAGCTCCCCCTCCCCATTTGTTGAAATCACGATGAGACCTCAAAAGAAAAGGCAAATCTTGCCTTTCTCGGGACCTGTCCTCATCTCCCCTTCTGGCAAACAGAGCAGTGAGTCTGGTCAAGTCTCAGGGTGGTCTGACTGAGGAAGTGCTAAGCCTGCTATGGGATGAGAGGTATTATACACCAAAGGAACTGCAGGAACTGAGTAACACGTACTGGCAGGAATCCGGAGTATATATATCTGAGAGTAAATTGTGATGGTGTTAGATCAAGAGGGAAAGAATATAAAGCTGGATAAGGGAGAGTGTCCCTATAGATGGGGGGTATTCTCCCATGCTCCTGTCATGGCTTTTCTAAGTTTGGGAAATACTATGTGCCACTTTAAATGAAGTAGAATGGTAAGAAGTGCCATGACAGACTATAGGAGAAGGGGTCAAAGTCTCTGAAAAATGGGCAATATTGGAATGAGTCTATAATATAATGCCCCCACCTGGGGATGGCCTTGAAAGAGATGGCGTGGGCAGATTCTACTATGGGATAAAAATCTGGGTTGTACTCAGGGTGATCCACTTTGTGTGAAGAAAGAAGTGGTCTGAGGTTAAGGATAAACATAAAAATGACTTAGCTAGTTCGTCAGGGGTCTGGAAGGAACAAGACTGGATGACTGGGTAAAATGAAGCCTGAGGGAAAAGCACGTGCATGGGTCTCTGGGAAGAAGCACAGAGGGCATGTTAATGATCACCAAAGAGTATCAACTATGGAAGAAGCACTAAAGAAATAAATGAACAGGATGATAGAGCCAATAGATGTTACTAAGCTTCTAGGTTATATGAGTTTAAATTTCTTCAATTGTAAAAAGAGATCATAATACATTACCGTACTTATATAAAAGGGCTTTTACAATTTATAGAAACGAACATTAAATCACTGTGCCAGTGTTTCTTCTGTTGTTTTAGAAGGAAAATTAAATGTCACTTCTTTAATATATACACATCTTGCCAGGGAACCATTCTTGAAATTGACTGATGTCTGATTTCTTGGCTTCTCACACTGAGCAGATTCATATACAAATTAATTTAAATCATTATCTTTTTTTACTAATAGTGAAACATTATTAGATATATTCTACATATTCTTTATAGAGGTTAATTGAGTAGATTTGTCAAGAGTATGTTTAAACTTGCCTGAGATATCCAAAAGGCCACTAATGGCGTTGTAACTCATGAGCCCTGCATGGGGTTTCCGAGGTGCCATGTTATGTGCTGAAGCAAAGGTAGGCCAGCAAATCCCACTTCTCCCACCTTTTATAAAAGAAAGAAAGTTAATAAGATTCAAATATGCACTCACATGAACACCAAAATTAAACTTCTAAAATTTTCACCTGATGGAGGTCTAGCACTCCGATGGGCAGCAGAAAGTTCAATATTGGGATCATCATTAGTTAGGACATCAGAGCAATTAAATCCAGGGCTACTTCCAACAATTAATGAGCTCTATTTAAAAAAATTCAGATAGTACAGCTTAAATAATAGCTTTTCCTAAAGGAAAATATAATAATGGATAATACTGAATTCTACCATAGCAAAACACAACCTTGAAGTTTGTGGAAGAGATCACTCATAAAACCAAGATGAAAAAGATGTGACTCTGTGCCCTGAGTGGAATGACAGTCAAACTGGGAAGGGGAAGACAGGTGGGTAAATTATTATATATAATGACACCTTAAGTTTCTGTGACAGAAATATGCCCAGGGAACAGCAGGAACAAAAAGAGGAGAGAGTGTCAATACTACCTAAGCTGGTTCAGGAAAGGTTTCATAGAGGGAATGAAAATTTCACTAACTGTGGCAAGATTAGCAGGTGGTACGCAAGAAGAGGTGAGGGGATCAGGGAGGTGAGGGAAGGACAGAGCACTTCCTGCCAGAAGACAATGAGAACAAAGGCAACGTGGTTTGTACTCACTGGGCTTAGAAGTCAAGGAGATCATTCTTATTCGAACTTCAATAATTTTACCCTTTCTCCTTATTGTGGCTGTATTGATTTCTTACCTTAATCTGCACTGTTTTACTGGAAATTTTGTGAGATACAGCGGCTGGCATGTAAATCATTGAAGAAATGGCCATCCCATTGTCAACCAGAGTCACATTGTAGATTCGCACACTCTCTGTGGTCTGTAAAACAACTTGTAGTTTACATTGTACAAAGTACAATCATAAAACAAGATAATCACCACCTGGGATCACATTTACCTGAAAATAAATTCCATAATCCCAGCATGTCCAAATGGTAAATCCCTGTATAAGAGAACATCCAGGAAGGCCATCTTGGTTCATATAAATACCATATAAACCTCCATGGGCTTCATTGTCAAACCACTTTTCCATGGGATTAGATTGATCTTGTAAGAAAATATGAAAACAGAGAATTAACATTACAAGTCATGTTCTAGAGCTTTAGAAGCAGTATCAGTTAAAGTTGAAATTTTTTAAATTAAATATATAATTCTTATGCAGATTTTAACATGCTAATTAAATATTGTTATGGCTTGGCCATTTATGGCTTACTCTACTCAGGATTTAATCTTATCTAATTGTCCCTTCACCATTAGAATGATCGTATACTCATTTGCAAAAGTTTGGTTTAGTTGTTAGCATATTTAACTTACTATATCTGATTAAACACAAATTTCATGAGAAAGTGCATGAAGTTTGGATTCAAAGAAGGCTAATCCTGAAACACAATGATACCACTTGCTGTTTATAAAATGCTTCCCCTGCACACATTTTTGTTGCTGGTTCCTTCCTGTCATCCATTTTCAAGTTAAGTGTCACCTCCTTACAAGGCCTTCTCTGACTACCTGATTCAAAGTAGCACCTCAGTTCCTTCACAAAGCAATAAAATTATTTTCATATTTGAAATTTTATTATTACTTATTCGTGAACTATATATATCCATCTCCTCTCTCCTATTAGGATGTAAGCTTCATGAGAGAAGACACTGTGTCTACCTCATTCACCACCATATTCCTAGGGCCTAGAAGGTAATGCAGAGATAGGCATTCTTTTAACTATCTCTTGAATTAATGTATGTATGATCTTGGAACATTGTTTAACCTTTTAGACCTCAGTTTCCTCAAATATAAAACGTTTTAATTCCTAATTTAAAGTAGTCTCAAAATGCAATGAAATAACCCACATAAAGTGCCTCAATAAATGGAAGCTATACTCATTATTAATATAGAGGAAACCGGAAGTGGATTTTTTATGAAACTTTACTTACGTCCAAATCAGATCAGCACTCTTAATAATTCCCTCCTAACCATGCACACATTGGAGGACTCCCTATAAAGAGCAGCATCACCCCCTACAGTTTACTTAGTGCCAGCTCTCTTGACCAAGTCTCCTGGTATCTGAATCCTTCTTATCCTCTATTGATTTTCTTTTCTTCCTAATACATTGGGATTGAAATTTTACTGGTCAACTGCCTGGATTCTGTTTTGTTTTCTCCATAAGAAGCTGTTCACATATCTCTCCCTTGGTTCCACATAGTGTTGCCCCTGGGACCCAGTGTGGGTCACGGTTCCCTTCCGGGCCTCCCATACTGCAGCTCCCAGCCTCCCACTTGCCTGGGAGGATGACTGGATAGGTTGGTATCCCATTCCAGGAAATTAAACCCTCAATTCCTCAGTGATGTCTCTTATTTCAATTTCTCTAAATCCCAAACCTCCTTGTAAACACTCTCAATTATTTAGAAATATCAGTATAGTCAGTGAAATATACATATTAGTAAATATTCATGTTCATGGGTCATATTTTAACTTAAAAAAATCCAGGACAACACTTCAAACAAGTTGCAGAAAAATTACATATTTTAAAATTTTAGTCAAAGAAAACCTTTCAGCTGTTGGGAACTAAAATATTTAATAACAGCATATATCAAGGAATCAGTTAAATTTGTTGACATTTGTTTTATTCCTTCAAAATGTATTTTACACAAGAATAAAATTAGCTTAAACCCAATAATTTTTGAATTTACCGAAAAAAAAATGCTGATTCAAAGAATCTTAAAAATAACTACACTGAGATAGGAAAAATCAGCTGTACAAGGGATGTAAGGTTTTCAGAGAAAATCTCATTTCCTTTAAGACCCTCAAGAGGTAAGACCTGCAGCTCTATTACTTATTTAATTTTGATCTGATAATTCATTTACCTAGCTGGAAAACCAAGAGGTTATAAAAAGTTATCCAATAATAAGTCACCAGTCACCCTGTTGCTACTCACCTGTTTCGGTTTTTTGTTTTTACACTTTGTGTTGCTTTATTATACATTTAACCATAAATATTCCTATTTCTCTCCTTTCCTCCACAAAACATACCGTAAATAAAACCGTTTTATACACATGTGCGCGCACACACACACACACACATTATATATATATATATATATATATTATATAGTTCTGCAATCTCCATTTATCACTTAAGAATATCCTGCGATTTCTCTCTCTGTATCAGTACATCGATATGTATCTTCTTCCCTCATTTGAGAGGGGCCTAGTGCTCCAATGTCTGGCTTTACATAACTAGTCCACTGTATTGGACCCAAGGCAGCTTTCAGTTTCCTGCTAGCACACACAATGTTGTGATGAAACACCTTGTTCACAAATCATTTTGTAAGTGTTACAGAGGCAAATGTTAAATAGAAGTGGAAATGTTGAGCTAAAAGCAAATGTTCTTATAATTTCGGCAGCCGTTGCCCTAATCCCCTCTAGGGGTTATGTTGCTTTGTCATTCAACCAGCAATGGGTAAATGTTTTAGTTTCCCTAGCCTTGCCAAGAGTAGTTGTTCAGTTACTTTTTGAGTTTTACTCCTCTACAGACAGAAATGTGTCTGAGAACGATCTATTCACATCCTTTGACATTTTCATGCTTGCAGGTTTAAATGCACAAATAGCATTTATTCCTGTCAAGAGGCAACATGCAATAGTGTCATATCCCTATAGACATGTATCTCTAAAGTGTTGCTTTTATGAAAGTGGTAGTGGGATGAGGTACTCACTGTTCCAAGAATTGAAGTGGCTGCTAGAGTTCTTGGATCATAAACATGTAAAATTATCTTTAAAAGCCCATTCAGGGCACCTGGGTGGCTCAATCGGTTGAGCGTCTGCCTTCAGCTCAGGTCATGATCCCTGGTCCTGGCTCAGTGGAGAGTCTGCTTCTCTTTCTCCTTCTGCCCACCCCCCATGTTCTCAAGCTCTCTCTCTCAAATAAATAAATTCTTTTTTTTTAATAAGTAAAATCTTTTTTAAAAAGCCTATTTGTTTTTCCTTAGACTCAATGGTATCTTCAAATATTTTAGCCTGTTGAGTTCTTTCAGTATCCTGGAGGAGGAGATATTACATATTGAACAAACAATAATTATTTCTTTCTAACAAATTTGGACAAAGTATTTCCTAGTTTTAGTGACTCAGTGCCGAAAGACTTACTTGAGCAAGGTTCACCGTCAATGCGGTATCCCACCCTTCCAAATCCAGCCACGACGTTATTTTGTAAGACTGTATTGGTCCCTCTGTTTATCTAGTACAGTGATAAGAAAAATGCTATGGGTCAGGCTCTTACACATCTGTACATGAGAGCAAGTATACAACATATATAAGAAAACTAATTATGACTACCCTTTAGAGGAAAAATTAATTTCATTATTCAACCCATTCAAATTTACATTACAAATGAACTACTTACCTTAGGTTCTTGGTGTCAAATCATCACTAGACACTATGCCTTAGATTGTATTAGGACACTGCATTAAAGAGATTTTTTTTTTTTACTTCGGTCACAAAATCCACTGGGTGTCATTCAAAATTATAAGCCATGGACCAAACTCCAATATTACAGCAAGGTTAGTAGGATTTTATCACTCTTTGGTTATATTATGTTACCGATTTGATTTATTAAAAAAAATACTAAGGCAATTATAATGGACCATAAGACTCAACAGAAGCAATTACTAGTTTAAATAAAATCTGCTATATTAAAAACTGATTGAACACAAGCGTTAGGTAGTCACTAAACAACTTTACTTTATGAGCCCAGTTAAGGTGGCAAAAAATGAAAAGTGTAGAGCACAGAAGATTTAATTCTTGCCTCTGGTGTCAGCAAAATAAGTCAAAATCTCAAGTATTTAATGTATTAGGCACCCTTATTTTTATATATTATAATAAGAGAACAGAATTAAATGAAATTCATAAAAGTAAAATAAGTTCCTTTTCTTTCAAAAGATAGAGAAAACTTTAAAGATTTTTAGTTGACATTGGATTACATTCTCATACGTATAAATAGGATAAAACATTCTCATAAATGTGTACCAAGTTCCAGGCATTCCGGTTTCACTTTAAGGTGATTATTAATAGCTGCACAAAAGCAAAACTCAATCCTTATCCCATCTTCCAAAAGAGCAATTTTTTAAAATTCCTTTTGGCTCCTAGGGCATAGGTAAGTAGAAAAAAACCACAAAAAACAAGAAGGAGCCATATGTCCTCCAAACCCTTTTTCTGTACTTTCTGTTTGCTTCCCTGCGATCTCATCCGACACCTGATGGCCTACAGTGATTGAAGAAATTCATGGGAAACAAAAAGGGTCCAATTAGTAATACCAGATAAGAGTAAATAACCTCACATAAACAGAGAATTTTAGATGCAAAAGGGATTTTAGAGCTTCTGTAGTCTATCATTCTAATTTTCCATATGATGAAGGGAAATAAATTTAGAGTTAAGTAGTAATATGTGCAAGGCACTCAGTCAATTAGCAGCAGAGATACCCCGCACCAGGACTTGAAAGTGATAATTAACGTTGGAGAAGCAAGGAAATAAGAGAACTATTTAAACCACTGGACATCGACATGAAGAAAAATTCCATGGCTGTGGGAGCTCACAACATCTCTTACGAACGTTTATTCAGTCCTTTCATTAGCTCATTTTATTAGTTCACCAATCTTTATCTAAGGAGGAAACAGTTTTTTATAACATTTTGAGACTTAGAGTTTCTACAGAATTTATAATCTGTGGTATATAACCTGTAAAGAAATGACGAATTATAATTTAGGATACTCTTGTAAAGTTATGTCATTATTTTATATAATTATAAATCACCCTACCTCAATTGCTGCGTGCCAGAGAGTTGAACTTAAATCTTTTCTGTTTTGATAGGTTCCTGGCCAAACTGAAAGTATAACCAAGTTTCCTCGAACTCGGTTGGCATCCCCCCATATTCTTATACCTGCAAAAAAATGAATAAAATCCCCCCCAAATACATACAGATTCATAATGAGTACTATGGGGAATGTCTTTCATGTTTCCACGAAATTAGTTTTTCTGGTTTGAGCCTGACAAATCAACCTCTTAAATTTTAGAGTTTGCCTTTTGAACTCTACCTCCTTAAGAGTCTAACTGCTTTATTTTCTTCTGGGGTACCTGTTAAATATGTGGGTTCCACATACGAGGCCCCACCTCCAACTTTAACAAACACATACATCAGTTTTGTATACGTTAAATGAGTCTGTATTATGCTTTGGACAGATATTCAAGAAAGGATAGCCTCTTAAAATCAAGTCCAATTTTCTAAAATAGTAACCTTTATTTGTGAGTGACCTTTTTGATTGATAGGTGAGGAGTATTTTAAATGTCATAGTGAAAAAGTCATAGTAATTTAAACTATTTGTGATTTGATAATTCACACAAGATCATGGTCTGATAAATAATTCTAGTTGTACTGTCTGATATGATAGCCATAGCCACATGTAACTACTTAAATGTAAAGTAAGTACAATTAAATTAAGTACAATTAAAATTAAAAATCCAGTTCTTCAATCATAGTAGTGCTCATTGGCCACATGTGGTTTAGTAATTACCATATTAGCACAGAGAGAGGCCATTTCTATTCTCTGAAAAAGATCAGTTGGACAGCATGGCTCTAGAGTCTTCACATAAGATTGTCTCAGAAAGCATATTATTTGGACAAAAACGTTATTATACTACCTTCCCCCACTGTAAAGTGAATGATGTTGTCATCTATGTCCAATCCATCTGTCCCAAACACACCAATTGCTGGGGAAAAGCCATTGTGAAAGGCACAACCTCGAATATAAGATGAGCCATGTTCTTGAATCTACAAAACATCAGGATTCAGGGAACATTTTAAAATAAAATTAAAATATATTTAAAGAAAAAATTTGAAGTAGGTGATTTTCAGGAAAAAATCTTGATAAATGAAATACTCAATTCACATTCCATGAAAGAAGATGATTTCCCTGTAGATCTTTTAATCCTGGGAAATTTCCATATATCTTCAATTTATGATTAAATAAAGCAAAAATGCAGATAAAAAATTCTGAAGTACTTTTTTATGCATTTGTATTTCTACCACTACCTATAAAATACTAAGGAACGAAAAATTATTTTTCAGAATAGTTTATTATATGACTAGCAAGGACTTTTTAATTATAAAAGTTGACACTCTAGGCAGGGGTTACAATTCAATGGTCTGTTAGCCAATGAGTAAGTTTGGGATTGTAACCTCAAACTCGCAAGATAATTTTTTTTCCATAAAAAGTATGTTCTCTCTCATTTTTTCTTCAATCACCAGATTTCTAAGCCCACCTATTTTCCCACTTTTTGACAGAGGCATAGGTATACAGACTTGCTTTTCATTTGAGAAATGTAAGCAATACTCACTTTGTTCAATAGAAACTACTTGTAAATAATTTTGATTACTGCAAAATAAAATGGAGTTATGAAATAATATCACAGATCTTTAATTCTTTCACCTCTGTGCTCCTTTTTCTGTTTTTTTTTTTAACTGACTTTAAATAAATGTGTGAAATGGGTAGATCAGATGCTGCTATGAGTGTAAAAGAATTGATGGAAAATGTACCCAAGAAAGCTCTATTAGATCATCATCTCAGCAATTCTAAGATATGACTTGTTAGTAAAGTTAAATGAAAATAAAATCAGAAATAAAATATTTTATTTTGAATATATGCAAAAATTCAAGTACAAACCTGTCCTAAGTTAAGAAATGTTACGGCGTATCTTGGATCTGTGCTATCCCTGAAGCCTTCTTGACCACTGTGATAAAATTCCACGTTACTTATCCTTGCATTTCCTGGCAGGGTAGGGAGGGAAGAGTTACATTTTTTTTCTTGAAACAGAATAAAAATTTTTGAAAAGCTACATGAGCTGTAATTTTCCAAATTGCAAATTTGCTTTCAACTTTTTCATGGAAATCGCATTCATTTTTCTTTGCTCCTTTAATCCAAATTAATCAGTGTTTCTGAATTTTTTTCACTGCCCCCCTCCACAAGAGCCTTTCTAGACTTTTTTTCCTAATAGCCTCCCCTCCCCATGGAATTTCAATGCCTCAGATATACTATATCTCTGTTAATGTACGGTGGCTCTTTGGAGGACCACGAACTATTGCTCAGGTAAATTTTTCTGTCCTGGGGCACCTGGGCAGCTCAGTTGGTTAAGCGTCTGCCTTGGCCTCAGGTCCTGGTATGGAGCCTGCTTTGGGCTGCCTGATCAACGGGGAATCTGCTTCTCCCTCTCCCTTTGCCCCTCCCCCTTCTCATGCATGTGTGTGTGCACCCTCTCTCTCTCTCAAATAAATAAATAAAATCTTTAAAAAACTAATTTTTTTGTCCTGCAAGAATCAATCTTCATCCCCTTGGTAGTGATACTGTTTCTGTTGAGGACGCATGACATAAAGTACAAGATAAAATTTACCTGACAGTTCAGTTTTGACGCTCTAAAGAGATTTGAATGGCATTATTTTTACATAATCCTTTCCAGAATATGCATTACCAAGTATCTGCTCATCAGTGTGTCATAAGTACCACTGAGGTGACAGGAGGCAATTTCACAGATTAGTAATAACAGCAAGAGCAATCCATGCTGAGAGTACTCTGTGCCAAGTGCTGCACTAAGTGCTTAAAAGGCAATTTGTGGTTTAATTTTCATACATCATCCTATGAGTTAGGAACTTCTACTATTCTTAGATTTGATAGGAGAAAATGGAGGCACAAAGATTCATGGCTGGTAAAAAAACTGGCTTGTTCCAAAAACTGATATTTAATAAAATGCTTTGGAGAAGATATTTAATAAAATGCATTCCCTTTATTCGAGAAGGGAAAAGCCTGTCTCAAATCCATGAGCCAGCAATTGGGTATATGGAGGAGAACATAATAATAAGATCAAGACAGAGAAGAAATGGTTACTACAGCCCATCTGTGCCTGCAAAAGCCATAGATGTTTACTAACACCACAAAACAATGTATAAAAGCAAGGAAAGGTTGTCATAGGGATAGGGCCGTCATGGGATCTGAAGTGGATTAGTATCCAAGGTCAGAGTGATTTGATCCCTCTAATAATCTATTTATCTATCTTTAAAAGGGGACAATATTTATGCGTAGCACTATGAGGATGAAATGAGATAATATGTGTTAAATGCTTAGTACGGTGCCTGGAATAGCATATCGTGATCACCATTACTGTTATCAACATCAGTTAAGCTCATGTTGACAAATAGGTCGAAGCTATAGTGGGATGGCTGCTTTCTCAATATAAAGGTTTTCTAAATTAGAGCTGTTGCAAAATGCAATAGGCAGAATTATAAATGAGGACCGGCTAAAACATTACAAGTCAAGAATAAATGACAAGCTACCTGGTACCCAGACTGTGGGATCCAAAACCAGCTTCCAATAAAAAGAAGTAGCATTACTTGGAGGAATGACTTATTTCCAGGCTCAGAAAAACAAAACAAAAACCAAAAAAACATGTGTTTGTCATGTCAGAAAGTGAAGAAGCTAATGAAACCTAAGTCAAAAGGACATAGGCAGGGGCGCCTGGGTAGCTCGATCATTAAGCGTCTGCCTTCAGCTCAGGGCGTGATCCCAGAGTCCTGGGATGGAGCTCTGCATTGGACTCCCTGCTCCGCTGGAAGCCTGCTTTTTCCCCTCCTACTCCCCCTGCTTGTGTTCCCTCTCTTGCTGGCTGTCTCTCTCTCTCTGTCAAATAAATAAATAAAATCTTAAAATAAAAAAAAAGGACATAGGCATCAACATGAAAATGTTCTGAAGGTCAGTGATGAGGCATTTTCATTTGTCAATGGCATTTGGGCATTTCCAACATCAATAAGATTAACAATCACAATCCATATATGGATAAAACATATAACATGTTTAAATCCACAGAGCTCATAATGACATGAATAACAAACAAAATGATAAAAATGCCTGTCACTTTTGGAGAATGGTTGGGAACCAACTCACTATTTCAAAAACTAGTAACAGGAAAGAATCAAGCATTTTCCCTACATTTCCTTTATAAACTATTTCTCAGGGTAGTGAAATGGTTGACTGGGAAGCTGGGAAGCTTCTCTCTACAGAAATATCCTAGATTACAAATTAGAGGGAATGTAGAATTAAAATATCACCATTTTAAACCTCCATGATTTAATAGGTCCAAGCAATGATCATTAACGGCCGCTAACTTCACAAAGGGAGAAATAATCAGACATCACATGTCTACTAACGGAAAAATATACCATCAACTCTGACGATTTCTTGCCTAAAAATGGAGTCTGAGTATGACCAATTTTTTAGTTCTACACTAGCTATGATAGAAAATACAAAGGACACAGCAACAACTTACATTCTAGGGATGAACCACTGAATTCCAGACTGCTGGAAATACTATAGAAGAGATGATCAACCTTCTTTTATAAATAAAATATAAGGAAAGGTAAATGAATCAGACATTTAAGATTCACAACCAGTTGCAGCACAGTCTTACTTATTTGTACAAAGAGATTTGAAAAAAGAGAATTTTGAACAAAGAGAATGCAAGCAATAGGAAGGAAAGAAGGATGGAAAGTAGGAAGGAAGGAAGGAATGCACTGGGGGAATATGAATAATCATTTGATGATAAGGAATTATTATTAACATTCTTATGTCTGATACTTATAGATATTTTTAAAGAAGTCTTTTAAAGTTACATACTGAAATATTTTTAGATGAAATGATATGTGATTGCTTCATTCACAATACCCAAATACGGAAGCAACCTAAGGGTCCATCAGTGGATGAATCGATAAAGAAAATGAGGCATATATGAACAATGGGATATTAGTCAGCCGTAAAAAGAAGGAACTCTTACTATTTGCTACAACATAGATCGACTTTGAGGGCATTATGCTAAGTGAGGTAAATCAGAGAAAGACAAATACTTACTATGCTTACATGTGGAATCTAAAGAAGCCGAATGCATAAAAGCAGAGAGTAGAATGGTGGTTACCAGGAGCTAGGGTGGTGGTGGGGATGGGGCTGGGAATTAGGAAGATGTTTAAGGGTACAAACTTGCAACTAAATAAGACTTGGAGATCTAATGTACAACATAGTGATTACCGTCAACAATACTGCATTATAAACTTCAAAGTTGCTAAGAGACCAGATCTTAATTGCTCTTGCCACAAAAAAGATGTAATAATTATGTGACATGATAGAGGTGTTAGCTGACTCTATAGTGGGAACCATATTGCGATATATAAATGTTTCCAAAGAAATACAGTGTATACCTTAAACTTACACAATGCTATATGTCAACTATATCTCAATAAAAAAATACATGTAGTTGCTTCAAAATAGCCCAGGGGCTTAAAGAGAATGGGTGGTCATACAGTTGAAACAAGATTGACCGAAGTTGATCATTGTGGTAACTAGTGATGGGTACGCTGGGATTCATTATACATTTCTCTATGTTTGCAAATTTGGTATATGTTTTAAATTTTCCTTCAAACAAAAATAACAGGTCTATTGTGTTTTTCATAAACAAGTTCTGTTTGGGTGAGAGGCTGGGTTAGCTGTTACCTAAGGTCATTCTTAGTGTGATAATTCTTATTGTCTGTGAAGATAAAATGAGTAGAAAAATGTTACAGATTTGCTTTTGGAGGGTAGCACGTTAGCTTACATATCCCTCTCAAGGAATATTTTTCTGTGTTAAAAACAAGACAACTGGCCCAAATTGAGAGTTGACTGTGCTCAACCCATGTCACCAAATCAAGACTGAACTTATGGTTCCTCTCCCAGAAATGGAATCTGAAACCAGTCCTGCAGGAATTGCCTGATCAGCGCTAGTTAGCTAATGTGCCTGTTAGCCCCTGCCATCCCCTAAAGGGAAGTAACCTTGCAATCACCAGTTTGCTTTCTCGCCTAGTATACCTCCCGTGTTCTGTTCTCTTCTGCCTATAAAAGTCTTTCATTTTGCACAGCTCTTTGAAGCTCCTTTTTATCTGCTAGATTGGATACTGCCTGATAGATGAATCATTGAACAAAGCCAGTATGATCTTTAAAATGTACTCATTGACTTTGTAAACACGTGACCCTAGAAAGAAGTGTGAATTATTTAAGGATTGACTAAACATAGAAGAGACCATGCTATATTTCAAATTTGTACCAACCTTTAAATGTCCTCATATTCTGAGTGAATGAGCTGACCAGGACACGTGCGCCAAAAGATTCCTTGAACCAACCTGGATAATCTTCACCAAGTATTTTGATGTTCCTACTCAGTATCCCAACATCAGCCGCTAAAGTATAGCTCTGACCTGTTCCAGGAACATGGTATCTTTCAGCTGCAACAGAAGGACAGCTAGATTATTACCAATGATGAAAAATACCTATGTGTATTAGTTCCTTTGCAATTTACAGGCCACATAACTTTCTAATATGTATGAATTAATTAGATTTGCATGCTTAAACATACACAGATGGCACACCGAAATTACTGTATCTTTTATTTTTATTTTTTTTTCTTTCTAAGTTTTTACTTAAATTTCAGTTAGTAAAACATACAGTGTAATATTAGTTTTGGGTGTGGAATTTAGTGATTCATCACTGACATACAACAGCTAGTGCTCATCACAAGTGCCCTCCTTAATTACCATCACGCATTTAAGCCATCCCCATGCCCGCCTCCCGTCTGGTAACCATCAGGTTGTTCTCTATAGTTAAGAGTCTTTTTTTGGTTTTCATGTCTTCCCCCCCCATGTTCATTTGTTTTGTTTCTTAAATTCCATGTGTGAGTGAAATCATATGGTATCTATCTTTCTCTGATTGACTTATTTCGCTTAGCATAATACTCTCTAGCTCCATCCATGTCATTGCAAATGGCAAGATTTCATTCTTTCTGATTGACATTTGGGCTCTTTCCATAATTCGGCTATTGTTGATAATGCTGTTATAAACTTTGGGGTGCAGGTATCCCTTTGAATTAGCATTTTTGAATCCTTTGGGTAAATACCTAGTAGAGCAATTGCTGGATCATGGGGGTAGTTCTATTTTTAACTTTTTGAGGAATTTCCATACTGTTTTCCAAAGAGGCTGCAGCAGTTTGCATTCCCACTAACAGTGTAAGGGGGTTCCCTTTTCTCCACATTATCACCAACACCTGTTGTTCCCTGTGTTGTTAATTATAGGCACTCTGACAAGTGTGAGGTGGTATCCCGTAGTTTTGATTTGTATTTCCCTGATGATGAATGATGTTGACCATCTTTTCATGTGTCTGTTGGCCATTTGTATGTCTTCTTTGGGTGTTAAGTTTGATAAGTTCTTTGTAGATTTTGAATACTAACCCTTTATCAGATATGTCATTTGCAAATATCTTCTCATTCCAAAGGTTGCCTTTTAGTTTTGTTGATTGTTTCCTTCACTGTGCAGAAGGTTTTTATCTTGATGAAGTCCCAATAGCTCATTTTTGCTTTTCTTTCCTTGCCTCTAGAGACGTGTCTAGTAAGAAGTTGCTATGACTAATGTCAAAGAAGTTGTCGCCTGTGTTCTCCTCTAGGATTTTAATGGTTTCCTATCTCACATTTAGGTCTTTCACCAATTTAGGTTTAGTTTTTAAAGATTTATTTATTTGAGAGAGGGGGGCAGAGGAGAGGAAGAAGAGAAAGAAGCAGACTCTCCACTGAGCGTGGAGGCTGACCTGAGGCTCAGTCTCATGACCCTGAGTTCATGACTGGAGCTGAAATCAAGAGTCAGATGCTCAGTCAACTGAACCACTCAGATGCCCATCCACTTTGAATTTATTTTTGTGTATGGTGTAAGAAAGTGGTCTGGTTTCATTCTTTTGCATGCTGCTGTCCAGTTTTCCCAACACCATTTTTTGAAGGGACTGTTTTTTAATTTTAATTAATTAAATTTAATTAACATACATTGTATAATTAGTTTCAGAGCTAATTTAGTGATTCATCAGTTGCATATAACACCCAGTGCTCATTATCTAGTGCCCTCCTTAATGTCCATCACGTTACCACATCCTCCCCCCATCACCCCTCCAGCAGCCCTCAGTTTGTTTCCTATAGATAAGAGATTCTTATGGCTTTTCTCCCTTCCTGTTTTCATCTTATTTTTCCTTCCCTCCCCCTAGGTTAATCTGTTTTGTTTCTTAAATTCCACATATGAGTGAAATCATATGATATATATCTTTCTCTGACTTATTTTGCTTAGCATAATACCCTCTAGTTCCATCCATGTAGTTGCAAATAGCAAGATTTCATTCTTTTTGATGGCTGAGTAATATTGCATTGTGTATATATACACCACATCTTCTTTAACCATTCATCTGTTAATGGACATCTGGGCTCTTTCAATAGTTTGGCTATTGTGGACATTGCTGCTATAAACATTGGGGTGCATGTGTCCCTTTGAGTCACTATGTTCATATCCTTTGGATAAATACCTAATAGTCCAATTGCTGGGTCGTAGGGTAGCTCTATTTTTAATTTTTTGAAGAACCTCCATACTGTTTTCCAGAGTGGCTGCACCAGTTTGCATTCCTACCAACAGTGTGAGAGTTCTCCTTTCTCTACATCCTCGACAACACCTGTTGTTTCCTGACTTGTTACTTTTAGCCATTCTGACCAGTGTGCTGTGCTATCTCATTGTGGTTTTGATTTGTATTTCAGGATGCCAAGTGATGTTGAGCATTTTTTCATGTGTCTGTTGGCCACCCGTATGTCTTCTTTGGGAAAATGTCTGTTCAGTCTTCTGCCCATTTCTTGACTGGATTCTTTTTTTTTTGGGTGTTGAGTTTGTTAAGTTCTTTATAGATTTTGGATATTAGCCCTTTATCTGATAAGACATTTGCAAATATCTTCTCCTATTCTGTAGGTTGCCTTTTAGTTTTGTTGACTGTTTCCTTTGCTGTACAAAAGCTTTTATCTTGATGAAGTCCCAATAGTTCATTTTTGCTTTTGTTTCCCTTGCCTTTGAAGACGTGTCTAGCAAGAAGTCACTGTGGCCAAAGTCAAAGAGGTTGCTGCCTGTGTTCTCCAGGATTTTGATGGATTCCTGTCTCACTTTAAGGTCTTTCATCCATTTTGAGTTTATTTCAGTGTAGGATGTAAGAAAGTGGTCCAGTTTCATTCTTCTGCATGTGGCTGTCCAATTTTCTCAACACTATTTGTTGAAGACACTGTCTTTTTTCCATTGGATATTCCTCCGTGTTCTGTTGAAGATTAGTTGACCATAGAGTTGAGGATCCATTTCTGGGTTCTCTGTTCTATTCCATTGACCTATGTGTCTGTTTTTGTGCCAGCACCATAACTGTCTTAATGACTACAGCTTTGTAAAATAGCATGAAGTCTGGAATTGTGATGCTTACAGCTTTGGTTTTCTTTTTAAAGACTGCTTTGGCATTCAGGGTCTTTTGTGATTCCATACAAAATTTAGGATTATTTGTTCTAGCTCTGTGAACAGTGCTGATGGTATTTTGACAGGGACTGCATTAAATGTGTGGAATGCCTTGGGTAGTATAGACAAATATTTAACAATATCTGTTCTTCCATTCCATGAGGATGGAATGTTTTTCCATTTCTTTGTGTCATCTTCAATTTCTTTCATCAGTGTTTCATAGTTTTCAGAGTACAGATCTTTTACTTCTTTGGTTAGGTTTACTCCTAGACAGATTTCTGTACATTGATTTTGCATCCTGTGACTTTACTGAATTCATGTATCAGTTCTAGCAATTTTTTGGTGGAGTCTTTTGTCTCTTCTATATAGATTATCATGTCATCTGCAAATAGTGAGAATTTGACTTCTTCCTTGCCAATTTGGATGCCTTTCATTTCTTTTTGTTGTCCAATTGCTGTGGCTAGGACTTGCAGGGCTATGTTAAATAACAGTGGTGAAAGTGGACATCCCTGTTTTGTCCTTACTGTAGAGAAAAAGCTCTCAGTTTTTCCACATTGAGGATGATATTAGCCGTGAGTTTTTCATATATGTCCTTTATTGTTGTTCCCTCTGTTTGTTGGGGGCTTTTATCATGAATGGACGTTGTTCTTTGTCAAATGTTTTTTCTGCATCTATTAAGAGGATCATATGGTTCTTATCTTTTCTTTTATTGGTGTGGTGTATCACATTGATTTATTTGTGAATACTGAATTACTCTTCCAGTCCAGCAATAAATCCCACTTGACTATGGTGAATGATTCTTTTAATGTACTGTTGGATTCAATTTGATAGTATTATTTGAGAATTTTTACATCCATGTTCATCAGGGATATTGGCCTGTAGTTCTTTTTTTAGCGAAGTCTGTCTGGTTTTGGTATCAGAATAGGGCTGGCCTAATAGAATGAATTCGGAAGTTTTCCTTCTATTTGTATTTTTTGGAATAGTTTGAGAAGAATAGGTATTAATTCTTCTTTAAATGTTTGGTCAAATTCACCTTTGATGCCATCTGCCCCTGAACTTTTGTTTGTTGGGAGATTTGTGATTACTGATTCAATTTCTTTGTTGGTTATTGGTCTATTCAAGTTTTCTATTTCTGCCTGTTTCAGTTTTGGTAGTTTACAAGTTTCCAGGAATTCATCCATTTCTTCTAGTTTGTCCAATTTGTTGGCATAGTTTTTCCTAATATTTTCTTATAATTGTTTGTATTTCTGTAGTGTTGGTTGTTATTTCTCCCCTCTTATTTGTGATTTTATTTATTTGGGTCCTTTCTCATTACTTTTTTATAAGTCTGGCTAGGAGTTTATCAAATATATTATTTTTTTCAAAGCACCAGCTCCTGGTTTCATTGATCTGTTCTATTGTTTTTTTGGTTTTTTGTTTTCTTTGCTTTCTATATCATCTATTTCTGCTCTAATCTTTATTATTTCCTCACTTCCATGTTTAGGCTTTGTTTCTTGTTCTTTTTCTACCTTCGTTAGGTATAAGGTCAGATTGTTTGAGATTTTTCTTGCTCCTTGACGTAGGCCTGTATTGCTATATACTTCCTTCTTACGGCTGCTTTTGCTGCATTCTAAAGGTTTTGGACCATTGTATTTTCATTTTCATTTGTTTCCATGTATTTTTTAATTTCTTCTTTGATTTCCTAGTTCATCTATTTATTGTTTAGTAGCATGTTGCTTAACCTCCATGTATTTATGGTCTTTCCAAATATTTCTTGTCGCTGACTTCAAGTTTCGTAGTCTTGTGGTCAGAAAATACGCATGGTATGATCTCAATCTTTTTGTACTTGTTGAGGCCTGATTTGTGACCCAGTATGTGATCTGTTCTGGTGAATGTTCTGTGTGCACTTGAAAATAATGTGTATTCTGCTGCTTTAGGATGAAATGCTCTGAATATGTCTATTAAGTCCATCTGGTCTAGTGTGTCATTCAAAGCCATTGTTTCCTTGTTGATTTTCTGCTTAGATGACCTGTCCATTGCTGTAAGTGGGTATTAAAGTCCCCTACTATTCTTGTATTATTATCAATGAGTTCCTTTATGTTCGTTATTAATTGTTTTATATATTTGTGTGCTCCTGTGTTCAGGGCATAAATATTTACAGTTGTTATATCTTCGTGTTGGGTAGTCCCTTTTATTGTGATATAGTGCCCTTTTTCATCTCTTGTTACAGTCTTTGTTTTAAAAATCTAGTTTGCCCATATAAGTATCACTACTCCAGCTTTCTTTTGACCTCAATTTGCATGATAAATATTTCTCCTTCCCCCCACTTTCAATCTGCAGTTGTCTTTAGGTCTAAAATGAAACTCTTACAGGCAGCATATAGATGGGTCTTGTTTTTTTATCCGTTTTGACAACCTATGTCTTTTGATTAGAGCTTTTAGTCCATTTACATTCAGAGTAATTATTGATAGATATGTACTCAGTGCCATTTTACTTCTTGTTTTGTAATTGTTTCTGGAGATTTTTACGTTCCTTTCTCATCTTTGACATTTTGGTCTTTCCTTTCCACTCAAAGAGTTCCCTTTACTATTTCTTGCAGGTCTGGTTTAGTGGTCACAAACTCCTTTAGTTTTTGTTTGTCTGGGAAACGCTTTATTTCGCCGTCTATTCTGGATGACAGCCTTGCTGGATAGAGTACACTTGCCTGCAGATTTTTCCCATTCAGCACATTGAATATATCATGCCACTCCCTCTGGCTTGCTAAGTTTCTGTTGAGAGATCTGCAGCTAGCTTAACGGGTCCTCCCTTGTAAGTTAGGGACTTCTTTGGTTTTGCTGCTTTTAGAATTTTTTTCTTTATCACATATTTTGCAAATTTAACCACAATATGTCTTGGTATTGGCCTGCTTTTGTTGATTTTGATGGGAGTTCTCTGTGCCTCGTGGATCTGGATATCTGTTTCCTTCTCCAGATTTGGGAAGTTTTCTGCTATGATTTCTCCAAATAAATTTTCTGCCCCCTTTTCTCTCTCTCTGTTCTTCTGGGACTCATGATACGAATGTTAGTACATTTGATGGAGTCACTTAGTTTCCTAAGTCTATTCTTGTGATCCATAATTCTTCTTTATCTCTTTTGTTCAGCTTCATTGTTTTCCATTATTCTATCTTCTATATCAGTTATTTGTTCTTCTACTTCTTCCATCCTTGTTCATAGCATCCAGTCTGTTTCGAATCTCAGTTCTTACATTTTTCATTTCTGACTGATTGTTTTTTAACTATTTTATCTGTTTTTTACTATTTTATCTTTTAAGGGCCTCCCTGAAGTCTTCCATTCTTTTCTCAAGCCCAATGAGTATACTTATGCTTGCTGCTTTAAATTCCCCATCATGCACATCATTTATACATGTTTCCCTTATATCTCTGGCCATGACTTTATCTTATTCTTTCATGTGGGATGAATTCCTCCAACTTGCCATTTTGTCTACATCTCTGCCTTCTTCTCTGTGTTAGAAAAGCCTGTTATGTGTCCTGCTCCCTGGAGTAATGGCTTTATGAAGAAGAGGTCATATAGTGTCCAGGCCCTGGCACTTAATGCAATGTCTCTAGTGTATGTTGTGTACACTCTGTTGTTGCGTTTTGGCTGCTCTATCCTTAAGGCAATTGTCTGCAGAGTTTCTCCTTGCCTGTGGTGGATAGTGTTTGGTCCTTCGCCAGAGTGTGGTGAGTTTTAACTAGGTGTGCTCTGGTCTGTTTGTTAAATGAGATCTGATGCTACTTCCACTAGAACTGAAACCCTGCAGACCTCTCTGGTCAGGAGACATGCTGTGGGCAGGGGTTTCTGATGGTCTTCTGGGGAAGGGCCTACTGTCTTAGAGTAAGACACACTTGACCAAGAAGGCCCATACCAGCAGAGTGCAGGGGTGTGGGACTTGGTGTAAGCAGGTTAGGCAGCCAGTGCCAGTGCTGCGCTGTTTACTACAGGTGGCTCTGCATTTATGCTGAGGGGTGGGAGTGGGAAATGGCACCAGGCAGCTCCTTTGTCCCCAGAGAGGAGTCATTGTGCATGCTGCCTCTTGGGGAAGCACTCCCAGAAGAGCGAATAATCTCTCACTGTGTGTCCCAGGCATTTTTCAGATGCTGTTTCCATACCATTTACCCCCAGGCAGTATGCCTGCCTTCTCTCCAGGAGTGTCCCCTGGGCTCTATCCCAGCCAAGACTGCTGACTTTTTAAACTTCAGTCTTTGTGGACGTGGTGTGGGTAGGGGCCTGTGCTGGCCTTCAGGGAGAGTGTCTTACTGCACTGGGACTGAGGCAGGCTTGACCGAGAAGGGTAGTTGTGCCAGAGTGCAGGGCTGTGGGACTTGGAGCAGGCAGGCTAGGCAGCGCGTGTTGGGGCTGAGCTGTATTTGTGCCTCTGAACCTATGCTGAGGGGCGGGGGAGGGAAATGGTGCCTACTGCTCTTTTGTCCACGCAGAGGCATCTCCTTGAAAGCTACCTCTCACGGAAATGCTCCAAGAAGAGGGAACAGTCTCTATGTTTTAGGCATTCCTCAGATCCTGCCGTCATCCTCCCTTCCCCCACTGTTGCTTGCCTGTCTGCCTTCTCTCCAGACACAGAGCAGCGCCCTCAGGGCTCTATCCCAGCCAATCCCATAACCTTTAAAACTCCAGTCTTCAAGCACCCAAGCCCCGCTCACAAAACTCATGAAAATCAGCCCCTCTGTTTCCCTAGCCAATGGTTTTGAGGAAATGTTCACCTTGTACTTGCCCCTCCATGCTATATTCTTGCCTTTCTCTGTGACCAGGGCTTCCTCCCCTACACAGCACCTGTGATCTGTTTCTCCCACAAACCAAGTCTCTGATCTCCTACCCTCCTCAGTGTGGCCTCCTCTCTCCTTCTAGCTGTGAACTTTGTTTTCTGAGACCTCAGAATGATTTCTTGGGAATTCAGAATGACTTGTGTTCGAGGGACAAGATGAGCCTAGGGTCCTTATACTACATCGCCATCTTAAATCCCCCCCATACTTTTTAATTTATAACATGAAATGCAATCAAAAGCATTTCTTCTATTTAAATCAAAAAATTATTATAATCAGCAATCTTATAATAACCATCTTAGATCCCCCCCACGATACTTTTTAATTTGGGACAAAGATGCTCTTGAAACAAAGGTTCTCAAAATTCAGTGTGCATAAGAATCACTTAGGGGGTGCCTGGGTGGCTCAGCTGGTTAAGCGTCTGACTCTTGATTTTGGCTCAGGTCATGATCTCAGGGTCGTGAGATCAAACCCTGTGTGGGGCTCCCCACTCAGAGGGGAGTTGGCTTGAGATCCTCTGATTCTCTCTGTCCCTCTCCCTCTGCCCACCACCCCCACCCATCCTCCCTACGCCACTGCCTGTGCTCACACGCTCTCTCACTCTCTCTCTCAAATAAATAAATAAATAAATAAATAAATAAACAAGCAAATAAATCTTTTAAAAAAATCACCTAGAAGCTTGCTTAAAGCAGAAAGTGCTAGCCTTGCCCCATGGGATGCTATACAGTAGTCTTTGCTGAATATTTGCTGAATAATTACAAAGGAGAGCACTAAAAATGTGAATATTTCATGACATTTTAATTACATATCTATTTGGTTAAAAAACAGCCACTTACCAAGGTGAGTGTAGGAAAGGGTATCATTGAGAATGAGAATTTTCTGGTCATGCAGGATTTTAATGATACTTCTAGTTTCTGTCTGGTGGAAATCATAGCTTGTGGTTGTTATCACAATCTCTTCTCCCTCCTTACAAAAATTCAAGTGCCAAATTCAAGAACAATTTTTAAAATAGGTTTCTATTTCTTAATAATAACTTAAAAATTCTAATTTAATTCATATCTGATTAGCAACATGGCATTATCAGAAGGAAAAAACTACATTGAGGACTCTAAAAATAAATACGCTTGGGTTTGATATTAAGAATTCTTAAATTTTGATTTATCTCAGCATTCCCTCAAACTTAATTCAGTCATTAAATAAAATCATAGGGAATATACTTTTAAAAAATTAAATAGATCAAAGCAAATATAATCATATTTTTATTAAATACTGGTCAGTACAATATTCTTAAGACTTAAAAAAATTTCCTCAGAATTTTTCTTTTTACACAATTAACTATTACTTGGTCTTCCTGAAATGTGGGAAAGACATACATAAGAAACTTTTTTTACTCAAAAACTTTCATATTTTCCTTTCATAACTAACATATCAATAATGTTCTTTATATATTCTGAAGGACCTTTAGAGATCCCAATTTTTAAATGCCTCCTATCAGGTAAGCTTTTGAGTGCAAGCTAATGCAAAATATACATTTCTCATCCGATTAATCCTATGAAAAAGTCAATGTCCATGAGAATAAGAAAGAAACATTTTAAGTTGACCCACTATGTGTATTCAGTTCCCACCGCATACTGTTTCCTGTACCTGCCAATCCACAGCATCCATTAAAGACAGGACTTTGGAACCTGCCTCTGCGGTTTCTGAGAGCTTAGTTTTATACACTGAACGTGGAATTCCATGAAGATCCAGCTCACCAAACACCCCTGAAGGAGAAAAACTTCAATTTATTCACCACATAGTACTGAGTTAGGTGCTAGTATAAAATGAAACAGTACATTGATATATTTTAATAAGTGATTGGACATTTTAGAATGAATGGAATGAATTTGGATTATCTGCTCAGGGCTATACAAGACTTTGACCCTCTGACCCCCTTCTAGGAATCTGGCCCATGGAAATTAAAGTGAGTGCACAGGATATGTGAATGAGGATTCCTACTATGATAATATTTGAAAATATTGGAAAACTGGAATAAATCTAGTGTATATCAATAAAAGGATGATGGATTAAATTATAATATACTAATACAGTAGGGTAATATGCTTTAAAAAGGAAGACTTATCTACAAATATTGATCTGGAAAGATATCCATAATGTTAACTGAGAAAGAAAATATCTTTAGTTTGACATGTAAAAACTGCTAACTGTAGATACTAGTTTCCTCATGATGGGGTAAAATTGGAAAGACATATATTTTTTCTTAATAGTTTTTCTTTTTTTTTTTTAAGATCTTATTTATTTATTTGACAGAGATAGAGACAGCCAGCGAGAGAGGGAACACAAGCAGGGGGAGTGGGAGAGGAAGAAGCAGGCTCCCAGCAATGTGGGGCTCGATCCTAAAACCCCGGGATCACGCCCTAAGCCGAAGGCAGATGCTTTAACGACTGAGCCACCCAGGCGCCCCCTTAATAGTTTTTCTTGATATTATTTGTGTTGTTTGAAATGTTACTTTTGAAACAAATTAAAAAAATAAACTCACGAAAGCAAATAGTTTTCAAGATTGAATATGTCTGTCTTGGGACATTTACCAGTGGAGAGCTGACTAAATAATTTTTTATGCTCCTCTTTACTGTCACTGTTTTAGAAACCGTATGGGGAAGCAACTGCAACACATGCTTGTATGTATCTTTTCAATAAATATCCAGCAGTGTTAATAAAATGTGGTTACTAATTATGACCAAATAAACCCTCTCTGTTCCTTTACTTTCCAGGCTTAGATAGGAATATGTGCAGCCATACAAAACCAACTGGAAAATTTAAAGTTCAGCAACAGGTATGGTTGGATAACTGTTAGCAGAGCCAATTGATCCACAGACTATTAATACTGTAAAAGTGGAATAATGTGCAGAAAAGTTACCTTTTAAGGAAAAGGCACCATAATATGAAAAACTATGCTTGTTTATATAAAGGGAAAAATATAAAGAAAACCGGATTGGAGAAATAATACACATATAAAGAGATTTATGTTAGTTTTGCAATGGATTACATCTTGGTTTCAAATACACACATCTATAACTATTTTAGTGTAACACAATTTAGTTAAAATTTTTAAATTTATTTTTATAACCCTTTAGTGTAAATAGATGTCTGTAAAAGTTTCTGGTACCATAACATCTTCAACTGATAACAGGTATTTTAGTGCTATATGTTTTACAATAGATTTTCAAAACCAATATGATACTTTCAGGATCTGGAAACACATACCTAAGACCTTTGATCCTTGATTTGGTCCTTCTGGAAGAGTCCACTCTGGAGTAGAATGATTTCCTCTAAGAATAATCTGTAATTCTCCTTTAAAAGGGTTATCTTCCCAGCCACCAATCAATCTACCTCCCTGCAGTGAAGCAGAAAATTGTTAATACTTAAAAAATTGAGCAGAAAAAAAATTCACCCATAAAAAAGGAATTAGGAGATACTGGTAGCCTCTAGTAAAAATGAATGAAATTTGTTATACAAAGAACAGTATTGTATCTGGAAGTGACCTTGTCACTTCACTTCACATAAAACCTTGTCACTTAGGGATGGGTGGCTTAACTGACTTTTCCAAGGTCAGAGTCTAGGTACTTATTGCCAGTGCTATACCTAAAGCTGAGACCTGCTTACATCTAAACTTGGGGCATTTGGACAGATCACGTTTTATTTTAGCACATATGACATATATGAAATACACTGTTCACACTTACATCCAAGCCGTGGCCAAGTAGGAGCCCTCATTGTTAGTACTAACAGCTATTACTCAATGCTTGCTGATTCCATGCCAGCCATAATGTGTAAGGCTTTACGTGCATTATACCATTTGACCTTTACACTAAACCCATGGATTGCTGTTATTATTCTCATTTGATAGGTGAGAAAACTGATGCTAAAGTGGTCAAATATCTTACCCAAATTCCCAACTGACGGTGAGGCTTAAGGACTCAGTCGTCGCTTTAATTTACCGCAAAGCTCATGCATCTAAATACCAAAATATTGCATATCTTTAAAGCAGTAAAGGCCTATTTGTATCAAAGAAAAGCTAATACACTTTCACTTTTTAAAAATTTAGTTGAGATAGAGGGAGAGAGAGCAGGGGGAGGGGCAGAGGGAGAGGGAGAAGCAGGCTGTCGCCTGAGCCAGGAGTCCGATGCAGGCTCCATCCCAGGACCTTGGGATCATGACCTGAGCGGAAGGCACTTAACACACTGAACCACCCAGACACCCCTACAGACTTTTACTTTTCAACAGCACTTCATAGCTTTTGGTTAGGCCATTCTTTTTAATTAACAATAAAAGACTGACAGAATAACTCAACTAATTGTACTGCTACACGTTCAAGACCATCTGAGGTTTATGAGAGAATGAGGTGATTGTTTTCCAAGCAGCTGAAATATTTCTAAGAGTCTTCTCCTGTTTTCATAATTCCATCTATGTCCATTCATTTTAAGAAACACTGTTTTCTAAAAAAAAGGAAAAGACTTAAAATCCTTTATTTTTTTCTAGAACTCCTGGAATTCTCTGGTTCTTAGAGCAAGTTGCAGGTTAAGTTTTACCTAACAGTATACAAATATTCAATGTAGGATTAAAAATGGGCAAACTTCGCAGTAAAAAGTAGCATAATTACTCCCTAAGGAATGTGTAGCCACCAGGTGAAGGAGAGCAGAAATATCCTGGACTTACATGAGGCTTCCATCTCATGGGTTAGAACCAGTTGTGTTTTTTACTCACATCAATTGAATATGTTTCCTATAATTTTTTTCAACAAATCTCCAACATCTTAGAATTTGACTAATAAAGGTATAAATTATAAGACCCTCCCTCCTACCTGAAGTGATATGTAGGTAGCATTCAGAACAACTTTTCTGTAAGAAGACTCTGCAGCTCCCACACTGTGTTTATCTTCCAGTTCTAGAACTCCCCAAATAACGAGACTTGCCATTGGCGGAATATCTATGTCTGCTACAACCCATGTTCCTATAAAACAATGCTTTAATATAAGAAATACAACATAATCCATACTATAACTTACAGATAAAAATACAGACACCCTTACCAGTGAGTCCCGGTTTTGAAGTTTGCAACCCTTTTTCCACACAATGACTTATCCTTGACTCTCCCAGAAAATCTATTATCCTTAATATTCATATTTAAATCCACATAAAACCCAGAAGGCAAGGTCTGGTATGCAGGACACATACTAGAATCCATCTCCTCACATTTGCTCTTTCCCCAAGGTGTGTTGCATAAAGGTGGAATTCTAACTTTGTGCTGTCAGTGTCACACAAGCAGAGGCGTTTTGTTTACGTTTACGTACTTACCTTCAGGAATAACCACATTTGCTCCTGGGTGAGGGATGGTATAATTATTTTCTCGAGATGATTGCCAGAAAGAATCATTTGACCATAAGCTGAAAAGAGAAGAGACATAGTTCCATTAAGCATTATCTTTATACACTTAATGACCACGTCCTTATACTAGCTGTTTTGGGATGACAGAGTATTTACAATTTTGCTAAGTAGGCGAGCTCGTATGCGCGACTGGTAGCACACTCAACATATACCACTACACGTATAGCTTTTTTTCTTTTCTCCAAAGAAAACTTTTTTTCCATCTACAATCTGAATCACCTTTTCTCCCACTAAATCCTCATTATGATATCCTAATTTTGGCTAAAATGCAAATTACTTAATTTCCTTATAAGATTTCACATGGTAGAAGGGCGCCTGGGTGGCTCAGAGGGTTAAGCATCCTACTCTTGATTTGGGCTCAGGGCATGATCTCAGGGGGTTGTGAGTCTGAGCCCCACTTTGGGCTCTGTGCTCAGCAGGGAGTCTTCTTGAGAATCTCTCTCTCCCCCTCTCTCTCTGCCCCTCCCCTGCATCCTTCGTCCATTTAAAGACCTTACATACAGTGCTACTGCGTGGGGGAAGGGGAAAGAGGATATGGTCGCTATATTCTGTGAAGGGAGGGATGGAAGGATGGTCTCTGAATTGGAAGGATGAGTCAACGAAGTTAAGCCCCTGGGCTGGGATCAGGAGTGGCAGGTCTGCAACCAGAGTGAAGGTTAGGCTAAACTGAAAGAGATATAAAAAGTGGGAGGAGAGGCAGTCTCCACTTTCATTGCTATACCTTCCAGAAGCCACCCCAATGCACACTGTTGTAAAGAATATTATTATAAAGTTGATGATATGTTCCCACTGGAAAACGTTCACAATCAGACGTTGTTTTCTGAACTAGTAAAAAATTTAAAAATTCCATGATACTAATTCTGGAATTCTACAAAACAGTCAATATGTAGTTCGGTTAAAGTGTACTTGTATTATACATTTGAATTATCAAGTTATATTTCTAAGAAATGTGTTAAAAATTCTGTTATAAAAATTTGTTTTACTAGGTTTAAAAGAAAGGTTAGCAGTTAATTTAGACTTACAATAATACATTATTTTTCATGAAGCAATTTCAGAGAAAGTTAGGTTTAGTAGTTGTTATCTTTCGAACTAAAAAACCTGACCAGGATTGTATGGATTCGATCACTGATTTTATCTAGTTTTTCTCAAGATTAATAGCCTTTCATTCTTATCCCCAACAGCACTATACTATGCATGTTATATATTGTTCTTCTTACTGCCCATTGTTATGATCAATAAAGCCTAATACCTCTTAAACAAAGCATATGCATGTTACATACTAGAGCTTTATATCCTAATCTTGAGGTACCTGTCCTGGATCAAGATTCTGTCTGGTTTCACTGATAGCTATCTGTATAATATAAATTAATAAATCCAATTATAGCTATTTCTAGTGAGCAGAACTCATACTGTGGGGGGAGAAACCTATATGCTAAGACATTTACATGTAGAATACCAACATATTCCTCTATCACATCCTGGCCTAGACCAATCTAAATCTATTATGTGAGTAAATAATAAATGCTAATTAAATTTTCAATAATTTTATCTACCTTAGACTATATAAGGACTTTTTGGTCAATAACCCTGACGGTGCATGTCTCTTAGAGTCTTTTCATGAGCCTTCCTGCTTTCTCCACCATCCCTCTGTAATGTATCAAAAGTGGTCCTTCCAAAATGTAATTTAGAGTACATTATTTCTCAGCTGAAAATCATTTAAAAGCTTCTTCTATTTCTTAATACTAACTACCTGCATGATCTGAATGGTCTGATTTCCACCTTTCCCAACACCATTTCCAGGCCATTCTCCTCTGCTCAGCGGGATAGCCATGCTGTTTTCTCTCTGTTCTTAGATGTGCCACACTCTTTTCCACATCAGGGGCTCTGCTCAAGATGCTTCCTGCACCTAGAACATTCCTTTCCCACTCTTTGCATGGTCAGCTCTTCCTCACCCTTTGGGTCTCAGCTGGAATGTCCCCTCCTTTGAGAGACTATTCCTAACCTCCCTGCCCAAAAGGTCCCTGCCATACTACTCTCTGTCCCAGCCACCTGCCCATTCCCCTGATAACCTTTATCACAACTCACACTCATGTTCTTTTTTTTCAGTTTACTCTTTTGTTTCTTTGCTTGCTTGTGTTGGCGTCTGTCTCTTTGGATAGAATGTGAGTGTAATGAGGGCTGGGACCACATCTGTGTTGTTTACAATTGACTTCCCAGTGCTTAGCACAGTGCCTGGGCCATAGCAGGTGCTCAAATATTTTTTAATGATCGCATTAATATATCAAAAAATTCAATTGTTATTCTTTTGTACAATAGCTACTGCTATATCTGTATATTCTGAAATGTAATTCATGTAATAAAAAACACTGAGTTGTGCTTGATGCATAGTAGCGGGCTTTTAAATGCCCACTAAATGTTAGCTTTTATCATCGCTATTGTTATTTTTATGATTATTATTTGTCCATTAAGGACAGAAATATACATCAAATCAGGATCATACCTTTAAGGGCCTTAAAGACTGGTACCAACCATCACATGCTAGTACCATGATGTATGGTAATTACTATAACACAGGGCAGAGCTAGTGATGTTCCACATGAGAAATAAATGTAAAAGGCTATGTAAGTTTCAAAGATAGAAAAATCATTTTTAACTGTAAGAATTAATATATATTAGGGGATCAAACATTTGAAACAAAATTAAGTAAGTTGTATTACGAGATTTGACCATGACAGTTATTCTAGATAAAGAGACACCACCTACTAAGAAAGCATTAGATTAATGAGGAGACTTCGTTTCCAGTGCTATTCTGGAAGTGTCATCAAGAAGTTTTGTGATCTTGGGTAATTCACTAAAGGTCATTGACTTCAGCTTTCTCATCTTGTAATAAGGGAGTTGGTCTAATTGTCCATATCCAACATCCTGCAAGTCTAAGATTACCAGTAATTTTTTGTGAGGTTTTTCCATTTTCTCATCAGGTGGTTATAAGGCCCAAGTGAAGTAATGAGTGTGAAAGTGTTTTGCGACTTACCAGGCATTGTTCAGGATGAGGGCATTATTTTCTCACCCAAGAATGACAAGTGAAAAGAATTCTGTCAAGTGCTATCAAAGGTATTAACAAACAAAAGGCCTATATACTTATATGTGGCCGGTCGCTTCCTGGGAATTGGTTTTCTCGATGGGGGATGTACAGGAAAGCAGTCCTGGAGAATGCAGCAGTAAGCTTGGAAATTAATAATAACATCTTTCACATCAGGATCCAGGGTCCCAGAAATAGGCAGGCTCTGCTGAAGTTCATTTCTTCCTGAAACTGAAAGTCAAACAATTTAAATTAATACGATGATCAAATATAGATAAAATCATGGCAATCTGAAAATATTCTTTAGAAGGTAACTTGGTAGAGTTCAAATGTATGGAATATGACTGAAAAAATTCTGATGAAAAGCACATGTCTTATTGAGAAGCACACAGTCAAAATGTCTTGACAAAAAAAAATATTTTGGAACTCAAAATGTATTCTTAAATATTTTTTATTTCCTCCAAACAATAAAATAATGAAAATGGAAACAAAATATTTGACAGCTTCCTTTGTACTCATTTCCTCTAATTTTGTAAAATAAATGTTAGGCTATCTGTAAGAGTGTTGGCGTTATCTCCAAACATAAAATGAAAGTTCTTAATTCAACTCAAGGCCTTTTTCAACATAAATTTAGTCTCCAATCCTTTTACTCAGCAAACATCTCTTGAATCCTACTATCCAGAGAACACTGGAACACATATTTTCCCATTAAGCAATTTTTCTTTCTTTAGACAAAGCATTAAATAAAATAATCACTTTTGCCTAATGAATACATACCCAAGTAATATAAAGTACTTGTGTTTGCTTCAAGGTGCCAGTCTCCATTCTTGCTAGTATTCCAACTCAATGGATTTGAAGAGCCATTCCTCATGTCAATAACATTAAACATATCAGGATTTTGAGTGAAGTTATGAGATATGATTACATAGTCTTCTTCCTATAAATGTTTGCCCCAAATACAATTTTAAACGTTAATATCCTGTATAACATACATTAGTTTTGATGACATAATTTGATGACATAGCGCTTATATTAAGACTTAAGTTTTGGTTTCAGTTTGTCATCTTGCATTCATATTTTGCTTAGTAACATTTTATATGTCTATGGCAATAATGCTAACTCTATCCGAAGGCAATGAAAATCTCTCTCTGTACACACACACACACACACACACACACACGTATTTAGAGAATATTTTATTTCTGTAATATTTGAAAACATTTAAAACAATGCTAGGTATTGTTTTTGGCTACACATATGCAGTATAAGTCGAAGAACATGAATGGGAATGAAAACACCCAATTCGGGATATTGGTCACCACTAGAGGTGGAGAGTGGGGAATGAGATGAAGGTAAGCCACACAGGGGACTACCATTTCATCAAAAATGTTTATTTCTTTAAAAAAAAATCAAAAGGAAATATTGACAGAATGTTAGATCCAGATGGAGCTAGGTGGTGGGCATACAGGACTTGGCCTGTCATTGCCTGTGTTTGGTATATTTTAAAAATACAAATTCTAAAGCCCTTAACTGGTACCTGGAATATCATAAGCACTCAATTAATGATAGCTCTTATCATGGTGACAATAACAGGGTACAAGCTTAGTATTGTGGGAATATGGCAAAGATATTGCTTACTTCTGATTCCTACACAAGGTTTCTTTCTTTACCTTGTTTCTTGGGTTTAGGGTGGGTCATGAAATGTGTGCAGGACTTCAACAGGTCAGTATGTGAGGCGAGCACATTCTGGGCCTAACAACTGGCATAAGGATAGGACGTAGGCTGCATTTGTATAATATGCAATCATCATTATTAGAAGATGAATTTTATAGCTCTTTACCTTAAATCCATAGAATGTTGACGTATAGGATATGTTGGTTATGTGATCTACATCTTTAAAATACCAGTTAATGTGCTTTGCATTTGGAATCAGAGCCATCCATCCAGACATATGAGTCAGTCGTTTCTTCCGAAAGGGAACAATGCTTGTGCCTATAGCAGAATATAAAACAAACAAATAACAGTGATCTCTACCTCTAGAAAATTCCTTTTTTTATGAACAAGTGCAAATGTGAAATATTAGCCTAGTCAATGGAAATCTCTGAACAGGTCAGAATAGATTTTCATTACTTATGTTCTAAATGTCTTTGTTTACTGAAGGCCCCAATGTTTCATATTACACTTAACTGAAACATAAAATGCCTTCTCACTTGGAATTCTGAATTGAGATGAAGTCTTTATTCCTTAGGGAAAGATAAAATTCAAACATGATGATGATTAATGACTACTGTAACAAAAGTGCTAAATATATTAATATAATTCTTTAAATATCATTGATCTAAGATAGAATTTTGTTGTCATTCTTTTAAGAACTTAAATTGATTAATTCAGGATCCTTGATTTACAGGGTACACAAATATAAGTTCTAATTCTTTATTAGATTCTCCAGTATTTGTTGAGTTAATCAAAGTCTGCATAACAAGTACTTACGGAAAATTTTGATTTAAAGCTCTTAAGAATCTAGGCTACCACCAGACTTACCACAAACACTGGCCATGATACCCTAAGGTTTGTGAATGACAAATCTGGAACATAAATTACTTGTTATAGGAACAAATACTTCATTTGGTAATGCTTTGTTCATGAAAGAGTACCTGCCAACTTCAGCTAAAGATTTGAAAAGATTTCCTACAATATAAAGAAGACATGATTAATTGCCCATATTCTATTTTTTTCCCTCTCCAACCCCTCTCTCTTTTCACCTCTGATTGAATTTTATGTTAAATTTCCAAACTCTTCCCTTACAAATTTAGGGGCAGGAAGCTAGATGAAAGATCATAAAATAAACTGTCATCCTTTTTTTTGGGGGGAATAAGGCAAAAAAGTTCCAATATCAAGGAGGAACAAATTCATTAATTCTTAGGCTTGTGAATTAGCATTACATTTAAAAAGGCCATGAGCAGAGACCCTAAAACATACAGTTCCAAAAGACCTGCAATGTATGAGAAGAATTATGATGATTTGAATTATTCGGCAAATATTCTTTCCTCTCCCCTCCTTGAGTGCAGAGTAGACTTCCCTGACTGTTGATGTTGAGTGATGTGACAGTCATAAACATTTGAAAAGTGCTTGTTTGGATGAAGCTTGCCATCTTGAACCTCTACCATTGCAATGCAAAGAGCCTGCCCCCGGTAGCTGGCTCTCCCTTCAGCCTGAGCTCTGAAATAAACACATGTGGAAACCTGAAGTCAACTTTCGGGAAGGAGCAAAGCCCACTGGATCCTCACTTTCAAGCAGAGCATCCTAGCTGAGCACAGCCAAGATCCACCAAACCAGTCCTCAGACATGAGAGTGAAAACAATGATTGTAGCTTTAAACTCTTAAGTTTGGGGATAGTCTGTCATGAAGCAAGAGCTGACTTACATAAGAATTAATGAAAATCATCCAAAACCTCCAGAATTTGCTCTGTGTTTGGCAAACCAACCTTCACTAAAGTTTTCTGATGCATGGAATTATACTTTAACCTGAATTTGCTTGATAATTCTCTTTTGGTCAATAAAGCTAATTGGGGGGTATCTGGGTGGCTCAGTCGGTAAAGCATCCGACTCTTGATTTTGGCTCAGGTCATGATCTCAGGGTCGTGATACCAAGCCCCACATCAGGCTCCACGCTTGCTGGGCATGGTGCCTGCTTGGAATTCTCTCTGTTCCTCTGTCCCTCCCTGCTCGTGCTCTTTCTTTCTCTCTAAAATGGATAAATAAATCCTTAAAAAAAAAAAACAAAAAAAACCTAATTGTCATTTTTCAAGTTATTTGTACTTCCTTAACTTTTTTTCGGATGCACTCATTTTCAGTATGTTGATTTTAAGCATCTTGGACTGAAATTTGAAGTTAATATTAAAAAAAATAATATCACTAAGAGTAAGTGTCTCAAATTAATGTACCATCTGGTCTATAGTATCACTAATAGTAAGTGTCTCAAATTAATTTGCCATCTGGTCTAACTTTACATATATATTCATAAAGATACATATATTCACACATACATGCATAAAGATACACACATCATCATGCATGAGACACTTTAATAAAGATATCTAAAGATACATGTAAAGTATTACCAAATCTTATTTCCCACTGTTCTATATTTGTTGAACTTTTGATTCATTTAGTATATATATAAAATGAAAATGAAAACAATATATAAAATGATCTCTTTTTTTTGTTTTTAATTTTTAGTATTGAATCATTTTATTTGGCTTTAATGGAGATAAAATAAAAATAGCCAAATATGCTTGACTACGCAAGTTGTTTTATTTTTATTTTTTATGTCACATTAAAAAGAAAAGTACCTGGAGTGATGTTTTCTCTACTCTGTAATTTGGTCCAAGCACTACAACTAATTCCATTGCAATTCAATACTTACTGAGCGCCTACTATTTGCAATGTTGTGTATTGAGTTATGTGGGAGACGGAAAGATAAATTTATAGATCTTGCCACCAACATGTTCAGTTTAGTAATTAAATAAAGATCTCCATTCCTGAAAGGATCAAGCAAAAAGGCACAGAGAGACTTCACAAGAAAGCTACAATCTCATAAATGCAGATGTATTAGACTTCTTGAATCAAAAATAAAAACACAACACAAAATCTTTCTAAAATCATCACTACCACCACCACTAATAACAGCAAAAAAAACCACCCAAAAATATTTAAAATGTTTAAATATTACTGCTTAAAAATTAATAGTATAAGGTATATATCTTTTTTGACATGATAAATATTAAAAATAATTTACCTAGGATGGTGTACATCTCTGAGTCCTCTGTAACATTATCTTAGACCATGTTTTATAAAAAGCTAATGTTCCATCTATTCATAGGTATGTCATAAAGTATTTGGAGATCTTATTAAAAGCTTTATCATAAGTAACTATTTTATGACATAGTAATGGGAGTTACTAACATATTGCCTCACCAGATAAAATAACATCATTTGTTTTTGATGTTTTGGTTCCTTTTAGTTTTAGCCTGTCAGAAAACATTCACTTGGCTTAAAATACTGTTTATTATACCACAGTCTCTAAAAGTTTAACTAATGTTGCTCCATTCTGGACATCTGGTTATCAGAAGAAAAGAAATGGCTGCCAGGTTCATGTCATTAAGTCACTGAGACAACGGGTATAACCATTATCCAGAGAGTAGGCATATGACTCTTTCAATTCATAGGAGGAAGAAACTCTAGTAAGAATGTTTTAAAGTTAACTATAATGACGGATAACATCATAATAAATGATAAAAGAGGCCCTGCGTACTTCTTGTTTTTCCTGCAGATCCATTGCTCGCCATTCTCCATGAGTTTGGACAACGGGAAGCACAAGAAGGAGAAGCAAGGCAAGGAGGAATGTGAAATGAGCTACGTATTCCCCTGACTCTCTTCCTGTGAGGAAGTAGGGGGTTCTTGGTGGGCTCCTGTGTCTCTCAACCAAAGGGCACATCCCCATTTAACTTGCTTGTTTGGCTGGTGCAAATGTCCGATGGGTCATGAATAATGATCCGCAACCTAGTCTGGTAATGATGTCAAGCTCATCCGGTATTCCAAGTATGGTAACTCTACTGAAACAAGTCAGCAAATCAACAATGCTCCCTCATCCCATTTCAATCAACAAAGATGTCAAAAGGGTCTGCATTCCCTGGCAGGGGTGATGGTATATTTTATTGCCTCACTCCAAGGACTAGGTCAACTTTCCCACTCTCTGTCGTGATACTGTCTGGAGGCTCCCCGAGCAAGCAGAACATCAAGCTGCTCCATGCATTTATTCAATACTCCTCACAGGCCCATTTCTGGGTGTGTTATTTGCTTTCTGCCTGGTTACTGACTGATATAAATATTACACCTTTTCTGTGTCCCAGACAATGACAACTTAAAAAGATGATGATGAAAATAGAAAACATACTTAAGTTAGTGGCTTGAACTACTATATTCCACTTACCAAAAGAGTCTGAGAGAACCACATCCTTTTCAAGCAGAGATATTGGAGAAGGTTTGTTGAATGCCAAACGGTGGAAGCTGACTGAGGCATCACAGACAGCCCCGGGGAACCCAATGCTCCACTCGGCTTCTTGAGTGCAGTGAGAAGGGTCCAGCAGTGAGCTGTGTGGAATGACAGTGTGTCCTCTGTGACCTAGCAGATGGACATAAACAGCATGTTTCCTATACCATGTAGGAGAACTAAAAAAACAAAACAAAACCCCAAACTGTCTACGACATGTAGTGTTATGACCCATAGTACCAGTAACAAAATCTAAAATTCGGATACTTTTTTTTTTCTTTTTTTTTTTTTTTGGCATGGGACAAGAGGAGCTCATGCAGAGGCTTTGCAGTGGACTCTTCGGTCAGGGAGCTTAGTGTAGATGTAGCTGAAACACAGGATCTGAAGTACCCATGAGAGCCAAAGAGGGGATGGGAAGTAGGATACGTAACTTGCTCAAGGACACACAGAAGGATTCAAATCCAGGCAGTCTGACCACAGAGTCCTTACTCTTAACCAATGGACTACCAACTAGCATTAAATATCTAAGCTGAATTAGATAAACTGATAAAAGTTACACAAAGTTTTGTATCTTAGAACCACCCAAATGTTCTCCCCCTTAGAGCCACAATTAGAACAGTAGGCAAAAGTCAACAACCACAGCTGAGAACTCAGCCTGTTCGAATATTGAGACGAATCTTATTCCGTCTTACAAAGTCTTTCAAAAGTAAATTGTCAGTATGTGCAGGATTTACTTGTCAGTTCTCTCTTCGTGCAGAATCACACACATACATCCTTGCTATCTTATTTAGACAAATCTTTATTATTAAAAATGTGTAAAGACACTAAATTCTAGAAATATGAATATTTACAGAAAATGTGGTATACTCTAAACTTGAAATGGTAAAAAATTTTTTAACCTATAACTTATATTGAATTTTATATTACAGTTAACATATTCTTTTAACTAATTTCAATTCAGAATTTAGATTGGAAAGAAAAGGGTTAACAGCAGGCCTGTAACTTACTCCTTTTCTTTAAAGTATTTTAGTAGGATATATCCAGTCTGCCTACATTGCTTCTGTAAATAAACCGGGGATATATACATTTATGGGGCATGACTGGCTGGAGAATTTGAGTAGTCATGTAAACAGCTTATTATCTGTATAATTAACTGAATATAAAATGAAGAAGTTCTGAAACTGAAATGATTTCCTTTTGTAGTCAATGTTTCCACAAATATTGTTAAGAATTTGCTGTTAAGGGGCGCCTGGGTGGTGCAGTCGTTAAGCATCTGCCTTCGGCTCAGGGCGTGATTCCAGCGTTCTGGGATCGAGCCCCACATCAGGCTCCTCTGCTATGAGCCTGCTTCTTCCTCTCCCACTCCCCCTGCTTGTGTTCCCTCTCTTGCTGGCTGTCTCTCTCTGTCAAATAAATAAATAAAATCTTAAATTAAAAAAAAAAAGAATTTGCTGTTAATACCAAAAGAAAGTGCAAATGCAAGAAAAAAGGATATTTTGGGAAGTTATGTTTGACAATTGGGGCATCTTCCAGAAAAGAATGTCTCGTCTGTGCCTAGTGTTGACCTATATCCTTAAATCATTTGCAAAGTTTGGTGCTGGGTAAGATCTGTGATTCATGTGAGTCTGCTTTGACAGTTCAACTCTGTGTTAACACACATACATTTCCAATGCATATTGTCAGAAATTAGAACATAACATTTACCTGTAAGTGAACCATCAACATCAATCAGTACTGCTTCATGTTCCCATCGAAAGCCAGCCTTGTTTGTTGTGTGAAAATACTGGATGTCAACAAATTTTGCACTCCAGCCTCCACATCTCTCATTACAAACTCCAGTGATGGACGTCACTCCCAAAGCTACACAACTGGGACGGTCAAAGTTCATAAAGTGTACAGAAGATACAGTCAAGCCTTCACTGAATGGGAGAACCAGGCCTTTGCTTGTGCAAAACGCAGACCCCATTCCCAGTTCATCGAGATGCCCAACTATTTTGGCATTTTTAATCACTGCTCCATTGGTTTCACCCCATCCTCCAACATAAGGAGCCAGAATCCTCTTGGTTTCGATTCCAGCCTCAAAATTATTTACCATCACAAAGTTATGGAACTGAAGGGCACCTCCATTGACCCATTCAGCTCCTTTTTCACAATTCCAAGTAGTCAGTGAATTAAATATCGCAGGCACTGGCACAGTAGAAGTGCAAGATCCTGTCTGCATAGGGAAATATTCTTCAAATATCCACATTCCAAACCAACCTTGAGAATGAACAGTGTTGTTAAAGAATTCTCCGAGAGGAACTCTCTTTTGGCAAATGTTTCGGTCATAGGATGGCCCATCAGGGTGGTTGTTCATTCGGTACCAAAAGCCAAAGTGAGTGCCACCAGCCGCTGCATTGTGTCGTATGGTGTTGTTGGGGTTTGTTACCCAAAATGCAGCTGGGGTCACATCATCATTCAGAAGGCTAGTACTTTGCTGCACAAATACTGCCAAGTTATATTGCAAAATGTTGCCATGTTCAATACCATCTTCTATAAAAAATGCTCCTCCCTTGATATCATATATAATATTCTGCTCCACCAGCAGGTGATGTGTGTTATGGATAGTCACGGCTCTGTTGTAGGCCTGGTGAATTGCACAGCCTCTTACATAAGACTTGAACTGTAAATCTCCAAGCAGGTGCCAATGTATTGGATAACGCCCCAACCGGAAAGCCTGGCCAGCATGGAATATCTGTCAAGCCCAGAAATCATAGCGATTTAGTGATACACATAGACACATAATTTGCCTGGCTTCTATCTTCTTGTTTCAAAATAATCTCCAATTTTATAATAATTATTATTAATACTTTTATATCTCCCATACTATTCATGTTTATCATTTGAAAATGTTATGTGACCTTCAACCCACATTGTTTTATTCAATATATATATATATAACAGCCCATACTTGTTCCAAATGAATGAATGAACCAAAGTCATCTTTGAATTTTCTGCTTTTCACTTCAGTCTATTACTAAACTTCCATGTTTAGCAAAATAAAACCTCTTAAAGACTTATTTTTCTCCTTCACTTTCTTATATAATAATAAGGAAAACTGCTTGAATGTTTGCCATGTGCCAGATATTGTGTTGTGTTGATCACGGATGTGACCCCAGCTCTGTGAAGGAGCCAGTGATCATCAATTTCACTTTTCAGATGAAGAAACTGAAGTTCACAAAGGCTAAGTACCTTGTTCGTGGTTATAAAACTCCACTTAAACTCAGGGTGGTCTGCTTCTACATTTGGTGCTGTTGTTAACTACTGTGCTGTGCTTTCTTTCAATAGGCCGATGATCTAGTAATTTAATACAGAGGATGCCAGTGTGTATGTGTACAAGTGTGTGTGTGCGAGTGTGTGTGTGTGTGTGTGTGTGTGTGTAATATCACAGAAGGTTAGGAAGTAAAATGTTAGGGCACTTATTTTCATTCTTCATCTAAAAATTTAAAATTAACTATTATTAATAATTAATATACAGATTGACCCTGGCAACCTCACTCAGTCCATATGTCAGATATCACATATGTGTAAGATATTCTAGGAGGAAGGAAGTTTCATAAAATACAGATGTTGACTCTATCACCCTCAATACGTTGTTTGCAGTTTAGGTGTTCCCAGTGTAATAGATTAATAGATTTTACTCTCCCTCTCTCTCTCTCACACTCCTTCCTTCCTTCCTTCCTTCCTTCCTTCCTTCCTTCCTTCCCTCCATCCTTCCTTCCTACCTTTCTACTTTCCTCCCTTCTTCCCTTCCTTCCTCCCTTTTACTGAATACTTGACAAAAACTAGGCTAAACTCTGATTATATAGACTGAATATGAGTAAGATACAGAGGGGCTCCTAATCTCTTGGAGATAACTTGCATCTTTATTCATTTATTTATATATGGGTTCAATTAACAATCATTTGAGAACCTATTATATGCCAAGCACTGTTTCAGCCACATGAGAATCAGCAGAAAACCAGGAAGACAAAATCTCTGAAACTAACTGAATTTACATTCTAGAGGGAGAGATCAAAAATAGATATACGTCAGGAGTTGAGTAAATAAAGGAAAACAGGTTTGGGCAGTTATTTCAAATAAAGATGGTGAGGAAAGTCCTCTCTTAAGAGAGCACACTTGAGGAGACACCTGACTGAAATGAATGTGAACTATACAAGCATTTGGTAGAGGAGCGTTCCAAGCATCACGAAGGGCAAGTGCAAAGAACCTGAGACGGGAATATGCCTGACATGGCCAATCGCTACAAGGAGGCCCATGAAGTTGGCAGGCCATGAGCCAGGGGAGAATCATAGGAGGTCAAGTCAGAGGCCAGCTGGGGGACAGATCGTGTGGGTCCTATGGGAAGGACTTGGGCTTTTTGATTTTGGTGTGATATGAAGCCATTAAACAGAGTGCAACAAGATCTAATTTACACTTAAAAATTTGTATTTGGCTGTGGAGTGGAGATTCTGTCGGAGAAAGGGTGGACACAGGATGACGAGTTAGGAGAAAATCGTAGTCATCTAGGTTACAGGGGTTGGTGGCTTTGTGTGGGATCGGGTAGCAGTGGTGGAGAGAGAGTGGATGCGGGTCATTGTATTTTGTGCGCAGCGTGGATAGAACTTGATGATGAATTTGATGTGGGGTATTAGAAAAATAGAGAAGCAAAATAGAGAATGGTTAAATGGGTGAAAAATTGGGTGTTTACTTATCTGTCTCCTCTACCAGATTACAAGCAGCATTTGGTAAACAGCTGGAATTCAGTGCGTATTCATTGTATGAATAACCTTTGGCAAACCACCGTGATTTAACAATAATGCCTCTCACCTCTACATATTCTATTCTTCCAGTTACCATGTTAGCACCAGGTATGGGAGCATGAAACATAATGCAGCCTCCAAACTGGTCACTTCCTATTTCTTCTCCAAACTTTCCTTGGAAGCATGTCTGTGTAGCAAATTCACCTTTAAAAAATATTTTTTAAAACAACATAAGGAAAAATCATGGTAAAATCCTTGAATTATAGTAAGATTCCCCCCATTATATCTTTTTATTCATATATATTTTTAATCTCATCCTGGGACATAATTATTTGCATTCACATCATTTCATCCTCTAGATAGTAAGAGAGGTAAGTACCTTGTCTTGTTTATCTTTGCATTTCCTAAAGTACCTATTACAGAATTTTTCAAAGATACTCAATAAATATTTGAAAGGTTGAATGAATACTGATAAAAGTATGTTGTCTAATTATCTCTGAAGCTTTGCCCCAAGATTTGGGGATTAAGATAATGCAATCTTATGGTTGTGTAGCACTAAAATATGTATTTTGATAATTCCTGTAACTATAGTAAGGGGGCGGAACAGGACATATTCTTATTTTAAAGATGATCAAGTTAGGGGGCACCTGGGTGGCTCAGTGGTTAAGCGTCTGCCTTTGGCTCAGGGCGTGATCCCAGCGATCTGGGATCAAGCCCCACATCAGGCTCCTCCGCTAGGAGCCTGCTTCTTCCTCTCCCACTCCCCCTGCCTGTGTTCCCTCTCTCGCTGGCTGTCTCTCTCTGTCACGTGGATAAATAAAATCTTTAAAAAAAAAATAAAGATGATGAAGTTAGGTTTCATGGACTGTAATCGAATGTAGGTTACTTGACACTGAATCCAGGGAGCCTTGGCTCATTTATCCCATTGAAGGAGAGGCTATATTTAAGCTCTGTTTGCTGGTATCTAACTACATATTGGATTATAATGGTATTAGTTATTACATAAAAGTATCTGTCTATCTATCTATCTATCTATCTATCTATCTATCTATCTATCTACATACACACACAGGCACACACAGAAGAACTGCGGTAAGTTAAGCATAGCTATGGTATCAATTCTGTCTAATGACACCTGAGTGGAAGAGACACATGTCACTTCAGGACCAAAGTAATTAAGTGCTGTCGCTTGACCCCCCGGCCATCACATGAGTTCTTCTGTGCCAAGGGTCACAGAGGCATCTGTTGAAGTGAAGCCTCCACAGCCCAGATCCTGGAATCGTTACAATGAGCATTTTGGGCACGTGCAGCATGAATGAGAAATAAATCTTTCTCATCTTAAATCACTGCCATTGGGGGCTTATTTATTAGTAGAGCATAACCTAGCCTGGCAGTTTTCAACTGGGGGTAATTTTGCTCCCAGGGACCATTTCTGCAATGCCTGGAAACAATTTAAGTTGACAAGCTCTGGCTGCTAAAATTACCAGTGTCAAATCCATCAGGACATGCTGGAATTTTGTTACTCCACTCCACATTATCAGATCCTCTTATTAAAATATTTCTTGTAAGAATTCCGACTTCGGCTCTCGCTTCCAACAGAGTTCCGTCGGGGAGTGGGACCGTGATTCCCAAGTGTGTGTGATTCAGCGGAGTAGTTAGCGTTATCTTCGTGCCATCGGCAGATACAGATGCGAGCGTCCTTTTTTCATTCTCGCGTTGACTGTGTCTGTAAAATTTTAACAAAAAACTTTCAAAATTAACCTAAATCAACATAACCTTGTGTTAGTGCATTTGTCTGACGGTCTTTGAACACTTCATCTATAAAATAGGAAATTTTTAAATGTCATACAATATTCTGAAGAGGAATTTGAAGATGGTCTCTAAGTCTTTCTTTGAGTAACTGAATAAATTTTACAAATGCATTTCAATTAAATAAATATTTTCCAAGTGCTACAGTTGTTCAGAGAACTATACTCATTCCTATAAAGTATTCAAAAGAACTATTTGTTTATAACTTTGAAGATCATACTCAATGGTTCTCAGCTGAGGATGATTATATCCTGCCATGAGACATTTGGCAATGCCCGGGCACATTTTTGGTTGCCACAAATCAGGGGGTGCTACTGGCATCTTGTGGGGAGTGGCCAAGGATTTTATAGAAACATCCTATAATACACAGGGCAGACCCACACAACAGGGACTTGTCAGGTTCAAAGTGTCAACAGCACTGAAGTTGAGAAACCCTTATAGAGGAAGCCGCTGGTGGTTCTGGAGTAGGGAAAAGAAATGACTGAAGTGAAGTGCTGGATGTCTCATTTCTACCACTTCTTTTTTTTTTTTTTTAAGATTGTATTTATTTATTTGACAGAGAGACGAGAGAGAGAGAGAGAGAGAGAGAACACAAGCAGGGGGGAGTTGGAGAGGGAGAAGCAGGCTCCCCGCTGAGCAGGGAGCCCTATGCAGGGCTTCATTCCAGGACTCTGGGCAGACGTTTAACAACTGAGCCACCCAGGCTCCCCGCTACACTTCAGTATACCTCCAAGTCCAGCCACAGCCAAAGGACTTACATCAATCCTATAATACTCATTCATGTATTTGGTCGTTCAGCAAACATTCACTGAATGTCTCGCCTGTTTTCTAGGCACAGAGCAAAGGATGCCAAGTAGAAAGTGACTTTCAGGAGACGTGTGTCAGTGCCCAGTGGTATATTATCTACTGAAGCGTGGGCGATGCAGTCAAAACGGAGGTAAGCTCAGGGGAGTTATTTCTGTGTCTTCCTGACATTCCCTTTAACTCTTCTCTCCCTTAACAAATCTTTCTTCTCTTTTAAATACCAGTTCAAATGACAATGTCACATGGGAACTAGGTAAAAAGTCACCTCTCGACTTCAGGAGCCCTTCTTCTGGATTCCCAGCACATTCTGCCTAATGTCCTGTCAGTGCTCACTGTTACCACACTGCGGTCCCCTCACCTCGGCTACTACCAGCCTATCTGCTGCCCTGTCCTTGCCGCTACCTGGCTGCTCCTCAAGGTAAGGCTTCTAGAAAGCAAGTCATTTTGTAGGCTGAGCACTTAGGACACTACCTGGCACCACTCACTAACAGTGTTTGATGGATTCAACAAATTAATGCAGAATGAATTTGTGACAGGGAGAAAATAGAGGAATGGAGCCTGGATAGGAAGGTGATGTCATATTCCAGGTGTGAGGGACAGAGTCGAAATTAAACTGAGAGCAGGGAAAGAGGATGGAAGAGACGTTGCAAGGGCAGAACCCAAAGAACCTGGTGATGTGCAGGAAATGAAGGATGCTGGTAGTAGAAAGTCACTGGGAAAGTTTTTGTGAAGATCAAAATTATACTATAGGGTTTTAAGGGGGAAAAATGGATAACAAAAATGCAATTAGAAAAATAGGCATAATATTTAGGCAATTTCATAATTTTTTTAAAAAGACAAAATAGGGGTGCCTGGGTGGTGTAGTTGTTAAGTGTCTGACGCTCGGTTTTGGCTCAGGCTGTGATCTCAGGGCTGTGAGATCAAGCCCCAACTTGGGCTCTGCACTCAGCACAGTCTGCTTGTGACTCTCTCCTTCTCCCTCTACCTCTCCTGCCCACTCTCTCTCTCTCCTCCTCTGTAAAAAAAAAAAAAATAATAAATCTCTAAAAAAATTAAAAAATAAAAAGATAAAATGAAAGTGGCTAGAAAGGATAGGAGAATAAAGGTGTTTCTCATGATAGTGAGTGGATGGAGAAACCCACAAGTCCAAAAGACCCCGGGAAGGAATTGTGTGGAAAGGAAGCCAGGGGGAGTTGAGGATGAAGGGTGCTCGAACTAAGGGTGTATCAATAGCACAAGATCCCATAGGTGGTACAGAAAAGGGGTTTAGGCTGGTCTCTCCCAAATTCTCTTGGATTCAGATGATACAGAGATTTCTTTGAGAAGGTTCTGCAAAGCATCCTTTGTGTTATGTACACCTAAATACACTTTTCATTCCTTTGTAATAATACTTAACATTTATTTTTTTTAATATCTATCATTTACATAGCACTTCCTTTGAGCCAGTTCCTTTCTAAGTGCTTACACATACTAACTCATTTAATTCTTACAATAATTCTGAAATAGATATGAAGAGCGTTCCAGTTTTACTGAAGCACAAACAAATGAAATAATACGGCTGCAGGACTCGTAAATGGTATTGCTGGGAGGTGGACCCAGCCTGACTAATTTTAGAAGTAATATTCTCAACCACTGCTTTACAAATTCTCAAATACAACTTACAAACGAAATAGTGAACAGTGAGTTAAATTTAGCGGGAAATTTCTTAATTTTTGTTTCTTAAAACTAAATATCCCTCAGCTAAATTCTCAACTTACCCTCTTATTTCATATAGAAAAGCTTTAAATGAGAACTTTCTATTCTTTTAGTAAGCCCTGTCATTTTGCTGCTTTTTATTTTGCCATTATGTAATTAAAATTTCTTTCAGAGGCAGAAATAAAAGGGCACTTATAAAGCTATGTATATATTTAACTCTCCCTAACATCTGCAGGTCTTTTTTTAACTTGGAAAATGGCAAACTCAAAATGCCATCTTGAATTTTAATTCTAAATTGAGTCATGACCTTAACATAATTTAGCTGTTTCTTATCATAAATCACTATTTGTTACCTGATAAGCATAACATATCCAATTTTGCTATTACCCATACTTTGAACAATAAAACAAAAATACAGCTCCTCTTGCTCTCTTTCCCCACCAATATTCTGTGTAGCTATCTTACTTTTGTTCCTTTTATTTCTTGCTTGTTAATACATATAATTAAACAGAAATTAAAGGTCATAAGCTGTTTCAATTGTAAATGTCAGGCATGGAAAAGGTTATGTTAATCATCACCCATTCTATAATAATTTTCTCTCTGATTCAATCATTACTAACAATCTTACTCCACGGGAACCACTGCCAAGACTGTAAGATATGAAAGAGTTCACTAGCTGCTTTCAACTGTGTTCTCCGGCAACCCCAAATAAAGCAGTTCATTTACATTTTTGCATTCATTAATGTGTTTAGCTAAAGCTCTAAGTCAGAGGTTTCTAAATGACTCTTAACAGCAGAATGTTTTTTCCAGCAAAATCTTATATGAGAATCTAACCATGAAAAATATTTCATTAGTATACATTTTATAGGTTCAAATTTATACTTTTCCTTATTATAAATTAATCAATGAAAAGAACACACTGGTGTTCAACCCAACATTAACATTTGGCAAATACATACTTGGCTGTTCACATTTCTTTATTATAGCTTTCAAATTTAAATCAAATAGTTGTGGACTTTCTGAACAACCCTTTTTTACATAGTTTAAAAAATCTCTGTCCTAAATTAAAATGATCACGCCCAGAAGACATCATACCTGTGACCTGTGCTTGCAATTACAATCTTATCTCCTGGTTTCCAAGTTACCGCTTCTTGTAAAATCAAAGTTCTCTCCCCTGCCTTTGCAGTATGAGCCAGACGAGTCCAGATCACAGAAACAGGCAGACCTGGAGCCAACATACACACTGAGTATTTCTGAGGATGCATTTTCTTGCATAGTGAGAGCTTTATGCATTTTAAATTTTTGCCTGGATTGAATAAATTTTGGGAAGTCTCATTTTACCTTAGCATTCGATACCTTTCTCAAAAAAGAAAAAGGAATATTTAGAACGCTTGCTTTATAAAAGTGACAGGTTTATGATAACATGCGTGGGTCTACAAAACTAAAAAACATCTGCCTGCAATGATATACTCCACTTAAAACAATCTTCTTTATAGGAACACAATATAAACATGGTGTGATACTATTGCTAAAATGGGCAGGGGCCTCTTATCTTTGCCATTGTTGATCTAACCACTTAAACTGGTAATCTCGAGACAAATGAAATGTGTAAATTTCTGAAGATTATATTAGGATATTTATGTAGCACAATGCAGGACAACAGTTATCATCATAGTAGGGATGTTTATACATTCTAAACTTATAAAAGAAATAGTTTATTGCAATATAGAAGACTTCAATATAAAAAGGATTCACACCATGCTTCCTTTGAATAAGTAATCCTGATACCTCAAACAGGACCGCAATTGCTTTTATTTCCTGACACATTTCCAGAATATAGTTATATAAAAGTACAACTATAAACTTAAAGTCATATTTTTAGAAAAAGCCTTTTTAAAAATACAAATAAAAGAAGTTACAATCTTTGCTTCCAGACTTAGTGCTTTTTTATATAGATAAGTGAATGCAGTAAACAATCACTACGTACAAAGCGCTAAAACAGGCAAAAGGTGTTATGGGAACATATGGAAAGGAATAAGCAGAAAGGTGTAGAGAAGACCCAGAAGGGCTCCACCAGGAGTGACCTCGGTTGTAGTCGTGGTAGTCTGAGGGGCTGACCTGCCCTGCTAAGGGGAGGGCAGAGATAAAGGGGGATGCATAAAGACAGGAGAAGCCTGGCAAGTTTTCTTTCAGAGAGAATAATCAAGAGAATTATCTCTGGTTTTCTGGCTAGTATCTCCTGGACCAATTCCCTGAGGCCTTTTGGCTGCCCTACCATGCAGATCCAGGATTCCCTCTCGCACGGCCAGAGTTTTGGCGCCGTATACTGGGAGTTCGGGAGATCGCAGGTGTCCATGCAAAGTAATGACTGCCCTGTGTTGAAATGGTGATGCTTCTGTCCCAATCTGCAAGGGGTTTCACAAGCATCATTCAAAAAGTTAAAATTCAATATCCACAATTCTAACCACTCGAAAGTCATTCTTTCTTTTGAGAAACTGATTGTTCAGTTATCCCACAGTTCCTTTCTTATGACAGATAAACCTTAAATTTTCTAGGCAGCCAAGTACACTATGTCAGATCTTTGGAAAGAATACTGATTGACTTTAGCCACACCTCAGAACAATTTTTTTTTCTGTTCTACTTAAAATTCTGCTCTATGATAATACACTATTATCTTTCCATTAAAAGCACAGGAATACTCTGGGAAACTTTTCACCCAGAAAAAGGATTTCAGACTAATAACAGAGACATACATAAAAAGAAATTTATGAGAGTTTTTTATAATTAACTATCCATTTTACACATGATATTTCACAAAGAAATGGAGAGAGGTTACTGATGATTATATATTAGGTTCTCTCATATACCTGAAGAATGCCTCCGTCTGTAATTAGAATATTTTCTGCCTGCAGTTCAATGTCAGCTTCATCAAATATTAGAGTCCCACCTATGAACCATACAATTTTGAAATACAACACAAGGAAAATTATCATTAAATGCTATTTATTAAATTATACATAAAAAATTAATTTCTTATTCTTATCTGCTATCATTTTGCATGTCACTTAACTTCAGCTCTTTGGCAACATAAAGTATAAAGGCTTCAGAAAAAACCCAGGAGTTGATTAGAAAATTAAATCCCTAGGCAGAAGATTTTTCCTTAATCCTTGTTATTTTCAGTGGGCTTTTAAAGAGTGCAGCTACATGAATTAAAGTTCTATAAACACAGAGCCCCAAAATATAAGTTAAGAACAAAAAAATTAAAACGAAAGAAAAGCACTTTTTGTAGAAATCATTATAATGCTGACATTACCTCTGAACTTTTATCCACTAATCTGCACTAGCAACACCTATAGCCTGATTGGCATTAAAGACTGTGCTAAGATACATTCTGATGAGACTGATGTAAATTTGTGAACATAAAACTTTACTTGTCCCATGGTCCAATAGCTAATAACGTCAAAAAACTGAAACACTACTGTTATCCCAGAAGTTCAAACAAAAACAAAATATAAAGGTCTTTGAGCAGCTAAAACCATTACGGCAAAATTTATACATGAAAGCCCAAGGCATTTTACCCTTGCCAATCATTACTGCTTTTACGCGCAATTACAAGAGTTCTGCTTATTTAGTCTTCTACAGTAATAACAGAATATCAAGAAGCAGAGAGAAGCCCAAGTACAATGAAAGCATGTTCAAAGGCAAAGGTGAGAATCACAACTGGCATCCAATGGGAGTCAGAGGGTCATTTAGTATAGAATTTAGCAAATCTCTATGATTTTATAACCCCTGGGGCCCACTAACCCAGTCTTTTTCTAAATGGGAAATACTTTTCACTGTTATGATCCACCACAAGCTCACAGGCATATGCGCATACGCATACACACATTATTATTAAAACAAAAGTTTCATAAAACATTTAACTTTAAAAGATGCTTCCCCATAAACATGCAAGACACTCTGATATTTTCTTTTCTATTTCCTTAAAAGATTCTGCTTCCAACACACTAAATAATTGCATACCAGAAACAGATTCTAATGCTCAATTTAAAGAACACAGTACTACACGTTACATTAAAAACCTCATACCACTATGGATATTCACAGTCATGAGTTTTAGTTAAATTTACTTCACAAAAATATGCCATAGACAGAATCTAAGAAGCAGACTTTCAGAAATTTACCCTGAATAAGCAACATTTTCAAGATAGGTGTATTTTGATCCAGCAAAATTGTCTGTCCTTTTGTAATAACAACTAGAGACCCTTCCTCTGGGGGAGATTTTCCTCCCCATGAAAAGTTGGAGGACCACGCATCAACATACAGGAAGTCAGAATCATCCTGTAATAAAACATGAGAGACTTTTAAATTGAGAGTTTTTATCAGAATTCCTCATTCAATTTCTCAAAAATGAAGACATCTAAGCCAGTAAACACTTTCATTAGTAATAAAGTATAATCTACTTTAAATGTGATAGTTGCCTGTTGGTTTATTTCCCAATAATAGTGAAGTAGAAAAATCAATTACCAATTGATTCAATCCAGAATAATTCAAAACCTGAAATCATAAAATGTTAGTAATAAGCAACAAAAACATGTAACTTTAAATTTAGTATAGTTACATCTCAGTTATTTTTTGGAGACATTAACATTTCTATTGTGATGATGACTATACTCAACAGAGCTTTTACCAGTCTGGCCATGCCCATGCTTCTGATGCTGACACGCACTGGAGCCCACCCTGAAGAGCTGTGGGCATTTGTCATACAGATGATATATGTCTTGTTGGAATATTCAACATCACATTTGGCTTTGGCTATGGTGATGAGAACATCTTGCATGTTTTCACTGTAAAGAAAAAAGGGGGAAAACAAAACACTGATGTTTTTTCTCAAATTTCTAGGTCACACTATCAAACACTCTTACTGATATGCATTATTGCAAAAATAATGACCTTACTCTATGACCCATCAAAGTGCAGACTGACACTTTTTTCAGTAGTAAGACTTCAAAATATTTGTTGAGAAAAAAGTAAACAAAAAGATTAAAAAGCCAGGAAGTAAAACTCTACAAATTAGCAGGCATTCCAATGTTGGAGGAAAACTGCCTGGGTTCAATTTATTGAGAGATGCTTTGTTAGTCTCTAAAGAGCTACTTTTGTAAGAGACTTTCAGAGATCCTTTTGTTTATGTGATATTTTCACCACTTTCAAAGACTTTAGAATTCAATATCCATGTAAAAATGCAAGTCCAAGGTCTTGAGAAATTATGGATTTGAGGAATTAAAACTGCCTCCTATGATTTAAATGATCTGGGGTTTTGAAGTCAGCCTTATCCCCTTGAAGAATGATGACAGTGCAGTACATACATTTGAGCCAAATACTGAATATGCTTAGGAAGAAGGAAGCCGACTAGTTACAGTGAAATGGAGGTGATGCATGAAGACATGTTTCATTGACCCAATGAAGCAGATCGTGGTTGCTGACGAGATGGTGAGGGAAGCATAACAAGATGTGATTTATTCTTGGGATCTGACTAGGATTTGGCGCAAGTTATTTAACCTCTCTAATTTCAGTCTCCTAACCATAAAATGGGATAAAAACATCTAAGAGGGTAAGGCAGAAAGTTTCCATGGGGTAAGAAGGTGCTGGACACAGAATAAGTCCCTGATAAATGTTAGCTATTAGTATGACGATGCGCCTCAAGCATGACTTTTGAGCAGATGGGTACACATCACATGACTATATTTAAGCACTGTTCTTGCACATGAGAAAGCAGGAGTGATAGTGTGAGCCCGCACACACGCACTGATGTACGTGTGCGAAGACAGTACCTGAAGCCCGATCCCGTGATTGTAAGTCTGGTGCCCCCTGCGGTACTGCCTCTCTTGGGATATATTTCGGTGATGAGTGGAGTCAGTAACATAGTATACGTAAAAGGAGTCGTGGACTGTGACAAATCCTTCCCATTGACCACACTCACTTCGCAGGCTTGCTCAGGTCCTCTGCCTAGGAGAAGAGGATCGAACTAAGGATAGTTCTGCCCTCAGGCCCTTACTCATTCCCAAAACCCCGGAACATTTTACATAACATCTTCCTTTTCCTGAAATCACTTCCAATATACACAGGCTGTAAGGCTCTCTAGCAATAGCCAAAAACATCACAAAGTTCATGCACATTACTGAAGGGAAAAAACCCTTAGACCATTCCTTGGAGCCTCTTGGTGCAGACAATTCTGCAAACCTCCCTGCGTGGGGTGCCAGCCCTAGAGGATCCAACACTGCAAATCAGAGCAGGAAGGAGGAAGAGCTGCTAAGGCACGCACATGGCTTGTGCCAAGGAGTGACAGCTGGAGGCAAGATGTGGGACAGGACAAGCACAGACACGCAGCGCAAAAGTGTACAAAGCAGCAGCAGAGCTGGTGTTAAGACAACCCAATAACCTCGACGAATCTTGACAGCACTGCTGCGTTTCTTTAAAAAACCAGCATATAAACTGATGTTCAAATGATAAGTAAGCTCGTTCACAAAAATGTTATATTTACTTCAATATTCTTTACGAAGTCAGAAAAGGGGGGCACTTGGGTGGCTCAGTCAGTTAAGCATCTGCCTTGGGCTCAGGCCTGATCTTGGGGTCCTGGGACTGAGCCCTGCGTTTGGGCTCCCTGCTCAGTGAGGAGTCTGCTTCTCCCTCTCCTTCTCCTTCTTCCCCTTACCCCTGCTCAGGCTCGCTCTTTCTCTCAAGTGAATAAATGGAATCTTTTTTTTTGAAGTCAGAAAAGAAGTCAAAATGTTTAGAAAAGTTTCATCAGACTTTGTTAAAAAATGCATATAAACCCTGTCTTTATTCACCTAGAGCATTCCTTTTGGTTCTTCTTAAATTTCATTAGGTAATTAAAATTTGTTGTATACTTAAAATGTCAGATAGTTAAACTTCACAATAACCCAAGAATTAGGGTTAATAATATCTCCATTTAATAGATGGACAAACTGAAACAGAGGAGTTTAATTACTTAGCTGAGATGACATAGTAAGTGGCAAAATGAGATTTGGGGGCTCCTGAGAGCCTGGGCTCTTAACTGCTAAATAATAAGAGTAATAATAATAACAGCAGCAAGTCACATATCATGTTTCAGATAGCATTCCATCCACTTTACATACATTAACTTACTAAACGTCACAATAATCCTATAAAGTAGGCGAAAGTGATTATTCTCACTTTACAGATGAGGAAACACTGAGGCACAGAGAGGTTGAATAACATGTCCAAAGCTTGGGTTTGAATCTTGGCCATGCATTCGCAGGGTTTATACTCATAACCATTATACCACCCTATCTTAAATGGAAGCTAATTGTTCAATAGGAATTAAAAATGTGTTCTCCATTTGGCATGCTCCATTTATGCGATAAACCGAAACACTGCAATTTATTATAAACAATTCAACCAGCCCAAATGTTATGAATCTTGCAAGACATATAAACCTAGAAAACAAAGATCTGAAGAAATTGTTTAAAATCAAGATAGTCATAAAGGTGATTCGACTGCCCCCAAAACACAAAAATTTGGAATAAGAATTAGACGCTGATTTCTTTAACATTAACCATGTCTCAAACACTGCCATTCTTTGCTCTGACTACTCACCATCATTACGTGGAATTTGACACAGTAGGGTTGTGCAATCAGATTTAAGCCTGTCAACTGCACATTCTGAGCCACACACTAATATAATTGAGGTCTGTGGATTAAAGCCGGTGCCTGTCACAGTCATGGTCTGACCACCACCGAAGCTCCCTAGTGAAGACACACAAGACGGAAAAACATAGCTAATGAAAAGAAAACCTCCTCTGTGTATTTATTTTAAAACCTGAAGTGGAAGTAAGTTACACCAAATGAAATAATTCTTAGAACTGAAGTTTATATTATATTATATTATATTATATTATATTATATTATACTATCCTATATTAATGCAACCGAATGTCTTTTGATTATAGTCTTCTAACACCTTTACTGAATAAATATTACATCCCATCATTTATTTAAACTACTTCTAGGGACTAAAATTTTATTTAAGAGAGATGTCAAAAAGAATTTCAGAGTAGTCAAAAGATAAATGTAAAATTACTATTGATTTAGAAGTACGTTGGTTATACTTTAAGGTTTTAACTACTAAAATAATTTTCAAATAGAAAAGATACCTATTTATGTATTCATAATTACAAGTTAGTGATGTCTAAACGTGATTTTACAAAAAATTTTCATATATAATCTGGACATTTTAAGTAGGATTAAATTTGAAGTTAATTATATAACACTAAGAGAAATACAGGCCATAAATGAATATGTAGAGATAATTAGTTGAGACACATGCATGCTTATTTGATGCATTAAAAAAATATTTTAGTGTGTTATAGGAACTACAAATTTTAAGTGTTTGAAAAATATTTTTTTTTCTAAATAAGGTAAGTGTTTACTGAAACAATACAGACTATTTGTAGGTTCCTGCACATTTATGACTACCTTGGCTTGGATGAATATTTTGAATAGCAAGTGGGTATTCAAACACAACTGTGGACACGGCAAAGCCTTTTGTCTTATGAAGCATCGTAACAGGAAAAGTGCCACCAGCATGATCTCCAGTGGTGCACTGCAGTGCACTGTCATTGACCATGGTTACATTACACGGAATGTTGTCTATCATCACCGAAATGTCCAAGATATCAATACCAAAATTAGATCCAGTGATCTGAATTTTGGTTCCTGGTGGACCTTTAAAAAAAAAAAAAAGCAAACAATATATCTAAATTCCAGAACTTATACATGCGTTTAAAGATATACCTAATTACTCCCATAAACAAAATAACATCCAGTATTTCAAAGCTAATATAAATATTAACAAAACACAAAGTCGGGCTATACCATATGTTACAATCTACAGTATAGTTACAATAAGTTATCTCAACATTAATTATTTCCCAGCCCTTCTGTCCATTCCACTGCATTGTTATTCTGCTGCTATTGTTAATGTCAGTTCAGGCTCATGGAGAAGAGGAAGAAAAGGAAAGGGAAGATTCAGAATCAGGAAGTATGAATGTCTCAGCACGGGTGGTGGGTTGGAGTGTATTTTAGGGATGGGGCTTACTATTTTTTATTTTTGGTACTTCCCTGATATTGGCAACTCTTTTGAGGATGGATTAGTTTTCTTAATTTAAATATTTTCAATATGTCTACTTGATAAATTATGATAGATAAGTAATCAGATATGAGATAGTATATATAGAAATAAGAAATTAATTTAAAGAATTATAAATGAATGTTGACGTTGATGCCTTGAATAAATGTACATAGAACAAAGTACTGCAATTCTTCTGTTCCCTTCCTTCCTCCTTTTGACAAAAATGCATTGAGGGCATTAAACACAAAGCATTTTTCATAGGTCATCCAGATGAATACCTACATACCTAAATAATAAGTGAAAGGTACAAATCAATGTAACTTGTTACATATACAGAGTCACCAAGTATGTTGATTTTAATTCAAGTAGTAATAATAAAAAGAACCATATAACTGACGACAGTAAAGATCACTGACATTTAAATTGTCATTTTAAAGACCACAGGTATTTATGAGATTTTCATGTTAGAAATGGTTTTAAGATGGGAGCCAAAAGAAAAAAAATGTTTCTTAAGCCTTAAATTTTAATTTTGTCTAGTATTTTCACCTTTCAAATGGAAGTGTTCTAAGTGTGACCTATTGCCTTGTTTCCTTAGTAAATAAGGAAAGTTCTCACTTGTCTGCAAGTCTTGTATCTTCAAATACATTGTTTGAAAGACACATTCAAAGAAAGAGATGGGACAGAAATGGTTCATGGAAATAAAAACATATGCCAATTTCCAGTTCATCATTTGCAATGATTACAAATGTATAGGGGAAACTATGCCATTGCTATTATCCATGTTTGCTTTCTTAAAAATTTTCTAAATGAGAAAACTTGATATACCAAAGAAAATTTCAATAGCAAACTTCCTGAAGGGAGAGAACACATCTTACCCAAACCTGACCACATTTTCTGGTAATATAAACTAAAGAAAGACTATTTTTAAAAAGCCAGCATTTAATTAGTTCTTTTTTAAGGTTGCCATTCTAAGTTACACTATACAAATGAATTGCTTTAACCTTATGAGGTAGGTACTTGCATGTATAAGGAAACTAATATTTAAAAAGCTTTGTCCAAAGTTGCATCACTGTAAAGTAGAAGAACCAAGATTTGAACCTAGGCATCGAGGCCATGTTTCATCATCAACTATAGCAGCCTCCAGAATTCATTATGTAGATGATACGCATTCCAAGAGCTTAAAGATTATCAGAAACAGCATAGAATAATGACAAAAAATTAAGAAGACATCTCAATCTATTTTTAGCTTAGGAAAATGAGTTATGTTAAATCATTAAGTAAATCTTATTTCTTAAGTTTTTTTCTGAGTGGGCCAATTACATCCTTAAAAAGAACTTGAGTTAATAAGTTAGTATCCAATTGTAGTTTCATGGCAACAAGATATACAGGAAAACTCTCAATGTTTAGTAACCTACTTCTGAATTTGAACAGTTGTTTCCTGTGCCATATCAACAGTAATGACACAAATTAATTTTCAATTTTAATTCATAGATAGCCATCTATTTCTTCCTCATTCTGAAATTTAGGTCAAGTTAATGCGGATTTTGTTTCAAATAGAAGTTGGGATTTGACTAAAAATTTTATCCCAAGAATGTGCAAAAAACAATCACAAAATGGAAAGTACACAGAACTCAAATCCCATGTATTAATTGGGTTAAGTGGATTGTCTAAAAACACATCTTAATAATCATTTATAAACATTATTCCAATTCTACACTAATAAATATTACTGATAATACCATATTGAGAAAACAAAAGGAAAGTACTGCAGTACCTGTATTTGGGACAAGTTCTCGGAGAAGTGGAGTATCTTCCGAGGCATACGTAAATGACAGAGGTGGATAAGCAACTGCGTTGACAAAGATCTTCACACTGACCCTTCCAGCTGTCCCTGCTGGGGTACAGCAGCAGACTTCACTGGAGTTGACAGAAATAATTTCACAAGGTTCATCCCCAACAGTGACTGTGGTGTTGCCTGGGTAGAAGCCATTTCCTGTGATCACCAACGTAGTTCCACCAGCAATGCTTCCAGAAGTTGGTGTGACAGATGCCACTGCAGGGCTGCTAACAGTAAGGTTTCCCAGAGCCAAGCCTTTACTTCCCACCACAACACTAAGAGAATGAAGTCCAGCCGGAAGAGGACTCACAAGAACAGTGATGTTATTTTCATTAACATCTATTGCTTTGAACTGTTGGTTTCCAATGAAAACAGCAATGTCCTCCAAGATAGTGCCAAAGCCTTCTCCTTCAATAAGAACTTTCACAGGTCCTTCGACAGAGTTTGGGAAGATTCTTGTTACAAAAGCAGTGATGCTTTCCAAGTATGAAAAGCTGCAGTCCCCCTGACACTGGGCAGGCACTCCGTGTACCAGAAGATCCACTTTCACAGGCTGTTGGGGAGCAGGAGATGTTTCACACTCAATAGCTGAATAATTTACTGATAGAACTTTACATGGAAAATGACCCATGAAGACTTCTACACCTGCAGAAGAGACTACAAATCCAGAGCCTTTTATGGTCACTCTTGTCATTCCCGTAATTGATCCTGCATGTGGCAACACCATGTCGATGTTTGGCAAAAGTACAAATCGCCTATCAAATTCATTGGACGGCGTACTGATAGCAGTGCCCAGGTTGTAGACCGTTAATGTGACAATTTCCCTGATGCCAACATCCATTGAGTTTTGAGGGTCAATATGACATATAATGGAATTGTCACTACTTTCTTCTACAATACAGGGGTAGCTACCAATTGTAACCTAAAAGTGAAATGAATACAGAGACAAGTCAATACATTACTTTAGTGTGGACTTAAATTTTGTATTAACAACTAAATTTTAAAAGTTTAATCTCATGCAAACTTTTTTATTCATAAGGATATTTTGGGGGCTGATTAAGGCATCTCTTGGATTAATCTCAAAACTAAATTATGACCAGACACGAATGTTCACAGCTACATTATTCATAACAGTCAAAAAGATGAAAACAATCTAAATGCCCAGGACTGGTAAATGGATGAATACAATGTGTATACTATATAATGGAATATTGTTTAGCCATAAAAAGAAATGAAGTACTGATAAACATGGAACAGCATGGATGAACCTTGAAAACATTATGTTTAGTGAATAAAGTTGGTCACAAATGACCATATATATTATTCTATTTATAAGAAAACTCCAGAATAGGCAAATCCATAAAGACAGAAAGTAGATTAGTGGTTATTTAGGGCTGGGAGGGTTGAAGAGATTGATGGCAATATCTAAGGGTTAGGGGTTCTTTTCTGGGGTAATAAAAATGTTCCAAAAGTGAATGTGGTGATGGATGCACAGCTCTGTGAACATATTACAGGCTATTGAACTATGCACCTTAAGTGGGTGAATCATATGGCATATGAATTATATTGTAATAAAGCTGTTACAAATTAATTATGAGGTTGTGGATGCAACATTTTCCTTTTATTGAGTATATGGTAGTAAAAAGGAGATCTTTGTATTCTTACCTTATTAGCACATGTGAGATTACTGAAGCCGTGTCCAGTAATGGTTATCAACTCATTTAGTATTCCAGCAGATGGACTAATGTTGTTTATAGACGGTGAAAAACAACTTGAAAGCTCAAAGACCAATCCATCTGAATTTGTAACCCTGGTATTGTTCGGGCCACACAAGGGTTCTGTTGCTAGGCAGCCTGCCACAGAGCTCCCCAAGTGCAAATTCACAGGTCCTTTAGGCAAAAGAACTGCCTGTAAGTCACAGATGATATTCTAAAACAAGAACTGTTTTCAGACTGCATTACTCTTTATTTTAATGGTGGTGGTTTATACTCTGTTCAAAATTTTTTTGGTTTTGTTTTAATGACAAGAGGGGCTCAGGCAACATGAAGTTAAAATAAAGACCTGGGCAAAGGTGGTATAGTAAAGAGAGAAGTGTGAATATAAAAATTAATTTATTCTTCAATTCATCTAAGGCCAGGTCCTATGCGGAAAACATAACAATGACATCATCTCACATTTTGATATATTTTGGGGGCACATACAGAGTGTCACGCTACATCTCATTGGAGGCACGGAAGGATTCTGGGAGAAAGGCAGGACAACATTAACATGGGCCTCACTTTATAGGATAAATTCTAGCCTCAGAACTGTCCAGATCTATCCAAGGTCATGTGGCTGGTCAGAAACAGAAGGAGGGTTACGCCAAGTCATCTGCTTCTTACTCCAAAAAGGCTACATACACTCTAGATCACTGGAGTAACAGGGTTTCCGCCTTTAACCTTCTTACCCTGAGCATATGTGGCTTCAGTGCTACCCACAAACAGGTGCAGGGGAATGTGCCTGGTTTCGGCTGGTAAAACATTAATGACTCCTTGGAGAAAAATGGAGCGTGCCTCATCAACATACCCACTGCTGTAATAATGGATTCCAGGTGAAGTAAATTGGTAAGAAAATGAACCTGCCATAAAATAACATTGTACATAATAAACACAGGCAATTAATGCATCCTCCAAAAGAAATTTCAAATGATCGTTCAAACACACATGCAGATGACAGGGTTCTTATCTTTCATGCATGTGATATTTCAACAGGAAGTAGTAAAGAAACTCACTGGCTGTAAAAGAACTATCTTCTATATTGAAACTACATTCCAGGAAGACAAGATCCAGCATTAACTTTTCTAGAAAATCACGTCCAGTCTGGCATAACTTACCACATTTTAAAGAAAACTTCAACATGCGTTAAAAAACAAACAATGCTTTGTATTCACGAGAAAAAGTTCAAACTGCTATATATATATATATAGAACAAAACATACGGTCCAACCGGCACACTTTGCACAGAGCTGTCCTAGAAGAAATACTAATTTGCTGATTCCAATCAACCCAAGTTCATGACTTGCTACCAAGTTGGTACGATTAAAACACATACTCCAATTTTCTTTGTATTTTGCTTATTTTGATATTTTTTTTGAATTGGTTGACTATCCCAGAGTAAAGATATTTCTGAATCAGAACTCATCTCTGATACAAAATACCTTGCTTACATTCATTTATAATATTTTTATAAATTTGTAACATTTTTACTACAGCAATAAAATGCCACTAAATAATTTGTGTATTTACACATATTATTTATACAGAAGTATCTTCAATCTAAACAACATCTTTTTATTATATCTGGGGAAAGGAAACATGACACAAAATGCAACAAAGTTGAAACATACCAGATGCAGATTTTTCTCTTCCATTCGTAAATCCTTTGCCATCATAAATTACACTTCCAGGACTGGATACAGAGAAAACCCTATATCCTATTCCCCTAAGAAATGGATGTGCTTGCCAACGCCATGTCACTGTGTCTCCCACAGATACATTTAAGACTGATGGTGACCAGGCATAACCTAATCCAAGTACTGGAAGCAAGAATCGAGACATTTTTTTTTTTAAAAGGAGAAAGAGTAAAAATTCCTCATAATTATCTTGGAAAGTATTCCATTTTTATATTTATGTGCATAATTTAAACATGTAACAAAAATAAACAGAAATAATGGAAAGTAAGATAATGAGAAGCTAAGGAAAAAAATAAACCATACACCTCCAAAACTGATGATCAAGAGACAATTTGAAAAAAAATCAGAAAATCAATAAACAAGTTGTTCAGAAATATCACGTGGAATAATTTTTAAAGCTATGATCAATTCTTTAAGCATGAGAATTTTCTCAGGCATAGAGGCATGCCAAAATCGATATAATTTCAATTTGAATATTTATTTAGAAACCCATGGCCAATAACAAACTACCATAACTCAGGAGGTTCTGTACTGCAGGAAAACCTAGGGGCAATTCCTCAACTTGCAAATTACAGTTGTAGACTCAAGTCTACCACTGATTCATTCTATATGTGGCCCCCTATGTCAAGGGGATAAATTAGAGACAAACTATTGACGAATTATAGAAAGAAATAGCAATACATTTTCCTCCGAATACTATGAAGTATTAAATAAATAAAAATAAAATCAATTTCAGGGTAGAGGGCTTCCATTATTTACAATATAGAAACGTTGGCTGATACCTGAATCTTCTCCAGTGTTGGTAATGCTGAACGTATTCCCTGTTGAATGAAGAATACATTTTATGACATTTTCTGATGAGGAAATCACATCACAAGGGAAGGACCCTAGAAAGAAAAAAGACAGGGAAAATAACATTTTCTCAAATATTTTTTTGTAAAATATAGAGATGAAGTATAATTAGCAAACAGTTAAGGCCCTGCAAAAGCTCCACATTATCTAGTAAAATCTTTGATACTTTTCTTAGAGTTATCATGTTTGAGTATTATTTTTAGAACATTTACTTTTTTTGTGTATTTCTTATTTTTTATTTATTTTTTATTATGTTATATTAGTCACCATACAGTACATCATTAGTTTTTGATGTAGTGTTCCATGATTCATTGTTTGCATATAACACCCAGTGCTCCATGTAATACGTGCCCTCCTTAATACCCATCACCGGGCTAGCCCATTGCCCCACCCCCCTCCCCTCTGAACCCTCAGTTTGTTTCCCAGAGTCCAAAGACCTTTACTTTTTATACACATTAAATATAAAATATTTATTTATTGAAATCAAAAGCAATTATTCAATTTCTCTTTACCACTGTAACCAACACACTTAACCTTTTATACGCTAATAGCAAAATAAAGTTTCCATGATTGAGAGTATTTGTGTAATAACTCAGCACCTAAAAGCACATCTTTTATTTTATTTTTTTTAAAGATTTTATTTATTTATTTTTGTGAGAGAGAGAGCAAGTGAGCACGAGCGGAGGGGCTCAGAGGGAGAAGCAGACCTTCCTGCTGAGTAGGGGTCCCCGATTTGGGACTTGATCCTAGGACTCTGGATCATGACCTGAGCCAAAGGCACATGCTTAACCAACTAAGCCACCCAGGCAGCCGAAGCATGTCTTTTAAAGTGAAAAAAATGATAACACCCTTCTGTGAAGGTGCTCTTACCTAAGAGCACAGTGTTCTCAGTTGGTACTGTGCTGAACCCCAAACCCATTATAGTGATTTCGGTTCCACCATATAAAGAGCCTCTCTGTGGATACATGGCAGTCACTTCCAAAACATACTGTATAGAAGCATTCAACTTGTCTCTGCAAAAGAAAAATTAATCAATGTTTCAATGAGCTTTCCATGAGATCCTAGCGCTAAACTCTTATTAGGATATGATTCATTTAGGAAAAGGAAGTAGTTGAATATTTAGACATTACTTTTTTGAACTAGATAATCTGATAATTAACATGACCTTAATTTGGTTGGATGGTCTGTGTTTGTATGTGTATAATAATAACATATATAGTATATGTAATAATGTACTATATATAATAATAACATATAATAATAGTTTTTCCCTAATGATGAAAATTAGATTTCTAAAAATCCCATGGCAAGAATAATTTGAGATGGAGAACATTAAACTGTTATGAGAAAGATATGGTTATAAGAATTGAGGTCACAAGAAATATATGATGTCCTTTAAAACATTTTACATATTCATTAGAGTAAAACATAAACACAGCACTATCTATAAGAGAATAGAAATGAAATTCCATACATTTTATATAAGAAATAAAAGTTTTATACAACTAACTTGAATTTGTTATTCTATGTATGTTGGAAGCTTGTCATGATCTCCCTTCCCACTATTCAAATGAGAGAGTTTTAAATTTATTTTGCTTTGTTACAGACACTGGGTCTGCTAGGAGGCCATCAGAATGTACAGTGCTTTTCTGCCCTGATATTTAGAGTAGACTCCTACGTCCCAGCTCTCATCATGAGTAAAATGAGTCTTTGTGTTAACTTTTATTTCACTTCCTCAGCATAACTGAATTCATATTTCTTGAATGGTCACTGAAATACCCAGTTTTGTATGCTGTCAATTCTGCTCATTATCTCCACCATGCCAAAGCACAAACCAGCAGCTCTTCTAGAACCCCTGTGAACTCTGCCCTGTGAGTCGAAGAGGGGATGTAGTTCTGGGGTTCATATTTACTGTTGCTCATCTCCCTTCACTTCAAGATTCTGCTGCAATAATCCCTCCTCCTATTCTGAATCAGGTGTACCTGCCCTTTTTTTTTTTTTAAATCCCTAAATTTCAGTTTCCTCTTTTTCTAAGTATTCTAAACCAGTACTTTTCTTATGCCAGAACTAAAATTTTACTCAAGTTTTAACAAACAGCTTCTGGGAAGAAAATACTGAAGTTACCTAAAGGAAACAGCTGGAGAAGGATTCTCTCCATCCTCTCCTTTATGGGCAGCTCCTACCCATTGCTTGGCTCAGCTGCAACGCTTTCCTGTCCCTCAGGGAAGTTAGTGCTCTCTATTATATGCTCTTACAGACCTACTACCTCTTATAGCCTTTTTCACACCTATAATTAAATTATCGATGTAATCTTCTTGTTTGAAATCTGCCTCCCCAACAAAACTGTGGGCATTACTAATAGTGGAGGGCACGTCCCTCTTATTCTCCACAGTGAATCCAGCACTGAGAAAATTCCTGCCCCTCACCAACTGCTCGAGAAGTATTCCCAGAATAAAAGAAAATTATGTGATATATACGTAAGCCTAGATTCACAGAGAATCTTACAACCTCATCTGAATGGTATTGGCCTCAAAACCAAGCACAGATTGCACTGTATGAGATCTTCTCGGAGCACTTCGCAAAAGATGTAGATAAGTGAAAAAAGCAACTGAAATATTGTAAAGTCAATGACTATTTCTTTTCTTATCCCAAAACCATTAGCCCCATGTGTTCCACAACTCCTCAAGTTCATTACTATACCTTGTTGATGCAAAGCCCCAGTTTCTGACTTCTACATGGATATCATGTTTTCCAGGAGACAACTTGGGCAAGAGACATCTAATACCTGTGAAGTTCCACTGAAAAATCTGACAGGGTTTTCCTCCAACGTATACCTCCACATTTTGTGTGAGTTCGTTTCCAAAATTATAACCCTTAATTGTTAAATTAACTTCACCTGTTATTTTAAAAGAGAATAAAAGTTTTACAAGAAGATTCAACTTATTATGTGGCATAAAATTTGCATATTAAGTAAACCAACTCATTTCTTTTTTTTCAATTCTAAGAGTTTTATTTTTATTGTTTTATTATTGTTATGTTCAATTAGCCAACATATAGAACATTAGTTTTTGATGTCGTGTTCAACAGTTCATTAGTTGCCTATAACACCCAGTGCTCAGCACGACACGTGCCCTCCTTAATAACCATCACCTGGTTACTCCATTCCCCCCTTTCTGTAACCCTCAGTTTGGTTCCCGGAGTCCAGAGTCTCTCATGGTTTTAACCAACTCATTCTTATCTTTTATTGGACTTAGGAAATTCTAATGCTTGCAGAGGCAAAAGAAAAATCAGTGAAAGAATCGATAGCTGCCACATTGAGATAAAATTCATGCTTAACTGTTTCACAGGGAAAAAAAGATGGCAAAGTACTTTCTAAAAAACTTAATATTGTTCTCCTTATTGCACATGTTTAAAGTGAAATAATAAGTAGACTAATCTATGCTTAAAAAAATAAAACTTGTGGCTGGTTTTGCTTTAAGAAACAACTGTAGAAGAAACTATGCTTCAAAAACCCTTCTAGAAATAGTTTACATCTATCTATGTTGTGTATACATATAGCTTATATATACATGTATATCTTACATATATACACCTTACATATATATGTCAAATGACTGATCTTATTGAAATTTTTCTTACCTTGTATTGTTCGTACTTTTGGACTAAAATCAGTTACAACTGGAGTCTGTAAACAGTTATAACTATAAGCATCCTTTGCTGTGGCTTGAAATCCACTGGTAATAACTGAAATATCAACTGTACCCTCAATTCTCTAAAATAAGAAGAAAAAATAAAACAAGAAAATATTAAAACAAAAAAACAATAAAAATAAAACATTAGAAAATATTAAGTATTGAGATGAAGAAATCCAATGCCTATAATCAAATAGAATTATTCAAAATAAACTGTTTGGTTTCAAAGTCATGAATCAGAATCATTTTTCAGATATTTAGAAAGCTGTGGTATCCAATGTAAGCTACATGTTTTAATTTTTTAGATAAAGATATATGATAAAGTGGTTTTCAGGGTGTTTATGACCAATTTAAATGCACATATATTATTGGATTCCTAAGGGCTCTGTAATACAGTTCATATGCTCTGGACAAGCGACTCTTATTTTTTTTAAATTTTTTGAAAGATTGTATTTATTTATTTGAGAGAGAGACAGCAGGAGCAGGGGGAGGGGCAGAGGGAGAGAGAGAAGCTGATTCCCCACTGAGCAGGGAGCCCAACGCAGGGCTCAATCCCAGGACCCTGGGATCATGACCTAAGCCAAAGGCAGACACTTAACTGACTAAGCCACCCAGATGCCCCTGGACAGGTGACTCTTTTAAATTGATAAAGCAAAGGTGCTAAAAGTTTTGACACTTTGTTCTTAAAACACACTCAAATGTAATTTTTTATTCCCCTTCACTGACAAATCACATTGTAAGTTTTTGCTGACCTAATTTCAGAATCAGACTAACGCTTGGACCCCTAAGAAAAATGTTTGGTACTTTCACTGATAGAATATCTATACACTTCCCAGTTAGGAATAAACATTTGTCCAGCATGTAGTATTTGCTTAACATGCACTCAGCGTTTAACTGAATGATGTAATTTGAACAAAGTTTTCATCTACCATATCCTTCAGATTTTCATCATCATTTGGTCCAACACGTGCTCAAATTTACTTTTCCTACAGATTTCAACTACATAATACCCACAATGAGTCTGCTCAATTTTTTTAATGTTAGTTACTGGATTCAGCATCCTTTTGCACAAAATAAGCAAACAAGAGTCTTGGTTTAAATTTAGACACTATTTTTTAAGATAAAGAACAATGTTGCTAAGATAAAATACTGCATGAGGAATTTCACATGGGTTTTTTTGGCATTTGTTTTATTAATTATTGTCGACAAACTGAAACTTTATCACATTTAAGGCATATATTCTTCTTTTGAGAAACAAAAAATGTTCAGATTTGCTTCTCTGAATTTTTTTTTTTTAGACTGTTAGTACTGAATTTTTTTTATCCTTCAATTTACCTGGTCAACTCTCACTCATTGTTCAAGTTCTGATAGGCCATCAATTTTTCTGTGAAACTCTTTCTACAATCTCTCCTCACTATATTTTTTAAAAAATTTTAAAAGATTTTATTTATTTATTCGACAGAGAGAGAAACAGCCAGTGAGAGAGGGAACACAAGCAGGGGGAGGGGAGAGGAAGAAGCAGGCTCCCAGCGGAGGAGCCTGATGTGGGGCTCGATCCCAGAACGCCAGGATCACACCCTGAGCTGAAGGCAGACGCTTAATGACTGAGGCGCCCCTCTCCTCACTATCTTTTATTTTTACTTTGTATCTACTTCTATGATTTCAAGCGGAACACATTGTTTAATACTGATTTATGCATCTGTCTTTCCAAATGGTAAGTATCTAGAATGTGGATATAATGCTTCCTTTTTGGATCTTAGGAGAAAGATGTTGAAGAAATAATTGTTACAGAACAACACTGTAATGCCACAGTTCCTAGGTAAAAATGACACGTGTTTAACCTACTGAGATTTTTCAGGAAAAAAAGAAATGACTGAAGTCAGATGCCTTACTTTTGGTGTTCTGCAGGTTATCTTATTCAAATCCCCTTCAATCACATTGCAGGTTTCATTTGCAACTAATACCTTTGAGTTTTCATTAAAGCCAAATCCAGATACAGTCAGAAGAGTACCACCTTCAAAAGGAAACAACAATAACAATAATAGATCAACAATAACAAAGGAAACCGGCAAGAATCTAACTCATCATTCAAGAATTTTCTAACCATCAAGAGATGGGTTGACAAATAATCAAGGATCAGACTCGAAATGTATTTAATCACCACCACATCCGGGAGCCAGAGCTCTGAAGTCTGGAACCATCAAGGAACTGGGCCAAGTGATTTAATGAAATAACAGATTTGGAACCACCATTTGCTTTGGGGCATTGCTAGCAGCAACTGCTATTTTCCATAGTGTCCTCTTCATTCTAAAGAGAAATTATGCTGTTTCTACATACTTAACCATTCTGTGGGAGGGAATGAAAGTGAATTATGACTCTTCCCAAATCTCAAATTTTAATATCTCTATGTAAAATGAACCAAGAAAAAATCCCAACGAACAAAAATAAAGTAAAACAAAAACACAAAACACACCAAAAAGATCGAGACCAAAGCAAAAATCCAAAACCGAGCATCATCAAACAAAGGCAAAGGAAATGAAGCAGGACAGGAAAAATGTGTTATTTTCTTTCCATCTTCTGCGTCAGCCTTCCTTTCCCCGATTCGTTCCTGGAACTTTTTCTGGGTCAAGTAGCTCCACTGAGACTGTGGTTACAAATGGAGCAGCTGGTAAGCAGAATAATAACTAATAAATCTTATCTTGACATAATTGATGAGCTTGTTCTAGAAACATGTAATAATTGATGATATTAATTCAATAACCTAAGATGTAAGTATAAGCAGTCACCCTGATTTGTGCTTCATAAGAAACAAAAGAATTAGTCAGCCATTTAATCACTGTGCCTTCCAAAACGGGAGTCTCCTTTGTTCTATATGAGGGAGCTTGGGGTTCCTCTCGCTCCACCCTGTTCTAGAAATAGTACAGTGAAATGACAGAAATTTATGCAATTTTCTTTGTTTAGAACAATTAACTATTACCTGCCAGGCTGCCAGAAGCAGGCCAGATGTGTGAGATCCGATTCTGATAAGTGAAGTAGAAGACCTCACTCTCCACATTCCGTGCCAGTCCAACATCAGCTACGGACACAGCCACTGGGAAATGCCCAGCACTTCCATTCAGAATCTGGCACTTGATCTCATTTTCTAGTGATAAAATAGGAAAACATGATGAATTAAATATGTTTGTAAGATAAAATTACTTAAATTTTATATTTGTAAATATAAATTTTGGCCTTCATTTTTATACCCCAAGTAATGTATCTAAGGAAAACTACTCATATATTAATGGGGTGAAAGTTTCTGCAAGCTACCTGGTGTTATGAATCAGACACTGTTAGAAAAAAGCTAGGTGAAAAAATAATAAAAGCAAAGTGAACAATTTGCCCTTGACTTCTGTGGCCAAAAAAAAAAAAAAAAAAAAAAGGTTATTATAATAATAACTTAAAAGTCCTAATCTGTAAAATCATTTATATCAATAATTCTAAAAATGTTGGTTCAATGTATGATTTATGTCCAAAACTAAGTAAAATCGGGTTTCATCAAGAACGGTGATCAAAGCCTAAATGAAAACCTATCCTTCACAGTTCATTTAGAACAGTATACGTGCATTTATAATACAAGTGCATTATTGATTTAGATCTCAAGAATGCACAGAATATCCGAATTAAAAACAACTTTTTGAAGGGAAAGAACAAAAATCAACTGTTAATGAGATAAAGACACTGTACAGCCCTGAAAGAATGAGTCTGTGGTCATAACGAAAGATTAAAAAGATAGTGCATTTATCCAGAGAAGTTGGCCAATTTCATGCCCCCATAGGGTGAGCTATAGAAGGATTATTGTAATACTGCTCTTTGAGTCTACCTTGTCTTAGAGAAAAGCAATTAGATGTAATGGTAATAATTTTACTAAGGACCTACCATCCACAGAAAGAAGAGAGCAACCCATTGGTCCAACTGAAACTGATACAGCTGAATCGGGAGAAAATCCAGAGCCTGATATGGTTAGAATTGCGCTTTTTTCATAGGACCCTGAAAATGATCAATTTGAACAACAATATTAAAATGAAAAAACCACAGAATCTGTTCTTATGAAATCAAATGCTTTGCAGAGAAAAATATGCCTATCTTCTAAAGGCTATAAACAATAAGCCATAAAGCGGGGGGGGGGGAGGCACATGTTTACCAATGGTAAATTTTTTCCATTGAATTGCTCTACATTGCTTCATGTTTTAAATCTATGTTGATAGAGATTAGCGGAAGAATTATCTGACCGAAGTACAGAATGACATAGAGAAAGGAAAATTACTGTTACGACAAAGTAAACAGGCATCTCTGTATGGTAACTTACACTACAATGGGACTGCCATCACGAATTCATGACAAAAGGATGAACTGCACCATATGTGTTGTGGGCACTTTCCACTTGTGATAAAATAAGGTTTCTCTATCTAGGGAGACACACATCCTCAAGTACCTGAGATATTACCAGCGTACACCCACTGTCTCAGCACCTTATAGTTAATGTTCTTCCATTGACTCTAGTGTCCAGATTTGGTCAATAAATGATATGGTCACCCTACCTATATAACATCACATACAACATGGATTCCATGTGGATTTAAATAGCTAAGAATGAAAAATGTGAAACTCTAGAAGTTTAGAAGAAAACATAATCAAACATCTTAACTTTAATGTACAGATGTGTTTCTTAAGTAAGTGTAAAAAGCCATGGTTAACCATAAAGGAAAAGAAAAATCAATTGGAACAAATCCATGATTGAAATGGTTCTTCCGTAAGCAGGATACTAAAAGTGCAGGTGACGTACTGGGAGGAGACATGTGCAAAGGATTGGGAAACATAATATATAATATGCAGCTATAAGTCAATAGAAAAAAGACAACTGATAAATGGATAAAGGATGTTTACAAGCAATTTGCAGAAAAAATAACCCAAATATCTGAGAAACATATGAGAAGATGCTCACACGCGTTACTCATCAGGGAATAGACAAATTAAGATGATGATGAGATAAACCCTTTCACCCATCAGATTGACCAAAATTAGGAAGCTGGTGATACCAAGTATTGACAAGGATGTGGGGAATACGGCACTCTCATGCCTGCTGCAAGTACAGGCACTCTGGAGAGCAATTTGGTCATCTAATAAACTGAATACACATTAACTCATTTATTAGCCAGCAATTCTGTCTCTGGGCTTATACCCTAAAGAAGCTCCGGGATGTATGCAATAGGGGACTTGTGCAGCAAAGCTCAATACACTTATGGGTAAAAGCAAAAAACTGCAAACAATCTAAATGTCCATCAACAGAGACAAGAATAAATTGGGATATTCGTGAAGAATTTTAAAATGATGAATTAGACATGCAAAAACCATATAAGTATTTCTCAAAATAAATGCTGAATGACAAAAAGTCAGATGCAAATGATATTTGCAGTGTAATAGCTCTGATATTTACATTTCAACGTCTCTTTCATAAGCTTAAAAAAACTGGCAAAATTACCATGTGTGCCTGTTATATACAAAAGGTATTAAAATGGCATGGAAGAATACACACAAAATTAATTATTGTGACTGCCTCTGGGGAGATTTGCAGGGACCAGAAGCAGAGATTTGGCCTCAAGAGGACTTTAGCTATTCCTATAATATTTCCTTTCTTAAATTGATGATTGGAAGTAAATAGGACAAAATGCTAACAGTGCTAATTTTCAATGAAGAGCATATAGGTGTTTTTTATAGCATTATTTATAAGTATAAATGTCTTTTATACTTATAAGTATCTTTTCATTATTTTTAAATTTATCAAAATATGGCAAAAGGCAATTCAGATTGTTAATTATTTTGAGTAAGAAACAATTTCTTCCAGAAGTGCATATAAAAATGGAAATTCATTACAAAATACAAGGGTAGATACAAAAAATATAAATACCAAAGAACCACAATCAAATGAAAGTTAATCAGATTCTTATTCTTGAGAGTTTTGACCCCATGTAACATGAATTGTCCCAAAGTAATATCATTACTGTAAAAAAAGTCTGAAGAACATATTCTTCCAACACAAAGATGTACTGTTTTTAAAATGTCCCTTTTTCCCCCTGATATATAATTAGCAGATGAATTTTTCTACTAGCTACCAAGATTAAATGTGTGATGATAGCATCTGAGCTTATCTTTCTGACTGAAACAAAGGTCACTCCTAACAACCTTAGTCCTGCTGTTCACTTCAGTACTGGGAGTTCAGACACAAAGCGGAATCATGTTTTTTTAAAGTAATAACATATCATGAAGATATGGTACAATGTGTCACCCAAGACTGAGTTCTTGGCAATAATTTTTTCTCTCTAGTTCTCAAGTCTAGGACCTAATTATTTTCTTTTACTAACAGCAGCTGTCTCATTACCAGCCTTTTAGTCCTAAATCCCCTAGAAGTGGTCTCATAAGATTCCTGTTAATACCCCAGCAAGCAGAAGCTCACAAAAATGCCTCATCAGAGTGAAATTCTAGAGACTGATTCTAACGTGGTGAAATTAGAGAAGTAGAAGACTGGCAAGTTCCACTTCAAATATGATTTTTTTTTCAAAAATAAACAATAAATGTTCTTTCTACAGCTTTCTGATCTGATAGATTTTTTTTTGACTATGTAGAAAATGTCTGCTTGCCTGATTGGTGAAACTTGTATATTAAAAAATCATTATTAGTTTACAGTTTTGCTAGTTGTCTTCCACCCTCTACTCCAAGTTATAAAGCAGGAGATTACCTTGAGATGGGTTTATGGCCCGGACTAATGGAGTGGCCACGGGATCCCATGTAAACCCACAGTCACCCGAACATTTAGCTGGAATTCCATTGACATAGACTTCAACCTCAAATAAAGAAACAGAGAACAGGGGTAGCATGGCTAAGGAGAATATGCATAGGATTTTTTTAAATGATGGAATTTTATTTGTTTGCTTGTTTGTTTATAAAAATTAGTCTATTCATTCATATTTTTTCTGCTTTGACCATTCATTCATTCAGCAAATGTGCCTCCTATGCAAAGGCACAGTTGTAAATGTTAAAATACAGTAATACAACATTAAACACAACCGACGACATCCCTGCTGTCACTCAATTTATATTCTAGTGGGGAGAGACAGTTATAAATTTTTTTAAAGATTTTATTTACTTATTTGAGAGAGAGAGCTCATGAGAGAGAACACGAGCAGGGCAAGCAGACTCCCCGCTGAGCAGGGAGCCCAATGCGGGCTCGATAGATCCCAGGACCCTGAGATTATGACCTGAGCCAAAGTCAGACACTCAAGTGACTGAGCCACCCAGGCACCCCAAGACTATAAATTTTTTAAAAAAGTAAATATGTATTATGCCCTAGTGGTGAGTAGTGCTATGAAGGAAAATAAAGGTTGCTCTTGAGAAAGTCATCTAAACTCCTTATATATTAATTTTCTCATCATTAAAGTAGTAATAGTAATAATTATTTCACAGAATGACTGTAAAGATTAAATGAAAGAATATATTTTCAAATTCTAACAGGTAGTAGTAAAGCTTAAAAATCCACTCCTTTATCATAAGGAAGATAATTTTATATATAAAATAGTCATAAAATAATATTATTGAGTTGATCAACCATTGACACAAATATTCACATGAAAATAAAGACATCATCCCTGCTGTTTAACTGGCCTTTAATGTATTACAAAGTAGTTACACATTTAAAATTATGTTAAACGTCATGAGGAAAGTTTCAAGAATACCTGTGGCTGTTGGCTGTGTGTATGAAGTAGGTCTCCAAGTATGCGTTGTCTGAATAAGCCACCTTCCTTTATCTTCACAACTGTCATATTAGCCTTTTGTCCAATAATATTGGAATCATTAACCTATTGTTACACAAAATTATTTTACTAGAAAGGTTATGATAAATATAACCACACTAGTTTTTCTTTTTAAAATTAAGCAAGGTTGAAAATGAATAAAAGCCAAAGATAAAAAAAAAAAGCATTTGAAAACATTCTAGTCCCAGTTTTTGAAAAAGGAACCTCTTCACAAGTGAGCATACTCTACCCCCAATAAAATGCTAAGATTATTGTCTTATCATATATTGCATCAATTACAAGTTGAATTAAATGCCTAAAAGTAACCTGAATTTTTAGAATAAAATATATCCCAGGAAAATGAATTTACTAAATTTTATTTTCTCAGTACATTCTATGCTTTTTCTGAATATGACTGCTTTGACAAATGATTGTTGAATAGTTGAATAATTTATTCCTCTTTCCACCTGAGAGTCAACTTTTCTCCTTCAGCATTTTTCACCCCTGACTATCCTGGTTTTTGATCCACTTGTGGAATTGTACTTTTTGCCAATAATAAAAATGAATCAAATCAATTCAAGATGTACAACTTGGGCATTCCAAAATGCCTCTGCCAATACAGTAGGCTTCTGGTATATACCGTGGCTAACAAAGAGATAGGAGTCTCCATGCTGAGCCTTGCATGTGCCGAAGTGCTGATAAGAAGCAGAAATGATGGGCAAGCAGAGGAGACTGATCAGAAAAGAGACAAAGGAGTAAATGCACAGACACCAGCAGAGATACCAAGAAGACCAGTTACGAGAGCTGCTCAGCTCCAGAATCTTCTAATTCTCATTTTAGACCATGCATTTTCTTAAATAACCTCCATATCTCTATGACTTACTGTTTTGCACATCCATAGCCCATGTGTGTACATTGTATGCTACATTTATACACCTTTTTTTCCCTCCTCTTTCCCCTCTCTCCTATTTTTTCCCCCATAATGGTTTCATAAGTAGACTGCTGTATTTCTTCCACCTTACGTCATGGACATCTTTCCAAGTGACTATCCAGGTCTACTGTGGCTGCATGACAGTCATGCTAAGGTTGTGGCATTTTAACAAGCATTCTTCTACTGATAAGGATAGGTTCCTAGGTTTTTACTATTACAAATACTGCTTCAGTGACTACCTCTGTGCCTATATCATTTCATAGTTGTGTTATTTCAGTAGTATAGCGTTAAATAGCTGAGAATGCCAAATCAGAGGGTATCTATATTCAGATTCTGCTACATAATGCCCCAAAAAGGTCATACTAATTGGCTTTCTCCCCAATGGCGTTTGAGAAAGACTGTTTCCTCACACTCTCACTGCCACTGGAAAGCACCATCTTTTTAATGTTTGACAATCTGAGCCCCCAGACACCTCTAGACTCTTCTCCTTCACATACTCCGGGCCTGACCCCTGTTCCCTGCCCCTTCACACTCTAACTAAGCAAAGGTAATTAGAATGCAGCTTAACATGTGACTCCCTTATGAACTTGAAAATCATTTTTAGAACCAGAAAAGTATCCAAGGCCCCAGAATACAGCTTTAGCTGATGGTGGTAGAATTATAGACAGCAAGGGTGATTATACTTGGTTCCCCCAGATTTAGTTCTGAGACTGGTGCTGCCTGGCCTCCTCCTGTCCCTGTCAAGGGTCTTCTAACACCGATTCTTGAATTTTTTCCAGAGGGGACAGCAAATAAAGTACCAAGAGCGATTCTCCATGAAAGAGAACATCATGTCAACATAACTGAGAACAATCTTCTCCTCAATTTCCTTTTTTTAATGTTTAGTCTAGAGTTTGCATTTTTTAAAAATATAGACAGTCTCAAATTCCTATAAAAATGAGGCAGGGTGAGAAAAAAAAAAAGAGAGAGAGACAGGGTGCAAATAAGCAAGCAACACCCAGAAGAAAAAAACAAAACGAAGCCAGCTGAGGGAACCTGCAGAAGATTCTGCTTTCCACATCTGCTTCTCCACTTGATGTTCCACGAATATCCAGAGCACGTTCCCTCGCGGGTCACTGAGACGCGGCCCACTTCTTCCACACTCTGGAGCGCGAACTGCAAATCTGGAGCTGATGCTGTGGCCGGAAGGCCTGCACTCACAGGAGAACAGGAAATAGGAGTGAAAAATTCACGAATAAATTCCACCCTTAAGATGCAGGAAATGTGTACTGCATAGTATCACTTGTAAGCCAACCGTCCTCCTTCAATATAGTAAAAATGAAATTTGTATCTTATTTATGCCAAGAATTTACGTATCCCTTGGAAGCAAAAATGACATGAGTAATATACTTCAGATTATAGCCTTGGCTCAAATATTTTTATTTTTAATATTGATTAACTTTATAAATAACCTATAAGCCAAGAGATATAAAAGAAAAACAAACTTTCGGAAATATAACCTGTTATATCTAGAGAGGTGATAAAGAAGAAGTGAAAATATAATTTGTTCTGAATAATCTAGTTTTACATTACTAACATTATCTTAACTATATAAATTATGTGGAGAAATCATATTAGAAAGAAATACACCAAAATGTTTATTATGGTTGTCTAGATCAGTACTGTCCAACTGATACACACACACACACACACACACACACACACACAATGTTCTGAACTTTTGTCATATACCTTTGAGGATGTGTCCATAAGCTTGAATGTCAAAGCTGCCACTTAGAGATGGGGACGCGGCTTGAATTCTTTGAATACGAATCTTTGACTCCCCTGGCCAATTACCTCCTCTGTAAACAGACTCATTCTCTGTCTCATTTGTGATTATCTAATTTCCAAAATAAATATTGATAAAATGCTTAAACGTAAGAACGGCTAACATGATTTCCATTTCACTATCGTACAATCCCGTAACATGACATAAACGAGCCTCAGGTATTCAGGATTCTTCAGAACATTAAGGAGAGTCACATAAGTCAACACAGGCCATACCTACACAGCTGCAATAATGAGGCCAAAGTCAACTCAGTCATCTGTGCAGCAATCAGCTGGAACACCTCATTAATTCAGAGTGTACCCTCCATCACTCAACGAACAAATATTTATTGAACAGGCATTCCATTCAAGGTTCAGGGCTAATCACGGTGGAGAAGCAGGGAAACACAAGATGCAGTCTTAGCTATCAAAAAACTAAAATGCTTTTTGGAGAAATAACATATGGGGACTATAAAACTAACAATATATGATAGTATAGAATCGGCACAGAGACTGATCCAGACTCAGAAAAAGCCTGTCTAATGTTGACTGCCAATCCATTGACCAAAGCAACAGTGTTATAAAAATTCATAGATTGTAACTCTAATAGTGAAAATGAGAGTCTCCTGCTTCTGAGCCCTCATAGTTGTCTGTGAATCTTGTAGAATTTAAAACTAGAAGCCTCGTTGCCCACTGAAATGAGTAAACATAATCGCGGAAAGACATATGCAAGAATGTTCATTGCAGCTTTATTCATGATAGTGCCAAACTGGAAATAGGGCAGAAGCCCATCCATTGCATGGTCAAATTGTGGTACGTCCATACCATGGACTACGGTAAAGCGATGACAAAGAATGAGCTACAGCTGCATGCAACACCTACATCTCACAGCAGCAAATAAAAGGAGCGAGACGCAAAAGAACACATACTGTCCTACGTACTGAAATGAATATTAAAAACAAGCAAAACTATTTATTGGTGGTAGAAATCAAAACAGCGGTTTTCCAGGGGTGAAGAGTGAGTAATCTAATGACACAAGACACAAGGAAGGCTCTTGGGGAGCTAATGATTTTCTTTATCTTGATCTGAGTAGTGGTTACATGAGGGCATTTACTTTGTAAAAATTCATGGAATTCAGCAAGGCTGCAGGATATAAGTTCAACACAAAAACCAGTCACATTCCTATATGCAAAAGCAAGCATGTAGAAACCAAAATTAACAACACAGACGATTTACAATTGCTGCAAAGAAAAACGAAATACAGATAAATCTAACAAAACATGTACTGGATCAGACCTGACTGCAAAATGTTGATGGAAGCAATCAAAGAAGACCTAAATACACTGATGAAAGAGAGCAAAGCAGACCTAAATTAATGGAGATGCCCTGTTCATGAATTGCAGGACCAATAAGACTATGAATTCTCTCCAAAACAATGAATAGGTTTAATACAATTCTTATCAAAGTCTTATCAAGATTTTTGTAGACATAACAGGTGTATTCCAAAATTTACACAAAAAGACACAGCACCTAGAGTAGCTCAAATAATTTTTCACGAGAATAAAATAAGAGCAATCACTCTATCCAGTGCTGTCTTATTATACAGCTACAGGAAGGAGACTGGTGGAGGAATCAACACACAGAGAAATGGAACAGAATAGAGCATAGAGAAATATGCCTCCACAAATATGCCCAACTGACTTTTGACAAAGGTGCAAAAGTAATTCAATGAAGAAAGCATAGCTTTTTCAATACATAGTGCTGGATCAATTGGAGCCAAAGGCAAACAAGTGAACATCGACCTAAAACTTCACATCTTATACAAAAGTTAACTCAAAATGGATCATGGCCTTAAATTGAAAATGCACAGCTATAAAACTTTCAGAGAAAAACTGAAAAATATTTAGGACTTTGGGCTAAGCAAAAGCTCTTAAACTTGAAATCAAAAAGCACCATTCACAGGAGGAAAAATTGATAAACTGGATCTTATCAAAATTAAAAACTTTTGTCCTGTGAAAGACCTTATAAAGAAGATGAGAAGGCAAGGTACACATTTAGAGAAAATATTTGCAAAACCATATATCTGAGAAAGGACTTATATCTGGAGTATAAAAGAGCTTTAAAAACAATAAGCAAATAACCCAACTAGAAAATATGCAAGAGACATGAAGAAACATTTCACAGAAGAGGATATATGGGTGATCAACAGCATTAGCCATTAGAGAAGGCATGGGGTAAAGCAATTTTTGTGGAATACTTACAGTTTTTCAGTATTTTTAATCACAGAATCAGAGTATGATTAAGCAAAACACTCTTTGAGCCTCTAACAATATTTATTATTTAACCCTAATCCTGAACTTATTATACTTGTTTTTGATTCATTGTAGAAAATTATATTAATTTATTGTATGTTTTTGTAGGACATTAAATTTAAAAATACTTATAGGGAGCCCCTGGGTGGCTCAGTCGGTTAAGTGTCTGACTCTTGGTTTCAGCTCAGGTCATGATCTCAGGGTCGTGGGATCAAGCCCCACGTCAGGCTCTGTGCTCAGTGCAGAGTCAGAGTCTGCTTGTCCCTCTCCCTCTGCTCCTCCCCCTGCTTGCACACACACACACACACACACACACACTATATATATATATTTCTAAAATAAATACATAAAATCTTTTAAAAAATAGAAATAAAAAATAAAAATACAGTATTTAATACTGGTCTTACTATAAATAACTGAAGCAGTACAAAAAATTGTTCAGATCCTTTTGGAATTTTAGGAAACTGTATTTTTCCTCCCTATACCAATTTTGATAAGCAAAAAATGGTGTTTAGAACAGAAAGTATTTATTTATTTATTTATTTATTTATTTATTTATTTATTGAGAGAGCATGCATGTGTGTGAGAGTGGGATGGGGCGGTAGGGGCAGAGATAGAGAGGGAGAAAGAGAATCTTAGGAAGGCTCCAAACCCAGCATGGAGCCCAGCATGGGGCTTGATCTCACAACCCTGAAATCATAACCTGAGCCGAAATCAAAAATTGGACACCTAACCAGCTGAGCCACCCAGGCGCCCCATAACAGAAACAATTTAAAAACATATTGCAGAATCTCAGATTTTCTTTCAACAATCTCTGTTCAGAACATTTACTGAAAGAGCCTGCAACTTTTCCTTTTAGGTCAACAGAGAAAACTCCACTTAAATCTGACTGTTTATTTCCCCTTGTTTTTTCCCATAGATGTATTTCTTGAAGATTTTTTTAATGCTTAAAGTGAAATTTCATGCTCAAGTTCAACAAGCCTCTAACTCTTCGCTTATCATTAGAACAATTATCGTGTCCTCTTAAAAGATATTCCATCTGTATGTCAGCCATTTGTAAAAATTAAAAAGAAAGTTTACTAGATCAATGCTGATTTCCCATAAATTGAAAATAGTAACTTGTAAACTTCTAGGCTTACCTGCCCAAAGCTCACAGCCATCATGGGTATATTATAACTGCAATTATATGAAGTCATGGTGATAGAATATTGGTTGGCCATACTTGATCCATTAATTTTGGTGTGATTCACCTGAAAGTGCTTTAAAAATATCCCTTTATTTGCTAATGCTGGAAGTCTTCTCTTTGGCTTTTCTAAAGAACATAGAAATAAATGGGAAATAAAATTGCATGGACTTTGCTGCTAAAAAAAAAATCACCAAATTATATCCATGTCTTGGAATAAGCTGTGTAGAATTAAATTTTAGAAAGATCTTAAGGCAAGTAGTTTCTGGAGCTTGGTAAACTTTTATTTCTAGAATATAAAGCTTTAGTCTGTTAACATATAAGCCTCATCAGATAAAATAAAATATTTAAAAGCCACCCAACCCTGGGTGCCATGTAGCCTTCTGCGGACCTGTTAGTTCTGCTCTGCTTAGGTTCCCTGAATGTGGTGTTCACTAGCATGTGCGCTCCACGAGGACAGGCCCAGGAGGACAGTCTTGTTCACAACGTCTTAAGTACCCAGCACATGCCTGCCACATGGGAGGTGCTAAAAGCATGTTATTTAATGAACTACATTTATCTGGGCACAAGTGAGCTGTCTTATATATGTGCTCCACCAGTCGTAATGCAGGTCTGGTGAGAGCAGATCAAAAGAAGTGACTCTAAAATAGTTCCATTTAATTTGTGGCCAGTTGACTTATGACCTTGCACTAGAAAACACTTCCAAAGGAAAGGATTCCAAAATTCCTCTGAAAAATGGTAGTAGTCATTTTCAAGGTGACTGTTTGGAATTAGGCTGATATTTAAAAAGATCACAGTTTAATTTTAATTATTTTATTATCATAGCTCATACATATGTGTCTACTGACATGACTAAAAAAACAATGCTTAGGCTACCAGAAATGAAGTTTTCATTTAAGTATTATTAATTATCGCCATTAAGTCCCTGGAAATATTCAGCTGCATTTTACCAAACAGATGTCAAAGTCGATTTAGTTGCCTTTTAGGAACAGATACCTTCATAATAAGTTTCTCAAAAATCAAAGCAAAATGAAAATGTTTGCCACCATTCATATATCTGTAAACAGAACCCAGGACTATTAAGACTAATTCTTGCTATAATGACAGAGTTTAAATTACGGATACATTTATCTTTAGAATAAAAAATAATATGCTTTAAGTAATAACATTGAGATAAAAGAATGAGTCATAAATATTTAGAGATTAAGGTTTCTACCTAAATTAAAGAATATAAATAATTTCCATGGTAAGATTTTACTACAAGAGACTTAGAAGGCTTAACTAGACATGAAACATACCATCCCACGCCGAGACTGTAGATGTCTGTCCAATGTATACTGCGTCTACATAGAAGGACTGTGATGCTGCTGCTTTCTGGAAACCAACCCGCTGAAGAGAAAAATTTGTCCCAGTGTATTTGGTTTGTATGAGGTCCAGAAGGTCTATGCAAGTATAGGTCCACCTGAAATACGGTTGATTCATTAGGTACATAGGTCAGTTGTAATGTTTAATGTAAACCAATCCACTATAAAAAAACATTAAAATCTCAAGGAGTACAAGTGTTTTTTCCCACAAGAAGACCATTAAGCATACTTCGTTAGCACAGAAAAGCAGCCATAACAAGCAGACAGAAACTAAATTGGTAGTAAAAGATTTAATGTTGCATAGAAATACAGGTTGTCTTTTATTTATAGCCTTAGCAGTGGCCATAGGGACATGAAATATTCTGTCGCAATAGGTAAGGAAACTAAGGAGCATGCACCTCAGTGTACAGAATGTAAATAAAAACAAGACACAAGAATAAAGTAAACTATTTTGGTAAAATATGTCAGGGATAGGACAGTAAATTCAGTTTGGTACTAAGAAACAAAACTGAAACTTGTTACTCCCAAAAGAGTCACTGGAGTTGCACTGTCTACTGTTCCAAGTGACAAGAAAGTGCTATGTGATTTATAATACAATACCTTTTAAATGTGTAATTTAGATGCAAATTTTGCACTAAATATTAACTGCATCGGAATTCCATAAATTATAATTAAGCAATTCAGCTATGAGTTTGCAACAAAGAGATAAATATTGCCATGGAAATAACTAAATACAATTTAACAATAATCTTTACATCAGCTACGACTGTAGTTATTAACTGACTAGTGTGTTTGGGCACCTTTTATTCTAATTTCCTTCATGGTTTATAAAGTCATCATGGGATCCCCCTTAGTGCAACAAAGCTTAGCTTAAACTGATGTGGGAATGGGATAGGCTCATGATGGGCAGTAAGGAGGGCACGTATCGCATGGTGCACTGGGTGTTATACGCAAGTAATGAATCATGGAACTTTGCATCAGGAACTAGGGATGTGCTGTATGGTGACTAACATAATATAATAAAAAAATATTATTATTAAAAAAAGTGCTCTTTAAGAAAATATGAAAAAAGCACTTAGGGTCTCGGTAGAATTCTACTCTGATTACAAAATTCTGAAGTTTAAAAATCTACTACCTAGAAAATTTGATTTACTGAACAGGATCTTTTATCAGACAAAAGGAGACTACAAATGGTATCAAAATACATGGTATCAAAACATATCAAATACATATATTTGATACAATGGTATCAAAAGTTAAGTGAACAGTACATGGCCTTTGTGGCTAGATCATAGTGTTTTCTAAAAGAAATCAGATTTAACTTTTCAGATTTTGAAACTTGATTTACAGTTACAAACATCGCTGCTTTTGGAAGGTTATAGAATGATTCTTGGGGGAAATGGCATGTCTAACGCTAACACTAACACTAACACTGTCCTGAAAATAATCTAACGCTAACACATCTATTTGATCTAGATGACCTGACCTAAATAAAAGCAGATCTAGAAATACCCAATAGGAGCAGGAGAGTTTACTTTGCCTTCACTGGCAATAGTTTTAACCAGTGAACCCTATTCCTTTAAAAATAAAGAAATTATTGCTTACAGATCTCACAGCATTTAGGGTAAAGGAAGCCCATCCGTTCTATCAAATTTAGTGCATCTTCAAATTACCTCACAGCAGATACATTACAAGTTAAAAGGAAAGACCTGTTAGCAAATATGGTAAGTGATGGTTTGACCAACATGGAAGAACCGAGATCTGTAAAACATCCCCAAATCCTCTTACAGTGGAGGAGGGAAACGCGTGCAGGTGGTGCTCATCAAAACTCAGATTGTGATTCTATTGTTCAATTCAAGTATGCAGGGAATGGTTATAGCAATATGTACCCCGGGGAATACTTTTTAAAAATAAAAAAAGTGTGTATGTGTGTGAAGGTGTCTTCATTATTACTTTTATTGTATGTGAAATTTTCGTGTGTATTGAATGTGGAAATGCAAAAGTGGATTGACATAAATTTCAGAATATATACCAATTAATAAAAATCAAAACACAATTATGCAGAACTAAATTGTGCTTGAGGGCATGGCAATTATAGTCATTAAACAGCTTTCTCTAGGCTCATTTAGTTTCTCCCCTTATAGTTTCTCCTTTCATTTCTATGTGTCTAACTTTTGGCAAACCAAGTATTAAAAAGTCTCCTTTCTCTCTTAATTTTGGAATATTCATTGAAATATTTTATTTTATCCACTCACACTTAGAAAGCACCTTTTTGGCAGTGATCAAAGTCTAATGACAATATTGTGATAAAGCAGTCTCTTTCTACCTTCCTTCAGTAAGCAGGAACATTATTAGATTTAATAATACATGATTTAAATTATAAAATTTACCATTGTTTTGTCTTTTCAATAGTTATGGGTGATAACACCAGACCAATTTTTATTTTCACAATCTATAGATGTATTTTTGGCACAACTATTTCTGCTAGGATGCTTATGGAGAAGACAGGAAAACTGCAGTCACATCTATGATGCACATGATTTTAAAAAAACCAACAAAAGTGAAAAAAAGACTAACAAAAGTGGGCTTGTTTTACCTTCAGTTTATATATTATAGTATAACTTCAGTTTTTGTTTTTTTTTTTAAGATTTTTTAAATTTATTTATGTGACAGAGAGACAGCAAGCGAGAGAGGGAACACAGCAGGGGAGTGGGAGAAGAAGAAGCAGGCTCCCAGCGGAGGAGCCCGATGTGGGACTCGATCCCGAAACGCCGGGATCACGCTCTGAGCCAAAGGCAGACGCTTAACGACTGCGCTACCCAGGCGCCCGACTTCAGTTTTAAATTCATAGCGTAACTTACTTGTTCCCATTAGTAAAGTTATATGTAAATTGTATATCATTGCTTCTCATAACCTTGCTTCTGTCTTGGTATTGGAATTTCAGAGCAATAGAATTTGCCAAGAATCCTTTGTATGCCAAACATAACTACACAGGAAAGTAAAAAAGAAATCAATAATAATATCTTACCTTTAAGTTCTTTTATAGCAATTCAAATTAATTCAACCCAATAAATAAATATTGAGAACTTTCTGTGTAAAATGTTTCAGAACACAGAGAAAGAATAATTAATTTCAGCCAATTAGGTACAGAAAAATTGGGGAAGATTTTCTAGAAGAGGAAGTCTAGTTGAAGTGACCTTACGATAATGATTAATTCTTTAATGTTTTGTTAGATATGGTTTCCTTAAAAACGGAAATAATCCACTCCCTGTAGACATGGAGCAATGTAACGTCTAAATGCAGCTCTAACTGAACTCTATCCGCAGTGAATTTAAAAGCCCATCACCCACAGGCAGAAGATAAACACTCCAGTAGATTAACTGGAATATGAATGGTAGCTGAGCATTTAGATAGAATTGGAGATGAATGTCATTGTAAAATAGTAATTAAACACCAATTTTAATGGTCTACAACATCTTAAGCATACCAAATATACTCAGAACTAGAACTTGAGTTTTAAAAATCTTTTCCAAATAAAATTTTTGCAATGTGAAAACAAAACAAAACAAAGGACTTAGAACTTGAGAACGTGCATCACAATTTGAGAATTTTAAAACAAGAAAAAGGGTAAACAAGACCATGATGGCTAGTCTTAAATACCTATCCTAAAACTACCATCACTGCTCACGCTTTTCCTTCACTTGTCCTTGACTGGATACCCAAGATCACTCTATGATGGCTATCCATTTTTTGTTCTTCTTAATAAATGAAGGAATATTGAAGTGACAGCACATTTGTAATGGTTTTGGTATTCAAATTTACGTGCAAATAATTTTCTCTGAAATTATAAGATAAAGCAGAATACATGTGTATGATACTACATATTTTTCTTAAATTTCTTTTTTTTTTTGAGAACCAAAAGAAGATGAAATCACAAATACCAGAATGTCAACCACGGTACTTGTCCAATGTGACATGATTTCACATGACTAGCAATTTTCCCTGTCTTAAAATTTCATGAAATTTTATTACCAAGGTATTTTACAGATTAAATTAGCATATCATTTTGTTGAGTTTACCTGATTATAAGGAAATAATAAAATGTCTCCATATGGTAGTCTGTTTGGTTTAACATCTGCTGAGTCAAAAAGCACAGCTGGGTTTTTCAGGGAATAACGACCACAGTAAGCATCAGTTTCAGCTGTCTTCTTCCCTCTGTTAATATGCTCCTACAGAAACAATAATATTTCAAATGAAAATATGCTTTATTGTCCTGCTTTTATTCCCCCACATCTCCACCTCATTCAAGTTCCAACTTGGATCCATTGTTTCCCATGCTGCTTTAACTTGAGACATTCTGTCTCCTCTTTGAAACTCTGAAGCTCTCATCTTGTATCACTCCTTTGGCTCCAAAATCATATAATCCCTCGTACCTATATCTGACTATTTCCTAAATCTTATCTTTCTCCTTATATCATGAACTCTTAAGGATATTTATTTATTCCTTCCACAAATATTTATTCAGTATTCACTGTGTGCCAGGTTTTTGTTTGTTTATTCATTTGGTTTTTTGTTTAATCTTCCAGTTTCAAGGGAAGCAATTTGCTTTATATAATGCTGTATTACAAACAGTATTCTCTGGGGGGCGCCTGGGTGGCACAGTGGTTAAGCGTCTGCCTTCGGCTCAGGGTGTGATCCCGGCGTTCTGGGATCGAGCCCCACATCGGGCTCCTCTGCTATGAGCCTGCTTCTTCCTCTCCCACTCCCCCTGCTTGTGTTCCCTCTCTCGCTGGCTGTCTCTATCTCTGTCAAATAAATAAATAAAATCTTTAAAAAAACAAAACAAAACAAAACAAATGGTATTCTCTGAAGCCAATGAGGAAACAGGATATACTCTGCATCCAAGTACAGAAAACAAATGAAAGACCCTATAGATCTTACATTTGTCCATCTCGTCTACTTTCCCTTGATCAAGAAATTTCTTATGTGGTGGAAATGCTGCTTTCACAAATGAATCACATGATGATGTAGGGAGTGCTAAAACAGACCTTATCGGTAAATGTATAGCAAAATTATGTTTGCAATTTTGACAATAGGAATTAGTGCCAGTACAAAGAAAATCACAAAATTACAAGCATTTATATGAATTCTTATCAGGTCAGTTTCACAGTTCATTTAACATTCCATACCAGGCTAAAATCAGTCTCATAATCTCTAAAGTATTTCACGACAAATCCTTCTTCAAAATTTGCAATTTGTGGTGGACACTTGGCGGTAACCATTTCTTCCACGGCTGCCTGAAACTGAATTAACAATATGAGCTTCAGTAACTTCTTTTTCATGAAGAGTTAGAACATTCACAATTCTACCACTAATTTCGTTCATTAGTTATAATAGAACATTTGCATAACATAATTCCTATACTTTAGCCATCATTATGATATCACTTCCTAAATATTTTAAATTCATTTGTAATAATTTTAGTGTCCAATGACTCTGTCAAGAGTTTTATTTTAGAATGACAATAGTTACATCCAATTGGGCAATATCAGCTTACATAGTTGTTATAAGGTAGACATATTTGTTTAGCAGTTTTTTTAAAGGAGGCAATGAGGCGAACCTAAATGAATTAGCACCCAATTAAACAGGTTCCAAATGAATAGTTTTCTCAATCAACTCAAAATTAACTGGAAAAAACTATACACTCTAATGCATTCTATTTTTCAAGAGAAGAAATTCAGATACTATGAGACTGTATTTATGCTTATTTAAAAAATAATCAATCATTTTGGATTATTCAGGAATTGGTACACACTCACAAGTTCTCCTGTAATTTCCACATCTGCTTCTCTGGCAAAGCACGATATAATGTTTAGAATTAAGGAGATAATATAAAATCTTTAATCATCAAACAAATATTAACTTAAACTCATTGTGCAGGTAGTTGTCTAAATTCAGTAACTCCCAAGCAAACATTCTTTCTACAGGAACAGTTGCCCCCTACGAAGACAGACTGGATCCTGTTGACATAGTTCTAAGAACTCCCTTCCAAACCTTCTGTCTCTGTGATGTTTCCTCCCGTCTCTGCTCTCTATGGGTTGGCTCCAACCCACCATGCCAAGTAAAAGAGCATATTACCACTCCTTAAAGTGTGGTAATTTTTTTTAATAGGTGATGTTTAAATAGCTTTTTCCTTAAGAAATTGTTAACAGAGAACATACTTCAGCTTCTGATGACCATGGGGTCAGAGGCTTAGAAGTGATCCCATCCCAGTTCAGTGTGAATGTGTCCAAACTGGGTTTTCCTTTGATTTGTTCTATAATAGTCAGTGTGACATTGTCCCCTTTAAATACTTCATAACCAAGCAGATCAAAGTCTCCTGCAATGAAGTACCAAACAGAATTTGAAGATGTTAATTAATAAAATACCAACATATCCATAATAGACATTTAAAGTAAACAAAATTAGTTTTATTTAGTTGTATTATCACCAAAAAAAAAAAAAAAAAGGATGAATGGAGAAGTTGTGGATCCTCGAGTTTGAGCAGATTTAACTGTAGCAGAAATAGCAAAACAGCAAATAAAGTGCTATTCATTTAAGGTTCAGTTTTCATGGCTTAAAAGAAAGGATTATGAGATAAACAGAAGGGGGTATTGGGACCATGTGGTAAAGATCAATGGGCCAGCAGCGGGATATTCCAAAAATTCTCTTAGTTTTGTCCTGGTACCATTATTGTAGTATAAAGGGCTAGGCTGGGATATTGCTATTTTCTTTAAACATGAATACAGCACAAAGCTGAATTCCAGGAGATAGCCCCAGGCCTATGAGGCCTGTTTATACAATCTCACTTTGAAAGAAACAAGGGCTTGTCCTCAGATGTATCTCTGCTTTGGGAAGATGCTTTGCCAGTGGAATCCCACTGACCTTCTCTGTTGAATAATGTCCTAGAATTTGCCCCATTATGATTTTAGTACCATTTATTTCTTAAGGTCGCTGCAGAAGACTTAAGATTTCTCTCTAAACTATCAGTATGTTTCTGGGAGAACAAGGATAATCATCTCTTCATTTATGCAGCATTTCGACAATCTAACCTTTGGGAAATTTTTAGAATTTCAATTCATGTTAAATAAAATTCTTTGCCCTCCATTCAATAACCAAATTAACAATTGTACAAAATGAGACATAAACAATGAGGTAACATTTTAGTTATATGAATCGGAAAATAATGATGGCCCAAAGAAAAGTAAAAAAAAATAGATATTCAGAGACCTATTTTTGAGCTAGACAGCCCAAATACTAATCTTGGTTGCTAAACTTGGCTTTAAAACTTGAAAATGCAAAACATTAACAGGAAGTTAACAGCTATTACTTGAAAAGGAGAGAGGTCAAAAAATTTTGGAAAATGTTGTATTAAACACAGGTGAAATGTTTTCTTTCAGTTTTTGTTTTTGTATGTTTGTTTTCTCACTGTAGGAATCCTCAGGGATTTTAATATTAAGGAGCTCTGTCAGTCTTCAAGAAGAAGCTGACGTACGCAGTTTCCCATATGGATGTGACCACAGAATCCTTTCATCAGGCAAGATCTGGCCAGACTAGTGTCTCCTGAGAAATACTAACTACTTAACTTTATTTCCAGAATTCACATGTTCACTGATTTTTGCTAAATTAAAGCAGGCTCCAGATAGCGCATCTGGAGTATACACAGTGTATTTCCCACACACTGGAGTTGTACAGTACTTAAAACACAACTAAAGTGAATTACGATAGAAAAAATTAACCATTTGATTTTTATTTCTCCTAAAATTAGTCGAGGCTATGTATCCACTTCTTTTCCTCTGTCATTTTATGGAGTTTTTATCTTTTTCAGTGGAGTTGTACAAGATACAAATTTGTTTCTTAGAAAAAACCTAACAGAAGTACAAAATGATACATATGCTTACCTCGAGTTGATATGAAAGTTACCACGTAAACATAGCTTTGGGGGTTTTGTGTTCTTATTACTTGAACTGTATCCGGTTTTATAGACCAGAGGTCATTTAAAGCTGATTGCAATATGAAGTCAGAAGCATCGCCAGGTAGCAAGACTTTTGGATTAAAAAAAAAAGTCAAATGATTAGAGGTTTTAATTAAAAAAAAAAATAGTCAAAATCTTTTTGCACTACCATAGCCAGCACTGATGTTTTATATTTGAATTTTTTAAGGTGCCCATAGTCTGTATCATATGTTATCACTTAGTGAAACTGTTTTGAAACTAATTCGAGTTCAGTAATTATGACTACTTAATTGGATTGTGATTTCTTGAAGAGCAGGATCATATTTTATTTTTTTTTATTCCCATAGTTAATAAGTAGTGTGTTCGGAAAACAGTAAGCATCTATCAATATTTACTTATTGAAACTATTAATGGAAATAGCAAAAATTATATTTTCAGGTTTATTATAAAATATTGAGATGTAATGTCTTTGTTAAGAGATAAATTAGTGTCTCATAGCTTTATCACTTAATTTGAGAAATTGGAAGAAATATTTACTTCTCTGTAATGGTGAATTTAATTCTTATTATCTTAACTTACACCTGTGAGTCACAGATATATAAATTCCTTATATGCACTTAGATATACATTTATCATGAGCCTTACGAAAGATAATGATATCATATATCAGGAAGTTGTTTTTACTGATGCCATTTTTTATCCCAGTCTTTTTCTTCACAATATATTTTTAGCTTCTTTGTCTAGTATACTATTAAAATGGTATTTTCCAGACAGAATTTGACTAGAGCAAATTTTTATACTTTCATTTATAGATGAAGAGAAATAAAATCTCCTTTGTTATTTACAACTTACCAGTTTTCTCCATGTTATAGATTAATCTATATTGGTAGCGTGAACATGAATTAGCTTCCACACAGGGGCTGGTTACCGTGATCTTCTGAACTTCATTAGTTGCACTAGATGTTTCCCAGTTTTCCAATGTTATAACCTATTTCCCAATTTAAAAAACATATCTTTACTGTATAGAAAAACACATTTTAAATGCATGACAGTCAACTACTCAATGCCTTCTGATTGCTCTATTTTACCGTAAATGATAAAATATTTCAAAGTTTCACTCGTATCAAATAACAGCCTCTTGAGTTTTAATACAGATACTCTAAGTCACAAAGTCAATCATCTTCCACGACTGCCTTGCCCCCAAACAGTATCTTCCTGAGTAAAAGTAATAACCAAATAGAGCTCCTATCTTTGAACATTTACTTTCTACGAGGCAGATCTATAATCACGGCAAACCTGGACTTCCTGGACAATTGTCGACTGGGACCTGATAACTTGTTCTTCATTCACTGCATCTTCTGTCTGCTGCTCTGTATAGACATTTCTATACTGGTACAGGCCAACATCAACGAAGGCACTCAGTCTATACTCCTGCAGCAAGATTTCAATGTAATATCTGGAAAATAGGAAATTTTTTCCAGTGAATAAAATTATAACACTATATAAAAAAAACCTGCCTATTAAATGATTTATATTGTAGTAGCCCTGATTTTATTTCGTTTATTTTTTTTTAGTATCCCTGATTTTAAATATTAAAGTTTCATAGTGGTTTGTTAAAATGAAAGGAATTATGTAGGATACCTACACAAGAGATATGGAGTTGTCCCCATTCATGACTAATTCATTCAGTTTTGTCAGTAAATATTTATTGAAACAGCTACTACCCCTTATCCTCAAGGAGCTTAAAACAAAATTACATTTACATTATAATGCAAACTCCCTGGCATAAAACACAGAGGGCGTGTGGAGTTTAAATACTTTAATATGTACAAGAAAATGACAGGCAGACTTAGACGTATCACGTACTTTGTTTCGGAGTGGTTAAATGTCTCAGCGATGGAAGTTTCTCTCTAGTTCCTTAAATAATGGCTCCACTTTTAACTTGGGAAATAAAACATGGCTTCAGGAAACTGTTACTGATCAGATTGATTAGGGCCCCCCAACAAGCTGGATCATCCAACCGCCTATCCAGGAGAAGGCATTCACTGACCAGCTGTTACAGGTGATGAAAAGCTCTTGGTTACCTACCCAAATCTCTATCAATGTCACCACTGCCCCCATCTTTGGAGAGGCTAGCTGGGAGTTCCTCTAAATTGCCTCACATCATTCAACAGATACCCTCTTGGATGTGAAGATTAAGTATTCACAATTCATGAAAGCTTCCGAATGAGCGACATGTATCACCCCTCATCTTTCTAGGAAGATGGGTCATCCCCCTCATAGAACTGATATTGGAGGATTACATCAGGCTCTTGGCTGCCCGGAGAACCTGTTTGCCAGCTCTGCCAAATCAATGTAGGCAACACTAAGAAGCAGACCTCAAAGAACCATAAATTCTGTATCCTTATTAGCAGCTTAAAAACATCCACTAGGTAATTTCTATGTATGAGACACTGAGCACTTTGCAGACATTATTGTTTTTAATCTTCACAAAATATATATTATTGTTCTCTTTGCTCATATGAATAGCAGACACTAAGAGAGTTTTAAAGATTGAAAGGTTTTTTAAAAATTAGTAACTGAGGTATGATTCAAAGTAGAACAGGGTAACCAAAAAGATAAGCATTTAGAGATGGGGTTATATTATCTGAGTAGGATGAATTTGGCAAATGAGCTACCTTTGGAAAGGTCCCAGGGACACTGTGCAATAAGCCAGCTAGAGTGGCCTCAATTTCAGAATCCACAGCCATCATTATAAGTGTCAGTGTATAAATTCCAAGCTACCTTGCAGGACGACGGATATCAGATAGCAGATGTGTTACTAGTCACTTTCATGTAAGCTCTGTGCTCCTGCCAAGCAGATAAACTAAACGCATTTTCCAAGGCCAAGGCAAAGCCTGAAGGTGTATTAACACTTAATAGCAGTAGGGATTAATTAGGTACTCCGCTTACCCTGAGTCGGCCCAGTGATCGTGGTTAAAAAAGCAAATGTTTAAGTATATAAAGAAGTGATAAGAGGAGGAAGAGGAGAAAGAGAATGGGATGCTTTCTCCATGTCATTAGTACTAAGACTTCAGTGAGAAAACTGAGTATGAGTGCCCTCAGGGACCTTTGATCCCAACCCTCTCTGTCTAGCTCCATCAGATCTTCATGGTGCTGTCTGTGGGCATAATCTCAATGTCTGGAAGGGTGGCATGGTAAAATGAAAAAACAAAACAAAAAGTCTATTTCTTCACCCCTTGAATCTAGATTTGGCCGTCTGCTTTGGCCAAAATGATATTAGCAAAGTGACACAAGCAGAGTCTTTAAAAGTCTACGTGCAATTAACAATTGCTCTCTTTACTGCTGGAAACCCATTCACCAATGTAACACAAACCTGGCCTAGCCCTCTGGGATGTGAGACCATGTGGAGTCAGACATCCCAAATATCTAAGTTCCAACCATGCAAACTGAGGTTTCCCAACACATGAGTGAGGCCATCCTGGGCCATCAATCACCAGCTGAAGGAGCCGAGCCAATCACAAAAATGGGTTGCTTTAAGTTACTAAATTTGGGGGAGTAGTTTCTTATGCAGCAAAACCTAACAGATACAAATTATATATGGGAGATGATCTCACTGAATCTACTGACCTCTGTGAAACTTAGCTACTTTGAATATACCATGTCTTTAACCTCCCTGCTTTCTAGGAACCCTGAATGGCTTTCTGAATGCGATTATCTGCTCTTTGAATGATACTCCCATTTTCTCCCTGGAATTGACCTTTCAGCACAAAGTGTTGTATTCCTTAAGGGCAGGGAGTATATTTTAATTTTTTTGTATTAAATTTCCTGGCTCAGGGTCTAAAATAAATCAATGAATATTAAATATATATTAGCTGTGGTACCAACACATGTGGTTTTGTGGTCTTTCTCTAGAAATATTCAAGAGCTCAGGTGCTTGAGCAGGGAAATTAGATGGCTGGATTGACGGAAAGGTCCTAGTAAGAAACTAAGAACAGGATTAAGTAAACTTCACAAAATTATAATTTCTGCAACAGGGAAAATTTAGATATCAAATTTCCCAGGTTGGCTGAATGCCAGTATTCTTGAAACTATAGAAACCATATTTAACAAAATTATGAAGAATGACAAATTATAAATTAAGCCAATAAATTAACATCACTTCCAGCAATAAAACAAATTGAAAATATTTTTAGGTATAAACTTATAGTTTTTAAATACCACACAACAATTTAATGAAAAATAAAAAAACCTTACTCTTTTCCTTTCTGAAGATGAATCTCATCTGATCTTTGTGTTGGACTGGAAAAGTAATCATTGGCATTGGAAGAATGATATGCAATCCTCACCTTACCCCCAAAAAGAAAGACAAAGGAGAGAGAGAGACAGAGGGAGAACTTATTAATAGATCTTTTCAGCCTTTAATTTTCATTTATTATTTGTCAATTCTAGAAATTTTATAAATAGAAAAATATGAAACTACCGTATTTTTCTTCTAAGATCTATCATCCATGGTGAAATAAAGTTTTTAAAAATTATCAAATTTTCCACTTCATACCTTCCAGCCTTAACTAACATCAGCACCACTATACCATGAATACATATAGACTGTAGCTTTTCCACAGTTAGAAATGCAATGGAAAATAGATACGTACCAGGAGGAAGGTTGTTATTATTAAATAAAATACCCTTTTGCTCTGTGGAGAGGTTTTAGGGATTTAATCCAAATGAGATCACTAAAAGTAGGTCTGAAAGATGCTACAGATCACGAAATGGGTCTGAATGCTAGCATGAGAAGACCTTGGGCTTCCCATCAGGAATGACTATACCATCCTTGGAGGAAACACGCTGAAAAGCTACAGTAAAGTTAGAATTCATATATTACAGCAGGAACTTAAACTTGTTCCTCTCGTTTGGGAGGTAATCTTGCCATATACGTGGAGTCATAAAATGTTCTTTTGAATTAATTTATTAATTTCACATTTGCAAAACTCTCCTAAAGAAATAATTAAAATGCAGAATAATTTAATGAACACAAATATTCAGCAGAGTATTATTTGTGGTCATAAAAAGTCAGAAGTAAGCCAAAAACTAATCTGTATGCACAAAGTTATCCAGGTTTAGTAAACCTAGACAATAAAACACTATTTAGTCATCAAAACTGTGTTGTGAAAATTATTTAATAAATATTTAATGTAGAAATACTAATATGTGACCAAAATGACTATGAAATTGGACACAAGATCTGATTTATATAAAAAACAAAACAGACACAAAAAGAAGTGATAGACTTCAATCTCATAACCACATAATAGTGAAATACTTCTAGTAGGAGAGTGAACTATTTTTACTCTTTCCCAAATTTCCTATGGATGGTTAAAATTCTTCCATAATTAAAATAATCTTTAAAGGAAACATGTTTTTCCTTCCCAGAGAAAATTTAGATACAGGAAAACATTTTTTTTTTAGGTGATGGGTTTTCTATGGTGACTTTATAGGTCACATTACACATGTTAAAATAGCCAAAAACCCAACCGTGTGAAAATACATCTCATAAATGAGATACATAAAAAGCTTGTCATATGGCTTTTATAATATTAAATAATATTCCGTAGCTTCCCTACCTTATCTTTTGGATGTCCAGTCTGACTGAAATACAGAGCATAACGGTCATCGCCTTTGATGTAGAATCTGTAGACGTCAGAGTCTGGAGCCACCAGAAACCCACTGAAGCGCGCAACAAATGTGTCTTGCTCCATGGGCCAAATATAGGAAGTTGAATCGACCCAACTGGCCCCCAGGTACCCTGGTGTTTTTTCATTGTATTCAAGTATCTCTTCAAGATGCACCGGCCGACTATTATTCCATACCTCAAGCTTTAGGCCTCTCCCGCCTGAATACGACAAAATAAAAGAATGCTCTCATCAGAATGTTGATGTGATGTCTCAATGGCCCTGTACTCGGGTGGTGGTTTTAGATATTCTATTGCTATTCACGTGTTTAAAGAGCACGCTTGCAAACAAAACAATTACACATACCCATACATGTACCTGTACCCATAGGATAGAGCTATTAAGAGAGACTACAATTTATTTATTATTATTTCACATATTTGCACCTCAGTTTCTACATATGTAAAATGGCAGTAATATTACTACTTGCATGGTTGCTATGGGGATTAGATAGTACTGTTTTACTTAAGATAATAATAATATGATAACTATTACCTGTGGTATGACTGATGTTGCTTTATACAGTTAAATCTCAAAAATCTATGATTCAGACCATTTAATTTCAAAATCTTTGCCTGATTACTCTCTCAAACAAAAGTTACTCAGTTAATGGTTTGCAACTAATCAAAGAATGGATTGTGTTGGCTTTAAGATTTTTGTCAGCATTTGTTCTTTCTCTTCTTTTTAACGTTACTTCTGTTCTATGGTTTCCTCTCCTTCTTGGACAGAGAGAAAATTCTCATTAAAGTGAACTTACACTTGCCAATGTAAACTCTGATTAAGGTTTTTCATAATCATAAGGGAGCCATCTCACTTTTTTTTTTCTTCCCTAAACTACACCAATCAGACTCAGGTCTTCTTCCAACAGCCTTAAGCTGCTCTGGAGTGGCTAGATTTAGCAAATGATGGCTCGTCCTCTTCAGCTGAGTTTCTTTGGAGAAAAGCTTGGACACCTCGAACTTTGGCAGCAGCAGTGTTCTCTGATACATACAACTTTATTAAAGTTACCAATTGTGATTATCAAAGTATTCTCTTAAAACAGGGCATTTTTTTCTCCTAATGTCATTCCAAACAAGAAAATTTAAGAGGTTGATAAACAAAATTTACTTGGCTTCAAATGCCAACCAGTGATACAATCATAAGCCAATTCCAATGTGTGCACAAGATATGAGATACACACCCTCAAACCCATGCACAGCCTCTCAGTGAGTGTTATCACTGCAGATGTCAAGCGCTTACTGTGGGCCATGGGCCAAAGTCTGGAAAGAATTTTGAGTTCCATTTCTCTTATCCCCTGTTATCACTCTTAAAACATTCTAGACAAGGAGGGATTTAACCTTTGCCATTTATTTTTTAACCACAAAAAGGCATTTATAAAATGTCCATGGGGCCTGCACCAACATTTAGTAATCTCATTTAATCTGAAATAAAGTCCCCATCCAACTCATTCAATAGAGATGTGCCGTTTTCAGTAGGGTGTTTCAGGAATTCAGGCTGAGTTTATCTCCATGGTGTAGCTTTGAGGCAGCTATTTTAATACAAATATTCCCTGATCCAGAAAGTGTAAAGAGAAAAACTAGGAAGAAATGTATTATAATTCTCACTACAAATGCTAAAAAGTTCAAATATTTTTTGTTACTAATTGTTATGGGCTGAATGTTTGTATCCCCTCCAAAATTCAGATGTGGAAACTTAATGCCCAATGTGATGGCATTAGCAGGTGGGGCCCTTGGGAGGTGTTTGGGTCATGAGAGCGGAGCCCTCATGAATGAGGGCTTATAAAAGAGGCCCCACAGAGCTCTCTAGCCCCAAAAAGGTGCCGATCTATGAGAAAGCAGGTCCTCACCAAACACCCAATATGCTGGTATCATGACCTGGGAATTCCCAGGCTCCAGAACTGTGAGATATATGTGTTTGTTGTTTATAAGCTACTCAGTCTGTGGTGTTCTGTTTCAACAGCCCGAATGGACTAAAGGACTAATGGTATCTATCTGTCTTCTTATGTAAATGCAGAAATGGCCATTCTCTCTTCTGGTTACTTACCTGGATAGACAGTTCTGAGAACTTCAGGCTTAGGGGGTGTCTTGCAGCATATGCTATTTTCTGTGACATTCAAAATATCACAGGCTTGACCTAGAGAGAAGCAAGGTGCAGAGCTATTACTACAGAGCTCCAGAAGGCAAATCGCAATCCACTTATCTGGAAGTACTTTCTGATGAAGACCAAGTTGCACAAGCAAGAAGCAAAGCCAGGGCTTCTTCATTTCCTTTATATGTTCTCCGTTAAAGCTTATCACTCGTTAATTGCCATACTTTTACACGGCAACGTTTTCCTGGCAAAACATCACAAGTCTGAGTTAGGCAATTTTGTGATTTCTGAGAAACAAAATAAAAAACTTGATAAAACTATGTCATTGTTAAAGATTTCACTTCTAAGTCCAGAGGGAAGCCTTATATTTTGTTCCCTACAGAAAAGTTGCTGAATAAATCCATGATGTCCAAAATCGATCAAGGTAGGGAAGGTCATTTTGACTGAGTGGGAAGATCCTCACTATTATATTCATCTCCCATCTCCCTTTTGAGCTGCACGGCTCCTTACCTTGAACAGACCTAGACTAGATACATAAAAATAAGCCTTATGCACATTTGTAAAAATATAACACATCAATTAATGCTCTTTCCAAGGCCAATATCCTCGGTGATTCCTGATGATGTCCAGATAAGTCACAATAAATGAAAAGGGAATGACAGGAATACCCCCAAATACTTTAAATTTTCCCATAACTAACCAACCCATTGAGAATTAACAACAGTTCAAACATTTAAAAGTTTGTTAAATAAAGGATACGTGTGTCTCAAAGTGTGGTGAGGATTTTGTGGAAGGCAGCCACACCGACACCATACAAATGCCCTTTGGTGATGACCTCGGAGCCCAAGTCGTAGTCATGTAAGGCTCTCACTGGAAGAGCCCGCACTGGAAGGTCCCAGTGGGAAAAGTATCATGCCTCAGCACCAAATGCCCATGTGAAAATACTCAGCTTTAAATTTAATACATTAATTGAAAAAAGACTATTATTCTTCTTACAAATTACTAAATAAAAGCCAGGATTTGTTCTTCTAACGTAATATATTAAAAGTCATAAGAAATACCTCCAACGAGAACTCTGACAGGGAAATCTGTCTGATCAAAGAACCGTCCACTTATCATTAGCATGGTGCCACCCTGAATGCTTCCTCGTGAAGGGGAAATCATAGTGACCTCTGGAGAGAGGGAGGAGAAGCACATTAAATAAAATGTCACGAATATTACATATCAACCCAAATGCTAGATTTTTATCAATTTCCAAGTTACCTAGCCTTAACACATAGCACATCATAGGTAGTGGGTGGACTGAATGAATGAACGGGGTGTTTCAATTTTGTCTCTGATACAATCCTGCAAAGAGGACAATTAACATGGCTTTCACAGAGCCCTACATCTCATGGGGACCAGGTTTTAGTGATGACTGGTATTAAGAGGCTGGTAATGGAGGATGCAGGAATTAAGGAAAATCTGGGAAGAGTATAAATGTTTGATTCCAAAAGAAAACACAGGAAGGCAGGAGAAGAGTCTCTTCTCCCGTATGCTCTTAAAGAATAAATCTTTCTTCTATTTCTGGGCCATCTTATACTTTTCTCATTTAGTAATACATTAACTATGATTGGAAGTCTTCTGGTTTCATATATAAAAGTTTTAGGTATATTAGTAAAATAGCCCAGTGCATGATGTATTGTAGATTCTTATTAAAATTTTTTCTTATTAGTTCTACCTATCAAAGGTCCATGTATTTTTACGTATGAGTTGCACATTAAATAGAACAAGCCATGATATATCATATTTGATTGATTCCAAGACACTTTTTTTCACATTTGAACATCTTTGAAATCTGAATGTGCACTCTATCACTCCTGACCGAGAATGAAGCATAATTTTTCCAGAAGGATTTGTGTTTGCTTCCAGCATTCTCCTAGGAGTCTACCAACCTTAGATCTCTATAAGTTAAAATAAATAATAATCTGCCTGGGTGTTCTTTTGGACCACACTGAGACCATAAATCTGAGAGAATACTGGCTTGTAGTTTAAATTGACAATGGAGATTTTTTTTTTCCTCCCTCGACCAACAGCCCAAGTGGAGACATGCAAGTTTCTCTTCTGTCTCTTTTAGAGTAATGAGCTGGTTTCTCAATCAACCTTATATTAAAAAGATAGTTTTCTAGGTCCTAGCTTAATGTTAGAGCTTCCTACTAGACTCCCCATCCTTGGTGTTTTTCCTTTTCAGCAGTACCTAAAATAATATAGGATGCCTTAAGTCCTTATTGTCGTTGCTTTGATGAAATGAAGTACACACATCTGTCTCTCTCATTCTTTCTCTCTCTCTGTCATACACACGTACACACACACACACAGTGAGAGGGCTCACATACCTGCATATGTTTGAAACATTGAAATTTTATTTAGAGAAGAAACAAAATATGCCATTTTTTGTGGGAAACTCCTGTGTTAAAAAAAAAGTAAAAATCCTTACTTTAAAATGAACTTTATTTTGGGAAAATGTTATTATTTTAGTGATATAAATCATGTCATAATTTGCAAAGGAGCGGGACAGAAAGTTTGGAGAAGATAAAAATGTTCTACATCTTGATACAGTGACTGGTTACATAAATATAAAAGTATACAAATACTCAAATATTCATTGGTCAGAACTTACTGAACTGCACACTTAAATCATATACATTTTATTATTATTATATGCAAATAATACCTCAATAAAGAATTCATATTAACAGAAAAAACAGGATCACCTTTCATGAAGGCTTTCGTGTTAACCACCCTCCACTCTCCTCTCTTATAACCCATTGAGCATCAGAATAACTAACATTACTGAACACTTATCAGATATCATGCTAAAGTTTTTAAGCTTTTAACCTAAGAGTTTTTTAAGCTTTTAATTTATTATGCCATTTTATCCTAACATCAACGCCATGAGGTAGGTACAACTCAGAATATCTATTTATCTTACTCAAGATCACAAAGTGGCAGAAACAGAATTCGAAGCCAGGCAATTTGAGTGCTGAGCCCTGGCTTCTCACCTCTGTCCTACACAGTTTTCTCCTGCCACTAATCTGCGTGAGAGTACAATGAATGAAAGCAGGTTAACAATAATCCACCACACTTAAATCACTAAGGGTGATTTATAAACATAGAACCTACTCATATTTTTTGATGGATACAGACTTGCCATTCCATAGTCTAGAGAGCAAGGAAGAGAGGAATCTGATCCTAGAAATTAAATACTGTTTCCTTAATTACCTCAATGAAATTCGTAATAGAGAAGTTAAGAAATTCAAATGTTAAGACTCAAAACCCATTCATTATGTTTATAACACACTGAACTAGAATCTAAAAGGATAATGCAAATCTTGTGGTTGAGACCAACCGTAAACTCCTATAAATCTAACCCAACCATTATAATGTGCATTTGCAAGACTCAAGAGTCTCTGGAAATTCTGTATGTTAAATTAGTTACTTAAGAAGTTCATACTGGATTTATATTTGTACGTTATGAGCCTTTCAGTTGATTGCTCAAAGATCTGAAATGATGCCAGCTCCAACAATATTGTCTGTGGTCAGATTCTGCATCTGAAAAATTAACCCTGCTTCTTAAGTTGGTGGGAAAATTGCCTCCTGAAATAAAATTTGAATGCAATTTATTTGGTATGACACTGAGGTGATTTTCACTAATTCATTGATAATGACTAGGCATTTCTCAATTAAGTCAGCCTCATCTGAACCTTATCAGTTTGGAACAGCTGTTGTTTGAACTTGGGGTAATAGAGGAGAGAAGGTTAGCTATTAAAAGAAATACAGAATGGGAGCCACAATGGTATTTAATTGGTTCATTTGATATTCAGGAATGCTCCTGAAGTTTGTAAAATATGGATTTTTTAATTTATAAAATGATTTAACATTTTTTAAATGCCACGTAATCATGAAACTAGGCTTTTAAGTAGTAAATGCCACATTTTTAACAGTTATCTTAAATTCTTAAAACTGTTTTATATAGAAACACAGTTTCCTCAATTCTGAAACATTAATACAAAAGAACAGCCACTGGCTTTAGAAAAAGAATTATAAGTTAAGATCACAAAATCAACTATTTTAAGATGTATTTTTGCTTATATTATGTGCAGATTTTCTGGCTTTTTAAAATGGAAAGTTTCAGGGCATGTTAATGCAACACATTGATTTAAATATCCTTATCAATCACACTCAAGCTTGATCACTCAAACCTTTTTTTGGATAATTATTTCTTTGAGAAATACATGATGGATTTGGTAATTAATACCTTTCATACAGACTCAGAACTAAGAATTCATCTTTTTCACCTGAAGAAGAATGACAATGAGAACATTAAAAAAAAAAAAGCATATATAGTTCAGGAAATCATTTAAAACTCAATAATTATTACTTCTAACATGATTTTCTAATATTTCCAATAAAATCCAATTGCCCCAATCGTATCAAGTTATATGTATGTAGGTCATGTCCTTGCAGAAAATAACTGGTAAATCATCAGACTCTAAGTCATTTGCCCCATGTAAATCACAAAGGTGAATCTTAGTACCATTTACATACCATCCACTATGGTTTGCCCTTGAATTATAATATTCTTCCTGGTTTTGGTCCAGTCTATATTGGACTATTAAAAAGTATGCAACCTAGTCATCATCTTGTTATAAACCTATTGCCTCTAGGTGTCTGGAACCAGAAGATCTTTAAATACAATGATACTGGATTTGGGCTCACCACCTCAATTGCAGCTGCATGCATGCAGGGACCAAATATCATCTTTCTCTTGCAGTCTATGAGCACTAACCAGAAAAAACATCTACCATGATTGTAATATTGCCATTCTTCTCAATCTTTTTAGTCTTTTTCAATCTTTTCTAATCATTCATCTCTCTTCAGAAACAAAAAAATCAACAGACATATCCTATTATTGATCTACTACAGCTTTATTAGTATTGGATGGTGAAATATTGTGATTTATTTAGATTTCCATTAACCAGTTCATTTTCTCATTGGGAGACACTATGACATTTTGGGCAGAATAATTCATTTAGGTTTGGAGCATCTCGGGCCATCCCACAAAAGGCCATTAGCATGCCCTAGATACTGTGACGGCCAACATGCCCCCCACACGTTTGCAAATGCACAGAGAAGTGGGGTAATCCTGCCATGGTTAAAGAGTCCTGTGTCAGGATGTTAAGTAGTGAGGAGATGTGGTTCTGTGGCTGAACCCCTCCACCACTCTTGGCAGAGCACTGGAATGATATGCTCAGGGTCTGGAGCTGGGCCGTGTGTTCACACACCAGCACTGCTTCCAACTAGCTGAATACCCATGGGCAAATTATTCAACTTTCCTGAGTCTCATTTCTCCCAGGGTGCAACACAGGGGGGATGATAACACTCAATTTTATAGGTTCTTTGGGAGTCTTCAAACAGACAATATATGTAACGTGCTCAGCACCATGCTTGCCACTAAATGTTCTTTATTATGATTGTCTATGATAGAAGGTTTGCAACATGTGTTAAGATTTGCATATTCTGATATTTCTATAAACATATGGTAATCTTTCTTAGTGAAATTAGGATGTAGGCTATCTGCAACTAATTTCTAGCTTAATTAAAAATGGTGAATTAAATTTATGAACATATGGTGCTAAGATGGACAACTGTGAGCTGTAAATACTATCTTTCATCACTCCATATGTCTTGATACTTTAAATGAACACCTTTATCAGGTAATACTAACCATGGGATTTTATTTATTCTTATATTAGCTCAAATCAAAACTGAACTATTTAGTTATCAAAAGAATTACAATTAAGTCAGAGAGCTGTAAGACATAAAAGAACCCCTTCAATATCATAATCAAAGATTTATTTGCTGTTTTAGGTAACGCTACATTTCCCAACAGTTGAAAGGCTGTGTCTGAGGCACAATATAGAGAAAGGGAGTGATAGACCTCTTAAATGTTAATTTGGAGGAAGAAAGTGATTAGATTTTAATCTCTGGACCTATAGCACAAAGTAAATATATACTTTTATTTTATTTACCCAGTTGAATCAATTATGAAAATTATTATTTACAAAATGACCTACCTTCCATAATCACTATCCAAGATGAAGCTGACATTGTGATGACCTGGAATTAATTAAAATACGCAATTCATTAAATTCCCAATCACAGGAGAACAAGAACTATATATTATAAAGTTGATTTAAAAGCAAAGCAAAGCAATTTAAAATTAAATCTGTAATTATACAACCATTTATTAATCCTCAAAGGCATGACAATGAACTATTTGAAAGAAGCATCTAGTATTTTAAAATATCCGTACTAAGATGTCTCAAGATTATAACTAGAAAAAACTTGACAAAATAATGAATGAAGAACGATAAAAACACTATATATCTAACCATCTGCCCTCAAATCTCTTTCATTCATTCAACAGCTACATCATTACCTAGCTACTGCTGGGGGTTGGGCGATGCAGGGTGAGGACTTCTTCTCCTATCTGAGCATATGGCGCAGGGGGGATACAGTCAGCCAAGAGCAGTGACACAGAACTAAAAACTGTAATTAAGCTATCAAAGAAAAGGAGAGTGAACTTTGAGAGCGGAAGGCAGGGCATCAGGGAAGGCTTTTTTGACAACACGACATTTTATCTGAAATTCTCAGGATGAGAGGCTTGCAAACTTTCTGAGACAGAATGAAGTGTAGCCCATTCTAGAACTAAAAGATTATGATGGATGCGAGCTGAAGCTATTGCAATAATCCTTTCACAACATATGTAAATCAAGCCATTGCGTTATATGCCTTAAGCTCATACAGTGATGTATGTCAATATAAAACTGGAAAAAAAGAACTGTAAGATTTATGTGCCTGGAGTGCATAGAGCAAGGGGGAAGAAAACGACATAAAAATAAGGCTACAGGGAAAACAGCTAAATTAGTAATGGAATTTTCTGGATGAGAGAAGAAAAGAAAGAAAGAAAGAAAGAAAGAAAGAAAGAAAGAAAGAAAGGAAGGAAGGAAGGAAGGAAGGAAGGAAGGAAGGAAGGAAGGAAGGAAGGAAGGAAGGAAGAAAGAAAGAAAGAAAGAAAGAAAGAAAGAAAGAAAGAAAGAAAGAAAGAAATTTGAAGAAGCTTACCTTAAATGTACACCTTAGGAAAAGGATAAGTCATACATGCTTACGTGAAACTGAAAAGAAGCCAAGGTGAAGAGGAAATGTTAATTTTAAAGAAAGGGATGAAGGTGCAGGGGAGGTCTAAGAGAATGCAAAACAAGGAAACAGGGTCAGGCATTTCTGAGAACTATGAAGAATGGTGATCAGCACTTACCAATGTAAGTTCCGGTCGTTTTACAAATCATAAAACCCATGTCTCTGTTTGGATGGTCTAATTTTAGACCGTACCTAATAAAATACATATGTTAATTTCAAAGTTTATATTGACACTAAAGTTTTAAAATACTATGCTTCCCTTAAGTATCTGTATAATAAAGATGCATTTATTGTCAAATAAATAAACAAACAAACAAAATTAAATAAAATACTGTATTTCCCTTAAAAGCACCTTATGGACTTTGAATATGTATCAGGCTAGAAACTGTAACTGCAACAAAAATTTCTGTGAAATGAAAATATTTTCCAGTCTTGGTTGCAGATACTTGCATAAAATTTCCTTTACAATTAAATATTTTATAGTTAAGTTGGCTAATCCCCATGATATTCCTTTTCAATATTTTTAAATACTACCAAATGAAACAATTATTTGATAAAGTTATTTCTCAAAACATCTAAAAACATAATAATCTAAGCAATAGTTCATATCGTACTCTACTGGAGACAACAGGGGCTCTCAGATTACATCTAACTATATAAATGATTGCTAATTCACTGTATAAAACATTATAATTTATACTGTATTTTAAAGGATTCAGCTATACAGTATTGCTAGGCATTACTACTTAAACTGTTATATCTACTGTTTATCTTCTAAAGAAAATTATTTGAATGACTTACAAATTATCAGACTGTGGTATGAGAAGTTCACAGGGCATTCCTCCAATATAAACTCTGTATAAATATTTTATTGGAAAAGATCAAATTATGTTTAGTAAATCATTTCAAAATGCTCTCCTCCCACCAAGCTCACTAACACCTTATATTTTTCTCCCAATCACTTATTATTATCCATCATGCATTCGTTCAACAAACATCTATTTTATTACATATTATGTTGCAGTCTCTGCTGTAGATACTGGCACACATCAGGGAGGAAAATAAAAATCCTGCCCTTGTAGGACTGACATTCTAACTGGGGGAGACCTGATAATAGACACGATAATCGTAGGATATTTGGAGTGTTAGAAAGCAATATTACCACAGGAATAGAAAACGTGGAAACAGATAATGGGGATCCTTCCACCTGCAGGTCAATTAATTCAAATACAAAACAGAATTTTATGTTTTGTAACACAGGGTAAGTTTTAAACTACAGTAGGAATTAAAGGAGGGCCACAGCGGAAGGCCCACAGAGTAATTAGGAGGAAGAGAACAACTAATATTCTCAGTGCCATTGAAATGGAAATCCCAAGCTGAGAAGATGCAGGGTCTGGCTGCAGGGAAACATCCCCCCTTGCACTTCCCCAGCGGACCAGGTCGACTCCTGCTTTAAGGAGGATAGAACATGATGCTATTGGAAGCTTTTAGGTGGGACCCAAAGGTACTGTGTTCTTTGCCACACTCAGAATAAACCACCCAGCTTCTGTGCCAACAAATCCCAGATTCAAAGTAACTGCAGATACAAACCTGAACTCATAAATTAAAAGAACTTACATTTGCAGAGAACTTTAAGCTTTTTAATATACTTTACACACAAATCCTTTCATTTATCATTACATTAGGTTTGTAACGCAAGTACACTGAATTACTGTACCCACTGTTGAGATTTATGGATTCGTATTCTCTTCTAAACTCGTATTCTCTTCTAAATTCTCGTATTCTCTTCTAAACTCCTGCTTTCTTGCACCTAATAATAAATTTAGTGGCTAACCCAGGCACTTACTATGTTTAATCCTTACAACCATTTTACCCTTCCATTTTATAGATGAAAAAACTGAGGCAGGAAGGTTAAGTAGCTTACAGCCAGTAAGCCTACAGCCAGTAAGGAATAGAGCGGACTTCGAATCCAGACAGCTGGGCTCCAGCAGGTGCCCCTACCCAGGCCCAGTAATCCCCACAGTGGTCTGGGTTTGCCTATAAAGGCAATACTACTTTATTTGGCCTTAAATATATATATATTTTTAAGGTTTTCTCATTTTATCTTTTAGACCAAAATCTCCTTAGAGGGCACCAAGCCCTCTGGTTATTTGCATATCCTCTATAATTTGTATCTGGTCTGAGTTTGGAGATTAGGCTGAATTGACAAGACTTGTGAGAAGCAGAAGCAGCTTGAACACCCTGGGGTCCTGAATTCCTGCCCAGTTTATGGCCCATTGCTCCCTGCTAACAGGATTCAGGCACAGTGAAATACCTGAAATGCCTAGTGTCACAATTAAGATGCCAGAAATGGGATAAACACAGTTGTAATAAGGCCTTCACTTCTCGTATTAATAGATGAGTCAAAGTTTTTCTGTGTTTATATACAGTATCTCAGGGTTTCAGAGTACATGGACAGGGCAGCCTGATCTCTGAGGTCTCTGCTGACTGCAATTCTGTGATTTCATGAAATAATTCTATCCATCCCTTTATATTGAACAGAAGTGAATTTCAGTTACAGTCGGGGGTGGGGGGAGGAATCTCCTTAAAGATTAAGCTTTTATTTCCTAGCATTATTATAGCAAAGGATGATTTAGAAAACCCCATCTAAGATTGGATTATAAACCATTCATAACATTCAACTATATGGAAGCAAACAAAATCTTTATTTATGCTAAACGTCTATCTGAAATGTTAAATGTTTGTTTCTCTATTCAGTACCTACTAAACATAAGGAATCAATATGAACATTTCCAGAATATTATAGATGCATACAATTGTGACTTAATGGAGTTCTACCTCATAGAATGCCACCTAAATTGCCTTTATTCCATTTAGTAAAACCTTTCAAATTATTTGTTTTACAAAATAATATACACATATGTGTGTATACATATATATATCACCTTTTTAGTATTTAAAAAAACTCTCTAACTGCTCTATGAACTGTTATCTAATTTATCTATTTATCCATTTTACACCTGTATTTAATAAGCATGGAGCCTTTTGAAAGCCAATTCTGTACTTCCTTCTATAGGGAATGAATAGGACTTTCAGTCTTTCAAGGCAGGACTAAGATAGTCGCACCGATGCTACAGAAAGATTAGTGACAAAGCGAGTAGCTTCTGATCCAAAATGTGGACAATTATTTTTCGATATTAGGTAACTAGCCAGGGTTACCATCTGGTCCATAGCTGGTAAATGGAGGAACCAGTGTTCAAACCCAAGGCTGTTAACACGTTATTGGCCATTTTTAGTTTCAGCACTCTCCCATACACCACGGTGTAGAAGAAAAAAGGCCAAACTGCAAGTCAGGAGACTCCGGTTCTCGGATCTTGACTAAGTTATGGACCTCCAGGCTACACAGTGACATATATATGCAACATGAGGCAGGTAGATTAGGTAACCAAGTTATCCAGTAATGAAGTTCTATGACTAACCCAATTACTATTGGGTTTGCCTCCTTGGCCTTCTATTAATAAAATCTATTACAGAAAACAAAAGAATTACATCAGGCCAAAAAAAGAAAGGCATATTGGCCACTGCTTCCATGTCAATGAATCATCCAACAGTCTACTTTTCTTCCATAGTATGGCTGAAAATACACTGGTAAATCCCATCACATTACAGTGATTTTTAATATCACTGAACCCATTATTTTTGGAATACCATATCCCACCTCAGTGATAAGAATATGTTTCCACATCAAAAATTTACCTCAAAATCCTAACATTTTTCCCATTTGAGCTTAATGCAGTATTACTTCCATAGACATCAGTGAAGATTCTGCCTTGGATAGTTATTAGTGTGCCTAAAACAAACAAGCAAAAAGTTCTGTGTGAGATGATCTACCCATACACTTAATACCAAAACACTAGAGGTATTCCTGATGAAATCAGGACCCAGACACTTATATCCAAAGTTCATCACTATTGTTTAACACTGTTCTGAAAGTTCTAACAAATACAATAAAACATGAGTGAGCATGCATAGTAATAAATATTTGTAAATTAAAGAAGTTTTTCATGGAAAACAATGAATTATTCAATATATATTGCTTGGGTCATGAATGATATTGAAAAAATAAGTAAGATCCCACTTTATTTTATACCAAATAAGTAAATAAATCCTAGGGGATAGAAATTAAATATAAAAATAAAACCATAAAAACTCTTGAAAATAAGTATAAATTTCTATAATATATAATTGAGGTGGTTTGGCCTTCTACAGCATAAAAATGAAGGAAGAAATAACAACAGTTAAAATCTACAGATTGCATTTAAAAAATTAAAAATGTCTGAATGACAGGAAAAACCATCAATAAAATCTAAAAGCAAATGGTAAATTAAAAAAATATTTCCCACATATATGACATATAAATTATTAATATCCTTAAAATATAAAGAATTCTTATAACTTAATATGGAAAAAATTGACTACCATTAAATTAAACCAAGCAGATGAATAAGTAATTTATAAAAGAAGAAAAACAAAGGGTCAATAAATATATATAAATAAGTAAATTTAATTGCATAAATTAAGAATTGGAAAAATTAGAAATAAGCTACTATATTTTTCATATAAATACCCGAAAAAAATTAGTTCCTAAAATTGTCAAGGTTATAGAAAAGGGCATTCTCACATATTCCTTTTGGGATTATAAACTGGTATAATTATAACTATAATGAAGTGGAAGCCAGCTTAATGTCCAATAGGGGGATAGTAAAATACTTCATAGCAGATTCAGATGTAACTACTGAAAATCAATTTTTGAAATAATATTACTGTACAATCAGCAATATGCTATTTATAAATTATCAGATATAATAAATTTATATACTAAAAATTAAATTAATGACCATAAACCAAAAAAGATATTATATCAGCTGTCATATAACAGACCTGGAGTTCCAGATAAAGGTGTGATGCTCTTTATCGTTGGGGTTCTGAAACTTTTTGCCTGTAAAATAATACTGTCAATGGCTCATATCTCTGCTTCTTACATTATTTACATTGAAATAATTCTAAATATGACTGTCAAAATACCTTCTTTTACATATAAAAAATAAAGTTTAGAATATTATTCTGCTTATTCAAGATCTTTTCCTTATCCACTAAAAATTCTCTTTTGTTTCAATATTTTTAGTTTGGAATTTTAATGTTCAATCTTCCTTTGTTATCAGTGTAAGTCAAACCCTAGTAATAAGGCTCTCTGGTAACAACTTTTAGGAATTTGGGGGAATAAAATTACAGAAAGCCTTCTTTTATTTAAGCCTATGAAGAAAAAATAACAAAGCACATTTCAAAACAGAAGCAAAACCTAGAAAAAGTCCATCAATGTCAGCTTTAGTAATGAAGCTAATGATAATTTTCTAGAGCAATGCAGGTATGATTCTTAAGAATTGTGACACCAAATGGGAAAGGGGAGAAAGGAGAATCTCAGGGAGCACAAGAAAGGGGACGGAAACTCTAATACTTTTGATAGACAGCATAATTTTAAAAAATATATGGGGTGGTCCTCAGAAGAAATGTATTATTGTAAACATCTACATATAAGGTAACTTTTGAATGACTTCTATGCTATGGGCAGTCATATTTTATCTCATTGCATTAGAAATTATAAAGAAAGGAAAAATAGTTATGATTCTATTTAAAATGAAGGTGAGTGCAATGAAGATAAGAAAAGGAAAATCAAACTCAGAATAGAAATGGAGAAAGAGAAAAAATAGTGTGAGCAAGAAAAAAATTTAATGCATAAAAGTTCACTTCATTAATAAAATTAATTCAAAGAGGGAAACCAATAAGAAATGATAAAAGAGATTCCACTACCATAGGAGATAATTAAAACTAAGTGAAGTTATCCTTTGCTACATGCTAGTATATTTTTTAATGTGGAAATAGATAATAGTCTGTAAAATTAAAAAAAATAAAAGCCCAGTTTAGCAAAAAAGTAAGCACAAGATCGATCATCTGGAAGTGAAAGAGGAGATCCCATATACATTGAAGGTGCATTCCCAGCTGTTGATGCGACCTCTGCAGGTATTACTTTCTGTAATAGGAACCCCATCCACACTGACTTTCACAGTGTAGGAATCTTCTGGCATTGCTCTGCAAAGCAAATGAAGAACATGTAAGGAATGCAATGACCCTTTTACTTAATGTATACTATTAAGGAAAAATACTGCCCCAGACTACAAGTCATTTTTGAAAAAAAAAAAAAAGTATCTAAAATTCTAACTGATGTACAGCAAAATTCCATTCAATATTATTAGAATTCTAAATTACTAGAATTCCATTCTAAATTATGGAGGATCTCCATCCTGAAACCTGGACTGCAGATTCTAACAATGTGGGTCTCAGGCAAATGCTTATTCGAAGTGCACTGCTGCTTATTGAAAAGGAAAACAAATGCAATAACAAATGGAATAACCACTTAAAACAGTAATACATCACCTTGGTACAGTTATGTTATGCTTTGTTTTTTTTTAAAAGTTCTGATCAAACTTCTCTCTAAGAAAGCTTTTGCTGCTGAAAAACAGCCAATAAGCTTAATGCAGATGAAATCCTCTGGAATATGTGCTACCTGTTTTATTATTAAAAGTTGCCGTTTAAAATGATTAATTTTTCCTGTAAGTTGCTAATAACAAACATCATTTTGGTCTGATAGAAAAGAACCTGAAATGTCACTATACAAAATGATCATCTGTAATCGTAATGATTATGTCAAGATTTTGAACGAAATTAATCAAACTGGACAGGAAAGCATAATTCTGATATTTTGAGGAGCATCATTACAATTTAATAGTAGCCATTTATCTTCTGAAATAGATCAATAACGATAAGATAATAGCTCTAATAACCTGGGAGAGGATACAGAGTTTCTTTTATTGTGCCAGTATGTGGAAAGAGCACCACGACTAAATATAGTAAAGCTATAAAATAAATAAAATAAATAAAATAGAAATAAAAAATAGCTGATCATCAGAAAATATTATTATAATAGAGTATATAAAAAACTATATAATACTAATATGTATCTGACAAAATGCTCTTATTAAACATACTATAAAACATACCTGGTATAGCATGTAATTTGAGTTGAATGACTTGAATCTTTTTCTACATCACAAGCAATTGATCGGAAAGAAGAAACTAATTGTACACTGTTTCCCAACTCAGCATTACCAACTCCATAGTTAAACTGGTTTGCTTGAGCAAAACCTGGAAAAGTAAGAACACTGAATTATTATTAATAGAATTCTGTTTTCAAAGATCTAACAATTGTCATTCAGTATTGAATCATCAATAAATAGTAAGGAATAGTACTGAAGTAAGCAGTTAACCTATTTAATATTTATCCCTATGATTGTAATCCTCTTTGGAAGCACAAAAATTCACCTTCAATCCATTTACTCACAAAAGTAATGCTTGAGAACCTATTATTTGCCAGGCGCAGAATTAAATAGCTTATATTGCAGTGGTAAGGTGTGGAGGGCTGGAGAAAATAGACTCTCCCCCACTGCTCCCATCAGATACTATGTCTGCTGAGGATAACTACTATGAAGAAAAGCAGGCCAGATGTGATAGAAAGAGTAGGTGAAGGGGACACTGTTCTATAAGGGATGGGATCTTTACCTTGAGTTCCTAGAAAGCAAAATCTGAGGCGAGGACTTGTAGCATGTGGTTTATTTGAGTGGTGACCCCTTTGGGACAAAAGAGAATAAGACCTGAAGAAAGAAAACCTGGGCTGTGAGCACAGCTGGAGCTCAATCTTGCTGGAAACTTCCAAGGAAAACATGGACTGCCTCTCGGAATCAAAGAATCAATGGCAAGAAACATTTCTTCATCAAATCCTGTCCCCATTAGTTGAGGGTTCTCGGGGAGGGGGGGAATAGCTTGTCCTGCACTTTCAGGCTGCACATATGCCCATACGCCACAGGGGTTCCAAGGTCCCAAGTCACTGCATCAGTGAAACCCTGGGACAGTAGACAAAGACATGCCGTGGGAACAGAAGGCAAGAGCTGCAAGCATAGACCGAATCACAGTCTATGGGGGACTATCTGCTATGGCTGTGGCTAGAATTAGAGGTGAGAACAAGGGACTGTGAAGCTGAGTATAAAAGGCATCTCTAGGGGCGCCTGGGTGGCGCAGTCGTTAAGCGTCTGCCTTCGGCTCAGGACGTGATCCCGGCGTTCTGGGATCGAGCCCCATATCAGGCTCCTCTGCTAGGAGCCTGCTTCTTCCTCTCCCACTCCCCCTGCCTGTGATCCCTCTCTCGCTGGCTGTCTCTGTCAAATAAATAAAATCTTAAAAAAAAAAAAAAAGGCGTCTCTTATAGCCGACTCCTCACACCATATGGACACGCTCATGCCCCACATTTTAAATATAATCCAGTATCAAGTCTCCAAGGTGGTAACCAGCCAAAAGCTCTGCTAAAGATTTAATATAAGACGGTCAGCAGGACAAGATACAACTGGTCCTGAGGTTACAATGAATAGTCACCGTACTCCCTCTTTACCACCTATTGTAGATTTCCTTACCCTTAACCAGCACTTAAGCAGATGGAGCAACACCAGACTTCATCCTGAGGGTCTGAGTCCTTAGTTGCTTTACCCTTGTCGGGTTGTGGTTGCCACAATTGCCTATTCACAGTCATCACTGCACATGGAAGCCAAGAGATACCCCATGAATACCCTCAATTCCAGACATATTCTTCCCTATCTCCATTAGGTAAAGCAAGCCGACCTCCTCATGATCATCAAAACTGATTCTCTCTGGTAGGCTGCTAATTATGTTTGATGAATTCAAACTGATCAGGTGTTAGTGGTAATTTCAGTTCCATGGAAGCCATATAGGGATCCCTGGCAAAAGCATCCTCTCACCAAAAACTCAGACCCCAAATCCAGCAGAATCTAAAACTGCGAGGAGAGAAGGCACAGATGTAGATTCCCTATCACTGAGAGTGATAATGGCCGAGAATCACCGTTCATTTCCAGCTCCATGTGTTCTGTCTATTGGGAAACAGTAGCATGTATCTGCCATGGGATCAAGGCATAAGGCATATGATGGAGGCCAGCATCCTATCTCGCAAGATGTTGTTCCCAAGCTGGGATCTTAGGCTTGTCTTTTATAGACCATTCCATCATTCTACTAGGTCACATGTTTCAGAGTGACACAGGCTTTTGGTCATGTGCCCATAATCACAAGTTTTTCACTATAAAATGCATTCCTTGTTCTGAGGCACTATTTTATGGAATCTCCTGGCAGTAATCCAGACTCTGGAATCCCTCAGAAGATGGGGCTGGCAAAGGCACTGAGGATAGAGAAGGCAAATCTGTATCTGGAGTAAGTATCTGTTCCAGCAATAATGTATCTCTGTTTTTCCATGAGAGAAGGGGAGTAATGCAGTCAACTTGTCCCTAAGTAACTGGTGGACTTCTTGAGGGATGGCCCCTATCGAGGGCTCAGTGTTGGTCTTTGCTAGTGGCAGGTCAGGTATTCAGCAATTGCAGTGGATAGCTTAGCCTTGGTAAAGGAAGCCCATGGTGTTAACCCATGCACAGCCTTCACCTCGTGGCCCCTCTGTTCCTGGGCCCATTGAGGAAGCCAAAGCCAATGAGGAAGCACTGAGGTAGCCAAAAAGAAAAGCTCCTGGATGAGTCATTCAATCAGTCTGGTTTTTCTGTTTCCTCTGTGGGGATCCTCTCTTGTAGGAGTTAACGTGAGACATAGATCTGCATGCTTTGTGCTCATGCCATGACTATCTTCACATGTCTCTTTCCAAGACTTTCTGGTTTCTGATTTCCCAATCCTATTCCTGGCATATAGGTAGCACGTGACGTAAATGCTCAAGGAAACTTTCTGGAAGGAGTAAGCCAGGAGAATATCTATGGCAAGTGCATTTTAGATAGAGGGAACACGCTGGTCAGGGCCCTGTGGTAGGAGCATGTTTCTGGATTCAAGAATTAGCAAGCATGGTTGGAGAAATATGTCTGAGGAGAGTGGTAGGAGAGGAGACCAGAAATTGAGGCATTCAGAATATTTTTATGAGTGAGGAAGCACTGGAGGCTTCATAACGGAGGAGTGGCATGATGTGACTTACACTTTCCAAGATTCACTAGCTGCTGTTGTGAGAATACAGACGAGGGGCAGCAGAGAAGTTGCTGTTTCAGTGAGCCATGGATACATGATTGGCATGGGCTCAAGAGAAGACTGGAGGATAATCAGTAAAGAGAACAAATACTGGTACCTTTTGGGGGAGTTTTATATCAAGGGAAGCAGAGACATGGGTGGTAGTTAGAAGGGTAGTTAGAAGAGGAAGCTTGATGATTTTGCTCCCGCTTTTTCTCAGGTTGGTGAAATAACAGTATGTTTGCCTGCTAATGGGTGTGATTCAACAGAACCAGAGAAATGGGTGATGTGAAACAGAGCAGAAAATTATTTTTTAATTGATGAAAATTATTTTAGTCTTACTTTAAATACATGAAAATTCTAAACTAGATTTGGAAGTAGTTAAATATCCATTAAGTAATTTTATGCCACATAAAAGTATTTCATATTGCTGGAACAACGTTCAATTTCAAAACAAACCCAAGAAATAAAACCTAAGGTTAAGATTAATTGGGGTATTGTTCTATTGATTAAATCCTATAATTAAATATTCTCCTAGTAAAAATGTTTAAAAGATACTTAATAATATTCTAATATGCAGAGTAAATCTAGGAAGTTGTCAATGTCATAATATTTTCTGGGATAAAGTTAAGTTAGTAAATAAACAATTTTTGCCTTGATCACTCCAAAATCTAAAATTCCTAAAATCTGAGTTCTAAAAGTATGTGCATTTTTAAATGTTACTTTTCTCTATATATCGCAAGTGCTTAACATTAAAACACCACTACAGCCAAATTGATAACTAACAATGTTTTTGAAATTATGAAAATTTTTCCTTTGCATCCATGTTATTAATGTAAATTTATAAGCTATTTGAATTTCAGAACTCAATTACCTACAGTGCATACTGTCCTACAGTACAATAATAAAATCAGTAAGCCAGGAAAAATGTTAAACCCAAAGATGTAGATTTAACTCTAAATTCTATGTATATATATTATTTATGTTAGAAAAAATAAATATTAGGTATTTACTTTCAATTTTCAAGTAGTTTTGCAGTGTGTTTCAGAGAATAATCACTACTACCTTATGTGCTCACATTAAATAACCTTTAATAGTTGAAGTGGCTGAACTGGGGTTGCTAGAGATCTGTGGTGTGATTGCTTTTTAAATTATTGAACATTTTCAGTGTTCTAAAAAGTTCCATTAAAAACATGAATATTGCCTAGTTTAAGGACTTCACTGTGCCAGATGTTCATCAAATGCCAAAGCCCCTAAAACTCCAGCCCTAGTAAAGCTGCTTGTTTGGGATGGTGCTCTTTAGAGGAACCCTAACATCCTGGATTCGAATCCCAGCTCTGGCATGTCCTTGCTGTATGAATCTGGACATTCAAATTTTAGATACAAACTCTCTCATCCTTAGCCTTCTCATCAGAAAAATGACCAGGGGCATCCGGGTGGCTCAGTCGGTTGAGTGTCTGCCTTCGGCTCAGGTCATGATCCCAGGGTCCTGGGATCAAATCCTTGCTCAGCAGGGAGTCTGCTTCTCCCTCTGATGCTCCCCCTGCTTGTGCTCTCTCTCACTCTTTCTCTCTCAAATAAACAAATAAAATCTTTTAAAAGAAAGAAAGAAAGAAAGAAAGAAAGAAAGAAAGAAAGAAAGAAAGGAAGGAAGAAAAATGACCATAATTACCTACTTATTGGATTGTTAGGAAGACGAAATGAGGATTCTATATATTGCATAGCATGGTGTTCGGCTCATATGTTAAGAGCTTGGTTGGTATTTGCTCTTATTATCGGTCACAAAAATCCTGAAGTTTAAGTTCGGTGTTGATATCCCTTTTTATAAATTACACAGAACTAATAAGTGGGTGGCTAGGATTCAAATCCAGGTGGTAGGTGTCAACCTGGCACCTGCGATATTCAGAGAAAACAATATTTAAAAACATACGTTATAAAGCTATTTGCCATTACCATATGTAACTTCCTCCAGACCCTATGTTCTTAGCTCTTCTCCCATCCTTTATGTGTAGAAAAAGTAAGCAGAAACTCAACAAAGGTTAGGGATTTTAGTAAACGCCACGTTCTTTCTCTCCCCTTAAACCATAACCAAACAGAACTCATCCAATATAGGCTAAAGTACAAATATAAGCATTGATTTGACATGTGAGAGATATTTGCACTGAATCTGAAGTTTTGATTCTAGGACAACAGTTACCGCTAAAACGGAATTTTGAAAAGATACAGGAAAACACAGAAAAGCAAGTTACTTGTAAACCTGCTCTTTCCTTTTGCCAACTTCTGCTTATCTTTGGCGTTCATGTTGAGTTTGAAATGCACAGAACAGCTGCTGGCAACTAACTTAAGTATGGAAAGTTTCACTTGTGGGGTGGCTCAGGATGTGATACATGTATTTATTTTCCTATTAGGCACATGTCCCAAAATTGATATGGTAACACAGATCTGTTCTTCAGCATTCCTGAGACAAATACAATTGTAAAAAATAAAACCAACAAAAGATATTGTTTTTTTGCTTAGGAGTTGTTCTAATGTCATATGTATATTTAACGTCACATACATATATTTAAGGTCATAGATGTATGTCATATATATTTTTACATCATATTTATGTCATATATATATATAGACCTATCTCTCAGGAGTAAAAACATGAGCCAAATCAATAAGATTTGTAAATATTCTCACTACAAATATTGCTCTAAAAAAACCTATAAAAACAGTTTTAATTTTTTAACTAATTCCAAAGAGTTAAAAAGCAACACAAAGGAATCACCTCTAAAAATAATTTCAATATAAAAGTATAATTCTAAATAAAAAGTTGGCTATAAAGAGAATACTTCTGGAAGTACTCCAAAGCACAAAGATTACAGGAAGGGTTGGGTGTACCCTGGAAACAGAAGAGGTTGAAGCTTCAGATGGAAATTCCTGGCATGTTGATGTATTTTTTTCTTTTGCAGAAAAGCTGGAGACAAGACTTGCCAGGCACGCAAACCTGGTTCTCCTGATAGCAGCCTGGGCTGCTATCATGGAAAATGTCAGTGTTGTTAAAGCCAGCAGTCGCCATGTACCATGCAGGCTGTTTGGATTTCTCTAGCTAAAAAAATGCAGGGGTGAGAGAGTACAAACCTATTCAAAAAGTTGTAACATTAAAAACAATGAGAAGGAAAAGCACAGTGTGAGGAAGGATGATTCCTAAAGAATGAAAGCAAACCTATAACATATATGAAAAAAAATGCAAAAAATAAAACAAAATAATAAAAATAAAATAAGATAGCTCTAATTTATGGAACAGATAGTATCTATGGGTAACTTAGATACATTGTCCTTTTCAATAGTCACAATAGCCCCAACAGGTAGGAATTAATATCCCACTTTACTGATGAGGAAGCCGAGGCTTAGGGGAGTAACCTGCCCCAGTCACAGGGTAGGAAGGGGCAAGGATGGAACTGAAAGCAGTCAGACTGGATCAAAGTCCCTGTGTTTTCCATTACATTATAAAAACTATACAATTCAACACTTCAGTTAGACAAAAACATATGTAATAGGGAAATATCTAGGGGGAAAAAAAGCCAAAAGTAAAATACTACTCCTTCCATCTTACTGATTTTTTTAAGTAAAGGGAACGATTAAGAAAGACCACCAAGAAATACAGATATAGAGTTAGAAACACTCCAGAACTAATAATCAAAATAATAACACTCCTCATTAAACCGGTCCTCTTACATGGAGACACAATCATTTCCATGATCATGGAAATAAAGTGCTCAAAACACTTAAACTTGGGCATCGTAACTGTAAAATTATAGATCTTTGGCTCCTGAAGCACAACCTTTAGAACAAAGTAATCCAGTAGTAAATTTGTGCTGTAAAAGTGATTACGATGTGTGGAAATAGCCAAAAGTCATGTGGCTACACCAAAATATTAGCAGTAGATTTTTCTAGAGGGTGGAATCTCAGAGAACTCACTTTCTAAGTCAAACATTTATATAACATTTGATTTTTGCAACATGACTTTTACAAAAATAAAACATCTTTATAGTCTTATGGGACCAACATTTTTTTTTTAAGATTTTATTTATTTATTCGACAGTGTTAGAGACAGCCAGCGAGAGAGGGAACACAAGCAGGGGGAGTGGGAGAGGAAGAAGCAGGCTCACAGTGGAGGAGCCCGATGTGGGGCTCGATCCCATAACGCCGGGATCACACCCTGAGCCGAAGGCAGACACTTAACCGCTGTGCCACCCAGGCGCCCCTTATGGGACCAACATTTAAGTAATCAACTAGCGGTTACAATTCCATTTAGAAAATGTTCTTGTGTGATTAATAAATTAGCTCTGCACGCAATTCTAAACATGACGTATGGGTCAGAGACAGCATTGATGGGTTATGTGAATGTAGTTCCTCCAAATAAATTTTGTTCAAATACTGCATTCATGTAGCTTTGAAGGTCTGGTATGTTTTGTGAATTTATTACATTGCTCTATATACATTCTGTATATATCATGTGCCCTAAAAAACTACATAAAATAGTACTTAGACTCAGCCTCTGAGAAAGACATATGCTAACACATTTCTAGTCACCTACAGTGTGTGGTTAAGGCAAGAAGAGGGAAGACAAATCACGGTGGGGATGCAAGTATCTACCATTCCAACAGGATTTAACTATTCTATGATCCTCCGTCAAGAGCATTCAGAAATTGAGACGGATGGGAAAACTAGAAATTCACCATGATACCAGTGACACATGATACACTGTGACTCAGAAAGTCCATGAAAGAGCAAAGGTTAGAGCTAAATTCATAAAGATGTTCTTCCAAAATGCCTTAAGGATAGAATGCTTTGTTTTGTATTTATAACTAAGGGCCATCTGGGTCTATGTGCTTAAACTCAAGCCATAGTTCCTGGATCAGAAAAAGTTTAGGTCTCTAGGCAGAAAGAAATAGCTGAGTGGTTGTTTTGTTTTGTTTTGTTTTGATCTGGGCATTTCTCTCATGGCTTTTAAATCAAAAACCTAATAGCTTTCAAGCACACTATCTTAACAGCAATTTACAATATAAGGTAACCATGAATAAAGACACTTTTAAAATTGTCTTTAACAAATACATTGCCTTTGGGTGTTTAACTCTAAACAACAACAAAAACAACTAAACTTTAATCCAAAATATATTCTTCATAATTTAGAGACATAAACCATTTTAAGTGTATCACTGAGAGACTGAAATCAGCAGAAATGTTACTTGGAAGTATTGAAAGACATTTCAATGTATCTGACGGAATACTTAAATATCTTGCTCTGCTGATTCTAAATCCAAAAACTTCACTTCTCTTTTTATTTTATAAACAAATAATAGCTTTTCGTATTTAAAAAATTTTTTTCTTTCCTATCCTTCAAAAATTCATAAACTGAAAACTATTATTTAGATTGCGAAGACCTTAGGGCTGAAAGAACCACGTATTTCTACTTAATCTTAGGAAGAGTTGCTCATAAATTAATTCACTGCTTGCCTACTATGTTTCCTTCCAAGACCAGGCAAGGAGAAAGCGTCACACATAACCCCTGCTTTGATGAAGCATTTGATAAGGACTGGATGGCAGGAGAAGGGATCCAAAGTTTTGTTTTCAATTGCCTTTCTGCCTTCATTACCATTCTATTTCTCCATCCCTCCCTTTTATTGAACATTCTACCTCCAAGGCTCTCCAAATGTTATATTTAATATAAAGATAAATCTTATTAGACCCATGAAGAAAAAAGCAAATAATTGCAAAGTTGGGCTGAAGATGTTTCTTTTAGTTCAGTCATTATAATCCAGATCTTGGGAGTTAAATTAAGCAAGTAATTACAATATGAATTCAGATGATCAAGTTGGTAAAGACTCTTGGGGATTTTGTTAGCTGTCAAAGGGGTAGAGTTTTACTACTCTGGCCAAATGGAGAAACAACTCTTGTGGATTTATTTTAAGCCATAAATTTCTAAATGTGAAATAGTCTTTAAAGTAGTTCAACCTTGGCCAAGGGGCGGAAAAAGGTAACCATACCTTCTCCTTTGATAGTCAGCCTTGTTGCTCCATTTATGCTGCCATATTTCGGTATTATTTCTGTGACTTTGGGAATGATTTTAGAGCCATCTGAAAGATATTACAATACAGTAAAGGTAAAATTGTTAAGTACTTCAATTCAAGCATCAAATTTGGTACCACGTCTTACAATGTTGTAAGAAAAACATCCTGAAGGTTATAGGACTGAAAGTAAATACACCCATATTTTTTTTGTGGTTCTTCTACTAACCAATGACTTGACAGGGAAATAAGTCATTAACTTAACTAATATTCATTGGCTTTATGCAAAGCGGTGCCTTAGGTGCCACAAAGGGCAGGAATAATACATGATCATTTTCATCATTCTTACATATCATATTATAAAACATTTATTAAACTCTTAATTTCTTGTAGTGCTCAACTAACTGCAGTTCTATAACTATAGTTAGCAGCCGACACAGCAGCAGACAAAGCTGGTAAAATAACACTGTGGAGAAATAAGTCATTCATTATAAAAGCACATCAGAAATGCAAAGAATCAATGAAAATGAAAAGAATAGTCCAGGTACAAAAGCTAATGGTGTGTTTTAAGAAGAAATTGTTTTCTGTGACACAGTAAGACTTTAGGAAAGATAATTTCTGGGATTTTTAGCCTCCTGATGATAGTAAATTCTTACCCTAATGGTCACTATTTCATTCAATGAACAGTGTAAGGGTCCTGGGGATATAAAAATGTAACAGTCTCGACTTTCCAAAAGCTTAGCTTAGACAGTACAGAGTGACAAGAGAGCACAGGGTTACCATGGGTTACCAAGAAGGGGCATTTCATCCACACTGCTTGGGTCCTACTGGCTTCTTGAAAGAAGGGGTGTCCCTGCTGCATCTTGGAGGGCAAATATGAATAGCTAGACCAGATCAACTATGGGAGAGATAAAGAGTTCCAGAAAGAGGGAGGTGCCTATGCAAACACAGGAGTGAGTGAGCTGCTTCTCTGAAGAACTGTAAGTATGCTTTAAAACAACTCAAAGATACACAGTGGCTAAAAGAGTTCATTTTCTGCTTCAACTGTACAAATCTGGTAATTACTAGATTTAGTAACAATTCTCAAAGTAGGTGGAAAAATTAAAGTGGACACAAAAAGAAAAGCTATAGAAATTACTGTTTGAAATAGATGTATGAGAAAAGGTTAAAGCAATTACAATCATATAGTTCATTCCTGCCTGTAAGAAGTTTAGCATGGACTTCAAATGTCTCTGTACTACGGGTCAGACTTTGCCAAGAGCTCCAAGGCTGATCCTGCTTCCGGTACATTGACAACTTGGAGCAGCCCACAGCCAAGAGCAGGAAACTCCAGCGAGGCCCCTGGATCCTATCTCCAAGACCATGCTGCTCCCCGCCTGCCTATCTCAGGTTCATCCTCCCTTATCTCCACCGACAACTCCAATTTCTTATCTTATCAGTCTCTTCCAACCCTCTCCTGGGTATTACTTTGAAGGCAGAGGGCAGCTGCCCCTTAAAGTGACTGACACCAGCCACAGACACCCATTCTTGTCTTACTGGGGGACACTGCCCTCCCTTCGGTGGGGAAGGTACCCAAGAAAAGAGAGGACTCAGATTGTGTCCCCCACCTCCACCCCCAGCAAGGTTTCAATGTTTTTTTTCAATTGAGTCACTTGCGGGTGGGGGCCTTGAGATTCCATAATTTAAGCAGTAACTCTTACGACTTCAGAATAATCCCTCTTTTCTTCTTTCGGGATGTGGGTGCGTGTATATGTAGTGTGTGTGTGTGTGTGTGTGTGTGTGTGTGTGTGTGTGTGTGTGTGTATCTGTCTCTCTGTTAGGTCTGACTTGCAGGTCCCGGGTCCCAGGTCCCCAGGATCACCACGCAGCCGCACCCGCAGCCTGGGCGCAGGGCTGGTGCCAGGCAGTCCCGCCTCTCCCGCGGCCCTGGGAGCAGGGGTTGCGTCCGCACGGACTTCTTGCCTCCTTCGCGCCCCGGATGAATTACCTGTGCGGGGGTCCGCGGCGCACAGGAGCAGCCCCCAGAGGCCCCAGGTTCCCAAGAGCCACAGGTGTCCCATCGCCGCGTCAGTCGCGCAGCGTGTGCGCGCGCCGCTCGCTCGCAGCCGCCGCCAGCGCCGGGCAGGGCTCCGGACCGCGACTCGCTCGCGCGCCTGACTCTTCCCACGCGCGCAGGCGAACTCCGCCACCCGAGGCCCGCCCCGCCCCGGGCTGTCCCGCTGCACCTCTGGGATTTGCACGTGGATACACTCCCTAGCCCTGGAGAACCGAACCGGCCTCGACCGGTCTGTGGTCATCAGACCTCCACACTCAAACCTGGGTGCTGACGTCTCCAGGCTGTCCACATAAGTGTAATGACTCCACTCCTTTTGGTAAGAGGGATCAATGGGCAAGTTTTGCGTGAATCCCGTCCCCTCCCTTTTTAAAAATTCTAGGCCTACATACTTTCATTTGTCTGCATGCTTTGGCTATTAACTATCCCCCGGTAGACCTACAAGTCCATCCAATATACAAGCCCCACACGTTTTCCCCCTTCATATTCATATAAATTAGTGCTGTTCCTTTAATTGACAACCATACTTATATGTATTGATTTCTCTGTCCCAAACACCACACCCAGTGCTGTAGAGACTTCAGCTCGCAATAATCCCCATAATTACTACTAATTATGATTACTGTTATTATCCCCGTTGTTCCAAGCTGTGGCTCGAGGCACTTGGAAGATTTGAGTAACTTACCCACAGCCGTATAACTAAGTGCAGAGTGAGGACTCAAGCAGTCACTCCAGAGCCAGTGCTCTTATCCCCTCCATTGTCCCCAATTTAGCACTCTTCTAGTGAGGGTTTGCAATGCTTAGGACATCCTTACACTAAAAATTATTCGTTGTCTATTTGAAATTCACATTTAACTCAGCATCCTGTATTTACCAAATCTGACTACTCTTGTTGAGAGGGAAGAGAAAAGAAATAGAAGAGAGACAGAACTCTAAAATAATAAAATTAGGTCATTGCTCTTCAAGAGTTGATATCTATCTCATTGGGGGTTAATTTTTGTTGTTGTTAGATTTGGTTAATTACATTCATCTCATAATTTTCTGTAAATTGACTGCCCATGTCACCACTGTACTGAAAATAGTGCCTGCAAGGTACCATTGACCTTCTTACTCTTGGAACTCTTTGTAGCATGTGACACTGTGAACATCTTTCTTGAAATTCCATTCCTCTGAAGAGTCTTGGGTTTCTTCCTACCTCTCCAATCACTTCTATCTCATATTTTTCACTTACACCTTCTTCCTGAAAATTAGTATTCCTGCATGCTTTACTCACCCTTCCCTCCTCTATCTGGGAGTAGGTCAATTAGCAGAAAATCAGCTAGTTGAATGCCAATTTCCTGATTAACTATTTGCCAAATTTACTAAATTTAAAGACTGTAATGTTGTATTGCAATAATTAGCAACTTTACCAAGAATTATTTAGCAGCATTAACAAAAATAGTCACTTCAATGTATTAGTTGTGAAATGTGTAGAAGTATGTATTTCGATATCAAAAAACAAAGTAAAAGTTAGTGTGGGGATAAAAATTGGAATTGTTTGGCTAATTTTCATTTCTTTCTGATGCTTTCAAATTGGGATTAAATTAAGTTGACCTAAATGAAATTTTGGATGATTTCATTAAAAAATAAGTGCAATTTAATTCAAAATTCTGATTTTTTTTTTCAGATGCTTTTGAATTTATAAGTTAGGACAGAGTATGAAGAATAGGTGAGATAATACTAAAATATTTTAAATGTTTTAGAATTAAAAAGGTAGGAAATGTCATTCAAAAGTATTATGAAATAAATTAGAAGTAGGTGAGAAACTTTGTCCCGTGTCATAACTGGAGTGGTTTCAAATCAAGAACCATTGAAATAGGCAGAGTTTGCTGTCGAAGGAATCAATGTTATTTATAACAAAGAGGAAAACTGTTCTGTATTTTGGATATATTAATAAGTGATTAGGAACCTTTCTATGTTGATTACTGTTTTGCCGAACCTTTAATATTTTTTAAGATTCTTTTACCAAATCCTCAGGGTATATCAACCAGAAAGTGTCACACAATATTTAGTATATAATGTGGTTACTCCCACTGTGTCCTATTTCATCTTTCTACTTCATTCATACTAACCATATGGTCCCTTCCAGATTATACTTCCTTTATAACTAGTCTTCTTATAACCAGTTAACTATATGTGTAACTTATATGTATTGCATATAATATGCATATATAACAAGTTAACTCTACATGTAAGTATGAATAAATGTATATATGTATGAAACAAGCATATATATAAAATATACATATATCCCTATATAATTCACAATCCAATTGTGATAGTCAATATTAAAAATGTGTGTATAATTTTTCTATATATTTCTCCAACTGGTTCAAGCTGTTAATTATGTTAAATTGCACTCATTTACTTTGGCAAATTTGGCAAATTGGTCATTCAGCAAATTGATCATTTGGCTAATTAGCTTTAGGAAAGTTGATATTTCAGCAAAAAGTCTGCTTTCCTGTCATATAATGCCTAAATTTCTTAAAAAGCCAAGCACTATAATTTGCATACATAGATTTTTACTCAACTCTTGAATGAATGGGCATCTTTAACATTTCTCCCTTTAAAAGTGCTTATTTATATGATAAGTCAATATCTAGTAAAAGATCCCACCAGTGGTATTTTTTATCTTAAATAATTAACATAAGTGGATGGGATAATGTAACAATAAATAATTATAAATAGATAGAAATTTGTATAGCCAAAAGTCAACTTGGAACCAGAAAAAGTGATTATGTAGTTTACATAACTAGTGATTTAAATTGTGTTCATCTTTAGAATATTTAAACCTTTATAATACAGATTCATCATGGACCATAGACATGGAAAGGCAACTCTTGATCATTAAACTCCATGCTTTTGTAAGTTAAAAAAATTCCAGCTCTAACAAAACCCTGCTATTAGGGCCAACATCATGGGCATATGACATGTGTGGTCTCATAGACCCCATGCTTTGTTCAACGCTCTGCGGAAATCCTCAGTAATTTTTGAATGAGGGAATCCCCGTTTTCATTTTGCCTGGTCCTGCCTGCCTTGGTAATGAAAAAAGAGACAGATGATAAATTTGTTCCTCCTTCAATTTAAAGCAATTAGAAGGTGCCTGGGTGCCTCAGTCGGTTCAGCATCTGCCTTTGGCTCAGGTCGTGATCCTGGGGTCCTGGAATCAAGTCCCGTGTCAGGCTCCTTGCTCAGTGGGGAGTTTGCCTCTGCCCACACCCCCTGGTGCATGCATGCTCTCTTTCTCTCTCTCAAATAAAAAAATAAAATCTTAAAAAAAGAATCAATTTATTTAAAAAGACAAATGAATAAAAGCAAATTAGAAAGTGATAAAGAGTAAGAACTCTTGCAGAGCTAGAAGGCATAAAGGGTTCACTTGTTAATTCACTTAACTTGGAAAATGAGCTGTGCATGGGGGCCTAATTCCGAATCTAGACCTAATTGTGAGAGATGATGAACAAATGGAGATACGTACAAGAATATGTTTGTTCTCTTCTATGCCTTCAACAAGCAGTCAGTATGGTAGGCAGTAGGGATAGGGCAGTAGTTTTTTTTTAATTCTTTGTCCTCACAGAACTTCATTCATAGTGGAGAAAGTCAAAAAACAAGATAAGTGAGGGAAATATATAGTCCATTATAAAGTGATACGTGCCGAGAGAGACGAATAAGCAAGGAAGAATATCACATGTGTGTGTGGGGAGGGGAGTGGAATTGAATGTGATGCAGTTTTAAATAGGAGGACCAGGAAGTTGTCACAGAGAAGGTGAATTTTGAGTAAAGATCTAAAGGTCTATAGGGAATTACTTAGCCACGTGGACTTCTGGAAGAAGAGCATTCCAGGCATTTTAGGACAGACGCCATTGCCGTGACGAGGGAGTGTGTTTGATGTGTAAGGAGCAGGGAAGCCAGAATGGTATAAGATATGAAGTCAGAGAAGTAATGGGAGGATCATGCAGGATCATGTAATTGACTCTGAGTGAGATGGGAATCCACTGTAGAACATTGAGCGGAAATATGACATGATCTAATTTATGTTTTCAGAATAACAACCAAATGCTATTCTGCTGCACTAGGGCAAGAGCAGATGCAGAGAGATCAATTCAGAGATAAAGGCAAATAATCCAGGCAAGAATAATGGCATCTTGGACCAGGATGGTAACAGTGTTGGTAGTGCAAAGAAGTCAGGCTGCGTGTATATTTGAGAACTGAGTTGATATGATTTGCTGACAAAGAGTATGTAGGGTAAGAAGAAAAAGGAGGGGGTAAACATAGCTGCAAGAGTTTGGTCCTCAACATCTAGAAATACAGAGGCCATTAACTGCTGGTGAAGAATGTGGGAAGAGTAGATTTGGAAGAGTGCTTCAAGAGCGCACTCTTTGTAAGGGATTAAATTGGGGACAAGAATGGACACAAGACTGGTTAGGATGCTATTGTGGTAGTCTTGACTAGAGATGATGGGGATGGAATTAGAAAGGAAGTATTGGAATTGTTGAGAAATGGACAGATGCCTGGATATAGGTTAGAGATAGTATTGCTATTTACTTCTGTCCTTATATTTTGGAATGCTTCGGTGCGGCAAGGGAAAGCTAGGACATCTTAGGTTTGGGATGTTAATGCCTAGGAGGATGGTGCATCATTTACTAGGATGTGCAAAGCCTGGAGGAGGTACAGTTAGAGACAGGTGATCCAAACACCTGATTTGTCCAACTTGAGTTTGAGGTGCTGATTAGTAGAAGGGTTGCTTACAGGCTAAGAGCAAGAGCTTTGGAGGCAGACTTCCAGGGCTGCACGTTTCACTCTGCCACTCAGTAGCGGGGAAACCTTGGACCAACTACTTAACATCTTTGTGCCTCAGGTTTCTTTTTTACATAAAATGAGAATAGAACGTTACCTGATAGTGTTGTTTTTGCGAAGTAAATGACTTAGTAAATGTAAAATGCTTATAATAGTGCCTAGCATATAGTAAGCACTCAACAAACAGTAACTATTATTAGACACCAAGTGTAAATGTCAAGTTAAGTAAACAACTAAAATGTGGAATTATTCAGCAGCATATAGATGAAATTTGAAGCCATAAGAGTGGCTGAGATCTCAGGAGGGCCGATGTTTATGAACTTAGATGGGGAAAAAAAATTATAGCTTCATTTTGCATCCCCTTCAATTAATAACGTAGACAACAAACCACAGTCATGTTGTTGGTATCCATGATATCAATGGAAATCATAGATATTTTCATATAATATTATAATTGTTGGAGATATCTTGAAACATCATTTATGCTCATCACTAGCTAAAGGAATTATTAGACCCATAACAACATAAACATACTCTTCCTGTCTTAGATGCTAATGCATTAGTTGTGTACTACTCAATGTGATGAGACACAAAGGCTACAGTGTGGTCATTTTTTCATATACTATTTTTTGGAGCAGTTTTAGGTTCACAAAGTAGAGCAGAAGGTACAAAGACTTCCCGTATACCCTCTGCCATCACATATGCAGAGACTTCCCCATCATCATCATCCCCCACCAGAGGCGTACATTTGTTATAACTGATGTACCTACATTGACACATTATCACCCAAGTCCATAATTTAGGGTTCACTCTTGATGTTGTACATTCTGTGGGTTTGGACACTGTTAAAGTTTCATAAGACTAGTTTCACTGTCATGGGGTGCCTGGGTGGCTCAGTCAGTTAAGCATCTGACTTCAGCTCAGATCATGATCTCAAGGTCCTGGGATTGAGCCCTATGTCAGGCCACTCAGCAGGGAGTCTGCTTGTCCTCTCCCCCCCTCCCTCTCCCTCTTCCCCTACCCCTGCTTTCTCTGTCTCTCTCTCAAATAAATAAATAAAATTGTAAAAAAAAAAAAATACACATACACAATGTACACATACAATGTACTATTAGTCGTCAAAAAGAATGGAATCTTGCCATTTGCAATGATGTGGATGGAACTAGAGGGCATATGCCAAGTGAAATTGGTCAGTCAGAGAAAGACAAATACCATATGATTTCACTCATATGTGGAATTTGAAACAAAACAGATGAACATAGGGGAAGGGAAGGAAAAATAAAATAAGATAAAAACAGAGAGGGAGGTAAACCATAAATAAGAGACTCTTAACTCTAGGAGACAGACGGAGGGCTGCTGGAGAGGAGGTAGGTGGGGGGATGGGGTAATTGGATGATGGGCATTAAGGAGGGCAACTTGATGTAATGAGCACTGGATGTTATATGCAACTGATGAATCACTAAATTCTACCCCTGAAACTTATAATATACTATATGTTAACTAAATTGAATTTAAATTTTAAAAAAATTTCTAAAAGACTAGTTTTGCTGTCCTAAAAATCCTCTGTGCTCCTCCTATTCATCCCTCTTTCCCCTCAATCCCTGGAAACCCTGATCTTTTTACTGTCTCCATAGTTTTGCCTTTTCCAGAATACCACATATCTGGAATCATACAGTGTGTAGCTTTTCTGGATTGGTTTCTTTCACTTAGTAATATGCCTTTAAGTTTCACTTAGTAATATGCCTTTAAGTTTTAATGAGCTAAATAGCTCATTCTTTCTAGCGCTGAATCATATTCTGTTGTCTGGATGAACCACAGGTAATTATCCATCCACCTACTGAAGGACGTCTTGGTTGCTTCTAAGTTTTGGCAATTGTGAGTAGAGTTCCTATAAATATCCATGTGCATTTTTTATGTGGATATACTTCTCAGCTCATTTGGGTAAATACCAAGGAGTGTAATTGCTGGATTGCATGGTTTAGAGTATTTAGTTTTGTAAGAAACCATCAAACTATCTTCCAAAGTAGCTGTACCATTTTGCATTCCCACCAGGAATGAATGAGGAGGGTTCCTCTTGCTCCACATCTCCCCCAGCATTTAACGTGTTCTGGATTTTGGTCACTCTGATAGGTGTACAATGGTATCTCATCTATTTGCATATCCCTGATAATATAATGATGCGGAGCAACCTTTCATATGCTTATTTGCCATCTGTATGTCTCCCCATGGGGTCTTGGGCCCATGTTTTAATTGGGTTGTTTGTTTTTTTATTGTTGAGTTTAAGAAATTCCTTGTATATTTTGCATAGCAGTCCTTAATCAGATATGCCTTTTGCAAATATTTTTTCTCAGTCTGTAGCTTGTCTTTTCAATTTCTTGACAGTGTCTTTTGCAGAGCAGAAATTTTAAATTTGAATGAAGTCATATTTATCAATTAGTTCTTTCACAGATCGTGCCAGACAGTGTTTTCATTTGTAAAAATTCTTACAAATAGCACTTTCTTCATGCAAGAAAATCTCAAGATGAAAAGCTAGGATACTTCCCAAATGGAATTCCCATTTAACAAAATTATTTTTTCTAATGTTCTTTAAAATGGGAGAGACTGTAATTCAGCTGTATTTACTGAAAACGTTCAAGTTGGTCTTTGAACTGGAACAGAGGAAAATTGTTGGAGCAGGTGATGGAGAGGGTCTGACCACCGGTTGACTGACTCACGAGCTAGACAGGCAATCGGAGGCTCCTCAGTCCCTCCCCTGACCTTGGAATGCACCCTCTGCCACCATTTCTGCGTCCTTGAAACAGTGGGAACTGTGGGAACAGGGATGAAGCCTTGAAAGAGTGAGGTGTTGTTGAGACCAACTGGACTGTATACATCACTGAACCTGGTTAAGATCTCTGTATAAACTTTTAAGATTCTGGCGGGTAGTACAGAAATCTACGTGTTCTGCTGCTGCCCAAGACAATCCTCATATGTAAGTTCCCTCGCTTATTGAAACTTCCACTACTAATCTGGAGTGGCCTGCCTCTTCCTTCTATCTCTCCTTGACCTCCATGTAGAGAGGCTAATTTCAGATTTTACCTGGAAACTCCTAAGTTTGCAAATGAACAGAAATCTTGGGGAGGTTCTCATGTCAAATGTTTTCATTCGGCGTAGAATTATAAAAAATATCTTAAATTTTTGAAACAAGCAATGGAGGAATTGACAGCCTCACTGCTCCCCTGGAGTATGTGGCTGGAAGAATTCTTGTTCTGTGAGTCGCTTTTAGAACTGACCAAGGCTATGGACAGGTTCAAAGATGTGAGTTGTTTTATTGTTCTGTATTTTTATACAGATTACTTCTCTAAGCACCCCTCCCATGATTTCAGTAATACTTGGTAATATATCCAGTATTCTTGCCTCAATGGAAAAGGAAGCATCTCATGATGTCATCACTTTGTTTTTTTCACACAGACATACACTAGGAATTAAGACTATTCTTACAATCCTGAGAGAGACTTTGCCAACAAGTATAAGAGTTATCAACATTATCCTCTGATAATTACTCTGAATAATTGAATTTAAAAATTTGTCAAGAAAAAGGATCAGAATATGAAGTACATCTTTATCAAATAGTTCACTGACTTTCCCAGAGAACAAGACTTAAATGCTTGTCTGAATTAAGGACAGTTGGCTCTAGTTTCTCTAAAAGAAAAGAAACTCCATGTTCAGAACACTTTGGAAAAAAATGATTTATCTATGATTTGGCCCACCTGGCAGTTATTTTTAACCATATGAGCGAGATAAAGCTTTCATTTCAAGTCCATTGTGGTTTCTGCTTTAAAAAAAATTATAAGGTCTCTAGGATTAGCAACCAGTTAGGAATGCTGGACTTTGAAATGTTGGAGAAGGTGCTTCATCCTCAGATGACTGTCGATTCCTTCAAAAAGAGAAATCCATGGACAATTGGAAACTATTGAGGATTCTTTCAGAAGTTACTTTTATCTTGATAGTATTAAAGCTGAACCACAGATCCACAATCCTTTTCTTTCTGATATAAACTCCATTGAAGGTATTGTCCTAGACCATGATCTTTGATCTTAGGACCCAATCTTATTATAGTTGAAATCTAACTCAAAAAGCCTTTGAGAATCCTGGTGTTCTTTGAGACAAGCTTTCCTGACCTTGCAAAGTGAGCTAAAGAAACTTTAATTCCATTTGCAAAAAAATATGTACCTTAGCTCATCAATATTTTTAGTACTTATAAGCATTAAAACAAAAATTTAAAATTGATGGAATGTCCAACATAGCATATATATATGTGTGTGTGTATGTGTGTGTGTGTGTGTATATATATATATAATGTGTATGTTTATGTATAATATATATTATTGTGTATATATAATATATATATGTTGTCTGGTTGAACACCATCTCATGTTTAATGTTGTTTTACAAGTTAAGAAATAAATAGCTTTTAAATTGATATTTTAAAAGTAAGATATGATTTTAAGTCTGCCCATATTTAAAATGCATTGCCCTATTCTTGTGTTAATAAAGATAAATATCATGCATTTATTTTGAAATATATTTATAATTATATTTTAATATAGTTTCCTGTGTAACTCTAAGAATTTTTTTTGTGCACTTAAATATATTATTAGAAAGACTTGATAGGCTTCACTTGAGTGCCAAAATAACACAAAACAGTCAAGAATCCCTGAGACAGAGAAGAACTTAGGTCACATGATTGGGGTTTGAGAAGTCCAAGGTCTAGAAGAAGAGAAGTTAGCAGACACAGAGACAGCAGCTGTGAGTTAAGAAGAAGCAGGATAGTTTTGCAACATGAAAATCAAGAGAAGAATGTGTCTGAGGAAGGGGAGTGGTCATTTGTTATCCATGCTGCCGAGAGGTTATTAACATAACGCTTTCTCTTGACCACGACTTGAATATCTTCAGTGGAATGGCGATTTCCATAACCCCAAACTGAGTGAGTGAGTGAGTGAGTGAGTGGGAGAGGAGAAGTGGAAACAGTACCTGTGGACAATTTAGTTAAGAAGCTTTCCTTGCTTTGAATGGGAGCAAAGAAATGGGGCTGTTCCTTGAGGGAGCTCTGTGACCAAGACATGGTTTTTTATAAAAGATGCAAGTTATTACTGTTAGGGCTGATGCAATACAGGGGGAAACTTCTTTTTTTTTTTTTTTTTTTAAAGATTTTATTTATTTATTTGACAGAGATAGAGACAGCCAGCGAGAGAGGGAACACAGGCAGGGGGAGTGGGAGAGGAAGAAGCAGGCTCATAGCAGAAGAGCCTGATGTGGGGCTCGATCCCATAATGCCGGGATCACGAAGGCAGACGCTTAACCGCTGTGCCACCCAGGCGCCCCCAGGGGGAAACTTCTGATGGAAAAGTCTAGAGACGAATAACCTCAGGAGAGAAATTATTGAGAAAGAGAGAGTGCTGGAATTCAGAGCACAAGTGAAGGAAAGCCTGGAAGTCCGGGTCCAGATTCAGGAAGGCTGGTAGCTTTGATGATGTGATGATGCTGGATTCTGGTCTGATTGCTGCTCTTCCTTGGTAAAGCATGAAGCAGCTATTAGCGTGGAAGAGGAGTGTGAAACAGGCATTTTGGGGTGTGGGAAGTGTATACTAGGAAAGTGTAGTAGAGTTCTGGGGCAGTGAAAAGTACTCATTTGAGATTTGTGACCATTATTTCCTTTAAAATTTTTATTTTGAAAAATTTCAATCCTGTTTGTGATAAATATACCCTTCCCTTAGATTCTGTCATTCTCTCTCTCCATATTAAGTGTATACGTTTGTTGTTGTCATTGAATCATTTGAAAGTTAGTTACCACATAATACTTCATCCCTAAACATATCAACAGGAACAAAGTCATTCTTCATGAATACAAATGTAACACTCAGCAAATTTAAAACAGTGATACTATAGCCAATATTTAAAATTTCTGAGTGTCCTAATAATATTCTTCATAATTTTATTTATCAAGACTGACATATTCCTTTAAAGATAAATCTCTTTGTTCTCTTTTTAACATAAAACAGTTCTTGACCTTCATTTCTTTCCTTTTTCTCCCTTTTCAATTTTTTTTATCTTTCATTCTTTCACGACATTAACATTTTAAAAAAGATTTTTATTTATTTATTTGTCAGAGAGAAAGAGAGAGAGCACAAGCAGGGGGAGCGGCAGGCAGAGGGTGAAGCAGGCCCCCCACTGAGCAGGGCGCCCGTTGTGGGACTGGATCCTAGGACCCTGGGATCATGACCTGAGCCTAAGGCAGACGCTTAACCGACTGAGCCACCCAGGCGTCCCCATGACATTAACATTTTTGATAAGTCCAGGTTAACTGTCTTTCAGAATGTTGTAGTTGCTGTGTTAGAATGGGACTTATCAGAAGGTTGTGTAATTTTCTTCAAAAAAGTTCAGGTGATCAGAAGCATGCAGGGAGTAAGCTCTCAGGGCGGCTTCATTTAAGCAGAACCGTGTGTGACTGGGGAAGAAAAGGGGAGAGAACTTAACGGTGATTGTAAGAGAGCTGGAATGATAAACCATCAACTCTAAATGGGTAAGAAGAGAATGAGAACACGGAGGGAGTGAAGGTAACGATAAAGAAGTGATTAGGTGACTGGAGGGCTCTAGTCTCCCTGACATGAAAGCGTTGGGTCAGGAACATAGGAAAGGCAGCTGATCAGTCAATACGTTTGTGCTTTTTCACCATACAGGTCTGCTGAAAGCCCAGTGTTTACGCTTGGGGTAAATGTGGGAGATAGCAGCTACACACAAAACTATTTTAGGAACGCCATTGCCGAAGTGCAGCATATATTATACATAAGGACTTGCGAAGTCCTTTACCGTAACTTCGACGGCATGTTATGCCTCCCAAGAAGAGCACTCGTGAGTCTCATACTTATCATCTTCTCAGCATCCCTAGCAGAAAGGAATCGTGGTTTTGATAGGCAACTCTCAGGTAGGAGTTTTAAGTGACTAATGAAATCATGAAGTCCATCAGTGGTCGCCCCAGAAGAGAACCGGCGTGCGCGCTCACATGCTGTATTAGCCGTACTGAACGCTCCTCAGATTACACAATGTGTATCACCACCCAGATCGCCTGCACGCCTCACAGGCTGGAGTTTAATGGACGTCTCTATTTCAGTGACTCTACATTATGCCTCTTATTTTGTCAAAGGCCAATTTTGATATAAGCAGCTGCCTAGAAAGGATACATTCTCAAAGATGTGCCCTCAACAAATCATTTTCCCTTAAGGAGATATGCAGTAACTGAAAGCCATTTATTAGCACTCAATTTTGGTGATCTCAGGCACAAAGTCAAAGCATTTATGAATGTGATAAGTGCTGGCACCAATACCTGTATTTTATGAACAACGGAGCACCCTGAGTGCAGAATCATCTGCCTTCATGAACTGACATTCTTTACCATTGTCGTCGTAAGCCAACGTCCATTGAATGTCTACAGGGTTTTGGCACTATGTAATGTTCTATTTATACTTTCTTTTTTTAAACACTGACATTGTATGAAAAAGGAAAATATGAGTACTTTTCCCTCCTAAAAGGACTCTATAAAAAGAGGAGCACGATGACAGGGATTGAAGACACTGGAAATTTTCTTTCACTTTTTATTAAAAATTTACTATGCTTCTTCGTCTTTTTTGATAAAATAGCTGAAAGAGAACTATTTCAGTCATGGCATATGCTATTTTAATCAAACTGCTGCCTGAAACACTGAATTGGCTTCAGAAAATGATACCAGTAAAGTAACACATCTCACAGTAGCTTCATCTTAATTTATACCAGAAGCACATTCTGAGGCCCTCACATTAAGTTTTAATTCAATAACACTTCCATCTTGAAAAATCTGACTTGCTTGAATTGGAAATTAAGCTTGTTGAAATAACACTCTTCAATTAGAGAGAGCCCCAGGTAGAACCAAAATACGGGCTTCAAGTGCCCTCTGGTGGCTGACAGGCAGAACAACCAAATACAATTTGAAGTCTGGAATAAACAGGCACATGCCAAATTTCATTCTCTATTGCATTTATTTATTCATTTCTTTAAAAGAACTTATCAAGAATTTATTCTGTTAGGCACTTAGGGTCAAAAGATAAATGGTATACAGTCTATGTCATAGAGGAGTTAATAGTAGAATGAGGGTAAACGGACTACAGATAATTTCAACCCTCCCTGCTAAGTGCTACTATATTTATTCTATTCCAACCAAGATATGTTGGTTATCTTCAGTCTTGTAGGTATTATCATGGTGATATTATATAGAAATTCCTGAAAAATAAAAGCAGCTCTTTTCCACATAGGGTGTAATTCATCTATCTATACAAATCTAGAAAACACATAGTAAATAATTACATATTTCTAGAGTTTCTCCTAGGAGTAACTCTAATCCGTATTGCTTTTATGATTATCTTATTAATAGTAGTAACGGTTTTGTAATTATTTACATTCTTGCCAGATAATATTATCAGACCTATTATGCAGCAGAGTCAGTCTTACCTGATAGTTCAGTGTCATAGATGGAACTAGAACTCAAATTGCCTGACTGCACTTGTTAGTTTTCTTGGTGGATTCATCCAATGACTTTTGTGTGGTTTCTAATGGTAATATGAAGGGTTTTATGAAGTCACTGAGTAATATGAGATATCCATTTACAATAAGGGTTAAAACACACACGCGCACGCACACACACACACACACACACACACACACTGGATCATTTCCAACATCAGCTACTGAGCAGCTGTCACAATTCTCAAGTTAGATGGAGACTTTTATCAAGTTATGAAAAGTCCCATATCCAATTACCAATCCCCAGTATCACCCAGGCCCTGGCTTGGCACTGCTCAAACAAATGATACACTCGTAACGCCAAAGCAAAGTGATTACATAAATAATTTAGTTGGATCTTCTTTAATCCTATACAAGAGAAGCTTCTAGTAATCTTAATTAGTATTTTACTCACCCAGTGCAGTTGTGTAACAGTATTCTCCTATTGAATTCCAGACATTGAGCATGGAATGGTGCAAGATCTTTAAAAAATGTATTCCTAGTTTACATAAATCAATGATGGGAGTCAAGAAGTTGGTTTATTTGAAAGATACCAATGGTTCTAGATGCAAACAAGACATTCCTAAGAAGTCAAACCTAGAGGTGGTGGGCGTAGGGTGGGCAGTTTTTGGCACTATCACTTTAAAACTATGTTCTTTCGTACTTTCAATTACTGTATTTTCAATTCAACTTTCTTTTGTTCCATTTCAAAATATTTTCTTGTTTTCATTTTCTCATTTTCCTTTTAAACTACTAAAATACCTTCATAAGCAATATTTGGTTTTTCACATACAGTACTATAAAATAAGATCTGCTGTTCTTAACATTCCTGATGTACCATTTAAGACTGTTTCCTTCTTGATAACAGAAACAGAACAATGAATGTAACTATCATTGCTTTAAGATTGTTGCTTCATAAGAGATGAAATGAAACAAAAACTCCCTTGTGTAGGTCTTGTGATTTTGTGTGTGTGTGAGAGAGAGGTCACTTTACATAATTAAGTCCAGTTAGTTCAAACATTACGCTTAAAATATAAATTCATCAGAAACATAAAATCGTATCTCTGGAACAGTAAATCAAAAATTAACACGAAGTCTTTTCTCGATACCCAATTGTATTTTTACCTTATTTTATGTTCCCATAATGCTCATTCCCTTGTCCATCCATCTACAAATACGTATCATGCAAAGTCATAAAGTCATTTCCTTCCCTCCAGGAGATGTATGCAAAGTTCAATAACCAGTGTAGTGAACACAAATTATGCACAGGTGCTTCTTGTAGAAAAGAGTGGTTGGGAATCTAAACCAGACAAAGGAATGTTGGAATGTTTTTGCAACAACTCAAGCTGAATTTTGAAGGTAAAGTAGGAATGAGAGAAGTAAAAGGGCTTTCTAGGTTTATGGACTTTTGTATTTAGGGATGAAATAACTTGATACTTTTGAGGACTCTTTAGAGTAACTAGAAGTAAATGTCAGACCTGGTTGCTGTGGTCAGGCTTGAATTTTGCACTGCAAACTAAGAGCCACTGAGAAATTTCAGATAGAATAAAATGAGGAGGCTTGACTTTTTGTTAAGGTCACTTAGGTAATAGTGTGGAAGAGTCATTGGAGGAAGCATGATACAACTATAGCAGGAAACATTAGGAGCCCGCTGCAATAATCTGTCTGAACTAAGGCAGTGGAGGGCAGAGGGGACAACGGACAACCTTGCTACAAAGTGGTCCTCCATCAGCTGCACAAGCATTGACTGGGAGCTTGTCAGAAACAAGAGAATGTTGTACCATACCTCTTACCTTCTGAATCAGTATTTTAACAAGCTCTGGTAATCTGTAGGTCTGGGAGGTACCACTCACAAGAGATAAGAAACACAGTAGGGGCAGTTACTGGAGGAAAAGAAGCACTATCCTAGCTGTGGTCAGTTTAGCTGTTTATGGAACATCCAAGAAAGCTGATCCATAGCAGTTGGGTATACGGGTCTGGAAGCTGGGTTGAAGTCTGGTTTGGAGAAACAATTTACCATTTATCAACAAGTTTGTATTTGAAGCCATGGTCCAACCCAAGTTTTCTGGGATTTGCCCAGGAAAAGTATATCATTAGTCAAGCAGAGGGCCCAGGAGGGAACACTAAGGAACACCATTATCTGAAGTCCCATACAGCAAAAGGTATCCACAAGACACAGAAGGAACTTCCAGTAGTAGGAATACACAATGTGAGTAGTGGGAAGAAAGTTCCAAGTGGCAGGATGGTCAACATTCTCATTCCAGCAGAGGTCACATAAGAACAGACAAGAGTCCATTGGATTTGGCAATCTTGATGTCAGAATAAAGCTACAGGTGGAGATTATTTCCCATTAAGTTCTTTCTTGACCTTAGTATGTGGGGATGCAATTTAAAGTTTCTGCTCTCAAAGTTCAGATGAGTAGAGTATGTGAGAGGAGCTTGGTATGGAGCCAGTTTGCAAATGTTCTCTCTTCCAATAGGATGGTAAATTCTTTGAGGAATAGGAAGGCACATAAAGATGAGTAAGACCCAGTCCCAACCCTCAGCATTTATAACAAATCAGAAATAAGACATCTGTAGTACAAGATGGGACATGTATTATAAAATAGCAGAGATTCAAAAGAGGAATACACCACATCCAGACAGTAAGAAGAGCCTGCTTACTCCGCCTCAGTTGTTAGCACAGAGATATGTACATACTTAACACTTAAACTGTATTAATTGCTGAATTTTCCTCTGAACAAATCCGGTATATTATCAATAAAGTCCCTTTTATTCCAAAATCCAAGGAAACTTCAAACTCATTCATGAGATATTTATTAAAATAACACATTTAGGGAAAAAAATCAATACAATGTATACATCATTACTGAAAACTGTATACCATCATACAAAAAAGGATTTTATTTTGGGAAGTCGATTCCTAATTTATGGCAAGTTTTATTTTCAGAAATAAAACCACAAAACAACACAATCTAATTCAATCTTAAAGGCTGGCATGCTGAGCAAGGAATGTTCTTATTCTTTGTAGGAGCTCCTTCTTTACACTGTCAGGGACCAGGGCTGAAATACAAAAATAAAAATATAAGAGTAAGAAGATTCCAATTCATATATGTCAATTTGGTATTTGATATTTTATTCAGAATTAACAATAAAATAATTTCATGAATAAGCCATACGCCTCAAAAAAGAAAGAGATAAAGGTATCTGAAAAAATAAAATATATCTGCCCATTCATTGAGTGAACTATCCAATACCTAAATGCACTAAATACACTGCACCCGGACAAGAAAAAAATAAGACACATACTCCTTCAAACTAGGAGCGCAAAAGGCCTTTCTGAAGCACAGAGGGTTATAACAAATTGATAAATCTGACTTAATGCAACAATGACAATTTAATAAGTTGGTCAAAATCACCATAAACAAAGGCAAAAGACAAAAAGTGGGAAAACACTCACAGGAATGGGCTGATCTCTCACTACATTTCTCCAAATTGATAAGAAAAATATCAGACTAATAGAAAAATGAGCAAAAGAGATGAAGAAAAGGCGAAACACAGTTCTTGAACATAAAAAGGGTGTAACTTCATAACTGAAATGTAAATTAAAACCACATTCAAACAGCATGTTTTGCCAATCATATTGGCTAAAAACCAAAGGTCAGTAATATCCTGTGTTGGCAAGATGGGAAAACTGGCTCTCTCATATTACCTGGTGGAGAACATAAATTGGTACCACACTCTCGGGAAGGTAATTTGCCAATACTGTATTGAAATAAGTGCACAGACTCTGACTCAGCAAGGATGCAAAAATTGCAACAGGAGTTACATTTGTGGTATTTTTACTTCTTCAATTTTGAACCATGTGACTATTATCTATTCAGAGTATCACATTAAAAAAAAAAAAGGCCATGCTCTTTGAAATTTTAATTAGAGCACCACTCTTAGTAATTTTGAAATACTATTAAATGTCAATAAACGAATTTTAAAAATGTCAATAAATGAATCTACACTATTTTTTCCCCTTTCTTGGCTACTAATAAATAAGGACAATAGGAAATTAACTAAAACTTCTAATGCTACTTGCTTATATCCAAAGGAAATGAAATATTTCAGATACAGTTCAGTATTTGTATAGTGAATTCCACAAATAAGTACACAAATTAAATAAGACACATACTCCTCTTTACAGATTTTTTAGTTTAAGCCTGCTAGAAATAAAAGCCAGATAATGAATTCAAGACCACTGGAAATGTGACCAGTACATATATTAAACACACTTTTAATAAAAATTACAGTGATGGGAGTATAGATCAGCTGCCTTGGAGTTGGGATAAGGTAAGACTATAAACGGATAGCTTGAGGGAGCTTTTTGTGGGGAGGAGGGTAGTGATATGAATCTGTACATGTGTATAAAATTCACAGAACTGCACACTAAGACGTGGTCAATTCTATTGTATTTTAGTTAAAAAAGGAAAATAAATACTTATCTTGACTATAAAAGACTAAGAACATAAAAGAAAAGATTTATTTTTATTTCTCTGTTCTGTATTTGCTCATTTTCTACCAGTGCCGCTCTAAGGGACTGAAATGTCTAGGATACAGTGTTGAAGGAGAAGCAAAGGAAATTTCTACCCTGTATAACCAGCTCCAAAATGTTAACAGCTTAAGCATAAATTACAGAAGGAAAATAGAAATTGGAGAAAATTATTTTAAAATGTAAATTCATGCGGGGAACAATAAATACTGTGTTTTGTTTTGTTTTTCTTTCCCTGAGACATACTTAATGAAAAAGTCATATTTTGTTTTTTAGCTGTAAACAGGCCTACGGATGGCTGGAAAGGACTCCAGGATTCTGTAGCTCTTTCCCAGCAGGTAGTTCAGAGAATTAGTATTCTCTAGTAATAATTTTCAAACTTTTTTACTTTTACACTTAAATTTTTTTTACTACTTCTGTGTGAGAAAATAGATATTAGATGGATTATCTAATTTATCTGCTTCCACTTAAAATTACCAAAAGAAACCCTTTCCCAAAATAAGTGCAAATAATGTAACCACATCTGAGCTAACAATGTAATGTAGTTCCTAACTTAATATTTATTACATATCATCAATGTTAATATAGTATTTCCTCTCTTTCCTTTGCCTTCTGTAAGGAAATGAAATGATGGTAGTGTGAATTTTAAATACAGATTACCCAGAACACGAAGTTTTAGAGCTACCAAATTCTTAATTTAGACACTTAAGAAGACACAGCTTTACTTATTTTTAAAAAGAAAAGCAGCAGAAGAGCAATGACTCTGGGGCTGGAGTACAACTTTGAATTCTTAAGTAAGTGAAATCGGGCCATATCTAATAAAATTTATAAATCCTAGATTCAGGTGACACTTGCCTCTACAAAATCCCACATTTTAAAAATTATCTGTTTTAACAACCATTATCAACTTACATTTGTATATATAAGAGTGCAAAAATATTTTATACCTCTCATTTATTACTCAAGACTAGGCTAGAGAGGCAGGTAGGCAATTATAATCTTTCCCAATGAGGAAATGCAAGTACCCAAATAATTTTGGAAAGGTGGTTTTTCTCTATAAAAAGAAAGAAAAGCTGAACCAGCAAGACAGAGAAAGGAACCACGTCTTCAGCACACCTTTCCTTTCACACAATTTGTATTCCTTACCTCTGCCTTTTGGTGTGATTTCAGCCACCAAGTCATCAACAGTAACGTGTTCTAGTCCTTTTTCTTTAATTACCTCTTATGCAAAAGCAAAAAACAAATCATATCATTTAAAATCATTATCTGTAAGAAAGATTTTCATAGAGGAAGGGTTAAGATCATGTTTTTAGAGTGCAGACTGGTCTTTAAAAAAAAAAAAGAGGACACTTCTTTTTTTCTTTTCTAATGAAGATTTAGTTCAACTTTAAACACATTAAGTATTCACCAGATCAAAATCTTAAAAGCCTATTCATCTCTCAGCTAATTAACCTGTAACTTAACAATTATTATAACACTTAGAATGAATTTGAACTATAAGGTCAAATCTAATTATGTGTAAAAAGCTGGAAACTTATAACTGTACAGATCTTATTTCACCATAATCATACCAGCTCTTGAATGTATGGAACAGGTAAAAAGCTATTATTTGAGTCTAACTTGTAATTTCATAGCCCAAAATTAAAGAATAGAACAACTCCTTTGCTCCTTTCTCTTCTCTAGGCTGGGCCAAAGGAAACAGAAGAGGGGAAGGAGTTAACATTTACTGGAACGCTATTATGTGCTGGGTGATTTATGGCATTTGATATTCATAACAATCTAATGGGCTGGGCATTTTTCCACATACAAGTGACCCAACCGAGGCTTAAGGTCTGTATGACCCCCAAAACTATGCTTTTTCTAATTTGCCACACTGCCTACTTAGGATTAGTGATATAAACACTATTATCATTAATTGTAGAAACCATTACAATATAACGGGAGTTCACTGAAAATATCCAGAATTCCAGTATACCACAGCCAAGCCAGAAGAGACTCATCCTCATGACATGTATAATCTATCTAGAGGCATCATCATCGATACCCAGCAATTTTACAAGCTTCCATTCTACATTTTAAAAAAATAAGTATAATTACCTAAGAGCTTTTATAGGTAAAGTTTTCAAAAATAACACTGTTAAAGCCAGAAGATGTAATTCCTACGGAGGCTGCCAGTCATAAAGTGTTCAATTTGTTATAAAGTTAAAACCCAGGAATAACTGATGTTTCACTCTGGGTAGGCACACTGAAAAAGGTTGGAATGCATACTTTGATGCCAGAAAAAATCTTGCCTCACTTGTTTTAAGAAAAATACAAAGAAAATTTCTAAAGATTCAGGAATTCTGCTTACCAAAAGGAGACAGGGGGAAATTACTACTAGAAGATTCAATTTTCTATCGGTTTAAAATTATGTTCGGCACTCAATAGATCTTAAAACACCATCTATTATTTTCCTAGTGAACCCCAAGCCAACAAGAACAATGAAATTAGCTTATCTTGTAAATGAAACTGATTACCTTTACAGTGTGCCTTCAACTGGTCCTTCCAGCCACATTCAATTAATTTAGCTCTCAGCAACTCTTTGAGGCTGTTGAAAAAGAAAATGTTTTCATATTAAACTCTAACAAGGTGCAATATTTTAGATAGGAATGTTTGAAGCAAAAGCTCAAATGTTCAATTAAAAATTCCCTGCCTTCTAATCTCAAAAACTTTACTTTAACTGTGACCTAATCCTGGTTTTATTACTAAATAATTCTTTGATCTTATGCAACTCATTTCAACTCTGGACTTCATTTTCATCATCAGTAAAACTAAAGGAAGTGAATAGGGTACAGTAATTCTCAAGAAACTCTACTCTCTAGCTTCTCATACACTTCCTACTTACCTCCACCAACAGGAATATTGTGGGTCTTGTACAACTTCCAAATGGAGTTAGTTGAGCTTGAAGCAGCTGCACCTCAAAATCTTCAAACTCCAAAATCTATTCTTTGACTACAGATTCTTATCCTTTAGCTCTCTTACTTCCCCAGTCATATCCCTCTCTAACCTCAAAACCTTTCCCCTCAATTTTTTTCCAATAACCTTCTAAATTATATACTAAGTATGGTATTTCATTGATTCTAAGACTGTTTTTTCCCTACATTTCAACAGTTCAGTAACTGGTATGCCTATCATAATTTAATTGGCAGTATCTTCTTTTTCCCTACTGGTAAAAAATAATAATAATAATAATAATAATAATAATGATGTGTATAGCAACTAATGGCATCAGGGGTGCAATAAAATATTTTCTTACCAATATTTTCTTATCCTTTTGCCATACCCACTCTTACAAATCCTCAATCTTCAACCTAAATCATTTCTCAGAGCTTGAACATGTCATGTCCCAAACCAAACCACTTCTCTTTCAGTATTTCTAAACATTCGCTATGTGACATTTCCATCTTGGTATTTAATTAGGTCTTTCCATCTTAATAGGGCCAAAAAACCCAACTCCTGCTTCTCTCCCACTTCAACCTATTCTCCCTGTCAGAAAGCCATTGTCCATCCTAGTTCCTCAGGCTAGAAAACTTGGCATCCTTCACTCAGCAACTCTGTTAACACTATACATATAATCCATAGGAGTGATTCCTATTGGTTCCAGTTTTAAATACATACTACAATTCAAATGTTTTTCACCATCTTTGCCATTACTCCCCTAGTCCAAGCCACCTTCTTCTCTTGACTGGACTGTTACCAAAGCCCCTAACTTGTTCCCCTGCTCCCTCCCTTATATACTTTGCTCTCCTTCCTCTGCCCAAAATGGTCTGGTGGCCTCCCAATTTACTTAAAATTCCAAATCTATGCTACAGCCTAAATAACCCTCCATGATCTTCCCCATCCCCAGCTATGCCTCTGACTATCTCTTCTTCTCCTCACCCAATTTATTCAGGCTCATGAGCTTTCATGTGGTCATCAAAATACCAGGCAAGCTTCTGTCTTGGGTCCTTGGCTCTTGGGAGTCCCCTCATTCCTTCACATCCTTTTGAGCTCTTATCAGTGAAGCCTTCTTTTTTTTTTTTTTTGTCTCAAATACACATCTCATTATTCTGTTTTATTTTTCCTCTAGAACTTATCTCCATCTACATAATACAGACTTATTGTCTGTCTTCTCTCATGTAAGCTCCATGAAAGAACAGACTTTATTGTGTTCACTACTGTATCTCCAGCACCTTAACAGGATATAGCATATGGTAGAAACTCAGTAATTTTAAGCTGCATGAATGAACAAACAAATAAACAATAATAAATAACACCCTTTCCTCATTACTGCTAATACTACCCTCTCATTTCCCCAAGGCATTGTTCTGGATGTCTTCTTCCTCATTTCTCATATTGAGGGCTGCTTTTACTTCAAAAAATGATAAGCTCTCCTTTCCATTTTTTTGCTGTTTTTCATTTTTAATCTGATATAATCTGCTAACACGTTCCTCTGTAATCTATCTCCAGACCTTCAAGTCTATCTTCCACATTGCCAGACTAATGTTCCTAAAGAGCAAATGTGATGCAGTCACTCCCCTTCTTAGGATCTTTTAATGACTCCCACCGCCCAAGGATAAAGTCAACAACGTATGTTTCTGCAAACCCATCACCCATTTTCCTGACCTTTTTTTGACACCACTCTTAGTGTAAGAAATCTGCATAGGGTTCCAAAAATGGAAATGAGACCTAGGCAAGGTTGATCATAACTGGCCTATGTACCTAAGTAAGATGGTAATCACGCCAGGTACTTTGCTGGAACTACTAGGAGAAAGGTAGTCTGAGCCAGAGGGATATGAATTCTGAACTGCTAATCTCTGCCACCTTGTGGGTAGAGTCTGCTTGAGAATAAAGCCAACACAGAGGAAAACAGAGCTGAGAAAGAAAAAGAAAGACATATTCTTGGTAACTATTTTTGAGTGCTTGGACCCAGTGGAGACTGAAGCAACTTCAAGCTCTAAACTTTGTACTTAGATGAGCTTATATATTTCACTGGTTAAACCGGTTTCTGAGTTCTATCATTTACAAATGAAAGAATTCTGACTTATACAAAATCCAATCCTCTTGTCCACTGTTAAAGCAACATCACTTTCACACTTTACCTGCTAGCTTTAATTTTGTAGCTCCTCAGAACATTATCATGTTGTAACAAATCCCTGTGACTTTGCATTCTGTTCCATCTGCCTAGAACGTCTTCTGTCCTTTATTGGCTGGAAGAATGGCTAATCCTTTTCCCAAGTTGAAGTAACTCTTTTACTATTTTGTAACTGATTACCTTAACCCCCCAGGTAGAGTTGAAAGATCCCTCCTATTCCTTATATATTTCTCTTATGCAATTTTTCACCCTGTTTCTGGAAGCCTTTCTTGATTCCTGAGTCTCTGTTTAGTACTTCCAAACCTGTTCATTCTTCAAATATTTACCTTGACCAATTATGTGCTAGGGATGATGCTGGGGATACAATGGTACTTCTACTGTCAAGGAATTTAGATTATAGTGGAGGACACAAACAAGCAAAGCCGGTGGTTATAATATAATGTGATTAAATGCTAGGCTAGAAGAAGGTATCTGGGACTTAACAGATTCCTGCAAGAGGTGATGTTTAAATTAAGACCTGAAAGATGAGCTAGAATTAAAGATCAGGGGAAGAAGAAATGTTTCAGAGAGTAGGAACAGCACATGCTGCTCTGAAGTTGAGAGTGTAGTAACTGAAACTGGTTCTACCACATTATCTCCCTGTTAAAAACTGGGTAGCATTATGTTTTTAATTGTAGTTATTTGGGTATTTTTTTATTTTCCATTAGATTATACATTCTTTGAGAGACAGTCATTCCTTGTTCATCTTTCTAGATGACTCACTTTCCTTTCAGCATGCAATATTGAACACACCTATTTTTTATAGATGTTAGGAATTGAAACTCTTGATAATCTCAATTTTCTGTAATTCCTTCCATTGACATCAGTTTTGTTCCTTGATATTTAGATTCTTACATATAGCGTAACTATAATTTAAAGATGTTAAACGTAGTTTATTAACACAATCTATTGCTTACCGTTCTCTTTCTCCAGTTTCTATCAACTTTTGGTTAATCGCTGCTCTCATCTGCGCATCTTTGTTCATCTTGCTAACCTGAACATCAACATGTATTTTCAGACACAGAACACATACAAAGCATTTTCTTCTAAGTCCTCCAGGTAAGCATCCCAACACATTTAACATTCTATCAACTGAAGGGATGATAAATTTCAACAATGTGTTAACAATGTCATTACTTTTAATATTATTTACTGCATCCCAAGAAGTCATACTGATTAACTCACTTTACAATTTTTCTTCCCCCACATACTCTTTATTAACGAGTCTTTGGATAATAATAACTACTGTAACTTTTATGCAACACTATGTGCCAAGTACTGGGTTAACACATTGATTTTTTTTAACCTCATTTAATTCCCAAAACTTATTCTTTAATGTAAGAATTAACATAATTTGTATTTTACAGTTGAGAAAACTGAGGCACCAAGATAGAAAGTGGTGAACGCAGGATTTGAACTCATGTACTTTGAGCCCAGCAGCCCCAAAACACTTTAACAGCACATCATAACTGACTGCTAATCATATCTGCACCTTAACTGCATTCAAAATTTCTGGGAAGCCATATAACCTAAATACTAATAAAAGAATAAGCACTGTTGGTGAAAAATGAAAGTTACAGATTAGGCTCTAAGTGCTTTACTTTTCAGTAGGATGTACCCAGAATTACAACAGCCAAACTAGCTCCAATCCAAGTGTGTGTCTGTGTATGCTCTTCATCAAAGCTCGCTGGTAGGATAAGGGAAAAACAAATCTCAAACTAATTCCTAACTTAGAATATTCTCAATTTTCAGTGAAAAAAAAGACAAACAAAACCAAAGTAATGCAGAAAGGAGAGGGAGGTTAGAATGTAACACTTGGAAGACTAACATTACTGCATATAATCTGTCACTAACTTGGGACCACTTTTGCTGTGTCCCATCTCGCCTATACGGAAACTCAAGCTGGCAACTGAGTTTTGAGTTGGGAAAAAAAATTCTTTTGAGTGGAACAGGAAAAAGGAAGGGCTGAGAAAGGGCTGAGAAATGTTTTCCTGTGTAGTTGGAGGCTAACATTTTCAAAATAATTCTAAGGTCTGGTCGGTACTATTCCTAGAATATTGAGCTTGATCTCGCATTGGCCCCTAAAATACGGATAGTGACCTTGGACAAGTCAATTCTTAAGGCCTCAGTTTTCTCACTGGTAAAACGAGGGCGCTAGGGGATCCCTCCCAGTACAGACATTCTTTGGGAAGATAGAATAGGGCGGAGACAGCGGGAGAGGCGGGAGGGGAGGAGCCAGAAAACAAAGCGTGGACTGGCTTCAGGCCAACTCCGGTTGCACGCCCTGTCGGAGAGCCCTACAGGCCCGCGAGCGCGGGTCGGGGAAGCTAACGAAAGACAGCACATCGAAAGGAGCCTGGGCTGGGCCCGGGTCCCGGCCCTGAGGACCACGGGCATAGCTCACCACCATCACCGCGGGCGAGGGCCGTCCCTTCCCAGCGACGAAATGACCCTTGCGCTGACGACCGTTACCTACCACACTCTTCGGCTGCCCGGACCTAGACCCTCAGTAGCTCGGGCACCTAAGCACACAGAAAGCTAAAACACGCATTTCCGGGGCGGGATCTCGCCACCCTGCCTATAAATGTTAGAATTTAACCGGCGCGGGCCGCCTCCTGGTTGCTCAGCCTTCTGGGTAACAGAGTCCAGACCATGCTGTTGGCGCGGGCGTTAAGTCTCCGAAAAACTACATAGCCCGGTATGCAACAGAGTCAACTTTCTCATGGGCACTACATTCCCCAGAAGGCATCCCTCACCGCAGTGTTTTCTGGGATGGGAACCACGCCGCCTGCGAGCCTCGGTGCTACGAGCGAAGCGCGGACCTTTCAACAAGAGCTTTATTAATTCTCACGCTACGACTCAGGAAGACTATGGAGGTGGCTGCTAATTGCTCTCTGCGCGTGAAGAGACCTCTGTTGGATCCCCGTTTCGAAGGTTACAAGCTCTCCCTCGAGCCGCTGCCCTGTTACCAGCTGGAGCTTGACGCAGGTGGGAAGCGGCGGCGTCCCCTGGCACTCTAGTCCTTTCTCCTGTCGGCTGCCAGTGGCCGGACCCTTCCCTCATTTTCTTCCTTTCTGACTTGGCAGGCCAAGCGACCGGGGCCTTCGCACGGCCCGTCGGGCTTTGGTGGACCGAGGGTGGCCGCCCTGGAGACGGACGCCCGTCCCGGAACCCAGTGGGAGTCTCTTTCGTGCGGCGCTTAGGTAGCGAGACCCTGGGCGGGCGCTGGCTCGGGCGCCGGGCTCCAAGGTTCGTCAAGCGGCACGCGGCTGCTGCCTGGGCTCGGGTCGCTGTCGGTCTCTGGCCTGGGCCCTGCTGCGGAGAAAACTCAGGACTTGTTTCGCTTTCAAGCATCCTCTCTAACCGTGTGCGCTGAAAAGCCACACCTCCTGGGATGACCCCCAGCTCCTGTTTCCTCTGGCGGAGACCCGTTTCGTAGAAGAGAAACTCCATTGCAGTTCAGAGCATTTTCAGTTACATAGGTGCTGTCAGACTAAGACATTATCATAGAGAACATCTCTAGAAAATTTTGAGGAAAAGTTGATTTAGTATCTACTCTTCTGTTTGTTTTGTGTATCTGAGGCTGGCCAAAAAATTCATTCTTGTTCTTACGAGGTAATGAATGGCATTTTCGTTAAAGAGCCCAGAGATTTGCATTTTTAATACACACCTCTACTGGTTCTGGTGCATGTTGCGAGTGGATCACACATTGAGAAATACTAATCTAGAGTTAAGGAATTTTATCAAATAAGTGTTTATTAATTGATTTATAAAATTTGGAAACATCTGTTGAGAGCCTGTTTTATGTTACAAGTTGATTATCAAGATGAATATGATACAGTCTCTAACAGAAAAGTGCAGTTGGCTACTTGGGAAGAAAAATATAAACATAATTACAGAACAGTGTGATAAGGCAGTGATTGGGTTATGTACAGAACATAATGGTAGTACTTAAGTTATCTTTCCAAACCAGCCTGGGGATCTGGGAAGGCTTCCTGGAGGAGTTGATATCTAAGTTGAGTTTTGAAGGAGAGGTAAGAGTTGACTGGGGTGAGATAAAATGAGCTTAGCTTTTCTTTTCATTCCCTTCCTTTGCTTCTTCCACCCCTTGTCAGTAATTGGTACCACTAGATTTAGTTTGTGCGTTAAAAAAACCACTCAATACCCAGTGGCTCAAAAGAGTACGCAATTGTTGCTCACAAGTCTACAAGTCAGGTAGGTGGTTCTTCTAGTAGTGGCTTGGACTCATTCCTGCATCTTTGTTCAGTTATGGATCTGCTTGGTGGCTCTGCTCATCTTGGCTGGACTTCCTCATATGTTTTGGGGTTCTCTGGCTGTAGACTGGTATAAGATTATTTCAGATGGTCTTTGCTTAGCTTTTCTCCGTGTGGTCTCTCATTTTTAGCAGGCTAACCTAGGCTTAATCCAAGAGAAAAGTAGCAGTGCACAAGAGCTTTTTCAAGCTACTGCCTGGAATTAGTTTGCTGTTGTCCTGGTGATCCAAACAAGTCATATAACAAGCCTTAAGGTCAATGTAGCAAGCTCATAGCAAAGGGCATAGATCCAGGGAGGCATAAAAAATTGGGACTATTATGCAAGTCTATATATAGTTGCTTATGTTGGTGTCATGGAATATTTCTTCTTATAGTGCGTCTATTCAGTTTGTCAGCAATACAGTAGCTCAAGATTTGACTTCTCTTTGCCTCTACCCTTCTCCAAATCACAGTTATCCCTTACCTGAACTATAGTAGTTTATTGACTAGCTTTCCCGCCATTCCATTCTCCTTCCTTCCATTCTCTGTAAAACAGTATCATCAAAGCTTTTAATTTTGTATTTATTTGATATCCTGTTTTCCTCCACTAGACTGTGAGCTCCATGAAGACAGTAATGTTTTCTTTTTGCTTACTACTCAATCCCTAGTGCTTAGCATTGTAGGTGATAAATAAGTAGAGTGGATGAAGAAAAGGAAGAGTTGTTATTGAAGCCATTCCCTTCCCGAGAAAGCATGAGCAATGGGAGAGAGTAAGTAGATTGTGTGTAGGACATGGATGCGGTCCTGTATAGCTAAAGCAAAAAATCTGGGGAAGTAGAAACGACTTAGAAAAATAGGTGAGGGCACTGTTTGCCTGGTGGACTTTATCCACACCTCTGGTGTATGTGAGTCAGTGTTTCCCCAGACATTTTCTCAGGCCCTTACAATGAAAAATAAAGCTCAGTTGTCAAAGATTTGCCAACTTTTTAATTTGCTAAGTGGAGATGTTTCTTTTTTTTTTTTTGGTTTCAAGTTTATATTTAAATTCTAGGTAGCTAGCATACAGTGTAATATTGGTTTCAGGAGTAGAATTTAGTGATTCTTCACTTAAATATAACACCCAGTGCACATCACAAGTGCCCTCCTTAATGTCCATCAACCATTTAGCCAATGCCCCGCCCACCTCCCCTCCAGCAACGCTTAGTTTGTTCTTTATAGTTAAGAGTTCCTTATGGTTTGCCTCCCTCTTTTTTCCCCCTTCCCGTATATTCATCTGTTTTGGTTTTAAATTCCACATATGAGTGAAATCATATGGTATTTGTCTTGCTATGACTGACTTGTTTTGCTTGACTTGATAACATTCTAGCGCCTAAGTAGAGCTGTTTCTTAAAAACTGATGTCCTCACCCGTTCTTTCATAAGCAAAAGGATATTTTAACATCAAAAAAGCAGGAAGCAAACTTTCCCAATAGTCCTCAAAATTGAATACATTAACTTTATCAACAACTCACTAAATTGTCCTTGTCCTCTCTTTTCACCATTGTTGGTTTGGGAGCCTGTGTTTGGGACGCGCAATTGGAGGGGGTGAGGTGCCATTTAGGGTTTTAGGTATAGAGAAGAAATAGATTTAGAGATTGAATGGCTTAATCTTACGTTCTGTGGAGGTTGAATTTGGAAGATTGGAGGAATAGAGACAGGGAGACTAGTTTGGAGGCTTTTGCAATAGTTCGTGTGAGGGGCTTGCTTTAAGAATTGCTACCTCCTCAGGAGGGTAGAGAGGTGAATTCCTTTAAAAACTGTCATTTCTAGAGATAGTGAGGTATGATTGAGGAGTTCCTCTTGGCAACGTGATTTCTTTTATGCTACCCAAGGAGTTTACAATTAATTCAGCAAAATGTTAGTGGATGGTGTGTGAAGCTGTGCATTTAGGATGTGAGAATGAAGATGTGTTCTGGTTTCAAAGAACTTGGAATACTAATTTATTTTTATTCTCTTGTTTTAAATAATGTTAGTAAATTGTTCTAAAGTTCCCTTTGCTACATAAGCAATAACTGTCAGTTTGTGTATTCCAAAGATTTAAGCAAAAAACTCCCTTTTTTATAAAACTACGATTGCTCTTTGACCGTGCAATTCCATTTCTGGGCATTTACCTTATACAGGTCTTCCTTGAATTATGATGGGGTTATGTCCAGACAAACACATCTTAAATTGAAAAATGCATTTAATACGCCTAATCTACCTAACATCACAGCTTAGCCTAGCCTATCTTAAATGTGCTCAGAATACTTGCAGTAGCCTAGAGTTGGGCAAAATCATCTGACACAAAGTCTAGTTTATAATAAAGTGTTGAATCTTATGTAATTTATTGAATACAAAGTAAAACAGACTGGTTGTGTGGGTACAGAGTGGTTGTAAGTGAATGGGTTGTTTACCTTCATGATCAGTCATGTGCCAGACTGGGAGCTGTACCTTGCTGCCATGGCCCAGCATCACCAGTAGTATCCTCCTGCATATCCCTAGCCTGGGAAAAAATCAAAATTCATAGTGCGGTTTCTACTGAATATGTATTGCTTTTGCATCATTGCACAGTCGAAAACTCCTAAGTTGAACCAGTTTAAGTTGCGGACTGACTGTACATATTTTTTTCCTAGACTCTTCATTCTGTAAATGTTTTTGTATATGTTTTCCCCCTATATTTCACCTAGCTAACTCATACTCCATTCATTCATCTTGGTTTATATGTTACTTACTCAGAGATTCCTTTCCTGACTATCTAGTTAGAATCTATACTACAGAATCTGTACAAATTAGAATCTATAGTCTGCTTTCCTACTGTACCTGGTCATAGACTTTATCATAATTTGTAGCATTTGGTGTCTGTTTTCTCTTTTAAGACGATTGGTTTTGTTATCAGTGGTTCCAGTGTCCATCTTTCCTTCTAGGACTGGAGCATGCCTGGTGAATAATAGATGCTATTATATCACACATGCACATTAAATAGGTTTACTGGGATAACTGACAATAAACTGCACATATTTAAGTGTACAGGTTGGCACGTTTTGACATATATACACCCTCATGAAGTCCTCACCATAATCAAGATGTTAAACTTAGCTATCATCCTTAAAACTTCCCGTGCCCTTTGTAACTAGCCCTTTGTTCCTCCACATATCCCCTTCAATCCCTAAGCAACTACTGCTGTGCTTTCTGTCATGATAAATTAGTTCGCATTTTCTGGAGTTTTATATACATGGAATTATACAGTATGTACTTTTTTTTTGTCTCGCTTTTACGCAGCATAATTACTTTTAGTTCATGCTTGCGTGGGACAAGGATATTGAAATCTCTTTCATTGTGGATTTTTCTCTTTTTCCTTTCAAGTCTGTCAGTTTTTGCTTCATATATTTTAAAGCTCTGTTATGGGGGTGCCTGGGTGACTCAGTTGATCAGGTATCTGCCTTCTGCTCAGGTCATGATCCCGGAGTCCTGGGATCTAGCCCCACACATCAGGCTCCCTGCTCAGCAGAGAGCCTGCTTCACCCCTCTGCCCCTCACCCTGATCATTTTCTCGCTCTCTCGCTCTCAAATAAGTAAAATCTTTAAAAAAAAAAATAAAGCTCTGTTATGTTGTATAAACACTATTGTTATATCCTCTTAATAAATTGATGCCTTTATCATTAAAAAATAACCTTTATTTTTGGTGATATTCTTTGCTCTGAAACCTGATACTAAAATAGTCACTCAAGCTTTCTTTTGCTAAATGTTACCATAGTGTGTGTATTTATTTATTTCCATCTTTTAACTTTTAACCTGTTTGTATTTTAGTATTTAACATGTATTTCTTATTGGCAGAAATAGTTGAGTCTTGCTTTTTTATTCAACCTGACAATCGCTGCCTTTTATTTAACTCGACTGTTTACATTTGATGTGATTATTGATTTTGTTAGTTTGGGTCTTTCATCTCGCTGTTGGTATTGTTTGTTCTATCTAGTCTTTGGGAAGCTGAAATTTTCCTTTTTTTTTTTTTTTTCATTTTTCCATTTCCATTTTTTAAATATTCTTTTGGATTGAGTATTTTCTTATGAAATCATTTTTATCACATTTGTTGGTTTACTAACTGTAGCTCTTTGTTATTTTACTAGTTGCTTTAGGGTTAAGGGTATACATCTTTAACTTATTACATGATACATTCAAATAATGTTATACTACTTAACTTGTAACATAAGACCCTACAATGGTATACTTCTGTTTCTTTCCTCCTGGCCTTTATGCTGTTTTATTTGTGTTTTCAAAAGATATTTTTGCCTTGTGTAGGATTTTAGGTTGATACCTTTTCTTGTTTCAATACATTTGATCCTTGAATAATGTGGATTTGAAATATGCAGGTCCACTTATACTTGGATTTTTTTCAATAAATATAGTACAGACCATAAATGTATTTTCTCTTCCTTGTGGTTATCTTAATAGCACTTTCTTTTTTTCTAGCTTATTTTATTTTAAGAACACAATATATAATATACAGAATATGTGTTAATTGACTGTGTTATTGTGAGATTTCTGGTCAACAGTAGACTATTAGTAGTTTAGTTTGTGGAGAGTCAAAAGATACAAGTGGATTTTTGAACGTGCACCAGGCAGTGCTCCTAACCCCTCTGTCATTCTAAGGTCAACTGTACTTAAAAATGTTGCCCCACTCTCTCCTTGCTTTTATTGTTTCTGATGGAAATCTGGTGTTTTCCAATCTTCATTCTTTTATACATGACATGTCTTTTTTTCTTTTTTACATTGGTTTTGAGCAGTTTGATTATGTTGTGCCTTGGTGCGGTTTTCTTCATGAGTCTTAATGCTTTGAATTTGTTGGTCTGTCTAGATCCTTGGGTTTATAGTTTTCAACTTTGGAAAGCGTTCAGCCATTATTTCTCCCCCCCCCCCCTTTTTTTTTTTTTTAGGAATCCAGTTGCCCATTTTTAGATTGCTGGCAATTGATCCCAGCTCATCAGTGCTCTTGATTTGTATGTGTTTTTCTGTTCTTTTTTTCCTTTGTTTTATTTTGGATAATTTCTATTTTTATGCCTTTACCTTCACTAGTCTTTTTCTTTTGCAATATCTAACCTGTCGTTAATCCCATTACTTGTATTTTTCATCATAGATATTCTGGTTTTCATCTTTTTTACATTTTTCATGTCTATTGTTTTGAACATATGGAATGTACTTTAATCACTTTGTGTTCTGTTCTGCTAATTATAACTTCTATGTCAGTTATGTTGAGCTATTGATTGATTATTCTCTCCATTATGGGTATGTTTTTTCCTCCTCTTTGCATGCCTAGTAATATTTGACTGGATGCTAGAAATTGTGAAATTTACGTTGTTGGCTGAAGGATAGATTTGTATTCTTATAAACTTCGTCAGCTTTATTCTGGGATGCAGTTGAGGTTATGGAAACAGATTAATTTCATTTAGTGTTTTATGATTTCTTAGGCTGGTCTGGAGCACTGCTCAGTTTAATGCTAATATTCCTCACGACTGAGACAAAAGTTTTCTGTGTACTCTACCCATTAACCCATGAATTATGTGTTTTCTCCATTCTACCTGTTGGGAACAGTCATAGTTCCCAGGCTTATGTGAGTGCCCAACACTTCCCTCTTATTCTAGAAGAGGTAGAAGAGAATGGAATAATAAACAACTGTGTGAGAATTAACCTTGGACAGGGGAAGAGAAACAGGGAAATCGACACTTGTTTTTCTTCTTATGTGTCATATAGCAAATACTTTAATGGTTTAAGGTTAAGCTTGTCAATAATTTTATAGGATAAGTATTATTAATTTTCATTACAGATGAGGAGATAGGGTTGAAAGGCTAGTAACTTAAAAAACTTCTTGACAGTGGCAAAGCTGACTCTAAAGCTCATGTTTTTTCTAATCAATGTGGTCTCTGGGCTCTTTCCTTCAGGGGAGGGAAAGTAAAAGCTGGTGAAGATTTAGGCTATAGTCAGAGTAAAGATCTGTGTAACCAGTGGATTTCTGTAGAGCTTACTGTAAAATTCATATCTGCTCTTAGGGTAGAAAATATGGGGAAGAGAGGTAGATGCCTATATTAATTTGTGCAGAAGCATTATATAAAATGGGTTAGTGGGAGCAGTGCTCCAAATTCTAGTTCTGTTATGTCCCATAAATCTTACTTCAGAACTCATAACATGGACTTGTACAGTAGTTACACCTTATCCACAGTTTTAGTTTCACTGTCTGCAGTTTCGGTTACCCATGTCAACCGCGGTGCAGAGGCAGGTGATCCTCCTCCTGATGTATTATTGACAGATCAGTAGTAGTCTAACACTACATCAAAATGCCTACATCATTCCCCTCACTTCATCTCATCACGTAGCCATTTTATTCTCTCACATCATCACCAGAAGAAGGGTGAGTACAATATTTGAGAGAGAGAGACCACATTTGTGTAACTTGTATGACAGGGCATTGCTATAATTGTTCTATTTTATTATTAGTTATTGTTAATCTTTTACTAGGCCTAATTTCTTTTTTTTTTTTTTTTTAAGATTTTATTTTTTTTATTTATTTGACAGAGAGAGAGACAGCCAGCAAGAGAGGGAACACAAGCAGGGGGAGTGGGAGAGGAAGAAGCAGGCCCATAGCGGAAGAGCCTGATGTGGGACTCGATCCCATAACGCCAGGATCACGCCCTGAGCCGAAGGCAGACGCTTAAGCGCTGTGCCACCCAGGCGCCCCATACTAGGCCTAATTTCTAAATTTAACTTTATTATTGTTATGTATGTATGTATGCACGTATAAGAAAATAAGTATATATAGGGCTTAGTATTATCTGTGGTTTCAAGCATCTTGATGCTTGAAGATCTAAGGATCTTAGGACATATCCCTTGCAGATAAGGGGGTGGGGGCTACTGTACTATTACTTTTTTTACATCTTTATACACAAATAGCAAACTCAGTGACTAGGCAAAAAGAGTTAATTCATTGGGTATGATTAGAAGATAAATGGTCTAAGAAGTGGCCTTTGTAAGTTAACATGTTAACGTTTCTACCCCTGCTTTTTTAAACTACTGTGCTCTGCTTATATAGGTATTAGAATGAGTGGTATTTAACTGGTATCAAAAGAGTTGAATATTGGCAATTTCATGTGGTTCAACATAACAGTATATTTTGAAAGGACAAGAAGCAGTCATTGTGACTGTTATTAACACCATTACAAGGATAATGTCTGTTTTATATTTACGAGTGTATGTCCAGTGCCAAGCATAATAGATGTAGTAGACATTCAATAAATAATTTGTGAATGAGAAACTATAGATTTTTGAGGTTTCATACATGTCTTATGAGAAATCTAGGTAAGATTAAGGGAGATTTCCTTCTTGTTTGATCGCTAAGTTCTTTTTAAAAGACTAAAAGAGAAGGATTTTTTAGCAAAGCTCTTTTATTTCCAGTGCAAGATAATATTAAATAATAAAATATTTACTTCTCTGGCCTCTTAGCCTTCTGTTAAAGAGGTTTCCCTTCTCCGCCATTTCCAAGATCCCAGCAGAGATTTGAGACTCCTTGCTGTCCGCCTTTCTTAGGAGGCTGTAGGAAAGAGCGCTGCCAGTGATTAAGTTTGTTACATTGTGAACACTGCTTTTTCCTTTGAGTTGTTCTGCCTCTCCTTTTATAAACTCAAGATGGTTGACATGAAAAATGCAATGATAACTTTTTCTTTCTCATTTGAGGCCAGAGATACAGCTTTTTCTATACACTAACAAGCTTTTACAAATTATTAAGTATGTAATATACACTATGCTCATTTCTGTGTCCTAATAACTTAGTAAATTATCTTGTCCAAATGCAATAACAGAAGACTTAGACTATATTATAGTCACCTAATAATGGTTTTCCAGAACCTTATGTTCACAGATGAGATACTGTAATAAGGCAGAGGGCTAAGAAGTCTCCGGCTTGTTTGGGATTGCTCAGGGTCTTTGGCAGAAATATGAGGAAAATGTATTTGTCATATCATTCTCTAGTATTATTACTTTGGGCCATTATGTTACCATGCATATTTCTTGCAGTATTGAGTTTTATCCACACTGTGGTGCTAGAAAACCAAGAATTGATTGTTTCCCTCCTAATCAGTGGAATATGTATTTCTAAGTGTTCTTTATAAATACTTCCTTGAATTATAAATAGCAGTTTCCTCAGCCTTCATCAGATCCATAATAATGTTATGATTTTACCCCTGAGATGCCTCCAAACTTCAGTCAGTCATGCTTTACCAAGATGACTGCAATAGATTTCTAATGGATCTTCCTGGTGTTAACCATAAAAATAAAACAGCCAAGTTATTTTATCAACAGTGGGTTTATTTGGGAATATTAAAGAATTGCAATTCGGGACATGCAAGCTACAGCAAAACCATAGCAAACCATTTTATGGAGAAGGAGGAGGAAGTTGGGAGGGGTTGGTTTGAATGAAAGTCCACTGAAAAACAAGGGTACAGGTAATGTTGATTTCTCATTAACTGAGTTGCAGGGGTGGTGCCATTTCTTGTAGGAGATGCAGTATACATTTTTTCCCTGTTGGGGCCTGTAATTGATGATTCTTTCCTGTTGAATACTCTTCTGTTGGGGTCTATAATTAACAATACTTCCTGTAATTGATGTTGAATGGGGGGGTCCCCCCTGCTAGCCTCTCCACTGTGTTTTTAGTGAAGTTTCCTTTTAATATTTACACTGGATTTTACCTTGCTTTGCTTCGGTCTGTTTTACATATTGTAGTTATAAGTAATCTTTTATAAATTCAAATCTGAATTTACTGTCCTGCTTAAAAACGTAAATGAATTACATTAACTTTATTGATAAAGACAAGGCCTCTCATGATCCAACTCCTGCCCACTTCTCTAGCTTTGTTCATCTGTAGCCTTTTCTTGTACAGATCTCCACAGTGCTTTGTATTTCAGCTGGTTTGGCCTTCTTTTGGTTCTTTGAGCACAAGTTTTTCCTCCTACTTTGCCTGCTTTTCCTTCTGCCTCTGTATGTGTGCGTGTGTGTGTGTGGGGGGGGGTAAATTTCTTCAATCGTTACCTTTATCCTTTCTAGCTTGGCTCAGATTTCTGAAAGCTTTCATCAGTTCTCTACTCCATATAGATCAGTGCCCAGTGTTACTTGTTCTCATGGTACCTGTTAATTTTTTCCCCCAACATTTATTACAATTTCATTATATATTTAGTTATGTGATTATTTGACTAATGTCCATTTCCTCACTGAATCGTAAGTGCTAAGAAGGTAAATTCTGTGCTTTTTGCTCATCATTGTGTCAATGGTGCCTATTAAAATATTGCTGAATAAATCAGTGAATGAATATAAGTCAGCCAGGACTCAAGGCAGGTAATAGAAGTAGGAACCAATGAACCATTATGGGGAAAAAAATTAATGGCAATTAGAATACAGTAAGTTGAGTTTTCTGTTGTTTTTATTTTTTAATTTTTTATTTACAGTAGTTGAGTTTTATATTAAGGTAAGGTATTGGCCCAGCATTGTTTACTTACATATTTCCTGTCAGAGCAGAAATGAATTCTAAGTCATGGGCAGCCCTGAGCTATAAGGGTTCCTATCTGTGTATGAGGGAAGAGAGAGGGGAAGCAGAGATCACATTTAATAGATTAAAATTATGGAATTAGGTGCACCTAAGTGGCTCATTCAGTTAAGTGTCTGCGTTTGGCTCAGGTCATGATCCCAGGGTCTTGGGATTGAGCCCCAAATTGGGCTCTTTGCTGTGAAGGGAGCCTGCTTCTCCCTCTCCTTTTGCCTGCTGCTCTGCCTACTTGTGTGTGTGCTCGTGCTCTCTTTCTCTGTCAAATAAATAAATAAAATCTTTTTAAAAAATTATGGAAGTAGCTAAGAGAGTAGATCTTAAAAGTTCTCATCACACACACAAAAAAAAATACCATGTGAGGTGGTGGATGTGTTCAGCAACTTACTGTGGTAATCATTTCACAGTGTGTTCATATATCAAGTCATTATGTTGTACACCTTAAACTTATACAATGTTATATGCCAATTACATCATAATAAACGTGGAAAAAAGTAAAAATAAAATATGGAAATCGCTAGTGCCCTAGTGGAAAACACTGCTCTTTAATTAGGAAATCTTGTTTCTCTTCCAGGTAGACTATTTTGTTCTATACCCTTGGGAAAGATGTGGTAAAACATTGGAGAAATCACCATTTATGCTTAATTTATTTCCTTAATTGTATAATGAAATAATAAAAACATTCTCTTTATTTCTTAATGTGTTAAAAAAGGAGTGAGATATAATAGAGGTAAAAGCATTTTAAAAACTATAAAAATTCTCTATAAAATAGACTTACAATTTGCACAAACGACAGGAGATCTTCAATTTTAGGATTTCCCTGTTCTTATTCATAATTACAAGGAAGAGGTACCCAAAAGAAAAGAAGGTAGTGGCATGAAAAGCCCTGTCTCTCTCATGGCTACTGTCAGGGAATCATTCAGTTTTACTTACTGTTTATCCTCTATACACAGTGCCTAGAAATTATTTTAGAATGAATAATAGAGTGAATTTGTCCCAAAGTCCTTTGTAATTAGCATTCTGTGATTTCTTCACCTTGTAAGCATTCTGAGGATAGAAATAACCTGAGACAAAAATCTGTGATATTTATGTTTATTTTTCTTACATTTCAGCTGTGGCAGAAGTAAAACTTCGAGATGACCAATATACATTGGAACACATGCATGCTTTTGGAATGTATAATTACCTACACTGTGATTCATGGTATCAAGACAGTGTCTACTACATTGATAACCTTGGAAGAGTTATGAATTTAACAGTGATGCTGGTAAGAAAAATATCTGTAATATTAGGATTTTCCAATAAATTTGATTCTTAATTTTCACTTTTAATTTAATGTCCAGGGAATTGAGGTACACATATCTTTAATATATGGAATCGTTCCTATCATTAATCTATACAAGGCTCTATTCTGTTTAATATAGTTTTAATTTTTTCCTTTGTTCCTGTTACACTTAAGTTATATTTCCCCTCCACTCCCACCAATGAGCAACTACTCTAATGTGTTTTATAGATCAGTATTGATGTAACTGTTCATGTTTGCTTTTTCTAGTGTGAAGTGTTAACCCTGACTATGATGGTGGATTTGTCTGTTTTTCCTTTTAATTCTTGCTTTTTGTATTTTTAACTGTGTTAATTGGAGTACAAACATTTTGTCTGCTATGGATTTGTCCTTTTAGCATTGTGAAATGCCCCTCTTTATCTCTAGACTCTGGGGATGATTTTTGTCTTGAAATCTTCTGATAATAATACAGTTGTGCTGGCTTTTTTTTATTAGTGATATTCATCTTTTTCTATCCTTTTTCTTTCAGTTTATCAGTGTTGTTGTTTACAGTCTGATGCCTTAGACCACTCAGCCATCCTGACATGACAGTGTTGTTATTTTTAAAGTATGTCTCTTGTAAAGAGCATGTAGTTGGGTCTTGTTTTGTATCTAGCATGACAATCTGTCCTTTAATTAAAGGGCTTAGTACATTTATATTTAATGTAATTACTGATATGGTTGGGTTTATGTTACCATTTTGCTATCTTTTCAGTTTGTCCCATCTGTTCTTTGTTTCTTTATCTCAGTTCCTACCTGTTTTGGGATTAAGCAAATTTTCTTAAAATTCCATTTAATTTTCTCTTTTGGCTTTTATCTAAACCTGTTTGTGTTATTATTTTTTAAATGATTAATGTAGAGTTTATAGTATTCATCCTTAACTTATAGTCTTCCTCTAATTAATATTATTTTACTATAAAAACTTTACAATAATATATTATCCCTTTTATTTCTCTTATACTCTTCAAGCTATTTTTGTTCTATATTTTACTTCATATGTTATAAACTCCACAATAGATTATTAGTGTATTTGCTTTAAACAGTCAGTAGAATAATAGCTTCTTGACTACTCCCTGCTCCTTCTAGCACCGTTCTACATTGCATCAACAGAATCATCAATCTGATTTTTTTTAAGATTTCACATATAAGTGAGATCATATGGTATTTGTCTTTCTCTGACTTATTTCACTTAGCATAATGCCCTCAAAGTGCATCCATGTTGTTGCAAATGGCAGGATTTCATTCCTTTTTATGGCTAAATGAAATATTCTATATATATGAAAAACATTTTCTTTATCCATTCGTATATTGATGGACACTTAGGTGTTTTTTTGTTTTACTATTTTGGCTATTGTAAATAATACTGCAGTGAACATAGGGATACATATATTTTTTTGAGTTAGTGTTTTTATTTTCTTTGGATAAATACCCAGAAGAGGAATCACTGGGTCATATGGTAGTTCTATTTTTAATTTTTTGAGGAACCTCCATATTGTCTTCCATAGTGGCTGCACCAATTTACATTCCCACCAACAGTGCACAGGGATTTCCTTTTCTCCACATCCTCTCCAACACTTGTCATTTCTTGTTTTTTTGATAATAGCCATTCTAACAGGTGTGAGGTGGTAATCTCATTGTGATTTTGATTTGCATTCCCTGAAGATTAATGATTGAGCATCTTTTCATATATCTTTTGGCCAACTGTATATCTTTTTGGGAAAAATGTCTGTTCAGATCCTCTGTCCATTTTTTTTTTTTTTAAGATTTTATTTATTTATTTGACAGAGAGAGAGGCAGCCAGTGAGAGAAGGAACACAAGCAGGGAGAGTGGGAGAGGAAGAAGCAGGCTCCCAGCGGAGGAGCCTGATGTGGGACTCGATCCCAGGACTCTGGGATCACGCCCTGGGCCGAAGGCAGATGCTTAACGACTGAGCCACCCAGACGTCCCCTCTGTCCATTTTTTAATCAGATTGTTTGTTGGGGTTTTGGGGAGGTTGCTATTATATAAGTTCTTTATATATTTTGGATACCTTATTAGGTATTTGATTTGCAAATATTTTTTCTCATTCCCTAGGTTGACTTTTCATTTTGTTGATCACTTGCTCTGCAGCAGCTTTTTTAGTTTGACGTAGTTCTCCTTGTTTATTTTTGTTTTTATTGCCCTTGCTTTTGATGTCAGATTCAAAAAATCATTGCTAAGACCAATGTTAAGGAGTTTACTACCTATATTTTCTTTTGGGAGTTTTATGGCTTCAGGTCTTACATTTAAGTCTATAATCCATTTTGAGTTTATTTTTGTGTATGGTATAAGATAGTCCAGTTTCACTCTTTTGCATGTGACTCTCTGGTTTTCCCAACACCATTTATTGAAGAGACTGTCCTTTCCCCTATTGTATATTCTTGGCTCCTTTGTTGTAAATCAGTTGATCATATGTGTGTGATTTTATTTCTGGATTCTATTTTGTTCCATTGTCTTCAATTCCATACTGTTTCGATAACCACAGTTTTGTAAAGTAGTTTGAAATCAGAGATCATTATGCCTCCAGCTTTGTTGTTCTTTCTCAAGATTGTTTTAGCTTTTTGCAGTCTTTCGTCGTTCCATAAAAATTTGAGGATTGTAGTATTTCTGTGAAAAATTCCATTGGAGTTTTAATAGGGATTGCATTGAATCTGTAGATTGCTTTGGGTGGTATGGATATTTTAACAATATTGATTCTTCCAGTCCACGAGAATGGAGTATTTTCCCACTTATTTATATTTTCTTATAAATTCTTTTAGTTTCCTGTGGATCCTTCTAGAAGTGGTTTGTTATTTCTGTGTGTCTGATTTTGATTTTTTGGCAAGTGTAAGCACCAAGTGATATATACACATATATATATTTTAAAGATTTTATTTATTTATTTATTTATTTATTTATTTATTTATTTATTTTAGAGAGAGGGTGCGCTGGGGCTTGATCTCACAACCTTGAGACCATGACCTGAGCTGAAACCAAGAGTCGGACACCTAACCAACTGAGCCACCCAGGTGCCCAGTGATATATATTTTTAAAATACAAACTCTTCATCTTCGTATATGCAGCTTATGGTGCCCTTCTGTCCAACCTTGTGTTTTACCATTTTGTCCACTATACCCTAGCAATACCAGACTCTTGCAGTTCCCGAGAAATGCTCTGTATCCTGTTGCCCTCAGCCCATTTCCTGTGTGATTAACTCTACCTGGAACATTCTTTCTTAGTTCTGTGTCAGGTTGCTTCCCAATCTTTACTTAAGTCCCAGCAAAGCATCTCATCTGTTAAGCTTTCCCTGACATCCTCCTTTTGCTCCTCTGGGAGTATTCAAACCATTGGCTCTCAGATCTGTGTGAACTTTGAATTCCTTCTAGGCCAGGGGTTGGCAGACGTTTTCTGCACAGGGCCAGATAATTAAGATTTTAGGGTTTGTAGGCTAGACAGTCTTATGTCACAACTACTTGGTTTTGTGGTAGTAGTATGAGAGCAGCATTAGACAATATGTAAATGAATGAGTGTGACTGCATTCCAATAAAACTTTATTTTTAAAAATGACCTTGCCCAGATTTAGGTCATTGACTGTAGTTTGCCAAACCTTGGTCTAGGCCCTGGGTTTTTCTTATATTTCTATAATCCTGCCACCCAGCAGAAGGCTTGGTCAGTATGTTTGCTGAAATAATAACAGCTGTTTAAAGCTTGTTCTTATCCTTTGGAGTTGGGTATGCATCCTTTTTCGCATTCTCTCTCTCTCTCTCTCTTTTTTTAGATTTATTTGAAAGAGAGCAAGCCCGTGGTGGGGGGAGTGTAGAGGGAGAGAGAGAATCCTCAAGCCGACTCCTTGCTGAGCACAGAGACCTATATAGGGCCTGATTACAGGACCCTGAGATCATGACTTGAGTGGAAACCAAGAGCCGGCCACTTAACCGACTGAGCTACCCAAGCACCACAGCTTTGCTTTCTTGATAGGATCTTTCTCTTATTATTTCTTCTTCAGGCTCAGGTATGAGTCTTTGGTTTATTGAGATAAATGCTTTTAGTGAATAATAAATATTTCTTTCTCTTCAGCAAATGTTTATTGAATGCTATTATGTGCTTTGTAGCCACATATACAAATAAATTGATAACATGTAACAGTCGAAGTAGGGATAAGATGCAGACATAGTATGAGGAAGGAAATAATAAATGTTGAAAGACGAAGTGTTCAGAGAAGTTTCAGAAGAGATGTAACCTTAAGAGTTTTGAAGGATCAGTTAGTTTGCCATGCAAATTGAGGCAGCTATGTCTGCACATGACTTAAGAGGCACATTCAGCAAACTTCCGTAGGCGTGTGTGTACTACAGGTACTCTAGACTGATTTGCTGAAACACAGAGCATGTATGGAAGGACCTGAATAGTATACAGGCTATGGTTGGAGAGGAGGATGGCAGGGTGGGCAGAGGCCAGGTTTTGAAGGTAGGGAGGATCAATCATGTTATTCTGTGTTAAGCAAAGAGAAATGTTAAAAAGAAAGATTGATTCTTTGATTCATTTTAGTAGTAATTATGCTTGGTCGTGAGACAGGTGTGGATAGGGTCACAGTTTTGGGCCAGAAGCTTGGCTTTATCAGTTCACTTTTGGTAATCATGATTTGGAATACTAATACCAATTTAAATCACAAGATTGATTGAAAATGTGGAATGAAAGTTTAATGATAGCATTTGAAATACTATAAGCAGTGTAAGCAGTGTGGACTGGTCAATATAGTTTTCTTCTCCCATTGGAAAGTTTTCACAAGAAGTCAAATACTGTAATTTTATTAAGATAACTTATTTGACATGGAATCAGAGCAAAGACTAATGTTTTTGATCCCTTTTTCTGACCTATTCTCTGTGCTTCTATGAACTAGTTATCTTTCTGTGGGCTCATTATTATTATTCACTTTACCTTCAAAATATTTATTGAATACCTACTATATGTTACACATTGTTATAGGCCTGGGAATGCTGCAGCATACAAAATAAAGTTTCTTTTAGTTTATTAAGTCAAAGCAGAGTATGAACAACAGTTGACCCTTGAACAGTACTGGGAATCAGAGCGCTAAACCTCTCCTCCATTGCACAATCAAAAATTTGCAGTAGAAAAGTACAACTTTAGATTCCCCAAAACTTGACTAATAGCTTACTGTTGACCAGAAGCCTTACTGATAACATAAAGTTGATTAACACATATTTTGTATATGTATTGTGTATTTGTATTTATTTTCACAAATTAGTTTCTTTAATTTTGTTTTTGGTGATATCTGTCAGATTTTCTCTGACAGTTTTGCTCACGTCCTTAAAGGAATTGGAGAGCTTTCTGGAACTGGAACAGTTTCAGACTAGAATGACCCTTTCCTTATTTGTTAACTAAAGATTCTCTTTGGACCTAACTTATTATATATTCTTCTGTCCTTTTCAGTAATAGTCTTCTAATTATCCACTTGATTCTATGGTAATTGGTTTAGTCAAACTCTGTTTCTCTGGTAATTTTATAATATACTTTTTTGCTAGAGAAAATTGTTCATTTCTTTTTATTCTTTTCAGATTTGTTGCTGTAAATTTGCATGTTTTATGCTCTTAAGATTATCTTCTTTCTCTTTTTTCTCTTTTTCCGTAATCAAACTTTAGAAGGGTATTTTTACTATTATTTTTAAAGAACTATGGTGTTATTTTAGTTTGTTTTCTGCTTTAATTCAGTTTTGCCTTTGGTTTTCAAAATGTCTTGCACATCAGAATCACTTGGAGTAATTGATTAAAGCTAATTTCAGGTTATGGTTCTTAAAGATTTGGATTCAGTATGTCAGGGTCGATCATGGTCTGGGAATCTGCATTTTATCAAGGACCTCATATGATTTTGCTCGTGGTCCAGTAACCAAGTTTTGAGAAACTGTGCACCTCTGATGCAGAGAGGAATACCACATTTCTTTCTTACTATTTTTGTGATCAGCAGCAAAAGAAACTGACCTGTTTCTTTTGAACTTCTGTGTTGGGGGCAGGTGGAGAGTGTTGGCCACTGGTTACACACTGGCTTTTTTAAAGCAGAAAAGTTATTCTAATACCCATTTTATTGTCTGATTTTTTTTTTTTTTTGAGTCAAAGGCACACATGCACAAATCTCAGAGAGGTTCTTTTGCTGTTGCTGGTTTACAGATACCCCCCACCCTGTTAAATCTGTGCTAAACACTATTGTGGTCAAGAGAAGGCTGTAGGGCCCAGGTAAGGAAATCCACACATTGTGTCTGACCTTGAGATTTTGTCAGGAGCCAGCAGATGGCAGCAGTTCAACACACAGGTTTATAGAGGCATTATATTTCCAAGTCAGTTTATTTTGTCTGTTTACAATGCTTAATTTTAGAGAAATGTCAATTAGGAGGAAGTGCTTTTAGAAAGTAGAAAATGCCTTAGGAAAGCAAAAAAAAAATGTGTTTTTAAAACTTAATTCTTATGTTGTCATTTTATTAGGGTATTAGGGCTTCTTTTATTTTTATTTTTTATTTTTTATTTATTTTTTTAAAGATTTTATTTATTTATTTGACAGAGAGACAGCCAGCGAGAGAGGGAACACAATCAGGGGGAGTGGGAGAGGAAGAAGCAGGTTCCCAGCAGAGGAGCCTGATGTGGGGCTCGATCCCAGAAGGCTGGGATCACACCCTGAGCTGAAGGCAGAGGCTTAACGACTGTGCCACCCAGGCGCCCCTGTTAGGGCTTCTTTTAAAGTTACATGTTTTGTTTCTTAATATTTAGGAAATTAATTCTGTTATAACTTTTTTTTCCATTTACCTGAAAAACTAGTTTGTTTCTCCTAAAGAAGTGTGTCATCTTGTGGTGCCTCTTTGAATTACACTTAAAGATCAGAGGAGAGTTACTAGATTCCATGTGAAGCCCACATTTGTGAGGCTGTGTCTTGGAGTGAGTAACACACTGTAACTGCTTATTAGTCTAGCTCAGTTGCTTGCCAGTGTCTCCAAACTAGTATCTCAAGACCTGAATCTCACCTTATTTTCTGTAGTTGCATTTGTTAATAGGGAGCCAGTTATTTACCTTGTTAAAGAGAAAAATAAAGGGGAGGAGTAAGTTATTTGAACTGTGTGTTCTTAATGAATTATTAAGTTTTATGTTTTATAGAGACATTGCTCAAATTCCACTTAATAAAACATCATTTCTTAAAGCTTTAGCAAAAAAAAAGAGAAAGGAAAAAGGAAGTTTTCTTTTCTTCCAAATAAACTTAACAGTTATTTGTGATGAAAATGTTTTTCCAGAAAAAGATCACTTCCTTTTAAAAGGGCAAAATTTTAAATGTCACTGTGTAATAATACTAGTAAATGGCATCCTTACTTAATTTTTCTTGACCATTTTTCTTTAAACTTGGATAGTGCTTTCTATAAACATATATGTATTAGAAAAATGCCTTGTCAGTTCAAACCTTGTCTTCTTGTACCTGTGGCAAGAGGCCCACAAACTCCCGTTTAGAGATATTTTTCATAAATACGGTTCATATATTATTTACCATGTCACTTATAGTACAATATATTGATGTTTTTATATTTTTGTATTGCATTTTGTTGACCCAGGAATGTAATTAAAAATTTTATATAATGTGTTAGTCTGAAGAAAAACTGAATATAGTAGGTGCATTCACAGTGTTGTTCTTACTGTTTTTGCAGGGAGTATTCTAGAAATTGCAATGAGATCTGAGGTATCATTTGTTTAGAAAAACTTGGGTAGTGGTTTCTTCTCAAGAAAGTGTGGAATACAGGAGAGACCTTCAACTTTTAGAGTGGAGTCAATCAGAATTTGAATCTTAGCCCTGCCATTTTCTTAGCATCAGAGTTCTAGGCAAATGATTTACTCTTCTGAATAGAGGTCTTTATCTCTCAAAGTGTGCATAATGATTTCAACTTCGTAGGATTTTGTAATTGTTAAATGAGATGGCAAAAACTCAGAACACTTACTTAATACGTTACTTGTACATTGTAGGTATTCAGCAAATGTTCCATTCATCAGTGAAATTTTAATTCTTTTGCAATTCAGCTGTGAAATGTTACTGCAGAATTATTTTCAACAACTTTGAACATAGTTACATTAACTTTTATTTTTGTCTGGAAGAAGAAAATGATTGGGTGAGACAAAGACGTTATAGATGCCAATATCATAAGACATTATTATAAGGACACTTTGTAAAACTGTCAGTGGAGGTTGTTCAGAAATAATTTAATACTCTAAGATTCACAGAAGAAAATATTTTATTGCATACAGTCCATTTAAAATTAAATGTACCCTTTGAGAATTAGATTTCAAAAATTAGGAACATTCAGGTCGCTTTCACTTAAACTATCGTTTAACTTATGTAAGAGATACACTGTGTTTTCTTTTGTATTTTAAGTTAATTTTTAGCTTTACGTTTATATACTTGAATATCTTAATTATTCTGTTGGATATCGAAATCATTTATCTGATAATTAGACTTCCAGCAATCTCAGTTGTGTGTAAACTTGTATTTAAAAGAAAATAGCTTAAAACAACCTTCATAACTGTATATGAAATGAAGCATAGTGATTTAACAGGTTTAAGCCCTGCATTTGTCCTAACAAGTGGTTCATTAGATTAGATGCAGTGAAGGGCATGTAGTGGGTGGGGGAGACCACTAGAAACCTTTACTTTGAAACAACTGTTTTGAGGAAGAAGTCCCATTTTATTTTATTCTATTAATATCTTTTAAACTATGGGCATTACACATAAATTGCTCACTGTAAAAAAAAAAAAAAGTCAGGCAATGTATTTGAAGCAAAAATAGAAAGTTTCCCCTTACCTTCAGTCTCCCTGACGTCCAATTGGACTATGGTCTTTTTTCCCTTTCTGGTGGTAAACACTATTAAGAGACCACCGGCATGTGTCTGTATACCTTACTCTGTGCTGTCATATCACAACATGTTGTTCCAACATATATGGATTCATACTGTGTATATTCTGCATCTTTTTTTTTCAGTTATTTTGGAGATCTTCTTATGTCAGTATTATAAATCCACTTTTGTATATTTAACAGTTATTTGGTATTCCAAAGGATGGATATTTCACAATTAACCACTTCTCCACCAGTGTTCTCCAGACAAAGATACCAGGTACCCATCCATAGTTGAACAAGTTGGATTTATTACATTTTACAGCACAGGAGAATCCACACTGTGGGGGACCACATAGTGGTTCAGTAAGAGGATTTTAGAAAGGATTTATTACAGGATTGGGCTTGCATTAGGTGATTTTTTTCTGGTTAATTTTTTTTAACCACAGTTTTCCTATACATATCTTTACCCATTTAAACATTTTGGACATTCCTGTATTTCTTGTTCAGTTGCTAAGGCTCTTTATATGCCATAGATACTGGTCCTGTGTTATTTTTGTGGCAAATATTTTTCTCCCTGTCTCATACACGTCCTTTATTTTTCACAGGAAGACTTTCTCCATCCTGAGATTAAAACATGATTCATCTTCTAACAAAGTTATCTTACTTTTTCTTTAAAATATTTAGATTATTAATCCATCTGGAATGTGGAATTTTGTGTATGCTGTGAGGGAAAGAGCAATTTTTTTCCAGATCTCTAGTATCCCAATAGCATTTGTTTTGACCACTCCCATTTATTTCTCACTAATTGGAAATGCCACATCATGTTCTAAACGCCTGCATAGACATAAGCCTGCAGTAAAATATCTCTTAATTGACCTCCATTTAATTGAGTGACTGGAGTAACTGATATTCTCTCTTTCCTTCGTATAATACACTGACTGCAGACCACAGTAAGCTTAATGTTTACTACTAGTAGGCTACTCAGTACTATGCTGATAGCAATTCTGTTTCCACTAGTTGAGTTTTACATCACTAACACTCAGATATGGTCATTCTAAAAACTTTATGCCAGGTGTGCTTGTCCTTGTATTTTCATTATTTAACCAGTATTATGTAAATCAGTAAAATATGAATACAAAAAGAAGGAAAGATGCCATTTCAAAGAAAACTAAACTGGATGCTTTAGAAAGAGACAGTGGGTCACTGAAAAACTTGTGGCTGGTAAGGACATTTTGTTTACTTAAATTTTGTTAATATATACATTTATCTAAGTAATTCTAGGAACAGAGAATGAAATACATGAATCAAGAATTACTTTTGGCCTGTAGGAAAATCTGTTAACTAAAAATTAAAATTTTAACATTAACAAATTATTGAATTGAGTACATCTGATACATAAGATGTTTATGTCCAGAAATGTAGACCTTTTTATATATTTTCTTGTAAAACATTTGAATGATGCAATCCATCTTATAGCTTTAAATTTTAAGGATATAGATACAATAAAAATGTGCTAACAGAAACCTAAGTTGTTAATATCTAAGTGCAATGTTTTCATACCACAGGCTGATGTCTATAGAGACATTTAGAACATGATGTAGTATTTCCAGTTAGTTAAAAATACTGATCATTAACTCTAAACAATCAAGACCAGATAACCACAGTATATTCATTATCTCTTGCTGTGTAATATCTTACTTCAACACTTAGTGACTTGAAACAATAAATATTTGTCATCTCACAGTTTTTGTGGGTCAGAAATCAGAGTGGCTTAGCAAGGTGGTTCCTGTGTCAAGGTGTCTCATGAGGTTGTAGCCCAGTGATCTGAAGGCTCAAGTAGGGCCTTCAGATAGTTAGCTCACAAGGTGTTGGTTATTTTCAGGAGCCCTTATGTCCTCCCCATGTGGGTCTTCCAGGTGTAGTCCAAGAAAGAGCAAAATAGAAGATGTAATAGAAACTATGGCCGAGTTTGAGAAGTCACAAACTGTCACTTCTGCCATATTTTGTTAGAAGTGAGTTGTACAGCTCATACCCAAAGGGAGGGGAATTAGGCACCTTCTCATGAATGAGAGAGTAACCACTACACTGCAGATATTTATTCTGTGTGCATATGGATCAAGGAGAGGGTAGATTCATTTGTTTGGCTTCTTTTTAGGACACTGCTTTAGGAAAACCACGAGAAGTGTTTCGACTTCCCACAGATTTGACAGCATACGACAATCGCCTCTGTGCATCTATCCATTTCACATCTTCTACCTGGGTTACCTTGTCAGATGGAACTGGACGATTATATCTCATTGGTACAGGTGAACGTGGAAATAGTGCTTCTGAAAAATGGGAGGTGCGGTTTTGTTCTTTGTTTTTTAGACTTGAGCAATGTCTGCAAAGTATATATAAATTAGACCTTAGTGATTTTGAAATAACTCTTTCTAGGCATGGTTTATGTGTGACCTCTTTATTTTTATAATATATAATGTTTTAGAAATTTTTAATTAAATTATAAAATACATACCTTTTACAAAACTGGTATCTTAACCATTTCTGGTTTGATCTGGGGTTATTGCAATTGTCAAGAATTGCATTCATTTGTTCAGCGAATGTATATTGAACGCTTTATATGTGTGTAAAGCAGTACACTAGTGTACTGATATTGTCTCCTTCTTGATGAAGAGTTAGCCAGGAATTACATTGGGATATATTTTCTCCTATACTCATGTTATATTTGCTGGTATCTTTATGGGCCCAGCACACTCTGAGACACCACTCTGCTAGCTGTCTGGTAAGTTGCCATTGGTCAAATACTGAGTTTACCAGAGTATTCCCTACTTGGAAGAATACACTATAACAGTTATGTTATAGTGTGCCAAGCTCTGAGGTGCTATTTTTATTTCAGTTTTCTTAAAACAATGTAACATTTTTAAATCTGAGGGACAGATTAGGATTTTAATCATAATAAATAAGGAATTAATTTTTCTAGAGCCACAGTTTTTGAAGGTGGGAAAGAATGACACTGAGTTATACTAATAAGTATATTGTGATACTGCTGTTGTCTAAATCTCAGCAGGTAGCCTTTTAGTTCTGGGTAGATAAAGAAATATGAACTTAATATATTTACATCTTATAAAATATTTTAATCAGATCAACAAATGCCTACAGAGATCAGGCTTTAATTATTTGAGAAAAACTAAGAAGGCCTTAGAACCAAATGGCTTGCCTTTCTTACAAAGTTATATTAAATGGTATACTACCAAATCGTAGTAATGCAAAAAACTAAACAAAAAACACAGTAAATAACCAGAACAACAGTAGTCTTTTTGTAGGAGGCCTTTGCAGGCCTTTGTAGTCACAGGTTTAAATATTCATTGGACATTGTGACATTTTTCTGCTGTGGCCTCCAATAATAACTTTTTTCTTTTTTTTTAATTTTTTTAATTTTATTAACTGAGGCAATGTGACACATGGATAGCATAACTACCTGAAACATTTGGAAGGAGTTTGGAGAGTGATGGATAGGAGAATGAGAATCAGGCTATGGATTCTTTTGGTTTTGAGCAGGAAGAGACACACTGGCCCAGCTCACCTTCAGCTTAAAAATGACACCGCATACTATGCCAGAAGGAAGTTCATATGGATTTATAAATCATTTGGTTTATGCTATGTACATCCCCTTGGTGCAAATTAGGCCTTTAGTAAATATTTTTAAAATCAAAAATGTAAATTTACTTCATGCCCTCTTCAGTGTACACTGCTGTAATGAGATTAGCACCCAGAGATGTTCGCAGTTAATAATAGTTTTGGGGAGAAGGGGGGCGGGACAGGGATGGGACTTGGGCACTAACTGAGGTGGGAGGGATACTGTGGTATACTGGTCACTGTAAGAGAAACAACTTAGGAGAGTTTTAGGACTTTGGGGAAGTTGGTGGAACAGAGAGGAAGCTAAAGGTGGGAGTTGTTGGGGGGTACAGTGGGGCATAAGGAGGCCAAGCAAGGACGGTGATGACTGCAGTGTAGAAAGAGAAAGGGAGACAGGAAGACTGCCTGCTTTTTGCAAGTGTGTTGCCTCTAATATGATGGGGGTGCTGTTATCAGCAGTATCACACTTGAGTTGCTAGGCTTATTCCGGAGACAGGAAACTTCAGCCTAACAATTTATAAAGGTTTAGACTTCTACTTCCTGGTTTCATTCCCGTCCCTTTCACTCACATGAGAGAAAGAAGAGAAGGAAGCAATAAACTAGCTACTTGTACCTGACAACACTTACTATCTTTCTTTCCTCCCTTTGGTCTCCTGTTGTACCCCAAACGCAAGCAAAACTCTGTCAAACAACTAAAACCTGTGTATCGTCTCAGTTTTGAGTATTTGAGATATTTTTTTGCTGTTCTTGCTCTTTTTGTGGAAGACCATAGAATGGATTCCAAAGGTCTACTATTTGAATAATTTTGTCAGAGGTGCTCAAACACTAAGGGAAATTGACATTAAATCATACTTTTCTTTATAAGACTTTCAAGTAGGAGCAGATAGGGTAGGATTCCAGATAGATGGGGTTTTTCCGTTTTTGTTTTTTTTTAAAGCTAACTTTTGTCATTTGGATATTTTCTTCAACCATTTATTTTTTCATTTATTCAAAAATCTTGCTTAGTGAACAGTCTTAAAATATCTCTTCTTTATTTTTTACTCTGAAATAAATATAATAGTCCTTTAGATAATGTGTTTGTGATAGAAAAAAGAATTTATTAAGATTTTGTGTCTCTGTATGGTACTTAGATTTGCTTTTTAAGAAGACACTTCAGTATTATATTTAAATAGAGTTTGTTGAATTATAACTTTTAAATGTAAAGGGGCTGTTTTATTTGTGAAAAAGAAGAAAGTTTCAGTGGTGTCTCTCCAATTCCTTTGACTCTGACCTTTTTAAACTTCCAAGAAATAAACAGAAGAACAAAACAGAACAGAACAAAAATAGGAAAAAACCATACATACACACATGCACACACATGTGCATTAACAACAATATTCAGAAACTAAGAGGAACAAAGAGGAAATAAATCATATACAAGATAGGAGAAGAGATAAAGGAGTCAACATTAACCTGCTCATGTCCTCTTTTGTGTAGAGCACTGTTTCACTTGTTAATTCTTTTCTAGAGGTTGCTTCTAGTTCTCTTTCTCCTTTTGATGCTGCTTGGATGCCCTGTTGTTTTCCTTGTTTTTAAGCCAAGAGTACTTACCACTTTTTCTATTAAATAGGCATTTTTAAAAAGTTCTTTCTTCAAAGAATGTTATTTGAACTTGCAACCTTTATTTAAAGGCTTTTTCATTTTTCTATTCCTTATAATAAATAGTATCCAAATTAGTTGTTTTATCTGTACATTCTCTCTGTGCTACCTTCATTTTTGTAATATGTACATTTTTGTGTATGTAACTTTTTTTTTTTGTAGATTATGTTTAATGAAGAGCTTGGGAATCCTTTTATCATAATTCACAGTATCTCACTGCTGAATGCTGAAGAACATTCTGTAACAACCTTACTTCTTCGAATAGAGAAGGAGGAATTGGATATGAAAGGAAGTGGATTCTATGTTTCTTTGGAGTGGGTCACTATCAGTAAAAAAAATAAAGGTAAAATATAACAACACTGTGAATCCATAGTGGTTGGCACCATTTAGTAGATTTTGAAATGCAGAGCTGTTCCTGTAAATGCTGTTGGCTTCTTCTTGGGTGGTGTTGGTGTGATTCTAATACCTGACACCTAGTGGAATGAATTCCTATAGATAGTTTCTCTTCAGGTATGGATTATTAAAAAAATAGTAATGTGCTTCCAGAGTCAATTATGCCTTTTTGTATAAAAGCAGACATTCTTACATAACTTTAGAAGAATTTTACATAGGGGCGCCTGGGTGGCACAGTGGTTAGGCGTCTGCCTTCGGCTCGGGGCGTGATCCTGACATTATGGGATTGAGCCCCACATCAGGCTCCTCCGCTATGAGCCTGCTTCTTCCTCTCCCACTCCCCCTGCTTGTGTTCCCTCTCTCGCTGGCTGTCTCTATCTCTGTCGAATAAATAAATAAAATCTTAAAAAAAAAAAGAATTTTACATAACTTTAGAAGAATTTTAAGTGTATATTTTCAATATATACAACACTATATATATAGAGAGAGAGAGAATTAAGAGAATTAAGTGGATTTTTCTGTAGTTGAGAACAAAGGGAGCTTGTTTCCATGATGACTCTTTGCCCTTTTTCTCAGTTTTTATTAACTTACTCATTTAACTTATGAGTCTTAAATTATAGCTGACCCTTGAACAACAGGTTTGAACTGTGCAGGTCCACATATACATGGGTATTTTTTGATAAATAGAGGATAGTACTATAAATGTATTTATGATTTCCTAAATAACACTTTCTTTTCTCTAGCTTATTTTATTGTAAGAATATATTATATAATACATACACAAAATAGTGTTAATCGACTGTTTTTGTTTTTGGTAAAGCTTCCAATCAACAGTAAGCTATCAGTAGTTAAATTTCTTGGGGAGTCAAAAGTTATACACAGATTTTTGACTGCACAGGGGATCAGTGTCCCTAACCTTCATATTGTTCAAGAGTTAACTGTTAATTTATAATCTGATAAAGGCTATTAGTGTTTGATTTCTAAGAGGGCTTTTTTATTTTAAAATGAACATGTGTATATGTACATATATGTATGTGTATATGTGTGTGTATATATACATATATATGTAACAATAGTTTATAAGTAAGCTGAGTAAATTTCCTAGATTTGTTCTGCGAACTGTTTAATATAATTTGTCTGTTGTTTTTCCCAGTGTTGTAGTTTCATCTCTGGAGTAACACAGTAACTCAAAACTTTAGGTATTGGAAAACTTTCTGTATGAGGCTAGATGGTAACCATACAATTTATATCACAACTACTCAATTATGCCACTGTGGCACAAAAGCAGCCATTGATAATACATAAATAAATGAGTTTAGCTGTATTCCAATAATACTTTATTTATGGACATTTGAATTTTATATAACTTTAACATATATTTAAATATTATTATTTTCATTATTTTTAGTCATTTAAAAAAGTATAAAATTCATTCTTAGCCCACAGACCATATGAAAATATGCATAAATTCAGCTTTGTCTCCACTGGCCATACTTTGCCAATCTCTACTTTAGATAATAAAAAAAATTATTATTTTTTATTAAGGTAATTAACTCAACAACTTACAGAGAAATCATGGTGCATATTTTTCCTCCTGTTCTCTGGTTCTGTGACAACTGTAGCTTAGTTCACAGTAACTGTGACACTCTGCTCAAGCTTCACCCTTGCATTCCCTTTGCTTTGTGTACTTGCCTCAACTGGACGGATATAATCAGACTCACTTTTCTTCTTATCTCCCAAGGTTGTAATTAGAGGAATATTAATTCTCATGGTTCACTTTCTTTCTCATTACTCTTCTTAATGTCTCATTCCTTTCACCCCCCAAGTATTATTAATATAATTGTTACTCTTTTCCTTTTTCTTTTTTAATGAACATAACAGTGCTTTTCGAAACTGTGTTGAGGGGAACATCTGATAAATTATGTTTTGTGGTCAAATATCCCTAATACACATTCAACATGTTAAAGGTTCTAAAAATTTTGAGTAATAAAGAGAATTTAATTTTAATCAAGCATTTCACAACTTATTTAATCATGGAGTTCACTTGAAATTCACCTGTTATTCTCTCTTGCACACATATTGGGAAAAGCCACCCTATAAACTATGTAGTAACTAAGTCTGGGTCTTTGGAGTCAGGTAGGACTCTTTGCCTTGCATGTACTGTGCAGGAAGTGTATTAGCTCATTCATAAATTTACAGTTCTGTTCTTAAATATGTATGAGATAAATGTGAATGTAGATGAAGATTTAAAGGAAAAAATGACATACTTTAGAACAGATTGTATCATTATGTATAATGTGACATTGAGTTGCGATTTTTGACTACTCATTGTGAAGCTTACTTGTTAAAGTACAACCCACTTTAATAGAGTAACTATAAGTAAAGGTATGGACTCAGCTGTAATGTTTAGTACTTTTTAAAGCAAAAAAAACCCAAAAAAACCCCTATTTTCAAGAATAAATTCAGTTATTTTACCAGAAATTTTCATGATACAGTTAATTTTGTATCTTTTTTATATTTCCTATTTTAAATTTTATATCTTAAAATTAAGTATCATTACTTATGCTTGATTACAGTTGGCATGTAGATCTGTCTCTTAGTGTGTATAAAAATAATTTCTACCATAAACATTTCATTTTAAGGAAACCCTCTTATCAATAGCTAGAATAGGCAGAAAAATAGTCCACACCATACCTTTCCTTTATCCTTAGTGTGTGGCTCTTTTCAGAAGATGCCTATCATGTACCTGCTGGGAACATAGACAGGCTATAGTAAAGGAAAAGGTAGATCCATCAGAAGCTGATATTGCAGGTAAGTTAGTCACTTTCAAAGTCTAGAGCGCTGCTGTCCAATGAAAATTTCTGCGAAGTGGACACGTTTTATATGTGTGCCATTTAATACAATAGCAGCTAGCCATGTGTGGCTGTTGAGCATTTGAAATATGGCTAGTGTGCTTAAAGAACTGAATTTTAAATTTTACTTAATTTAGATTAAATATCTACTATGGCCAGTAGCTACCACATTGGAAAGCACAGTCTAGAGCAAATTTCATCAGACCTGGTATTTTAAAGTAGGGGTGTATTTACAGAAAATTAGGTTATAAATCTTTTTATCCCTATGAAAAGACTCTTAATAGCATGCCTTTTAACAGTACACTTAAAATACTTAATTTTAATTAAAACTAATAAACAAATATTTTCAGGATATTTTTACAATACAGTGTTTTTGTAATTTTTTGTCCTAAAATGCTTTGCTTTCTTACAGATGATAACAAATATGAAATTATTAAGCGTGATATTCTCCGTGGAAAGTCAGTGCCACATTATGCTGCTATTGAGCCTGATGGGAAGGGTCTGATGATTGTCTCCTACAAGTCCTTCACATTTGTTCATGTTGGTCAAGATCTTAAAGAAAATCAGAATGAGAACATGTCAAAGAAAATCAAAGGTAATTTTACTCTTCACCTTCATAGAGCTCATATGTGTTTATGCACACACACATTTATGGCTGCTTTATCTTTATTTTTCTTTATATGTGTTAGAATAGTCTTTTGTAAAATGTACTACCTAAATAGTATGAATTGTTTTAATTAGTAATTTTGTAATCACCAAAAATGTTTTTAAAAAATCTGTACAGGGGCGCCTGGGTAGCGCAGTCGTTAAGCGTCTGCCTTTGGCTCAGGGCATGATCCCGGCGATCTGGGATCAAGCCCCACATCAGGCTCTTCCGCTGGGAGCCTGCTTCCTCCTCTCCCATTCCCCCTGCTAGTGTTCCCTCTCTCGCTGGCTGTCTCTCTGTCAAATAAATAAATAAAATCTTTAAAAAAAAAAAAATCTGTACATTAGCTTACCTGTTTAGATCTAATAAATACCTAATAAATGAATAAATGATGTCTCTTATTGGTGTTCGAGAAGCTAGCTAATTGAAGATATTAATCTTTTAAAATATGCTAAACTCTGTTGATTACAGGTGTATACTAATGTACATGTTCTTAACTTTTAGTACTAAGCAGAAAAAAAGTTCTAGAGGGCAAAATCATCAAGTTTTCCCAATGCTAAATGAATAAATGGATGTTTTAGAACAAAGACAGTAATAAGGTCTTCCAAAAGAAATTTATATTTACTGGGGTGCCCACGTGGCTCAGTCAGTTGATCGTCAACTCTTAGTTTTGGCTCAGGTCATGATCCCAGGGTTCAGCTCTCACTCATCAGGGAGTCTAGTTAAGGATTCTCTCCCTCTCCCCTTCCCATGCTGGTGTGTGCACTCTCTCGCTCTCTCTCAAATAAATAAATCTTTAAAAAAAAGAAATTTGTATTCCCATACAAAGAATATATACTCTTCTATTCAAGAGAACATCACTCTGTAATCAATACTGTTCATATTTCTGATGTTTATAGCCAGAGAATAGTTTTTTTTACTTAACAGATTTTCACAGTATTTAACAATTATACATACGAATCTCTGAATGTACCTTACTGTTACTTAATTATATAAAATAAAAATTAGTTTCACTATTTTCATCCAGTTAGACCTTCTAAACAAAAATCCTTTGAAAAGTATTTGAAAATAATAATGTAATAAATATTTTAAAAATATTTTTCCCGGGTTTATAGATATTTGCACCTTTGAATATGAGAGTTGTGCTTGGTGACTTTTTATTTAGCCTCACAACAACTTGGTTTTCTTATATGTAATGCATTTTTTGTTAGATTATCTCTAAGATCCCTTTCCAAATAAATTCTTTTCTGTCTTCATTATAACGTTGAAGTCTTGTAGAGCTTAGCCAAAACAGCTATTCATATCTCTAGACCACATGCCCTTTAGGACTCTTGGTGAGCAGTTGCAAAGGAGTGAAAGAATGCCCTACTCTTTGGAGCCATTCTGCCTAGTAGCTGAGACCCATGTGGTTCCAAGACAGATCGTAGCCTGGGAGGGACACAACATCTTTTTAAATCACTAACTACCAGTTCAGGTGTTGTTTTTCTTGTTGACATCTCACTAATATTGAATTCCTCCTGAATACATCATTATGTCATTTCTTCTCTTGTAGTGTGAATCTCAAATTCCCCCTGTATTTTTCTGTTTTCCTTTTAATAAACAGCCTTTACTTATAAAGGAAAAATGTAATTTTTAAAAAAATTATGGATAATCTGTTAATTATATATAGCATGCTTTCTTGTAAATAATCTTCTGAGAATATATACTGGCTTCATTTTCTGTAAACCTCAAGAAAACGGATACTGTCTGTTGCCTATTTGATGTTGTCATAATGATATAAGTAATAGCATTTTCTTTGAAAGACTTAAAACGGGCACCTGGGTGGCTCAGTCAGTTAAGCATCTGCCTTGGGCTCAGGTCATGATCCCCAGGGTACCGAGATCCAGGCCTGCTTTGGGCTCCCTGCTCAGCGGGGAGCCTGCTTCTCCCTCTGCCATTCCCCCTGGCTTGTGCTCTCGGGCTCTCTCTATCTCTCTGTCAAATAAATAAATAAAATCTTAAAAAAAAAAAAAAAAGACAAACTGAAAACATGATTTCCAAAAACATAGAAAGGCATTCAGCAACCAACAATTGAGGAAATTATTTAGGTGTTTGTATAACTTAGTAGAGAGAGGTTTAAAAAATTCTGGCTTTCCCTTTTAGTCTACTTTTATGGCCTTTAATTTTTACTAAAAGCTCCTGTGATTTTGTACTCTTCGCCTTCCCATATCTTCCAGAAATTATCCATTGAGTCATTGTTACATGTAAACTGCCTTGTTAACTTTTGTGATAGACAGAAAATTAAGTGAAACAAATTACTTGCCTTAAGGAGCTTATAGTTACCAATCTTTTAAGCTACAGTTGAAACTTTTTCAGTGAGTTTATATTAAAAGTACTTCTAAAGAGATAAGAGAGGGGCTCTGAGAGCCTGCTTAAAGGAATGTGATACAAGCTAGAAATTAATCCAAAGTAACATTTTATACTGAAAATTTATTCATTTTTAAATGTATTTCTATAATATCATGCTTGTTAAATTTTATTTAACATCAAATAGAAGTGACCCTTTAAGAAGATATATCATACTTAATGTTAAACATGATCTTCGAGCATATCTAGTATTCACAAAGTTTTTACACAAAATGGTGCAAAAAGAAAAAGAATAATAAAAGAATAATAACCCCCAAACAAGAATGATAACCCACATTTAGTGAGAGTTTATGGTATACTTAATAATAGAATTGATATTAAATATTTTATAGGTATTAACTCATTTAAATTTTAATAGTTCTGTGAGATATGTAATATTTTGTTATCTTATTTTACTGATTAGAAAAAAGAGGATCAGAGATGCAGTTGCATACCAAAATTAATAAATGGTTGAGCCAAGATTCAGACCTAAGACTGGTCAACTCTGGAGTACTAGTTCCTAACCACTGTATCATATTCCTTTCTAATAAGCACGTGGACGTGTTAATGTTTATGGATATCATTAAGCAAATGTTTATTCTTTTTGTACTTAAGCCCTATTTTCTTATTTCATGGTTATAATGTATGATGGGTTTTAAGGTATTTCTTTAGTAGCTGGCTTTTTAGAAGACAAGCCGAGGAGATAGAGAAGGAGGTGAAGGGTGGATTGTTTCATTGGGAACTTAGACAAAATACACAGACAGCCCTTGAATTTCCTATGAAATTGCTTTCATGCAACAAAATTGTAGGGTAGAATAGCTAGTTCCTTTGTAAGTGAATACACCTTTTATTTTTGTGTGGATTTGTATCTCACCAAATAATAGTGGTCTCCTGTATCACAGAGTTCCATCATTAGGGCAAATCAAGGCAATGTTGAAAGATTCAGACAATGGTTTATGACATATTTGTCATTCTTTTGAATTGGGAATCTGCTGTGTGTGTGTGTAAAGAGAAGAGCAAGGAGGAAAAGAGGGGAACTGGGAGGCAGGGAGAGAATGAATGGGGTAAAGGATTGCTATCATTAGTATTTTATGAGTGTTTATGTCCTAGAGCATTAGGTAAGCCTGGAAGAGGAAATGTCAAGTGCAATTGTTGTAATTTCTTGAAAATTCCCCAAAGAGATCTGTTTTTGTTTATAATTACTTTTTTTTTATAAGATCACTAGGAATTATGCTAAGATTCTTTTAGATAGGTGTTCTTTTATATGCTCTAGTCTCTAATTCTGTGTATTCTATTCTCCACTTTTTTATTACATAATGTGTTTTTCTTTTCCCAACAGAACCTCTGTATTACTGGCAACAGACTGAAGATGATTTGACAGTAACAATACGGCTTCCAGAAGGCATTTCTAAGGAGGACATTCAAGTACAGTTTTTGCCTGATCACATCAACATTGTGCTGAAAGGTCAGAGGTTTCTGGAAGGAAAACTCTATTCATCTGTTGATCAAGAAAGCAATACATGGATAATTAAAGAGAATAATAGGTATATATAGAGTTGTATTTATATTTAAAATTTTGTTTTTGTTTTTTCTTTTTTCTTTTTTTTTTTAATCCTTTCCACAGTAACCACAAAGTTGTATACTACAATAGGCTGTCTGTATTGCTGATTCTTTTTCTTAGATTAAAAATGGAGTTACTACATCAAAAAGCATAATTATCATTAAGATCAAAGATGCTACTGTAATCATTGTTGGCATTCAGTGGTAGAGCTTTTCATTACCAGCTCTGGATAAAATCATAACAATATTAACAGTAATAATTAATAGATAAAAATGTGTTATTTTTTAACGAGAGAGCCTGCACACAAGTTGGGGTGGGGCAGAAGGAGAGGGAGAAGCAGACCACCAACTGATCCAGGAGCCCTATGCAGGGCTCAAATCCCAGGACCCCAGGACCATGACCTGAGCCAACAGCAGATATTTAACCAACTGAGCCACCCAGGTGCCCCAAAAATAGTTATTTACTTTAATTAATACTTTAAAATCTTTTAAACTAATTTTATTTATTTCAATTTGCCAACTAGATAAGAATTCCTGTTGTTTAAATTTTAAGATATATAAAGGGTAAATAGTACAAGGGCTCCTTCTAGCCCAGGCCTTCCTGTCACCCTTCTCCTCCCCATAACCACTATTATAGTTTCCTTCTACAGGTATTTTATGCGCATTCAAGCAGATACATATTTTTTTTTAACAAAAAAGATTTCAACATAGCTATACATAGTTTTTTATAGCTTGCTTTTGTTGACATTCAACAATAAATCTTGTATAACTTTCCATAACATATACGTAATAATTTTTTTTATTCTCCTTTATGGCTGTTTATGGTATTTTACTCTATCAACTAACTGCACAATCATTTTTAAAAAATGGTCCTTTATTGTTGAATATTTTGACTGTTTGCAATCTTTTGCTACAGTGAATGACTTTCTGGATGATTCAGTAGTTTCATTGAGTGACACAGGTGTCAGACTCAATGGAGTCTACATTTAAAATCTGAATTTTATCTATAAAAACCTCAGTAAAAGGAATATGTAAAACAAATAGGTGAAGGTTAAGTGTCTTATAAAACTATAACCTTTGCTTCTGCTTTTATTCCACTTTGCAAATCTGTTGTCCCAGAAACTTTACTCACTCCTCAGTTACTTGGATTAATAAAATTACTCTTTCATTATAGGTTAAGTGTTAGTAATTACTGCATTCTGTGATAAAAAGGGTCAGATTTGTTCAGAAGTTGGTCAAAATTAGATATTTTTACCTTAAATATAATTTTCTATTTGTAATATAAGACCCATATGAGTCTTTGATATGAGTCTAAATCCTGAGAATCTAAGAAATAGATATCTACTTCAAAAAAATTTTAAGCTTTATGCTTTTAGATCCTGAATTCATTTTCTTAATGGGGAAATTTGGTGACTTGGTTACACTTTCTTTTTTAATGAAGTAAGAAAAATAGATTCATGAGTAAATGATGTCATTTATAATTTATTGAGAATTATTGAACTATTCAGTTTTCAATATTCAGTGACTTCAACAAAAAAGAGTAATGATTTCTGTGAATCTGATTCTTTGTCTTTCTGTTTTGGCACATGAATTTTTTTTTAACTGTTCTAGTAATTCTTTCTAACCAGTTTTAATCATGGTATATTTTAAGTAATCACCGTAGTTCTTCCAGCATTTTTCATAATCACTCCTGCAAATGTTTATGAAAGTATTTTTATTGTAATTCTCAGAAAAGTAATACTCTTTTAGAGGGAGAGTGAAAAGTTGACCTGAGCTACTAGATTAAAGTCAATCTTATGGACATGATAGTTTTCAAAAATCCCACCTGCAAGGTGATAAAAGTCGTTTATTATAGAGTCCTGACCAACAGTCTTACTACTTCTTGCTTTAGGCATATCATACTTATTAACACATCCAGTTATACCAATTGAGTAGATACCTGATTTTGCCAGTAGTTTATCCATTTACCTGGAAAATAAAGATGTGGAAAGAACACAGATGAAAAGAACTGTGGATGTTTCTGGTAATCCCTGCCTGACTATGGTGAGGTCACCACAATCAAGCACATTGGCTTTTGCCTCATTCTTTGTGAACTTTGACATGCTAACACACGGAATTCCTAACAGAATCTCATAAAGTTACTCTTTCCTAATTTTATTTTTCATTGAAGTGTAATCAATATAAAATGTTGTATTAGTTTCAGTTTTATAATATAATGATTCAACAATTCTGTACTTCGTGGTCATCATGACAGGTATACCCCTAATCCCTTTACAGTTTTTAACATATTTTAAACACTTAATTATCTGAAAGGTTCTTTAAGAAGTATATCTCCACATTCTGTTTAAACATATTTTATGAGAGAGATTTGAGGGTAGCATTTATAAACTTTCAAACCAACTATGACATATTGTTAATACAAGTCATGAAGCAGTAACCCAGCAAAGCTCTAGAATGGCTGGATCCGAAGATAGCTTCAGCATTTAATACGTGAGCATAAACCAGTATTGTTTTCCCATTAAATTTGAGGTTCTTGATTACAATTTTATGTTATGAAGGATAATTACAATGACGTGTTGGTGGTATCATTGGTTTAAAAACATGATTTTCTGTTAAATTATTCATCTCTCTCATTTTTGAATGCTTAATGTTCCCTCTCACTTTGGAAGGATTTGTTAACTAATCTAGGTTATCATGTTATATGTTCTTTTTTGCTTGGATGGTAGGCTATGATACTAGTTTTAAAATGTAGAAATGCAGTTGTGCTAAAAGGGTTGTATTGAGTAGGTGTGCAAATTTAATGATGGTTCAGAAATTATAAATGAGATTGTATGAGCTGTAGGTAGCAGCTGACGAGAAACAGTACTTACACATTCTGGTCACAGTAAGCTTTCTTTACTAGTTATTTACATATATTTGTTCAAAGAGGCAGAATAGTACAGTAGTGAGGAACATGAACTTGGAGCCAGACTGCTTTCCTAGCTTGTGACTTTGACAAGTTACTTAACCTCTCAGTGCTTTTTTTTTTCTTACTTGTAAAATGAAGATGAGAATACTACTTACTTTATTTGGTTGTCGTAAGCAATCAATGAATTAAAAACACGTAAAATTCTTGACAGCACCTGGCATATGGGAAGAGTTAAGTATGAGTTGCTGTCATGATTCTTCATCATCATCATCATCATTTTCAAGATTACCTTTCCCTTAGAGAATGTATTATGGTAGTAATTTTTAATGCTAATGGTAGGAACTCATTACATGGAAAGATATTTTGTATAATCTCTTAAAATAGTGGTTTCAGAAAAATTTAAACTGCTGTAATTAATTCATGAGGTAGTGATAATAACAGCCTTGAAAAAGAATAACTGGTAGGTTTGCATGTTCTATTTGATAATTATGATAATAGTTATTATAGTGTCCTTGCAATTTTTCCTTGCAGTTGTGTTCCAGGGCACGGGTTAGTGGCACACGTGTCCCAGAGATGGCACATGGAAAAGGTTGCTTCTCCAGCTACCACCACCCCCACTTTTCTCTGTGTTAATAGCATCAGCTACTCCTAAAGCAGCTTACTGAATTTCCCTTCTTATTCAAGAGGCACATGGCAACTCCTGTGTCCACAGTCTGCCCCGACTCAGCTCTCTTTCCCCTTCCTGCTGCATCAAACCTTAATCTCAATATTCATTGACAGGCCCTTTTTAGTGTATTTGGAATTTGTGTTTAATGGCTTAGATGTACAGAATTAGATTTTCAGTTGATAGAGACCACATTAGCAACTTTTTTTCCCCCTAAGGAGTTATCAAAGAATTATTTTCTAATTTCTACTTTTTTTCCTTTAAAATATGTGTTTTAAAAATTAACATTTGTATTAATCTAACTTGCCTGATGTTTACATTAATAATTATATATTATGGCTACTAGTTTGGGGAAGTGAAGCTAGTCGTTGGTTCCATGCACAAAGAGGGACCTTTAGTTATATAGTCCCTGCCCAGTTAACTTTATGTGCCCACCCCAGTCTCCACCCTCAGCACCACCACTATTCCCTAGTAAAAGATCTCATAGATCCACGCTGCTTGCATTTGTCACTTAAGTTTAGTAACACACTGCATACCTGGACTACAACAGTACTTTCTAGGTGGTCTTACTCTTGCCACTTTTCTTATCAGGCCATTTGACATACCATTTCCAGTGGTATTTTTTTGTTTGTTTATTAAATGTAAATTATTTACCCTTGGGGCACCTGGGTGGCTCAGTCTGTTAAGTGTCTGCCTTCAGCTCAGGTCATGATCCCCAGGGTCCTGGGATCGAGCCAGTGTCGGGCTCCCTGCTCAGCGGGGAGCCTGCTTCTCCCTCTCCCACTGCCACTCCTCCTGCTTGTGCGCTCGCTCCCTCTGCCAAATAAATAAATAAAATCTTTTTTAAAAATCCATAAATTATTTACTCTTGGATTACAGATTTTCCATCTGTATTCCATTGACACAAGTTTTGGTAAAACATCTCTGGCTGGAAACCAAGGGGGATTAAATTCAGTGGAAGATGGTTCTGTTTGGTGTTGATTATATAATTTGTATAGTTGCTTAATGTAACATTACTTTTCTTGTTTAATTTCTAGCTTGGAGATTTTCTTGATTAAAAAGAATGAAGGACTAACATGGCCAGAGCTAGTAGTTGGTGATAAACAAGGAGAGTTTATAAGAGACTCAGCACAGTGTGCTGCAATAGCTGAACGTTTAATGCATTTGACCTCTGAAGAACTGGTAAGCAATTGCAGTAGTAGTGTCACTTTCCAGAGGTCTGGAAGTATGTTATGTGAGGATTATGCCATGTTTTTCAAACATTATTTTACATTTGCTAGTGTTAGAGACACAGATTAGACACTGCAGACTGGTGTTTGAATATAGCTTAAAATTCTAATATTCATTCCTTACACTACATGAATACATGTATGTGTGTGAGATTGTTGTATAAGGTGGGTGTTCATGCATGCATGTATTTCTACGTATGTACATATATATATACACACATACATATATATACACATACATATATATTCACACATATACACATATAAATATATATTCTCCTTTAGAAGAATCAATAGACTAATACTGGTAGGGACAAAAATTATGATTTTACTGTCTACCTATGCTAATAATCTACTTCTCATCATTGAAATTTTCTAGGTTATCTTAGAATATCACTAGAGGTATAAATATATGCTATAATTAATTTTGATTGACAGTAATTCATTGTAATGATTATAATAATACACTACTCATTCAACTGAGATTTTGTTGAAATCTGATAACTTTTAAGATAATGTTAAAAATTTGAATAAAGCATACCAGAATTTCAGTTATGTTTTATTCATCAAAAATTATATCAGTACATGTAAAATGTCTGACTTATTGTCACCTGGAGTTAGAACGATGAGGAAAAAAGTTGTATGAAGATGTAGTTATACCATAGGGTTAATTGTATCCTAAAGTAGAAAGGAAATTAGGATATTGAAAGTAAATGTCTCTATCAAAAGAAATCATGGTCAAAATGGAGAAACCAAGTTTCATGTCTGCCAGCAATAATTAAAAATTTCAGGAATTACTATAATTCATATGTTAGACCATGAAATTTTGATTTCATAGTCCTGGTGTTAGACTAAGCCGTGCAGACTGTATTGACCTATTATGTTCCTTTATTCAGTAACTATTTGTTATGTTGTGCTCTGGGATATGATAGTAGTTAGAGTAGTAGATGTTTGTTTTGATATTGTATATTATTGCTCTTAACTGCCATTTAAACGTGATTATTTCAAATGAATATTGGTCTTTGTGAGTAGGTTATTTATGGCTGAACACCAATGTGTTTGTTACATTTTGGAAAAAAACATAGACTGTTGCTTTGTTTCAAGCTCATAGGTCTTTCTCCATGTCTGATTAGTTGCCAATCCTATCTTTTTTGCTTTCCATTTCAGATACTATAGTTTCATATTTAGAAGTCCAATTTGGTTCTTTTTTTATGTCTTGCATACCTCTGTCAACATACACATATTTTTCTTTGCATCTTTGAGTAAATAGAACATGTTTATAATACCTGTTTTAATATCTTTTTCTGGTGATTTCATCATTCTGTTATTTCTGTTTTTGTTGATTATTATTCATTGGTCATGGGTCTGAAATTTAGGTTTTCATTAGTGCTATAATTTTGATCTTTTTAAGAATGAAGAAATCCATTCTTTTATTGTTGAATATTTATTTATTTATTTTATTTTATTTTATTTTCTGGTCTAAGAATCCAAATCCAGATAAAGAAAAACCTCCTTGTAATGCTCAAGAGTTAGAAGAATGTGACATTTTCTTTGAAGAGAGCTCCAGTTTATGCAGATTTGATGGCAGTACATTAAAAACTACTCATGTGGTAAGTTCTTGATCATTATATTTCTGAAAACTTATGAATAAATACAAGTTACATGAGATGGTAATTGATTGACCAAATGTATATTTTGTAAGCTGGCTTGATTGGCAGTTACTGGCTATGATCTAAAACTCATCATTCCATGAAGTGGCAGTTTTATATCACCATCCCCAATAAAACAATGTTTTGTTGTTTTGGTACTATTGCATATTTGATATCTTTTGATTGGTTTTTTTCTGTTCAGGTTTTTATGTATAATTACAACTAATTTATAATAACCTCATATATTTTTTTACTTGAAATTATGACATAAGTATTTCTTCATGTTCTCATTTCAATCTGGTTTAATGGCTGGGTGACACTATATAATGTTATTGTTCATGTGTATATGTGTATGTAGTGTTGTCGTACAGATTATAGTACACATCTTTAATACATTTTTTTCAGTTGCATTATTCATGATGATGCTATGGTGTTTTATCTAATACAGTTACAGAAGTCAAATTAATAAGTCATAGACTAAGACTCTGACAAATCGATTTCCACTCTATATTCTCATTAATAATGTTAGCAGTTATTAACCTATTTCATTGCATCTTTACCTGCCCCTTCAGTTTTTTTGTTTGATTTTTACTAATTCATGTGCAAGATACAGGATTTTTAGTCTGGTTTTTTTTTTTACTGTTGACTGTTTCATAATATTACTTTTGACTCTTGTGAATAATTTTTTCATTTATTTGTTTTGGTGTTTCTGACTGACTTGTGTGATCTTCTTTATAAAATGTGTTCTTAAAGAGCATGTATGATAGACTTCCATTATAAATAGGTTCTGTCTTCAGAAAGTTAAGAAATACACATACAATTCCTCATTCTACTGTAGTTTTTAGAGATATTTGATAAAAACATTTTTAGCATTTTGCACATACTCTAAAACTGTTTAATCACAGTTCAGTGTTAATTGCTGGTTTAATTCCAGTGATTTGCTATTTGTATATATTGCAAAACGATCACCACAGTAAGTCTAGTTAACATTTGTCACCATACATAGAAATTTTTCTCTTATAATGAGAACTTCAAGGTCTACTCTGTTAATAATTTCAAATATGAAGTACAGTATTATTAACTATAGTCACTGTGCTGTACCTCACGATGTCCTATACTTATTTATAACTGGAAGTTTATCCTGTTGACACGTTAATCCATCCCCCAGCCACCATCAGGGAGGTGTGAGGTCATATCTCATGGTGGTTGTGATTTACATTTCTTGATGCTTAATGTTGTTGAGCACCTTTTCATGTACAGGTTGGCCACCTGTAGCTCTTCTTTAGAAAAAATGTCTAATTAGTTCTTTGAATCATTTTTAATTGTATTTGTTTTTGCTATGTAATTATAGAAGTTCTTTATAGATTTTGGATGTTAACCCCTTATCAGATATGATTTACAAATTTTTTTTCCTGTTCTGTAGGTTGCCTTTTCATTTTGTTGATCATTTCCTTTGCTGTTCAGAAGCTTTTTGGTTCAAAATAGTCCCACTTGTTATTTTTGCTTTTGTTGCCTTAGCTCCAAAAAATCATTGCCAAAACCAATGTCCAGAAGCTTACTGCTTCTGTTTTCTTTTAGGAATTTTATGATTTCAGGTCTTATGTTAAACTTTTTAATCCATTTGAGTTAGTTTTTGTGTATGATGTAAAGATAGTGTTCTTTAACACTGTCTTTACATCTTTGTTCTTTTGCATGTGGCTGTCCAGTTTTCCCAACACTGTTGAAGAGACTCTCCTCTCTCCATTGTGTATTCTTGGCTTTCTTTATCATAAATTGACCGTATATGGGTGGTTTTACTTCTGGACTCTGTTCCATTGGACTCTCTTTTTTTATGCCAATACTAATACTGTTTTGATTACTATAACTTTGTAATATAGTTTGAAATCAGGAAGCATTCTTTAGGATTATGTTGGATATTGGGATCTTTTGTGGTTCCATACAAATTTTAGGATTTTGTCCTATTTCTGGGAAAATGCCATTGGGAATTTTGACAGAAATTTTATTGAATCTGTAGATTGTTTTGCTTAAGATGGACATTTTAACAATTTTTCCAATCCATTAACATGGAATATCTTCCCATTTATTTTTGTTTTCTTCAGTTTCTTTCATTGGTTCTTATAGTTTTCAGTGTACAGGTTGTTGACCTCCTTGGTTAAATTTATTCCTAATTCATTCTTTTCAGTGCAATTGTTAGTGAGATTATTTTCTTAATTTCTCTTTCCAACAGTATGTGACTAGTATATAGAAACAACAGCTTTTTGTACTTTGACTTTGTATTCTGTAACTTTACTAAATTTATTAGTTTTAACAGTTTTTTTTCTAGTCTTTAGGGATTTCTATGTAATATCATGTCATCTGCAAATACTGGTGGTTTTACTCCCTCCTTTCTGACTTGGATGCCTTTTTCTTTTTCTTGCCTAATTGCCCTTCCTAGGACTTCCAATACTATGTTGAGTAAAAGTGGGTATCCTTTTCTTGTTCCTGATTGTTGAAGAAAATCTTGTAGCTTTTCACTGTTGAGTTTGATATTAGCTGTGGGTTTATTTTGTTGAGGTATGTTCCCTCTGTACCCACTTTTTGAGAGTTTTTATAAATGTTGAATTTTGTCAGATGCTTTTTCTGCATGTATTTGAAATGATCATATGATTTTCATTCTTCATTTTATTAATGTGGAGTATCATATTAATTTACAGATATTAAACCCTCCTCACATTTCTGAGATAAACCTCACTTGGTCATACTGTATGACCCTTTTTATGAATTGCTTAATTCATTTTGCCTAATATCTTATTTAGGATTTTAGCATCTGTGTTTATCATCAATATTGGCCTATAATTTTCTTTTCTTGTGGCATTTTTGTCTGGTTTGGGTAACAGGGTAATGCTGGCCTTGTAAAATGAGTTTGGAAGTATTTCCTCCTCTTGTATTTTTGGAAGACTTTGAAAAAGATTGATATTAATTTTTATTTAAATGTATGGTAGAACTCATCAGTGAAGCTGTCTTGTCCTGGACTTTGTAGGGTGTTTGTTTTTTTTTTTAATTTTTTTATTGTATTATGTTAGTCACCATACAGTACATCCCTGGTTTTTGAGGTAAAGTTCGATGATTCATTAGTTGCGTGTAACACCCAGTGCACCATGCAATACGTGCCCACCTTACTACCCATCACCAGTCTATCCCATTCCCCCACCCCCCTCCCCTCTGAAGCCCTCAGTTTGTTTCTCAGAGTCCATAGTCTCTCATGCTTCATTCCCTCTTCTGATTACCCCCCCTTTCTTTATCCCTTTCTTCTCCTACCGATCTTCCTAGTTCTTATGTTCCATAGATGAGAGAAACCATATGATAATTGTCTTTCTCTGCTTGACTTATTTCACTCAGCATTATCTCCACCAGTGCCGTCCATGTTGCAGCAGATGTTGAGAACTCGTTCTTTTCGATAGCTGAGTAATATTCCATTGTATATATGGACCACAACTTCTTAATCCAATCATCTGTTGAAGGTCATCTCGGCTCCTTCCACGATTTAGCTATTGTGGACAAAGCTGCAATGAACATTGGGGTGCATATGGCCCTTCTCTTCACTACATCTGTATCTTTGGGGTAAATACCCAGTAGTGCAATGACTGGGTCATAGGGTAGCTCAATTTTTAACTTTTTAAGGGACCTCCACACTGTTTTCCAGAGTGGCTGTACCAACTTGCATTCCCACCAACAATGTAGGAGGGATCCCCTTTCTCCACATCCTCTCCAACAATTGTTGTTTCTTGCCTTGTCAATTTTTGCCATTCTAACTGGCATAAGGTGGTATCTTACCACCCGTGGGTTTGATTTGAATTTCCCTGATGGCTAATGAATTTGAACATTTTTTCATGTGTCTGTTAGCCATTTGTATGTCTTCATTGGAAAAGTGTCTGTTCATATCTTCTGCCCATTTTATGATTTGTTTATTTGTTTCTTGTGTATTGAGTTTGAGAAGTTCTTTGTAGATCTTGGATACCAGTCTTTTATCTGTAGCATCATTTGCAAATATATTCTCCCATTCCGTGGGCTGCCTCTTAGTTTTTTTGACTGTTTCTTTGGCTGTGCAGAAGCTTTATATGTTGATGAAGTCCCACAAGTTCATTTTTTCTTTTGTTTCTCTTGCCTTTCGAGATGTGTCATGAAAAAGGTTGCTGTGGCTGATGTCGTAGAGGTTGCTGCCTGGATTTTGATGGATTCCTGTCTCACATCGAGGTCTTTCATCCATTTGGAGTTTATCTTTGTGTATGGTGTGAGAGAGTGGTCAAGTTTCATTCTTTTGCATGTAGTTGTCCAATTTTCCCAGCACCATTTATTGAAGAGACTGTCTTTTTTACACCGGATGTTTTTTCCTGCTTTATCAAAGATTAGTTGCCCAAAGAGCCGAGGGTCCATTTCTGGGTTCTTTATTCTGTTCCATCGATCTATGGGTCTGTTTTTGTGCCAGTACCATGCTGTCTTTGTGATCACAGCTTTGTAGTACAGCTTGAAATCCGGCATTGTGATGTCCCCAGCTTTGTTTTTCCTTTTCAACAATTCCTTGGCGATTCAGGGCCTTTTCTTGTTCCATACAAATTTAAGGACTATTTGTTTCAGTTCTTTGAAAAATGTCATCGGTATTTTGATCGGGATAGCATTGAAAGTGTAGATTGCTCTGGGTAGCATGGACATTTTAACTATGTCAATTCTTCCGATCCATGAGCATGGAATATTTTTCCATCTTTTTGTGTCTTCCTCAGTGTCTTTCAGAGTGATTTGTAGTTTCTAGAATATAGATCCTGTACGTCTCTGGTTAAGTTAATTCCAAGGTAACATATGGTTTTTGATGCTATTGTAAATGGGATGGATTCCCTAATTTCTCTTTCTTCAGTCTCATTGTTCGTGTATAGAAATGCAGCTGATTTCTGAGCATTGATTTTGTATCCCACCACATTACTGAATTGCTCTATAACTTCTAGAAGTTTGGGGGTGGATTCTTTTGGGTTTTCCAAATAGAGTATCATGTCATCTCTGAAGAGAGACATTTTGACTTCTTCTTTGCCAATTTGGATACCTTTTATCCCTTTTTGTTGTCTGATTGCTATCGCAAGGACTTCTAGTACTATGTTGAATAATAGTGGCGAGAGTGGGCATCCTTGTCGTGTTCCTGATCTTAAGGGAAAGGCTTCCAGCTTTTCCCCATTGAGAATGATATTTGCTCTAGGCTTTTCATAGATGGTTTTTATGAGATTGAGGAATGTACCCTCTATCCCTACACTCTGAAGGGTTTTAATCAGGAAAGGATGCTGTATTTTGTCAAATGCTTTTTCTGCATCTATTGAGAGACTCATATGATTTTTGGCTTTTTCCTTCTGGATAAAATCTATGACACTGATAGATTTGCGAATGTTGAACCACGCTTGCATCCCAGGGATGAATCCCACTTGGTCATGATGGATAATCCTTTTAATGTACTGTTGGATTCTGTTAACCAGGATCTTGTTGAGAATTTGGCGTCCATATTCATTAGGGAAATCGGTCTGTAATTCTTCTTTTTGATGGGGTCTTTGCCAGGTTTGGGGATCAAGGTAATATTGGCCTCATAGAATGAGTTTGGTAGCTTTCCTTCTGTTTCTATTTTTTGAAATAGCTTTAGGAGAATAGGTATTATTTCTTCTTTGAATGTTTGGTAGAATTCCCCAGGAAAACCGTCCGGTCCTGGTGTTTTGTTTTTTGGAAGGTTTTTTATCACTGTTTCAATCTCTTCATAATTAATTGGCCTGTTTAAAAAATCAAATTCTTCCTGTTTCAGTCTTGGTAGTTTATAGGTTTCCAGGAAGGCCTCCATCTCTTCCAGATTGCTTAATTTATTGCCATAAAGCTGTCGATAAAAGTTTCTAATAATCCTTCCAGTTTCATTGGTGTTGGTTGTGACCTCTCCCTTTTCATTCATAATTTTATTAATTTGGGCCCTTTCGCTATTCTTTTGGATAAGTCTTGCCAGTGGCTTGTCTGTTTTATTTATTCTTTCAAAGAACCAGCTTCTAGTTCTGTTGATCTGCTCTACTGTGCTCCTGGTTTCTAATTCATTGATTTCTGCTCTAATCTTGATCAGCTGCTTTCTCGTGCATGGATTAGGCCTGTTCCTCTGTTGCTGTTCCAGCTTCCTGAGGTGAGAATATAAAAACTGCATTTTAGATTTTTCTGTTCTTTTGAGTGAGGCTTGGATGGCTATGTATTTTCCCCTTAGGACTGCCTTTGCAGTGTCCCATAGGTTTTGGACCGTTGTGTTTTCCTTCTCGTTGGTCTCCATAAATTGTTTAAATTGATTTTTGATTTCCTGGTTTATCGAATCATTCTTGAGCAGGATGGTTCTTAGTCTCCAAGTGTTTGAGTTTCTTCCAAATTTTTCCTTGTGGTTGAGTTCCAATTTCAAAGGGTTGTGGTCTGAGAATATGCAGGGAATAATTTCAGTCTTTTGGTATCGGTTGAGACCTGCTTTGTGACCCACAGCATGGTTTATTCTTGAGAATGTCCCATGGGCATTAGAATAGAATGAGTATTCTTTGGTTCTGGGGTGTAGTGTTCCATATATATCTATGAGGGTCAACTTGTCGAGTATGGCATTCAAAGCTCTTGTTTCTTTGTTGATTTTCTGCTCCGGTGATCTGTCTATTTCTGATAGTGGAGTGTTGAGGTCCCCTACTATTAACGTATTTTTATGTATATGTCTCTTTATTCTGATTAAGAGTTGGCTTGTGTATCTTGCTGCTCCCCTTTTGGGGGCATATATATTTATAATTGTCATATCCACTTGTTGGATACATCCTTTAAGAATAATATAGTGCCCTTCTGTGTCTCTAACTATAGTCTATAGTTTAAAATCCAATCTGTCTGATACGAGAATTGCTACCCCAGCTTTCTTTTGAGGACCATTGGCGTGACGATGGTATTCCATCCCTTTACTTTCAGTCTGAATGTATCTTTAGGTTCAAAACGAGTCTCTTGTAGACAGCAAATGGATGGGTCATGTCTTTTTATCCAGTCTGCAACCCTGTGGCTTCTTATGGGAGCATTTAGGCCATTTACATCGAGACTGATTTTTGAGAGGTATGATTTTAATGATGCCATGTTGCCAGTAAAGTCTTTCTTTCTATCGATTGTGAGTTTCTGTTCTGCATCACTCTTGGGGCCTTTTTACTTTCATAGAACCCCCCCTTAATATCCTGTAGGGCTGGTTTCGTGGTTACAAAATTGGTCAATGACTGGCGATTCTGGAAGGTCTTTATCTCTCCATCAATTCTGAATGACAGCCTTGCTGGGTAAAGGATCCTTGGCTGCATGTTTTTCTCTGAAAGAGCTTAAAAATGCCCTCCCAACCCTTTCTCTCATTCCATGTCTGTGTAGACAGTTCTGACGTAATTCTGATACCTTTGCCTTGGTACGTGAGAAATTTCTTTGTCCTGGCCGCTTTCAATACTGTATCCTTGGATCTCATATTTGCAAAATGCACTATGACGTGACGTGGCATAGGTTTGTCATGGTTGAGCTTGGGAGGGGTCCTCTCTGCCTCTTGGACACGAATGCTTGTTTCCTTTGCTAGATTAGGGAAGTTTTCAGCTACAATTTGTTCAAATATCTCTTCTAGACCTCTGTTTTTCTCCACCCCCTTGGGGATGCTGATGATTCTGACATTGGAACGTTTCATTGAGTCAGTAATCTCCCGTAACCTACATTCTTGAGATTGGATTTTTTTGAACCAAGATTCTATTTTAGCTTTCTCTTCTACTAACCCATCCTCCAATTCGCTCATACGTTCTTCTGCCTCATTCACCCTGGCCGTCAGAGCCTCTAGTTTAGACTGCATTTGATTCATAGCATTTTTAATTTCTTCCAGATTCGCTCTCATTTCCACCCTTAGAGATTCTATATTCTCATTAACATTTTCGTTAATACTTTTTTCAGGTCTACACATAATCTTGACCATTGTTACTCTGAACTCCATTTCTGATAATTTGGTTATATCCATATCCATTAGTTCTGTGGCAGAGGCCGCAGACTCATTGTCTTTTCTTTGCTCGGGGGATTTCTCCTTCTCGTCATTCTGATGAGGAGAGGTTGCGGGGTTGTCTAGAGCCCAAATTATTGACCGGGAACCAGGCAGTGTGCACTTGTTTTATAGGGATCTTAGGGATGTGGGCTTCTTGATATTTCAGCCTGCGTTCTGGGGGAGGGGCCTGCCGTGCAGATACTCAGGCAACCCTGTTTGGGTAGAGTCTCCGTGTCCCCTGGGAGGAGGGATGGGAATGGGCACACTGTGAGCCGGTATTTCCAGGCTTTTGTTCTCTGGTGGCTTTCCCTGGCGGTTTGCTGTGCCTCTTCTGAGAGTCAGAGCAGCAGTGGCCGAATCTCAGCCTCTGTCTCAGAACAGAGGGATCGCAGACCACTCTCCACTGGTGTTCTGGCCACTTTAACTCTGTTTCTGTTGGTGTGGCTGAACCCTGCAGCGTCCCGGGATGTGCGCCCCACGCCCAGCGTCCCAGCCCTCACTTCCAGGGCCGGCGTGTCTCTACCCTTTGTGTTTCTAACACCGCCAGCCGCCCCCTCGCGTTTCCAGAGCTCCCGGTCTCAGTCTGGTTCCAGTGAGCGCACTGGAGTTCCGTTTCAGTCTGGTCGCGCGTGTTCCCCGGCTCACCGGTCTCAGTCTGCTCTCTCACGGTGCCGGTCTGCGAGTCCGCCCGCTCCCCCGTGCAGTTGGCTACCGCTTCCTGGCGCCCAAACGCCGTGGCTCCCTCCTCCTTCCATTTATCTTCCCATATCTGTGTGCGGTTTCACGGCTCCCCGCTTGGTATCTCAATACTCAGCGCTGGAGATGTTCATTTGTAGAGATCCAGATGTATCTTCCTGCGTCTCAAGCTGATTCCGTGGATGTTCAGCATGGTCTGGTACCTATCCAGCTCACCTCAGGTGACCAGCTGAAAAAGGGGTCCCCTACTCCTCCGCCATCTTAACTCCTCCCTCTGTAGGGTGGTTTTTGATAACTGATCACTTTATCCATTTCTTTAAGTAGTCCTATTTGTTGGTGTATAATTTTTCATAGTAGTCTCATTTCTGTGGTATCAGTTGTAATTTTTTCATTTCTGATTTTGAGTTCATTCTTTTTTTTCCCTTGGCAAGTCTAAGTCTAGCAAAAGGTTTGTCCATTTTGTTTATCTTTTCTAAAGAACCAGCTCTTAGAGAGTAGAAGGACAGTAGAAAAGATCAATGAAAGTGTCATTTATTGCCACAGTGATCTTCATTTCCTTCCTTTTACTAACTTAGGGCTTTGTTCTTTTTCTAGCTCCTTGAGGTATAACATTAAGTTGTTTGTGATTTTTCTTCTTTCTTGAGGTAGTCATTTATTGCTGTTCAGTCTTAGAAATGCTTTTGCTTCATTCCCAATGTTTTGGTATATTGTATTTCCATTTTCTTTTGTCCCAGGGCACTTTCTGATTTCTCTCTTGGTTTCTTCTTTGACCCGTTGGTTGTTTTATAGCATGTTGTTTAATCTCTACATATTTGTGAATTTTCTAGTTTTATTCTTGCAGATGATTGTAGCTTCATACCATTGTGCTCAGAAAAATGCTTGATATGACTTCAGTGTTCTTTAACTTATTAAGACTTGTTCTATGCCTTAATATAAGATCTATTCTGGAGAGTGTTCCATGTTTACTTTAGAAGAATGTATACATTCTGTTGCTTTTGGGTGGAATGTTATATATAAGTCTGTTAAGTCCCTATTAATGATTTTTCTGAGTGGATGATCTAACCATTGGTGAAGTGGGATATTCAAGTACCGTATTATTATCATATTATATTCCTTCAGGTCTGTTAATATTTGCTTTATATATTTAGGTGTTCCTGTGTTGGCTTCATAAATATTTACAAATGTTATATTGTTAGAGTGACCTTTTTATCATTATATAATGACTTTGTCTCTTATTACAGTCTTTAAGTCTGTTTTTGTCTGATGTAAGTATAGCTACCCCAGCTTTCTTTTGGTTTCCACTGAATGAAGTGTTTTTTCCATCCCTTCACTTTCGATGTATGTGTGTCCTTACATTTGAAGTGGGGCTCTTCTAGGCAGCATCTAGATGGGTCTTGGTTTTTTTCTTCTTTCAGCCACTCTGTATTTTTATTGGAGAGTTAATCTATTTACATTTAAATTAGTTATTGATAGGTATCTGCTTGTTGCCATTTTGCTGCTTATTTTCTGGCTGTTTTGTAGCTTCTCTGTTCTGTTCTTCTCTTTCTGTCTTCCTTTGTGATTTGATGATTTTCCATAGTGGTATGCTTAGCTTCCTTTATCTCTTGTGTATCTACTGTAGGTTTTTGCTTAATGGGTACCATGAGGTTTACATTAACAGATTATATTTATAACAATTTGTTTTATGTTGATAACAGCTTAAGTCTGAATGCATTTTAAAGCTCTACATTTTTACTCCCTGCAACATTTTATGTATTTGATGTCACAATTAACATTTTTTAATCTTGTATATCCCTTAACATATTATTGTAGTTATATTTTTACTACTTTTGTCTTTTAACCTTCCTGTTACTATTTTAAGTGATTAACCCACCATCTTTACAACATTAGATTATTTTGAAAGTTAGTATGTATTTACCTTTGCCAGTGAGATTTATATTTTCACGTTTTCCTGTTACTATTTGGCATCCTTTTTGTTCAGCTTGAAGAAGTCCTTTTAACATTTCTTACAAGGCCAGTGCAGGTGGTGAACGCCTTCAGCTTTTGCTTGTCTGGAAAACTGTTTCTCCTGCCATTCTGAATTATTTCCTTGCTAGGTAGAATATTCTTGGTCGGAAGATTTTTTCTTTCAACACTCTGAGTGTATCAGACTACAGTCTTCTGGCCTGCAAAATTTCCACTGAAAAAATTGCTACTAGTCTTCGTGGGATGGTGGCAGTCCCTTGTATAAAACAAGTTGTTTTTCTTTTCTTGCTTTTGAGATTCTCTCCTAGTCAGGGCATCTGGGTGGCTCAGTTGGTTAAGCATTGGACTCTTGATTTCAGCTCAGGTCATGATCTCATGGTAGTGAGAACAAACCCATATGTTAGGCTTCATGCTGAGTGCGGAATCTGCTTAGGATTCTCTCCCTACTCTGTGTGCGCTCTCTCTCTCTCTCTTTTCTCAAAAAGAAAAGAAAGATTATCTCCTTGTCTTTAACTTTTGAAACTTTAAATATGGTATGTCTGGGGGTGGGTCTCTTTGAGTTCATCTTACTTGAAATTTTCTGGGCTTCCTGAATCTCAGTGTCTTCCCTTCCCTAGGTTAGGGAAATTTTCTGCCCCTTTTTCTTCATTCTGGGACCCTTGTAATGCAAATGTTCTGCTTCTTGTTGTTCCATAAGATCCGTAAGCTGTCCGCTGTTTTTTTTTCCTTTTTTTCTTTTTGCTGCTCTGATTTGATAAGTTCTGCCTTGTATTTGAGTTCACTGATCCTTTTTTCTGCTTCTTCTAGTCTGCTGTTGAACCCTTCTAGTATATTTTTTCAGTGATTGTATTCAGCTCTGTGACTTCTATTTGATACTTTCTTATATTTTCTACCTCTGTTGAAGTTTTCACTTTGTTTATCCGTTCTTCCGTGCTTGGTGAGTATCTTTATGACTGTTATTTTGAATTCTTTATTGGGTAAACAAACCACTTACCTCCATTTCATTAAGATATCTTTCTGAGGTCTTGTCTTGTCCTTTCTTTGGAACATATTCCTGTTTCTTACTTTTCCTGACTTTCTGTGTTGGTTTCTATGCATTAAACAGCCAACTCTCCCAGTCTTGCAGGAATGGTTTCTTGTAGGAGATGAACCTTATTGTTCAGCTCTGTCCTAGCTCTTGGTTGTGTCTCAAACCTTTTTGATTGCCCAAGCAGCCTGTTTTACTCTTAGTAACTCCCAGTATTTGAGAGTGTACCAAGACCTGACAGTGTCCCTAAGTGGATGATGCCAGTCAGCAGCTACATTCAGGCTGATGGGAAGCCTGTCCCTCAGACAATGGCTTTTAAAGTATGCAAAATATATAGTCATGTGGGACCATAAACAGAAGTCCCACTGTCTGCCAGAACCAGGTAAACTAGAGATGTCCTCGAATGGCAGCCAAATAAGTCAGGATGCCAGAGAAGTATACAGGCTCCTTTCCAGGAGTTACTGTTACTCTGGAACAAGGCAGAGGGATAGCACAGTAGTACCTGATGGTCTCCATCCCTGGAAAGTATCTCAGAAGTTTCTGTATGTATGTCAAACCAGAAGTAGTCCGTCCCTTGGGCTGAAGTTACAGGCCAAGTAAGTAGGCCTTTTTCACAGAAATCTTGGGATATGTTTCATCTTGCCAGTGCTGTACCCTGATTGTAGTAGCTGGCCAAGAACTGCATCTCCAGTTGTTACCATCCCATTGGACCTAGGAATAAAAAAACCCCACTGGCCCCCAGAGATAGGCAGTTAGGAGGCAACTGCTGAGTAGCAGCCATAAAAATTGAGACCACAAGATTAAAAACTGGGGTTCTTGATGTGTGTACAGCAAGCTTCTCTCTGGAGATGCTGTGCCCTGGAGCACAGCAGAGGGAGAGTGCAAAGATAGTGCCAACGATCTGAGGTCTCTGGAGAGGGTTATAGCTAGCTCTCAGATGTATGTTTAATAGAAACCTGCTCCTCAGGCTGCAGCTATGAAGATAAGCTAATAGGCCTCTTTTACAGAAAGAAAGATTGGCTTCTTCAGTTTTTTGCCTCCGTGCTTTGCCCTAGGAGTGGTAACTGGTTAAGAATGCTTTCTCTGTCCTATACAGGCTTGTGAGACCTGCAAGTGTAAACCCCACTGGCTGATAGAGCCAGGTGATCTAGAGGCCTCTCATGGGTGGTAGCCACAAAAATTGGGGCACCATTTGAGGGTACAGACTTCTTTCTGAGAGGTACCAGTGCTCTGGAGTGAGGCAAAGGGAGAAAGCAAAGTTGACACCTGCCATCTTTATCTCTTAGGAGTATTCCAGTATGCCTCTAGATGAGTGGTAAATTAGATGCATTAATAAGATAAGCAGATGAACATCTTTCATGGAAAGTCTGGGTACTTTGCAGTCAGCTGCCTCTACGACTGTTAAGTCTGCGCCCCATGGCTCTTTAATAACAGTTTCTCAGTTCAAGCTCCCTTGGTTTTTAAACATAAATGTTTTGGAGACTCATCTCTCAAGTATAGGTTATAAAAGGTGGGGTCCCGGATACGGAGTTAAATCCTTCATTCCTCAGGAAGTAGCTTGGTGTTTCAAGTTCCCTCTTGATTGTAGGTGACTGTGCCAGGGTTTATGTGCAGTTTTTGGTGAGATTATATCTCAGCCCCTCTGCCTGCTTGGATATAGGTTTTTTTTCTCCAGAGGAGATTGTTCCATATGTAGCTGTAGGTTCAGTGGTCCATGTGAGAGGTGAGTTCAGGATCTTTCTATGCTGCCATCTTGAACTGAATCTCCCAAATATCTTGTCTTTGTTTTTGTTGGGTTAAATTCGAGATCACAGTTTCTGTTTTATAATTATAAGCACTTTGATTTTTCTGTTGTTAGATGTTTTATATAAATAAGCAAAGATTCTGTGAATTAAAAATGCATAAATACTGCTGTTTGGGTATAAGTGGAATGGGTATAAATGGAACAGCTCCACCAAATAAGTAGTAAGAACATCTTTCTAAAGGCAGAATTGGCTTCTCAATGTACTGTATGAAAGTCAAGGTCTACCTGGTCAAATGTGTAGTTTCTTGGTATACCCAAGAGGGTACCAGTTGGCTTGTCATTGGAGGAAGGGAACAAAGGAGGCTATAGTATTTCAGATGTTCACTGCTACATCCACTTTAGGAATCAAATAGTACTTTATCGACAATTTGTACTTCTTTCTGCAGTGTTCATTTCAAGTTCTCTCTTCTTGATTTCATTTGTCATGACTTTGGACAATTTGAAATTAGCTGTACATGGAAAGGTCAGTATATGTCCTTATAGTTTTTGGAAACAATACTATGACAAAAAGGGCAGAACTTTATATTATAAATGATAGATTTTTCAAAATATAAAATTCCCTGAAAGAAATGGAAATCAGGGTTAGAATTTGACATTTGGAAAGTAAAATGTTAGCTGAATATATGCAGCAGCACAATAAAAAATATAAAATAGTAGATCTGAGAAAAAAGTAATAAGATGTGGTTACTGGGATATAAAGCTCAAATCAGAATTCAAATACAAATGAAGAGGAATTATTTTTGCTTCTGTCTAGAGCTATACTATACAAAATAGTAGCCACTGGCTACATAGTAGTTAATGACCATTTGAATTGTAGTTTTTCTGAATTGAGTTGTACTATAACTGTGAAATATATAACCAGTTTTTAAAGTCTTAGAATAAAAAAAGAATATGAAATACATGAATAACTTTTTTTTGGATTTTTATGTTGAGATAATAATAGATATGTTTAGTTAAATATATTACTAAGACTTTTTTCCTGTTTTTATGTATGTGGTTTGCAGTTTCTGGTTTTTTGTTTTTTGTTTTTTTGAAGATTTTATTTATTTATTTGGCAGAGAGAGAAAGACAGCCAGCGAGAGAGGGAACACAAGCAGGGGGAGTGGGAGAGGAAGAAGCAGGCTCCCATTGGAGGAGCCTGATGTGAGGCTCAATCCGAGAACGCTGGGATCACGGCCTGAGCCAAAGACAGACGCTTAACGACTGAGCCACCCAGGCACCCCTGTAGTTCCTGTTGAGTAACACTAATCTACAGTGATCACATTAAATATAGACGTTAGCAATGAAAAGGTGATAGGATATTTTTAAAAATTAAATTACAGTGAGTTTCTGAGATCGATCAGATGGTATTTTTTTTTTAAGATTTTATTTATTCATTTGACAGAGAGAGAGTGCACAGGGAGAGGGAGAAGCAACGTCCTGTTGAGCAGGGAGCCCAATGTGGGGCATGATCCCAGGACCCTGGGATCAGGATCTGAGCAGAAGGCAGATGCTTAGCCGACTGAGCCACCCAGGTGTCCCAAGATCAGGTGGTATTCATCATATACTACTTAAAACATGAGACTGAAATAGCTGAAAAAAAGTATTTGCAACTTATAAATAAATGAAGCCATCAAGACAAGAAGCAGAGGAGTTACAAAGAAGAAATAATTCTTTTAGGTTAATGTCATTATGAAAGCTAGTAGAAAAGGCATGTATCCCGTATACTAATTCTTTTAAGAAGATATTAAGGATAAGATCAGAAATTATAAAGGAAGGAAATATATTTAGAAAGGATCTAAACCAATGGTCCTCAAGCTTTTTGGTCTCAGGACCCCTTTACATTCTTATATTCCTTGGAGTATCAAATTTTTTAATTTGCATTATGTCAAATTTGATGAAGTATTAGAAATTAAGCTTATATTGGGGTGCCTGGGTGGCTTAGTTGGTTAAGCATCCAACTCGATTTTGGCTCAGATCATGATCTCAGGGTCATGGCATCTAGCCCCACATTGGGCTCTGCACACAACAGGGAGTCTGCTTGAGATTCTTCCTCTCCACGCACCCCCATGCAGGTGCACTCTAAAATAAATAAACCTTTTTTAAAAAAGAAACTAAGCTATATGATAATTTCCCTAATATGGCCTCCATAACAAAGTACCACAGGCTAGGTGACTTAAACAATGGAAATTTGTTTTCTCATAGTTCTGGAGGCTAGAAATCAGATCTCTAGGTGTTAACATGGTTAAATTCTTCTGAAACCTCTCTCCTTGGCTTATAGATAGATGGCTGTCTTCTCTTTTTAGTAATCACATGGTCCTCCTTCTACTTGTGTTTGTTTCCTAATCTTTTATAAGACACCGGTCATATTGGATTAGGACCCACCCAGTTTAACTTAAAAAGGGTTTAGTAGGTTTTGTCATTTCCCTCTGCTTTCCTCCCTATAGGGACTTCTTATCTGTCACATTTAGAATAATGTCTAGGATTTTTACCATGATCTGTAAGCTCTGTTCTGTGACTCACTGTATGTATTTTAAATTGAGACTCAGCACACACACACGAAGCAAAAATTTCACAAAACAGTACTATCCTTATTGTATAACACATCTTCATTCCATAGTATTTTTATTTATTTATTTATTTAAAGATTTTATTTATTTATTCGACAGAGAGAGAGAGCCAGAGAGAGAGGGAACACAAGCAGGGGGAGTAGGAGAGGAAGAAGCAGGCTCCCAGCAGAGGAGCCTGATGTGGGGCTCGATCCCATAATGCTAGGATCACGCCCTGAGCTGAAGGCAGACGCTTAACGACTGAGCCACCCGGGCACCCCTCCATAGTATTTTTAATGAGATAAAACAGTAAGTTCTCTTTTTTGAACTACTTAGTTAATTTTGCCAAAAATGTTGAGACCCATAGTTTAAAAAACACTGCCCTCCAGTGCTGATTGTCTCTCATACTCCACCATTTTTTTCCTAGCTCACTCTTCTTTAGCCACAATGGCCTTCATACTGTTCCTCATACTTAAAACATGCTTCTGTTAATACTCTCTATACCTGAAGTGTTCCGCCTTGTCTCATTTGTCCCTTTATTCAGATCTCTTCACATGTTATCTTCCATCTCTTAATAACCTGTATCAAATAAAACTGCATTTCTGGTCACCTTTCTTTTTTTTCACATGGCACTTACCCATTTCTTGACATTTTTACATATTTATAGTGTACCTGCAGCAATCATAGCCGGTCATTACAGACAGCCAGGGTAAGGGCCAGACCTGCCCAACCAGCATACCCAAAGCTGCTCCAGCTGGGCCTCTAGCCAGGCATGTTGGTAATCTCTGCCTACCAGTGGGCCCACAGTAGTAAGGGAAATTCATTGTTGACAGCTGGCTCGAGGGCCAGCCCTGCCTACAAGCAACCCCAGACACAACAGGCAGGTACATGCAGCCCACACAAAGGACATCCCTGGAGCACCTGGTTCTAGTGACCTGGAGGGAATTGCACTTCTAGGCATCAGAGGATGCCCTCTACATCAGGCCACTACTTTCAAGACCAGAAGACACAGCTGACCGACCTAATGCATAGAAACAAACAGCGTCAGACAAAATGAGGAGACAGAGGAATGTGTTCCAAACAAAAGAACAAGACAAAACTTCATAAGAGCTAAACCAAATGGAGATAAGCAAACTACATGAGAGTTCAAAGTAATGTTTGGGCTTGAGAGAAGAATGGATAAACAGTGAGAACTTCAACAAAAGGAGAGAAAATATAGAAAGAACCTGTCAGTGCTGAGGAATACAATAATTGAAAAATATGCTACAGGGAATTGACAGCAGATTAGAGAATGTAGAAGAATGGATTAGGAATCTAGAAGACGGTAGTGGAAAGCAACCAAGCTGAACAGGAAAAAGAAGAATTTTTAAAATGAGGATAGGTTAAGGGACCTCTGTGAAACATCAAGCGTAATAACATTTGCGTTATAGTGTTTTTAGGAGAAGAAAGAGAAAGCAAGAGAACACCTATTTGAAGAAGTTACAGCTGAAAATTTTCCTGTCCTGAGGAAGGAAACACACATACATGTTTAAGAGCCCCCAAACAAGATGAACTCAAAGAGGTTCACACCAAGACACAATAATTAAATTGGCAAAAATTAAAGATAAAGAGGGACTCTTAAAAGCAATAAGAGGAAAGCAGTTGCATACAAGGGAACTCCATAAGGCTGATGACTGATTTTTCAGCAGAAATTTTGCAGGCCAGAAGAGAGTGGCATGATTGCCAAAGTGCTAAAAGGAAGAAACCTGTAACCAAGAATACTCTACCTGGCAAGATTATGTTTCACAATTGAAGGAGAGATAAAAAGTTTACCAGACAAAAGTTAAAGGAGTTCCTTACCACTAAACTGGCCTTACACAGTAAATGTTAAAGAGACTTCCTTTAGTGGAAAAGAAAAGGCCATGACTAAAATTGAGAAAATTATGAAGGAAGAACTATCATTGGTAAAAGGAAATATACAGGTAAAGGTAGAAGATCAGTCTCTTATAAAGCTAGTATGTATGTTGAAAGACAAAAGCAGTAAAATCAAATATATCTTAAAAAATTAATCAAGAGATACACAAAATAAAAGATACAAAGACATACATAAACGTGAAAGAGGAAGTACACATGTATATGCATAGTCCTTTTAGATTGTGTTCTAACTTAAGTGACCATCAACAATGTAGACTGCTTTGCACATGGGGTGTTATATATGAACCTCATGGTAACCACAAACAAAGAGCCTTTAATCAATACACAAAATAATAAAGAGCAAAGAATATAACACTAAAGAAAGTTAAGTCACAAAGGAAGAGAGCAAGACGAAAAGAACAGAGAACTACCAAAATAACCAGAAAACAACAAATGGCAATAAGTACATACCTATTGATTACTTCAAATGTAGATGTACTAAATGCTCCAATCAGAAGATATAGGGTGACTGAATGGATTTAAAAAAAAAAATACCCATATGTATTCAGCCTATGTGAGACTCATTTCAGACTGGAAGACACATAGAGACTGAAAGTGCAGAAATGGAAAATGATCCCATGCAAATGGAACTGGGGGTAGCAAAACTTATATCAGATAAAATAGACGTTAAAACAAAGACTATAACTAGAGACAAAGAATGGATAATGATACATTATTAAAATAATAAAGGGACCAATACAGGGGCGCCTGGGTGGCACAGCGGTTAAGCGTGTGCCTTCGGCTCAGGGCATGATCCCAGCGTGATGGTATCGAGCCCCACATCAGGCTCCTCTGCTATGAGCCTGCTTCTTCCTCTCCCACTCCCCCTGCTTGTGTTCCTTCTCTCGCTGGCTGTCTCTATCTCTGTCGAATAAATAAATAAAATCTTTAAAAAAAAAAAAATAAAGGGACCAATACAAGAGTATATACTAATTGTAAATATCTATGCAACCAACAGAGGAACACCTCCGTCTATCAAGGCAAATATTAAAAGACAAAAGAAGAAATTGACAGTAATACAATAATAGATTTTATCACCCCACTTAATAACAATGGATAGACCATCAAGACAGAAAATCAGATTAGTAAGGAAACAGTATCTTTGAATAACACATTAGACTAGATGGACCTAACATATATATAGCACATTCCATCCCCAAATGGCAGAATACACATTCAAGTGCACATGGAACATTCTCCAGGATAGATCACATGTTAGGCCACAAAACAAGTCTCAACAAATTCAAAGTTTGGAGTCATATCAAGCACCTTTTCCAGTCACAGTGTATGAAACTAGAAATCAGTTACAAGAAGAAAACTGGATAAAAGCCAAACACATAGAGGCTAAACAATATTCTGCTAAACAACCACTGGGTCAATGAAGAAATCAAAGAGGAAATCAGAAATTACCTGGAAACAAATGGAAATAGAAACACGATGGTTCAAAATCTTTGGGATGCAGCAAAAGCAGTTCAAAGAAGGACGTTTATAGCCATACAGGCCTATCTCAAGAAACAAGAAAAATATCAATCTTACCTTTCAACTAAAGGAATGAGAAAAGGAACAAAGCCCAAAGTTAGTAGAGGGAAGGTAATAAAGAATAGGACAGTAGTAAGACCAGTGAAACTGAAAGTTGGTTCTTTGCAAAGATAAACAAAATTGATAAACCTTTAGCCAAAGTCATCAAGAAAAAAGACTCAAATAAATAGATATGAAAGAGAAGTTAAAACTGATACCACAGAAATACAAAGGATTATAAGAGACTATGGCAAAAAATTATATGCCAACAAATTGAATAACCTAGAAAATGGGTAAATTCCTAGAAATACACAACTTCCAAGATTGAATCAGAAAATAAATTAAAAATCCGAACAGACTGATAACTAGTAGTGAAATTGAATCATTAATCAAAAAACTCCCCAAAAAACAAAGTCCAGGAACAGATGGCTTCAAAGTTGAATTCTACTAAAAATGTAACAAGAAAATAATACCTATTCTTCTCAAACTGTTTCAAATAATAGAAGAAGAGGGAATGCTTACAGATTTATTCTCCAAGGCTAGCATTACCCTGATACCAAAACCAGGCAAAGGCACTTTAAAAAAAAATTACAGATCAATATTTCTGATGAATATTGATGTAAAAATCCTCAACAAAATATTAGCAAACCAAATTCAACAGTACATTGAAAGGATCATTCACCATGACCAAGTGGGATTTATTCCAGAAATGTAAGAATGGTTCATTATCCACAAATCTACCAACATGATAAACCACATCAACAAAATGAAGAATAAAAATCATATTATCTTACTAGATGCAGAAAAAGCATTTGACAAAATTTAACATCCATTTGTGATAAAAAGTTTGAATAAAGTCAGGTATAGAGAAAACATATCTCAACACAGTAAATGCCATATATGACAGGGCCACAGCTAACATACTCAAACTGAAAATATTCGTCTAAGATCAGAAACAAGATAAGGATGCCTACTCTTGCCACTTTTATTCAACATAGTACTGGGAGTCCTAGCTGCAGCAGTCAGACAAGGAAAAGAAAAAGGCATCCAAATTAGTAGAGAAGAGATAAAACTGCATAGTTCCACTACTGGGTATTTACCCAAAGAAAACAAAAAACAATTCAAAAAGATATATGTAGGGGTGCCAAATTGTTCAGTCAGTTAAGCGTCCCACTCTTGATTTAGGCTCAGTTCATGATCTCAGGGTCGTGTGATTGAGCCCCTTGTAGGGCTGCAGCTTGTAGTAGAGCCTGCTCACGATTCATTCTTTCCCTCTGCCCCTCCCTTCCCCTGTCTTCCTCTCTAAAAATAGGGGAAAAAACCCCAAAAGGTATATGCATCCCTATGTTCATTGAAGTATTATTTACAATAGGCAGGATATGGAAGCAATCCAAGTATCCATCGATTGAAGAATGGATAAAGATGATGTGGTATGTTTCTACACACACACACACACACACACAATTACTCGGCTATAAAAAAGGACGAGATCTTGCCGATTGTGACAATATGGATGGACATAGCAAGAGAGTATTATGCTAAGTGAAATAAGTCAGAGAAAGACAAATACCATATGATTTCATTTATACATAGAATCTAATAAACAAGACAGACAAAAATCAGAAACAGACCCATAAGTACAAAGAACAAACTGTTGCCAAAGGGGAGGGAATGGCCAAAACAGGTGAAGGGGAGTGGAAGAAACAGGCCTGTAGTTAGGGGAAGAATAAATCATGGGGATGGAGGATACAGATATAAGGAATATAGTCAGTGGTATAATTACACTGTATAGTGACAGTTGGTAGCCACACTTCTGGTTAGCATAGCATGACATAGAGACTTATCAAATCACCATGTTGTTTATCTGAAACTAATAGAACATTAGGTATTAAACTGTACTTCAGTTAATTAAAAAAAAAAAGGTAAAGCTGTTTGCAGATGATGTAATGCTGTATATAGAAAACCCTAAAGACCCCATCAAAAATTTGTTGGAACTAATAAATGGATTTACTGATGTTGCAGGCTACAAAATCAATATATGGAAATCTGTTATGTTTCTGTACACTAATTACTAATCATAAAGAGGAATTAAGGATATCTCATTGACATTTGCATCAAAAGCAATTAAAATACCTAGGAATAAATTTAACCAAGGAGGTGTGAAAGACCTGTACTCTGAAAACTATAAAATTTGATGAAAGAAATCAAAATACAAGGAAATGGAAATACATACCATGCTTATGGATTGGAAGAATTTATATTGTTAAAATGTCCATAACACTCAAAGCAATCTAGATATTCAGTGAAATACCTATCAAAATGCCAGCAGCATTTTTCACAGAATTAGAACAAAACATCCTGAAATTTGTATGAACCACAAAAGACTACTAATATCCAAGGTATCCTTGAGAATGAACAAAGCTTAGAAGTGTCACAATCCCAGCTTTGAAGCTACACTACAAGCCATAGTAATCGAAACAGAATGATACTGGCATGAAAACAGACCCATACATTAGTGAAACAGAATAGAGAGCCCAGAAATAAACCCATGTTGATATGGTCAATTAATATACGACAAAGGAGACAAGAATATATGATGGGGATGGGGTACCTGGGTAGATCAATCGGTTAAGGGCCCGACTCCTGGTTTTGGCTCATGTCATGATCTCAGGGTTGTGGGATTGAGCCTCATGTAGGGTTCTGCACTCAGCAGGGAGTCTTGCTTGGGATTCTCTTCCTCTCTCTCTGCCCCTCTCCACCCCTCCCACCCTTCTCTCTCTTAAATCTTTTTTTAAAAAAAAGAATATACAGTGGGGAAAAGATAGTTTCTTCAATTAATAATGCTGGGAAAAGAATGAAACTGGACCGTTTGTTTACACCATGCACAAAAATAAACTCAAAATGGATTAAAAACATGAATGTTAAGACCTGAAACCATATAACTTCCAAAAGAATGCATAGGCAGTAAAGGCTTATACCTCAGCCTTAGCAGTATTTTTCTGAATCTCTTTCCTCAGGCAAGGGAAACAATAGCAAAAATAAACAAACAATTGGGATTACGTCAAACTAAAAATCTTTTTGAGGGGCAAAGGAAACCATCAACAAAATGAAAGGTCTCTTACCGAGTTGGAGAAGAGATTTGCAAATGATATATCCAATGAAGGATTAATATCAAAAATATATAAAGAACTACAACTCAACACCAAAAAAAAAAAAAAAAAAGAAATGTTTTAGAAATGGGCAGAGGACCTGAGTAGACATTTTTCCAAAGAAGACACACAGATGACCAAGGTACCTGTGAAAATATGTTCAACATTACTAATCATCAGGGAAATGCAAATCAAAACCACAGTGACTCACCATGTCACACCAGTGAGAATAGCTAGTATCAAAAAAGACAAGAAGTAAAAAGTTGGTGAGGATGTAGAGAAAAGGGAACCCGTATGCACTCTTGGTGGGAATGTACATTGGTGCAACCATTATGGAAAACATGGAGTTTCCTCAAAAACTAGAACCACATGATCAGTAATTCCATTTCTGGATATTTATTGAAAGGAAATAAAAACACTAACTCAAAAAAGCACTAACCCCCATTGTTCACGGTAGCATTATTTATGATAGCCAAGAACCAACATAGGGAAACAATGTGTCCATTGATGAATTAATGGGTCTAGAAAATGTGTGTGTATACACACAATATAATATTTCTTAGCCATAAAAAAGAATGAAATTTTGCCATTTGTGACAACATGCATGCACTTTGATGGCATTATGCCAAGTGAAATAAGTCAGAGACAAATATATGATCTCACTTACATGTGGAATCTCTAAAAACAAAACAAATGAACCAGCATCAACAAAGACAGACCCATAAATAGAATTCGTGGTTGCCAGAGGGGAGGAGGGTAAGAAGACAGACAAAATAGGTGAAGGGGATTAAAAAGTACGTACTTGGAGTTATAAAAAGATCACAGGGATCAAAAGTATAGCATAGAAAATATAGTAATGTGACTTTGTATGGCGACTTACGGTAACTATACTTATGGTGAGCATTTTGTAATGTATGTGATTGTTGGATCACTGTGTCATACACCTAAAACTAATGTTGTACTACCTGTCAACTATGCTTCAGTTAAAAACAACAAATAATACTTATTATAAAATGGGCTTTGGAGAGCATGCAGTGGTGGTAATTAAGAACATGAGTTTGGAAGCATATCCAGACTGGAATCCCAGTTGCCATTTATTAGCTTCTTAAGTCTCTTAACGTCTTGTTTTTGAGTTTCATCTTTTACAAAATGGCATCATATTCCTAATTCTCAAGTAATGAAGATTAAATAAGGTAGTTGTAAAATAATAGAAAATATGTGTATATTCTCTGCCTCCAGTTCCTGGCACAGAGTTTCTGAAACCCTTATGATTTTCTAAGTGGTAAGAGCAGGAGGAGCATCTTTTAATTTTAATTAATTTAATTAATTTTAATTGTTTTTTAATTATCACACTTCATTTTCATTTACTTAATTCACTTAGCTAAACTAGTTACTTCATTTGTAATCTTAATTCTGATTTTTTCTTTTGGGTAAAATTATGTTGTGTGGATTTTAGTTTGCAGGGATTAGAGAAAACCTTTGGAGTTATCTTGAGATGGATGTTTAGTGAGAACATATGTGGAGATTATAGGGAGTAGTAGAAATGGTCTCTTTCTGATCTCATGAAGAAGTAGAAGGTCATCCTATAAACAAAGGCATTGACAAGTCGAGTCTAATGGAGAAATGGAATATTGTTTAGAAAATAGCACATAGTTTTGATGAACAAGTAATCTACTTATCTCTTGAGAACCAAATGTCCCTTGCCCTGTACTTCAGTGCAGTACGTGACATCCTTCTTGGATTATTTTCCTTAAGTAACAAAAGTCTTAAGCTGCTGGGAGAAGAGCATCAAATCTAAGCATTCCAAGGGCTCAGAAGAAGACCTCTTGCTGTTAAAAACACCATCTCTGGGCCTGGGAGAGAAATCAGATCCTCCGAGCCCCAGACTATTAGAAGTTTTCTACCACTAGAGGAAGAACAGTATCACTGAAAAAGGCCCAAACCCTGAAACCCAAGGATACAAGGCCCAGGACTGAGGCTGAACCAACAGTCTGAAGCCCCTGAACCCTCCCCAAGAAGCTGGGAAGCACCAAATAACTGACAATAGCAGCCTACTACTGAAGGAGTAAGAGCATAGAGAGACTCTGAGAGGCAGATATATAGTGAAAGCCTAAAGCTGGTCGTAAAATAGCAGAGCTGCGGAAGATAGATAGATAGATAGATAGATAGATAGATAGATAGATAGATAGATAGATAGATAGATAGATAGATAGATAGATAGATAGATAGATCTTCCCACCAGAGTATAACTAAACTAGGGGAATTTGAAGCCGGGGATACACTGAAAGTAACCATAACCACAACAGAACTCAAGCTTAGATCAGCCTTTTCACAACCTTACTCTGTCATAACCACCCACACTAATGACCTAGCAGAATTGTGTCCATTCCCAGGCATAAATACTACTTACCTCAGTTTCTGCTCTTTTTCACATCCAGTAGTCAATCAAAAATTACAAGGCCAAAAAGAAAGAAAAAAAAAAAATACAAGGCACACAAAAAGAAGAAAGTAAAAACATTCCACTGTCGAGAGACAAGGCAGACGAGGTAACCAAACTCAAATGATCTGTATTTTGGAACTACCAGACAAGGAACTTAATAACTGTGTGATGTAAAAGAGTTTAGTGGAAAAGATGAGTTACATACATACATACATAAATGTAGAATTGTAACAGAGAGAAACTGTAAGAGAATAAAATAAACATTCTAGAAAAAGATACCAAGCAACAAAAATGTCTTCAACAGACTCATCAGTATATTCAGTACATCCGTAGAGAAAGAATTAGTGACCTTGAAAATAGGTTATTAAAAATTAGTAGAACCTAAACCAAAGTGAGGGGTGGGGTAGGGATTAAAACAAAAAAACTGAGCATTTAGGAGCATTTACATCTGATCGGAATCCCAGAAGAGACATGGAACATTCACCAAAATAGACCATATTCTGGCCATATAATCCTCAACAATTTTTAAAAAACAAGAATCATAAATGGAATGTTTTCTGACCGTAACAATTAAATTAGGTATTAGTAAAACAGAAAAATCTAGAAAACCCACAAATAATTTGGAAATTAAATAACACATTTCTAAATAACCCATGAGCTATAGTGGAGTGGATCTCACAAAGGAAGTTAAGAAATTTTGTATTGAATGAAAATGAAGCATAGTACATGTAGGATGCAGCTAAAGCAGTGCTTAGAGGGAATTTTTATAACATTACTCGTTATATTAGAAAAGAAAAAATGTATCAACTTAATAGTTTAAGCTTGCACCTTAAACTAGGGAAAGAAGAGCAAACCAAATCTAAAGCAAACAGGAGAAAGGAAACTCAATAAAGGTAAGAGCAGAAATCAGTGGAAAATAATAAAAGCAGTGAAACCAAAAGCTCATCCTTTGAAAAGATCAGACTTGCCAAGTATCTAGCCAGAATAACCAAGGAAAAAGAAGACATAAATTACCAATATCAGCAATAAAAATGTGCATAAACGTCCAAAGACACTAAGGTGTAATAATGGAATATTACGAGCAACTCTGTTTTTAAGTTCCTTTGTCCACTCTTAGTTTGCAACTTTGAATGGAATTATAAGCCTATTTTCCTATCATGGCCACTGACCAACCCAAGAAGTAGATTAAATATCTTTCAATGGTTTGTTTTTGTTTTTTTTTTAGTGACATAATCTTGTTTATTTAGCTGTGTGGAATACTTGATTTAAAATGAAGACAAGGAAGGCTGGAATTTATTAGGTAGAATGAATATTACACAATCTCTTACTGCACATAGAAAAATTCTAAATTGTTTACCTCATTAAAGCGTATGTTTTATCTCACAGTATATTATTATTTGCAGTTAGTATCATCAGACTAGTTAATTTTAATTTGTTTTTAAAACTTCCAGAAACTTGGTTTTGAGACTATATTTAGAGCATCCAAATCTTATTTCAAGAATAATTTGTTCACTTTTTTCTGGGCAGATCTGCAAACTACTGAAACACAGGCATTATAGGAAGGTATAAAATTAAAAGTGATGGACATACAGGCGGAACTATAGAGAAAATAGAATTTATTTGACAATAATATGACAAACAGAATAATGAATTTTGTGTTTCTTAGTTTTCAAATGGTGCAAGAGTTTAAAAATGTGTCTAAATGAATTATGCTGATTAACACAGAGTAAGGGTTTTCTTTTTAATAGCTATTCACACATTTCTTAGGCATAAAATTAAGTGCTGTATGATTCCATGAAGATCACTGCTAAGTTTCTATGCTTTCCTCATTAATGTTGTTCATCTCATTTGTTTAATTTGGAATGCAGTAATATTTAAGGAAGAATCTATAGGGGCACCTGGGTGGCGCAGTCGTTAAGCGTCTGCCTTCTGCTCAGGGCGTGATCCCGGCATTATGGGGCTCGTTCTGGGATCGAGCTCCACATCAGGCTCTTCCGCTGGGAGCCTGCTTCTTCCTCTCCCACTCCCCCTGCTTGTGTTCCTCTCTCGCTGGCTGTCTCTGTCTCTGTCGAAAAAATAAATAAAATCTTAAAAAAAAAAAAAAAAGAATCTATAGAAGATGCCTAGAATGGTAATAAAGAATATTTGCGTTTACTAAGGTCTAAGTGCCACGCACTATGCAGGCACTTGAAATATATTTTACTCATTATAACAATTGTGAAATAAGTACTATTATTATTATGTATTTACAGGAGAATAAAATAGGGTATAAGTATCTTACCTAGAGTCATAGTCCTCACCCTCAAAGAGCATATAAAGAAAATGAGATAAGTTCTATAGGAGAGGTATAAATTATTGTTGCCTTATTTCTTTTTATTAACACTGGAGAAGCCTGCTCAGAAGAGAAGGTACTATTTTGAGTATGGCATAAAGTACAGGCGTACCTTGTTTTATTGTGCTTCATAGATGCAGTGTTTTTGTTGTTTTTCTTGGTTTGGTTTGGTTTGGTTTGATTTTTTCACAATTGAAGGTTTCTGGCAGCCCTGTGCTGAGCAAGTCTAGTGATGCTATTTTTCCAACAGCATTTGCTCACTGTGTTTCCTTGTCATATTTTGGTAATTATTATAATAAAAAAGTTTGAAACATTTTGTTATGGTCATCTATGATCAGTCATCTTTAATGTTAACTATTGTAATTGTTTTGGGGTGCCACAAACCTTGCTCATATAAGATGGCAAACTTAATCTATAAATGTTGTATGTATTCTGACTGCTTGACCAACCTTGCCATTCCTTTCTCTTCCTCTCCAACCCTCCCTATTCCCTAAGACACAGTATTGAAATTAGGCCAATTAATAACCCTACAACGGCTTCTAAGCACTAAAGTGAAAGGAAAGATCACATGTCTCTCACTTGAAAATCAAAGCTAGGCTTCTTGCCCCAAATGGCTAGCAATGTTATGAATGCAAAGGAAGAGTTCTTAAAGGAAATTAGAAGTGCTACTCCAGGGAACACACCAGTGATAAGAAAGCTAAACAGCCTTAGCTGATACGGAGAAAGTTTTCATGGTCTGTATAGAAGATGAAACCATCCACAACATTCCCTGAAGCCAAAGGTGAATCCAAATCAAGAACCCAACTCTCTTCAATTCTATGAAGGCTGGGAGAGGTAAATAGCTGTAGAAGTAAAGTTTGAAGGTAGCAGAGCTTGGTTCATGAGGTTTAAGGAAAAAAGCCATTTCCATAACCTGAAAGTGCAAGGTGAAGCACAGCAAGTTATCCAGAAATTCTAGCTAAGATCATTAGTGATGCTGGCTACACTAAACAACAGATTTTCAATGTAGACAAACAGCTATATATTATAAGAAGATGCCACCTTGGACTTTTCATAGCTGGAAAGGAGAAGTCAGTGCCTGGCTTCAAAGCCGCACAGGACAGGCTTGACTGTTTTCTTGGGGAATTCAGCTGTTTTTAAGTTGAAGCCAGTGCTCCTTTACTATTCTGAAAATCCTAGAGCCCTTAAAAATTATGCTAAATCTACCTGCCTTTGCTATATAAATGGAACAACAAAGCTGGTTGACAGCATTTTTTGGTTTTGTTTTTTACAACATGGTTTACTAAATATTTTAAGCCTACTATTAAGACCTGCTGCTTAGCAAAAAGATTCCTTTCAAAGTATTACTGTTCCTTGACAATGCATCTGGTCATCCAAGAGCTCTGATGGAGATGTACAATGAGATTAATGTTGTTTTCATGCCTGCTAACACAACATCCATTCTGTACTCCATGGATCAAGGAGTAATTTCAACTTTCAAGTTTTATTTAAGAAACACATTGTATAAGGCTATGGCTGCCATAGATTGTGATTCCTCTGATGGATCTGTTGAAAACCTTTTGGAAAAATTTGCCATTTAGGGTACCAGTAAGAACATTCTTGATTCTTGGGAAGAGGTCAAAATACCAATATTAATAGGACTTTGGAAGTTGTTGATGATTTCGAGAGGTTCAAAACTTCAGTGGAGGAAGTAACTGCAGATATGGAAATAGCAAGAGAACTAGAATTAGAAGGGGAGTTTGAAGATGTGAGTGAATTGCTGCAATCTCATGATAAAACTTGAACTGATGAACAGTTTCTTCTTATGACATGAATAAAGTGGTTTCTTGAGTTGGAACCTACTCCTGGTGAAGATGCCAAGAAGATTATTGAAATTGACAACAGAGGATTTAGAATATTACATGAACCTAGTTAATAAAGCAGAGGCAGGGTTTGAAAGGATTGACTCTCAATTTTCAAAGAAGCTCTGCTATGGGTAAAATGTTTTCAGACAGTATCACATACTACAGAAAAACCGTCATGAAATCAAGAATCAATGAATGCAGAAAGCACCATGTTATCTATTTTAAGAAATTGCCACAGCCACCCCTATCCTCAGCAGTAGCCACCCTGATGCATCAGCAGTCATCAACATCGAGGCAGGACCCTCCACCATCAAAAATACTACAACTCAGGGGTGCCTGGGTGCCTCAGTTGGTTAAGTGTCTGCCTTCTGCTCAGGTCATGATCCCAGGGTCTGGAATCAAACCCTACATTGGGTTCCCTGCTCAGCGGGGAGTCTCCTTCTCCCTCCCCCTCTGCCTGTTGCTTCCCTGCATGTGCGTGCTCTCTGACAAATAAATGAAACTTTAAAAAAAAGAACCCTTTTTAATTCATTGGGCCCATTCAGACAGTCCAGGATTGCTTTCCATTTCAAGATCCTTAACTTAATCATATCTAAAAGCCCCTTTTGCCCTGAAAGGTAACATATTCATAGGTTCCATGAGATTAAGATGTGGACATTGGGGGGGGGGGTATATTAGTGTACCATGGATGGTATACATGCATATTAAGAATCACACATAAATATGATAATTCGTTTGGAATGATATACTTGATATTCGGGGTTCTTAAGAGTTCAAGCAGCTCATATAGCCATGGAAATAGGGGAAGTTCCTAGGGCAACTGATGGTTGAATGGAGTCTTGGAGGGTGAGAAGGAATCCATCAGGCAAGGAAGGGCAAGAAGAGTCCAGGCAGAATGCTGTGTGAAAGGTATGGCAAAAGAAAACATTGTGAGATTGCTGTTTCTGTAATGAGGAATACTTTGACTTCACTGTAGTGGAGCTATGTATAAAGTAAACGGGAGTGGAAGAAAAGGAACATCTAAGTCAGAATAAGGGGCACATAGCAAGAGAACCTACACCCCCATCCTCTTATTTCATGACTGATCTCCCTCAGTGGTTAGCCTTTTAGGTGGTGATTCAGGGCCCTCTGTTCTCTCAGTGTTGTCCGTTCATATATGTGAGGATCAGAGGTACATCATTTTCATTGTTAATACCCAATACATTCTTAAGGCACTTGGCTCATAAAAGTAAATGCATTTTTATGAAAATGTTTTTCAACCCATATTTGTATTTCAACTATTTTTTTCTTCTGTGAAAGCCCTTGGTAAATCAATAAATGAGAATGTTAGAGTGACATGCAGGGAAGAGAGCTTGAAGCAGTGTTGGAGCCATCAAACTTACTATAAAAGGCAGTTGGTGGTTTTGAAAATAAACCTCACTTAGCCACTGATTAGCAGGAGCCAAAGCAAGCCATGTGAAATTGCTGTTTTGTAATTATTAATACTTTGACTCCACTGTAATGGAGATACGTATAAAATGAGAGTGGAAGAGAAGGAATGTCTAAATTAGAATACAGGGCCCTTTTTTTCCTCCTAAGAATAAATGTACCAGTTTTAAGTGTTTCACTGTTATATAAACAAAGCTGCAGTAAACATCCTCGTAAGTATATATACACAGGTATAATCTATGAACACTGCCTGCCAGTCTCTCTCCCTTCTGTAGAGAAAAAACAAAAGCCCTATCCCCAGGCATTGCTGGGGCAACAGAAATGGGGTTGCTCTGACCAGGAGCCTATGCTGGCACAGCTGTACGCACAAACCCTCTTACTGGAGAGCCACTTCATAGTTTTCCCTATTGAATACAGGTCAGGTCTCTACCTCTCATTTTAACCCAACGTTTTATTCTTCAGTCTGCTCTGAAACTCAAGAGAACAATTCAGTATTTATCAAGTACTATGCATATTTTATGTTTTCTCCATTTGTGATGTGATTTTGTTGGTATGGTATTTAGGCATTTTTAACTCTGATAATATTTTTTTTTTAAGATTTTATTTATTTATTCGACAGAGATAGAGACAGCCAGCGAGAGAGGGAACACAAGCAGGGGGAGTGGGAGAGGAAGAAGCAGTCTCATAGCGGAGGAGCCTGATGTGGGGCTCGATCCCAGAACGCCAGGATCATGCCCTGAGCCAAAGGCAGACGCTTAACCGCTGTGCCACCCAGGTGCCCCTGATAATAACATTTCTATAAAGAATATTATTTCAACCTATTTCATTAAAAGAAGTATTCTTTTAAGTAGAATCCAAATATGAGTGTCAACCTGATGGTTTTGTATTAAAATGAATTCCTTTAGTCATCAGTATTGCAATAAAAGTTAACATAATGAACATTCTTGACATCGATACTGTAATTAAATAATACATCAAAGTAAATAATTTGTAAACAAATTTGAGCTTGAATCCCAGCCCTGTGGTTTTTCTTTGTAGCCTAAAACAAGTTCTAAAACTTTCCAAGTATGTTCTTTTATCTATTAAATGAAGATATGTAATAGCCTTATAGGTTGAGATTAATATTTATAACATGCCTGGCATATAAGCACATGGTTATAAATCCTAGTAGCTATCATTGTTCTTGGTAATTATTACAAGTTAACCATTTATAAACTTCATATTTGTATTCTATGGTTTAAAAAATATTCTGCCTGTAAATTAGTGCTTTATGTCATATTTTAAACTAGGTTACTAACAGTTAAGAGGCAGTATAGTATAGTGCTTAAGAACATAGATTCCTGGAGCACCTGGGTGGCTCAGTCGGTTAAGCATCTGCCTTCACCTCAGGTCATGATCCAAGAGTCCTGGGATCCAGCCCGCACTGGGCTTCCTGCTCGGCAGGGAGCCTGCTTCTACCTGCCTCTTCCGCTCCGCCTGCTTGTGCTGTCTCTCTCTCTGTCAAATAAATGGATAAAATCTTAAAATAAAAAAAAGAACATGGATTCGGGGTCCAAATCTCAGCTCCACTCATACCAGCTGACCTTGGGCAAGTTAACTTAAAGTACCTGTGTACCACTTTCCTCAGCTTTAAAATGGACATGACACTAGCACATTTCTCCCAGGAGCATTCAGATTATACATATACAAAGTTTAGAAAAGCTGCTGACAGAGTACTGTGTGTCAGTTACTGGCATCATCATTATTAATTTGTTCATTATTTTTCGTCACTTTTTATTTTAGGTGAATCTTGGGAGCAACCAGTACCTTTTCTCTGTCATAGTGGATCCTAAAGAAATGCCCTGCTTCTGTTTGCGCCATGATGTTGATGCCCTACTCTGGCAACCACACTCCAGCAAACAAGATGATATGTGGGAACACATTGCAACTTTCAATGCTTTAGGTATAAAGCAAACTCTTTGCAAGTGTTTTCCATTATGTCAAAAATTATGGTCATTTTTTTTAAGTTCATTTCTTTTCTTTTTTTTTTTTTAATTTGAGCTGTCCTAATTATTTGGACTGATCTGTGCTATAATTTGGTTGCTTTTACTATAGCTGATGAATGTTAGTACTTTTGGAACAGAACAGTAGAATTAATGTTTTTAATGCTTGTACAGAACGCCAGGACAGACTGGAAATCAAAGTGGTTATCTAACCACTTGAATCATTCTAATCAGTCATTTGTTTATTCCAAGTAAACTATACTGAACTAGAACCTGAACAGTGGGCTTCGTAATGCCCTACATGGAACTTGTATTCAGGTTTCTTCAGAGTAATCTTCAAAAACGTGATAAAATTGCTTTAAGATAATGCATATGAGGAGACATCTTTCATGGAACTTCTATGCAAAAGAGAGCCATTATAATGAAAACACTTAGGGAAATGGTGGTAAGCGGAAATCAAATTTATTCTGTAGGATAAAAGGTAAAATGGTTTTAAAACTATGTCTCAAAAAATTTTAATCTACATAATTGTAGACTTATCCAGTAATTGATTTTATGTCTAAATAATATTGTGTGGGAGAAGTTTTTTATATAAATTAGACACAGTTATTGCTTCAATATTGAGGATTTTGAACTGGCAACAGGAAGTAAAATTATACATTCTGAATACAACCTTAATTATAGAGGAGATTTGTCAGTTATCCTTTATAATTAATAACATAGGCTGCTTAAACTGGTTAATTCAGACTCCAAATGGGATTTTTATGATGTGGAATACAAGGTTTTGTTGAAAAATTTAAACACAGTTTTTAGCCTCTGTACTACAGTTTGCAATTCTGAATCTTTTTTCAGTAAAGAAAGTGCTATCATATAATTTTTATATGCTCAGATTCTTCATTTGTATCCCTGAATCTGTTATAGATGAATTCTGTGCTTGAATTTAAGTTAAATCAACATTACATTAGATATGTAGTCTTGAGATGTTATATACATTACTAATTTTCTCAAGGTTAGCCTGGAGCGCTAATTCTAAAATACTCAAATAGGTATCTATATCCCCTTCACTTTTTCCTCCTCAAACCCTGCTTAATATTAAAATCCAATATTGAAAGGCACCTGGGTGGCTCAGTTGGTTAAGGGTCCAATTCTTGATTTCAGCTCAAGTTATGATCTCAGGGTCGTGGGATCAAGCCCCATGTGGGGCTCAGCACAGAGTCTGCTTGAGATTCTCTCCCTTTCCCTCCACCCCTCCCCCAACTTGCCTGCACATGTGCGCTCTCAAATGAAGTCTTAAAAAAAAAGTAGTGATCTTCCTGTGCTCAGTCGTTCCTTTGCTCATTATTTGGTGAGATCTCAATTTACATTAGTGTCCAATTTTTTATCTCACATGTTATGACATTTAATAACCATGTCCCAATCTGAAAATCCTAATTTATATTTCAGAACATTAATGCCCTTTTAACCTGTAAAGATTTTTTTCAAAGACAAGATTTTTTCAAAGTTTAGTTTTCAAGGGATGTTCTAATTGAGTTTTTAAAATTAGATACTTGAATTTTCATTCCAGCTTGTGATCTCAAGGTTCTACTTCTGGAAGCTGAAGTACAACAAAATCCTGTTACATTGTTGGTATTGGTGTATAAAAATACCACTAACATTACAGGAATAAGAGAATGCATTGTCGTATTAGTATGTTCAGGCTTGGGGCCTATATTATGGACACACTCCTGAAATAACTTTACAGTGGTATTCCATAATTTTTTCCCATTTCTTTGATAAAGAAGATTCTGTAATGCTACATCTGTGATTGATGAGCCTAATTATTTTTTTTTAAAGATTTGAGAGAGAGAGTGCATGCACATGCGAGCGAGCGCGAGCAGGGGGAGGGGGAGAGGGAGAGGGAGAGAATCTCAAGCAGGCTCCACACCCAGCGTGAAGCCAGTTGCTCAGCTCAATCCCACAACCCTGAGATCATGAGCTGAGCTGAAATCAAGAATCTGATGTTTAACTGATTATTAAATTGGCATTTAAAGATAGTTTGACATGTTTTCTGTTCTATTGATTTTAGATTTTTAGCGTTTTAATTATTCATGGAAATAATAAGGAACTATGTTTTGTTTTTCTTAAAGAGTGAAACCCTACCTATTTTGTTCCTTAGGAATTAAAGCTATTTTTGCACCAGTGGGAGAAACAGATTATGGCTAATCATTATTGGTTCAGAATTCAACCACTATTGAATATTTATGGTGTATATTTTATTCAGGCATTTTAATTTATAATAAAAACTATGAAATATTAAATGTTTAACCACATTTTTCTTCTTTTTAATGGGTTTTTATTTATCTCTTATTTCTTGTCAGGCTACGTCCAAGCATCAAAGAGAGACAAAAAATTTTTTGCCTGTGCTCCCAATTACTCCTATGCAGCCCTGTGCGAGTGCCTTCGTCGAGTATTCATCTACCGTCAGCCTGCTCCCATGTCCACTGTGCTTTACAACAGAAAGGAAGGCAGGCAAGTAGGACAGGTTGCTAAGCAGCAAGTAGCAAGCCTAGAAACCAATGATCCTATTTTAGGCTTTCAAGCAACAAATGAGAGATTATTTGTTCTCACTACCAAAAACCTCTTTTTAATAAAGGTAAATACAGACAATTGATTACTCCAACATGTTGGCTTCTCTGTAGTGGAAAAGTATTCAGTGATAGCCAGAAGGTTGGTAGTTATACTATAACCTGTTAAGTTTTACTATGTTAAATAAAATTATCTTGTACAAATTTTTTTATTTTTTAAAGGATATTAGAAATATATTCAAGAGATTATGATTCTGTAAAAGTTATGGAACGAAGCTGCAAATTTAGAGGAAATTGGCTTTTGTAAAAAAAAATGTAAAGAAAGTATTAGTAAGTATAATTTTTTTAAAAAAACCGTCTGTGGAATTTCATCTTTTATATGAAAGATGTACAGTTCAGTGTTTAAAAATAAAAATATTTATCATGTACTCTTTGTTCATTGATACAGGTTTCTCATTCTGTACTATAGAATTTTTGGATAACAGACTGAACTGTTGATTCTTGTAAATACTTATTTAAGTGGACTAAATAGCTGAAGTAGAAGGGGGAATACAACAGAAGTACAGCAGGTCCAGTTATTGTTACAGTTTGCTGAAAGACTAAGGTTTTTTTTTCAAATTCGTTTTTTCCATTTATTTAATTTTTATCCATTTGTTCTTCCACAGACATAGACAAAGAGAGATGATAAGATTCCACAAATTGTAGCTGTTATGCATTGTTACACAAACAAACCACCTTAAAACTCAGTGATTTAAAACAGGGACATTTGAAAGTCTGTGATTCACAGATTGGGCCTTCTCTGTTCTTTGTACCTGGCATCTCATTCTCCAGCAGGCTATACTTGTCTTATTCCTGTGATAGAGAAAACATTGCAAGAGGGCAAGCCTTGGTATATAAGAATTTATCAAGCCTGTGTTTGCATCATTTTGCTCCTCTTCCAGTTGAACAAAGCAAGTCACATGGCCAAGTCTTAAAAGTCAGTGTGAGAGGAGACTGCACAGGAACACAGATAACAGAGATACAATTCTTTGGAGCCATTAATGTAAATCTATCACAGACAAATTATGATTTACCCTTGTAGTTCTCCTTGAACTTCTACATTAAAAAAAAAACAAACCTGTTTATACATTAAATACTTTGTGTCATGAATTTTAGTTTCTCATTATTTCCTTGGATTTTTTGGGCTTGCATTTACCTGGAAAATTGTTTACTTCATATACCATTTTAATGAGCAAAAACAGCCAAGATAAAAGGTTACCAGTCAGATAATCAAGATATTTATGAAATGGTAATTAAATGAGATGGTATCATTGGATCAGCAAATAGATGCACACGTTTTTTATTTACTTATAAGATGAAAATATGTATAATCTCAAGATTGAGAAGGCTTCTGAAGACCCAGAAACCAAAAATATAAAAGATTAATAGATATATTACAAAATATAAAATTTCTTTATAGTTTGTTAACAGTTGTAAAAACAACAAACTAAGAAAAGCTATTTGTCAATGCATAATAGAGGGTTAAAATCTAGAATCAAAAGAACTATTTTTCATAATAAAAAGCAAAGAAATTATACAGTAGAGAAGCAAACAAAAGATATTAACACCCAAGTCATAGAAGAATAAAGATAGCCAATACTTTTAAAATGATGCTGTCTCCCAGGTAATCAGGGAAATTGGTAAAAAATGTAAAGTTTTATAACATTGCATATTGGCCAAGATAGGGAAAATGGAAACTCTCCTATACTGTTGGTGGGAGTGTCAATAGGTACCAAGGGATTTGATATTATTTGAATTGTATTCAATTCAATCAAATATATTTATTCAAAAATATTATTTGAATACATATAAACAATACATTATCTAGATTTCCAGAAATACTAGAAAACACTCAGCATGTGCACAGAGCAATATATATAAGAATATACATTGAAGCGATGTTTATAATAAAAATTTGGAGGAATCTGAATGTCCTTCATTAGGGGAGTAACTAAATTGTACTTTTATATTAGAAAGTATATATATTATTAGTGTTTATAAAAACCTTTAAGTTAAATCCCTCTTTATGGGCCTGAAAACTCCCTGACACTCATTATATAAGTAATATTTTCCCTCTTATAGGAGAAAGGTGCAGTTAAATTGTAACACATGGTCAGTTTACAACAGGATTTGTGTGTTTTCCAAAAGAATAGACATACCTATGAGAACTCTGTTAATAAAAATGTATTTTTCTAATGTTTAATGTATATAGTAGAGAGGGAAATACCCCTTAGTGCCTCAAAGGAAATTAAGATCATGTGTTTCCCTGGTTCCTAAGTTTCTGCCGTGGGAAGGAAATAAAAAGAGCCAACCCCGTGTCTTTGCTTTGAACAAGTATTTTGGGTTTAAAAAGCAGGTAAGCCATGTTCCAAGAGAGGTAACTTGTGTTCATCTATTGCCAGCCACATCCATCTTGAGATTCTGTTCCACCTGTCTTCTCCAGTAGCAGACTAACCTAGGTGTGTATTATGGCTATGTGTCCGAATGTGACAGGGCAAGATCAATTGCACAACCATTTTTCAAAACTCCGTTTGTGTCACATTTTCTCATATTGGCCAAAGCAAAGCACATAGCTTCTCCCAGAGTTAGAATGGAGTGCCCTACAAAGTTACATGGCAGAGGACATGGCTTTAGGGAGGGGGAAGAATTGGAACCATTTTTGAAATCTATCATATGTACCCATACTATGTCCAAGCAATATAGATTTCTAACCCTTTCCTCCCCTGCCCCCCCACTTCATGACACACAGAAAATTATACTTATGGCACACAAGGGCTGCTCTTGGCCAGAAGTGACCTTGGCTATCCAAGGACCAAGAGATTAAGTATCTAGGAAACCTGTAACCTATTTGCAACACACTGATGTAAAGTCTAAGAGGTATGTGTATGGACTGAAAGACTGTCATAGTTAAGTACTATACTCAATTTTCTTTTAAAAAATTATTGAAAAATTCTTTTAGAAAAATATACTGTGCCATTTAGATCGAAAGTGTATAATTATTACCATTTCAGATATACATACATGTCATTGCACTAACTTTTAAAGTAAACTTTATTGACTTCCAGGGAGATGGTGGCTAGAAGGATCCTAGGCTTATTTTGTCCATGGATACACCTAGATAAATCCACATCAGTGTAAATAACCCAGATAATGACCCAAAGATTGGCAGAACAGACTCCACAGCTAAATGTAAAGAAGAAGCCACATCGAAGGGGGTAGGAAGGGTAGAGACATGGTCCAGAGCCAAACCGACCCACAGAACTCTCCACAGGAAGGAGGGATGCCACAGTCACAAAAGGTGAAAGGAGTATGCCCTACATGAGGCACCTCAGGCACGGGGGACCTGCACAGAGAACATGATTACCCATAACATTTGACTTTGAAAACCAGAAGGGCTTAACTTCTCAGTTCCTATAATCAGTGGGGCTTAATATCTGGTACTTTAAAAATCATGGGCTCAGCTCTGGGCAGGCCAGGGGATGACAGGAAACAGTCCCCACCCTTGAAGAGACAGCATCACAAACAACCCCATTGAGATACAGAAGCAGCAGGTTGAAAGACACTTGGGGTGTACGAGGGAGATTTGTTTGCTAATCTTGGGGCCTATGCGGGAGGGAGATTTCTCCAAGAACAAAGGAACTGGTGGGCGCCATTTCTCACCCAGCCTAGATACATAGACACCTGCAGGAAGCAGCACAGCTTGAATGCTGTCCACCTACCTTGCTAACAGTGTACCCCGGCCCTGCAAACTTGTACAGATCTGCCGCCATCTCAAATTCCTCTCACAGCAAACCAGCACCAATCTTGCTAACACTGCATGCCCCAATCCCTGTATTCTGTGGACTTACCTCCAGCACACCCTCGGTTAGGAGTCCATCCAAAGAGGTGCCACAAACATGGCAGTGTGCAAGCAGTCCTGATGGGTCAGTACCACTCCTAAGTGACTCCTGCCCAGGGAGAGGGGGAGATAACACACACACACACACACACACACACACACACCCATCCTGACTGTAGTCCCAGCAGTGGGGCAGGGGCAGACATCTGGCCTGACTGCAGGCCTCACCCAAAAATGAAAACTTCTCAGGACAATATGGGGAGATGCCCTACAGTTGCGCTACTGCAGCTCTGGCAAGCACCTGGTCTGACCCAACTCAAGCCCAAGGCAGTCCCAGACTGGACCACTAACACAGGGACCAAACCCTGCCACAAAAGGCAAAGAAAAATATTGCAGATGACTGAACTGAAGGCAAATGAAGCTCAGCGACAATAGGGTGCATTCAACACATAGGAGACACCCCTGAGCTGCCAGGTTCTGGTGAACAGGAGCAATTGCACTGTAGAGCACTCCAGGACCTCTACTTTATAAGGCCACTACTTTCAAGAGCAGGAGATATAGGTGTCTTTTCTAACACATAGAAACAGACACAGAAAGTAAGACAAGTTGAGCCAGAGGAATATGTCCCAAATGAAGGAATAAGGGGGGAAAATCACAGCAAGAGAGCTAAATGAAATGGATATAAGTAATACAACTGATAGAGAATTTAAAGTAATGGTCACAAAGATATTCTCTGGACTGGGGAAAAGAGTGGAGGACTTCAGTGAGACCCTCAACAAGGAGATAGAAAATAAAAAACCAATCAGAGATGAAGAACTCAATAAATAGTATACTAGAGGAAGCAGAAGAACAGATCAGCAACCTGGAGGACAGAATAATAGAAAGCTATCCAGCTGAGAGAGAGAGAAAACAAGAATAAAAAAACAAAAACAAGAATAAAAAAGTGAAAATATATCAAGGGAATTCAGTGACACCATTAAGTGTAATAATTTTCACCTTAGATTACAGAAGGAAAAGACAGAGAAAAGAGGGGTAGAAAATTTATTTGAAGAAATCATAGCTGAATATTTCCTGAATCGGGGGAAGGAAACAGAAATCCAGATCCTGGAGGCACAGAAAGCCACCCAACAAAATCAACCGAAGGAGGTCTATACCAAAACGGATAGTAATTAAAAATGGCAAAAAGTAGTGATAAAGAGAATTTTAAAAGCAGCAAGAAAAAATGATTTTATACAAGGGAAACCTCCTAAGGCTATCAGCTGCATTTTCAGCAGAAACTTTGCAGGCCAGAAGATGGTGGCATGATACATTCCAAGTGCTGAAAGAAAAAAAACTGCAACCAAGAATACTCTTATCGAGCAAGGCTATCAGTCAAAATAGGAGAGGTTTCTCAGACAAAAGTTGAAGTAATTCATCACCACCAAAGCAGCCTTACAAGAAATGTTAAATGGGACTCTGAGTGGAAAGGAAAGACCATAAGCAGGAATAAGAAAATTAGGAAGCACAAAAAGCAGTAAAATTAATTAGATCTATAAAAATCTGTCAAGGGATTCACAAAAGGATGTAGAGTATGACACTGTATACTGGGGTGAGGGGATGGGAAGAGGAGTAAAAATTTAGTGCTTTTAGAATGGCTCAAACTTAATCGACCATCAACTTAATAATAGAGACCGTTATGTGCATAAGATGTTATATATAAACATAATAGTAAACACAAAAAAACAGTAATAGATACGCAAAAAATAAACAGAAAGGAATCCGAGTATATCACTAAAGAAAGCCAGCAAACTATGAGAGAGGGGAGCAAGAGATGAAACAGAAGAACTACAAAAACAATAGTAAAACAAATAACAAAATGGCAGTAAGTACATACCTACTAATAATTACTTTGTATGTAAACGGACGAAATGAATATGAAGGCAATTCAGTGGAGAAAGGATAACTTCCTCCCAAAAAATGATGTTGGAACATTTGGATATCCATTTTTACATTTTTATTAGACTGACTAGTGGTCACCCAAAGATATCAGGTACCAATCCCTGAAACCTATAAATGTTACCATATAAAGAAAAAGTGATTACATGGAGAGATTATCCTGGATTATCTAGGTGGACCCTAAATTCAATTATGGTGTCTTTATAAGAAAGAGGCAAAGGGGGTTATAAACACGGAGAAGGGGTTATGGAAAGATAGACACAGAGATTAGAATGATATCCACAAGCTAAGTATTCTGGCAGCCACCAGAAGCTGGAAGAGGCAAACAACAGATTCTCCTCCAGAATACGCAGAGAGAGTATGGTCTTCCTGACATGTTGATTTTTAATTTCTGACCTCAGAACTATGACAGAATATGTTTCTATCATTTTAAGTCACCAATTTTGTGATAATTTATTATAGTAGCCATAAGAAACAGCCTTATACCAACATTAAAATGGATCCTAGATCTAAAATGTAAAACACTGAAACTTCCGGAAGATAACATAAAAGAAAATCTTTGTAACCTGGGGCTAGGCAAAGATTTCTTGCTTAGGACACCAAACAGCAAGATCCATTGAAGAGAAAATTGATGAGCTGAACTTCAAGAAATTATGTTCGTGGTAAGACAGTCTTAGAATGAAAGACAAGCCACAGACTGGAAGAAACTTTTGCAAATCATTTATCTGATAAAGGATTAGTATCCAAAATATATATAAAGAACTCAAACTCATCAAAACTCAGCAAGAAAATAATCAAATGAATAAAATGTCTTTAAATGGCCCAAAGTATTAAACAGACATCACATCAAAGGAGATAATATGAGTGGTAAGTAAGCACATGGAAAAGATGTTCAACATTATTAGTCATTAGGATACCAAAAAATGAAAGCATAAGATATTACTACATGGTATTGAAATGCTTCAAATTTAAGACTGACCATACCTAGTGTTGGCAAGGATGTGGAACTGGAACTTTCATGCACTGCTGATTAGAACTGTGAAATGGTAGAATCACTTTGGAAAATAAGCAATTTTCTAGAATGTTAAATATATATCTACTTTATAACCAAAACATTTCACTTACCCGTTCTCTTACCCAAGAGAAATGAAAGTGTATGCCCATGCTAAGACTTGTACATAGCCACATTATTTGTAATAGTTAACCTGAGAACAAGCCAAAGTTCCATCACAGATGAAAAAATCCACTGGGAGATGTCTATGCAATGGACATGACAAGAAAAAAGAAAAAAAATTGATAGAATCAACATGGATGAATCACAAAATAATTATGCTGAGTGAAACAAGCCAAAGTATGAACTGAATTATTTAATTCAGATAAAATTCTAGAAAGTGCCAACAAATTTATGTTGATAGGAAACAGATCAGTGGTTGCTGAGTGGGAGGGGTTGAAGGGAGATTATAAAGGGTCATAAGGAAACATATTGAGGTAATGGCTGTGTTCGTTGCCTTAACTGTGATAGTTTTATGAGTGTATACATAAGTCAAACTTTATTCAACAGTGTGCTTTAAATGTGCAGTTTGTATCAATGATTACTCCATTATGCTATTAAAATTTTTAATGTAAGGATTAGGTATTTTATCAATTTTTTCTCCTATTGTGCAATCATCTTACTATATTTCTGCTTGTATTAATAACTTGTATTAAAATAGCATTTTAGTACACATTTCCTATATATTTTGGGCATCAGCATCCATTCTCCTTTATTTTGGTAGCTATACCATAAATTCTTTCTGAAACCATATATTTGTGTGTTACTGACTCCATCCTTGGCACCGTCACTTAAAGCTAAGCCAGTCAGTACTTTGCGCTGCTCTGGTTATGATGATTGGTTCATAAATGGGAACATGATGCATTTAGAACCAATGATTCACAATGAGTATTTGCTGTGATTTCTGGGACAAAGACATGCTACTGGATGTGAGAATGAAGGAATATAAACAGAACCAAATTTGTCACATAGTAAGGTGAAAACCTCTCAAAATATGAACCCAATAGAGGGATGGAGCTAAGAGGCTGTAAGAGAGAAAACAGACCTTGATTATATCATCTAATCTACCTAGCAGTGCTTAAAGCTAGATCTGTGCTTGGACATTTGGGTAACATGAGTTATTATCTTTTTGCCTGAGCCTTTTGGTCAAAAGACGACTGATTCCATGATGAAAAATTCTTTTAATGCATAACCACGCTCTTCACATTGAGACTTTATGCTAGGCATTTACATCTGAGTTTATGGATAATAGTTAAATTATGGTTTTATCAAGAGTAGCAGTAAACAGGGGTTTATAAATAAATTATGTGCCTTTTAGAAGGGGAAATTTTTCCCCTTCAAAATAGTTTTGCTACCCTCCTATAAAAAGTATATTTATGAAAATAAATTTAGTAAACAACTTCTTTGGTGCCATGGAGGGAAGATAAAAGATTTAAGAGATGTTTCAATTCTGAAACTGTATTTTTTGATTTTGCCATTTTTCCATGTGCCCACAGTATCGATATTCTACTATAAATGGGGGGGGGGGAAATCTGTAGCATATTGTATTTCTAAGCCATTTGAATTTTTTCTACTTCTATAATTTTTTTAAGTTTGATATTCATTTTAATGCTTGCTAAAATATCCAACACAGATATTTACTTCTCTTATTTCTGGAAAAATGGTACCCGGAGAATGTTGAAGAAGATGGAGTATATTCTTAACATTAAAACATATATTGCTCCCTTGCCTGCCATGTGTATTTACCCCAGGAAAAAGATGGTTTGGCATGCAACATTAATCCAGTCACTGAAATTATGAAATGAAAAACTCTCAAAGAAATACTGTTCTTAAAAAGGGGGGGGGGCACCTGGGTGGCTCAGTCATTAAGCCTCTGCCTTCGGCTCAGGGCATGATCCTGGTGTTCTGGGATCAAGCCCCACATCAGGCTCCTCTGCTGAGAGCCTGCTTCTTCCTCTCCCACTCCCCCTGCTTGCGTTCCCTCTCTTGCTGGCTCTCTCTCTGTCAAATAAATAAATGATATCTTTAAAAAAAAAATACTGTTCTTCTATGGTCCTTTACTCGATAGCACATGTGTATTCAGTATTTTTCTTTGTCTGTAAATACATACCTTAATAGAGGAAAAAAGAGAAGGATGAGGATACCTTAATGGAAGTACAAGGTAATAAAAGTATGAAGTGCATTCTCTAATGTTAGTATAATTGATTCTGTTGGGGGTTTGTTACTGGTGCTTCAGGAACCCAGCTGGAATCAGATAGGAGGAAAAACAACTGAGAAATCAAGAACGTCAAACAAAATGGAAAGCTGCTTTGGAAAACAGCCTGGCAGTTCCTTAAAAGGTTAAGCATAGAATTACCATAGGACCCACTAACCCCAAGCTTGGGTATACACCCAAGAGAAATAAACACTAGTACCTGAATTTTCATAGTAGCATTACTCATAATAGCCAAAAGTATAAAGAAATAGATGGGTGGACAAATACGTGCTATATCCATACAATGGGATATTATTTGGCAATAAAAAGGAATGAAGTATTAATACATATTACAGCATGTATGAACTTCAAAAATATGCTAGGTTTCTGCATAACTTTGCTAAATGCCAAGATTAATCAAAATGTAAACACAGATCTTCAAGTTTTGTTTAATAAAACGAACATGATTTAGGGAGTCAGATTTTCCTCAATACCTACTCTGTAAAATGGGAACAATAATACATTCCCCACAGAGTTGTGAGGGTTATAGGTTGTATAGAGTACCTAATTATCCATACGTGCTAATTTCCTCAAAAGGCTTTATAGTGTCTTAAAGAATACATAACTGATAAATAAGAAATAATTGCAACAGCATGATATTGGGTGTTATATGAGTCAGTCCTTCCCCCATCCCCACCTATAACTGGCTTCTAAAACTCACAGAAAGAGAACGAATTTTGCTAAGCAGGCTACTTCTAGGCTTAGGGAACCAACTGTTGTTGAGGGCACCAGTGCTTGCTGAGAGGCTAGTGTTCACAGAACCATACTGCGAGCATTCACAGTCCTACTACCTGCAGGTAATTTTTGAGGACTGAGATGAAGAGAGTAGTTCCCCATTTGAAGAAGGGAGAGAGAGAGGGAGTGCCTGACTAGGTTTTCTCCCCCAAAGAGATGCTGAACATTTCTTGTAAAGTATGTAGGTGTCAAAGAAGGACAACTGCATTTGTTTCCTACTCAGATTTCTGCTTAGTTATCAGGCTTTCTCACCTGCCCTTTGCTACTGGAGTAGGGTAAAGAACAGTGTGGACAGATGGTTTGGTAGTGGGATACCAGTGAGGGAAAGGTACAAGGACCCTGAATGGAGTTCCTGATGCCTGAGACACAGAGGCATCTGTGTCAGAGATGGGTTCCTTTCATGGCTGCAGGTACCAGTGTTAGGAGTAAAGAGAATTAATGAGATTGGAAGCCAGAGATTCTCCAAGGACAGACACAGTACGTGACAATGAAGCACTCTATCTTAGGGCAGCTGCGAAGTGGGTGCAACTATGTGGGAGGAAAGTAGACTATGGAACGGGGTCTCACAGGGTTAACTGTTTCAACCAGAAAGAGGAATTGTGAAAGTCTCAGGCATGAAGGGAGGCAGAATGAAGTTGGCTAGACATTTGCAGGTTAGTAATAGCAGTAGACTGGGATACGGTGGTTCAGCACCTGGTGTCACACCCAGACTGCTTAGATTCATAGACTCAGGCTTGGGGCAAGTTGTAGAAAGAATATATGGTCTTTAATTTGGGAAATCCTGTGTTAAAGATCTGACCCTTTACATTTCTTTGAAAGCTTTCTACAAGTTACAGACAGGAAATTCTTTCAAAAACAACAAACAAACAATAAGTTCTGAGATCTTGAAATAGAAGACAGACTAACAACACCGTCTTAAATTTATACATTTATCTAAATGACAGGTTGGAATCTTTGCCTTAAAGTACATAGGAGCTGCAGGCATTTCAAAGTTCTATTTCTTAAAAGTAACAACAATATTACAGCTAATATGTAAATAGCACCTACTATGTCCCAGCCACTGTTTTAGTACTTTACATATTAACTCTTTCTCATAACAATTCTATTACTATTCTACTGAAGAGGAAACTAGGACACAGAATTTAAGTAAACTGTCTTAGTTATACAACAGTAAGTGGCAGAGCCTGGATTTGAACCAAGACAGTATGGACTCTAGGGAGTTTTTAACCACTTTTAAAATCTGCTTTATGTGCCCAGGTAGTGACTTGTCCACAGACTCCTTGATGATTGTGGTGGTGATTTCTTGTCATATAGGTCCCAAGTCTCTAAGATTTTAAGCAGATGGAATTTGGGGCACAATCCTATTTCTCAATTACTGCTTTTCCTTTACTGCTTGGCTGACTTTTCCTGTGGTTGTCAGTATTTAATATCTTCAGAGACAGGCTTTAGGAAAGTAATTAAAAATATTAAAATCAATGGAAAAATTTGGTTTATGATTTTAGAAACTCATGATTTCACCCCATGCTTGTTGGAGTAGGTCTAGATAATTTCAATTGTGGTTTCCATAGCACTGCTTTTGAATTTCTTCCAAAGTGCATGCTTTTTAATGGTTTCCCTGGTGATCTAGCAAATGGCTGACCCCAGCTGTATGATAATTCCTAATTAGGCCTGAAAGGGTTTATTACAGTTTGGTATGATGAGAAGAAAATCTACTGTTCAACTGTTTCTGAATAACCTTCCTTAAACATCTTGCACAGTTTTTTGACTCTTTTTTTCTGAAGTTTTGGCTCCCCCCCCCCTTTTTAAACCTTCCTTGAGTGTTTTAGTTCTCAAGGGATCATTTCAACTTGTGCTGAATCCTGGGCTAAACATACTTGTTTACTTACCCAAACACCATGTTTTACAAAGATAGCAGCGGCTAAGCTCCCTGATTTACTCAGAGTCCATGAATCATTATAACAAAGCAGGAAAGCCTGTTGACCTATTTGCCAAGTCTGCCCACTGTGGAGCCAGATGCAATGACAGATTTTTGAAAGGAATGAACTTCTTTGTAGGGAATTAACTAGTGGTTTCTACTGCATTCCTAGTAGGGCTCTGGAATGATGACTTATAGGAATTGAAATGTTGTAGAGAGTTAAAGAAAGGAGTGATAAAAGCCGTCTGTCCCTTAGCAAATGTTCTCACTTTGGTCTTAACCAGTATTGATCCTAGATCTGAAGGCAAGTAGTACCAACTTTTCAAACTGATGTGAAATTAAAAACTGCAGTCAGTTCATGGTCATCTAAACTAAATATAATGGTGTGAGTTGGAAATGTTGCTTTTAATAAATAAGGAAATTCAACATTGCCATATGCATTTTAAGTAGTTCAAAGAGAAGATTTTGGCAATTGTACACCTTCATTTTCTTCAAGAATTATATTTAAAGCCACATTTAAAAAACTATTGTATATTATAATTATTCTGCTTTCACTTTCACCCAGATGGAAATAATGTGCTAAATGATAGCATTTCCTAGATAGTGCTGCCAACCTGTATTACAAAAATACAAATTTGGTGGCTTAAAACAACACAAACTTATCTTAGCAGTTCTGGAAGTCACAAGTTCAACACTGGGCTAAAACCAGTGTACGGGAAGATTTGTTTCCTTGACTTCCAGCTTCCAGAAGCTACCTGCTTCCCTTGGCATATGGCCTTTTCCATCTTCAAAGCTAGCAATGGTGGTCTAATTTCTCAAGCTGCATCACTCTGACACTACTATACTTGTGCCCCCTTCTACTTTTGGGACCCTTTTGAGTATATTGGGTCCACCCAGATAATACAGGATAATCTCCCTATCTTAAAGTCAGTTGATTAATAACCTTATTTCTGTCTGCAACCATAACATTTCTTTTCCTTGTAATGTAACTTATTCAGATTCTGGGGATTAGGATGTAGGACATCTTGGGTGTGGGGGGGGCATTTTTCTATCTACTACACCTAACAGCCTGTTATCTAGAACATATGGATTTTTATATCAATATTGGTTGAAGCCATAATTTTTATTTTATTATTGATTGTTATCAAGATACACATGCATATATGTATATGTATGTATGTATATGTATGTATATGTACATGTATGTACAAAAACATTTGCTGTCTTCCCCACAACTGCCCCCCAACTTTTTTTTTTTTTTTTTTTTTTTTTGGTAAAAGAAAAACAAAACACAGATCTGATTATTTGGAAATAACTAAGATTTCTGGTGAAGATTTTGGAGCTTCCAAAGAAAAGTTTTTCTCATTTTAGAATTTGGGAAGATTTGTAGCCTCACAAATAGTTCTGTTGGCCCACAGTGAAGTGGATTATATTTACTGACATACCCTGAATTTCCTCACTAGAGTTCTCAGATTTTTTTATACTGGAAAGGGACCTAGTCAGAAAAGAGGCCAAGATACTCAGTATCACAGAATATCCACAGTGGCAATCTGCCCATTTTTTAAAACAACAACTGATAAGTTACGGTGGGGTTTCACCATTTATAGGATTTCCCAGAACTGAAGAAAAAAGGAGCTTTCAGGCTAAAATAACTTACTGTCTAGAAAAATAACTGTAGAAAGACACATCTAGACAGTATCTTGAACTTGCACAATTCCAAGATTAAATTAAATTCCAAGAAGATCCTAAAATCTTCAAAGACAAAAAGCCAAATCACAAGGAATCATGCTGACATCAAATTCTTTTTTTTTTTTTTCCCAACTGTCCTGGAGAGTAGAAAATAATGGCACAATAAATTGAAAATTCTGTCACAAAGTTATTTTCAATCCAGAAATTTGTATCCAACAAATTATCAATTTAGTGTGAAGACAGAATATATATATTTTTCCTGCATGTAAGTTCTAGGGAAGTTGACTATGTTCTTATTTAGGATATAGTCCAATAAAATGAGAGAATAAACCAAGAATATGAAATACTAAAAACAGTGGAATCAAACAAAGTGACGAGAAGGGACTCATGAGGACTTAAAAAACCATTAGCTCTTGAGCAGTTAGTCCCCCATCCAGTCAGGAAGAAAAGAACACAGGGCTCTGAGAGGAAGAGCTCTATAGAATAAAAACAATGTTTGAGCTTAGAAAAAACTCAGTATGCTAAATACAAATAAACCGAGAGCAAAATTGCTAATAGAATCCCTGAGCAAAACAAAAAGTTGGAGAAGTCATGGTTCGAATATGATGCTACGTGATACATGGCATGAAGTGTAGTGTGTTAACCTTAATTTAGTCTTTAATGTAGTTTTCTCTTCAGGTGGCACTGGGTCAAGCTATTGTCCACACAGAGGAGGAAATACAATCTAAACAGATTACTCGGGTCTTTAACAAGCACCGCTTATATAATCATAAATATGGAATTGTTTTGTATTGGGTCTCAGTTTTTAGAGTCAACCTAAAGTCATAACAAAGAAGTCCTGCCGCGATTGCCAGAAATAATGTAAATATTAACCTTGTAGCTGCAGAGGGTAACATACAGAAGGGAAGAGGAAGAGCTGAGAAAGAGCATGGGTGTCAATCTTCTTGTCTCACAAAGTGGGATTCAAAAAAAGAGAATAAGTATCTAGAGTATGCTATTTAAATTATCAAAGCAACCAACAATTAAAAAATAATAAAAACACGAATATCACACTTCGGGAGGAAGAGTGTAACAGGGGCTGTTGGTGCACTTCCCCTATCCCTACAGCCTACCCCAGAGACCACCAGAGCCAATTCTTGCACAGATTGGCCTGATGGCCTCCTGAGTCTCTCTCTCTGCTAGAATGGACTTGGCCTGTAAGATGGACAGGCCAGAAGTGCTAAGAAGATGGCCCAGAAATAACCTTCAAACAATGAGGATGAGTTTTTGCAATTAGGGAGACAATTTTAGTTGCCTTTTCACGGGGTCCCCCAAAACAGTTAGCCCAGTTGCCCACAGAGATAACTCACTCATTAACCTGCCACGCATTTGGCTTTTCTCTCTTCTGTGTTACACTTCCTCATTCCTTCACTCCCTCCCTGTGCTTCCCAGAATTGCCTTCCCAAATAAACTACTTTTACATAAATCCTTGTCTCAGGGTCTGCTTTTGGTGGGAACCAAATTAAGCTATAAAATCTGAGACAAATCTTTCCCCCCGCCCCCACACCCAGGAGGTAATACATATTGTCTAAATTTGGTAAAATGAGAAATGGCAGTTTGAACATGCTCTCGAATTACAGTGAAAACTCAAACAGAAATATTAAAAGAGTTTGTTTCTGATGGAGGATTAGATGGGACGGAAGACTTTGCTTTTATTAGGTAAGTGGCAAAGGACGTGAACAGACTCTTTGTAAAAGAAAAGACTAAACTTGTATAAAATTTTTCTCAGCCTCCTTAGTAATTAAAGAGATATAATGATGAATTCTTTTTCACTTATCAATTCAGAAGTCTAAAAACTTGATACCAGGTTTATATAGGTAACAAGAATGAAGTGAAATAAGTACAAGATAACAAGGATGAAGGGAAATAAGCACCTTTTCATACAGTGCCAGAGAGATTTTAAACTTAGATAAGCATCCTGAAAAACCAACTTAGAGATTTGCTTAACGGCCTTCTCATACCTTCCTATAATTTCATTTTTTGGGAAACAATTCCAGAAGAGGAATAAAAAATGCAAACATTTACCCATAAACATGTTCCTTGCATTGTTATTTACAATAGTGAAAACTGAAAACCAATACTCGAGATTAGGGGAATTATAAGGACATTAACATACATTTATATAATAAAAATACTACAAAGACGTTAAATATCATGATTTTGAAGAGCTTTTATTCACACAGGAAAATGCTTATGGTCTCAAGTGAGATGAAGGCAGAATATAAAATTAGATAGGATTTACTACTTCAAATATTTAAAACTTAATCTACTTTTTAAAAAAGACAGAAGAAAGTCACAGAAAATGTTATGTAATACAGTAAAATTCTAGCTGGCATCAGACTGTGAAATAATTTAATCAGGAAATTATTGTAGTAAGACATTTGGAGTGAAGTTGAATAATTAAGATGTAAAGGCAACAGATTATGATGAATAAATCTCCATGTATGGGGAAAATGCATCTAATTTTTTTTGGTATTGCTATTGAGAAGAAGCAAAGAGAACAAAATGCGTAGGAGATGGGAGAGAATGGAACGGTAAAAGGCCATGAGGTATGCAACATGGCTGTGCCTCAGGACCTAGCCTCCATTAAACCCTTAGTGCAGCCCTCGAAACTCCCAAGTGTGATTTTTATGGAGGTTGTTCATAGAAGAGGCTGTCCTGTTGTGTGCTGTGCTCATGGTATGGTGCAGGTAATGTGCAAGGATGCTGGGTCTGCATCACAGGAGTGGTGGGAATAATGTAAACTCCCCAGGAATTAGCTAATGTCTTTGGAGGGGTTGAATATAGTCTAGATTTCCACAAGTTATGGGTTCAGAAGTAGGGGTTCAGGAGGTTTCACTTATATTTGAATCACCAGCACTATACCTACATTAAAAACTATTTTAAGCAAGGACTTTGTACGTGACAGAAGCACTTGGAAGGGTTTGAGCTGCATGAACCAGGTGCCATCTGGGACCTGGGGGTTGGAACTAGAACTTAAACGTCACTGATACACATCCTCTTGGTTCTCTCTCTCTCTCTCTCTCTCTCACTCTCTCCCTCCCCCCCCCCCTCTCTCGTTAGTTTATCAGCTTCATTCTCTCCTGATGCTCACTGGATTTCTCCATCTGCTATAATGTGACTGGCAACACCTTACAGTATTATATCCTAACAGCTTTATGATTAGCTTCAGTTGGAAAAAACCAGCAATGGCCTCAGATGGGTTTGACTTGGTTTGTATGCTCATCTCTTTTTCATCACTGGGGCCAAATGAGCAAGTTTCTCCAATGGCTCAATTGCAGAGTGGGGACTAGGCCTGATACTAGATTTCAGGAGGCCACACAGAGCCCATGGGAGGATTCTGAGCCTAGCTTGTCTCCACAACACAACAAGCAAGCAATAAAACATCCAAGTACAAAGAGTACAAAAAATTGTAAATCAGGAATTTTGAACACTGCCACATGGCTCCAGGGGAAATAGCTATATCACCATGGAATATCTGAAGCCTACGAACCCATCAGGCTACAGAGATCAGAATGTGTGGACACCTGTTGTACAAGCATCCAAGAAGAGTTTTCCACATTAGTTAACCTTTAAATCTATACAAGATCCCTTTCTAATATGGCCTGACAACCACAGGATCATGTAACACACTTAATAAGTGCATAGGAAATCTAAATAAATAAAAAATATCAAACCCAATAAACTTCCCTAGCAATTCCATTATTCTTGAAGGAGCCTTTATGGCTCTGTAAGATAGCTCATCTTTCTTCCTCCCCCCTTACCTCTTGTCAGACTCCATAAAAACCATTTCTTCTCCGCCCTTCTACTTGTCTTCAGGTTTTGCTCTTTGCTGGCAGCACCTTATCAGATAAACTCATCTGTGCTAATGTGTTACATTGCCCAGGTAACGGAGCTTATTGTTGACTACAAAGGATAAATCTCCCTTGTATCCAAACTGTCCCCCTGGGCCAAATTACTTTCCTCTAAAATGCCAGTGTATTTTTCATTAAAATGCTTTCAAATCCTTCAGGTTATTAGGTTTATGGCAGCCCCATTAAGCAGAACAATAATGATTTATGTGAGCAGTTAAGCCAGGATCTTTGTTTTGTTCAATAAAAAGGCTCAAGGTCTGCAGCTGGGTTCTTAGGTCCTGTAGCCTTGCATTATAGGAGTGTCTCTCTGTGACTTAGAAGATCTCCCCATTTTGCTTCCCAGAAGCGTCATCAGTCCTCCTTAGAACTGTTCTCCAGGATTCACAGCATGGAAAGCTCAGCAGCGATGTTCAAGCCTCTGCTAAGTAAGCTTCAGGGGCTTTGGATCAGGAGAGACCCTGTAAAACTTCTGGATCTATCTTTATGGGCCTGTGACTTTAGGTCACTTAATGAACTGTAAAGTGGGTAACAGTACCTTACTGTGTGTTGCACAAATTAAACAGATACTAAATGAATCACTCTGCCAGGCTGTAGTGTCTCCAGCCTCAGATCCATTTCTTGCCTTTCCTCTGCTTTGCTCTGCATTGCAAGTGAGGGGACCTCTGCAGACTGCATTTCTGCGGTTCCCAGCTTCCAGTGGGAGTTGGCCAATGGGGAACGCTGACTGCTCATCAGACATGTAGGAGAGAGAGAAGCTAAAGTATTTCCCCACCCCTGTCTTCTCGGCCTTGGGTGATGTTTCTGGCACAGTCTGTCTTCTTATTGGTCCCAGCCTGTAGGTCAGGTGTTAACTCCCGCCATATAACCCTGGCCCCTGGGTTTGGTAATTCCACCTCCTCTCTCTCGCCCCCTGGTCTAGGAGTATTAATCCTAGGTTCCTGCTTTGGGAATCTCTGCCTTGCTTTAGTGTGCCCTGTTGAGCTTCTCAGCACTTTCATCACCCATTAACCGATTCCCTGTGTTAAATTAAATGTTTCACAAGTTCAAGTGACTCTGTTTCCTGCTTAGTCCCTAACCGATATGACCCCCTAGCATAGTAATGGTACCTAGCAGGTACTGGTTTGGCTTTGTTGAAATTTCTTAAACTCATACGTTAGGATGAGATTGTTAAAGAAACCCAGAGCTGGATAGTAGGTGAAACAGTAAAAACAGATTCCATTCAGGAACTGCTGCAGTACGGGAAAAGAGACCTCAGCAAAAAAACTGGGGTCAGTTCCAAATACAGCCTGGACAGGTGAGGATTTACAGCCAAGGAGCAGGGTGGGGTGAGTGGATGGAAAGTTATTAAGAGGCAAGCTAGGGTAATCAGACATTAAGGGTCAGAAGTGAGGAATTTGGTCAGATATCAAGAATGGGGGAAGGGCTCTCTTAACTGCCTTAGCAAGATGCTTGCTACAACTGGGTGATGCAGGTCTGACAAGGATGGACATCAAGGTCAAGGTCTATGGGGCTTAGAGGAGCGTATATTAGTCAAGAAGAGAGTGTCAATATCTAAATACATTTTGCTAATCAATAGAAAGAAATAATACATATGATATTATAAAGGACATGGTAGCATGTTAATAAAACAATTTCAAATTCCTGCTTATACCTTTATTCAAAATGTCTGGAAACTGAGTGATAATAACCAGATGAGCAAAGACAGCATAAACACTATTTCTCTTAAGATGCATTAGTGGCATTAAAGATCATCTCCCTGAATGCGACATTAAGAGTATTTCATTTGGCCATAAAATGACCAATATACTACGGGCTTCATTCACTGCTAGTGAGCAGATGTCGAGGCTGACGAACTATTCCCTGCATTACTGTAGCAGAGAGAATATATAATCAAATAACACCCAACTTCCCCTCGGCTAATTATCCATCTCCACCTTCCTGGTAACAGCGTCATAGCAAAGGGACAGAAACCTGTCAGAACGCTTCATTATCATCCCCGCAAAAGCCTACTTCACTTGTTCTCGGTTACTGGCATCAATGACCACTGAGCTCCTCAGACAGCTAGCTCAGAGTCACTGCGGACTTTTCTCATCATCTTACTCCCACCTTCAACCTATTTTTGAAGCATATCTACAAAAGCCATTTAGTCTCCACAGCCATGATCTCAGACCAGCCTTGACCTCAACCTCAACACCACTGACATTCTGGACTGGATGGTTCCTTGTGGTGGGGGCTGTCCTGTGCATTATAGTATCCCTGCTCTACCCACCAGATGTCAGTATCACTCCCCACATAGTGTAAATCAATGTTTCTGGATATTGCCATTTTGTCACCAGCACACCCCCCACCCCTGATGACCCCTCTTCTTCTTGACAGGTATCTCTTAGAGGGAAATAACAAGAAAAGCTCCATCTGGCCAGTCTGAGCTCAACCACCAACTCGCCCCTGCACAAAGGGACGATGGAGTGTCCAACAGTTACCTCTACCTCATTATAATATTAAAATCTCTGCCCCAGAAGGGGCACAGACCTCATTACCATAATATATGATGCATGTATAGGCATGTTTCCTAAGTACACATGCATGATCTTATACCCACCTCCACATATGATGACAAAACCTCCTTTTCTGAATATTCATTGTAACCCTAAATAAAAGGAACCGACTCACCCCCACTGGGGGACTTGCAGCTTTGGAAGTTATTCCCTATGATCTTACGTGCCGCAAATAAAGTTTCTTTTATGTGACAACTCCACCTGGTGTGGTCTCTACCTGTAACTCACCAAGTTGCAAACTCATGTTAGTTAGTTAAAAAATGTCCTGTAGGGGGAGGGCAATATTGCCCCCAGTTAAGAGTCACTGTCTTAGACTAGAGCCTAGAGACTATTATGGTAGCCCTTTATCTGACACCTCTCTCCTCTCCCCTTTGTATGATCTAGTTTATTTTCTGCAATAGCATATGAGGAATTTGACAGCATATAAAACCTGTTGCGAATAGCTCCTACCTCTCGGCAGCGTAATCTCCTGCTTCTTTGTACCAGGCATCTTAATGTTCCAATCAAACTGGACTGCTCTATCAATTCTCCGGATTCTTTTGGCCTCAACGCTTTTGCAGGGGCGAATCCTCCAGTGAGGTATTCATGGTGTGTCTTTCTTTTGGAAAACGCCTGATCATCTGTAAATGCTTGGGTGAAATGCTCTGTTACCATTTTCTGATGTCCTTAGATACAATTACTGTCTCTATTAACTGAACTCTAATTGTTCTTTTTAAAAATAATTATTCTTAAATAACCCTCAGTTCAGGTGACATTGGATGGGTCACAGGCCAGGTTAAAACCTGAGATTCTTCCCTCATAGTTTTGGACTTGGGAATGGAACACATCATATCATGTTTCTTTCTGCTGGCTGAAGCCAGACCCTACACACTTGGAAATTTTTGTTAGAAAACTGATCTACAAGGAGAGGGAAAAAAATGGTGAGGAAGAACAGGAAGGAGAGAAAAATATCAAGTTCTAATGAAGTTCAGGACCCTGGTTCCAATATTCCTGAAAACCAACATGGTGGTGAGATCTCCCAACATCCTTACGTTCTCCTTTAGACTTTTGTTAGTTTCGGTTCAGCTTCTATCACTTGCTAGCGAGTGACCTATTTAAGATACTGTCAGGGCTACTCCCATCACAGAAGGAAAAAAAGATCATTTGTTACTGGTCTCAAAATAAACATCAAGATCAGAATTTAAGACAGTGACTGGGGTCCTTTTCTTATCTCAATGGGCATATTCAGGCAAAGAAGAGAATTTGAAATTTTCCTTCAGATACTCATCCTTATAAAATTAGGAGTCTTAAAAATTTTGTTTTTTTTTTCAAATTCTTCACTACTCAACATACGAAGTTTCAAATCAATCTTGGAGGATTTTGTAAAATTTTAAACATTTAACATTACTGGTTTCTAGCTTGTAGCTTTTACTCTTCAGTTTTGTAAATAAATCTGTCTGATTTCTTCAAGTTGCAACAAAGATATTTGAACAAAGAATACATTTTTTTTAACTCTTTACACTTTTGTGGATTTGGCAACTATAAAATATTTAAATTACTTTCATCTTTGGTAAAGGCAAACATGCATGTTTCAGGAGGAATATATTTTCAACTGAAAAGCCACACTAAAGAAATAGGACATGTACTCAAAATAATTAAAAATAGTAAAGAAAAAAAATACAGCACCTCTTAACACTGATCTGTGGGTTGCCAAATAATTAACTGGATTAAAAAACAATTTTGCAGGTACTCAGTTCATCTATAGTTGGCTCTTGATAGGGCTTTTCTTTATTGCCCGGCTAGCAGAGACTGCATATTGCTTACCTTTTTCTTTCTTTCTTTCTTTCTTTCTTTCTTTCTTTCTTTCTTTCTTTCTTTCTTTCTTTCTTTCTTTCTTTCTCTTTCTTTCTTTCTTTCTTTCTTTCTTTCTTTCTTTCTTTCTTCTTTTTTTAATTTTATTTATTTATTTGACAGAGAGAGAGGCAGCAAGAGAGGGAACACAAGCAGAGGGAGTGGGAGAGGGAGAAGCAAGCTTCCCACTGAGCAGGGAGTCCGATCCCAGATCGCTGGGATCATGACCTGAGCCGAAAGCAGATGCTTAATGACTGAGCCACTCAGGCACCCCTTGCTTACCTTTTCTTCTCAAAGCCTAGTACAGTGCCTGTCTATTCATAGATTTTTAATAAATGTCTGTTGAATGAAGAAAAACATTTTAGGCTCCTGCCACCTCTACTTTTGGTCTTTGTCAAAGTTACACTCATTATCATTCTATTAGTCAGAGGCCAGTTCAGAAAACAGAAACTATATTAAACATTTCAAACAGATGGGATTTAATACAGAGAAATAGTTACATGAGTGATGGAAGGTGAAAGCACAGCAAGGGGATGCCAAGGTTAGCTGGAGTTGATAGCTCCAGGAAGAAACCACTTCACCACTGTCTCCTAGAGCTGAGGAAATAGTGGGCACAGCTGGGGTTACCCTGTAGCTCAGAGCAGAGTCCCTGAGGAGCTGATGACGAGAAGACATTGAAGAGGGGTACGGCCCCATGCAGCAGCCACTAATGTCTCTGACTCAGGTAGTGCTAAAGGAAGCTGGAAGTGAGGGCAACTGCTACCACTAAAAGCAATGCTATCAGGAGTTCCCCATTTGCCCACTTTCACGTTTCTGTAGAGCACAGTGTTCCTCAATTAGGAGTAATTTTGTTTCCTAGGAGACGTTTACAATGTCTAGAGACATTTTTGGTTGTCACACTGGGATGGAAAATATTATGGGCATCTAGTAGTAGAGGCAGCGATCCTGGTAAGCATCCTACAATTCCCCTGTTCTGGCCAGACAATGGAAATCCTGCACAGCAAAGAATTACCCAGCCCGGGAGTGTAATGTCACCAAGATGGTGATGTAGGTCATTCCTTTGTTCCACCTCATTAAAAAAAAAAAATGAATAAGACACCACAGAAAATCCTAGAACACAGGGGTGAAGCTGAGGCACCTCCTGCCCCTACCCACTCTCCCGGCACCACAGAGGCAAAGACAAACTGAATTGTAAGGAGAAGAGACATTGCCCTTACCACAGTAGAATAAGACTCTCCTGAGCCCATGTTCCTCCAGTGGGAAAAAAGAGTCCAGTGTGGACATCCAGCTTCCCCAGGATTATGGGTTACTTCTTGGGAGCCCCAACTCTGGTCTTGCCAGACAGGAATTGTGGAGGAATCTTTAGGGCTTGTGGGAATCTCATTGTGATGGAGACCGGGAGAGGGATTTGCAATAACCAGCACTTGGATTATGGCAGACCGAGCTCCTACCTGCGGTATTCAAGTAGTTGTCCCAATCAGTAGTTTCGTTTATCAGCAGAGACAAGGTGGTGGTGTAGTCCAGCCAGGAAACTTGGCGGGTGCAGGTCTGCCTGATTTGGGTCCTCAGATGAAGAGTCTTGATAACCCTGGAGCGTGGATGGTTGCTGCCCAAGCAGGGGAGCTGAGTCATAGTCCCAGGCCCACAGCTGAGGATAGCTACATAGCCAACTGCATAGTCATAGTCTGGCCTGCTGCTGAGTATAACTCCTAGGCCTATTGACCAGAAAGCTTGGTAGGAACACCTAGAAGCTGCATGGACCAGCAACACTTGGGTAGAGAGTTCGACAAGCAGAGCTGATGGTCCCCAGAGCAGAGCCAGTCACACTGAAGGAACTTAAGGAGCAGGCTGGCTTAAGTTAAGACCACAAACAACCTTTCAGAACTTTGGTTTTTTGTTTTTGTTTTTTTTAAATTTATTTATTTATTTAATCATATTTTAAAAATTATATTATGTTAGTCACCATACAGAACATCCCTGGTTTTTGATGTAAAGTTCGATGATACATTAGTTGCATAAAACACCCAGTGCACCATTGCAATACGTGCCCTCCTTACTACCCATCACCAGCCTATCCCATTCCCCCACCACCTCCCCTCTGAGGCCCGCAGTTTGTTTCTCATAGTCCATAGTCTCTTATGCTTCATTCCCTCTTCTGATTACCCCCCTTTCTTTATCCCTTTCTTCTCCTACTGATCTTCCTAGTTCTTATGTTCCATAGATGAGAGAAACCATATGATAATTGTCTTTCTCTGCTTGACTTATTTCACTTAGCATTATCTCCTCCAGTGCCGTCCATGTTGCAGCAAATGTTGGGTAATCGTTCTTTCTGATGGCTGAGTAATATTCTATTGTATATATGGACCACATCTTCTTAATCCATTTGTCTTTGAAGGGCATCTCGGCTCCTTCCACAATTTAGCTATTGTGGACAATGCTGCTATGAACATTGGGGTGCATATGGCCCTTCTCTTCACTACGTCTGTATCTTTGGGGTAAATACCCAGTAGTGCAATTGCTAGATCATAGGGTAGCTCAATTTTTAACTTTTTAAGGGACCTCCACACTGTTTTCCAGAGTGGCTGTACCAACTTGCATTCCCACCAACAATGTAGGAGGGATCCCCTTTCTCCACATCCTCTCCAACAATTGTTGTTTCTTGCCTTGTCAATTTTTGCCATTCTAACTGGTATAAGGTGGTATCTCAGTGTGGTTTTGATTTGAATTTCCCTGATGGCTAATGATTTTGAACATTTTTTCATGTGTCTGTTAGCCATTTGTATGTCTTCATTGGAAAAGTGTCTGTTCATATCTTCTGCCCATTTTATGATTTGTTTATTTGTTTCTTGTGTATTGAGTTTGAGAAGTTCTTTGTAGATCTTGGATACCAGTCTTTTATCTGTAGTGTCATTTGCAAATATATTTTCCTGTTCCATGGGCTGCCTCTTAGTTTTTTTGACTGGTCCTTGGCTGTGCAGAAGCTTTTGATCTTGATGAAATCCCACAAGTTCATTTTTTCTTTTGTTTCTCTTGCCTTTGGAGATGTGTCATGAAAAAGGTTGCTGTGGCTGATGTCGTAGAGGTTGCTGCCTATGCTCTCACATCGAGGTCTTTCATCCATTTGGAGTTTATCTTTGTGTATGGTGTGAGAGAGTGGTCAAGTTTCATTCTTTTGCATGTAGCTGTCCAATTTTCCCAGCACCATTTATTGAAGAGACTTTTTTCCACCGGATGTTTTTTCCTGCTTTATCAAAGATTAGTTGCCCAAAGAGCCGAGGGTCCATTTCTGGGTTCTCTATTCTGTTCCATTGGTCTATGTGTATGGTTTTGTGCCAGTACCATGCTGTCTTTGTGATCACAGCTTTGTAGTACAACTTGAAATCCGGCATTGTGGTGCCCCCAGCTTTGTTTTTCCTTTTCAACAATTCCTTGGCGATTCATGGCCTTTTCTGGTTCCACACAAATTTAAGGGCTATTTGTTCCAGTTCTTTGAAAAATGTCCTCGGTATTTTGATCGGGATAGCATTGAAAGTGTAGATTGCTCTGGGTAGCATGGACATTTTAACTATGTTAATTCTTCTGATCCATGAGCATGGAATATTTTTCCATCTTTTTATGTCTTCCTCAATGTCTTTCAAGAGTGATTTGTAGTTTCTAGAATATAGATCCTGTACGTCTCTGATTAAGTTAATTCCAAGATAATGTATGATTTTTGGTGCTAACGTAAATGGGTTGCATTCCCTAACTTCTCTTTCTTCAGTCTCATTGTTCATGTATAGAAATGCAACTGATTTCTGAGCATTGATTTTGTATCCCGCCACATTACTGAATTGCTCTATAACTTCTAGAAGTTTGGGAGTGGCTTCTTTTGGGTTTTCCATATAGAGTATCATGTCATCTGCGAAGAGAGACAGTTTGACTTCTTCTTTGCCAATTTGGATACCTTTTATCCCTTTTTGTTGTCTGATTGCTGTTGCAAGGACTTCTAGTACTATGTTGAATAATAATGGTGAGAGTGGGCATCCTTGTCATGTTCCTGATCTTAAGGGAAAGGCTTCCAGCTTTTCCCCATTGAGAATGATATTTGCTGTAGGCTTTTCATAGATGGTTTTTATGAGATTGAGGAATGTACCCTCTATCCCTACACTCTGAAGGGTTTTAATCAGGAAAGGATGCTGTATTTTGTCAAATGCTTTTTCTGCATCTATTGAGAGACTCATATGATTTTTGGCTTTTTTCTTGTTGATATAATTTATCACACTGATAGATTTGCAAATGTTGAACCACCCTTGCATTCCAGGGATGAATCCCACTTGGTCATGATGGATAATCCTTTTAATGTACTGTTGGATCATATTAGCCAGGATCTTGTTGAGGATTTTGGTGTCCATATTCATCAGGGAAATCGGTCTGTAATTCTCCTTTTTGATGGGGTCTTTGCCTGTTTTGGGGATCAAGGTAATATTGGCCTCATGGAATGAGTTTGGTAGCTTTCCTTCTGTTTTTATTTTCTGAAATAGCTTTAAGAGAATAGGTATTATTTCTTCCTTGAATGTTTGGTAGAATTCCCCAGGGAATCCATCAGGCCCTGGAGTTTTGTTTTTTGGAAGGTTGTTTATCACTGACTCAATCTCTTCATAATTAATTGGTCTGTTTAAAAAATCAGTTTCTTCCTGTTTCAGTCTTGGTAATTTATAGGTTTCCAAGAAGGCCTCCATCTCTTCCAGATTGCTTAATTTATTGCCATAAAGCTGTCGATAAAAGTTTCTAATAATCCTTCCAGTTTCATTGGTGTCAGTTGTGACCTCTCCCTTTTCATTCATAATTTTATTAATTTGGGCCCTTTCGCTATTCTTTTGGATAAGTCTTGCCAGTGGCTTGTCTGTTTTATTTATTCTTTCAAAGAACCAGCTTCTAGTTCTGTTGATCTGCTCTACTGTGCTCCTGGTTTCTAATTCATTGATTTCTGCTCTATTCTTGATCAACTGCTTTCTCGTGTGTGGATTAGGCCTGTTCTTCTGTTGCTGTTCAGCTTCTTGAGGTGAGAATATAAAAACTGCATTTTAGATTTTTCTGTTCTTTTGAGTGAGGCTTGGATGGCTATGTATTTTCCCCTTAGGACTGCCTTTGCAGTATCTCATAGGTTTTGGACCATTGTGTTTTCCTTCTCATTGGTCTCCATAAATTGTTTAAATTGATTTTTGATTTCCTGGTTTATCGAATCATTCTTGAGCAGGATGGTTCTTAGTCTCCAAGTGTTTGAGTTTCTTCCAAATTTTTCCTTGTGGTTGAGTTCCAATTTCAAAGCGTTGTGGTCTGAGAATATGCAGGGAATAATTTCAGTCTTTTGGTATTGGTTGAGACCTGTTTTGTGACCCAGAACATGGTTTATTCTTGAGAATGTCCCATGGGCATTAGAATAGAATGAGTATTCTTTGGTTCTGGGGTGTAGTGTTCTATATATATCTATGAGGTCCAACTTGTCGAGTATGGCATTCAAAGCTCTTGTTTCTTTGTTGATTTTCTGCTTAGGTGATCTATCTATTGCTGATAGTGGAGTGTTGAGGTCCCCTACTATTAACGTATATTTATCTATATGTCTCTTTATTCTGGTTAAGAGTTGGTTTGTGTATCTTGCTGCTCCCCTGTTGGAGGGGTATATATTTATAATTGTCATATCCACTTGTTGGATACATCCTTTAAGAATAATATAGCGCCCTTCTGTATCTCTAACTATAGTCTTTAGTTTAAAATCCAATCTGTCTGATATGAGAATTGCTACCCCAGCTTTCTTTTGAGGTCCATTGGCATGAAAGATGGTATTCCATCCCTTTACTTTCAGTCTGGATGTATCTGTAGGTTCAAAATGAGTCTCTTGTAGACAGCAAATGGATGGGTCGTGTCTTTTTATCCAATCTGCAACCCTGTGTCATTTATGCGAGCATTTAGGCCATTTACATTAAGACTGATTTTTGAGAGATATGATTTTAATGATGCCATGTTGCCTGTAAAGTCTTTGTTTCTATAGATTGTGACTTTCTGTTCTGTATCACTCTTGGGGCCTTTTTACTTTTATAGAACCCCCCTTAATATCTCCTGTAGGGATGGTTTTGTGGTTATGAAATTCGTCAGTGACTGGCAATTCTGGAAGGTCTTTATTTCTCCATCAATTCTGAATGACAGACTTGATAAAGGATCCTTGGCTGCATGTTTTTCTCTGAAAGAGCTTTAAAAATGCCCCCCAGCCCTTTCTCTCATTCCAGGTCTGTGTAGACAGGTCTGATGTAATTCTGATACCTTTGCCTTGGTACATGAGAAATTTCTTTGCCCTGGCTGCTTTTAATACTGTATCCTTGGATCTAATATTTGTGAATTGCACTATGACGTGACGTGGCATAGGTTTGTCGTGGTTGAGCTTGGGAGGGGTCCTCTCTGCCTCTTGGACATGAATGCTTGTTTCCTTTGCTAGATTAGGGAAGTTTTCAGCCACAATTTGTTCAAATATCTCTTCTAGACCTCTGTTTTTCTCCACCCCCTCGGGGATGCCGATGATTCTGACACTGGAATGTTTCATTGAGTCAGTAATCTCCGGTAACTTACATTCTTGAGATTGGATTTTTTTGAGCCAAGATTCTATTTTAGCTTTCTCTTCTACTAACCCATCCTCCAATTTGCCGATACGTTCTTCTGCCTCATTCACCCTGGCCGTCAGAGCCTCTAGTTTTGACTGCATATGATTCATAGTATTTTTAATTTCTTCCAGATTTGCTCTCATTTCCACTCTTAGAGATTCTATATTCTCATTAACATTTTCGTTAATACTTTTTTCAAGTCTACACATCATCTTGACCATTGTTACTCTGAACTCAATTTCTGATAATTTGGTTATATCCATATCTATTAGTTCTGTTGCAGAGGCCACAGACTCATTGTCTTTTCTTTGCTGGGGGGAACCTTTCAGAACTTTGAATCAGTATCCCTGCTCCGCCCAGGCTGAAGGGCTAATTTATAGCCCTGCCCACTACTGAGCGCAGCTCCTGGCCATTCCCAGCCAGAAAGCCTGATAAGAAGCATTTGGGAAGCTGCTTAGAGTTGGCCCTCATGTTCTGCCCAGGCAGAAAAGCTAATTCTGAGCCCCACCCACTGCTGAGGGCAGCTCCTGGCCCCTCCAAACCAGAAAGCCTCATTGGGAGAACCTGGGAGGCTGTTTGAAGCTGACTCTTGTTTCACCTGGTCAAGAGAGCTAATTCATAGTCCCACTTCCTGCAGAATGCAGCTCCTGGGCTCCTTTGACCAGAAAACCTGATTGAGAGCCCCTGAGAAGCTGCTGAGGTTGGCCCTTCCATTCTGCTCAGGCAGGAGAGCTCATTAATAGCCACCCCCACCCCCCGTTATAGCTCCTGACCAGAAAGTCTTGCCTGGTTGGGGAAATAAAAAAATATTTTGAAACAAACCAAAATGAAAACACAACATACCAAAACTTATAGAATGCAGCAAAAGCAGTGCTACGAGAGAAGTTCATAGCAATAAACATCTACATTAAGAATCAAAAAAGTCTCAAATAAGCAACCTAACTCTATGACTAAAGGAACTAGCAAAAGAATAATCTGGGCCCAAAATTAGCAGAAGGAAGGAAGAATAAAGATTAGAGCAGAAATAACTGAAAGAATAGGAAAATAATAGAAAATATTAACAAAACTAAAGAGTTGGTTCTTTGAAAAGATTTTTAAAAATTGACAACTTTTAGCTAGACTAACCAAGGAAAAAAAAGAGAGGGTCTAAATCAGCAAAATTATATATAAAAAAGAAGACATTACAGCTGATATCACATAAAAAGAAAGGATCGTAAGAGGCTACTATGAACCACTATATGCCATCAAATTGGACAAGCTAGAGGACATGGAAAAATTCTTAAAAACATACAACCTACCAAGACTGAATTGGGAAGAAACAGAAAATATGACCAGACCAATTACTGACTGAATCAGTAATCAAAAATCTCTCAAAGAAGAAAAACTCAGGACCAGATTTCAGTGGTGAATTTTACCAAACATTTAAAGAATTAACATCAATTCTTCTCAAATGTCTCCAAAAAATCAAAAAATCAAAGAGGAAGGAACACTCCCAAGCTCACATTACCAGGCCAGCATTCCTTTTTTTTTTTTTTTTTTTAAGATTTTATTTATTTATTTGAGAGGCGGGGGTGGGGACAAGCCAGAGGAGAGACAGTGGGAGAGGGAGAAGCAGACTCCCCACTGAGCAGGGAGCCTGATGTGGGACTCCCACTACCCCAGGATCATGACCCGAGCCAAAGGCAGATGCTTAACAACTGAGCCATCTAGGCAGCCCAGGCCAGCATTCCTTTGATACCAAAGCCAGAAAAGTATACTACAGGCCAATATCCCTGATGAGTATAGATGCAAAAATTCTGAATAAAATAGTAGCAAACTGAATTCAGCAGTGCATTAAAAGAATCATTCACCATAATCAAGTGGATTTATCCCTTGGATACAAGGATGGTTCAACATATGTAAACCAATAAATATGATATATCACATTAGAATGAAAGAAAAAAAATCATGATCAGCTCACTAACACAGAAAAAACATTTGACAAAATTCAACATCTGTTCATGATAAAAACTCTTAATAAATTAGGTATAGAAGGAATGTACATCAACATAATAAAGGCAATACAGGATGAGCCCACAGCTAACACTATACTCAGTAGTGAAAGTTTGAAAGCTTTTCCTCTAAGATCAGGAACAAGACAAGTGTGTCCACTCTCACCACTCCTATTTAACATAGTACCTGAAGTTCTCAATAGAGCAATCAGGCAAGAAAAAGACATAGAATGCATTAGAATTGGAAAGGAAGAAGTAAAACTATCACTACTTGCAGATGACATGACACTATATGTAGGAAATCCTGGACTCCACCAAAAACCTCTTAGATCTAGTCAATAAATTCAGTTAAATTGCAGGATACAAAATTAACAGACAAAAGCAGTAGTATTTCTATACACTAACAATGAATCATCTGAAAAAGAAATAAAATAATCTCATTTACAACACCATCAAAAATAGTAAAATCTTTAGGAATAAATTTAACCAAAGAGGTGAAAGATCTCTATATTGAAAACTATAGGACACTGGTAGAAGAAATCAAAGAAGACACAAATAAATGGAAAGGTACCCTGTTTTCATGGATTGGAAGAATATTGTTCAAATATCCATACTACCAAAAACCATTTATAGATTCAATGCAATTCCTATAGAAGGTCCAATGGTATTTTTTACAGAAGTAAAAAAACCCTAAAATTTATGTGGAATCCCAAAAGACACAAATAGCTAAAGCAATCCTGGGAAAGAACAAAGTAGGAGGCATTATTTTCTGATTTCAAGTAATATCATAAAGCTATGGTAATCTAATACTGTGGTACTGGCATAAAAACTGACACATAGACCAATGGAACAGAATTGAGAGCCCAGAAATAAGTCCACGAAGATATGGATAGCTAATGTTTGACAACAGAGCCAAGAACACTCAATGGAGAAAGGCAGTGTCTTCAATAAATGGTACTGGGGAAATTGGATATTGATATGTAAAATAATGAAACTAAACCTCTATACCACTCACAAAAAGTAACTCAAAATGGATTAAGACTTCAGTGTAAGACTGAAAATCATAAAACATAGGAAAAAGCTCCTTGATATGGGTGATGGCAATGATTTTTTAGGCATGACACCTAAAACACAAGCAAAAATATTGAAAATCAATAAGTGGGACTATGTTAAACTAAAATCTGTACAGCAAAACAACAAAATGAAATGATAATTATTGGAATGAGAAAAATATTTACAAATTGTATATCTGATAAGGGCCTAATATCCAAAATATATAAGGAACTTATACTACTCAGTAACAAATAATAATAATAATCATCATCCAATTAAAATGGATTAATGACCTGAATAGACATTTGTCAAAAGAAGATTTATGAATTACCAACAGGTACATGAAAAGGTGTTCAACATCACTAAATTCCAGAGAAATGCAAACCACAATGCGATATCACCTCACACCTCTCAGAATGGCCATCATCAAAAAGATAAGAGATAACAAATGCTGGTGAGGATGTGGAGAAAAGGGAACCCTTGTCCAGTGTCAGAGGAAATGTAAATTGTTACAGCCATTATGGAAAACAATATGAACATTCCTCAAAAAAATTAAAAATATAGAAATATCATATAACCTAGCAATTCTACTTCTAGGAATATAACTGAAGAAAATGAAAATACTATGTCGAAGAGATATCTGCATCCCTATGTTTATAGCAACATTATTTTTAATAGCCAAGACCTGAAAACAACCTAAATATCCACTGAGGGATCAATGGATAAAGAAGTTGTGGTATACACAGGTACAATGGAATATTATTCACCATAAAAAAGAAGGGAATCCTATCTTTTGTGACAACATAGATGGACTTTGAGGGCACTATGCTAAATACTTAAAGAAAAATACTGTACTATTTCACTTAACATGTGGAATCTAAACAATTAAGCAAAAACCAAAAAGCCCAAACTCATAGAAAAAGAGACCAGAGGTAGGGGGCAGGATGGGAGAATGCTACAAACTTCCAAATAGATAAGGTAAATAAGTACTAGGGATATAAATAAGACAAATAAAATAAATAAGTACTAGAAATGTAATTTACAACGTGATGACTACAGTTAACACCATTGTATGGTATATTTAAAAAGCATTAAGATAGTAGGTCCTAAGAGCTCTCATCACAGGAAAAAAACATTTTTTTCTTTTTTGTGTCTATATGAGATGATGGTTATTAACTAAATTCAATTTTGGTAATCATTTCACAATATATGTAAGTCAACTCATTATGCTGTACACCTTAAACTTTTACAGGACTGTGTATCAATTACATCTCAATAAAACTGGAAAAAAAGAATCATTCAACCTAAAATGTCAGTAGTGCTGAGGTTGAGAAAACTTGTTTTAGCGTAACCCGAATGAAGGCAGATGAGAAGGCAGTTTGGACGTGAACTTTGCAGAGTCCCAGACCCGCCATATCAGAGTGGAGCACTGAAGAGTAGATTTGGATCTCAGAGACAATAAATAAACGATTGGCATAATCATCTGCCTGCGAAAACCTCATTCCTGAATACAGAGAGGTGTGAATGTCCATGAGTCAAATAAAATGTGTGGGAAAAGAGAAGAAATGTGACTAATTTTCAAAAGCAAATACAAATGGTTTGAGATTTTTCCAGCTGGTTGCATGGCATAATGGTTAAAACATTAAGGATATGTTTGATATGATCTGACTTGCAATTCCTTTTGAATCCTTGTAGGGGCTCCTCAGAGCAAAAGGCAGCATCCTCTCTAAAGCTACTGCTGATGTACAAGGAGAGGCCACTGTTTTTGCTGATTCGGGGAGATTATCAGGTTAACATCTTGGTTAGCACTCTAAAGTTGTTAGATCCCATAGCCAAAGAGTTCTGTGACTCTGTTATTCTCGGTTTTCTGGTTCCTATTGCTGTTTAATGAACATCTCCAAAACATACTGGCTTAAAACAATGACATCTTATAATTCTTAGACATTCTGAGGGTCAGAACTTTAGTTCAGACACAGTGGGATGACAGGATATCTGGGAAGACTTGATGGCTAGAGGCTGGCATCATGAGGAGGCTCCCTTACTTACATCCATGGGCTGGGTTGATGGAAGACTAGGGCAGCTGACCAGACCATGACATATGGCCTCTCCATGCGGCCTGGCTTCCTCTGAGTATGGTGTTCTCAAGGTGGTCAACCTTTTTAAATGGTGGTGTAAGGCTTGAGGCTCAAGTGTTCCTGTAAGCCCAGAAGAAGCTGTGTCACCGATATGACAGCCCTGTAGCACACAGCAGCACTTCTCTGTATTCTATTGGTTGAAACAGTCACAAGCTTGCCCTGCCTCAAGCAGAGAGTGATTCCACCTCAAGATGGGCTGGGAGGGGTGTCAAGATCACATTACAAAAAACATATGCAGTGGTGGATATTGTTATTGCCATCCTGAGAGAAAAGCACACTCAAAGTAAGTATTTCGAGAGAGGAAGAATGGGGTTTTCTTCAAGAAAGAGGGATAATCTGGTATAAGTGGAAAGTATCCTGAATCCCAAGTGTTATGTTCAAATTCTAGATCTGTCCCTCCAATTCTACTTATATAATGTTGAAAAGATTTTTCATTTTTCGGCTGCAGGTTTTTTTAATCTGGCAAATGGATGACACTTAAAGCTTTTTAAAAATGTGAGATTCTTTGATCTTAATGAACTCAACTGGGGAAAAGATCATGATAAAGGAGTTATCTATTGTGCATGCGACTTAAATAAGAAAAATTAACAAACAGAGGTTTCTAAGGAAGCCAAGATACAAAATGTATGAAAAAAACAACAATGGGGATAAAGTGGGATAAAGAAATATTTCAGTTTATAATCATTACATTTTTATTGCTAAAAAATCATTGGAAACTTGTTAATGTAATCTCTATCATTTTATAATAATAAGAAAACCAAGAAAACCAAGGCCCAGGGAAGTAAAGTGAATGAGGGAGGAAAGCTTCTTTGTTAGAGAATTTATAGGAAAAAGATTTGAAGAATCTTTTATATTCATTTCAAATGCTAATTTTTGTAATTACTATCAGGAAAACAAATGACTATCTGAAGAAATTTAACATAATCCTTTTGAATGATTTAAATTTATAGAAATATGCTTTCTTTTTTTTTTTTTTTTTTTTTGGTCTTGGTCTTTTTAGGACTATTTGAGGTATAGGCAAGGATCTGTTAAAAACATAGGGCTAAGTCCATTCCAAGGAGAGACCCTTGGTCATCCTGAAGCATGGGCTGATGGGCACTGTTTGGGGTCTTCATGTAAGCTCAGGTTGGTGGGCTCTCTCTGAATGTATTTCAGACTTTGTAGGAGAAAAGGGCTTCCTCAACCTCAATAATGAAACACCTCCACCAACGAGTTGGGACCCGGTAGTGTGGAGGTCCTGAGGTCATCTCTAGCGGATCATCAGCAGACATGAAAAGACCTGGACTGAAAAGCAGGTTGTGGGACTTTAGCCCTGGCCCTTTGACACTTTGGGTAAATCAGAGAATCCCTCTCCTGACCTTTTATTTCCAACGTTTGCAACTGAACCGTGCATTATCTTTTTCTTATAATCTCTCAGGGAATCTAGCCCATCACTTGGTGTTCACTAAATGCATGTTAATTGATGAAAGCTTTCACTTGAGAGGGACACGTGGAGAAGCATTTTCAGTTGGAATGGAATGACTGACATCTAATTATCAAGCTTTGCAGTAATGGTGAGTATGTATTCCCTCAGACCAGAGTAACATTGCCCTGTCCTCGTCACATTGTTCTGCTAGTTCAGGAAGCCCTCCGCCCAGGCTCATATGTTCTCTTCAGTGAGGTTCTCTGGGTCACCAATGACATCTTTCTCCTCTTGGACTCTAGGCAATAGGTAGGCGCCCCCAGGACAGCAGCTGGTAACACCTCTATAATTGGACGTCAGTACTCTTCTGCTCTTTAATTCCTGGAAGGGATTTTGTAAGCCTTTGGCTCACAGGCTGCCACTCCTGAGGTGGCTGGTTTCATTCTGATCCCCTTTCACTATCATTTCTGTTCAGTATCCTTTTTCTGTTTCAACTGTCATCTTGATGAAGTGAAAAAAAGCAATTTCTCTTCCCTAAACTCCAGATAAAATTCCCAGAGGAAGAAAGCTAGGACAAAGGGTAATTGGATAAGTTTGTGCCTGTTGACACTAAAAACTAACTTCTCACTAGACTTAAGGTGAGGGAGGGGACACCCCTATGATACACCCCCCACCCCTGCAACCCATGTAGTAATCCCTTAAGGGTCAAGGTGGGACTCACAACATTAAAACAGATCTTCCAGAGACACACTCCCATTCTGACGATTATTTGTATAATTGATCTAGCTCACTGGAGGAAAATGTATGCATGTGATCTGGCTTTGGAAATTATGATTTATTTTATTTCTGTGTCTCGGTTATAACTAAAAAAAAATTACTTGACTAGAGTTGCTTATCCTAAGAGTTTTTTAAAGTTTTCATTAAAAAATGTAAATATAGAAAAAAATTAAAACACAGAACAAATTCAATGAAACTTTCTTACTGAGAATGTGAAACAGCCAAACGTAGAGAATTTAAGTCCATTTCTTTTGCAATTACTTGTTTACTTTTTGTTGTAAACCAGTAAGAGCATATAGACATTTTAAAAGGACAGAAAAGGCAAAGAAAACATACATTGTCTTTATGTGTTGTATTACTTAAGTCTTTATATTCAAGGAAGGATTTCCCTTGGGGGCTGTTGCTCAGGGGTCATTTTCAGCTCTTCAAGGACACTTGCGTTCCTGGGCTGTAGCCTGTTTCTCCATCTTCAAGACCAGCCATGGCTGGTTGAATCCTTCTCACACTTCAGATCTCTCTGATCTCCCTTCCTGCCTCATCTCTTCTGCCTATTCCTTACAGAATTTTATAATTTAAATAGGAGAAGTTCCAAAAAGAATAAAATACCCAGGAATAAACTTAAAGAGGTGAGAGACCTGTACTCGGAAAACTACAAAAAACTAATGAAAGAAACTGAAAATAACGCAAACAAATGGGACGATATTCCATACTTAGGGACTGGAAGAATGAATATTGGTAAAATGTCCATACTACCCAAAGTAATCTACAGATCCAATGCAATCCCTATCAAAATACCAACAGCATTTTTCACAAAACTAGAACAAAGTATACTAAAATTTGCATGGAACCACAAGAGACCCTGAATACCCAAGGCCATTTGAGAAAGAAAAACAAAGCTGGAGGTATCACAATGCCAGATTTCAAGATTTACACCAAAGCTATAGGAATCAAAACAGTAAGGTACTGGCACAAAAATAGACACATAGATCAATAGAACAGAATAGATACTCCAGAAATAAACCCACTATTATATGGCCAATTAATCTATGACAAAGGAAGCAAGAATATAGAATGAGGGAAAGATAGTCTCTTCAATAAATGGTGCTGGGAAAACAGGAGGACAGCTACATGCAAGAGAAATAACTGGACCACTTTCTTACACCATATTCAAAAATAAACTCAAAATGGATTAAAGACCTAAATGTGAGACCTGAAACCATAAAAATCCTAGAAGAGAACACAAGCAGTAATTTCTTTGACATTGGCTATAGGAACATTTTTCTAGATACGTCTCCTGAGGCCAGGGAAACAAAAGTAAATATAAACTATTGGGACCACATCAAACTAAAAACCTTTTGCATAGTGAAGGAAACCACTGACAAAATAAAAATGCATCCCACTGAATTGGAAAAGATATATGCAAATGATACATCTGATAAGGGGTTAATATCCAAGATATATAAAAAACATATAACTCAACACCAAAAAAAATCAATCTGACTAAAATATGGGCAGAGGACTTGAACAGACATCTTTCCAAAGAAAATGTACAGATGGCCAAAACACATGTGAAAAGATGTTCAACATCACTAATCATCAGGGAAATGCAAAACAAAACCACAATGAGTTATTACCTTACACCTGTCAGAATGGCTAAAATAAAAAAGACAATGAATAACAAGTATTGGTAAGGCTGTGGAAAGAAAGGAACTTTGTACACTTTTGGTGGGAATGACAATTGGTGCAGCCGCTATGGGAAACAATATGGAAGTTCTCCAAAGAATCAAAAATAGAAAAATCATATGATCCACATAATCCAATAATTTCAAAAATGAAAACACTAATTCAAAAGGATACATGCACCCCTATGTTTCCTGCAGCGTTATTTACAATAGCCAAGATATGGAAGCAACTAAAGAAGCTATCAATAGATAAAGAAGATTGATAAGGAAGATATGTGTGTGTGTGTGTGTGTGTGTGTGTGTGTGTGTGTGTGTGTGAGAGAGAGAGAGAGAGAGAGAGAGATAGACTATTACACAGTCATAAACAAGATAAGATTGTGCCATATGTGACAACATGATGCATCTAGAGGGTATTACCTAAGTGAAATAAGTCAAACAGAGAAAGACAAATACTGTATGATCTCACTTATACGTGGACTCTAAAAAAACCTGAATGAATAAACAAACAAGAAACTGAATCAGACCTACAGAGAACAAACTGATGGGTGCCAGAGGGGAGGGTGATACAGGCATGGGCAAAATGAGTGAAGGGGGGTGGGAGATACAGGCTTTCAGTTATGGGAATAAATAAGACATAGGAATAAAAGGGCATAATATAAGGAAGATAGTTGATGATATCATAATAGTGTTATATGGTGACAGGTGGTAGCTACACCTGGGACGAGCACAGCATAATGTATAAACTTGTCAAATCACCATATCGTGCACCGAAAACTAATGTAACATTGTGTGTCAATTATACTCACACAAAAAATTAAAAAGTAAATAAATAGCCGCAACTTATTTTTTAAATAAACAATACTTCAAAAAAGCTAATTTAAAATTTGTCTCAGTAAAACCTAATGAAACTGTAAGACTAAATATGATATTTGAGGAACACAGTATGACACAAAATAAACCAATAAAATTCAAGCACTTGAAAAAATCTTTATGAAGTCAAATTTTCAGTTGTCTTATTTATGGTTAGTCTTTTTACTTTTTAAAATCTGATGCTTTTAAAAATGCTTTCTTGGGGCGCCTGGGTGGCTCAGTCGTTAAGCGTCTGCCTTCGGCTCAGGGCGTGATCCTGGCGTTCTGGGATCGAGCCCCACATCAGGCTCCTCCGCTATGAGCCTGCTTCTTCCTCTCCCACTCCCCCTGCTTGTGTTCCCTCTCTCGCTGGCTGTCTATCTCTGTCAAATAAATAAATAAAATATTTAAAAAAAATAATAAAAATGCTTTCTTATGAGGGAATTTTTGGGATCATAAACTGTTTTGTATCATGACTGGCAGTGATGAACTCAAAAGTCTGTGAATTGTCAAAACCCAGAAACCGGGGTGCCTGGGTGGCTCAGTCAGTTAAGCATCCAACTCTTGAGTTGGCTCAGGTCATAATCTCAGGCTTGTGGCTCAACACTGCTGAGTGTGGAACCTGCTTAAGATTCTCTCCCTCCCTCTCTCTCTGTCCACTTCCCCCCCCCTTGACTCGGGTGCACCCTCTTTTTTTCTCTAAAACAAACAAACAAACAAACAAACAAACAAACAAACCCGGAAACTGTATAAAGAGTAAATTCTACTGTATGCAAACTAAAACAAAATAAAACCCCCAAAAGTGAAAAAAAACACAAAAAACACCACCAGAAGGTGAAAAGAACTCAAAGGGAAACACAAAGTGTAACAAATAAACCTAACTGAATTGCAAATGAGCAGAGCCATACAGAGAGAGGTGGAAGAGTAAAGAATTAACTTACTTTACAAGACAGTATTTTTTCATGGGGTAAAGACAAGAATTGTACAAAAAGTCCAATATTGTAATTAATAAATATTTCTTGCAGAGTGTGGCTTAGCAATTCTACTTTATATGGTGAGGTTTATTAGATAGGTAAATATATTTTAACTAATGCGAGCCAGATTTCTCACTGCTGGGGAATAAAGTTACAAATAAAGAAAGGAGGCAGGCTGGAATAAATACTTTGAAATCTGAGGCATTAGTATGAACTCAGTGTTTTTTAATATATGTATTCAAATACATAGATACAGAAATAAATTTGCTCTGTGTGAATCCAAGGAGCATGTGTGTGTGTGTGTGTGTGTGTGTGTGTACATGTAACTAAGCCCTGTCTGCTGAGAGGGTCTATGACCAATGACACCCCAATACTAATAATTGCACCAAGAACCCAGATCTTGGTTTCTATATGTCATTCTCCAATAGAAGGAAGCAGGGCTCCTGGAAAAAGTGCTTGATTCCAGGACTGAGGCATGGAAAATACAAGATGATCCTGGAGTAGCTTACGGTGACAGACAGTAAGGAAACACTCAAAAAAGGATGGCGGGAAAGTCATGTTGAAAAACAATGCAGCCAATCTGAAAGTGCTCCAATTGACGAAAGCTGGAGTACTTTGAACAACAACTAAATAATAACAGTATTAGGTTATAACTCCAGAATAAAATTAAAAGGCATAAGTTCATACTGTTATAAATATATTATTCAGTAAATAAATAAATAAAGAAGGGAGAAGGGACAGCTCTTCCTTACAGAATTCCGATGAATCAATGTTGAAGAAATGGGAAGAATAAAAAAAAATAATCATGAGACCACCACTGTAAGAATTAATTGCAGCCAAGAACCATCAATCAATGCTAAATTTTGTGTTCTAATGTTTGAGGAGAAGCAGGGTATTCCGCAGTATTTACTCCCCCACCAAGATATTAATTATAAAGGGAAAAATAAAGGTACACCATTTTGGTGATATCCCTACCAAAAATGCACAACTTCAAACTAATCATGAGAAAAACACCAGAAAAATTTAAGGAATAAATTGTAGAATAACTGACCAGTGCTCTTCAGAAGTGTCAAGGTCATAATAAACAAGAAAAGACTGAGGAACTGTCATAGAATATATAGGTTTACAGTTCTTTATACTGGCATTTATTCAGTGTTGACAAATCTCCATTCATAGCAGACTTTGACATGTATCTTTCAGTAATTGATATATCACAAAAAAATTAGTAATGATTGCTCGTTGAAGGAGTTTTATAACAGTTGCTTTGAAATCGTTTTCAAATAATTCGGCATCTATTGATTTTCTTTTCCCTGTGGGAGGTAGGGGAGAGTAGAACTATTTTGCAGGTAAAATCAGCAAGTCTTGATGGTATTGTCTGTACTTCAACAGAGGTATGTATGAAGCAAGGATGGAGAGGGTGAGGAAAGGGGTAACATGTAGCCTCAACACATTTCGAAGTCCTCTGGCTTGGATAACTGCATCACTTTTGGTGCCATTTATTGAAACTGGATGTAAAAGAGGACAGAAAGTGATGGATTTGTTTTTTCATATGCAGAGGACGAGATGCTTATGGGACAACCACAGCCTTGTAGCGGTATCCGCAAACCATAAAGCAATTGGGTATTCGGGTCTGAGCTCAGAGAAAGGGACAGACCGCGAAATACAACCTGTGAATTGTTTTTGCAGAAGTGGTGTTTAAAGCAATAAAAATGGTTTAGAATGATGGACTAAAGAAGTTGGGAAGAACAGACGTATCTCCGAGGGTAGACAGAAATGGGAAACTAACAGAGATTAGGAAGGAGTAGTTAAAGAGGGAGGAGCAAATCCAGAATGGGTGACAGAAGTCTAGGGAGTAGAGAGTTTCAGGAAAGGGAGAAATGCATGTGAGCAAACGCGGCAAAATAGCAACCCAGCGAGATAGGGACTGAAAGGGTATTGGTCACTGGTGACATTTGCCAGTTTCAGTGTCTTGGTGAGAGCAGGAAAAAAAAAAATTAATGGATTATAGAATGAAGGAAGCAAAAAAGCAAGGCAGTGAGGTTAACAAGTGAGGCCTACAGTTTCTTGAATCTTGGCTTATTAGAAGGGAAGAAATGAATGAAGCGTCTGGTGAGGAAGCATATGAGTAGAAAAGCATGTGATTTCTAGACTTTGTCAAAATGTGTTTCCAAATAACCATTTGTATTTGTTTCCTCTCATATGACTAGAGTTTCATCTTGGAAAATGAGAATGGACTGCAAATATCTAGGCAACTAACATCCTAGTCATATAAAGCCACAAATAGATCTCTGAGAAGCCCAAATGCCTAGAGCTGCTGCTCGAAAACAGAAACTCTCCATTAATTTTGATCTGCTGTTACCATGCAAATAGAGCCAGAGGTAGCTAAGGCTTTGAAAATTAGAGGTAACCTCATGAATCTCCTCCCATCCACACTGCAGGACATGGGTACAAACCGTTTCCCTGTCTGAGCTTGTTAATCAAAAGTGGCAGGCTGCTCTCAGCCCCTGCCATGTCCCTGGTGGTCAGCACACCATTGAGAACAGTAAACAGACCCACTACCAGGCAGAGACTTTTTCTCCCATCACCTGTTAATAATAACAACTGCACATCGTGCATGTTCTTGTTTCTTTCTTCTGCTGGTCTCGCTGTTGTTTATAGTGTGGGTTCGGTTAGTTTCCTCGACCCTTCTAGGAGGAAGCCGATTTGCTAAGGATACTCTGATTATCAAACATAGAAATGCAGCAACACAGCTCCAGTTCTGCAAGAAACTGTTTTCCAATGCGGAGAATTCTTTCATGCCATACTTTTTCTAGTTTTAGAGATGCGACAAGCATCATTGGACAGCTATTTTTTTTCCAGAGCAATACATCCAACCTAAGAAAGCCCAAACCAATTTTTTTCTATTTTCTCTTTGTCTCATTCTTTTGTTTTAACAATAAAATTTATTTGCTTCTTGACTTAGCATGATAGTGGGTGACAGAGTATTTCCAATACTGATTATTGCCCCAAAGCCAACAAGTGTCTATAAAGGAACCAAGAAGGGAAAGAACTGAATCTGGATTCTCTTTTGCCTGCTAATACCGTCAGAGACATCATCCTTGAACAGAAAGTACGGGCAGGATAATGCTATTGTGTAGCTCTGTGTTACTCAACAGCCTAAAAGGGAACCAGGGTAATAATTGAATAATTAAAAAACTGAGTGAATGAGAAAAGGATTTAGGTTATTTAATCAGTATAACAGAAATATAAAAAAGTGGCTTTGTGGGAGGTGATGAGCTCTTCCCAAATTTCTTATTAGCTACAAGCTGAGTGGTGATGCCCCCAAAGAAAGTCTGTGTGAACTTTCATGAATTTAACAAGTGGGACAAATTCCTACACACTTCATTATCCTGCACATTAAAAAGATGTCTTGGATGAACTAGTCCACTGAAGCATCCTACTTACTTTACAGTGTTCTGGGAACTTTGAGTCCGTAGACATAGCACTTGAAAAACTGATGGTGTTTCCCTCAAATCATAAAACACTTGGGTAAATAAGAATTGGGAGAATGAATAAAGACTCAGGGTATACAATCTTGGACAATTTAGAGAAGCTCTGTTGTTTACTTTTACCCTAAACTGAAGGAGCTTATCATTTGATTTTTTAAAATGTACTAGTTGACAAAGGGACTTCAAGTAAAACATTACTCACTCTCTACAGATACTCTCTTAGTGCCCAAGTGCTCATCGATAGATAACCAAAATTATTCAGAATGGAAATGATTATTTCTGGTTTTATTTCTCAAAAATAAAAGCATTTTGAAAGAAAGGGTATTGCCATGTGAACTATTTCTAAATTGAAGAAAATGTTTTGGAAATGGCCAATTAAGAGATCTATTCCTCACCATCATTTGTAGGTATTTGCAGACATGGTCACAGGAAAACTCCATCCCCTGAGAATAGATTTCAGTAAATTATAAACAGCAAGAACAATAACAAAAGCAATGGGTAGCTGGAGAAGACAAGACGCACGATTAAGGGAACTGGGCAACTTCTTTTCATAAACCATGAAAAAATTAAGAGCAATAACACTTGAAGAATTTGGCTTAATGAGAGCTATATATAAATAAATGATATACTGAGAAAACAGTTTGGCTTATTTTAGGATATCAGGACAATTGACATTGGTCAATTGCTGGTCAGTGTCATACATGGAAGAAACTTGGAATTGTGCTAAGAGTTATACATAAATTATCTCATTTCATTTATTATTCAATATATATTTACTCAGTACCAGTCATACTCTAGATACTTTCTGGATGTCTAGGATACAGACACAGAAAAACAGATAACACTAAATATTAAGGAGGTAATAAAGAGTCACATGACAAGCAGTAACTTAAGGGAGGAGGTTACTATGTGTAGGATGCTCGGGGATGTCTCTTGGCGTAGGTGACATTTTGGGCTGAGAGCCAAAAGAGCCAGCCAAGGGGCGCATGGGTGGCTCAGTTGTTAGGCATCTGCCTTCAGCCCAGGGCATGATCCCAGAGTCCTGGGATCGAGCCCCACAGCGGGCTCCCTGCTCTGTTGGGAGCCTGCTTCTTCCTCTCCCACTCCTCTTGCTTGTGTTCCCTCTCTCGCTGGCTCTCTTTCTGTCAAATAAATAAATAAAATCTAAAAAAACAAAAAACAAAAAAGGGCCAGCCAAGACGAAGAGCATTCCAGGCCAAGGTTCTGACTCAGGAAAGAATGTGATGTGTTCCAGGAACTGAAAGCAGACTCCTCTTTCTCAATGTGGCAGTTGAGATATTTAGATAAGATGTAGTTGGAAAGTTGGGCAGTGGCTGGAATATGTAGCATTTGATGGATGATGGTGACAAGTCTGGGTTTTATGCTAAATGCAGTGAAAGTTCTTTGATGATCTGGTTCATGTTTTAAACAGGTGATTGTGGCTGCTCTGAGGAGAGGAAAGCATCTTAAAGAACAGTTGGGTCGCTACTGCCAATTGCCCAGGTGAAAAACGGTGGTGGCTTGGGGTAGGGTAGTGGCTATGCAGAGGAAAAGAAGAGGATAGATTTGGGATGACTTTAGAGGTAGAAGCAGCAAGCTCCCTCTCCTTCCTTCTCCCCCTACTTTCCATTCTCTTTCTTAGCAATTTTCTTTATATCACTATGTCAGTTTGTACCAATTTTTCACCTTTTTAATTATATTTTTTAAAAGTGGGCAGTAGAGCACACGCATTAGAGTGATGTTTTGCTGTTTTTAGGTGGCAAGAATGTGGATGGGTTATTTGGCTTCTCTGTACTTCAGTTAAATGAGGATGAAAAAAATAGTGTCTATCTCTATTTCATGTTATTGTGAAGGTTAAATGTATTGGTATATAAAGGGCTGTTGGAACAGTACTTAGCAAATTTGGGTGCTCCATAATTGTTAAGGATGATTATAATTAGCGTAGTAAAATGTTCTAGATAAAGCTTGTCTATAACCACTCTTTGACAACTGCAATGTTGAAATATCTAGTGATAACATGGATGAATTTTTAAATGAAATCAAACTTGTTAAGCGTTTCAAAATAATGAGGAAGGACTAAATTACAGAACACACAAATATGAGTGGGGTACTTCCATTGAATCAGAGGGTATGCAGAGAAGAATGGGTACATATACAAATAGGCAGGTAGATTTGATGGTGGGAAAATATTCACCTTGAGATAATCTTTCAGCAAATACTTATGAAGTTCTTACTGTGTGCCAGGCATTAAATTACCACTCCTGGCCTAAACAGCGCTGAACCATATAAAATCTCTATTTTCTTGGAGTCTCTGCTAGAGAGTTTGAAGTGAAGCTATTAATGAGGTAGATGGCTGAGGGAGGCGATGGGAAAGGCTTTACAAGAGAGTAAAAAATGGAGGAAAAAATACCCAGAATACTCTAGGGAAATACAATAAATTTCTGACAATACGTTGAGTATATGAATGTTAAACGAATTTAAAGTGTAACTAATTTAGTGCAGTTGTATGACTTCCCTGGCAACATTCAGCTGCCTGGTGCAGGCACAGAGAAGGTGATGGCTGAGTTCAGTGTTTGGTTGGATTCTGAACAGATGATGTGCAAATGAATGATATGATGAGTCATGGAATCTAAACTCAGTAGGCAGCGGTGAAAATAAGAGAGGGTAGTGGACAGGGAAAATAGACAGGATTCAAAAGTTCAGTCTAGATGAGGTAAATGAAGAATTTCAGTGGGAGTTATAGAGTGAGGCAGTTGGAGGTTGGAGACCGTCGTCATAAAGGACTACTTGAAGATTTCGAAGGTGATGCGCTTACTGGTGATAAGGTGCGAGGGGGCAATATAGAAGCGTGAAACTGAGATAAAGGGGAGCAGAGATCATTTGTGAGAAAGTCAGGGAACTTGGCCCCAAAGTGTTAGATGGGTCACCCAAAGGCTACTGAACCCACTGGCAAGGATGATAGGGGCAGAAGTAGAAGATGAGGAAGGGAACCAGAACCTCAGACTTCAGTATCTCTCACACCCACATAAATGAGGAAGCAGGGCACATGAAAGCCTGGTCCTCAGCTCCAGCTGAACATTGCCAGACAGGAATACAGACTTGATATTGCCAGAGTTTATGATTTTTTCCAGACAAGCCAGACGTTTAGATTTAATTCATGTAAATGTTCCCAATTTTAATTGTTGGAAATTCATTTAATTAAAAATTCCAGACAGCTCAGGGGTGTCTGGGTGGCTCAGTTGGTTAAGCATCCAAGTCTTGGCTTCAACTCAGGTCGGGATCTCAGAGTCTTGATATCAAGTCCTGGGTAGGCTCCATGCTGGGTGTGGAGCCTGCTTGGAATTCTTTCTCTCTCCCTCTCCCTCTGTCTCTCCTCCCACCCCTATGTGTGTGCACACACTTTCTCTATAAAAAATAAATAAAAATAAAAATAAAAAAATAAAAATTCTGGGCAGCCCAGGCAAAGCATATTTTCAGACCTGATTTGGCCCACAGACTTCCAGTTTGCCACTAGTGAGCTGAAGCCTTCACAGGATGAGAAGGAGTAACCAGGACTCTGATATATGCATCACTGAGAAGGAGTAGCAGGTGTAAAAGGCCTTTTTGTGACCAGGTTGGAACAAGAAAAAAACACAACCACTCTGGAGTCACATCTGAAAATAGACAAACCAATTATCTAAGTTAAATGATCAAATATTCCCCTAACCTAAGATGAGTAAATACTAGTTTATTAATACATATTTAGTCTTGCTTCATCCCTTCCAACTTATAGATAAGATTTATTAAGAAACCCAGTCATAGAATTATTTTGCAGTCAGACAACATCCAATCCAGCAAAACCCTGATTACTTGGACATTCTCAACACATGCTCCCACTACTTGCTTGAACAACCCTAATACAATATCAAATTCTATAGGATATTTGTAAAACCTCCCTAGTGAGAGGTCCCACAATCCCTCATGGTATGTAGTCTCCCTCTTGGAACAAATCAACAAACTCAACTTTGTTCAAGTACGGGTATGTTCCTGGTGGTCTCTGGCCAGAGAGCATTGACATGCCCAAGGCTTTCCCCCCATTATAATGTTCAACTCCCCACTACTTCAATTACCATAACAACTATATACAAAAATAGATTCATTGTCAAAAGAGATAGGAAGAATAAATTTCATCTTAAATATAACTTCAGAGATATCACCTTAACTTCTATGTTTATGTGTGTGATGGTTTGAAATCTTTTTTTAAAACATTTTATTTATTTATTTGAAAGAGAGAGAGAGAGAGAAAACACAAGCAGGGGGAGAGGGAGAGGGAGGAGCAAGCTCCCTGCTCAGCAGGGAGCCCAGATTTGAAATCTTATGACACATTATAGCACCAGTCCATGAAAAATGAAGAGTTTTCAGATAGATTCTCATTTTACTTGATTTTTGGCACTAACAATCTCATCGGAACTTTCCTATATCCACCATTAATTAATTTGAAGAATTTTTTAACAATAAAAGTTATTGTTTTTTATAAAACAATAAAATAAAATAAAATAAAATAAAATAAAATAAAATAAAAGTTATTTTTAACAATAAAAGTTATCCTATGTATCAATTAGGATAAAAGTAAAGGCAAAAAGCTCTAAGATAAAATCAGCTATAATTTGTCATCCACTGGCTCTTTTGGATAAGGAAACTCATTCCTTCTCTCATTCAACAGTATTTATTGTGAATTTATTATGTGCAAGGTATTTTATAGTTACTAGAAATATAATGATGAACAAAGTAGTTTATAATTTCCCAGAGATGGGCATAGGAAATGAGAAGACAGATAAACACATACACAAATAAAATATTTTCAGGTGACAGTAAGTACTATGAAAGATAAAATGAAAATTAAGGAGCTAAAGAGAGATGGAGGGGAGCACGTGGACAGCTATTTTTGATAGGATAATCAGAGAATTGATCTTGGGCAGTGACATTTGAATAGAGACCTAAATGGATGAATGAGCACAAGGGTCCTGATATAGAAATGATCCAGTATTTTTGTGGCAAGAGAGCGGTGGCCAAAAGGTGGGTGATGAGAAATGGTGGGTGATGAGGTAAGGGAGTGGGTAGGGGACAGGACATGGCTTTGGTGTGCCATATAAAGGATTTGGACTTTATCACAGGTGAGATGAGAAGATATCAGAGGGATTTAATCAGGGAAATTATGTAATCTGATCTACATTTTAAAAGATCAGTTTGGCCATATGTGGAGATTGGAGAGGCACAAGGGGAAGCAAAGTGACCAATTAGGAGATGATTAAAATATTTGAAGTTAGTTGAGATGGTAGGTTGTACTAAGTGGGGGAACAATAGAAGTGGTGAAAAATGGTCAGACCCTGGAAATATTTGAAGGGAGAACTAATGTGACTTGCATTAGGAGTGAGGTGTTGAATAAAAAGAGGCATCAAGGCTGTTTTGCAGGCTTTGACCTCAGTGATAGTGAATGTTGTGGTGTTGGCCATTGAAGTGGGGGACAACTCAGGGAGGAGTGAGTTTTGTGGGAAGATGGACTTCTCCTGGGTGATGGTGTATTTATAGGCTTTAGAGGGTATATGGTATGGTTATAGGATACTACAGAGCTGTGCCTAACATTGGAACACAAAGAGGAAGAAATATTTGTTTAGCATATAAAGTATGAGGCCACCCTCTATTAGTACTTCAAGTAACTCTAAGGAAAATTAGTCACCCCATCACAAAAATGTAACCTTATTCATCAGAAAGCAGTAGAGTCTACCTAGTTAGTTCCATGCAAGTAGTCTCTTCTGGCTTTTGAAGGACCAGAGCCTATCATAACAGATCCTGTTTATTAACCTCTGAGTGTCTTCTCCATTCGCCATGACTTCCCTGTTGTGCCCAGTTAATACGAACTCTGGGCATAGCTGAAAGATTTTAAGGCATGAATATCCCATTGCTTTGATAAACATTTGTCCTCTCCTGGTCTTTGGATTCCTGTTTCCCGCGGACATCGTCCTCTGGTGTCCTGCCCCCGCCTGGAGGTGTTTATGTTCTGCTTAGGGAAAGAGAGTTATGCACCACGACAGTAATGCTGTGGAGCAGTGTTCTGAAAAGTGAGGAACTTTTAAAAGATCTGTGGATTTAGAAGTGAGAGCTTTACCTCAGAGACATCAAAGCAGAACCAACGAGACTAAGGCACAGTGACCGTAGACCTGAAGAAAGGCTAGTCATGGAATTTCAGGCCCTGGAGTTGGGAAAATAGGGCTAAGTAGTGGGTCAATTGACTGTGAGGGAACAGTTGATCTAAATTAAAGTACTAGATCTGTAGCTCAGAAAAGGAAGAGCCCTACTTCCCGAAAGAGTTAGCTTGCTGAGAAAGAGTTTAATTTGGGCTTGGAAGTAGATAGAACCAATAAGAAAGTAGAATTACACTGGGAGTGGGGCCCAAAAGTAGGGCCTTTTGAATGAAAGGGAGTGAAACAGAAACTCTGTGAACGAGTTCGTGTTCAAGTTAATTGAGTCCTGGAAGGCCTATAGCAAACCTAACCTCCATGTCATCCATATTTCAAAGAATACTGTTCTTCCCATTCAGGTCTAGGAAGATTCATTCCAATGCCCATCACAGGCCATGTGGAAAGTTTCCCTGCTTGCTATACATTTCTGCAGGTTCTCTGGATACTTACATTCTCATGATCCTCTGATTCTAAGTGTTTGCTGCTGCTAGAAGAGTAACTCAATGAAGCAGTCAGTCAGAAAAGAGCACGCACTCTGGAGTCAGACTACCTTGGTTCAAATCTTCTTTTACCACTAATTGGCTGTGTATCCTTGGGTACATTACTTAACCTCTCTGTGCCTTAATTTGCTTGTTTGAAAAATGGAGTCCTTCATTGTACATACAGGATTGTAACGAAGATTAAAAAAAATCAATATATGCAGAGCTCTTAAAGCTGTGCCTTATGTGTGTTATAACTCGGTTTATGATGCCATCTTGCTTGTGCTGTCCTTGATTTAATGCCTTTTTTTTGTTTCTCACCAAAATCCACTCACATGAAATCTTTGAGTAGGTGGCAAAATTTACTGGAGCCGTACTCTCCAGTAAAAATATAATGTGAACCATCTACATAATTAAAAATTCTGTAGTGGTCACATTTAAAAAAATAAAATGAACTTTAATAGTATGTTTTATTTAATTCAGTATATCCAAAATACCAATATAATCACTTATGATCAATAAAATATAGTTACTAATGAGATTTTAAATTTTTCTTCTTATTTATATAGTCTTCAAAATCTAGTGTGTATTTTACTCTTGGAGCACAGCTCAATTCTTTCCACATTTCAAGTACTGAACTGCCATATTGGACAATGTAAGTCTAGAGAGATAGACAACTTAAATTTAATTGTTAGATATTTTTTGTTTTCATACCTCTTTTCCCTGAGGAATTTTTAAAGGCACTGGCGTTCTGTGGGACATCCTGCCTCTTGATGTCTGGCTGGTTTCTCTCCTCTTCCCTCCCTGTATTCCTAGGAGCAAAAGAGAAAGAAATCAATCAATAAATAAAATCTTTATTTAAAAAAAGTGGGGGGCGCCTGGGTGGCTCAGTCAGTTAAGCATCTCCCTTTGGCTCAGGTCATGATCCCAGCGTCCTGGGATAGAGTCTTGCGTCAGGCTCCCTGCTCAGTGGGGAGTCTGCTTCTCCCTCTCCCTCTGCCTCTCTCCCCTGCTTGTGCTCTCTCGCACGCACTCTCTTGCTCTCTCTCACAAATAAATAAATAAATAAAATCTAAAAAAAAAAAAAAAAGAGAGAGAGAGAGAAAGAAATCAGAAGGAAACAAATTTACCCAGATTGATTATGTAAACCAAGTCAGCCTCCCAGCCCGGAGCTCAAATCCTAGCCTCTCCTTGAAATACAGGCAGCTCTTAATTGGCACAGCATTGCGTGAACTCAAACATGCACATATCAGAACTGCATATTCGTTTTCTACGTTGTTTTGGTAACTGAGCTAGGACTGCTTGTAGTACTTTAAAGGTTTTGATTTCGTAGGCGAACACCAATCTTCTAGTCTCTCTGTGGTGAGTGGGTGTGGACAATGATTTTGTTCTTTTGGTTATAATCTATTATTTATAATCTGAGGTTTTTATGCACAGATGTAAAATTTCTTGTTCCCATATATTGATTTAGTGTGCTTTATACAGCTGCGGAAGCACTAGAAAAAGAATTCCATTGCAGGAGGAAAATAGTGCTGTTTCCCAGTTTCAAAGAAATGCCATTTTTTCCACTAGGGAAGGGTGGCAGAAAGTTGCCCAGGTAGGGGAAACTTAGGCTTGTCCATTTGATCATTTCTTATTATCAGAGGAAATTTAAGATGTTAGAACTAATTGAAAAGTCTCTATCTTTTTATCTGAGATAAATTTTTAAGTGTCATAGATTGTAATTAATCAAACTTAGAACACGCTTTAAAGGATTATGCAATCAATCAATCAATCAAGTTAACAATAGACTTTGACTTAGAGCTTTGTGTTTAATGGGGTACCAGAAGATGAAATCTTAAAGTGATAACATCTAATGATCATATTGAAAAGATCTTTGATATAGCAAAAGCTAACTTCATTATAAATGCATTTCATTTCTAATTTATTTATTATTATGCCTACTTAAGAAGTTCTTATGGCCAGACTCATTTGTCTTTGCTCAGGTAGAGAATAAATGATAGCCTAGAATTTTTATCAGAAAAATCCAATGAATCCCATGCTTTGACACATTCCTAGTCCAATGAAAATTTATGGCTTCCTTAATGACCCTGAGGAATGCAAAATCACAATGTGTCTTTTGAATTATAAAAGGGAAAGTGAATGGTATATCTCATGCTTTCTTAAGAATTTTAGATTTTATAGTTCTTTAAAATTATTAATCCATGTGTATAGTACATATTATATCTTTCTGGAATGAGTGATTGAGCAACTAGGTCACTCTATTCTGTTACCATAATACATAATAACATTTATTGTAAAAATAAGAGAGATTTTTAAATACGATCAATATTACTATAATAGGATCTAGAAATATGCTTTGATAAAATTCATAACTGCGATTTTTTTTTGAAGAAAAATTTTTGGGGAAGCTTATTCTTTTTGTGATATTCATGCTCTGTCAACTTAGTCTTTTGCCCCTTCACACATTCATCCGAGCCTCAAAAGTGAAAGAAACCAATTGAGATAAAGAGGAAAACTAGGCCTCCAGTGTTCTGACATTTTATCTACTGCATATGCAGAAGGAATCTACTCAGTAGAATGTTTTTTACCCTGGAAAAGCTCTTTCATTTCCCTTCTTCTCTGACCTGCACTATGTAAACAATTCCTAATCAAGAGCCTGCTCTGATCTCTCTCCGGGGCTCAGGTCCTTCAACCCCCACTGTCCCATGGACACTTGCACTTGGACCACGTTAAAACTCAGCATGTTTGCAGCATGTCCACAGCTGAATTCCCGTCCGTCCAACCGAGCATTTCAACGGTACCATTCTCCACCTTGCCTTGACTTGAAACTGCAAATTCACTTCAGAATTATCCATCAGTCAGCTGATCCTATTGTTTCTTTGAAAAGCCTTTAGCGTCTTCCTGTTCACGCCGTCTTCACTCCACTTGCAGCTCTACCTCATATATGTGAACAGTTATTTTCCTATCTGGCCTCCTTGGGGCATGTGTTTTCCTCTTCCAGTCTGTTCTATTACTTCCACCGTAATTTTTATTTTTTATTTTTTTACAGATTTTTATTTATTTAGTTGAGAGAGAGAGAGAGAGGAAGAGAGCACGAGTGGAGGGGAGAGGCATAGGGAAAGGGAGAAGCAGACTCTGAGCTGAGCAGGGAGCCCAACATGGAGCTCGATCCCAGGACCCCTGGATTATGACCTAAGCTGAAGGCAGACGGTTAACCGACTGAGCCACCCAGGTGCCCCCATAATTAATATTTTAAAATAATCAGAGGGACTACAGACAGTTTGAGACCAACCATGCAAAAACAGGACCTGAAAGCGTCCAGCTGATTAATGCTATAGGCAGCCAGACGAGAGGTCAAATTCAAAGATGCACAGATGGGGTGGACAGATCAGTGGTTATTATAGGCTAAGCAGGGAAGAAGTAGAAGCTCCAAAGATTCTGTTGAGTCAGGAAGGATCGGCACAGTTACAGTTCTAGAAAAGGAGGATCTGGAGTCTCTACGTCAGAAATAGTGCAAGTGACCAGGAAGATTAGCTATTGCTCCCACATAGGTGGTTAGCTCCCTCCAAGCTGGAACCATTTGCTAAAGATCTTGGCACTGTCCTCTCTTAATCCATGGGGCTGTCATCCCATAGTAGAAGGTTTTGGTCTCAGCTCTATTTACTTGTCCATGCTGCTGCTGGATTACCCTGTGCCTGTTCGTTGATAACCATAACCAGAAGCAGTAATAGGATTGGGCATGAGCTTTACCCTTAAACAGATTAACTCCCCTACTTTCACCTAGAGTCCCCCCTATAAATGGTAATTCCTAATTAACACCTTTCAGTAGCTCCCAATTATCAGCCAGATGAAGTTCAAACTCTTTTTCTTGGTATTCAAGGCTCTTCAGAAACTGAATCCGACCTAATTCTCTATCCTGCTATCATCCGCGGTTTCTGTCTAAATGCTTTTCTACTCTCCTCTGTCAGTCAAGCTTTATCATGGTGATCTGGAGTCAGACGGCATGGGGTGAAATCTTCCCTTTACCATTAACTAGCTTTGTGATGTGAGGAAAATTTCTTAACCTGTCTGTCTTAATTTCCTCCTGTATAAGAAAGTAATGATAATGGCACCTACTTTGTAGGGTTTTTGTGTGGATTAAATGAGATAATAAATGAAAAGCATTTAGTACATTTCCTGGGACCTAGTGATAATGTAGGTAATAATGTTAAGTTCAGGGTATTGCCCCGAACTTACTCGTCTTTCAAAGTCCAAATCAAATATGATGAGATAATACCCTGGGCTGATAAGGTGTGGGTTCTGGATTTGCACCCCAGCCTTCCGCTTAAACTAGAGAGGTAGCTTCGTGCAGATTTCCTCACCTCTGCCAGTGGTGATAACAGCCTTCACACTTCACGAGCGTGTTACTGGGCTCTCGTAGGGGCCAATGCCTGCCCATGGAACACGATGTGACGGTGCGACTGTCGCTCAGACTGCGTGATACTGATGAGTGTTATCTGAGCTGCTGAATCATAAATTGGACAGGATCAGCAACACTGTACTATAAAAAGGGAATGGCTAGGGTTGCCTCAGTTGAGTGTCTGACTCTTGGTTTCGGCTCAGGTCATGAGCTCATGGGTCCTGGGATCAAGCCCCATGTCTGGCTCCACCCTCACGGGGAGTCTGCTGGGGGGGGGGGTTCTCTCCCTCTGCCCCTCCCCCCACTCATTCTCTCTCTCTCTCAAATAAAATAAAATAAATCTTTAAAATGGGAATGGTTAATAGATGTTGGGTCTGAGGAGGTCCAGAGGCAGGTGGTTCAGATTGACGTTATTGGCTTCTATTGCTTTACTGCCTCTCTTTAACTCATACCTTTAGCCTCACAGAGAATTTCTGTTGACTAATTTCTGGAGGAGGGAAACAAATGTGGGCCTGGCTTACTGGTGTGTCTGGATGGTGTACTCGCACCAGGCAGGAGCAGATGCTCTTGCACTAAAGCCTTACTTAATGGAGGCTCCAAAAGACAGCGGTGAAAATGCATATATATAATTTCTTCTCTTTTTAAAGATTTTATTTATTTATTTGAGGGAGAGCACGAAAGAGAGAGAGAGAGCGAGCGTGCACAAAAAGGGGGCAGAAGGAGAGGGAGAAGCAGGCTCCTTAAGCAGGGAGCCCAATATGGGGCTCAATCCCAGGACCCTAGGATCATGACCTGAGTCAAAGGCAGATGTTTAACCGACTGAGCCACCCAGGCACCCCTATATAATTTCAATAGGCAGAACTTTAGGTGAGACTTGTTCCCCAATTTGTATGGAAACAGAGAGCCTTAGTTATAGGTCAAAACTGATTTGTGGGCAGGGGCTACTGGGCTTGCCAGGTGATCAGGCACTGGAGACATAAATGGGAAACTGAAGATAAGAAAAGATATATTTATGGACCTCTTAGAAGGGCTTCTTCCTCTTTCAGAAATATTCTTCCCCATGATTTTCACATGACTTCTTATCTTTCAGAAGGACTGTGTTTAAAACTCAGGGGGTTCTCTTGGGTATCTTTTTACACTTCCTTGTCTAATAGTTCTGCTCAATGGAAAATAGCAACAACCCCAAAATGATAAGACCACAACATGCTTCGATCCCACAGGTCACCCTTCCACATAAAAATCCCTCTTCAGCCAAGGCTCTTGCAGAGAGTAAAAGAAACATGAACTGTATAGTGGAAGAAGGAAGTTTAAGTCTCTTGACCCGCTGCAGGAGTGGGGACTGAAGCAGCTATGTTTTACATTAATTGATAACTTTGTGATCCCTCGTTTTTGTCTTACTACCTGGTGTGGAAAATACTGGTGATATCTAATGTCTGAAATGTGGTAGTGTAGCCACTCTCAGCTTATGATAGAAGTCTAGTCCCCTAGGTTGGGGGTATGAACTTTTCAGCGCGACGGTCAAGAGTAGAGACTGAAGAGCAGAAGTGGGGACTTTGGTGGGTAGCATCGACTTGTTCCTCTGAACCCACACTGCCTCCCTCTGCTCCATGTCTTAAGAAGCTGACTTGTCTGGATTATATCTCAGCTGGGGCTACAACAAAGTCCAAAACCAGTGTTTTATATGCTATGTCATACATAGTTGCCTCCCACTACTGTTGGACACCATCCCCGGGGACCTCAGCTGCTCCATCACAGCTAACTTGGGTCTCCTACCCTTGAGCTGAGAGAACAATGGAATCTTCAGGGGGGAGGCAACTATGTTTAATCAACACTGTTTTACTATGAAACACGAGTAAGTGTAGCTAGGGAAGATTCTGAGTATGCTGAGACCTGAAAGATTCTCCCTAGACATCCCATGGCAGATGGGCTCTTGGGGGGGGGGTTATTAGATTGGCATGCTAGGGTTGGTGGCATGAAACATTTAAAAACAATTTATTAGGAAGTGTGTTAGCCCATGTGGTAAAACAGGGTGGTCCAGCTCCTTCCAGAGAAGTATTAAAGACGGAATGGAATAAATGCTTGTTAAATGGTCCTGAGTTGAATAATAATAATAATAATAATAATAATAATAATATTCTTATTTAGTTATTATGGCAAGTAGTAGAGACCATTTAAATACTACTTTCTCTTTTTCGTATTTGTGTCTTTTTATCTACTTTCACTTGGGTCCTCTTGTAGATGTAAACATGATTGAATGAAACAGAAGAAAGAGAACCAGATATTAGATGTTGAAGTAGGAGCTTGTTTCACGTTTTGCAGGACATTTTTATCCTGCTGTTTTGCTTTCTTCTTTTGATTGGGAAGATAAAAGGATAAAGATGGGAAGAAGGAGGGGAAAAAGCAGTAGGGTTGAGGTATAATCTGAAGTGAAGGGAATATAAAAGAGAAGATGAAGAAAGGAGAAGGAGAATGGGGACCAAGAGATGAGGAAAGAGAGTAAAAGCAATCTAAGAAGAGCTAAGAGGGTACAGCAAGGCCAGGTACTGCGGACCTTCTGTCCTCCGGTCTTTCACTCTTCCCAGGACTCCATTCCTGCTGCTGTTGGTTTGCATTCAAACCCACCCCACAAACACAATTTAAACATGAAATCCTTAATGGAACGAGAAATTCTTGGGTACACACAGGTGGTATATCTAGATGAAATGACTAAGTTAGAACTAATAGCCTTTCAATTTTGGTTTCATAGCTTCAATTTAAATGCTCCTGCTGTGCTGTGTGAGGTCTAAATATGGTCAGCATATCTGTTCCATAGCTTCTAAGTTATTAAGTGTAGATTTGTCCCCATGAGACCATGCTACCAGCTGTCTCCCCTGGGCACCCTGTGGAGAAGAATATTTGGTAAATGTGGGAGTAGAGAGTCATGCAGGTGTAAAGGTCATATACACCTTGAACTCCTATGGACCAGGGAGGGATATTTTTTCCCCTTCCCATTCTTTTTTTCCACTGTAGAAAATTAAAGCAAAAGGATATTTACAATCCAGGTAACAATGTTAATGGCTGCATTGCTCAGCATTCAGCTGTGAAAAAAATGACTTTAGCTGTATACTTGGAATCCACACTAGTGCATTTATGTAGAAAAGAGTTTATTCCAGCGTATCAAATGGCTCGCAGAATTGTTGGGTTGCATGAAGCAACAAATTCTATGTTGTGCTTTCAGGAATGAATCCCAAAGCCACATGCAAAAGTGGACCTTTAAAGGTGTTGCCACCTTATCTGCGATCAGGAAGCTGTTGCTTTCAGCTCAAACCAACATTGCCGCAGTTGGGAGAGTCTACAGTTTGGAAGCTCTTGCTACTGCTGCCAGAGCTAGAACCACACCACTTCTTACAATCTGTACCTGTATCTGTAAAATGGATGTCCAGAATGCCTCACTCATGAGGGTAATGACTGGAAATTGGGACCTTTTCTAACACAGCCAATGCAAAAACCAATGTCTTCACCAACTTGGTTGACAGCAAAAACAAAAGCAATAGCAGAAACAGAGAAGACAAGAAGAGTGGCATATTCCTTATTTTTGGCTCTTAATTTTAGGCAAGTTAATCTCACTTCCAGAACTCAATCACTTTTAGGTCTTGGCAGTAATTTCTCTGATAGGACACCAAAAGCACAGATAACAAAAGCAAAAACAGACAAGTAGAATTACATCAAACCAGAAAGCTGTTGCATAGCTAAGAAAATAATCAACAGAGTAAAAAGTCAATCTACAGAATAGGAGAAAAGATTTCAAACCATGTATATGATAAGGGGTGAATATTCAAAATATATAAAAAAACTCCTACAACTCAATAGCAAAAAGCAACAAAACAAAACAAAAAACCCAAACAAAACCTTTCAAATAATCCACTTAAAAATGCACAAAGGATTTGATAGATATTTCTCCAAAGAAGACATACAAATGGCCAACAGGTATGTCAAAAAGTAACCAACATCATGGATCATCAGAGAAATGCAAATTATCACCTCACACATCTGTTAAGATGGCGATTATAAAGAAAAACAACCCAGGAAATAGTAAGAGTTGGCAAGGATATGTAGACATTGGAACCCTTGTAACATTGTTGGTAAGAATGTAAAACGGTGCAACTACTATAGAAAATAGTATAGAAGTTCCTCAAGAAATTAAAGCTAATTAAAAATTAAAAATATGACCTCATCATCCCATTTCTGGTTATTTATCTCAGAGAATTGAAATCAGATGCTCAAAGAGCTAGTTGCATTCCTGTGTTCACTGCAGCATTATTCACAATAGTCACAAGGTGGAAACCACCTAAATGTCCTTCAAGGATGAGTGGACAAAGAAAACGTGATTCTATACATAATGGAATATTACTCATCCATAAAAAAGAAGGAAACCTTGTCATCTGCTATGACACTGATGAACCTTGAGGAGATCATGCTACGTGAAGTAAGCCTGTCACACAAGGACAAATAACCCATGATCCCACTTGCATGAGGGATCTAAAGTAATTGAACTAATTACTTAGTTCAGTTAAAGCAGAAAGTAGACTGGTGGTTACCAGAGACTAAAGGGAGGGGAAATGAGGACTTGCTGTTCAATGGTTATAAAGTTTCAGTCGTGCAGGGTAAAAAAGTTCTAGAGATCTGCTTTACAACGTTGCTCATACACTGTGATTGTACTGTCTTAATAATATGGTACTGTACACTTAAAAATTCATCAAGAGAATTGATCAGATCTTATGCATTTTTTATCACAATAAAAAATACATTTATTAAGCGTATTCTATGTGCTAGGTACAGTGTGCTAGGTGATAGATAACCAAAGGGAAGACAAACAAAAACAAAAATATGCTACCAGCCCTTGCAGGACTCTTAGTGTCTAGTAAAAAAGATTAAAAAAAAAAAGTTACAGAGGATGAAAAATTCTAGAGATCTAATGTACAGCATGATGACTATCGTTAATAATATTGTATCAGATACCGGAAATTTGCCAAGAGAGTACATTTCAGGTGCTCTCACCACATAGACACACACACACACACAGACACACACACACCGTAAGTATGTGAGGAGATGTATTCTAATTAGCTTGACGGTAGTAATCATTTCACTCTGTATATATATATCTCAAATCATGTTGTATACCTTTAATATACACATCACTTAAAAATAAAAATTTAAAAGGGAACCAAATAAAATCTTACAGTTGCTATTAAAACAAACCGAGCCACCTAAACAAACAACTAAATCACCTTCAGAGTCCTACACTCAAGGGATTGTGGGAAATGTAGACTTTAGCTTCCCAGCCTCTGTAGCAAATACAGGAAGGCACGTGAGTTGGAGGCTGGAATGATAGGTAAAACCAACTCACTGTATCCACTACAGTATTTCAATTTCTGGTCTTCCCATTTGGTGCAGATGTTATTACACACAGAATGCAAAATAAATTTCCAAAGGGGTTTTCAGATGGCAATTTAGAGTGTAATAAAGAGGGAAAAGTGTGAGCCTTGGGTTAAGACAGACCTGATACTCATTATCTCTGTGACCCAGGGCAAGCCACTGAATCTCTCTGACGGTTCCCATCTGTAAAATAGAGATCACAAACCTTATCTTGCAATACTATAGAGAAGATTAAATGTAAAGCTTCTGGTGTATTAGGAGTGTTCAATGAACAATTAACTGCTGTTGTTTTAATGAACAAAGAGGAATGTTTAAGGTTAAAAAATTAAATTTAAACCTCGATATTATTTCTAAGTTCTTATGGAATCCCTGGAAATGGAAAATTCTTTGTATAAGACACACTGTCTTTGGAATCAGCTTCTCCGCTTGGGGTAACCATGCAAACTTTATCAGTACCATGGCCACACTCTTCTGCAACACGATGTCGTAGCTCCTCAAGAGGCAGACTCTCTCTGTTCCCACCTTAAATCTGCGCTGGCTTCGTGCCTTGTGTATACTAATAGGACGTGGCTGAAAGAATGTCCTGCCCGTTCTCCAGAAGCCTTGAGTACTTCCACCTCTTCCCTTGGAAGCCTGCCCCACTGCATGGGAATGCTAGCCTCTGGAGCAGAGAGGGGTAGCTGTAGTTGAGGCCCCTCACACTGGCCCCCAGTCCACTCTGCTGCTGACACATGAATGGGCCTCTCTGTGACCAGAAGAGCCACTCAGCTGACTCTCACCTCAATTAGCCATTCCACAGACTGGTGAACTAAATACATGGTTATTATTTTAAAATGCTGAGTTTTGGGGTTGTTATATAGCAAAAACTAATTCAATAGATTACTATTATTATTATTATTATTATTTTGGAGGATGATTGTCAAGGGAAGTTGCTCAAGGAAAACCCTCTCTGTAAATTTGTACAGTCTTCCACTCCCACCAAAACCAAATTGTGCATTGTTATGCTCTGAGAACTTTGCCATTGACACTTTCCTCCTTCCCTCTGTTCTCCTTGCTACAGCTGCCCCCCAAGACTTCCATCACCATTCCTCACATAAGTGGTACACCCTGATGCCGACTTCTCCAGTATTTTGGCTTATGTATCTTCTGACCTTTTTAAAAGCACCATTTGGGCCCAGTGAGAAGATAGAGGGGACCCAGTAGTGAAGAGTCAGTCTGGGATTCAAGGCAAGTGTCCTATCCTGAGAAAAGAATAGGCTCAAGGACCTCGACAAACGGGGAGTGGTAGATGGCTACAGAGAGGAAGCATGGTTGTTGCCTCTCTGAGGCACAAGAAACTTTTATAGGTTCTCTTGGCCATGGCAGGCAAAGCGTGAGCTATACATCTGAAGCTCTCTTCTATTCTGAATTTTCAAAGTGTCATCATTGCATTAGAAGTCAGAGATAAGATGAATGGGCTTGAGTATTTAACAGATGTGGGTTTAAATTTCAGCTCCTTCACTTCATGGCACCTGAGATAATTTGACGTCTCGTGGATCAGTTTCCTCTTCTATAAAATGGGTATACTATCACCTTAAAGTGCAAACCACAACAGCCAAAGGAGAATATCTACCTTGGATGTTTATAGCGGCCGATGTGACGGCACACATAAGGGCCTAGAGCACTTGCTGTGCCAGGCACTTAATAAAATAGTAGCGGCCCTGATTCCAATCACATCATTTTTATTCCTTAGAAACTCGAAGCCTTTTGCACATCTCATCTATTCGTACAAAATCCTTCGGTGCTTACCAATAGACAGAACTCTGTCTTGTTTACTGACGGACTCCGTTTCAAACCAGATGTTTGATAAACATTTATTGAATTGATGAATGAATTAAGGATCGAACAAACCAATGGTTCAAAGTTATTGTCCAAAGTACTAAAAAGATAGTGAAGTAAAAACAGGATGGAATTTCAATTACTTTTCTCACACAGGAAATGATTATATGATATCTTGTAGACGGGGGGGATGTTTAAAGGTTTGCATTCTTCTGCAGAAAATGGAAAAGATGATTTAAGCAAATGAAAATAAATGATACGTGCTCTACAGAGGGTTTGCAAAGAAAAATGAGATATGAGATGCAACTATGAGTTGAAAACGTTAGTGTCTAACGTCAGAGCTGTCAGTTATCGCCATCCGTTTATATCATAAAGAGAATACAAATATTATTTCAATATCTTCATAAACTGTATTGGAACAAACATTATTTTGGGGAAGAGTTGTTCACTAAACAAATATTTACTAAGTGCCAACCAGGCACTGTGCTTGCTGCGGGAAAGGAGGTTAAGAAGCCACGGTTTCTCCCTTTCAAGAGTTTACATTCTGGGGGGGCGCCTGGGTAGCGCAGTCGTTAAAGCGTCTGCCTTCGGCTCAGGGCGTGATCCTGGCGTACTGGGATCGAGTCCCACATCAGGCTCCTCTGCTATGAGCCTGCTTCTTCCTCTCCCACTCCCCCTGCTTGTGTTCCCTCTCTCGCTGGCTGTCTCTATCTCTGTCAAATAAATAAATAAAATCTTAAAAAAAAAAAAAAAGAGTTTACATTCTGGAAAGGTGGGCGGCCATGGAGTCCTGCAGATGAGATTGCCGTGTTTCACGTGTTTCTGCAAGGCTCTTTGAGCGCTGTGGATGTTTTGGCAAACTTGCCCTGCCCTCGCTATGCCTTCTTCTCAATATTTTGATTACCTGTTTCTTTGGCTTTATCAATTTAATTTTCAGTTCTTGGTGGATGGTTTTAAGAAAGAAAGGTTGTTAGAGGTTGACATCACAGTCCTCGAGGCTGGACTTCTCTCTCCCAACTGGGGACCCCCCAAGGCTTTTCACCGAGAGGAGACCCACGTTCCCTCCAGCTGCATGCTGGGAGGGTGCTCGCTGTCAAGGGCTGGGAGCCAAGACCAGCAGAAGCATATCCTGAAGGTGGTGCTCAGACCTTGAGGACATTTATATGCATGATGTTTCTGTGTTATTAACATTTCACTTTGGGTTGTTGATCTTACCAACTTGCGATTTTCTCTCAGCTACGATCTCGCCTTGGATTTGAAATGTCTGTTTATGACAGAAATAACCACTTCTAGGTGCGTAGTACAAGCCCGGTATTTTACGAACATTATTTTAATCCTCCCAAAAATCCTATTAAGAAGTAAGTTTTTAGGTGGGAAAACCAAGGCAGAGAGAAGTTAGGTCATGTGTCCCAGGTCATACAGTTAGAAAGTAGCAGAAACAAGAACTTGTGTGCTTAAAATGTTTTCTCACAGATACTCACTAAATAGTTGTTGAAAAACTATGTACCTTCTTGTATGTTGTTAGGTTTACATCTCTTTTTAATCTAGCAATTAATTTTTAAACAAAGATTATTTTATATACAGGAAACTTACAAAGACCATACAGAGGGTTCCCCTATTCCTGCAGCTAGTTTCTCGTATTAAAAGCTTAGTACCATTATTAAGGTACTTTTTTTGTATGAAATAATGAACCAATATTGTTGATTATAAACTATAGTCCATAGTTTATTCAGATTTCCTTAATTTTTACCTAATGTCCTTTTTCTGTTTTGGGGATCCCATTCTGGACACCACATCACATTTAGTCATCATCTCCCCTCGGCTGTGACAGTTTCTTAGAATTTCCCTGTTTTTGATGATCTTGACAGTTTTGAGTAGACTGGTCAGGTATCTTGCAAGATGGTCCTTGGGATATGTCTATTGTCAGAATTAGACTGGGAGTAATTAATTTTTAATCATTATTTTAATTTAACTTTTTATCATTTTAATTTAATTTTTAATCAAAGAAATGTAAAGGATGTAATTTCTGAGATATTTCAATGTTTATATTTTAAACAAAACTGAAAATGTTCTTTTAAATGTAACCAATATAATCTAACTACCCTGGCAATTTCATAGCCACCACCATTCAGTTTAAAAATACAAGAAGCTTGGGGCACCTGGGTGGCTCAGTTGTTAAGCGTCTGCCTTCGGCTCAGGGCACGATCCCAGAGTCCTGGGATTGAGCCCCGCATCGGGCTCCCTGCTCCGCTGGGAGCCTGCTTCTTCCTCTCCCACTCCCCCTGCTTGTGTTCCCTTTCTCACAGGCTGTCCCTCTCTGTCTGTCAAATAAATAAATAAATAAAATCTTTAAAAAAATACAAGAAGCTCTTTTTTAATTGTAGGAAACTGAATATCATTTTCTCCCTTAACTCTAAATTTTATTCTACTTCCCCCTGAGTTTTATGTTAAGAAACCATATTTTTATGCTTAACACTCTTTTATTCACCTATTATCATGATTACTTTAACAAAACTATGTTTATATAGTTAAATTAAAATGTTTTATTATATTAAAACATGTCTGGATCATGTTATCACTGAATTATGAGTATGCAATTTGATCTAAATAATATATGATTATAATTTTGATAATTATTTAACAATTTAATTAAGCATTTATGTGATAAATTGTACTTTTTCTCACCAATTAATGTACCCCTAGATGAATTGTTTTGTTTGAGTGGCATAGGGAGAATTCAGCATCAATTCACATAGATAAGTAGATGAGAAGGGAAAGGATTTTGTTATAGTGATGTTTAATTTTTTAAACACTTTCTGAATAACATGCCAAACATTTTGAAGTGGTCTAGCATCAGAAATAATCGTTAATGATCTATTAGCTGAATATTCTATTAGATCTGCCTTCAATTTTGTTGAGAGCAAATAATTGAAAATCAATTCACTTGCAAAGATTTGTTACCCAATTGTTGGGGTCATTCATTTTCTCAGTTTCTGGGAACTGTACCAAAAATGCTTTACCAATACTTTTCAAATGGCTATTTATTACATCTGTTACTTTTGCCCGTAGAGGCATATAGTTTAACCCAATATACTCAGAAAGAACGGAGCCATGAAATAATATTTTCAATATATGTTGTCAATATAATAGTTTTATAAAATGCTTGTATCTTTCATATTCCATATGCTTTAAATATAATTTTGTCAAAACCCTGAGGCTTCAAGTTCAGTTTATTCAATGAATTGAAAATTCCTACTCCATAAACGAATTAGCAAATCCTGTCTTCATTGACAAACCAATCAATCAAATCAAGCTTACTCATTGTTAGAAAAAGTCTGGCTTTATTTTTTAATTCAACTAATTGGGTTAATATATGTGCTTCAACAACTACTATAAAAAAGCCCTGAAAAACAAATTATGGAATGCATCTTATAAGACAGATCACCAAAAATAGTCAAGTCTTATTTAAAATTGTGCAAGATCTAATATAATAAATTTTTTTAAATCGTAAAATAAAATACATCCATGTGTTATTTTTTATGCTATTGTTTTAAAATAGATTTTATCTTTAGAGCAGTTTTGCAAAATTGGGAAGAAGGTGCAGAGATTTCCCATATAATCCCTTCCCCCTTGTACGCACAGCCTCCTCCATTATCAATATTCTCCACCAGAGCGGTGCATTAGTTATAATCAATGAACCTACATGAACGCTCATCACCCAAAGTCCATAGTTTACATTTGGGTTCACTCTTGGTATGTACATTGTACAAATGTATAATGACACGTATCCATTATTGGAGTATCATACATCATTGCCCTAAAAAAATCCTCTGTGCCTATTCATCCTTCCCTCCCTCCCTATTAACCCCTGTCAACCACTGGTCAGTTTACTGTCTCCACAGTTTTGCCTTTTCAAAATGTCATATAGTCGGACTCATACACTATATAGCCTTTTCATATTGGCTTCTTTCACTTAATAACAGAAATTTCAGTTTCCTCCATGTCTTTTCATGGCTGGATGGCTCTCTTTCTTTTTAATGTTGAATAACATTCCATTATCTTGATATACCACAGTTTATCATTTACCTGTTGAAGGTTATCTTGTTTGCTTCCAAGTTTTGGCAATTATGAATAAAGCTGCTAGAGACATACACGTGTGGGTTTTTGTGTGGAAATGTTTCAATCCCTTTGGGTAAATACAAAGAATTACAATAGCCAAGGGTACAGTAAGAATATGTTTGCAACTGTCTTCCAAACTGGCTGGACTATTTTGCATTCCCACCAGCAGTGAATGAGAGTTCCTTTTGCTCCACAACCTCACCAACATTTGTGCTATCAATGTTCTGGATTTTAGCTATTCTAATAGACGTGTAGTGATACCTCCTTGTTCTTTCAATTTGTATTTCTCTGATGAGATATGATGTGGAACACCTTTTCGTAGGCTAATTCGCTAACTGTATAGCCTCTGTAGGGAGATATTTGTTAAGGTCTTTGGCCCATTTTTTAATAGAGTTGTTTGTTTTCTTAGTGTTGAGTTTGTATGCTTTGGATAATAGTCCTTTATCAAATATTTCTTTAATCCTTTTATTCTCTCAGCAGTATCTTTTGTAGCACAGCATTTTTAATTTTAATGAAGTCTGATCTTTCTTTCATGGATCACGTCTTGGGTGTTGTATTTAGAAATTTATTGCCAAACACAAGGTCATCTAGATTTTCTCCTATATTATCTTCTAGGAGTTTTATAGTTTTGCACTTTACATTTAGGTCTTTGATACACTTTACATTTAGGTTTTTGAGTTAATTTTTGTGAAGGGTGTAAGGTCTATGTCTTGATTCATTTCTTTGCACATGGGCATCCAACTGTTCCAGCACCATTTGTTAAAAGACTATCTTTGCTTCACTGTCTTTGTTCCTTTGTCGAGAATTAGGGGATTTTATTTACGGGGGGCTATTCCTAGGCTCTCTGTTTTATTCTATTGATATATTTATCTGTTCTTTCACTAGTAATTATTTATAATATTTATAAAACTGATAGATTTATAGTAAGTCTTGAAGTCAGGTAGTATCAGTCTTCCAACTTTGTGTCTTCTTCAAGGTTGTGTTCTCTATTTTGAATCTTTTGCTTTTTTATATGAACTTTGTCATCAGTTTGTCAATATCCACAAAATACCTTGCTGGGATTCTGTTTGGGATTGCATTGAGTCGCTAGATAATTTGAGTAGAACTAACATCTTGACAATATTATGTCTTCCTACCCACAAGTATGGAATATCTTTCCTTTTATTTAGTTCCTCTTTGAATCCTTTTATCAGTTTTATAGTTTTCCTCATACATGTCTTGTAGGTACTTTGTTAGATTATTCCCAAATATTAAATATTTTTAGGGTGATAATGTAAATAATATTGTGTTTGTAATTTCAAATTCTGCTTGTTTGTTGCTAGGATATAGGAAAGTGATTGACTTTTGTATTGTATATTAACCCTGCATCCTGAAACCTTGCTTAACTTCTTATTAATTCCAAGAAATCTTTTTGTCAATTCTTTTGGATTTTCTACATAGATAATCAGGTCATCTGTGAACAAAGACAGTTTCATTTCTTCCCACCCAATACTTATACCTTTTATTTCCTTTTCTTGTCTTATTACATTAGGTAGAACTTATAATGTGATTTTAGAAAAATGTGGTGAGAAGGGACATCCCTGATTTTTTCCAGATCTTAGTGAGAAAGCTCCTAGTTTTTCTTTTCTTTTCCTTTCTTTTCTTTCTTTTTTCTTTTCTTTTCTTCTCTTTTTTCTTTTCTTTTAATTTTTTTTAAAGATTTTATTTATTTAAGAGAGAGAACATGAGCAGGGGTAAGGGGGAGAATGAGCAGGAGGAGAGGGAGAAGCTGACTCCCCACTGAGCAGGGAGTGTGATTCAGGGCTTAATCCCAGGAACCTGAGATCATGACCTGAGCTGAAGATAGATGCTTAACCGACTGAGCCACCCAGGCACCCAAAGTTCCTAATTTTTCACCATTAAGTAGGATGGTAACCGTGGGTTTTTTGTAGATATCTTTTCTCAAGTTGAGGAAATAGCCCTCTGTTCTTAGTTAACTGAGAATTTTTATCATGAATGGACGCTGGATTTTGTCAAATGCTTTTTCTGCATCTGTTAATGCAATCATGTGATTCTTTTCTTCTTTAGCTTGTTGATGTGATGTCTTACAGTAACTGATTTTTGAATGTTGAACTAGCCTTGCATACCTGGAATAAATTCCACTTGGTCATGGTGTATCATTCTTTTAATACATTTTTAGGGTTTTATTTGCTAATATTTTACTGAACATTTTTGCATCTATTTTCATGAGAGATATTGGTCTCTAGTTCTTTTTTCTTGTAATGTCTTTATCTGGTTTTGGTATTTGGGTAATATTGGCCTCATAGAATACATTAATAATTATTCTCTATGTTTCTATTTTCTAAAAGAGATTATAGAGAATTGGTATGATATTGTCCTTAAATATTTGATAGAATTCACCAGTGAGGCCATCTGGGCTTGATGCTTTCTGTTTTGGAAGTTTATTAATTGTTGATCAATTTCTTTAATAGTTATAGGCCTATTCAAATGGTCAATTTCATTTTGTGTGAGTTTTAGCAGATTGTGTCTTTCAAGGAATTGGTCCTTTTCATCATGGTTTTCAAACTCGTGGGCATAGAGTTCTTCACAGTATTCCTTTATTATCCTTTTAACATTCATGGGATCTGCAGTGATGTCCCCTCTGTCATTTCTCATATTAGTAATTTGTGTTTTCTCTCTCTTTTGCTGAGTTAGTCTGGCTAGCGGCTTATCGATTTTGTTGATCTTTTCAATGGTCTAGCTTTTGGTTGTGTTGATTTTCTTTATTGATTTCCTGTTTTCAAATGCATTAATTTCTTTTCTTTTTTTTCTTTTCTTTTTTTTTTTAGAGAGAGAGAGCGTGCAAGTTGCGGGGGACAGGGGAGAGGGGCAGAGGGAGAGAGAGAATCCCAAACAGGCTGCATGCTCAGCACAGAGCCCAACATGGAGCACAATCTCACGACCCTGAGATCATGACCCGAACCAAAATCAGGAGTCTGACTTTAACTGACTGAACCACCCAGGCGCCTCCAATTGCATTAATTTCTGCTTTAATATTACTTCTTTTCTGCTTACTTTTGATTTAATTTGCTCTTCTTTTTCTAATTTCCTAAGATGGAAGTTTAGATGATTCATTTTAGATCTTTGTTCTGCCTTAATATATGCAATCACTGCTATAAATTTCCTCTAAGCATGGCTTTCGCTGTATTTCACAAATTTTCATAAGTCATATTTTCATTTTAATCTAGTTCAAAATATTTTCAATTTGTCTCAAAATTTCTTCTCTGACACATGGGTTATTTAAAGGTGTGTTATTTACTTTCCATGTACTTTAGGATTTTCCAGTTGTTTTTCTATTATGGATTTTTACTTTAATTCCATTGTGGTCTAAAAGCAAGCATTGTGTGATTTCTATTCTTTTACATTTGTTAAGATGTGCTTTATGGCCTAGAATGGTCTATCTTGGTGCATGTTCCATGCAAGCTTGAGAAGAATGTGTATTCTGCTATTGGATGAAGTAGTCTATATATGTCCTTTATATCCAATTGATTAATGTTATTGAATTCAATTATGTTCTTACTGATTTTCTGCCTACCTGATCTGTCCGTTTCTGATAAAAGGGTGTTGAGGCTTCCAAATATAATAGTGGATTCTTCCATTTCTCTCAGCAGTTCTCTCAGTTTTTGCCTTATGTATTTTTACACCATTGTTGGAAACATACATGTTAAGGATTGTTAGGTCTTCTTGGAGAAGAGACTCTATTATTATGTAATGCCACCTCTCTTTATCCTTGATAACTTTCCTTGTTTTGAAGGAAAGTTGAAGTCTGCTGTGTCTGAAGTTAATATAGTTACTTCTGCTTTCTTTTGATTAGTATTAGTATGGTATATCTTTTTCCATTAACTTACTTTTAATCTATATGGTCATTACATTTAAAGTGGGTTTCTTGTAGACAACATATATGGTTTTTTTGTTTTGTTTTGTTTTTTGATCCACTCTGACAACCTGTATCATTTGATTGGTACATTTAGACCAGTGATGTTCAAATTCATTGTTGATATGGTTGGATTAATATCTGCCATATTTTTTACTGTTTTCTATTTGTAGCCATAGTTCTCTGCTTCTATTTTTGCCTTCCACTCTTTCTGCCTTTTTTTTAGTTTTAAATGAACATTTGACATGATTCCCTTTTCTTTCCTTTCTTAGTACATCAGTTATATTCTTCTTCTTATTATTATTATTGTTATTATTATTATTATTATTATTATTATTTAGTGGTTCTCCTAGAGTTTGTAATAAACACTTCAACTAATCCAAGTCTGTTTCAAATAACACTATACTACTTTACAGGGGTGCAAGTACCTTATAATACAATAATCCTAGTTCTTCCCTCCCATATATACATAAATATATGATATATTAGTCTGAATTTCTGACATATTATCATTATTTTCCTTCTCTCTAAAGAACTTCTTTTTAACATTTTTTGTAAATCATGTCTACTGGCAACAAATTCCCTCAATTTTTGTTTGTTTGAGAAAGTCTCTATTTCTCCTTCATTTTTGAAGGATAATCACAGGGCACAGAATTCTAGGCTGGTAGTTTTCTTTTCTCAACACCATATTTCATTCCATTCTCTTCTTCCTTGGTTTCTGAAGAGAAGTTGGATGTAATTTTTTTCTCTTCTATAGATGAGGTGTTCTTTATTTCTCTAAGGATTTTTTTTCTTTATCTTTGATGTTCTGTAGTTTGAATATAATCTGCCTACGTATATATTTTTTTTCTTTGGCATTCTCCGGGTCGGTGTTCCCTAAGTTTCCTAAATCAGTGGTTTGGTGTCTGACATTAATTTGCAGGAAATTCTCCGTCACTATTCTTCTAAATATTTCTTCTTTTCCTCTCTTTCCTCTCCTGTTATTCTTCCGCACTAGTTAACACTTTTTGTAGCTGTCCCACAGTCCTTGGATATACTATTCTGGTTTTTTTCCTTCTTTTTTCAGGTTTTGTTCTCATTGCTTTTAATTTTGAAGATTTCTATTGTGATATCCTCAAGCTCAGAGATTCTTTCCTCAGTTGTTTCCTTTCTACTAATAAGTCCATCAAAGGCATTCTTCATTTCTGTTACAGTTTTTGATTTCCAGCATCTCTTTTTGTTTCTCTTCTTGGGGTTTCCCTCTCTCTTCTTAGATCGTTCGTCTGTTCTTGCATGCTGTCGACTTCATCCATTAGAGAACTTAACATATTAATCATAGTTACTTGAAATCCCTAGTCTGATAAGTCCAACATCCCTGCCATGTCTGGTTCTGATGCTTGCTCTGTATTTTCAAATTGCGTTTTTTGCCTTTTAGTATGTCTTGTCAATTTTTCATGATAGCTGTACATGATGAACTGGGAAAAAGGAATTGTGTGAATAGGCCTTTAGTGATGTGGTGGTGTGGGGGAAGGGAAATGTTCTATTGTCCTATGATTAGACCTCAGTCTTTTAGTGAGCTTATGCCTCTGTGAACTTCACAAATACTGTGAACTTCACAAGTGCTCATCCTCACCCCACCACGGATGGAACAGACGGGATGGCTAGAGCCAACTGGCATTGGATATTTCCCTTCCCCCAATTAGCTCTGAAACAACCCTCAGTTAGGGTCTGGTTAAATAGCTTGTCCTGAGGGCAGACCTTGTTATGAACAGAGTACTCTGGTATATTTCAAAACTGGTTCATTTTCCTCTCACCACGCCAGCAGTATTAAGAGATTTTTCTCCAATATTTACTGTGAGATCCTGTTCAAGCTCCTTCAGGTAAAACTCACAAAAGTTTGGGATACCCCTCTATGACTGGGTTCCCCTGGAGGCTTTAACTCTCAGACATGTCTACTCTGAAATTCTATCAGTTTGTCAATTATAGCTCAGGTTTTCCTACTCTGGCACTGGTTCCACGGAGATTTTAGCTCATGTGTTTCTGCTCTGGTAAGTTGTGATTCTCTGTGTTCTTCTGTCATTCTCTCTGGTTTTGCAGGCAATAGTTTGCCCCGTGATTTTTGCCTGTTAGGAAGGAGTGGTGACCTGCAAGCTCCTTACATGTAAAAGTAGAAACTGAAAGCTATGTGTTAGGTTTCATTATTTAATTTGTGTTAATGCAATGTGATGGATAGGTAAAACAAGCAGTTGTGAAAAGCATAATAAATCAAACATAGTGTGCCTTTCTTAAATGGGTTTTTAAATATGTATTGATCTCTAATATCAGTTCTGGGAAGTATTAAATAATCACATATAAATATTCAGAACTCTTAATTTTTTTCATATAATGATAACATTTTTCTATGTACTTTTAAAAGAAAAATATTCTTATTGGTATACTTACCTGGCAACTAGCATATAATCGTATATTATTTAATAGGGGATAGAAAATATTAACTACTTTATAAGATGAACTAATAAATCATTAGAATAAGTATTTTATAGTCTAATTTGATAAGCTATACTTTAATGACCTCACTGAATAATGCACATGAATCTAAAAGAAATCATAAAATTTTTATTTGTGAATGTATTTTCCATTATAACTAAAAAAATTGAATAGTCTTAGAAAATATTCTTAAAAGCCTCAGTATCACCAAGCTTTACTACTTGGCAAAAAGGTGCTTTCCTTTTATGAATATTATGAATATCCAAAAAAGTTGCTCTCTTTATAAGAGCAATTTTTTTTTTTAGCTTTTAGCGTTCCTTAACAACGCTCTCTTCATTTTGTTCTCCTTAGTTTCTTCCACAGGAAACAATTTATTTTTTGAGAAGAGTCTGGGAAAGACAAGAGGTGGTGACTGCTCACTCTGTAATATATGGAATTTTGGAACATTCTGACAAGGGCCAACATACCACCATATTTGTAATGCCATGTACTTCATTGTTATCAGAAATTCATGTAGGGCACAAGAAGAAAATTATGCCCCCATCTGAAGACCACATCGTATATCTATCCTGTTCTAATCCCAGCCTTGTTTCTGCCACGGAAATTTTGTTTTCTTGACATGGTTAAGTATGATATTCTAACCCTGTTCTAGTTCCTGCTTTGTATATTTTAGCTCTATCTTTGAAAAACAGGGAACAACAAAAGAGCCAGTTCCCGTCATATCTTTCCTCAACAGATAAAGCCCATGATCTCACACCCAGGGTCTCTAGCAACATGGCTATTCTTTCTCGTTGTGTCAACCTTGGCTCTTCAAGGGCACTCTAGTAGCAGCTGGAAATTGCAATATGACCAAATCAGAGTGCTAAGATAATAACTATGGGCTGAGTACATCTTCTTTTTAAAGAAGCCCTAAAATACACGCACATATTAGAAATATAGTAAGAAAGAAGAGAAATATTGCCACCCAGAAACAACTGCTATGAATATTTTGAAGCATAGCTTCAGCTCTGTCCCGATCCAGCTCTATCCGTCTATCATCTATCTACATCAATCCATCTATTTCAGAAAATATACAATACAAACTGTTCTGAAGTTAAAACTTTAACTCTCCAGTTTCAGTGTATATTTTTTAATAAATGCATCTTTATAATATAATCTTAAATGGCTGCAGAATGTTCCACTGTATGATTGAATTACAATTTACTCAATCAATCCAGTATAGTTGGATGTTGAAGTTGTTTTTAATTTTTTTACAACTCCAAACACTATGTGATTAACAACTTCGTAGCTAAATCTTCTCATACTTCCTTAATTATTGCCTTGGAAATTATTCTGGGAAGAGAGAATTCTGTGTCAATATTTAAGTTTTGTATATATAATCTCTGGGAAAATCATATTAATGTACACTCCCACAAGCAATGTATGAGAATCTCCTAAGGAGATTATGTCCTTCACTTGAAGGAAGTTAACCAACACAGCTTCCGTAAGGAGTGTGTGTTAGAGGTAAGAGAGTGTGTAAATTGCATACTGATTCATGTACATGCAAATAATCTTTTTCTAGATGAAAAACTATAGAAACCTTTGGATTTCCTGCCTTGCTTACTAATCTCTTCATGGTGCCTGTATTTATTGGCTTTATAAATGGATCTTTAAATATCTATGGATTTGAGGCAAACCGGTCACGATAATTATTCTGCCACACAGAAAAGCATGTCTTGCTCTCAGCGTCTAGATCGTTTGAAGCTTTGATTATCTACTTAACCTGCAGGGTCCTGAAGTTTGGCCTACCCTTGTTTGAAGAAAGTTTGTCAACTTGAATTTCAGGAAGTAGCAGAGTCAGATCTAGAGGGCTCACTACTTACACAATGTGAGGAAAAGCCAGTTTTCTATTCTTTTTTTAAAATCATTACGGCATGAAAGCACAAGTGTTCCCAGTGAGTCCAATAAATAGTTATTGCTTTAAAAAATGTCTAGCATTAGGATGCTTGGGTGGCTCAGTTGGTTAAGCATCTGCCTTCAGCCGAGGTCATGATCCCGGGGTCCTGGGCCCGCTTCCCCTCATAGGGCCCCTTGCTCAGCGGGGGTCTGCTTCTCCCTCTGCCTGCTGCTCCCCCTGCTTGTGCTCGCGTGTTCTCTCTCTCTCTGATAAATAAATAAAATCTTTAAAAAAACATCTAGCATTGATGATGATACAAACGGCATATGGAGAGAGGTTGTGACATTTCTTTCCTTTAAAAAGGCATTGAATGAAGAATTGTCATTAATGCAGAGTTATTTTCTTCCACAGCTATAAGTATGACTGAAAGGAGGATTATGAAACACAAAATATGGATCGGTAAAAAGACGGTCTAAACATAGAATAATACCAGAGAAACATGTCATAGGGAAAAAAAATCAATCACTAGATTTGCATTTGGACTTGAGTTATTCATTTTTCCATCCATTTAACAAATATTTATTCAGGATTTACTATATGCTAGAACTTCAACTAGGTGCTTGACTATAACCGTGAGCAAAACTGACATGATCTTGTCCTCATGGGGTTTAGAATCAGGGAGAAAATGGACATTAAAAAGTAAAAATGTTTTTAACTCCAACATGTACTAAGCTTGGAAGACTTCACTCCCACCCTTACAACAAGAAAATGCGAAATGACCTGAACATCAGTGACTTTTCTTGGACTCATCAGAGAGTGGAGGTCATGGGGCGAGCTGTCACACTGAAACCTGGAGAGGTGGGTGAGTCTGGAGCGTTGCTGCTGAAACCTGCTTACCAGACGCAGAAGTGAGACTGGCAGCAACATTTAAATGGTGACTTCGATAACCTTACTACTTATAAATCTTCAACACTTAGGAGGTCCGTGGACCATAGGATAAACACGAACTGTAACTGTATGACACGTGTATAAAACAACCTCACTGAAGGGATTGGGGGGGAATGCTGACCTAAGGAGCGCTGGAAGCGAATGGAATCCGCAAGAGTAAAGGCAAAAAAGAGCAGTACAAAAGTACAGTACTGTAGTTGATAAAGTTGTATCTCACCGGGGTATGAATGAATAATCCTGATACCACTCTATGTATATACTGGAACTAAGCAATGAGCTAAATGGATGGCAGATGGTGGATCAAGGTTTCTCACTGTTGGACTGGGAAGCTGTGGATAAGCAAGGTTACGTGGTAATGGATTAGAGCTAGAGACATCACTGTGAACTCCTGTGTAGTTAATAGACACACAGATGGCTATGTATGTGTTTCTGTCCGTGTGTGTGTGCACGCAGGTTAGCGTACACACGTATTTTCTTACTCTGTCAGTTAAGAGGACCCAGAAGTGACAATACCAAAATGGCAATAAGCACAGCTAGCACCCAGATCTTGTTTTCTAATACCATTTTCTAATAAAAAGGAAGTAGGGCTCCTTGGAGCAATGGCCGATTCTAGGACTGGGCAGGAAATATACATGATAAGCATCAAGCACCTTGTAGTGCACCAAATAAGAAAGTGCCAAAAATCAACAAAAACAGAAACAGTCCCCTCCACCCCACCAACATACATTAGAAAACCATTGAAGTATTTTAACCAAGGCATTGACATCATCTTTTTGAAGAGACCTCCAGCTAAAGTATACAGTGTTGATTAAAAGGGGGCAAGAATGCATGTGGGCTAGGACAGCTGATGGGGAGCAGGTGAGAGAGCAGAAGGAGTTAGAATTCTAGTTCGAATGGTAATTAGCCCTGACTAGCAAATCAAACATGAGTAATTCTTTGACCTTCTTGCTTCTTAATTTCCTCTCTTGCTAAAGATGTGACGATCAGGGCAAAATTCAATGCATGGTTATCTCTTTAAAACTATTTTTCTACAAATAAAGTTTGTAGATTTTCTACATTTGTAGAAAATTTTACAATTTCCTACAAATTCTAAAAAATAAATGTCTACAAATTCTCAACGTTTGACTATTGTTTCAACAAGTAGCATCATTTTATGTCATAAAAAATGAGAAGTAATTTTCCTGCTCACCAAAGCCCCATGTTCTATTTTGATCTTCACATTAAAAAAAAAAATTAGTGCTGAGAATCAAAAACAATATGATCTTCAACAGGACCAATGAAGAAAGGTTAAATGAGTTGAAATAATTTGGCTTACATAAAAAGAAGAGGAAGTGATGCTTTGATGACTGTTTTCCAGTGAAAGAAAAGCTACAGAAAAGGACATAGCTAATTATCATCTTCTTTCACAAGGGCTATCATGAGAAGACATGGCATAGACGCTACGAAGGAGTTAGGAAGTACTTTGACGGTATCGTGATGAGCGCCAGCGTGGATGGTAAAACTTCCATGCCTGAAATCCAGAAAGCTAGATCACACAAGGATTTGCTTGAAGTGTTCTAAATTTCCCTGCATAAAGACTGGTGGTTTGACCAGAAGGCTCCTGGAGATCTCTTTGAACCTTCCCATTTCCAGGCAGAAGGGGTAGGGATCTCCCGATTCTGACTTGGTGGCAGCTGCTTTTGTGAGGCAGGAAGGATGGACCTCAGACAGCCTGACAGAGAGTCCCAACCGCCCAGGGTCCACCCTGTTCCCCATCTAGCACTGGGTCTGTGGTTACGGCGTCCTCGCAGAGGAGGAGTTCAATTCATTGAGCTCGTTGCACTTGTGCAGAAAGCAGCCTCTTGCCCTCATTTGACCTCTGTCTCCAGAATAGAAATCAGGTTGTGGTTTCCTATCCCTGGAGGTCTTCGGAATACATCTTGGGAAAGGACCTGTGTCATTGGCTACTGATTATATACTCCAGGCCGGTCACTCAAATGTGGGGACCCTAGGACACCCAAAAGAAAAAGTGCTATAAGCCCACACCCCAGAGTTTCCGGGTCCTCTCTCTCCTGACCAGCCACCCCTCCCTCGGAGTGTACTTTATTTATTTATTTATTTATTTATTTATTTATTTATTTATTTATTTATTTTTAAGATTTTATTTATTTATTTGACAGAGATAGAGACAGCCAGCGAGAAAGGGAACACAGCAGGGGGAGTGGGAGAGGAAGAAGCAGGCTCACAGCGGAGGAGCCTGATGTGGGGCTCGATCCCATAACGCCGGGATCACGCGCTGAGCCGAAGGCAGACGCTTAACTGCTGTGCCACCCAGGCGCCCCTCGGAGTGTACTTTAATAAAACTTTGCTCGGCCTTACTCCCGCTTTGCTGTCCTGTAATTCTTTACTGTGGCGGCCAAAGGAACAGAGGCTTCTTTCCTTTTCCAGCTCTTTCTCAGTCACACTTTCATCATGTTCCGCAATCCTTACAGTAACCCTAGGAGCTTGGATAATTATTCCTGCTTTATCCATAACAGACACATCTTCTCCTTCCTTCCTTTCCCCAATCCTTGGAAGAAGCATCTTTTTGGATGGGAAGGGAATACCAACAAGGGCCTCCAGGCTGCTTGTGAATCTTTTTATGTACAGCCGTCAAACGGTTTATAGTCACAGACTGGGGGTTGTCAGAAATAAAACTTTACTCCTCACTTCTGCTTGATGGTGAAAAGCAGACTTTGGCCAAGCTACGGAAAGTCGGTCATTTCCGCTTAGAGCTCCGTCGCTGTGCCTGCCCTCCCCATTCTTCCCCTTCTCTCCTTGGGTGGCATCCAGGGTTAAGGGTGGGATGCGGGGAGTCCCTGGTCGTGTCCCGAGGGGTGCCTGGCCTGCTACTGCTGGATCTGCCTGCTGATACTTCCCCCATAGCCTCCAGTTTTCTGGGCACCAGGTCTGTATCTGCCTTTTGTCAGCCATCAGCTTTCTTTCGCTCCACTGTCATTTCTCTGCCTCTCTGGGGACCTAAGAGCCGTGGGATGCTCTGCCCACTGGCTGTAGATCTGGAGAAGCCCTGGGGATGCCTCAGGGCCACTTGCTCTCTCGGCCTGCTCCACACCCCTTGCTCCTCCACTCTCTGGTGCTGTCTGGGTGCAGGACTTCTCCCCCGGGGGCTTGCAGGTTCTTTGGGTTAATGCCTGGGAAGAAAGGCCCTCGCCTCCATGCCTCAGGATTCCTCCACACTGATCTGCCACCTGGGCTTTGTAATGGGGAGCGGGGCGAGGCAGAGGTTCAAGTACTGCACACGTACATCTGACTCTTGCTTTCCTTTCTGAGTTCTTGCCAAGTTCCCTCTTCCCCACGGCCCGTAAGAGGTTTTGATCTCCTGTCTGGGTGTTAATGACGCTACTCTTGTACCAAGATGTGCTCTTCCCTGCTCTAAGTTTGGGTCTTCTAGGCTTTGCTTTTATTTTTTAAAAATTTTTATTATTTTTTAAAGATTTTATTTATTTATTTGAGAGAGAGAAAGAGAGAGAGTGTGTACAAGCAGGGGGGAGGGACAGGGGAGGGGCAGAGGAGGAGGGAGAAGCAGGCTCCCTGAGGAGCTGGGCAGGAGTCGGGGCTCAGTCCCAGGACCCTGGGATCGTGACCTGAGCCAAAGGCAGATGCTTAACCGACTGAGCCACCCAGGCATCCCTAGGCTTTGCTTTTAATCAATAAAGCCAAGCTTTTAGAATTCCCCTAAGTCTGTCAGAAACTTCCCTCAGAAAAACCAAGCCACATACAAACCATTTTCCCTTTCAAATGCCTAGCTCTTATCTGCGTCTGACTTGTTTAGCTCAATATTACAGTTGTGAGATTCATTCCTGTTGTTGTGAACGGCAGAAGTTTGTTCATTTCCATTACCATATAGTCCATTTCATGAATATTCACCATATATTTATTTACCCATTTCATTGTTGATAGACACTTAGGGTGTTTCCAGTTTGGGGCTATTGTACACAATACTTCTAAAATTACACTTGTAGATTTCGTTTGGCACATACGGTGTGCATTTCCATCGGGGAAATTCTTTCAGGTGGCAATCTCCATCTTTTAATTGGGTTTCGTGTAGATACACTATTAGTATTTTAATAACTTCCTATCTTGACTTCTTGCCTTTCTCTAATGCCTTTTTCTACACTCCAGAACACTCTTTCTAAAATTCAAACCAGATCATTTATATTCTTCAACTGTTTTAATTGTGTTCTATTCCTCTGGGAATGAACTGCAAGCTTCTGACAGGGGCCCCAGGGCTTCCGTGATTGGGCTTTGGCTTGCTGAGGTTTTCATTCCTTCACCTCTCCGAAGTGTGCTCTTTCACAAACCGTTTCTTCTGCTATTAACCCAGTTTTCCGTCACTCCTTGTGCATCTCCCTTTCCGCCCCTCACTATGCTTCTGTCTGGCTAACTCCGGCTTACCTCTTAGGTCACAGTTTGTTATTTCGGAGTTGATATTGAAGGTTGAACTGTCAAATTCAGAGTATGTGTCAATTGCAACACTCAAGTAAAACATGAAAATGCCTGAGCCATCAACAAACTTACCAAAAGTCTGTTTTCCCCCTATTACGATGTATATTAGAAAATGTGAGGTTAAAAATGAGCTTGAATGATATGTACAAAGGAGGTATTTCAGTTACAGAGCCTCTCCTTTACACACCGCAATAATCACATAGCTTACATGACGTTCTCTAGGGAGCTGTAAACTCCAGGTTTAGTTATCATAAGCAAACCAGGTAGACCACAGTTAGACAATTTCGTAAAGAGGACTGTCTTTCTGCCCCTGAAAATATACCATTAGGTCTCATGTTTATGAAGGGATTTAACAGTATCTCTTTCTAGGCATCCCCCAGAGGAAGAAAATAGAGTTCAGACCTGTTGCTCTTCCTCTCATTTCCAACTTCCTAATGTAAGCTTTTCTGACCCTCTAAACCTGGTCAGGTGTCTCTGTTAATATTTTCACAGTTTCATGTTTCTCCCTCTAAGTGATTTCCAATGTTCTAGGACTTCTTGGTTATTTCTGTAGCCCCTTCAATCCTGTAAACTCCATTAAGTTGGGGATCATATATTTTACTTACCATTGTATGTCTGATGCCTGATACTAGTCCTGGGGCATAGTAAGGACTCAACAACATTTGTGAATTGTGAATTGCTCAAATATATCTACTCCTTTAAAATAAGGTCACTTGTTTACTTGGTATGACATTGCTGGTTTTTCAGCTTGTTTGAATAAAGTTTATATATAGTTAATTTTGATGAATGATTCTAGCACAGCAGGAAGAAAAAGATTCATGAGTTTCTTGTATAAACCTTGTCATAATAATTAGATTTCATATTCTCATCGAATATAAGGCATAATATGTCTTTGACCTTTCCAGAGATCTTTTATTCCCAGACATATTTCCATTGACTTTCTTTATTTCATTGTCTTTTGGGGGGTGGTTATTTTCTCAGTGTTCTCCATTTTTGTCCTATTTTCCACCCATATCTATTTGCATTTTGCATTTCCTTTATGTCTTTCTTTAAAATCCATTCCCTTTCCTTAGTTTTTGTCACTTCATAGAGAAGATTTTAAAAATTAGATTTCCCTGACATTTGTTCTCTTTTTTAAATTTTAGGTAATGAACATATGTGCAATACTGGTTTCGGGAGTAGAATTCAGTGATTCATCACTTATATACAACACGCAGTGCTCATCATAACAAGTGCCCTCCTCAGCATCCATCACCCGTCTAGCCCGTCCTCCTGGCATTTGGACTTCAGATCGAAGCAACCAGGTTCTTGTTTCTATAATTGCTGGTTTAGATCTCCCTTTGTTCCACATGGCTGACCTCCAGTTTATCCATGAAGTTGACGGATTAAATTATGATAAGAGTGATAAGACTGAAATGATTATGGGCTTTGCTCTTTCTAAATTATGCCAAAGCATCTCAATGAAAAGAGATCTATTCACTTATTTATCTGGATTCAAACCATACCTCACTCTAATACAATTCGTAATAATAATATTGAATTTATGTGACAGATGACATTTTTCTGAAACTGAAGCACCATTCACGAAGAGAATATGGTTCTGATTGCTGTTATATGAGTTCTTTTGAATTTGACACGCTCATGCTTTCTAGTGCCATGCAATTGTCCATTGTGCCAGTTCTTTTTCTCCAGCACGTTTCTCTATTCAAATTACTGCTAAGTCTATCCAAATAGCACTTATAATCTCATTTGGTCTTCACTAAGAACACATCATTTATGTGTTTAGTCCACCTCTGTTCTCATCCCATTAGACAGTCTTATTAGTGGCAACTAAACTTCTACCCCTGGTGTCAGCATAATTATAATCACAAATGCAAATATGGGCACTGAAATTATATGGCAATAGTCAGCAATGAGGCAGTCATCCAGATGTTTAAGTTTCTTCAGATACTTATTAAATAGATAAACAAAATTTAAAAATGTTATGGAGAGCTCCTAGACCCTTGAGATTGTCTTTTGATCCCCAGAGGTTGCATATAGTGGCTTGAGAAATCATAGGCTCCCCCTCTAATTCTTAGACCAGTGACTCTCAAAGTTTGTCCCCAGAACAACAGCTTCTGCCTCACCCAAGAACTTGTCAGAAATGCAATTCATGGGCCTCATCCTGAACCTACTGAATCAGCAGTTTTGGAAGTAGAGCCTAGAAATCTGCGTTTTAGACCAGTCAGGTGATTCTCAGATACAAGAAAGTTTGAGAAGCATTGTCTTAGACTCTGAAGAGACGCCACTTGCCAAGGCTAGAAAATGAAATTAGGGTAATATTGCTGGGTGTGTTCTAAACTACGCATGTGGCTTGATAAATATGGTATGAATCATTTAAACAAGAGTATGCAATCGCAGCTACAGAGTGGGGTAAGGTTCTCTCAAGTTTTAAGCACCATGAGGGCAGTAGTAAAACTAAAGCAAGGCTATTCTAAGACGGAAGATGGGGGACATGAGGTATGAAGAACAAACTGAGCTAGGGAAGAGTGGGGGTCAGAGAGCTGGGTGCCACCAGGAACACCTGTAGTTCGTCACGGCGGATTCATGACTTAGGACATGACAGAGAGCACGCTCTATGGAGATGTCTCAGCACAAGGATGTTAGGAAAGCTTACAGGATTTGGGCTTGTGTTAAGAGATTTGGAGAGGGTTTAAAGAAGCAGGATTTTGCTCTTAACTGGATGATGTCAGCAATCGGGGTAATTCTATGATTTTGTATGTTAATGACTCTTATTTAGGAGAAGGAGTTTATGTCTCAAAGAAAAGAAGTGTTGCCTTTGTGTCAGCAGCAAATAATTTTCCTCTGGTCACTTGGAAAAGCAGCTTCATAGATGTTATATTGTGTTAGGGGTGTGTGTGTGTGTGTGTGTGTGTGTGTGTGTGTGTGTGAAAATAGAGGACTAAGCACTCTTCTTAACTCTGCTAGCTGTTCTTGTCCCATATTTGATATTTCAGGCACTAGAATGGGGTTGATCAAGAAAAAAAAAAGAGCTGCTCTGTCCTGTCTTGGACAACAGCTACAGTGAAGACCCTTCTGCGGTCTTCCTAGTGTAAGCTGACCAGTCAGCAGCAGAAGGACAAGTCAGCTGAGTTGCAATGTACATTAAGAAAGCAACAGAACTGAAATCCTCTTTGTAATATTTTTCTTTCTTGTCTGCTAGATCCTGTACTAGGAACCTGGTGGGGAAAGATGGGTATGATTTGGCTTCTGCCCTCAACAAACTTATACTTTAGTGAGAAATACAGGCTTATAAACAGATTGCAGTATAGGTACAAAGAGGGAATGTTGCTTAATTATAGAAACAGCGGACAGGAGGAAGTTAATAATTCTCTATATAGAAAGGCTTCAAAATGAAGTTATTTCCAAACTGGGTTTTGAAGAATGAAGAGTTGTCTAAACAAAGGGAAGATGTAAAAGACTGGTATCCAAGATCTACAAAGAACTTCTCAAACTCAATACACGAGAAACAAATAATCAAATCAAAAAATGGGCAGAAGATATGAACAGACACTTTCCCAATGAAGACATACAAATGGCTAACAGACACATGAAAAAATGTTCAAAATCATTAGCCATCAGGGAAATTCAAATCAAAACCACATTGAGATACCACCTTACACCAGTCAGAATGGCAAAAATTGACGAGGCAGAAAACAACAAATGTTGGAGAGGATGTGGAGAAAGGGGAACCCTCTTACACTGTTGGTGGGAATGCAAGTTGGTACAGCCACTCTGGAAAACAGTGTGGAGGTCCCTTAAAAAGTTAAAAATTGAGCTACCCTATGATCCAGCAATTGAACTACTGGGTATTTGCCCCAAAGATACAGACGTAGTGAAGAGAAGGGCCATATGCACCCCAATGTTCATAGCAGCTCTGTCCACAATAGCTAAATCGTGGAAGGAGCCGAGATGCCCTTCAACAGATGACTGGATTAAGAAGATGTGGTCCATATATACAATGGAATATTACTCAGCTATCAGAAAGAACGATTACCCAACATTTGCAGCAACATGGACGGGACTGGAGGAGATTATGCTAAGGAAATAAGTCAAGCAGAGAAAGACAATTATCATATGGTTTCACTCATTTATGGTACATAAGAAATAGCAAGAAGATCGGTAGGAGAAGGAAGGGAAGAATGAAGGGGGGGTAAACAGAAGGGGAATGAACCATGAGAGACTATGGACTCTGGGAAACAAACTGAGGGCTTCAGGGGGGAGGGGGGTGGGGGATTGGGATAGGCTGGTGATGGGTATTAAGGAGGGCACATATTGCATGGAGCATTGGGTGTTATATGCAAGTAATGAATCATGCAGCTTTACATCAAAAACTAGGGATGTATGGTGACTAACATAACATAATAAAAAATTATTATAAAAAAATAAAAATAAAAAATAAAACAAAAAAACAAAACAAAACAAAAGATGTGGGGCAGGAGGAAGGAGTTAAGATCAGGCTCCTGTTCATAAATTAAAACCACAGAATGAGCGCTGCTACTTCCGGCAGTGTTGTGGACTCAGGGACTATTAGCTCTCTGCCACAGCAAAACACTTTCAGAATGACGTGTTTGGCTCACAAGAAAGTATGGGAAATCCTGAAGGGCCAGAAAATAGGAGACTGCTGAGATCGCAGAAAGAGATGAACATGAAAATGGAAGCTGATGATACTTCCCTGGGGCTAAGAAGTCTTCTTTTTAACCCAGAATTGTAGGTGTCCACAACCACCAGGCAGAAAGACTGAGTTTGGGGCATGTGACTCTTAGACAATACTCACAAACTGAAAAATGCTGTGAAAAGCAGAAGACTTATACTAGAGATTATTCTTATATGTAAATCTCTTTGCAAAAAAAGTAGGACTGCCTAAGTACGCAGACAAGCCACATAAAATAAAAATGCTATGGGATTGATTATGAATATATATTTAAATTTCTGTCTTATATGATAGGCAGTGCTTTTGAAATTATACTGGCAAGTATAGGAACTAGAAGATATGAGAGAATATAAACAGGAGGAAATGAAAATTGGAAAGGTGAGCTAAAACTAACCTAATAATTCTAGTCCCTGGTCACTGTCAAGAGCTTGGATAATAATGAATTTGTACTTTCCGTGCTGCAGCCTTTTGCTAGGAATCAAAATCCTTCCAAAAGCTAAGATACATAGTAGCTCCCAAGACAACTCTCTGAGGCTGTACAAGCAAACCCTTTGAAGAATGTCCATAACATACAAATGATGACTGGACAAGTAAGGAGCTATTTAAAACCCACAGAGGAACATAAATGAAAGTAAGTGAAATGCTGTCAAAAATTATAGAAAGTAGCTGCAGAAATAAGTCACTAAAAGGGTGGGGAGAAGAAAAAAGTCTTTGAAGGATTTTCCTGTTGCAGTTGAATGTGTGATTTTCACAGTTCACTCTTTCTGAAAGCTGTTCATTCGTCCACACTTGCACGATTCACTTAATAAACATTGAAAGCCAAGTATGTGGCTGTGTCCAAAGCCGAAGATACAAAACTGAATAGAAGTCATTCCCTGCGCTTCTGGAGTCCATGGTCTGAGGTAAGGGCTTCATGTTACACGGGACTGTAAGACTGTAGCTCAAGGCTCTGATAAGAAGTAGCCGTGGCACACGCAGCCTGGGGACGAGAGCGGGGAGGAAAGTATATTACCTTTTTACTTGAGAGAGCTGCACGAACCAAGCTTCCTCTCAACGAACATGTTTCAGGGTGCACTGTGAAGTGATGAACAGAGCCCCACTCAAGAGTGTCCCTGAGCACTGAATGAAACGACACCTGGGGTAGACATCTGCTTATTTCCACCACCTTCATCTTAGGAGTGGGGTGCACGGGGCAACTGCGCCGAGTCGGTGAACAAAGCTATTGCACATTCCTGAATCCAGGTTAAGAAACCATCGTCTTCCTGGGAGCGGTCCTGCATCCTCTGTACACTCCATCCAGACATCGTGAAGGGGAGTGGCTGCAGAAGACTAAGGTTTGGGGGCTTCTGAATACCTTTCTGAGCTTTGTAAGTGCAATTTATATAAATTATATTCCTATCTATGTATATTCGTTTCTGTGTATATTCCAGCCAGTGTATATGCAATGTAACAGCCAAATAAAAAGATAAGCAAAGCAAAACTATAAATTAAGGTATAATAAGATATCTCAAAAGAATAAATTAAATCACATGAAGTTATGGACATGTATCTGTTTCCATGCGTAGTAGCTTCCTTTTTGTTTAGCGCTGGGGTTACACAGAGAATTCTAAAAAAAAAATGACAACTTACTCATGGAGCTGTAGTTAGGGCAATGATTAAGAATATAAGATCCAGAATCTGGGTGGCCAGGTCTCAATCTAGGCAGGGCCACTGCCTACTCCTCAAAGATACCAGGGAACAACACTTAATTTAACAAAGCCTTAGTTTGTTTATCTGAAAAATGGGGTCGTAATTGCAATTTCCCCTCCATAATGTTATTTAATGCAAGGATTACATGATGCTCGCAAACGGCTTAATGTTTGTGAGGACAGTGATGATGATGAAGAGCCACCCAAGCCACAGGAGCGAGGCCTAGCTGGGGAACCCGTGGGTCCAATGGCTTTCAAAGTGTTAGCGTATTAGCATCACGTGGCACAGGGCCAGTTTCATGGGCTCATGGCCCATGTAGTCAAATAGGACCTCATTCGAAGAAAGGCTCCACACTTGGTTTCATGATTTGCTGTGGCCATCTTAACCTTCTTAGTTTTTTAAATAATGATTTTACTTATTTATTTGTCAGAGAGAGAGAGAGAGAGTACAAGCAGGGGGAGCGGCAGGCAGAGGGAGAAGCAGGCTCCTTGCTGAGCAAGGAGTCCGATGCAGGACTCGATCCCAGGACCCTGGGATCATGACATGAGCTGAAGGCAGACACTTAACTGACTGAGCCACCCAGGCGTCCCAACCTTCTTAATTTTTAAACAACAGTCCTGTATTTTTATTTTGAAATGAGCCCTGCAAATTATGTAGCCGATCCTGCCAGGGGAATATTTACAAACCCCAATGCCTGAATTCCAACCTATATCAACTACATCGGAATCTCTGAGGCTGGGGCAAGAGATTCTTTTTCTTTTTATAAGTTCCATAGATTAGTCTTATATGTAACAAACTTAAGATCCAGGGCCTTGGTTTTCTGGCTGATTGCCCTCAGTCCAAGGAGTTTTTTGCATCAGTGGTCTATATGACTTTGGGGAAGGAACCTTGCTTTTAGGTATGAATTTCTATTGCAGGATAATTAACATAGATTCTCCAACTTTGGTTCATGTCTAGAACTAGGCTGCACACCCCAGGATGTCTGCCAATACGACTGCATGATGACCGGCCCTGAAGTCAGACCATAGGAACTTACTCTCTTTAATCTGTAAAATGGGGCTTCAAATAACCCCTACATCATATGGTTGTTGCTAGACTTCAATGAGATCATTTATATTAGATGCTTAACGGAAAGCCTGACGCATAAGAAGTGTTCAATGAATACAAACTATTATTAATGTTATAATTCCTACAGGTAGTTTTTGGTTTGATTAGCGATGGGACCCTTTGATGACCTGAAAGACTCCTATCACAGGAACAGCAAGGTCTGTGTTTCAAAAGCTCTTCTTTAGAGATAGAAGTATAGAAGGCCTTTAGTCAGAGGAAGAAGTACAGTGGCTCGAGGCAAGCCACATCACAGCTGAGAGGGAAGTTGTGGGTAATTTACTCATACTACCGAGCCTTCGAATTATTGGAGTTTCCCAAAGCAGCATCTGACTGGGTTTTCAGACCCTCCTCTTTTAAGGAAGACATGGTTAATTGGAAGGGAAATCTGTCCTCAGTCCTCATGTTCTGTGCACATTAAAATGTGCCATCTGTCACTCCTCTCCTCTTAGTCACTGCCCCAGCCAACAAAATCTCGCCATCGTCAATGGATGTACTTACATTTGTTCCTCGATCATATTTGTTTATTCTGATGTCCTTCATTTTTAATAGTAAAATGACAGAACGGAAACCACAACTCACTTTATTTAGAGCCTCACAGGCTACTATGGTGCAGAAAGATAGGTTTTAAGCCTTAGACGGGGATGAGGACAAAGACAACTATAGCTGCTGTTTAAAGGCATACACAAACCCTAAAACTACAGCCTTTATCTAAAATTTTTAATTTCCTATTTTCCTCCAGTAAAGAGATCATTTGGCATTTCGCTAGTACAACAGCGGGGAAAAAGTTATGAATGCCCTTTGGTAGAGAATTACAAACAACTGTGTAAATACTAATTTAATTAGAATTCAGCAAGAAAGCCAAAAGCCAGAAACCATTTATCTGCCTGACACCTGGTTGTCATGTTTCCTTGGAATGGTGGTTCTTAACCTGCAAGCACTTCAGGATCTCGCGGTGAGCTTAAATCAAATTGCACCGTAAGCCTTGGCCCTACCGTTGGCTGGTTGAATTGGAATCTTTGGGGATGGGGTCGGGGACAACGTATTTTTTCCCTTTTAGATAGACACTTTTTTAGAGGAGTTTCACAGAAAAATTGAACAGAAAGTATAGTTGACCCTTGAATAACCATAGATTTGAACAGCACATGTTCAATTATACATGGATTTTTTTGATACAGTTTTATAAATGTACTTTCTTTTCTTTATGATTTTCTGAATAACATCTTTTCTCTAGCTGACTTTATTGCAAGAATACAGTCTATAGTACATATAACACACAAAATATGTGTTAATCAACTATTTATGTTACCTGCAAGGCTTCTGGTGAACAGTAGGCTAGTAGTAGATAAGTTTGGGGGGACTCAAAAGTTATATGCAGATTTTTGACCACACAATGCCTTGGTGCCCTTAACCCATGAGTTGTTAAGGGTCAACCGTACAGAGTTCCCATACCCCCTTCCTCGACACGCTTACAGCCTCTGCTACTACCAACATCCTGCACCAGAGTACTATAATTGTTACACTTGGGGAACCGGTATCGGCATGTAATTATCAAAGTCCACGGTGTACGTGACGGATCATGCGTGGTGCGCATTCCATGATCTGCCCAGTTGTACAACGCAGTGTCTCCAACAATGTAGGATCATACGTTTTCACTGCCCTAAAGGTCCTCTGGGCTCTGCCTGTTCATACCTTTCTCCCTATGAACCCCCGGCAATCACCGATCTTTTTACTATCGCCATAGATTTGCCCTTTCCAAATGTCATATTGTTAAGACTCCTGCAGTGTGTGGTCTTCTCAGATTGGTTTCTCTTGTTTAGTAATTTGTATTTAAGATTCATTCATGTCTTTTCATGGCTTGATAGCTCTTCTCCTTCTAGCACTAAATAATACGCCATTGTCTGGAAATACCAGTTTATTTACCCATTCATCTATCGAAGAACATTTTGATTGCTTCCAAGTTTTGGCAATTTCAAATAAAACTGCTATAAATGCCCATGTACAGGTTTTTGTGTGGATGTGAGTTTTCAACTCATGTGGGTAAATACCAAGGAGCACAACTGCTAGATCATATATGTTAAGAGTATGCTTAGTTTTTTTTTAATTTAAATTCAATTGGCCACCATATAGTATGTCATTAGTTTCAGATGTAGTGTTCAATAGTAGTATGTTTAGTTTTGAAAGAACCTATCAGACTGTCTCCCAAAGTAGCTGTACCATTTTGCATTCCTACCAGCAATGAATGAGGGCTCTTGGTTCTCCACACCAACATTTGGCATTGTCACTGTTCTAGATTTTGGCCATTCTAACAGGTATGTAATGGTAGCTCATTATTGTTTTCATTTGCATTTCCCTGGTGACATGTGATGTGGAACATCTGTTCATATGCTTATTTTCCATTTGCATATCTTTTTCTGGTGAGGTGTCCATTCAAATCTTCTGCCTATTCACCCAGGTTGTTCATTTTGTTATTGTTAAGGGTTCTTTGCATAGTTTAGGTAACAATCTTCTATCAGATATGTCTTTTGCAAATATTTTCTCTCAGTCTGTGGCTTATCTTCTCTTTCTTGTGATGGGGCATCAAATAATAATAATAATAATAATAATAATAATAATAATAATAATAAATTTCCCCAGATGATTCTACCATGTAGCAGGGTTGAGAGCCCCTGATAAAAATGAGAGGGATTCTTGTAGAACGCTCAAGGGCTACGTGCTTTAAGCATTTGAGAAAATGCAAAAGTGTTTTTGTTTGTTTGTTTGTTTTTGGTGGGTTTTTTTTTGTTTTGTTTTGTTTTGTTTTAAAAGCCCTCTTTGATTCTGGTTGAACTGTATAAGCAAACAATAATGTTGATGCTTGGTTTAAGAAGTGCACACAAATACACCTTCAACCATGCAGGCACAAGTATACTAGGCACCTCTTAGCCGAGATTTCGCTCTGGAACACTAAGGAGAGCTGTCTGACATTCCCACTTGATTGTCTTAGCATGTTAATAGATTATAAGTCACAGCAGGGCAGGGACTCTATTGTCTTTTTCACCAATCTTTCTTCAGCACCCAAGTTAGTGAAGGGGTATAGCCTGTATTCCATATGTATTTGTTGAATGAATGTGCAAAACTGAACCCTCTCTCACCCTCCAGCCCAACCATAAACCTGGGAGTCAATCTTGACTTCTCCCTATTCTTCGTCTTGTACGTCAAATCAGTCCTTGTAGACTGTATCCTACTTGTATCTATGAAATACATACGTTTCTCTCTAATCCTATGGCCTTATTCTAGTCCAGGCTTTGCATAGCTACAATATTGCTAGCCAACAAAATACAAAGATATCAAAACATATCAAAGATTAGTCATTCTGGAAAGAGAACTAGAGAACCTGTATGGAGATGTTTCTAATGGAGATAGTCTTTAAATTTTCAATATTGGGTAATTTATGGTGTGAGTTTTAGCTATTTTAATGGATGTCACAGATTAAAACTTGTGTTGGGGTGGAGGGATCAGGTGGCAATTTTGGGGCGCTGCTCCAGAAGACGAGCGTTTAGGAACGGCCCGTGAATGTGCTGTGCATGAATGATGGCAGAATGCAACACACCATTCTCACCTTTTGGCCTATTGAGAAAACTGGAAACAACTCTACAACTCTCTACAGAAAATGTGTATTGAATTTTCTGAAGCTCAGCAAGAAAGAGAGCAAAGAAGCTCTCTTCTTTTTGCCTTCCCAAAAGGCTTTCTCTCTAAGTTTTGAGTAATGAGTCATTTAGAAGGAACATCTGTTGCATCTAGAAATGGACTATTGGGAGCAAAAACATTCACTGGAAAACAGAGAATTTGAACCGATGGCACAGGCAGTTTCACAAATAGTTTCTGAGACGAAAATAAAGAGAATTGGATTTAGCTCTCACGGTTACCGGTGTTCTGCTGCACCATGCCAATTTTACTGTTTTTGTTCTATTATGAGCTCTGATCTTTAAAATTCCCGAGAGAAACAATCGGAATGGCATTCAGAATGTCATGGTCACCCAAAACTCTGTTCTCTCAACTCAGCATGCACGTGCATTTGTTTTTCTGAACAGTGGTGACATTGAAAATTAGAAGACCACATGTCCAAAACAGACCCTCAGTGGCATTATAAGGTGATGAAAAGATAGAAGGCTTTGCAGTCAGGTCTAATGTGAATTTTGTCTCTGCCACTGATAAGATGTGGGAATTTGCGATTACTTCCCTTTCATCGAATGGAGTTGCCTCATATGTAACATGGGAAACATAGTATCTACCTCATAGATTTGTTGTAAAGAATATGTGAGTATTTGAGGTGCTTATGACAGAGTAGTTCTAAATGTTTTCTCTTGTAGCTTCACAAACTCCAGGCCCATTCTAACACCCTCTCCCCGGGAAGGTGGGACAGGGACAAGAAGTGTTACTGATGGAAACGCATCTTGCAGTGGTCCTTGGACCCTGTAGGCAGCCACTGTCAAATTTCGTTTTCCGATAAATGGTGTTCAGAAGGGATCTAGTGTACTCGATCAGCTTAGAAGAAAACAGCTTATTAATCTTTTGTTTGAGATTTGATTTTGCATACAAATAATTAAATAATTAAGCACAAATATGCCAGTTATTTATTACTGACTTCTATGATTCCGGTACTTTTTATATATTTCATTTAAACCTCAAAACAACCAGACTTAGTTTGCATTTTTCTCACTGCTCGCGTACAGAGGGAAGCCCTGAGACGCAGTTTGCTTACTGAAAGTCAGTGGCAGATCCAGTGTTTAAACCCAGGCGTGATTCTAAAGCCGGGCACTTCTGCTTCACCACTCTGCCTTTCCAAATCGTGCCTTCTGGAAGGCGTGTTTGGAGGCCACGGGATTATGTAACAGCCCTAATCACTATATTCTTATTACAATTTTAAGAAGTTGCGTTCCTTTGCTCCCTTCTGTGGTCGTTCTAACCTCCATGTTGCCTTTTATCACTTTAAAATTTTGATTCCAACTTGATGTCCAAATAACCCACACTCCTACTTAAAGTTGTATTCCTCCTTCCATTCCCACCACCCTCCTTGCCTCCTCCGTTCTCCTCTCCTTCGTTTGGTCATGCCAGACCATTAAATATTATACATGAATGTATACATATGCCCATAGAGAAACGTATCAAACGGGGCGCCTGCGCGGCTCAGTAGGTTAAGCGTCTGCCTTCAGCTCAGGTCCTGATCTCAGGGTCCTGGGATCGAGTCCCACATTGGGCTCCCTGCTCAGTGGGGAGCCTGCTTCTCCCTCTCCCTCTGCCCTTCCCTGCTCCCCGCTCGTGTGCTCTCTTTCTTTTCTCTCTCCTAAATAAATAAATAAAATCTTTTTTAAAAAAGTATCAAAGAACTCCAGATGTCCAGTCAAGAAAGAATGCCTAGACAAGCATGGCTCCTTCCCAGTTTTGCCTGTTACTAGCTCCTGCTATGGCATCATTCACCTTGTAAAATACAGTCGTGCATCTCAGAACTACAGCAGCCTCGACTAACACTTCCCCTCCGTTTTCTCCGTGGTTGGGACATGTCTGGTCCAGGCCAAGAGTCCAAAGCCCTCCTAATTTTAGAGGAACAATCTCTAAACGAACAAGACAACAGTTAATAAGTTGACTTTTTACTCCTTCTCCTTCTGTAGAAGCAGATTTTACTTAATTTTCTTCTATTTGGAAACATTTCATTAACCTTTTAACTAGAGTTTTTAGAGTTTATTCATGACATACCACACGAGGAGTTGGAAATACTCTGCCTTAAATCACTAGAAAAGGCACAAAGGTAGAGAGAATTGCAGAACGGGAAAGAATGAAGGGTCAACATATATACATAGGAACTGCAATAAGGTGAAATGAAATGAATTTCGATAAAAACACATTCCCATGAATATACGTGATCTAGATTTCAACTAAGTTTTTAGAAAAAAGGAAAATGACCCCTTAAATGATAATTAAGTGAACTTTTATATAAAAACCTTATAAAATTAAGATATTAGTTAAAAGGAATTTTCTCTTGCTTTTTTCTGTGAAAATGTCTGCCTAAAGTGATTTAGTTTGGTTACTGTTTCCAAAGCCTCTTTTTTTTTTTTTTTTTTTTTTTGCATTTGGTTAGACATCCCTCATTCACAAAAATATCACTTGGGTAATAATTTAATGAGGTTATAGAGAATAATCAATCACATTTGAGCTCCTTTATGCTGAAATCCTAAAAATGCATGCTAAAGAATATGGATGCTATAAAAGTATACACCTGAAAGAATATATTAAAGAATATGTATAATGAAGGATAGATATATGGGAAGGATGATGCTTTAGTTGGTAGAAGCAACTTAACCTAAAAATGATGGAGGTCGCATATGTTACCAGAGTAAAATCCTCAAGCACCAGGACATATATGCAATAGTTATATGTCTCATATTTCAAAAACAGTCCTTATTTGATATCTCCTGCTACCATATCAGATGCCACGTACATTATGGCACATGCCTCAAGTTTTGGGTTGGGAAATACTATCAAAATACACATGAATACAACAACAAGTAAACCAGGAAAACCACAGCAATATCCAACAATTTCCTGTTTCCAAGAGACCCATCAAAGGGAAAGAAAATCAGAACACAGACTAGAAATAGTAAGATGACAAAAAATATATACTAGGATAATATTAACAAAATAAAAGGGAGTGTGGTAAGCTTGGTAGAGAAAATGTGCATTTCTAGTTGGTATAGTCACTCTGGAAAACAGTGTGGAGGTCCCTTAAAAAGTTAAAAATTGAGCTACCCTATGACCCAGCCGTTGCACTACTGGGTGTTTACCCCAAAGATACAGATGTAGTGAAGAGAAGGGCCATATGCACCCCAATGTTCATAGCAGCAATGTCCACAATAGCTAAATCGTGGAAGGAGCCGAGATGCCCTTCAACAGATGACTGGATTAAGAAGTTGTGGTCCATACATACAATGGAATATTACTCAGCTATCAGAAAGAACGAATTCTCAACATTTGCTGCAACATGGACGGCACTGGAGGAGATAATGCTAAGTGAAATAAGTCAAGCAGAGAAAGACAACTATCATATGATTTCTCTCATCTGTGGAACATAAGAACTAGGATGATCAGTAGGGGAAGAAAGGGATAAAGAAAGGGGGGTAATCAGAAGGGGGAATGAAACATGAGAGACTATGGACTATGAGAAACAAACTGAGGGCCTCAGAGGGGAGGGGGGTGGGAGAATGGGATAGGCTGGTGATGGGTAGTAAGGAGGGCACATATTGCATGGTGCACTGGGTGTTATACGCAACTAATGAATCATCGAGCCTTACATCTGAAACCGGGAATGTACTGTATGGTGACTAACATAATATAATAAAAAATCATTAAAAAAAATGTGCATTTCTATGAATTACTATAATGCATTTTTCTGGGATGAGAGTATTAAATGAGGCAAAGAGATATTGCAAATGTTAGAGGACAAAGATTTTATTTCAAACTAGTAGATATGGCCTATATAAATCTAAATGCACAGCTATAAAATCTGTAAGGCAAAAATATTAGAAATACAAGAAGAAATGTACATAACTAAAATTGTTGTAGAAAAATTTAATACACCTTTCTCAGAAATTAATTGATAAAACATCAAAAGGATATGGCAGATTTAAATAATATAATTGTCAAACTATAACAAACATAAGAAAATTTTATATCTGTGAACTGAGAAAATGCAGCTACTTTTTATATGTATATGGATAAGGAAAGTCTCACTAAAAAAAGACTACATATTAGTCCACAAAATGTAAAAATTATTTAAAAAGCATATGTGATAAGGAGTATTTTTTTGATCATAATGCAATCAAATTAAAAATAATTTTAAAAATAAAGAAATTTATAGCAAAAAATCTAATCACTTAGACATTTAATCCTTTCTGAATAAATTGCGTGTTGAAAAGAAAAAATTGAGAAAAATTAAAATTTATCCTATAAACAAACAAAAGTGAGAACATGATTTGAACATAACACTAATACCAAAATCAGGTAAGAACAACACATGGGCTTATACACATACACAACTAAAGGCTGTTAGACCACAACACAGAAGACACTACTGTGTATTTACTTGAAGATAAGATCGGAAAAGCAAAAAAATAAAAAAATAATAATAACGAAAGATGTTAGTTGTCTAGATTCAAAGTCAACATACAAAATTGGTATAATTTTCTATACATCCAGAATAACCAACTTAAGAAGTCAGCGGAAAAGAATCCCATTTATAGTAGCACTAAAAATCTATAAAGTTCTCAGGAAAAAAACCAAATAGCAAGTGTTCAAATCCTATCCGCAGAAAACTACTACTTCAGGGGCACCTGGATGGCTCAGCTGGTTAAGCGTCCGACTTGATTTTTGCTCAGGTCATGATCTCAGAATTGTGAGATTGAGCCCTGTCTTGTGCTCTGTTGCGTGTGGAGCCTGCTTAAGATTCTCTCTCTCCCTTTGCTCCTCTCCCCTGTTCTTTCTATCTTAAAAAAAAAAAAAAAAGGAAAAGAAAAATACTACTTTAGTGAAACTTGAATACATAGATAAACACCATATTTCTGCATGGGAAGGTTCAGTATGACAAAAATTCACAAATTCATAATTTGATTTGTTTTGAATTAAAATCACAGCAGGAATTTTCATGGAATTTGATATCTGTAGGAGAAACATACACAAGAATTTGATAAAAGAAAAATAGGGAAATAGCACTCTCAGATTTCAAGTTAAGGCATAAAGCTAAGTTGATTAAGATAAAGTGGTACTGGAAAGAAATAAAGAAATAGGTTAATTTAGATGAGGAATCCAGAATCAGAAATATATATATTAGATATTAGGGTGTCAGCCCAAATGAATTCTCTCCCAAACACCTGAAGAAGAGGAGTTGTCTGATTTTCTGAAGGCTGATACCAGAGGACCTCACCTAGGAGATGTGACCAAGAGTGTCAATAGTGCATATGACAAATGGGCACTTCCAATCCTTGAGGAAATAAGAAATTCTTTAATTAATGTGTTACAACAGTTGACTTTCTTTTAGAAAGATTATTAAATTTTATTTCTCTCATCATACTTTAGATATTTGAAAATATAAAATTTTAAAAAATAGCACTAGTAAAAAACACTAGTGAAATTTTTAGGGCTTTGGGCAAGACTTTCCCAAGCAAGGTAGAAACTACAGAAATTATAAAGGAAAAGATTAACAAGTTTTGCAACTAAAGAATTAAATTCGTACAATAAAAGATACCATAAAGCACAAATGACCAGAAGGGAGAAAAAAATTGACCAAATGGGAGAAAATTTTTGCTAGAAATATAACAAAGAATATTCAAAGAATATAAAGAACTTCTATAGAGTAGTGAGAAAGCTCAGTCCAAAAAAATGGACAAAGACCATGAAAAAGCAACTTACAGAAAAAAAAATGAGGTGGGGAAGAGAAAGATATAGAGACAGGCAGAAGGCTCACCTGTATTAGTAACAAGGAAATTACAATTTAAAATAATGTGGTTTTTTTTTTTTTTTTTTTTTTTTTTGGTCCATCAGTTTAGGAAAACTCTAAAAGACTGATGTGTTCGGTGTTGGGGAGACGGTGTCATGATTGCTCTCATGTATTGTTGGTTGGAGTGGGAGTAGGTTCAGTCCTTTTGCAGGTCAATTTTGCAGTAGATACCAACATTTATGATGTGTTTCCCCTTTGACTCAGTAATTCTTTTTTTAAGCAGATATCTTATAAGATTGCTGGGAAATGTATGTAAAAACATCTTCATAATTATGCTCACTGAAGCATTGTTTGTGACAGTAAAGTGCTAGGAATAAGCCAGAAGTCATTGAGAGAAATGAAATTAGATCACAGCACAGCCATCCGGTGGAACAGAACGTGGTAGATCAGTGTCCTCCAACTTGAGTAATGCGTGGATCTTCCCTAAAGGGATTTTCAAGCTAATTCCCAAGGCGGTACGGAGGAGTAGCTACAAGAACAGACGCTACAGATATAAAGTTATCTGCAAGGAAAGAAATCAGGTTACTAAAATTACATGCTTCATACTTTTTAGGACAACAAACTCAAGCTATCCTCTCTCTCTGCACAGAAAAGACTAAAAATCATATTAAAGTGTTAATAGTGGTTACCTTTAGGGCTTGAATTGAGGAAATGTACTTTCTTTTTTTTTTTTTTTTGCTTTCTATGATTCTGCTTTTTTAAACTTATGTTTCAATAAAATTGTGTTCCTTATTTTTTAAAAATAAAAATAATTTTTAAAAAGTCTAAGAAATAAAAATAATTTTAGAAAAAGTAAAAACCCCATTTTTCTAGGATTTCTTTTAACCTTAAAAAATTTACTCTGGGATGGGAGTTCAGAAGCAAACCGAGCCACACTGCCTTCAAATACAACATTGTAAAATGAATTTTTCATTAGCGATCTCTGAAACCGAGTACTCAAATCATGAGATGCATAAGAAAGTCAAACATTCTTTGTTAGCTTTTTGAAGTATCATTTGTCACTCCGGCTTGCTCTGGAATAGTCCGTTATCTGCCTCATTCCATGGTGTGCTGCAGACAGATGAAGTTCAGCGTTCATTTTTCACGTATGGAAAGTGCTCCAGGAGAGAGCATAATTACATGAGCCAAGGGGCCTCAAACCTCACTACAGTTTGGGGCTAAGGAACAAGTCAGAGAAGACAAGAAGGCTGCTACCATGCAAGCCTATCTTTTGTTCTGCTGTAAAAATTAAAATATGTAAATTCCTAACTTGGAGGGAATTAATATCTCCACTTTGCGTATGAAACTGAAATTGAGAGGACTTCAGTGAATGAAAAGTCTGAGTAGCTTCTCCTGCCAAGTAGCACATTCATTTATGGTTTCTTACCGGTTATAAGACTTTTACCAAAATACTAGGAATCAGGGGAAAGAGTGAAATGTACTGAAGAAGAATGCTGGTTTGAAAAAAGTTAAGGTCAAATTAAGTGAGTAACAATTCACATAGTAGGAATTAGGTAATAACAAGAATTTCGTCAATTTTTCAGGGCAGGCAGGATTAGCGCTGGGAGTGACGGGGTGGGCAGCTATGGGCATGCTATGATGGGAGGGGGAAATGAATTAATAGCTCATTGGATAGTATGGTACCTTTAATGTCCTTTATAAAATGATATTTTAAGGGCGCCTGGGTGGCTCAGTTGGTTAAACATCTGCCTTCGGCTTAGATCATGATCCTAGGGTCCTGGGATCGAGCCCTGCATTGGGCTCTCTCCTCAGCAGGGAGCCTGCTACTAACTCCCTCTCCCTCTGGCTCTGCCTACTTATGCTTGCTCTCTCTCTCTCTGTCAAATGAATAAATAAAATCTTTTAAAAAATAAATAAAATAAAATGATATTTTATTTTTCTCTGATTCAAAACTTACATAAAAATTGCAAGCAAGAACTCCTGTATACATATTATATTATTTATCTATAATTAGACATCTAAAAAATATATTTTAGGGGTGCCTGGGTGGCTCAATCCATTAAGTGTCCAATTCTTGATTTCAACTCAGATCATAATTTCATTGTTGCGAGATCGAGCCCCATGTCATGCTCTGTGCTGGGCATAGAGCCTGCTTAAAATTCTCTCCCTTTCCCTCGGTCCTTCCCCGCCTCTCTCTCTCTCTCTAAAAAATAAAAAAGAAAGGAAGAAAAAAAAGAAAAAGAAAAAAAATTTTATGTAAAATTTATCTAAAAAACAAAGCAAATAAAAAACAAATCAGAATCATAAATACAGAGAACAAACTGGTGGTTGCTAGAAGAGAGGAGGTTAGGTAGATGGGCAAGATGGGTGAAGGGGATTAAGAGGCATAACCCTGCAGTTATGAAGTCAAGCTATAGGGATGAAAAGTACAGCATAGAGGAGATAGTCAATAATATTGTAATAGTGTTGTAGGATGACAGATGGTAATACACTTACGGGGGTGAGCATAGCATGGTGTATAGAATTGTTGAATCGCTATGTTGTACACCTGAAACTAACCTAACATTGTATGTCAACTCTACTTTAATAAAAAAATTGCAATAAGGAACTCCTCTATACCCATTTACATTTATATTTACATTTACTTATAATTCTTTCCAACTCATTTGAGAATAAACTGGAGACATCATACCACTTTGCCTCTAAATCATTCATCGAACTATTTATAACAGAGATGTTATCTTAAATAATGACAGTGCACTGATCAAAATCAGAAAAGTTATCATTGATACAGTTACATGATGGAATCCAGAATCTCAGATTTTTCAGTTGACCTCAAAGTCTCCTTCACAGCTATTTTCTACGACTGTCTAGGATTCAATCAAGCATTACCTTTATCTATTTTATTCCCAGTAGTCAATTAACTGTTCAAAACATTGTTCTGCCCTCTCTCTGCTGCGTATTGGTGCTAGGTAACCCGGGAACAGAGGCCAGTGTCCAAATCCCCCTCAGAGCAGATGGAGGGGAGGCTGGGGCTCGTAGAAAAGGAGCGGGTCTAGGGCAGGGCGCTACCTGCCACAATGTGGTCAGGGTTCGTCTCATGAAGCATTTAAGGGAGATTAACATCAGTAATCTACAGATGAAGAAAGAGACCTAGAATATAAAGTGGCAGAATAAAGATTAAAACCTGTGTCTCTAGAATCTCAATCTTGTTATCCATTGATTCCTTTACAACCAATTTCTTTCCTGAAATCATCTTAACCATTTTCCTGCACATTAACATTGTTTGACATTGTCATGCTTATTCACATTTTGTGCTTTTGCCAATAAAATTCCCTTTTTCTCAAAATGCATTTTTCAGCTCTTTTCCCTATCTCAAGATTTTACATATTTTTTTTTAAGAAATGGAGGAAGGGAGGACAAGGGGAGAGAGAGAGAGAATCTTAAGCAGGCTCCACCCCCATTGCAGAGCCCTACCCAGCACCAAGCCCTATCAGGGGCTTAATCTTACAACCCTGAGATCATGACCTGAGCTGAAATCAGGAATTGGATGCTTAACTGACTTATCCAACCAGGTGCTCTGAGATTTTATTTAAAGACCTTTCTTAAATGTTGTCTTCTCTGTAAGGGCTGTCCTGAATTGACCACTTAAGTCTGTATGATTCCAAAGCACTTTGCACATCTATAGGTTAAAAAGCGTACTTCATGATAGCTATACAGATGTCAATTCACAATTGAGGATGGGGTAACCTAGCACAGTGCCTGATACACAGTAGATACTTAATAAATTACTTAATAAGAGCTTTCATAATTTGTACAGTCACTGACTCCAGTTGGTATGGGTTTACGAACTGGAGAAGGTATAATCTAAGCAAACTCAGAAGCTACTTCTTACAGGCAGCTGATATCTGAAGGATTTACAAATTCAAACAACTGCCTTAGTTCACAAAGTCTGATTTAAAAAAAACAACAACTGGTTTTTGGAGTCCAGCAGACTAAGCTTTAATCAGATCACATCAATTCTTCCAACAGGTGAAGTGGATTTTAGCTTGAACAATCATTTATTCAATTTCTTCAGGGTGCAGCTTAGATTTGAATATATGCGGGCTTTTAGATCACTCTGGTTTATTTCTGTTTTTAATGCTGGAGAACGACAGGGGTACAGGATGGAAACCCAGGCTGAGTGCTCACAGGGTGTCCAGCTGTGTCTGAATGGCTGCCAGGGTGAGGTCACCAGCAATCGATTTCCTGGAGATGATCTAAAAACCTCACTGTAAGACGCTCATCCCCAATGAAGGACGAGGTAAGGAACGACATCTTGTGTGAGTACAATGGGGTATTTTGAATTTAGCACAGCACTACTGGCATCAACGAAGGAAAATGACCATAACCATTTTTCGTTTTCACACTACTCACAAACTGATGACAGAAATACTTTTAGACTTTTAGAAAGCTGCTCTCTCAAGTTGCTCAAAATATAGAGATGTGCCTGCAATTTTCTGTGTAAGCTATTCCCAGGAGGTTTTTGGTCCAGAGCTCCTCTTTTTCTTACACCCATTTCCTCAGAAAAATGATCTTCCCCCACAGCTACTAAGCTAGGGGCTGGGCCTAGCTACCTAACGTTCATCGCTCTTTCCTCTTCCCTACCCAAATCCTGATTTTGCTCAGGTATTCACTCCTGCCCCTCGCAGCTGATTCACAGGAAACTGGCAACCCCCTGAGCCACAGTGGGTAATAATTAACCTAAAGAAGCCGGCACGTGGTGTTCCCTCCCTCCTGTTTCTGATGCAGAGTGGGCTTCTGATGTGTCTGACTCAGACTAAAGTGAAAGACATAGTCCGTCCCTGGGCAGTGATTCGTTCTCTCCTAGATGTCAACACGAAACCGTGTTGCTATCGTTGCTGCTGGCAAGCATCTGATGGCCAACACAAGAAGGACCCTTAGGATAGAGCCAACACTGCAGACAGCAGAGCAAAAAGTTAGAAAAATCTGGGTGCCTGATGTGATAGCTTCGGCCCCTGAATCAAATCACTCTGCAGTTGACTACTGTACTTCCTGCTATGTGAATCCTAAAGTTCTTTATTGTCAAAGCCTGATGAGTCATGGCTTCTGTTACTGCAGTGGAAACCATACCAACTGATACATTATAGAAACATCCAATTATGAAGACTGAGAACCCCAAATTTTATGTTATAGTCAAACAAAACTTACTCTGACTCATTTAGTGATCTGCATAATTATCACACCACATAACAATTAGATATAAATTAAAAATAATGCACACGAAGGGCTAATTTTCCAGGGAAGGGGGTGAGCAATAGAAAGCATACCGTATTCAGAACTGTGGCTAGAAATCTTCTACTCTGCTTATTCCTAAGAAACGGAGCTGTTCATAAATTTGCAATCAGCTCCCAACTGGAAAGGGCCTGCTGTGTATTGAGTACTTACTGGAAGCCGGGCACTGTCCTGGGTGCTTTTTACACGGTCGGATTCAAGCTGTCGTGGAGTCCCGCAGAACTCGGTCCATGGGGGCGCGAGCCCGAGACGGCCAGTTTTGAATAAAAAAAAAAAAAAAAGAGGGGCTGCGTATCTTCCCTCTGCTTCCTCCACATTCCATGCTTGGATTCCCAAGGTGACTGTGCTCTCAGCGAGGTCACTGTTTCCCAGGGCCAGGCTGCAGAGAAAGGGGCAGAATCAGCCCTGCCACACAAGCTGTTAGGCTCTGGTGTTAAGGCTCAGCCCAAAGCCTGCATAGCAGCTCTTTCAATCAGGTAAATTTATTTCAGGTGCCTCCTTGCTAGTGCCAGCCAATGAAACCTGGTCAGCACAATCCAGAAAGTTCCATCAGGCCTCTGGATTCTTGTCTCGGGGCAGGAGTACTGGGGCTGTGACCCCTTGTCTCCCAGAAGCCCTCTGGATTCCTAGGTAACTCTTCTGAGGTCATGACCTGATTCAGCTACACGAATCTAAGAGAGCTCGTTTTCCCACACTGGAAAAACAAGAAACAACAACAATAAAAAAACAAGACAAAACAAAACAAACAACAACAAGGGGGATGTCCAAGTAATTCTTCCCTGGTAAAGGAATTTAAACACTTACATAAAAGTAACATATTCAAATTATAAACATAAATAAGCATGGAAAATCAGATCATGACACAAATGCTGTATCGTTTTACTTGTCCCATGAAATTCCAAGTATGAGACTACCATAATTAATCTCCTAATGCTGGATTTTTAGATGGTTTCTAATTTTTCCCTATTATAAGTATTTCTTTGCAATGAACACCAGATGCATGAGTTTATTAAATGTTCTTGCAACTTTTTTTTTTTTAAGTAGGCTCCATGCCCAGCACGGGGTGGGGTCTCGAACTCATGGGGCTCAGACTCATGACCCTGAGATCAAGAGGCAGACCCTCAACTGAGTGAGCCACCCAGGAGTCCCATTTTTGTAAGACTTTAGAAAGCCTTTTCAAACTGAACGACTGAACTCCGGGAAATCCAAGATCACTGTAACATGCATTTGGGGACTGCTTTAGACCACGTCGCTAAGTCTGCTAGCGAGACTGAGCTAGAACCACACAGCTGTTCCTTTTCAGTACAAACACTGCCCAAGCAATGAGCCCTATTTCCTCTTTCTTGACTGTTCCTTTGTCCCTGTCATGTTGGACTCCGTTTCCCCCGCAAATCTACTTCCTTGGTCTTCAGTGTCTCCTCATGGCTTTTCTCAAGGTGATTCTTCTTGATGCAAATGAACAAATCTTTTAAATCTCTAAAAGAAAGAAAGGGATTTTCTTCGAGCCCAAGTTAGGACAGCTGCCCAGGAAACACAATGTTCATGACCAACAGAGTACTCTGGAGAATGAAGAGTTTTTTATAGTTATAGAATTTTTTACACCTTGTAAAAGCTCAAAAGATTATTGAATAACATATAGGCAGGAGTCACCAGGTTTAAGATCAAGGAATGCAGGGAGGAGGAGCTTTGATGGACAAGATGGTTTTCCCTGAGGCTATTCATTCATACAGCAGGTGTTCAATGCATGCTTGGTGGGCCATAAATGAGGCTTTTGGTTTAAGCAAAGTTTATGCACAGTCATGCTGACTTCGAAATCTAAGATGGCTTCCCTTACGTATCAAGCCTTTAGAGAGTTGTTCTCCCTTCACCCTTGACCAAGACTTTGTTCCATTTCGCCAGCCAGGCATGGGGTGCTTCTGCGAGCCCAGGGCAATGCCTCTCTGCGCTCATCCTCAGCTCTTTTTAGAACTGACAGCGTGTACCAGCCCCGCTGTCAGGCGAAGCACAACGGGGTGAACACAGGAGGGTTCAAAACTGTTCTGGTCGGGCAGGAGTTACAGGAGGGATGAAGAGCAGTGCTGAGGCCAGGTAGTCGAAAAGGCGGGAAATCCCCCGTCTAGAGCACAATCTGGCACTTTCCCCAGGGGCCTTTCAGCCATGACATTCTGCCATGGCGCTTTCTGTCCTCTTTCTGACCCAGGCTAATGTGTCAGCAGCTGCACCCAAGCTGCAAGTTTCATCCATTTTTATGTTTCTATTGGCAAGTATCTGGGCTCCTACATTTTACTGAGACTCACTGGCTTCTGACTTTCTCCCAAGCCTTCTTGGTCTCCTGGAGACGAGCCTCTCCTGCATCAGACTCTCTTCCTAATGAAGAGGCTGTGCGTTGCTCTGCCATTTATGCAGTCATTCATATTCATAGAAAAGCATGAAGACAATTTTCTTAATTACAGTACTTGATGCTGCCGTGTGCCTCCCAATTTTCTATGTGCGGTTTCACCTGTGTAACAGGCACTCTGCATGAATTCAAGACCTTTAATTGCTGGACGACGTGCTCCAGGAGAGGGAATATGCCAGAAGAGAAAAGGACTTCCAGGATTCCATTTAAAGAATGCTATTTGACTCTGGTCTTACTGGGTTCAGGGGGCCCGGCTGAGCTGCTGCTTGGTGATTCGCATGCACAAACCAAAATTAAGCTTCTGCTTTGCATCCTTCATTTGCTAACGGAAGCTCTCTTTTGTATTTACCAGCAACTGAAGATTTAGACCCCACTCTCTCCTGAGACCACCTCGAATGGAGGGGATGAATAATTTGATAGTCTCTAGCGCATGGAGAGAGAAATGCTGCAGCCTTTCACCATAAAATTGAATTTTGTGAAGCCATCACTAAACGGTTACAGATTGTGAAGAAAGTAGAGTGTCGTAGATTCTGTGGCCTCCCTCCAAACGCACTGAATAAAGTCAGCGGGTCTGGGTTGTTGGCTCGAATGCTGTAATCTCAGTCTGGTCTGGAGGCATTCCGAGGAACGGCTGGAAAGCCGGATACATACCACCGAACACATTCGCTTTTAGCATCTTAACAGCTATATTTCCCTGTCCGATTTCAAAATGACATTTTTATCAGATGTCAGTTTTGGTTAAACTAAGCAGCTTTTTTCTTTCTGTTCATTTATAGGCTCATGAGGGCTAAATATGTCTCATGTTGGCCCTTCCTCATTCAAGCCACCTGAATGCTTGAGGGGCCCGCTGATTGAGAGACAGTCTTGAGGCCATGATCGATCATGTCTAAAGTTGGTATCAAAAGTTCTTGTTTGAAAAGAAAAACAACAACAACAACAACAAAACAACCTCTTGTTTGGGTAGGGCTGAGCTCAGATTTGCAGCAAGCTAAGGATCCCTTGCATTTTTCTTTCCTTTAATATTTACTCTTTCAAGTCCCCAAAAGAAGTAAATCAGCAACACCTGCTTTGTTCCTCACACTCTGTTTTCAATACACCTGTAATTTTCCCTGAGTCTAAACTGGGACTCAGTCTGCTGCTCTGCTGGGCCAGTGACCTTCCTCATTTACATTCATGAGTTGATTTATATTAAAGAAGAAAAAGACCGGAGGTAGGAGTTTTGTGAAAAGTGAGTCAAGCAGAGACTGGAGGGAGGCAAAGGACAGTATGATGTATTTTCTCAGCCTCGCACCGAGGTTGGATTTGATCTTCTAGCAAGAGAACGCTTGCAGATGGAAGCTGGAGCCTGTTTTCACAGGAGTCATTGTTATACACAGAACATAAGCAGTGGTATACAGGACCAGGTTTATTACAAAAGACGATATGAAGTAGGGGAGAGAAGAATTTTATGTGGAGCAGAAAAAGTAGTGCAGTTCTTTCTGGCAACCGAAAAGCTTTGTACCTTTTGAAGTCGAAAGAGATGGTTCCGTGGGCAAAGCTACGTTATCATGGTGGGAAGCGACAGCATGGCAGCTGGGGGGATGGTAACCGTTGGTGGTTTGGATGAATGAGGGGACTGAGGTGGAAGAACAAGATAATACAGGATCTGAGCAATGTAATACACCCCCAGGTCTGCACGTAATAGCTGAACGGGGTCCTGAGGCCCCCTGGTTAGGCAGATGGGTTGACCAGCCAGTGAAATTGAGTATTAATGGGATTTCATTTGTGTTGATGGACTGGTGACACCCAGGAAAATTCAGAATATATTTGCTTCTATTTCAGACCGCACAAACCCCTATTTGGGACCCCAGATTTCAATTCAGTTGGATACAGAGACATTGCACTCTTGCCTTGGGGCACTTTGAGTTAATGTCAAATTATTAGCAGAGAAGATCACCCTTTTTGCTGCATTTCCATTATTTTGGCATATTTGCATTTGATGTCATTTTCTAAAATCTGATAAGAAAGACTTTTTTATTTGCTTTGTGTCGTTTCAACAATAGGAGACTGTCGAATGCGGTAACCCGCGGTCTCTTCCTAGGACTGACACCAACAGATGTAAAAGCTGCCTTTTTGGCCACAAACTAGCCAAGTCTGGATGGTTTGTGGGCTGAGTTCGCTGCCCTTTGACAAAGAGCTGAGGATGGAGGATGAGGGTGCAGGAAGGGAGTTTCAATGAGACTTCTAGCATGTGAACTTACAATGAGAACAGTAAGAAGAAGAGGTACTAAGAGTAACCCCTCCAACATTTAAAGAAAGAATCTGGGGGCGCCTGGGTGGCTCAGTCATTAAGCGGCCGCCTTCGGCTCAGGGCGTGATCCCGGCGTTCTGGGATCGAGCCCCACATCAGGATCCTCTGCTATGAGCCTGCTTCTCCCTCTCCCACTCCCCCTGCTTGTGTTCCCTCTCTTGCTGGCTGTCTCTCTTTCTCTGTCAAATAAACAAATAAAATCTTAAAAAAAAAAAAAAAGAAAGAATCTGTCACCTTTCAGCAGCTTAAATATGCAACTAGCTGCGTGTCTAGTATGCAGAGTGCACCTTGTATGCCTCCAGGCTCAGTGCTGGCGCGTTGTAGATGCTCGCTGCCTACTTGTTGTCTTAAATTGAATTATGTGGATGCCATTTTTCCTAATGGACCAGATTCCCTCTCCGATTCTATAGTTCGATGGCCTTCACCTCAACTTCCTTCTCAGTGCGTGCTTCATGGAAGTAGCAGTTTTGATGCTGGGTCTCAATCCCTCTGGATTTTCTAAGTGTCTCTATTTGTGTTACATTCTAGTCATAAGATATAACAATATTGATTTTTATGAAAATCCAAACATATGTAACTGACATAAGAAATTAAAGGGTAGAGAGGCACCTGGGTGGCTCTTTTGGTTGGACCACTGGCTCTTGGTTTCACCTCAGGTCAGTGTCTCAGGGTCTTGGGATGGAGCCCTGCCTTAGGCTCCACGCTCAGCAGGCAGTCTGCTCTTCTTCCTCTCCCTCTGCCCCCGCCCCCACGCTAGAGCATGCATGCACTCTCTCTCTGAGATAAATAAATCTAAAAAAAAGAAAAAGAAAAGAAAAGAAAAAAAGAGGGCTGTCTAGGTGGCTTAATGGGTTAAGCATCTGCCTTCTGTTCAGGTCATGATCCCAGAGTCCTGGGATCGAGCCCACAGTGGGCTCCCTGCTCAGTGGGGAGTCTGGTTCTCCCTCTCTCTCTGCCTACCCCCTGTGCTCTATCTCAAATAAATAAAATCTTTTAAAAAATAAAGTCTTAAAAAAAGAAATTAAAGGGTAGCAATTCATACTAATCCATACTAATAATGTTCATCATTCTCTTATCAGCAAGCAGGACAGTATGAATTATAGCCTAGATGAAGAATGTGTGATGTGGATAAACTGAGCAAATGTCCAATTTGAAAGCAGCTGTAGTTCACCATTTGGCTGTGAAAATCAGTGTTTCCACATCCTTCACATCTTGGCATTAAAAAGAATGTGTTCAACGTTCCAAGCAAGGGCACTGATTCTTTCAGCTGTCTCAAGTCCTGCTGGTAACTAATTACATTCTTCCCAGAGAGAATGACTGATTGTGAATGAAATAGGGGTGCTTACATTAAATATTGAATATTAAACACTGAAAGAACGCTTTCTCCAATGGCTCTAACACAGAATATGTTATTTGGAAGAGTAATTTTCGTTGATCCTGGATTTTTGTTGTTGTTGTTCTTGCTTTTCTTCCCTTCACCTGACTGCTGGGGCAGTGTCTCAAGATATTTCCGTACACCCCTATCCAATCACAGCTGATAGGACCAAGAAGCTGAACAAACAAATGAATATTCTAATTGTTATTATTGTCACCGATTTCCCCCTTTAATTTTCCGTTTCAAGACTTAGTCTTTCTCAGAACGTGGAAGTTGCTACAACCATGTCACGTACCATAATAAGACATGTGACATTCAAGGTTTAGTGTGGGGTAAAAGTTGAAATATCATTTTAATCATCAATGCTGGAGTTTCTCTGAGAGTAAGTTGGTAAAGGCTGTCATTAGAAACAAGCTGGAGTCGACTAGTCTGTTATAATACCTGAGAATGGCCAAAGTCGTGTACTAGATATATTTTAGATGATGAATAAATGTGTGGATAAAGTGAAGAAAAAAGATGTCTATTGTCCTTCTGAGCTTCCTATATTTTATACTTCTATAAACTCATCTCATCTCATGCCTTCTCAATTGTTGAGGTGTGCTTCGAATGACTCCTTTTCTGCCTGTTCCACCTGATACCTTCTCTGCTCTTTCGCATCTTACTATGAACATTCAGGTCATATCCTACTGCCTTCTCTTGCTGGCTTAGCCTGAAAGGCTTTCTTTCTCTTCTCAATTTTCTTGGCAACTATTCTATATGTTAATAATTGGGGAATTCACCACGCACTTCTTTTTTGCTTCTCTTGGCATCTTGAACTGCTAAATATTGTGCCGTTACTTAAATTTTAAGTGTTTGCATTTGGTCTTTTTAGCAAGATCATAAATTATTGAGGACAGTTCTTATTGCCTTTTTGTCTTATCCTAGCATGTAGGAAAGCACTTTGCACACAGCATTTCTCAATGAATATTTGTAACTTGATATGGTTGGAATTCTGATTAGTCTTGAGTCTGATTAGTAATTGTTAATGTTGAGAGCATATCCTTGGCCACGTATCATATAACTACTTTTATGTATAATTTAATTTAATCCTCACAGTGCATGCATAAATTAAGTGTTTCTATCTCTGTTTTACAGTTGCAATGATTATATGTTAAGTGCTTATGAATTACATAAGAGAGAATGAGGAGACAAAAATGAATTGATGAGATCCATTATAGTTCACTAGTATAGAGAAGCAACTTTTTTGTGAATCATAAAACTGTACCATACTAACTGATATACATATGCAATGTCAGCTCTTTGGGGTTTTAGAAGACAATCTCTGATTAGAAATACAATGAGATCTATTCTTGGTGTCACTTTCTGATGATAGCATCTGATCCACCACTCATTAGACATCTACTTAAAAAAACTGCAGCACTGAATGGTACCTAGAGCAAAGCCTCAGACAAGGACTTGGGTGGACATATTACATTTTGGAGGTAAATTCAAGAAGTAGAAGTGAGAAAGTTGGGAGTGTGAGACAAGGAAGGAAGAAAAGTGAATGAAGGGTATGTTTTTGAGTTGGTTACCAATGTGGAGAATGGGGGCTCAATCATGCTGAACATAAAGGACCGTTTTGAAGATGCTTCAGAAATATTCCACCAAAAGAGAGGGTGGAGCATTTGTCCATCAGTTCTTTTCCCTCACTGTTTCCCTCACTTTCCCCTCAGTTATTGTCTCTCACCAAAGGGGCATTAACTTCTAATTCTTGGCTACCTATGCGCAAACTGAGTAGTTTCCACAACTTTGGGGAAAGCTGTGAGGAAGAAAAACAGTCACTTTGGTTTGCTGGAGATGGGAGAGTTGGCCATGTGTGAGGAACTGTCCACCACAGCTGTGCTGAAATCTTGGCCTCTAAAGAGGAAATGGAGCCCAAAGCCCTACCAGTGGCTTGTTACCACCATGCAAATCTATTTGCACAGATTCATCTACATCATCTCAGCTTTTACGACAAATCTAGCCGCAGAGTTGGCAGTTTTGTGGAGTGGATGGGGTGGGCACATTGAGCATTGAGTGGATTTTCATGTCAGAGGAAACAGAATTTAATCATGAAGCTGAATATATTTTAAGGTTAATGTGAAAAGGTAGGTAGTGTTTGAGATTTAGGAGGTCTAGGACTTTTCAGTGTCTATTTGCAATCTACACTCTTCATAGTTACTATCTGTGGTATAAAATTCTTTCTTTTTATTAAATTCTTTAATAAACACGTTCATTTACATCCATGAATAGATATTTGTGGAGGATCCATTATAGGCCAGGCACTGTGCTAGTCACTGTGCTTTGCTAACTACAGTGAGCAAAAAACTTGTGCTCATTGATTTTTACAGCATATTCAGGAGTTCTGAGAAAGAGGAATATGCTACATTGTATGATCCCAATAAACTAATTACCTGGGGAATTGAGAAAACTTTACATAGGCTGAAAGTGCTATACATCATAATATAAGAACAAATACTTTGAAAGATAGATAGTGTTAGTGGTGGCAAGATTGCTTTATTCTTGAATAAAGAGGATGAATCCTCTCTTGTTCACTGAATGTTACAGTGCTTCAAGTATATTTTTAATTTTATTTTCCCCATGTTTTCCAAGTGTGAAAGAATGAGATCATTCAAGCAAAGCTTGAGATTTACTTAGGCAAACATTTTCTTTTACATGCCCAAACGAACTTTGTCAAATGGAGTCTGTTTACTAGAGCAGTGGCCCCAGGGACTAACTAAACCCACTTGCACACAGAGCCAGACCTTCTAGTCTATATATTTTTGCCTGTCTATTCCAGGTACATTGGAGATTACTTGGAATACAAGGTAATGGAGCAATCTGCTTTACAATAACACCCAAGTGTTTGAGTTTACTTTGCTACTGTTCAAAAAGGGACAGTTAGAGACATTTGAAAGAATTACATCTGTCTTACCCACACTTCAGCTTATTTAAGCGTCTTGGTTTTTGTCTTAACTAATGTCAACATTAAGTGAATTCATTATATATCAATGACATCACGAACGTGATGAGGTAGTTATATTTGTTCCACCCGGTTCGCATGAAATTTATTATTAAAAAGGGAAATGTCCATCTGTGTATTACTTATACTCGTCTCAACGAACAAACAAACCAACCCACAGTGGACCATGTTGAGTGCCTCTAGAGTAACACGAAACCTTCTAGGCAAGTGGTTTAGGGTTAAGTTACACCAAAAATTTAATAATTGGGAAGAAAAAGAAAGCCGAAGAGACAGGCCTTTCAGTTTGATTCTTTATTGCTCACAGTACACATATTGGAACAGACACACAGTTTCCCACAGCAGCGCATGTAATACTGCACTTTCTTACAGAAGAGTCTTTGTCCCACAAGGACACAACAGTTAATTCCCAAGTGATGAAGCAAGTCAGCATACAACTTTCTAAAACTGAGAGAAGGAAGCCAGTACACGCACAAGCACATCGTAAGCAACACGCACGTCTATGATGTTGTCAGAAGTAATCTGAAGCTAAGCACTAACATGCTTTTCAATTTTGTATTTAATCTTGAAGCTGAAGTTCATGAAGGGCCTAGGTCCCTGAGCTAGCTCTGATTTCTATGTTTAGCATAACTTGATAAATCCAGAGTTGTTAAGGACCCCTGAATAATACACACAGGTATAAATACTTTTAAGTATATTGTGACAATACAGAAACAAAGATATACATATATATATGTATACGAATATATTTTTTCGCTTGGAAAATCAAGACTATAAGAACACTTTCAGAATTATAACACCTATAAGACAAATCATGTAGTATATTTTCTATAGGTAATAAATGAAATTCACAAAGTTTAGAAAACAAACAAGCTGACCTGGAAGCTTTTTTACCCTTCATATTTATACTCAGAGTGTACCGGTGGAATATTTTCTCACTAAATATAAGTTGACTTCATTCACTTTTCCCTTACTTGGGTCTTTATTGGTGGTGGCAAATATTAAAGGACTTGCTGCCCTCCTTAATTAATCCCTCATGAAGTGGACATGCTTTGGATATCTATCCTTAATGTCCAGAGGCCTTCCTTAAGATTTATCGTGTCTCCCTGTCCCCTCTTATCGTATTTCTACCACATGTATTTTTTTTCCTTTAAATATCTAAATCAAATGTATCCTTGAAAGAAGTTCTACCTTTTCTCCAAAGTCCAGGTTCCACTAATGCTCCTTTTCCTCTGAAGCACTCAGTTATTTGTAGTCTGAAATCAAACAACTTGGTTTCCAATGATGTATTCTGTATTTCTTATGTTTCTCTGTTATTATGTTGTCACTAAATTATAATCTCCTGAGGGCAGGAACAATGTGTTAGTCTTTATTTTTCATTATTAAATTAGGAGAATTATTAAATTAGGACATGAAAGTGTTACTGAAATTTCAAGCATTGTGTATTTATAAGGGATAGTTCTGACAATGATCCAGTACTCTTAATGCAGTACCTTTCACTGAGCTGAAAACTGTTTACAAACAAACAGAAGACGCCTAAACAGAACTAGTTATCTTATTGTGAGGATAGATCTGCAGGCAAATTGGGCATCACCAGCAAATTTTAAAATATGTTCCTTAGTTTGGGATTGATTTGCTCATTAATTTAACACATACTTCGGGACATCACACAAGTTTAAATAATTTGTGGAAAACAAAGATGAAATAAGCTTACCCACAAGAGGTTTTCCACGTAGTTGCTTATCTAGAATTGTGCAGTAAATAAGAGCCTTAAAGGCTTTGCATGAGGGGCCAGGACTCAGCAGTTTTCAAGGTGTGGCCAGGGGACTACAGGCATCAAAATCACCTAATAAGGGAGAATCTCTTGGGGCAGGGCCGAATAAAGTGTATTTTAAGATAAGCTTCCAGGTCATTCTTCTGTGTACCAAAGTGGGGGTGGTTTATTATTACTGGAGCATTTAATGCCATTCCAGGAATCTAGAGAATGTTCTTATTGAATTCAGACATCTGGTTAGGTGGATTCTTATTCTGATACCATGTTGTATCTGTTTTTATTTTTTGGAAAGTCTCCATCTTTATCAGTATTAGTCCATACCATTCCTGAGAAAGTTCATACTTTCTCTTTGTTGCATGTCAAAGAACAGCCACGTGCACAAAAGGTAAGTCCATTATTCTGAGAGGAACAAAATAATCACGTAAGAGTGTTGCTTCGGAGCTCAAGTAAGTTGCGGGAGCTCTAGCTGACTCCACTGCTTATCCCATCCTTCTTTTATAATTTCCAAAGTACTTTCATTTCTATTATTCTAGTGGAGAGCCTGCAGCATGGACTTGACCCAGATGTTCCTCTATGAGGACATACAGGTGGTCATTATGTGAATTTGCTTTTTATTGGCCACAAAACTGTCTTTTGTTTTCTTCCTGAATCCAAATTTGACAGTTCCAACAATGCGCTGTCCCAGCTGTACCATTCCACTGAGCCCCTTTATTTTTCTAGACTGGATTTCTACAGCATAAATCAATCACCCCAGGTTGGATTTTCCACGAGTGCGTTTGTTGTAGAAGAATGTAAACAGGTCTAACAACATTGTATACAAACATTCACGGCAACTCTTTTCAAAAGAGATCTTTGAATATCAAAATTATTACCACCAAGATTTAGTTTATGTCAGCATCGCCCATTTGGTGCTAACCATCTCAGCAACAAAATTATTCCCTAGTGTGCAACTTTGTAAATGAGATTTTCTGCTGAGTGATTTGAGATTATACTTACAGACCGAACATATACACAAAAATATTACAGGGCCTTATCTGACCTTTTTTCTCCTGTGTAATCAATGAAATTAATAATTAAGTTAATTGATATTTCTAATTATAGTTCATAAAATAGAATCACAATACACAAATTATCTTAACAATTGCTTCTTTAAAACATTTCTGACACCTCTAATTTGTATTCTAAATATTGCCAACAGTTATATCTTGAAATGATATCACATTGGTTTTTGTTTTTCCTCATCGGACTGTGAGATCCTTAAGAATGGGAAGAGTCTTTTGTTCCCATAAACACATATCTGCAGTTTTTCACATAGGAGGTGTTCTATTGGCTTCTCACTGAAGCTCTGAGATACAAAACCTCTGCTTGGTTCTGTGAGGAAAGAGTCACATTGAGTGGCTCAACTCTACACCTGAGCCCCACCATGAAAATGGGACTTAAACAGAAATGTCAGAAGCATCCATTTTTCCATACTTGAAACACGATTTTATGAAAACATGAAAGTGTTCAGAACAACAAAATATTTTCTTACATATAAATATATTTGAAAGAATATTTACATTTTTCCTTAAGATTGTTCGTGTCCAGGTTTAGTCTTGAATGAAGTCAGGTGAAATTGCCTGCTCTAAGGAAAGCCATGTTTTAGGAGAGATAAGAGTTTGGTAGGGAGAAGGAGCAGTGGAGGGGAGGAGGGGAAGAGAGAAAAATGTATTTGTTATTACGGAGCTCTGTAAGACTTCTTCATGAGTGTTATTGTAAATACTTACATTCCTCCAGCCAAATCTTGGTAGACAACTAAAGATAAACAGAAAACAAATTGCTAGAGATTCTCATCCTCTGCTTCTTCCAAGAGAAATGAGTTGAAAAAAATTTTCTTTGAACCTGGGACTGAGCAGTTGTTTCTGGATACTCTTTCACACCTAGTTTCCTTACTCCATGTACAAATATTCCAACCCCTTCATGAGTTGTAGTTGAGAGGCAAAAACAATGTCTAATATAGAATTTATAGAAGTCACAGAATCATGGGTAGACTATTTAAAATCTCCTTTTCCGGGGCGCCTGAGTAGCGCAGTCGTTAAAGCGTCTGCCTTCGGCTCAGGGCGTGATCCCGGCGTACCGGGATCGAGTCCCACATCAGGCTCCTCCACTATGAGCCTGCTTCTTCCTCTCCCACTCCCCCTGCTGTGTTCCCTCTCTCGCTGGCTGTCTTTCTGTCACTCTGTCACATAAATAAATAAAATCTTTAAAAAAATAAAAAATAAAATCTCCTTTTCCTCCCAAAAGTTAATATTGTCTCTCTTTTATCAAGTTTACAGATTTAACATAGTTTAGAATGATGTAACTCTTTTAATCTTTAAGAGCAGACCAAAATTATATGGGCCCAGCTTTCCGAAGACACACTGTCCTTAGTATCCAACACATTTTCCTGAAAATGATACAATTAAAGTTTAAGATTCAGTCACACTAAACCTTATGGATAGAATTTTCCTTTTACTTTACTAGTTATTTAGCTCAAACCAGCCATTTGTTTTGAAATATCTTTCAAAGTGTATTGTTCTGTGCACTCAGCTTGTTTAAGAATGAATATGGCTTGGACTTTTCTCATTTCTCTTCAGCATCTTTGTGTTGAAGTGAAGTTCTAGAAATACACTCACAATATTGACGAAAGAAGTCTTAAGAGGTAATTTACATTTGCTTGTTTTATTTGTGATCTGTGACCTTTACCTAATTACCTCAGGTGCAAGATCTAACCAAAGACACTCAGCAATTAATGAAATTGGAAGTAATAAAGTAACCCAAGGGATTTTATTAAGGGAGGCCCTTAATAATATTGCTCTTCTCCATCAGCAATTTTTTCAAGTTCTTTATTTTTCATTTGATGGTGTATTAAGTTTTGATGATTTAAGGAAATAATACTTTGTGATTTAGTACACTGTGATAAAGAATACTTTAGAAAGTCATATCTCTTCTGTGTAAACCCAGCTATCTATCGGACATGGCATGGGAACATTTAATTTCATAGTGGCATTTGTTTTAGAGTTGAAACACTATGAACTCTTGGATTTCTCATGTGTTCTAAAACTAACAGGTTATTAGCAAATAGCTCTTTAAAAGTGGAAATGGAAAAACTGAACCCCTGAATTAAATTTCCAATGGTAAGAAGAGTATATTGTGTTTCATGTATAACATGTAAAATTAATTGTAATTTTTTTCAACATCTAGTATTACTACAGCAAAATATTTATGATTTTTAGTTATTTAGCCCATCCGGTCACAAGTTGTCATCAGCATGCTGGCTTAAAAAAAGAGAAACAAAAAAGAAAGATGTATTTTCTCTTCTTCACTATCTACACAATTTAGAGAAGCTGCATTGATCCCTGATCCCTGGTTTTATCATCAGAGAAATCCCAGCTGTAGTGAGACCGTGATGAAGATGATGCGGTTTAAGTACCTACTGGCAAGCCTGAGACAGAGTAGATGCTCAATGATACCAGCTCCTTCCCTTAATGAAAAAGCTAATAGCCCCCAGTCCCCTCTGTCAAGCAATGTGTGCACGTGTGTGTGTATGTTTGTATGCAGCTGCACACGAGCCTGTGTGATTTGGGGTGAGGTCCCTCTGGGGCTTCTATCCATATGATTCCAAGATTAATATTTAATCCAGGATGAAAAGTCAGGTACAATAGATTTCTTGGTGTCATGCAGATGGACATTTAGTGTATTTCCCATAAACATTTGCTTGCATTTGTTGACTGATACAGTGACAGGATAAGAATATCTTCCTGGAGTAGATGAGGCCAGTTTTCTCAAAAGCATGTTCAGGTCTGATGTTCTGGATGGCAGAGTCTCCACACAGCAGCATCTTAAAACTGAAGTTTCCAAAATAGAAATGAAGTAATCTTCATAAAGAAGGTGGGGAGGGGTAGCTGTCATATGTGATTAGGTTTCCAAAAAATCCATGAAATAGGAAAATAGGCTGGAGAGGACAAATGCCAGTACCCAGTGCTTTCAGACCCCATCCTTAAAAATGAGCTATTATTGAACCATCACCAAGGAGATACACTTGGAGATACTGATTGGCCGAATCCCAGTAGGTGAGCCATCTGGAAGGGATTAAATTGGACCTTGACCCTATGTCTTGGGCAAATTCACATTCATACCCTTCTCATAATCACTGCAATAGAATAACAGGTATAAGTTATACATAATAAAGATATTAGTGATGAGATGAAGTCAGTTTTAGCTCTATTGAAAGTAAAGCCAACAGAATTCTGCATTTCTTTGACTTAGAATTTGTAAACAAACTATCGCTAGTATTAAAAACAAAACAAAACAAAAAAACCCAAACCTGCAAATGACAAGCAGGCAGGAAGGAAAGGCAGTTGCAGACAAGTTAGAAATGCACAGACTACAGTGCTCCGTGGGGAGTCTTCATCCGGAAGTGTAATAGTCAGACTTTGGCTGACTTAGAAGAGCAACTAAGCTTTTGAGAATGTTTCAGACTTTTAAAGCTAGATTCACTAGAAGGATTCACTTGACACGGCTCAGTAGTTTTTACACAAGAATGCTCAAGAAGGATTTTCTTCCTTAAAAATTTTAGAGAAAAAGTGAAGCCTTATTTAAATACTGGGTCTTGTCTTGGCTCCACTTTTCAATAATTACTTACATGTTAGTTTGTATCTTCATAGTTATTTAATCTGGTATTTCTCCTGTCTCACCCATCATTTAGGAGACTCGAAGAGTTGGTTAAGAGCTGGATTCATCTAAAAATCAAATCTACATGTCTTCTCAACTTGTAATTCTCGCTATTTGGAGGTTCGTTTTACATTAGAGTTGAAAGATGACATCTATTTTGTAAGACATAAAAATTATCTCAGGGGATGAAAGGTGCAGCCAAGTGAATATAGTCGCTGACGTTGTAACAGCGTTGCACGGTGACAGATGGCAGCTACGCTTGTGGGGAGCCCAGCATGCTGTATACAGCTGTCAAATCACTACGTTGTACGCCTGGAACTAATGTCTCAACTGTGTGCCAACCACACTTGAATTAAAAAAATCATCTCAGAATTTTATAAGGGTTATGATATTTGTTTCTGTTTTTCATATAGTGACTCTATTTGAAATCTTATTTTTACTCAAAAAATATTTTTTTTCTATTTTTCCCTGTGTGAAATAGCACTATACTGTGTTAACATGAAATGCTAAATGCAAACATTTAAACATTTACACGTTGCCAAATTACCAAATGTACCAACAATTTGGGGGAGTTTGAGATATTACATTTACTATGAAAAATGTTATATCAATGTCTAGATTTTATCTAAACTTCACAGCCCCAGAAAATATAGTGACTTTCTCAGATTAAATGGAAAGAGCTACACGTTCAGTTTCTATCATTTGGCTCTTTCACAATCTGCTCCATTTTGGGGGAAACATTTTTGTGATACTAGAAGGAAAATATGAATCATTCTTATGCGTTAAAGGATCTTGGGCCAGGATTTATTACAGCATTGGCAAAGGCTTTATCTGCCCTGTCTCCATGGACGAGTATTGGCTGTTTCCTCTCCGGGTGATAACGGCACAGACTCTCATTTACTCTGTGGTCCGTTTTCTTCTCGTTCATGAATCAGCTTTGGCTAAAGGTTATTTCAGAAGCCAAGCAGGTATCCTCAAAAGATACTTTCGTGGCAGATAAGTAAGTGTCAGTGACAGTGATATCATCAAGCTCGGTGCTGAAATGATCGGACTCCTTGATGACACTGTAGTTTAGGGCCACACTGTAGTTAGCGGGTTTCTCCACTGGCTTCTGCTTACAGTTGCAGAGCTTTCTGAAGGCTGCACGGAATTTCTGGGACATGAGGTTGTAAATCACCGGGTTGATGGCACTGTTGAGATAAATGCAAATTCTGCAAAAGAGCAAGAACCAATTTTCTTGGAAAGGGCTGGAGAGAAACGAGTTGACAACCACAAGAGTCCTGTAGGGCATCCATAAAAGGGCAAACAGAATTACAACCACTGCCAGCATCTTGGTGACCTATGGAGAAATAAAGAGAAATGCAGTGCAAACACAAATGAAAAAACAAACAAACAAATGAAAATAAAATACCCCCCCCCCCAAGTCCTGCCAACCATTAGTTCCTGAGATGCCGTCTGAGACAAGGACTTAATTCAGGCAGTTCATTTGTGATATCAACCCGGGAAGCAGGATTAGGGTAAAAGAGAGGGTGTGATAGAAGAAAAGCTAAGATAGGGTGTATACTTGCATTGGCTCCCCCTGTGGGCAACTGTGGATCAAGTAATGCATTTCAGGGTTATCTGTCCAGGGAAAGAGAGGCCGGGGCATCTATCCGCTGGCCGCCAATCTCCCCTTCGTTGAGGAGTGCCCTAGGGGCTTTAACTGGCCCACACCTCCAGGATTCTCCCCCACTGGGAACTCATGGGGACTTTAGAAAGAACCTTGAGGCAGAGAAGACAGACAGTTAGGGGACAGTGGATACCAGAAGCAGGATGTTTTCTGCAAGCAGGAACCATCCACTGTAGCGATGGCTGAAATCAGAGACCAGCTAAGAGAATGTGACGCAGGCCACCAAAAATGGCTGTGACAAGTGTTAGGAGACCTAGGGCCTAATCCCATCTTTCCTTACCTTATATGTGGCCCTGAGAAATGATCTTAACCTATTTATAGCTTGTCTGTGAAATGGAGCCGATATTGCTCCCCTAAATCAAATGAGGTAACATAATAGTTTGAAAAGGATAAAATGTCTTTTAAAAAAGCCAATGGTTATTGAATGTCTGCTATGCTCCAGACACTAGACTAGCTGCTTTACATATGTTATCACATTTAAGAGGCCGAAAATCCTCCAAAATAGGTATTGCATCTTCCAGTTTTCAAATTAGAAAATGAAGTGTAGGTGCTGGTAAGTACTTCGGCGGAAGTGGTGGAGCCTTAGTGTCGGGGTTGGAATCCAAGTCAGCCTGGACCCAAAGCCTTGCCCTTCCCACTGGGCAGCTTTCCTTCAGGGTTAAGGGAGATGCAGGACAGAGAAAACAAAGTTTGAAATTTTACATAGAGCTGACCTTCCTCCTAGGAACAAGCAATGCACAGGAGCTAGGACAATGCGTAGGAGGAGGTTAATATCCCAGATTGCCCAGGGACAAGATTAGCCAAGAGCGTGGTTTAGCAGATTCTGGAGATTGACCTGGGCTCAGAGTTCAAGCATTTGGTTTTGTCCATGTTAAGTGGTTTTAGGACCTTAATGAAGTCATTCACCTGTACCTCCTTTTCTACATCTGAAAATATGCCTGATCGTACTGTTCATTTACTTCATAGAGATATTGAGAAAATAAAATTTAAAAATAATGAACATGATAAGGGCTTTGAAACTCTAAAGCACTATGGAAATATTACCCTTTGATTAATGACAATATAAAGAGACCGTAATGTTTCAGTTCTATGAAGGACATACTAAAATTGTAGCAGTGGTTATCTTAAGGTAGAGAAGATAATCATTGATTGCTTTTCTTCAAAAGCAACACTTTATACATTTTAAAATAAGTTTTCAGGAGAGCCTGGCTGGCTCGGTCAGGGGAGGATGTGACTCTTGGTCTTGGGGTCATAAGTGCAAGCCCCATGTTGGGTGTAGAGATTACTTGAAAATAAATCTTTAAAAATAAATAAATAAAATAAAATAAATTTTCAGTTATCTTTCGTCTCACAGACTTTGAGAAATTTCAGCTTCCTTGGCCCAGACTTTCTAGATGTTCTAAACTTGAAATCTACCCAAAAATGGAAGGAACAGATTCTCCCCCCCAACCCCGCCCCCTCTCGTCCTTTTGACCTTCCAGCTGTTTTCCTGAAGATAGTACTAGCAGCCTCTAGCTTGCTGGCATTTGAGAGAGGGCTGTTTAAAGGTCATTAGTGTAGAAAAAAGATTCTACATCTAGACACGTGCTCTGTCATCAGGACCTACTATAAATTACCGCCCAACCTTGTACCTAATCCTGGTAATAGAATCTGTCTTGATCTCCCATGTTGGAAAACCTCCCCTTTCTCCCGAGCACTTTTAGTCTCCTGATCCTGGGGCTCTGTCTTGCTCTTAGCTGTGTCTTCTCCACCTCCATAGGAAGTCCCCTGCATCCTACATGGTGGGAGTAATGCCACTTTCTTGTCGTGATTCTTCCTGGAGCTATAGTAATTGCCTCTTCCCTTGGCTCTCCAAATACTTGCTGTAAGACATTTCATCTGTGGGCAAAGTAGCCTTTGTCCTTTTTTATTTTTATTTTTTTTTAACCATTACTATCTCTTTTTGAACAACTCCTACTACTTCCTTGCAGTGCCACGTATGAGCTATCCACCTACTCTCAAGTTACCGTTTCCCTCCCTTCTAGGGCCATTTTAGCCCTTTCCTGAAGCTCTCCCTGTCCTCCAAGAATGTGCCCCAAGTCCCCTGTTCTGCCTCACTCACTGTTGCCTGAGCTTCTCTTCGGACTCAGTGCATGGAGGGTAGTTACACTTCATATTCTGCTCACTGGGGATAGAGAAGTTGTTCTCTGTGAGAAGGTATAGTTTTCACATCAGTTCATATAAGACCAGGTAAAATATTATTCCAGAGATTCTGACTTCTTTCAGAGATAAGAAGGATACTCAGTCAAGAGGTTAGCTAAAGCCTATTTTTTTTCTGAGCAGACTTTTAAGATTATGAGTAAATACTTTAATTGGTCCTAGGAAATCAAAGACTTAATTCTGTGATAAATATTCTGAGTTTGGAAGGAGCTATAGTAATTACCATGTTATCATCATCCTCACTCACATCCCTGCCTTTGTCTCCTGTCTAGTGCTCCGGGTTCTCTGACATCAGGTCACTGCTTCGCCCCTGCCAACATCCTCCCACCCCTTGCCAAGGACAAAGCACCCTATATTTGAAGCTCTGCTTGCTACACAATGAGATTGCTACCATCACATTTGAGTTCTTTATGATGGTTTGTCATAAAGATATGTAAACATTGTCTTTAATGCTTATAACAACTCCATGTGTAAGCTAGTATTCGCTCATTTGCATATGGGGAAATTGGGGTTTACAGAATGTATGTGATTTGTCGAAAGACGCATGAGTAGTTAGTGACAAAGCTGTGATTCAACCTAAGCTACGTAAGCCAAAGCCCACGCTCTTTCCTTTATCCTTTGCTCTTTCTCTCTATGAAAGTCTTTTGCAGTTCCAATTTCTTTTCTTTTTTTTTTTTTTTAAAGATTTTATTTATTTATTCGACAGAGACAGAGACAGCCAGCGAGAGAGGGAACACAAGCAGGGGGAGTGGGAGAGGAAGAAGCAGGCTCATAGTGGAGGAGCCTGACGTGGGGCTCGATCCCATAACGCCGGGATCACGCCCTGAGCCGAAGGCAGACGCTTAACCGCTGTGCCACCCAGGCGCCCCTGCAATTCCAATTTCTACTGTGTTATCCCCGTCGTGGTCACTTAAACATTTAACTTCTTGTAAGCATAAATCCAACATATGTATTGCTGCTAAATTTCCAAACTTAAAGTTTGAATTTCATCTGTCTTTGTGTTTTTCTCTACAATTATCAGGTGAAGCATCGAACCCACACTTAATACCTACCTACCTCTTTTCACTTAATGTCAGTGAGGAAGCATTGTCTTTAAGAAAAGCCACATGTTTCAAGGTTAATATCTCTGCCATGTACTTCCACAGCTCCTCCAGGCAAACTTTGACATCACTACCAAAACTTTTTATTGCAATGATCTATATTTGTCCATCTCTCTAATACATGGTAAGCTTCTTCAGGGGATGGGTAAATTTATTAACTTCTTTGTCCTCAGGGATTTAGTATAGTGTGTGACATAAGATAGCCCCAGGAAATATTGAATAAATTTAGGCATGGAGAAAAACTTATTTCAATATATGTAGCCATGATCTTTTCTAGATTTTAATACTCCAAAATTTTGTTAGAGGATTTTTGCAAACATTTTATCTTTTAACATTACAAAATCTCTTTTAAGTGAAGATTCGTTAATTAATAAAGTGAGTCCTTAATACATTGCAACTTTTTGTTGAAATAAATATACTTTTAAAATTTAAGGAAGCATGGAGTAAAACAAATATAATGATGTTTCTAAAATTGACCAAGTGGAAAATACATCTCCAGTGGGATAATACAGAATACATTTAATCCCACTCATAATTATTTTTAGTTAATTCCCAATATCTTTGATTGAGTTTAATGACTTTCTGAAATATTCACAAGTTTTTAGTGTATCCATAGCTTGGATTTTTTTTTTTAAGATTTTATTTATTTATATGACAGAGAGAGAGAGACAGCGAGAGAGGGAACACAAGCAGGGGCAGAGGGAGAGGGAGAAGCAGGCTTCCCACTGCGCAGGAAGCCCAATGCGGGGCTCGATCCCAGGACCCTGGGATCATGACCTGAGCTAAAGGCAGATGCTTAACAACTGAGCCACCCAGGTGCCCCCCATAGCTTGGATTTTAATAGCTTTTATTCAATATAGAAGCAAGTACCTAGAAAAATAATGTTCTAGAGATCATCTTTCATACACTGTTGTTGAAGTTTTAGTTCTGTTGCTATTCCTTATCCCAAATAAAGTGACAAAGATGCAAATCTGAAAATATCTCTGGGCCATTGTTTTTAAGCATTGACAATTTTGCTAGGGCAATGCCTCAGATATGTGATGAGATGAAAGATGGCTTCTTTACAAGCCTCTGTACCAGGATGTAAAGTTCCCTGAGAAACAGTATGACACAATCTTCAGGGGAAAATGATCTTATAATATATTTTGATTGGGAAGAAATTTATCCATTCATTTAGGAGATTCATTTGCATCCCTCCTATGTACAGTCAGCGTCCTGGCTCTTGAGGATTCGACAACGATCCAGAGAGACATTGCCAATGGCTTCATGTATCTTATAACCTGATGGGTAGTTATAATACATTGTGATGAATTCAAAGACAGAGAAACTTTTTATTCTATGAGAGCACCTGATCTGGACATGAGGTCAAGGCGTGGTTCGTGAGGGCTTTCTGGTCTCAGTGACGTTTAAGCCAAAATCTGGAGGTAAAGAGAGGCAGGAAAAGTGTTCCTGCAGAGACTGGCTGTGTGTGGCAGTCTGGAGGCATGAGATAGTGAGGCCTGTCATGGGGACCAGAAGTAATTTAGTATGCAAGTTCTGGGGTGCCTGGGTGGTGCAGTCCGTTGAGCGGCCAACTCTTGGTTTCAGCCCAGGTCTGATCTCAGGGTCATGAGATGGAGCTCCATGTTGGGCTCTGTGCTCCGTACTGAGTCGGCTTCAGATTCTCTCTCCCTCTGCCCCTCTTGCTTGTGCTCTCTCTCTCTCTCAAGTAAATAAATAAATCTTTTAAAAAATTTAGTATGCAAGTTCCAATTGTAGATCATGTGAATAGGTGGAGCTCTATCTCTTTCTCTAGGAAGCTTGTGGAGGCCATTACCAAAGTCATCATTTTTATCTGATGAGGTGATGCTTGGCCTTCCATTGCTAGGACAGAGGGAGAGATGTGGCTGTCAAAGGAGATACAGTGTTGAGTTCTGAAAATGTCAGCTCCATGAAGCCATTTTAGTAATAAGGAGGTAGGCAGCCACTTTGGCACAGCATAGTGAGGACAAGAAATGAGGCTGATTAAATTGATTAAATTTAATCAATTGATTAAAAAATAGTGTTGAGAGAGAGAGATTGCATACAGAGATGGTTGAGGAGAAGAGCAGGACGGGAACAGGAGGAGCTAAGCAAGGGCCTCTGTCCTTGACCACTGTGGGGAAGGGTTATCTTTCTCACGAGGGTTATCTGAAATCAGCCTTACATTACATATTTTACTCTTCATTATATTTAATTATGTGGAATAGTGGTGTATAGCTCTTATAAGAGTTTGGATTCAGTCCTTCTAAACACACCATTTTGTAATCATTATAAAACCTCTAGATAAAGACCCTACTAGGGATTTTTTTTCTTCCTTTTTTTTTTTTTTTTTAATGTGCACTGGACAGATTTCTATCTTCTGATTGTGAAAGTTGAGATTATGGTTCCTTCGGGGGCACTAGTTCAGCGTGGCATGTATGTGCTGCATGTGAAAAACCAGGCTAGTTAAGTTCTCTATTTCAGCCTGCTGAGGATCCTTGTATTGCTAACTACTATCCCTATTACTAGTACTACAACTTTTACTACAAGTTCTAAAACTATTAACTAACGTTTGTACATTGCTTTTTTAAAAAGGGTTAGATTTATGGAAAAGTTGCAAACATAATACAGAGTCTCCAGATACTTCACACTGAAGTCCCCCTATTACTAATACCTCATATTGGTGTGGTGCATTTGTCACAATTAACAAACCGATAATGATGCTTTTTCTATGGAGTTAGTTAACTTCATACTTTATTCAAATTTCATTAGTTTTTTTTCTGGTGCACTTTTTCTGCTCCAGGATCTTATCCGGGATACTGTGTTATATTTAGTCATCACATTTCCTTAGGTTCCTCTGGGAAGTGGCAGTTTCTCTAACTTTCCATAATTTTAATGGCCTTGATGGTTTTGAGGAGTACCAGTTAGGTGTTTTATAGACTATCCCTCAAGCTGAGCTTGGCTGCTATTTTTCTCATGCTTAGAATGAAGTGATAGATTTGGGGGAGGAAGGCCGCAGAGGTGAACTGCCATTCTCAACACAATATATCAAGAGTACATGTTATCAACTTGACTTATGACTAATGTTAACCTCATACATTGCTTTATTGAGATATAATATACATATAATTACATTCACCCACTTTGAGTGTATAATTCAAGAGTTTTTAGTATATTCCCAGAGCTGTGCAACCATTACCACACTCTAATTTTCGAACATCTTCATCATCCTGAAAAGAAACCCCATTCCCATTAGAAGTCACGCCCACCTTCCCCAGGCCTAGGTTGCTGTCGGCAGCCGCTAATATATTTATGGGCCCATGGATTTGCCTATTCTGAACATCTCATATGGGCGGACTTAATTTTTTGTAGTATGACTGGCTTCTGTCACTTAGCAAACGTTTTAAGTTTCATCCCTATCGGGGTATGTATCAGTTCTTCACTTCTTTTTATTGCTGAATAATATTCCACCCTATGTATATGCCACATTTTATTTACCCATTCATGAGGATGGTTTGCACTTTTTTTTTTTTAAAGATTTTATTTATTCATTTATGTGACAGAGAGACAGCCAGCAAGAGAGGGAACACAAGCAGGGGGAGTGGGAGAGGAAGAAGCAGGCTCACAGCGGAGGAGCCCGATGTGGGACTCGATCCCGCTACGCCGGGATCATGCCCTGAGCCGAAGGCAGACGCTTTAACGACTGCGCTACCCAGGCGCCCCTGCACTTTTTGTCTGTAATGAATAATACTGCTATGAACATTCGTGTACAAGTTTTTATGCGCATTTATGTTTTTATTTTCCTGGGGTGTATACTTGGGAATGGAGCCGCTGGGTTCTATATTGTTTTTTAAGTTGTAACTCATTCAGGAATGTTAAACATTTAATAATTGAAACAATTCCAAGAGATAATCATTAATATAATACCTAGCGAAAAATACTAATTGATATGACAGATACATTAGGACTCAAAAAAGATATAGAATAAAGACGAATCTAAAACAGTTGGGATGTAGTCTTAGGCTGCTTTTGAAAATTGGAGAACAACTGCAAGACAGAAAAGCACGAGAGGAAATGGGTATTTTTGGAGAAATTCATTATTTATTTATATTAATAAAAACTTTCATTTGTCAGGCTAGCCTGTTTGGAGTGGGTTCAAGAGGAGGTGGGAGAAGTAGTAGTGACTATAAACGTTTTTTAAAGAGTTTTGCTAGAAAAGAGACTGGTAAAACAGAAGAGTTGTAAGAGGGAGCTGCAGAGTCCATTTATTTTTTTCAAAAATGGAAGATATTATATCTTTGTTTGCTTGGGGAGCAATTCCACAGAGAGGAGAAATTTGTGATCCAGGAGAGAGAGAAAGAAAGAGAATTGGAAAAACTGTGTTCTTGAATAGGGAATAGCATGGAGTACACAAGTGGTAAGGTTGGCCTCTTCTCAGTCGTATACACAAAAACCACTTTTTCAATATGTTCCCCTTTTTCTTATCCACACTTGATCTAAGATACCAAGATAATGCAGGAGAAAATTTCACCTTTCTTGTCAATACCCTGAATCTTGAATGGAGTCCTAATAGCAGCTATTGTTTAATTCCTTGGTGTTAACAAAGTACTTTCATTGTCATCAAGCCATTTTGCATTTATATCCCTATGAAATCTGTAGGACAGGTGTGATTGTTCCCATTTCATTGATGAGGGATGGAAACTGAGCTCAGAGAAGCAGAGAAACAAGGTCATACATGTCATATATACAAATAAGCAGCAAAGCTAGTTATGGGATTAAAGTCTTTTGATACTACAACTAGTTTTCTTTCTAGATAATTACAGAAATCAACATATATACTGAGTCGAAGACTTCTAATTGTTGTAAATAATGTTTATGAAAAACTTGGAAAGGCTAATATTGTTGGCAGGAATCGTCGGTAGTCCTGGGATTACGTGTGTTTTTTTGCCCCAAATCAGAGTGCTACATTTAGAAAGTACTGATTAGGGAGAAGAAAGTTGTCATAACAAGGCAGATAGGGATCCTTCACACCAATTTATTTCCTAGGGAAAAAAAAAAAAAAAACAATAAAATTTAAAATGCAAAAGTAATAAAATGGAATCAAAAATAAAATGGGAACGTCTATTTCTGGGGTCACAGTCCAATTAGTAGCATGTCATTTGTGAGGATCTGGTTACATGGGATTTGGGGATATTTTGATTAATTATCAGAGATTGGTTTATTAGTCTCTCCAGGAAGTCATAGGAGTTGATTGATACCTCAGTTCTCTGGAAGACTTAGTTGGAATTCCTGTGTTGATTCAGAAAACAATTCTGACTTTTGATTTTATGTATGATTGAGAAAAGATTCTGTGCGTGGTTGTGGGTCTTGCTATCATCTAGACATTCTTCCTTGGGAGAGAAAGGCCACGGCATACTGCTGTATGTCAGTGAAGGGCAAAGTCCGGTGAGCATGGAAGAAAGAGGTGGAATTGCTGTGTAGAATCTTGGTTTCGCAATCCCTCTCTGACCCTGAACACATTGGGCAGATCACATGACTTTCATCTGAACCTCGTTTTCCAGCATCAGTAAATGTATAATCTATATTTCTCCCAAAAGTCTCTCCAGTTCCAACATTCTAAGAAAATCTAACTTCTATGTTACTCATGGTAACACAATATTCAGACACGCTTGTGATCGTTTTCACATAACTGGATTTTGTTATGCGGGGATTGTAAGGCCAGGCAAAGGGAAATAGTACCTGGAGCATACGTCTCCCTCAAGGTGCTGATGAACTACAGGAATATGTTCACTTCCTGATAGCAGTGATTGTCGGTAATCATCTTAACTGCTGTGTTCACAGGGAGGATGCAGGTTCCTGAAGTGCTGAAGAAATTACTAGAATTCATTTTAACTTCCTGTAGCTAATTAAGGACATGGTGCCTCTCTAGACCCAGAACCCCGGCTTCCCTAACCTTTTATTGTTTTCCCTTTTCAAGTTTATTATAACTGAAATATTGTTGAAGAACTTGAGTCATTGAGATGTATTGCTGCATCACCTTGAGAAGAAAACGAATAACTGAATCCTCTTTTAGGAGTACTGTCAATTTAAAGACTGCATCTATAGAAGTTTCCAAAGGAATGCTGAAATAAAAATTATTTAATAACAGGTACCAGGCAGGGTCCAGTCAAACATTTGGTGGAAATTCAGTGGCAGAATATAAAGATTGCAGGGCAATCTTAACTACTGTGGAAAAGCTTTCTTAAAACTAAAAAGGCAAAGCCATGTAACAGGAGATGACAGCCGTATCGATAACCGGTGTTGGAAGACTATTTACCAACTTTATAATGAATGATCTTTAAGAGCGTCAGTAGCAGGTAACTTTAATTTGTGGATCATAGGCTCTTTACTTGTTTCGGATCCTTCATTGTATAACACCACAGTTCTGTTTTTGGCTTCATGACCGAGTAAATCAACAACAGACTCTTATTGGCTCTCTAGTACACAAATGGTTGGGAGAAGTCCTTAGTAACCGTGCCTGCCACATAGTAAGTGCTCAGTGAACATCTGAATTACTGCTGAGTAAATATTTATTTTTTACAAATGTTAAAATATAATTGTGGAGCTGTGTGTAGGTTTAGGACTCTTTAAATTAGCAAAGTGTTCTAGTTCTTGTATTTCTGCCCGGAATATTCCCAATTTCTAAAGTGTACTTCCTTCTGGAAACATTCTCTTGGTTAATGAATACAAAACAGTTAGCTTTATATTCCAATGCCGTTCTTTGAAGAGTAACAATACGTTCTGTGTTTGGATCCTGTCCATGTTCTCCTGCACTGCTGTATTTTAACAAAGTGTTCTGTTACTGGGAATATTTTGCTCTCGGATGGCCTTCAGCAAAGTGATCAATGACCCTTTGCATTTTGTTACATTAATTGAGCTGGGTGAAGAATAAACTTGAGGAGACAATTATATGAATCTGAATTTAGGTAAGCTTCTACACTGATTGGGAGCTCTGGGATTTTCCTCTTCCAGATGGGTTCTTCTTTGTTTTGACTTAGAGTCTGGCAATGCAGTTTTTAAAAGACAGTTATAATCAATGGGGGGTGCTTCATACTATGGAGTGAGATCATTGGTGGGGTTTAAAAATTGAATAATGGGGCCACCAAAGGGCTTGGAATCAACTCAAAGTCAGTTAAAGTCAAATAAAAGTGAATAAGTTCCGAGTGGTGATTCATGGTGGGGAGATCATGGACTGTCAAATCCTGCCTTGTGGATTACGTATAGATTTCTTGGCAAGAAGCCACCCAGGGATGCTAATACATGGGTTCTTGACTCCACCTGTCAAGTACTATATCTAAATATGCCGTTAAGAACTTAGAGCCATTCCGGCTAGAATTACAGAGTATTTTCTGGACTCCATTCTGATTAAAAGTGTCCATGAAAATAGTAGCAGAGATTCACAATAGGGAAATTTTGGTTATATTTGGTGACATTTGAGGAAGAAGTAGGGGTTAAGGGAAAAGGAGGGATTAAGGAAATAAATGGTGATACAAGATTTTTAAGTATAAATTTGTAAGTGTGGTGCATCCAGTGAAATTGTAAAAAAAAAAAAAAAAAAAAGTCTCCACAATTGTAGAGGTGCTGGGAAAGCGAATTTGTCGAGCAGAGCAGTTTTCTTAGCGAGACATTTGTGGGGACAGGAAATTGGGCTCTATTTCCCAGGGTGGGCTGTATGTGCCTGGGCGGTCATGAGCTGGCACTGCCCTTGGTAAGACTCCTGAGCACAGCTGAGAGGTGGAGTTGCAGAAGGACGTGTTTCCATATAGAACACCATGTGACCCGTCCTCCGTGACACCCCCAGATGCTTTCCTAAGCATCACCAAACACCAAGTGTGAGGACACTTATGGGAAACAGAGAGAGCTCTGCACCCAAGTCTGATGTGGATGAACCGTCAAAACCCACACTTTCTTTCAAGAGCAAAGTTAGAGGGAGGTACAAACACACAAAGAGTGGAAAACGTGATGGGACACTGAGCTACGCTGGCTCGTGGAACTAGAGTTCAGGGCTTAATTATACCGGAACCTCGCAGGGTGAGAGAGAGCCTGAGTGGCTGTGAGCCTCACTTTCTGAGATTCTCTGAGTCTGTGTGAGAGGACAACTGTGCAGTATTTCCTAACATGTTTCAGTCTAGAATGAGAAACAAACTGCGGGCTTCAGAGGGGAGTGGGTGTGGGAATGGGATAGACTGGTGATGGGTAGTGAGGAGGGCACATATTGCATGGTGCACTGGGTGTTATACGCAACTAACGAATCATCGAACTTTACATCAGAAACCAGGGATGTACTGTATGGTGACTAACACAATACAATAAAAAATATTATAAAAAATAAAAAACAAAACAAATGAATAAGCAAAAAAAGAACGAGGAAAACGGGATGAAAATGGAAGGCATTCTAATCTAGCGACAGGAACAAGCAGATGAGAGGGAGTGAGCGCGCTCAGATACACGCGATGCCTCCTGTGTGCCGGGCAGTGCGCTTGGCGTTTTCTCCCTATCAGCCCTACTTTATCTGCATACAGAGGACAAGACTGATGCCGAGAAAGTCCCATGCTGATGAATGAAAGCCACACTCTCCCGGCATGTGTATTTCACTGAAAAGTCTCCGTCTTCTCTTCACTACAATACCTTGAATTGGGGGTCAAAAAAAAATTTTTTTTAAGATTGCAAAACCAAAAACAAACGTGGGTTGAGAGTTTGGAAGTGGTGAAGACTGTCAGAGTGGAATAGGGAGAATGAAAAATGAACTCCTAGCTCCACCCAAAGGTTATGCCTCAGCACCCACCAGAGCTATCCTACTTCCTCCACTAAGTTCTGAGGGAACATGTTTTTTTTTAATGTTTCCATTTTGTGGGCTCTCCTGTTAGCAGCGGAAAACAGCCCCGGGCCAGGTAAAGTTTGCAGCTAGACTTGAGGATTCGCTACAAAATTTCCCACAACACTAGCAACTATTGCAGTGTGGAGGTTTCGGGATTGGTTACAGTCTGATAGTTGTGGGAGATGAAAGGCTGGCTCCCCTCCTGTTGCTTTGATGTTTTCTTGTTCACAGGAGGCCGATGTTTGGAAACATGCTGGGAAGGAGAAAACTCAGCTGGCAGAATTGGGATTCAAATTATAATAACATCTCAATTGTAGAAAATAAAATGTCATTCTAAATTCTTTCATGAGCCGTCCTGGAACAATGCCCCGGTGCCTCTGCTGTGGGTTGAGTGTGCTCCTCAAGCCTTTTCTAAATGTTCTCTTCCAGGTAAATTACGGGTGAATGACTAAGCATGCGGAAAAGCCTGTCCTACCGCCTTGCATGGGTTTTCTTACCTTTGCTCTCTAGAATGTGTTTACTTCTGATCATTTTCCTCTTTGGAACCAGACCTTAGGAATTCTGAATGAGGCATCTTGGCTGGCTGTGAGCTGGGCATCCGGGTGCGGGCTCTCACACTGCTACGAAGGTATCGATCCTTTCTGAGGGAGACATTTCCCGACCTCATCTCTCCCCTGTGCCTCTCTGGCCCTACAGCCTGGTGAGGGTAACCCTGTAGACAATGATCCAGACACACAATCCCTCAGCTCACCCAGCAGGGATGCGAAATCAATGAGAGTATTTTCAATTGTAAAATGTGAACGATGGAGGGGAAGAGAGGCAATCTCTAAATAGAAGTAAAGCTCTCAGGTCTGCCAAAGTTTTAGTGGGCATTTAGCGGTCTTGCTCCTAAAGATCTTGGACAAAGGGCCTTATCATGAGGGGGAAAGTACCTGGAAGGCAGCCAGCTCCTTCTCTATCTGTGTCTACCCCAGGAGAGACCACCCGCACCATGCTTGGGCCTAGCTGCAGTACAGAGCAAATTTTCTAGCTGTCCCTAAAGAACTCACCGCAACAGCCAAGTGGGGGAAATATGTTTCTTTCCTTCAGCAAGTCATAAACTCAGCACTTTTCACTGATTTTTAGCTCTCTGATGGCTAACCATGGGATTCAGAATCAGAAGACTTGGTTTGAAATGTCAGCTTTGCCAATCATTTACCCCTCAAAGCTTTCTGAGTCTTGATGTCTCAGTTAATATGTGAATATAGTATGTTTGAGGATTAATTCCAAGGAGGACATGAAAACACAGTGAAACATATACAATAGCTGTCGGATATGAGGTGCTGTTATATTCCTTACTCTGTCTTGAAATCAGCCTCCTTGGTAAGGGGTGCTAGCTTTATCCACCTTTCGTCCACCCGGGAGCTACTTGCATGTATCTGCTTTTACCGGTTTGACTAAAAACCTACGTGAGTCTACAAGGTGTATGATACAAACCACAGCATGTTGGGCCTGTGCTATGAAGTCCAAGCTCTTACCACAGATTATTAAGTCATTAGAGTTTCTTTTCAATGGTATTGTCCAGATGGTATTGGTATAGTGGTTGAGGGACCAGGTTGGATTCTAATTCTAGTTCTGCCTCTAACTGTATAAAATTGGGCAAGATATCTCATGCCTGTAAGCCTCAGTACACTCATCTGTGGAATAGGAGTAAGTGTAAAGAATACATGATGTAATTTATGTAAAGCGTCCGCACAGAGTATGGGCTTCCATAAACAGCACATCATTTTAACCACCTCTGGGAAACTGTGGAGGATTTAACTAACTGGTAGGGAGACTATGACAACCGCCAACACCACCACAATAATAATTCCTCACTGAACTCAGTGTATCTTAAACGTAACACCAGGGACTTTACTGAATTAGTTAATCATTGCAATATTTATGAAGTACATATTCTTTTCATTTTATAGATGAAGAGAAAGAGATCCAGAGAAGAGAATATTAACTTTCTAGAGAGAGTGGCAGGTACGAACCTTTTCCTAGGTTGCTTTCTCTCTTATCTCGCTGCTTATTTCTGTATACTAAGAGCCCCATTCTGAGAGGATCCTGTTGCTTCATTTGTTTATTTGTTTCTTGTCTCTCTCTCGTCTCTAGAATGATGGCTTCTACCTATGCTACATGCAAGGAGCAATACGAGGCTCTGCTTCCTAGTAGGTGCCAAAAATATTCGAGAAATGAATGAATGAATGAATGAATGAATGAATGAATGAACAAGTCACCAATGCTACTCTAAAGTATTGCTTCTTCCATGGAGTTCCATATGGTTGTTTGGTACTTCCAGTCCTAATCACAAATGTCATTATTATTTGGGGTCTGAATTCTTTTCTGATATATAAGATCTTGATGGCAAGAATAGGGTGTACTGCATATTTTTATCTCTAGCCCTTGAATCAAGGTTTGGCATTAAAAAATGCTTGAAGTTAACAATTAAAATCAATGTGTAAAGATTCAGTCTCAAAGAGGAGGCATGATAGATCAGACTGGAATTATGGTGAAGAAAATTTTCAGGGAACAGCCTGTTATTCTGTGGAAATAAACAATTGTTGGATATAATGTTACGAAGAACTTAGGAAATACGAACAACTAAAGAGAAGCCAAGTCAATGTGATTTATGCTGAGGTCATTTCCCATTACTGATGTTGACGGATACTGTATTCATATATACCAGAGTGGGCTTTGCCTTCAAAAGATACAAACCTGCCTTGACAATGAGTCTTGTACTGGCTTCTCTGTCTGCTGTCACATCTAGTCATCTGTGGTTTCTCTGTCCCTCATGAAGCTGTAGAAACCTGTTTCTCTGGATGCCACTCTGCACCTTAAATGTGTACTTTTAGAGCCCATTGAAATCAAGGATTCTCCCATATAACGGGCAAAGCATTTTCTGCAGGGGATATAGAGTCATGATGATGGGAGGGGATACACTAGCTGCTAATTTAGGCTGCTCGGGATAAGCTTGAACTGTCTTGTTTTGGGTAATTTTTTGGTAATTCTTGTTTTGGTAATATTTGTTTAATATCTATCTATAATTTATTTCTTGAGCACCTATCATGGACCTGTACTAAGTATGTAATATTTTCACAAATGAGGTTTTAAATAGGAATAGTTCAAGGGTCAGCAAACCTTAATTATAAGGAGCCAGACAGTAAGTATTTTAGCCTTTATGGGCCCTACGGTCTCTGTCATAACTATTCAACTCTGCCGCTGTAACGTGAGAGCAGCCGCGAACGACACAAGATTTCGTAGGTGTGGCTGTGCACGTTATTTAGAAAAACAAGCTACGGAGCTGGATTTGGCCCATTACCCTAGTTTGCCCCTGGAATAGTCCAATACTTCTGGGAAAGCAGATAAATGGCATATAACCTGTATCGAACCACTATTGTGATTTACAGCTAATTTTCTCAAATTATCCACCCAATTATCAACAGGTCCTATGAGAAATACAGACCAAATAATGCTGGCTCTCAGCCTGGGGACCAAAGTGTTGATCGAAAATTTGATTTCTCTTATGACAGAATTATCATGAGCATTACCGTTCTAAATAAATGTCACCTAGAAAAAATATCATACTGATACAGTACCTGAAATAATCCTGGGAGCCACTTTCCCAGGAGATGTGCGCTCCCCCGGCTGCTGGATTCGGGAGTGCCGCAGACCCCAGTCCCGGAGCCCGCTGGAGAGGGTGCAGTTCCAGACTGACGGCGGCGGGTCCCGCTGGCCCAGAGCTAGCCAGGCGCTGGTTCAGCTACCAGACTCCCCTGATCGTCCAATGTCAGCTACTCCTCTTCGGCAGCAGCCACTCTGTGCCTGAATCCTGGCTCCCGCACTCCACAGCTGTTGGACTGGGGGCCCACTTCTATTTCTGAGTCTCTATTTTCTCTTTAGTAGAAGTCGTGAAAGAAATTTTACCTATCTCCCAGGGCAGTTGTGTGGATAAACGAGACGACGGTGATCGAGGGCTTATGTAGTGTTTGGAACATAGTAAATGCTAGAAAAGCAAAGCTAATTTTAAAACTAACAATAAAAATCACTCATTACTCGCTGTGCCTTAGACCCTGTTCTGAGTGTTTCATTTACGTATCAGCTCATCGAAGAGCATCGTGAGGAAGGCGCGACCATGACATCCATGTCACCAGCGAGGGAGCCCGTCTACACTTACAAGTGGCAAAGCTGGGATTGGATCCAGACAGTTTGCCCCCGTCTGTGCTTGAACCGCTCTGGCTGCCACCTCTTGTCCTATCTGTCCCTATAAAGGCAACTGTTTCTTGTTGCTTGGGTGGAAGTAGGTAGATGTCGTGTTTCCTCTTACAAAAATGAAGAGAACTAGCACTGTGTGTGGGTAAAGGAACACTGATCACAAACCTCTCTCAATCTCTGACCTACCTAGAGGTCTCCATCCCTGCCAGTGGAAAAGGTTTCTGGTTCTGAATTAGAATGGAGAATGCCTTTTCGTCTAGAATAAGTGTTATACAAGCTTATGAAAGATAACTGAAGAGTATCAGTGCTATAGTTACTGTGCATAAAAGCTAAATGACTTATGGAGGCTGGCCTGGTGTTTTAACATTCCATTAATAGGGAAAAATCCTGTTGTTTCAAGCATTGATTTATAGATGACATTTGCTCGTGTCTGCATATAGAATCAAAACAACACCGCACTCTGAAAATGGGCTATTTATTTTTATATCTCTGACTACCCTATTTAAAATGGTCTCCCTCCTATTTCATCATTTCATATCCTCCTCATCTGCTCCATTTGTCTCCCATATCTGATACACTATGGGTATATATTTATATACTGTGTAAATGTTTATATACTGTTTCCCCCATCGTCAGAAAGTAAGTTCCACGGGACAAGGGAACTTATTTGTTTACAACTGTGCTCCTGAGGTCTCACAGTCAAGCAGGTGTTCAGCACATTTTATGGAACACATGAATCAATGTGACTGTCACCTATATAAGAAGCGCCCTTTTTCTTAGGCAGATATGGCCTAAGATCTGCACCTGATCTCTGAGCTACTAGTCCTGTGGGCAAGTGTGTGAGGAAAGAGAGTATAGTGTTACTCTCAGAGGCTATGGATTAGATGCTAGAATTCGATCCCATATTCCACCATCTCTTGATTGGATGACCTTGAGGCTAATGTTGCTAATCTCAGACTCCTCATCTTTAAAACTCAGAGGATAAATTATACCCACATCCTAGGTGCAAATGTAACGCTGTGCAAACACCCCCCCAGCACCATACTGAGCGCACAGTCCAAGCTCAGTAATCCTGGACACAGGACTGACAGCCATGTAGCGGGGACACACTTTCCCGGGTTACATCGGTGGGAGGGAGAGCAGACAAGTAACCTGGTGCATGACATTAACTAAAGAATCTAAGCTAGAATATTTAGACCGTGACTCCAACTGGGATGCAGAAGTTTTGAGGATCACTTGGGGGAAATTTTCAAACTTCTCCATGCTCTCAGGGAGTTGGCAACATTGTCTCCGTTTCCAATTTGTGTGGGGATGTGCTTCTGGACAGAAGGGAACATCTCCTATTGCTCAGGGGTTTTGGAGTAAAATAAAAGTTGATGACAAATTTACAGTACATTACTAGGGTCGAGTATGTTCAGATCTTTCTGATGACTGCAAACATGGCGTATGTATAAAATACTGGCTCGTTAGTACCCAAGGGAATGAATCGCTGCTCACCACCGAGGCTTTCGTGCACGGCATTTCCCTAGCATGACCGTGTAACAGCTTACCAACATGAATGAAGATGTTTCTACTGCTCTTTAAGGAAAAACGGTTTCGTGAATTTTATCATTGCTAATTTTCATAATTCAAGTCATCTTTGTGATAAATTATTGTTTTTGAAAGAATTCTTTACATTCCTCAGTATTACTAAAGAACTTGACTCTATCCTTAATACTGAGATTGTATTGGGTCAGTTTAGCTGAGGCAGAAAGGTAACCTTGAATAAACAGAATTCTAATTACAATAGCTTTACTTTCACTCTTTATGAAAGATAGCAGGATTGTCTGAAAGAGCACTTAAATTTCCGCATCCATTTGCAAAAATCAGAGTACCTTCCTTCAACATTATCAAGAACGTCTTCCTGACCACTAAGAATTATTTGAGAAGATAATTCACATTGTCACAGCCCAGAATTCTCTGTCTTTTGACTAACTGGGCATTATGGGAACATGAGTTTTCTTTCAGTACCTCAATGTTCATGATTAAAAAAAATAAATCCAAGACTGCATTTTCTACCTGTGATATATGCATGGATAATTGTCTATATCAGAACATGTTTAGGGTGGGTACCATAAACCTGATGTGATTTAATAACCATTCCTAATTAACTATTCTGAGGAAGTGAGCAGAGTGGGGAAGGAGCCAGTAACAGAAACCGTTCATTAGCTTAAAAGCCACAGTCCATAACGGCAGCTTTCTACCTGTCTGAAGTTTGGGTCTACACTGGATTTGGAGTGGCTGGCACAGACTCCTGGAGTTGGGAGAGCTCCCCTCAGGAATAAGCAAACATCGTGAATGATGTGGTGCGCTGAGAGAGAAAGGATTATTATGTGGAACCTCTCTGGCTTTTGCCTTTAGTATCGCAAGGGCCTTGGTGAGGCATGGAGCCTCAGTGTGCTCGCACCCACACGAGAAGGGTCAAGCGTCCTCGATTCCGCCCATCCCTGTTTATTAAGAGTATTTGCACTTCATAACGCCCTCTCCCTATGAGATAAAGTCAGCAGCAAAGTAAAGTCAAGAACTGTCTGCAAAATGGAGTAGTGTTCCTTTTATCAAAAGGCTAATTGCTTTTAAGTATGTTCCCAGCGTCCTTCACTGATAAATTGGAAAGAGCCAGGATGTTTGAGGGGAAGGCAAAAGACTGTGAACCCCAGACATGTCAGCTGAGGCTGCTGATAAAGCAGAGACCTGGCTCAAGATCCTGAGGAAGGGGTCAGAGCCCATGAACTGGTCCCAGTCACAATATTTTTGGGTAAGGGATTTATTGAGGCACCTGGCTGCTAGACATTTGGAAGCAGGGCTCTAGATGGAGCTTTGTGGCAAATGTAGAAATCTCTGCCCTTGGTAATGCGTCAATTTGTATTTATCTTTATCGTAAGATCCTTGCCTCAGTGAAAGGGAATGAAGTGCTAAGTATAAATTGTACTGGTTGTGGGGGTGTCATTCTTTGTAACAGAAAAGGAAACAACCTTGAGGGTAATGAAATGGCTCATCTAAATACGGCATCACACGCCTAAAGACCTCCAGGATTAGTGCCTTTGGTTGCCAAAACAAAGGGATGGATTTTCCTAATTTGCTTAAGACGTTTATTGGGAATGAGTCCCAGAACAGGCCCACTGCAAAGTGTTTAGATGTCACTAAGAAATTCAGATTGCCTGTCACTGACTATCACACCAGCTCCTAGTTTCTAAGCATGAATGGGACTTCTTCCTGTCATCATCCCACCTGGCATCTACCCCTCCCACTTCCCACAATGAACTGTCGTGCCTCTGCTCATGGTCCCTCCCTCCGCCACTGTCTCGTCATGCTTAGTCCATGATTTTCCATCCTGGTCACCAAGAAAAGAGAGACCAGCTTGTGAGAATGAGTCACCTCCTAGCCCATAACCTAAGAATAATCTGCAACCTTGATCGTCCTGATCTCTTTTCCTGTATCATTCATTCTCTGTAAGTCACGCATTTATCCATTTATCTGACATTCATTGATAACTTCTACGTGTCAGACACTGTGCTAGGTGCTGCAGATGGATCGGTGAGTTAGATGCAGTCCCTGCTGACAGGAAACGAAAGAGCCATTACCTTCCCCTCTCCAAGGTAATGGCTTTGCCTGTGCTCTTGCTGGGGCCCCTTCGTGCCTTCTCAGGGACCAAGCCCTATCAACAGGGCGTCTGGCTCATGTCCCTGCAAGTAATTCCTCCCGCTCTGCTTAGCTCTTTGCCACAAGGATTTAAAGGCTTCAGGTTGGGGCACCTGGGTGGCTCAGTCAGTTAAGTGTCTGCCTTCTGCTCAGGTCATGATCCCAGAGTCCCTCATCAGGCTCCCTGCTCAGTGGGGAGTCTGTTTCTCCCTCTGCCTCCTCTCCCCCTGCTTGTGCTCTCCTTCTCTCTCTCTGAAGTAAATAAATAAAATCTTTAAAAATAAATAAATAGGCTTCAGGTTTCTCCTGTTTTAAGCAGGAAACAAAATAACCAAAAATACTCTACCTTTTTTCTCCCTGTCGTTACTGTGCACTCTCCACCCACCCTTCTCTCTCACAAATTTGTTAAAAGTTGTCTACTCTCAACTCCCTGTCCAGTTTCCTGCTGCCTCCCCCCAATCCATTCATTCACAACTTCGTGAAAGCTAATGTAGTCCCCCTAATACTTTATGGGAATTGTACTCACAAAGGCTGCCAATGCCTTTTTGGGGTGATTTTTCAGTTATCTTTACCTCTTTCTATTGACCTCCATGGAAAGTCTCCTCCTTTGGCTTTTGTGACTCTACTTCCTCCTGGCTTTCTTCCTCCCTCTCTGGTCATTCCATTTATTTATTTTATTATTTTATTTATTCCTTTTATTTGTTTATTTTATGGGCTCTTCATCCCATTCTCCCCAGAATTCTGGCTACTCGAGGGTTTCTTTTCTATTCCACAAAATTTCCCCCAATAATCATGTCTACCCAGAGTCCCCAGCCAATCAGCCGGACCCGGACTGCTCCAAATCTGTATCTCCAGGCCAGGTGTCTGTTCTGAGCTCCAACTCTAGATTTCAAACTCTACCCTTGTATTCTCTAGACACTTCAAATGCAACGTGGGCAAAGCTGAACGTAATATGCTCACTGCCCTGAAATGTGTTCCTCCACTAATTGTCCTCATTCAGGCAAACTACACTATCCAATTAATAACAATAGTATCTAGCACTTATCATTTCCATGTTCCAGGCACCATGCACAATGCTTTATATGGATTTTTGCTCTAAATCTTAATAATTACCTTGAGAGAGAGGTCCATTGTTAGCAACCCTTTTACAGACGTGCAAAGTGAGTCAAATTAACTGGCTCACATCACATCGTCTGTGGCCAACCCTGGCTCTGCTGTGGGAAGTGAGATTCCAGGATACAGACTCTCAATTGTCACACCACTTTCTCAATGGCTCAAGTGACTTACTTTTGATTCCCCTCGCTCCCCCTTTTCTGCACGTCTACTCATACCAAGTCTATTCATTAGATTCCAAATGTATGTATTTCTTTCTATTCTTACTGCTATTTACCTTATGACGTGAGGCCTTTGCAGAATCATCCAGTTATTCTGTCCCTATGGTTGCAGCCCCCTCCCTCATAGCTAATGCCCTGACTGTGGTCCAATCCTTTGCCTACATGAAGACAGTGATCTTCCTCAAGCACAGATCTGATTATAATAAGCCAGACCTTGCAGTCTCTGAGCGACTTTACATAGCCCTTAGAATATTGTCCAAATTCCTCAGTGTCCTAAAGACTTTGTTTCCTGCTCCCTGCCTGTCTCATCCGTCTCAGCTTCTATTGTCCAGTCTTAATGAGCTACGTGCACTTCTCCGGACCGATGGTGCTCTTTCTGGACTCCTGGCCTTTCCCGTATAGTTCCCACTGCATAAACTATCTTCCTTCCCTTCTTCACCTACAAAATTTCTATTAATTTGCAAGGTGCAGCTCAGGAGTCCTCTTCCAGAAAGCTTTTCTGATGCCCATCTGCCCCCAAGCTATCTAGCTCAGAACTATAAGTACACCACTCTGTGCTTTTTCTGATGAGAACATATTCTTTTATGGCTGTAATTATCAGTTTACTTTCCTGTGTTTCCTATTAGACTGTGAGCAGGAATTCTAACTTGCTCATGTTTGTATCCTCGTACCTAACACAGTGCTTGATACCTAGTAGGCTTTCAATTAAATTATCCATGCGTAGGTGCAAATCTCTCCTTAACTGCACTATTTTCCCATTCCACATAATAACACACTGGGAGGGATTGCAATAATTTAACAAGGCTAATACCTCTACTGTACAGCACAGTTGGTTCATACGAAAGTATTGACTAGATTGTTCCTAATTGATTAATAGAGAAATAGCTGGAAATCCATCATCCTAGAACTTTCTAATCTCTGGTTAAATATTTCTCCTGTCAATTCACCCTGAATCGGAGCCTGTTCCTATCTTTCCTTGTAGAGCAGAAAATATATCAGTGACACTTTTTTTTTCTCCTTCTCTCCCCCACCCTCATTTTCTTTTCTTTTCTTTTCTTTCTTTCTTTCTTTCTTTCTTTCTTTCTTTCTTTCTTTCTTTCTTTCTTTCTTTTGGTGTTAACCTACAATTTTTTATAATTTTTTATTCTATTATGTTAGTCACCATACAGTACATCCCTAGTTTTTGATGTAAAGTTCCATGATTCATTACTTGCGTATAACACCCAGTGCACCATGCAATATGTACCCTCCTTACTACCCATCACCACCCTCATTTTCTATATGCATAATCTTTCTAATGTTTGCCAAGTACAATCAGTCACCAAGCCGAACTCCTACCAGAGGAAACTGGGCAGGGTATCCGCCCGGGCACATGGCTGGAGGCTCCCGTTACTTTACAAATGATTTTTAAAATTCATGGGGTGCTCTGCGTTTACCCTGCCTCTGTTCTCTCTCACTCTCACGACGGGGCTGCCTCTCTCACTGAGTCACGGCCTACTTCTCTAAGCTACGAGCTGCTGCCTGCAGAAAATCTGCTGAGTTCTCCCACAGCCATAAATCCCGTTAAAATGCAAACTGATGAAGGCCCAGGATGGAGGGGCACAGGGCGCTTTCCCTACTTGCAATTACGAGATAGTCCGGCTCAGACAGGTCACCCGCGGGCACGGCCGAAAGTCACCAGTGCCGCTTACGAACAGATGAACAGTTGCGGTGCTTTCTTTTCCAAAATGATTTTATCTATTTTTAGTGCAACGAAACAGGGCTGTCAGGTGTTTCGCATAATTCATTCTATTTCGTGTGCACATTTAGCCTTGTTTAATTTTCAGAGCGAATTTAATTTGTGGTTTAAGCTCTTCTCGTGCACCTTGCACGCAGCTATGAAGAGCCGTGTTTGACTCTAGTTCAAGAGGCCGTGACTTCCCAGTTTTAGAGAAATCCACTCACTCCTTCACCTGAAACTTCTCTCCCCGAAGCTTCTCTCTCTCCTCGGCTCATTCTTCCTTCTTTATTTTCCCTCCCAACTGGAGGGAAAGCATCCACTAAAACGCTGTCTTTGGCCCTCTGGCCACATTCCAAGAAGGGAAAATAGGTCTTTCTGTCTCCAGCAAAGACTCCAGTCCTCTTCAGCCTCCTAATTATAAAGATTCCTCCAGAACTCAATTTTTGTCAGTCTCGCCTTCCCTCCTTAGATTCAACCCTAATTATACCTTCTTTCCATTATTTTAATGATCCCCAAAGGCCCGTAACTGATCTTGACCACTCAGCTTACAGTGTAAATTCTTCCAAATCCTAAAAACTTACAATCTAAAATGTCCAAATCCTCTTCTTAAACTGAAGGTTTCTGACAGTGCTTTTAACATCTCTCCCTCCACGTTTCTCTCAATTTCACCCCTTGCTGTCTCCTGAAAAGAACTGCTAGAGTCATATTTGACCCTTCCATCTTTCTCATTCCTTACACCCAGTCTTTGCTAGTTGTTTATCAATACGTGCCCACGGCAGGCGCTGTGGACACAGACACGAACGGGCTGATGTTGCCGCCGCTGTGGGATGCACGATCTGATGGGAGAGACATTTGAACAAAGTATTACAGCAACGGGGTGTGCTGCACGGACGTGGGAACAAAGTGCTGCTGGGGGGAGGGAGAAGCCCCAGGCCTGCTGCCAGTGGGCTCAGGAAAGCCTGTGCTGGAAGGTGAGCCATGAGGGGCTGGCTGAAAAGTAACAGGTCCAAGGAGGGGCTGCAGAACGCTGGAAGCTGGGGGTGTGTGCGCCTGGCTTGGATGCATTATGAAGTGGGGCCAGTTTAGGCAAGTGCTTGTGGAACAGGTGTGGGGACAGGGCGAAGATGGGCTTGGGGGAGGAAGCAGCGAGCCGACCACAGCTGTCCCAGCGTGCCATATCACGTTGCTGTGTTTATGCCTGGAAGATACACGGATACTGGTGACTCCAGGCGTCTTCACCAGGTTGCCAAGTGTGCATTTTAGAGGATCCTAGCAGCCGTTTGGGGGGCGAACCAGAGGAGGGTGATTAAGGGCCCCGAGAAGCCTGGCAAGACCAGGGAGCTGTGCGGGAGTTGTGGGGGGGGGGGGCGCTGGGTTTCTGGCCTCAGCGATCCATTCCCAACCTGTGTGTCCTCCAAATTTATTTCCCATGTCACCCTAACATGAATCTTTGGCTCACATCCAGCTAATCTCATCACTATTCAAACAGAACATGCGTTTTTCAATTCTGGGTTTTTTTTCTCCTATTGACAATACCGTCATATTCTTCCCTCCTCCCTCCTTGATCTGGGACGACCTCTCTTCTCTCCTTCTCTTTAGCTCCTTAAAACCCTCTAGACCCCTTTCATACTACCAGCTCCAGGAAAATTACTTAAACCTTCACCAATCTCAACTGTATTTGATTTTCTCTTGGCCCTTATGGTTGATATTACATACACTCTGGAGCAGGAATGTGGGTTCAAATCCTGGCTTTGTCACAACTGGCTGTGTGACCCGGAGCAGGACACTTAGCAACCCCCAATGCCTTCAAATACTCCTCTATAACTAGTCACTACTTCCCAGGATTGTTGTGAGAATTTAATGAGTTCGTTCCCATAAAACAGTATAGGATACATGATAGAAAGTCAGTGACACTTAGTTTCTGTTACGTGTGTGAGTTTTGTATTGCACTTGTATTTCTCTCTGAGCATGCAGTAGGGACTCAGGAAATATTTGCTAATTTGATTTTTTTTTTTTTTAGAGGGGTGGGAGGAGAGTCAGAGGGAGAGAGAGAATTTTAAGCAGGCTCTAGGCCCAGCACAGAGCGCGATGCGGGACTTGATCTCACAACCCTGAGATCATGACCTGAGCTGATATCAAGTCAGTCGCTTAGCTGACTGAGCCACCCAAGTGCCCCTAATTTGATTTTATTAAGATGCTGTTAGTTGAACTCGGAAGATCTATCTCTATTATAACTTCTAAACTTAGTCTTCTTCAGGAAAGACTAAGACTCGGGAAAGAATTACCAGTCTATATTTTTGCTATTTCGTGAGTAAGGAGGGAGTAAATGCCATTTTAAATACAGCATATAATTTAAATACAGTAAGTAAGAATTACTAAATACTTCTAATAGTAACGCATTTCCTCACAGCAATCTTATGAGTAGGTACCATCAGTATCCTATGTTACATATGAGCAAACTGAAGTATCAAGAAGTAAAATAACTTGTCCAAAGTAAAAGAGCTGGGACCTAGTCTTTCTGACTCTAGAGCTCACACTCAGCTGCGTCCCAATACATGTCCAGTATATGGGACCTCTTGATCCAACAGCAGGCTGAGCTGCGAACTGGAGATTCACAGATAGGTACGGAAGTGGCAGGAGTGGGGAGGGCTTTATAGGTGGGAAAAAGTGACATGATCAAGGTTGCAAAATATAAATGAGCCTGGTAGGTGTGGGAGAATCTGGTGTGACATGCCCGAGTGTATGGGGAGGAATAAATACAGATAAGTCCTCTCTTCCTCTTTGCCCTGTGCTGTGCTTAATAATGCCACCACCTGTCCGGTCACCCCAGCTGAGAATCTGGGACTCCACTTAGGAACTTCTCTCTTCTTCATCTGCCAAATGAGTTGTTAAGCCCTACTGATTTTACCTCCTAAATATTTCTCATATACATCCCTTCCCACCCATCCCTACTCTTACCCCCTAACTGAAGCCTTCTTTGCTTCTTGTCTGGATTGCAAAAGCTTCATCTCTGTCTCCCTGGTTCTCGGCTGGCTTGGTTGTACCATTTTATGCAAGTTTCCAAAAGTCAAGGCCTTTAGTGGTTCCCCAGTGCCACAGAATCCAGTTCAGACACCTTCGGATGACACACAGGGCCTTCTGTGGTCTCGCCTTGGGCCCTGTTTGGTTACATAAATGACTGCTTCTGCTGGTCTGAAGGTCTTGCTCTTCATGTTGGCCCAGCGAATGCCCCCTCATCATTCTAGATCCACTCTAGACTCTTATTCCAATGGGGGCTTTAAGTCCAGTGTTCGCCCCTCCCTGTTGCCTCTTCTGCACATTGTACAGCCCAACTTTTTCCAAAAAAAATTTTTTTTAAAGATTTTTTATTTATTTATTTGACAGAGATAGAGACAGGCAGCAAGAGAGGGAACACAAGCAGGGGGAGTGGGAGAGGAAGAAGCAGGCTCATAGCAGAGGAGCCTGATGTGGGGCTCGATCCCAGAACGCCAGGATCACGCCCTGAGCCGAAGGCAGGTGCTTAACCGCTGTGCCACCCAGGTGCCCCTCAAAAAATTTTTTAAAGATTTTGAGAGAGAGAGAGCGCGCGTGCACACACACACAAGTGGGGGAGGGGCAGAGGGAGAAGCAGACTCCCCACTAAGCAGGGAGCCCAACGTGGGGCTGGATCCCAGGACCCTGAAATCACAACCTGAGTAAAGGCAGATGCTTAGCTAACTGAGCCACCCAGGAGCCCCTCCGATTATTTTTAATGGCAATCTTTCCTATTTTGCTGAAAGTTGCTTAAGATAGTGACTATCACTGGTTTTCCAGAGCAATGCCTGGCTTGAAATTGGTACTCAATAAATGTTTATTGAATTAAAGAAATAATGGATAAACAAAGCCAAAACAATGATGAAAGGGTCAGATGTGAGAGAGTTTTAAAAGCTAGTCAGAGGAGATTGGGGATATTCTTTTTGAAAGAAGATGATGTGTGCAAATTGTTTTAGAAAATGAGTCACATAAGGGCACTCAGATTTATTCTCATTTTATACCTCTGCTCACACTGTTTTCCTTCTCTGAGTTGCTATCTCTCTGCCTCTCTCCCCATCCCGTCGAGTGTAGCTCTCTCATTAAAGAGGGTATTTTAAAGGCTCATTGGAAAACCAACAGGATTTTGTATAAAATTTTGTATAAAAAGTAAATTATTATTTGAGTCTGCCATTTTCTAAGTTAGCCTGTCCTGTCTGGGAGGGAGAAATCGCCATAAAAAGTCTTTTCTACTCATATAGTCACCATCATACTGGGTAATTGCTAGTTTGGCTACTTTGGAATAAAAAAGGGATTCAATAGGGACACCTGGCTGGCTCAGTCAGTGGAGCATGTGACTCTTTATCTCAGGGTTGTGAGTTCAAGCCCCACGTTAGGTGTGGGGATTACTTAAAATAAAATAAAATAAAATAAAATAAAATAAAATAAAATAAAATAAAATAAAATCTTTTTTAAAGGGATTTAAAAAAGGGCTTCAATAAAAGACAAGAGAATTTTAGTTAAAGTCAGAGAGGGTTATGTCATAAAACAATAATTTTCCACAGAGCAAAAGAGTGTTGGAATTGACTGAGCCCCCAAGTAAGCATGCATGTACTCTGTTATACTTTCATTCATTATATATATAAAATCCTATCACACACACACACAAGTGTGCTGATAAATATTTAACCACTGGCTCTCCACAATAAAAGGGAGAGGCACCATATTTGCTGATTTCTGTAGATTACAAAACCCCACCTATGGCCAAGGTTAAGCAACTAATGTGACATCACTGAACACAGAGCTGGGAAGAGAGGCTAAAAACGGCTCTTCCAAAGCCTATGCTTTTTGGCTGCAACACACAACTGTGTATACTTTTATATATTTTTTTTTTTTTTTATAATGTTCTCTCTTTTTTTTTTTTTTTTTTTTAAAGATTATTTATTTATTTATTTGACAGAGATAGAGACAGCCAGTGAGAGAGGGAACACAAGCAGGGGGAGTGGGAGAGGAAGAAGCAGGCTCATAGAGGAGGAGCCTGACGTGGGGCTCGAACCCGGAACGCCGGGATCACGCCCTGAGCCGAAGGCAGACGCTTTAACCGCTGTGCCACCCAGGCGCCCCACAACTGTGTATACTTTTAGAAGCCTGGTATGTGCTCGACACTGTGCTGAGGTCACTGAGGACACAAGGCTCTACTCTTAAGGATATTATTAATGGCAGTAGGAAGGTGGACGGACTTACAACTGTGATACTTAAGAATTATTAAACTAGCACGTTATGCAAGGTATTATGAAAACAAGGTATTATGGCAATTAACATACATAGTTACAGCTAGGCATTTAGTTACATAAGTTCGCTTGAGAAATTCACAGAAGGCTTGGTGGGGTACATGGGGCATCATTTGATCTGAGACTTGGAAGAGCATTGGGAGTTGGCCAGATGAAGGGCATTCAGGCTGAGAGAACATAACAAGTTCAGAGAACTACAAATAACTCAGTATCACTGCAGCATAAAGTGTAAGTTAGGAGAACCACAAGAGAGTGAGCTGAACACACAGGGAGGAGCCTTGTTAGTGCTAAGATGTTGAAATTGTAGGCCTCGGGGAACTATACAAATCACTTGGATAACATATCTCTGTTAGAGAGATTCCCCCAGTGAGCAATGTACGGAGTGATTTGGGGGAGATTGGAATTGGAGCCCAAGAGGCTGCTGAGGTGTGGGCTGAATGAGAGCAGGGGGAAGTGGGGAGCGAGGACAACGGGGGTGTGAGTGGGGTAAGAAAACAGGAGAGTTATGTGCTGGAGTCACTCAGACTTGGCTATAGAGGGTGGAAGGCACCTGAGAAGGACTCCCAGATTTCTGGCTTAGGACTAGCAGATAAGAAAGGGGAACGTCAGAATTTATGAAAAAAAAATGGGTTTAGTTTTAGACACATTGGATTCGATGCACTTACATGATGTCCAAAAAGCAATGAAGTGTTTGCTAGAGCTCCATGCTAGAGATTCATAAGCAGGTATGGACCAAAGCAGGTAGAATGACAAAGGGCGAGGCTGCAGAAGCAAGAAGGGAGTCAGATGCAGCAGACTTCCTTCATCGGACGGCTGCCTTTCGTGGCCCCACTGTGACAATAGTGAACCTGCCCTGAACCTGCCCAGTCATCTCCCGGCCTCTCTTCTGAGTGCTGCTTCTCTCCCTGTCTTCCGAGTGCTACTTTTAGATGCTCTATTGATCTTTCCAGGCTCAATTCAATGCCATGGACTCCATAAAGCCTCTCTCCATTCTCCCCCATTTTGCTTCTCCCCTCCCAGTGCTGTGCCCTCTATCCAGAACACAATCGGCTGCTCAGGATTATTTGCACACATTGCCAACAGTGAGCTCCCTGGAAGATGAAGAGTTCGTCTCTACGTGTCCCCGTGGCCTCCGCACTTAGGATGGTGCTATGTGCTTTTTGGATTGTGAGTGGATGTTTCATTCAATTGGGGAGGATACTGCATGTAAAATGCCTACTGCACAATTTTGCTTAATCTTGACCTCACTCTAGCTTTATAGTTCTCACCCTTCCCCCAGCTCGTAAAGGAGCCAGAAGACAGGGTGGCAGCCGAGCCTTCTTGTCTGGAACTTGAGATATCTGCTCGCCATTTGAAGAATGGAAGGCTATGTAAAGAAATATAGTTTGTCATTTCAAGGTTAGCTGATTTTTTTTAAAGCTTTATTTATTTATTTGAGAGAGAGCTTGAGTGGGGGATGGGGATGGCGGAGGGAGAGGGAGGGGATCTCAGGCAGACTCCCTGCTGAGTGTGGAGCCCAACAAAACGCTGGATCTCACAGCCCTGAGACCGTGACCAAGAGCCCGACCCTCAGCTGACGGAGCTTCCCAGGCATGCCCCAAGGTCAGCCGATTTTCAGGTGTGTGTGTATGTCCAAATTAAGGGTGTTGCAGGAGAACAGTTTTCTCCTTTTTTTGTAGAGATATAGGAAAACATGTTTTTCTCTACTGGTGAACTTATGGCTCAAAGCTACAAATACGAAACTGGGAATAAACAGTGTTCATCTAACCAGGGGACACAAAGCACATGCCTGCAGGGGGTTTTCAGTGAGTCCGTTTACGGGGTACGCACAAAGTCTTCCCTTACACAGGATGTGAATGGGAAAATGGAAAGCTATCCGATAATAAAAATAAGGTAGCTCACTAGGGTACCTGTGCACTAAGTGAGAAAAATCACATTTTTTTTTCCATCCTAGTGACCTTTATACTATGAAGGATACAGCTGAACCCAGACAAATGAAATAAATGAAATAATTTGAAATGACAAATGGATTTGTGAAAACAGTCCCAGTAAACTTGAGAAACCTGTGATTCAGGCCTGATGCTGAAGTACCGTGAATCTGCCTCATTAGAGGCACTGTTGATGAAGCTTCCCATGCGACCCAAGGGACTTTATCCTCCCAACACCAGCCCTACTGCCTGATACTACAGTTATGCCTCCTTTCCCTCCTGTCTTCAGGGTTTTCCTTGTTCAAGATTTCTTTAACAAGCAAGTAGCCCTGGAGGCAGGAGTTAGAGAGAGACCGGGGAGAAGAGAAAAGACACATTTAAGCCCTTTCTTGATCTCCGGTCTTCATTTTCCATTTTCCATCACTTTCCAGGAGCCCGTTGCACTAGAGGAATGTGCCTAGGGGGCTGCTGAGGGGACCACAGATCAGTGGGAAGGAGGGGGGGAGGGAGCAGAGGGAGGGGACAGGCGGGTGGAGAGAAAACATGAATTTTGTCACATGCATCTCACTGGATTTGAACAAAGAGTCTATGAGTAATTGTTATTTCCTTTTAGTGATGAGAAAATCAAGGCTAAGAAAAACTGACTCAATCTTACCCATTTTCTTTTACCCTGCTATTTCCCTTGAGAATATTAATTTCAACATTTTATGTAAAGACAGGGTATAAATTATATATATTTTTACATAAAAATATATACTGTAATTATATAAAAAACATAAGTGAAAACATAAGAAAAAGAACATAAGCAAATGCTAATAAGCTGTGGTTTGGGGAGGTAGCGTAAAGGTTGCCTTTTTTCTTATCCCTAGTTATCTGTGGTTTTCCATAATACACATGATTGCTTTTATATCACCACCAGCAATAATGATAGCGACAGCAACAAAAGGCACAGATTGCTTTAAAAAGGAAAGCATGTTTAGTTTCTTGGGCAAGCAGTGTTGCTCCGGTAAGGTAGAAGGCTTGTAAGAAACTTATGGAAACAAAGGCTGGTATTTTAGAGGCTTATTTAGTCAAATAAAACCTATAATGAAAAATTTGCCATAAACTCATGGAGTTTGTATTTGGACCCTGTTTCACAGTCCCGCACCAGAGAGAAAACAGAACTGATTAGGGAGACTCATTGCAAAAGAAAACTGGTCTTCTGTTCCATACGATATTCTGCACACCCCTGCCTTCTGTGGAAAGCAAATATTTGCACTGTGTGTATCCGTAGTACAGTCCATTGCCAGGATGTTTCAGTGCCTCCAAAATACCAAAGGATCCAATCAGTTGCTTTGAAATATACAGCCAATAACTCAGATATTTTATCCACCCAATGCTCCACACTAGAACTGATCCTAGTGACAGGCTCTTCCGGCAGGGTGTGCATAGCGCCGGAATGTGACAAATGGGATCATGTCAACTGTGTCTCCTCGATATCCGAACAACCGGTTGTAACGCCAAAGATTTAGTCAATCAGATAAATCCTTTGTCTACACAGTTTCAAGCCCTTATTTTGAGTAATTTCTTTGATTCAATTTACCAAATATTTAGTCAGTTTCCTAAAATGGAATTGAATCTCTAAATAATAGGAAAAAAGGAAAAAAAAGAAAAAGCTCTGATCTGGATTTTGTGCACGGGGAATAAAAGTTAAAAACAAACAAAAATGCACGTTTGTCCCTTACATATAAATGTTCTTTTGTTTCCTTTCTAAATGGAGTTCTCTTAGGCTATCCACATTTGACTTTAATAACTTGGCTAGAAAGACCTGTCCCAGACAGAATATTTATTAAAATGTAGATTAAACTTGCCTGAGAGAAAAAAAATGCAGAGAAAATATTGAAACAAAAGACCCTTGGTTATAGGAGGTGGAGGTTTGAATCTTTTGAAGATTTGAGAAAAGAACAATTTTAGAAAAGGGCCAAATGAAAGGCATACTGATTTCGGACAAAACTGGTTCCCTCGCACGGCGCTCGCCCCCTGGTCAGGCAGGGCGCTGTGGCTGCCGGGCTCGAGCCTGGAGCCGCGCCGTCGGCAGCTGGTGTGTCTGTTCCGCTCACACCTCGTCCTTCCCCTCTTGGAAACATGTCTCCGGTTCACACCTTACTTTAAGTCCTCCTGATAGAGAATCTTACTACCTCATGCCTGAATCACTACCAACAATGGGCAAAGTGGCCTTTCTGCCCCCGTCTCCTGCCCTCCAAATCTGGCTCACCCCCATATCGATTATCCCCCAAACCGTTTTGCTTGCTGCTGCTTCCTGCTCACCACCGTCATTGTTGCCCCCACACTAAGTTAAAACTCCTTTTTCCGCCTGATGGCTGGGATCCTTCACAGCCCCCTTTCTGTCTCAAACACACACACACACACACACACACACACACACAGATTCCTAATTAATCCAATCTTTCTTTTTCACTGCTCCCCCAAATATATCACTCATTTTAGTCAACCAAATCACTCAACACCATAAAAATCCCACTCACGGGCCCTTCCTGTCTCCTCTCCAAACCTGTAACATTCTCATCCCAGCCAGGTCCTTTCTGTGTGGAGTGTTGGCTCCTCTTGACGCTAACTGTCCAAATCAGCTCCATCCTTTCAGAGCCTTCTCAAATGCCACGTCTTCCATGGAGCCTTCTCTGATCCCTGTAGCCCCACAATTTCCTTTCTTTCTTTTTTTTTTTTAAAGATTTTATTTATTTATTTGACAGAGAGACAGCCAGCGAGAGAGGGAACACAAGCAGGAGGAGTGGGAGAGGAAGAAGCAGGCTCCCAGCAGAGGAGCCTGATGTGGGGCTCGATCCCATAACGCTGGGATCAAGCCCTGAGCCGAAGGCAGACGCTTAACGACTGCGCCACCCAGGCGCCCCCCACAATTTCCTTTCTTTTCTCTGAACACCCATCCCATCTGTAATCAAGACTGAACTTCATGACATATTACTTCAATGCACTTCTATTGATTTATACGCCATCCCGTGTCTGCCAGTGGGGGCATTACTGGCATTTGTAACAGGGCACTGCTTCAAAGGGCAGGACTGACTGGCACATTTCAGGACATTTGGTGCCCCTCCCTCTTGAATGCTTCTGACAGTGATGTTATTGTGACAAACCCAAATGCTCTGAATACATTTCCAAATGCCTTAATCAATAAAAAGTTCCTTAGAGAAGTTACTATAACATACACACATCTGTTCAACAAGTAATCTGTTTAAATGGTGAACGTACACAGTATTTTAAAGAATGAACCTGTATTTCTCTTACAGTTGCCAACACACTATAAAACTAGGAAGGAGGCTGTCAGGTGTCAATCACGACTCCATTTCATAAGGTGTTCACTGAACCCTCATAGCAACCCGGATGCTGCTATTTATCTTCCTTTTCTAGCTTAGGAAACTGAGGCTCAGAGAGTTCTGCTTACTCGAGGTCATACTATTTGATTAGAACCCTGGCATGCAAGCCCAGTATTGTTTGAAGCCAAATCTTTGACTTTTTCTTCTACCACCAGCCTCTGTAAAAGCAGCCTATCTGTAACAGCTTTGAAATAGGAATGTGAACATGTCACCTAATTAGCGATTTAAAGCACATTATTAATGCTGATAGGTACTAATGACTATAATTGAGAAGAAGGACATTAGACCAAACAATTTTTTTAGAATTTATAAGAAGAATATAAATTGGAGTCTAATGAACAAATTTACTCACTGACCTTCTTTGCTGCAGACATTAACCCGGGCTTGATCTCTAATTGAGATGTACATATTCTTTACTTTCTTACTGTATTTGTTAATGTTTGTCTTGGCAGATGGTCAACAGCTCTCTCTAAATTTCCCTTAATCAAGTTTTGGGTAATGGATGACCAAACATGCCTTCTATTAGGCAGCATTGCTAGATCCAAAGCAATCAGAATCTAAGAGCTGGCAATAGTTCTCAAGTCTTCCCTGTCTAGTACCGAGATATCTTTAATAGAAAATGTTCTATTAAATCAGATCTCACAGTACCATTTAAAATGATATATATACTCCTTTTAAGTTATAGATTCTTATTCATTTCATGCATATCTACAACACCCACATTTGTTAGTTGCTCATTTCAGTGTGTGCCCATATGTCCGTTTAAAATTCTTCATATCTCAGCTAATCTAGAATTTAGGAAGTAATAGCATGTATATAGTCCATATGCGTACTTCAGCAAGTATGCTCAGTTTCTATCTAGGCACACAGGAAGAACTGTATTCCCTGCAGGGGGAAAAAAGAGAGCGAAAGAGCCAGTATTGCTGATTTCAAGTTTTCTTTTCCAGCCATGAGAATAAATGTTTACTCTGTGTTTATTCTGTTCAGCAAAGAAGGAAAAGGACCTGAAAGCTAAGTTCATTAAGTAACTTAGAACGACTGTGTAAATATAGCTGGAAATGTATATGATATACACGTATTTTATTCCTATATTGTCTTACAAACCGTATCGACTGTAACAAAGTTGCACTTCATCCTCTAGTAAAACCACTATTTAGCTGTAGCCACATCCACATTTGGTGAGCTGAAAGCATCAAGGGATTCTGTTTGCTTACCAGGAGAAACACGTGAAAAAAAATGTAATCATTCTTTGTAACGAATGAATCGAGGATGATATTAGCCTTTTTACCAGAACACTTCCCGAGCAGAGTGCCTTTTCAGTTTCTGAATGCTGGGACACTTTGTAGGGAGCTAGGGGAGAGGGTGATAGACTCTTCCCACTAAAACTAGTAAGTCCAGGACTGGGAACCCCTCTCAGTCATATAACTAGGTAAGCAGCTGTAGAATGGCAGGAAAGTTTCATTTTTGCTCTGACTCATCTTTTCTCCAACTATCTTATCAAATCTTTGTCATGCCATAGAAATCTTAAATATATCCAGCTGCTCCCCAGAGAAGCCACAAATGGTGCAAGTATTTTGATAACATTTCCCAGAGAGTCACATGCATTTTTTTAAAATCCACTTTTAGTGGATTTCTAGGGTCTGTGTTTACATTTCCTTCTATGTTCCCAGCATGTACACAGATACCTGCTGGTGTGCTATCACATTTTCCCCACCTATTTTTAGATCTTCAATTGCTTTAGAGATGTATTTACTATGTAAAGCAGAAGCTCACACTGTGAAACATTTGCATGACCGTATTTTGATTTTGCCATCGGCTCAGTGGGGCAAAGGTGATCCCATCCTGCAGGAACTCTATCCCACGTTTTTTTCCCTGGACTTGGTGGCTCAGGTGTGCTTACCTGCTTCCTTGAAGATACTGTGCTGTTGAAACATCTATTAGAGGTCTTCGAATTCAAATTCTTGTTCTGATGGGTTGAGTCATTTTTCCACGTCTTAGAGTTTTCTTTAGGATCTGAAGGAATGGGATTTAAGAAGAGGATCCTAGCTATGAATCCATAGAGGACGGTGGCCAGTATCATTGGCACAACATAAAAGACACCAAAGTCCATCAGGTAAATAGGTGAGTAGTAATTCCTGGAGATCTTGTAGCCACAGGACACCACAATCGCATCTTTGTAGGTGCTAATGTTGAGATCCAGCAAGAAGAACCAGAGCATACAGTAAATGGACGTGAAGGCCCAGACAAAGATGATGATCTTTTTGGCTCTGGAAAATGTGCAGAGAAACTGGGCCTTGATGGGGTGACAGATCGCTATGTACCTCTCGATGGTAAAGGCTGTGATGGAACAGGAGGACGCGTTAATGCCCAAGTACTGCAGGTAAGTGATGCAGAGGCAGCCGGCGTAGCCGTAGACCCAGGCGCCGTAGATGCTGTCCGTTATGTTGGGGAGGCCCGCAGCCACCAGGACCATGAGGTCGGCGACTGCCAGACTCACCAGGTAGCAGTTTGTGGGGGTCCTCATGTGCTTGGTTCTCATGACCACCAGGACTACCATGATGTTGCCCACGATGCCCAAACCACAAATAATGAGCACAAGTAAGATGGTGACCACTTGGTACTCCAGGGCCACCGCCGCTCTCGGCTGCAGCTGTGTCTGGTTCAGTTCACTTACTGTCTGGTTTTCCATCTTCACTGGTTTGAAGTTTCTCCGAAACACTTCTCAAAACATCCTCTTCCCGGTGGCCTGCCTTCACCTCAGTGGTTCTCTCCCCCTGTGAAGAGTTACAGTCCAAATTCATTCACGGGGTCCCCCTCTCAGATGGAGCCAGTCCCTGGCAGGCAGCTCTCCCCCCGTCTGCTTGCCCCGCCCGGGCTGGTCCAGTAACAGGCTCACGTGTGCCGGGGGAGTCCCTTGATTGCAGCTCTGGTGTAGGCTGGAGGAACGTTCCCGACCGGCTTACTGAGGGGCACCTGTTTCCCCTAACCGGAGAGCAACGCGGAAGAGAAACAGAGGAAGCTCCCTCCTTTGAAAGGAAAAACGAAATGATACCTGCTAGCTGAAAAACAAATACAAAGAAAGCTCTCGGATGCTTGGGGAAAGTGTAAAGAAGAGAAAGGGACCAGGGAGGGAAGTGGAGAGTCTCAATGATGGAGCTTGGTAGGAATTTAGCGTTCGCCTCCTTTGCTGAGGGTGGGGTCGCCGGGCTACACAATTCCCAAGTCTTTGAGCCTGCACCGCCCCCCGCCCCCTGCCCCGTGCCCTACCTTCCCCACGGAGACCAGTTTCTTCCCTTCCCTTTTCCTCTGTGGCGCCGGCTGCCTTTCTGCGGTGGATGAAGCAGTAGTAAGCGCAAGTTTCCAATCCCGCAGGAGGTCTCGTCTACTTTGTGGACCGGAGACCACTTAGCCGCGCTCGGTCTTCAGGACCGCAGCTCCTCTGAACCCTCGCGGCCCTTCCAAGTGCTGGGGGGCCGCACAGCCGCAGCGGCGGGAGCGGCAGCCGAGCGGCGGGCCAGGCTGTCAAATCAGAGAGCGTCCGCTAACGAGCACACGCGCTCTCGCCCTCTCTCCCTCCCCCGCTGCCTGCCCCTCTCCCCCCTCCCACACACTCACACTCACACACACCCGCCTGTCCGCGCTCACTGATTCATTAGCTTCTCCCCTTGAAGGATTCCCTTTTCCATGTGCTGGTGACACGGTCCTCAATCTGGAAGGTTGAAATCCTAAGCAAGGGGTCCGGAAGCAGCGGGGACTGCAGTTGCTTCTAGTCTAAGTCCTGCAGGAACCCCAGGACCTGAGCAGCCGTGCAATATATTTACACACCCTGTGTGATAGGACTTGGGGGAGAGCAAATCCTTCTCAGTCCAGACACAGCCCTTGAAGCTTGAAATATCTGTCTGAACTGGAACCAGCTTCTCCCTCTGCTGTGGAAACCCTGAAACTAGTGCTCCAGTGAGCCAGAGACACTGGCCCCCTCCTCTCATGCTATGTGAATGGAAAATGAGTTCAAATTGGTTTTAAACCATTTCCGCTGCCATCTTCTGAGGCTTATAAAAATTATTTTGCTAAAAGCTCTTTGAGCCAAGAATACGGACTTAAACCCACAAATTACCTGTTAAGTTTGTTTTCAACTCTGAGTCTGCATCACTTATTAGAATCTCTACCTGCTCTGCATGCCTCTCCCCTCTTCACCCCCCTCTGGTGTACCCACCACGGGTCCACCCAGCAACGTTTTGTGTGTCTTTATCTCTAGGTGAAAACATCCGGTGGAAATCTAGCCAGGGCCACTCTGGGACCACAGCTCGGAAAGGAAACTTCATGGATGCCTCTTTTTAAGAAAAGCGTACTGCAGCTTGACTTTTATTTTTCTAAAGTCACCCGTAGGCAAATCTTTACCATTTTTTACAGAGGCTCAGAAAACATGCCTCCCTTCCACAGGCACCAACCAAATATACCGAATGGTAATGTCTGCCCACTTTTATTTAATGAACTGACTCAAGAAAAATAGCCCTGAACCAAATTCCCTATAGGGTGAATAGTTTGATTCTCTGTTTTAAGAAGTTTAGATGTTCTTCCTTCTAGATGTTGATGGAAATGTAGATTTTGAGTATACAGACCATGGGGCTATCAAAGCCACGTGCAAGGCCAGGTACCAACATGACGAAGGTAAAACTGGGTCATAGTGAGGAATACCACCCTCTGAACCACCAGGGGCTTCTTGACTATCTACTTCTCTTTTCAAAGCATCGTATTACAAATGAATGACCCAGATTCAGCTTTGAGACATTTATTGTTTTGTGTGTACAATGCAGGCTCAAGTGTGATTTAAAATAATTTGATCGTTGTCTACTTTTCAAAATTGAGAGATTGTATACCAACTCTCAGTTTCTGCCTCTCATAAAAATTAGAAAGATCAGGCAATTCTGGGCCTCTATTTCTGAATAGAAATAATCACCTAAAGTTGAGTTGTGGTTGTGGGCAGAAGTTTGTGGGGGTCCTTCGTACGGGATGTACCCTCTGGGATTTTTCTCCCCTCTCCACTTCCTCCCTTTTGTCTGTCACGCATGCCAGCTTCACTCAGTCATGCCTGGCCTCTGTAACCATCTGAATCTTGGTTCCTTACCACCAGCAAGTTCCTCAGAGACAGTGGAGGGTACCAGCCAAATGCATAGTCTTTCACCCCGAGTAGGATTTCTGCTGGCATTCTAGTTTCCTCCCCCAAATGGTTTAGGACACTGGATGGCAGATGCCCTTCCTGCCATTCTCTCTGGACTAGAGGACAGAGATTACTCTGAATACCCCCTTTCTTGCTTAGTCCTTCACGTTTTGAAATTAAAAAATTCTTCCCAAGAGAAGGCACTGCCTCCCTTCTCCACCCCAACCCACCACCTCCAACCCAGAATATCTCTTGAAAAGTCATAGTTCGTATAGTACATCCTCCCACCCCTCCCCAGGATTTTAGCTTCCAGCACTTTCTTTTTGGCCTGGACTCCAACTCGCCCCTTGAACGTGGGGAGAGATGTAGCACTTGTTCTTCTGACCCTGGCATCTCCAGTCACACAGCTTACTCGCAGAATCTGGCTTTCCCTCTCTTGGGTACCTCAGGAAACCACTTGCTTGGCAAGTCTGGGTTCCTGGGACACATTGGCCGATGTGGTATTGCGCCTGCCGGGCCTGCCTGCCTCTGTGCAGGAAGAATTAGGGCAAGCCCCACCCTTATGTCTGGAGGTGACCTTAGCTACCTAGGGAGGAGGCGGCTGTCCACGGGCTGTCGTGAATCCATGAGTAGACAGACGATTATTTATACAGTCAGCCTTTCTCAAAGTTCAGCATGCATCTGAATCTCCTGGAGAGCTTATTAAAATCTAGATTCCTGGTTCCATCCCCAAATTGCTGTTTAAGGAGCTCAAGGATGGGACCTGAGCATTTCTGATAAATATTTCTTATAAACTTCCAGGTAATGCTGATGCCGCTGTTCTGAGGACCACACCTGGAGCCACACTGACCTAGCTCAGTGGTTCTAATGCGGGAGGTGGGGAGCGATGGTGGATCAGAGTCGCCTAGACAGAATTTTAAAAATGTGCATACTAGCTTAGTCCTCCTACATATTTTGGGTATAGGTATATTCCTAAAATCGGACTCAGGCTTGAGAAAGAGATTGGAAATTTGGACAAAAGCAATTGACTTGTTCTTCATATATTATATATATATAGCGTATATATTAAAATATATATTACATACTATATATATTATGTATGTATTTCTCTATCTTATATTGTCATAACTGGAGCTTGGCTTGGCAGGTGGGAAATTGTTGGGAAAGAGAATATCTGTGCTCACTACAGTCAGTTGAAACGAGGGTCAGAGGTAATGCAGAGCATCTGCCGAGGTCAGTGGTTTGTAGGACCCAGACCAGAGTGAGGAGAAGGCAACATTTCAAGGAGTATCCAAAACCTCAGTAATTAATACAATCAATATTTTCACGGACTGTTTTTTAAATTAGTATACATGCAGACAAGTCTATGATGAATAACATACCAAGAATTTTAAATAAAGACATTATCAATATTACTAGTTTTTCCCTTCCACCTCAGGCTCCAAGTACTGAGCCTTTTTTTAAATTTTAAATTTTTGATATTTTGCTTATTTTGGATTACTTTGCATTCCTTTTTAAAATGATTTTGTTTGTTTGTTTATTTATTTATCTATTTGAATGAGAGAGAGAGAGAGTGGCAGCAGGAGGAGGAGCAGAGGGAGAGGGACAAGCAGACTCTGCATGGAGCCTGGGGCCCCGGAGCCTACAGGGGGCTCAATCTCATGACTCCATGATCCTGACCTGAGCCGAAATCAAGAGTAGGATGCTTAAGTGACTGAGTCACCCAAGAGCCCCTATTTTGATTTTTAAAAATAATACATTAAAGTTTTTTCCCGATTCCTGTTTTCTTGGAGCCCCGTTAAATTCTGCACTCTCTCTTGCTTCACCCCATTCTCAGGCTTCTCTTCCCTGTCTGAATTTCAGAACCATCCGGAGGGCTTTTAAAGATATAGATACTTAGGTCTCTCTCCCAGATATTCTTATTTAAACAGTCAAGAAGCAAAGCCTAAGCTTGGTTGGTTAAACAGTGGTCAAGAAACACTGAGCTAGACGGACAGACGTTGGTCTCTGTGAATGAAAGCTTGGCGGTCCTTGGTGGTCCAGGCTGTTGGAGGATGAAAAAATTGGATGCAAAGAATGTGCAATGATTCAGAAAGGTGACAGCATCAGAACATTTTGGCAACAGAACATAGGACTTGGGTTCCTGAGGGAAACTGTAGAACTATGCGGGTCTCTAGGTTTAGAAGTGCCGAACCTGGTACTGTCTATCAAGTTAAGATTCAGACACAAAACCCAGGCAAAGACTTACTCACTGGAACTGAGAATAAGGTCTGGGTTCTGGAAGTAGAAAACAGAGTCAATACAGGATTTCATGCTGCGTCAACCTAAATACTGAACTAAGAATCCTCTGGTTTCCTCTGTGCAGGTATAAGCTTCAGCCTAGAGCCTGGAGTAGGAGAAGGCATTTGGCAAACTACAGAAAAATGTCAAAATCCATTTTCGCTGAAATTTAAATATTAGCTAGAGAAAATTGTTGGCTTTTGATCAACAAAAGAGAATACTTTATGTAATGGGTTTATGAAGTCGTGTTTGTGCTAATTGGAAAAGGCATGGAATCTTTGTGCCCTAAATGGTAAAGTAGGTTGAATTGATAATGGGTCTTTTGGGCACAAACTGCTCTTCCTTTTTGTTTCTCCATCATATATACTTTTATATTACCTAATGTTCACATTTGGGGAGAAAATAAGACCTTAGATTTAAAATCACATTTGGGGAGAAAATAAGACCTGAGATTTAAAATTACATTTGGGGAGAAAATAAGACCTGAGATTTAAAAACAAAGCACAGTAGAACTCAACCTTAAAATATCTAAAAAGGAAATGTCTAAACACAAGTACGTAGCTCCTTCTTCTCTGTAATCTGTACCATTTGTAATCCGGTCAGGCGAAGCATGGTTAGGAAGAGCTTTAATACCCTTTTTAAGTTTCCCCAAAGTGTCACTTGGAAGCATGACCTCAACAAAAGGTTTAAGAGTAAGAATTTTAATCAAGACATCTACCTTCTGAGCTTGTGTTTAATCTTGATTTATTGCATGTTTCATGAAACACCAAACTTATTTTTAAACATTTGTATAATTCAAAAATGTACTGCAATTACGTTATTATAAAATTCCATCTGGTAGCTGATCATGTGTTATTCTTTATTCTGGCTGCTAGGGATCTCGATTCCAAGTGTAGATCCTTACGTGAATAGTTGTATAGGACCCTCCCAATAAAATTTTCTTCTGCCTACTAAATCTATCAACTTACTATTTGACCTTCGGTTCCTCCTCTGTTCTTATCTCTTTATGACGTCATACACACAAATGCAGACACAAAACACTGCTTCCCAGATGAGTACATATCAAAAGTCAGTTTTATTGAGGTACAGTTTAGATGAAATAAACAGAAATCACTTTAAGTGTACAGTTTGATGAATTTTAACAAATACCACCACAGTTAAGATGCAGAAAACTTCCATCATCCTAAAATGTTCCCTGTGTTTTTTCCCAGCCAGTTCTGTATCCCCTGAATAATTCTGTATTCAGGCAAATGTTGCTCAGCTTTCTGTCGAAGTTATATTTATCTCTTAAAGAATTTCATGTAAGTGAAATTATACAACATGTACTCTTTTGTGTCTGGCTTCTTTGAATCAGTGTAATTTTTTAAAAATAAATATACATTTGTTGCATGAATGAGTAGTTTTTCCCTTTTATTGATGCATCTTATTTCATTGTATGGATATATGGAGATATCATATTTTGCTTATATAGTCCCCTATTTGTGGACAATTTGATTGTTTTTAGGTTTGAGTTATTATGAATGAAACTTCTATTAATATCCCTGCAAAGACAATGTTTGTGGACATATTTTATCATTTTTCTTGGATAAGAGTAACCAAATTCCCCAAGAGTGAAATTTTTGGGACATAAATTTAGCATATGTTTATGTTTTTTAAGAAACTGCCAAAATGTTTTCCAAACGATGGCACCATTTTCTTACAAAGCTACATAATATTTTGTTTTCATGCAAACCTACATAATGGCTAGATGTAAAAAATTCAAAGCAAAAAGGAACCACGCGCATTGAGGGTGAACTCTGTTTTATGCACTTGTGTGCCCGCCAGCGTGAAGCACACAGAACATACAGAGCCACAGAGAAGGCGGTTTGTGTACAACACAGATTGGCGTATAAATGAGTGAGTTAATTTTCTAAAATTATTGACTTAAAATACAATTCATAGAATAGATGTGATTGAGTAAATGACATTATACATCAAATACTGCGTCCAGCCTTTGGCACAGAGTAAAAGTTTAGTGTATCTACTACCTTGTAAACACAATGTGCTTGTAGAATATACAACTAGCATTATTAAACTTGATTAAGCACCACATAGCACCTTTATAATATCTAAGCTATAAAGTGTGTCTTGCTGCATCCACTGGAGTTTTTTAGTGGTTTGACTAAGTTGTGTCTCTGTGGAGCTCCTAGTGCCATATCATTTTTATTCTTTAAAACTGAGTTAATGTAAAACATAACATTGAATGTTTTTATGCCTCAGTAATTTTATTAACTAATCAACAGAAATGCAAGCATTTGTTCATTCATCATAATTACGTTCATAGCAAGTTAGGGAATTTGTGGAATTGAAATTCTTACTGATGCCTTTGTTTTTTTTTTATGAACAAAAAATTACTCTTTAATCATGGATTTTGCTGTCTTTCATTCATATGATATGTTCTTTTCATTGCTTTGTTTTTTACTGATGCCTTTGAAATTAGGATTGTGATATAGAAAACTTTGAAAAAGTGATTTGTTTTCATTGTTAGGAATTGTCGGCTTAAAGAGTATTCTAAGAAGCGTAGAGATTATTGAAGTTGTATATAATTATTATTCAAAGATCAGGTAACTTAATTATCAGGTTTTTAGTTCCAGTTGGATATTTGGTGTCACCAACAAGATCATCCTAGCACTGAAGGGCAGAGGGACCACGTCTCCACGAGGAAAAGTTTTGTGACAGTCCCATGGTGACTCCGAGCCACAGGAAGGTGGGTGGAGTGGGAGTCTGGGGCTGAAGATGACAGGAATGGAGATTGTTTGAAGGAGTTAAGAAAGATCTGCCAAAATCAGAAGTATAGCATCTTTGAGAATCAAAGGCCACTCTAATATCAGAAATTATTAAAAAACAAAAAAATTAAAAAGAGGCATTAACACGGAACAAATTTTCAGTTGGTAAAATGTCATCATAATCTCTCCTAAGGCAAGATGTTTGTGAAATATTTTATTCTATCTTAAACTTTCTAGCCTGCGGGAAATCCTCTGCAAGGAAGGACAGCAGGAGAGCAGTGTGCTGGATGAGGCGGGAAATGACGCCACAGAGCCATTTCTCACCTTCAGGACGAAACGGTTCTTTGTCCGTCCACCAGCTCCTCCATTCACGCTTGTTAAATGCGTACTTAGTACGCGCCAACTGTTTGACAGGCTCTGTGCCAGATGCTATAGATAGAATGTAAATACGAAAGGCACAGAACAGCTCCCAGGCTGGCAGGGGTGACTTCCATAAACCGCTAATTATATTGCAGCGTGTTGGCTGCAATAATTGAGGTGTGTACACATTTTTAAAGATGTACAGTGTTAGGAGAGACTAATTCCATGTGAAAAGGTATGGAGCAATTTCAAAGACCAGGGAGAAGATCAACAGGACTCAGGGCCAGGAGAAAGAAACAAAACAAAACACAACAACAAGCAATAAACAGTTGGAACATAGCCCCTGGCCAACCACCTGGGGAATAGAGATGGAGGCATAGAACATTCTCAGTGGGAGAGCAGCAGGTGCGTGGTCTGTCCCACAGTGAATGCTACTCCGGCACACGCAGTGCCTGGCTCCCCCACCCTTGACCGTGGAGCCCTGTTGCAAAGGCACGTGCTAAGCCCAGGGTGCTTGACTCAGACCGACTGGTCTTCAGTCGCCGCTCGCTGTCTGTGTGACTTTGGCAAATCCTTGAACTTTCCTGCATCTCACTATTTTCCTTTGTCAAGTAGGGATAACAGTAGTAGCTCTCTCATAGGGTCCTGTGTTCTTTTGATGGATTACATGAAATAATATGAGTTAAAATTATTAGAACTGTGCCCACACAAGAGTGTACCGAGTAAACGTTAACAGATCCCATACTTAAAGTAGAAGTAAAACATTGTCTTCTAGTTCTGCTGACTTTTGAGGCCTGAGCTTCTGAAGTTGCACCCCTCTAACTGCTTATTGGTTTGTGGAAGGGGCAGGGCCAGCTGCGAAGCTGAATGCTTCTCTATACTGCAGAGTGATGACAGCGAAAAGACAGGATTCGAATCCACTAATGATGAAAGGAATGGATAGTGTAGGTCCTTTTGTGCGAAGCAAATTTTTGAAACAAGTCAGGGAGTCCCAAGTGTCCATTCTTATGACTCCTTCTGACAGAAGCTTTACGGTTCCTCTACCTGTTTTCAAGGGATTTTTAAAAGCAATTGGCGCTTACCAAACTCTAGCAAATGAACATCTAAAAGGAAATGAAATTGCTAAGTACTGCTATTTTCAAATTGCATTTGAGACCCAGTATTTGGTTGTGAAATCAACTTAAAGTTTCATGAAAAAATTTTTTTCAGATTGCAGAGAATATGGGTATTATCTCATAAACTTCTTATTCATATAAGTAATAACATGATGGCTGATGCTGACTTAAGAACATTATATATTTGATAGTAAGAACCTGACATCTACTCAGTTAATTTTCATAACAATCCTAATAGATAGATCTTATTATCAACTCCATTTGCAGAGAAGGAAAACAAGGGGTTAAACAACTTTATAAGGACAGAGCTGATATATTCCAGAGCCAGGGGGCAGACCTGGAAGTCTGGCTCTAGAAGCTAGGAGGTATATGAGTATAATATAAAATGCACATCTTACTGTGGGTCTGGCCCCAAAGAGTTTGGAAGCCACTATGATGAAGAGACGCTCAGCAGCCGCCTCCCAACAGCCCTAGGTGCCTGCCCTGCCTTTGCAGAACTTCACCAGCTTGAAAATCATATTACTGTTCATGTGACTTCTGAGTTTTAGCCGGATGATTAATCAACTTAAGAATGAAAGAGGAAGGAAAGTGTATGCAAACGAGTGAGATGTGCAAGTCTTCAAGGGCGTGCTTTCAGAGACAGGAAAGGATGAGCTGGTAGAACGTGCACGTCATCAAAAGTTCAGTTGGTATCATTCACGAAACATTATTTCAGAAAATAAACGTTTACTGTGCACCAACCTATTCCAAGTACTGTGGGGAGCAAAGAGAATAAAATAAGGTAGCTTAGGGTCCAATGGGAGAGACAAACACAAAATATGAGTTACAATATTACCTGGTAAGTTCAAGGAGAGAATGTGAAGAAAGCAGTGAGCTCTTGAGTTGTACTAAGAGTGGCCACCAGCTTGGCCTAGAGGATCCAAAAAGCTCCAGGAGGAACTAATCCCTGCCTTGATTCTTGAGAGTAGAACGGGGCGGGGGGGTGTCTCGGGCTGGAGGTGTGTAATAAAGCAGAGGAGCGAGGGTGAAGCATGTCTACAGAACGAGGGGTAGTTTCACCTGACTCACTACCATGAGGCTGTCTTTGGAGACAAACAGTTTATATTTTTCTACAACATCCTAATAACTGAAGAAATGCCAGACTTGCCAAGATGGCGGCATTCTCCTGGCTCTGTTGAGTATGTGTAACTGAACACCAGTGCAGCTAGTTTCCACAATATACGCCTGTCCCTGATAAGTTCTGGTTGAACTGGCTTACCTGTGGGGTGAGCGTACTTCAAAGATCAAAACACTTTCTGTCGATCGATTGTCTGCCTTTCAAGGGAGATGCTGCGGGCAGCAACTTTAGAGTCTCTCGCTTGTGTCAATTAGACGATAGCAAGCGTTCACCACCTCTCCAGGTCACAACACGCCCTGAGAATATTTTCTCCTCGTTCTAGACACATGCTTTTAACAACATGTTTCAACAAGCAACATGAGCTTTGGCAACCCTGAGTTCAGTATACTGTGTAGTGATCCAGTGCCATGTTTAAAAAGAATCAGTCCATGCTTGGAAGAACAAGGAGGCAATGAAAGCCTTGAGTATCCCTTAAAGGATTTGAGTATCCCATAAATCAGCCGGATGACCCTTGGCAATTTGCTTCAGTTCTCTGAGCCTCGGTTTCCTGGTCTATAAAATAAGGGTGTAGGAGGGGCGCCTGGTGGCTCAGTCAGTTAAGCCCCCTACTGTTGGTTTCGGCTCAGATCGTGATCTCACGGAGGTGGGATCAAGCCCAGCGTCAGGCTTCCTGCTCAGTGGGGAGTCTGCTTCAGATTCTCTCTCCCTCTCCCTCCTGCTCTCTCTTTCTCTCTCAAATAAATAAATAAATAAATAATAAAGTCTTCAAAAAATTAAGGGTGTTGGAATAATTGATGTGTTCTGGTTTTAGATGTCTGATTTTGAGCGTATTTTAGGCTTTTCTTGAGAACCAAGAGATGCTTAAGGTTCAGGTAGCTGAGTGCTACTATCGAATTTCCTTTGCCCCATCATCTCACGGGAACCAAAATAGAAGAAGTCAGTTTCCTCTCTGAAGCTGAATCAAGCTGACTTCTGAACCGAGCCGGGGAAGTTGAACCTCTCTGGTTGTGCCTCTGGAATTTCATCCCGTCTCGAAAACTGCACTGCCTGCTTCTACTGGCAGCAGACGGGCTGCTCTATTTGGCTCTTGTGCGTTGGTTTACCTCCAGGGTGGAAAAGGCCCAAAGCTCTTCTGCATCATAGACTTAATGCCATTGGCTTACAGAGTCTGCGGAGGCCGAGAGCTGCATAAGGGAACAGAGCAGAAAAACCCACATGATGTCAAAGACTCAGCTCTGGGGACCTTTAAACCCACTGTACATATGCAGATAAGTCCTCTGCGGAATACAGGGTTAGATCTCCTCTTTGGAGATAATAATGTTATTTACCGTCCTGCTTTTTGTTCTTATGGAATGCATATTAATGCAAGAGAAACCCAGAGTTCTACTGGTCTAATGATGCATATTTTATGGTTGTTACGTTGTAAGTTCATCTCTCTCATGGGTCACTCCCTTAACCGTGGCGAAGGAAACGCCAAATCCTGCTCCTGCGCTGTTGCTATAGTGATTCCTGAGCGAGCAAAGCCAGGCATGAAGTATTCAGGTGAAATTTTTATCCAACTAATGTTTAAATTAAACGTGGATTTCATTTATTAAAATATTTGAAATCCAGTAATCAGGGAAGCTGAAGCACTACTTTCCCAATTACCTTTGCCACTTCCTCTTGGACGGCTGTTCTCCGCACGTAGGTGTCCTTGGCCAGAGCCAGCGCCTGGCTGGCGGTTTCCTGTTCTCAGGTGAGAACTGCAGAGTGACCAGCTCAGCTGAAGGGGCAACAGCTTAACCTGTTCTTTGATGGAAGCAATCTAGTTTAAAAAAAAAAAAAGGCTTTATTTTACTTTATTATTTTATTTTTTTAAGTATAGTCGACACACAATGTTACATTATTTTCCGGCGTACCGCACAGTGATTCAGCAACTCGGTTATGCTGCGCTCGCCACCAGCGCGGCTGCCACCTGTCCCATGCAGCGCGGTTACGATACCATCGCCCATGTTCCCTGTGCTGGACCTGTCATCCGCATGGCTGACTCGCTCCATGACTGGAGGCCTGTAGCTCCCACTCCCCTTCACCCATTTTGCCCATCCCCCCACGCCCCTGTTCTCTGGCAACCATCAGTTTGTTCTATTTCTAGGTCTGATTCTGCTTAAAAAGAGATTTTAAATGTTTCTTTCCCCACTCACCTGAACACTGGCCCCAGTGTTTATTAAAATCGCAGTAACTGTACTTCGGAAACTTGGCTGTGGTCTACTTCCATTTTGTAGAATGCCGTCGTCCGGTGTTGCTGGTGGACTAGGCTTATAGTTCCATCCATCCATTTTGAGACCCAATAAGCTAGCCTGTTGGTGGTCGGTCAGAAATTTGGCCCCGTGTTGTCACATTCACACACAGGGGCAAAGACAGGAGAATGAACAGATGGGGGTAGGTGCACCGGGAGGTTTGCCGGGACCGCAGTGGGACAGATCATCACCGGGGAGCGGCAAACCTGGAGAATCCTTCTCAGCCCTGGCTCAGCATCGCATAGACCAGCACTGGGAAGCTTTTTTAAACATTTGTGTTTGTTTGTTCTTCTGTTTTTGAGTGGGAAACTTTCTCTGTACTGAGCCAGAGAATAAGTATTTTTGGCTTTCAGACCACACCTCCTCTGCCGTAACCGCTCTCTTCTGCCGCGGCAGCACAAAAGCAGTCCTAGGTGAGGCATAAAGGCTCCAGTCAGACTTTGCTGGTGAACACTGACATTTGAATCCCTTGTGATTTTCAACAATACTCTTCTTCTTTTGATTTTTTTTTTACCCAACCCTTTAAACATGTAAAAATGCTTCTTAGCTCATGGGTCCCTGAAACAGCAGGCAGTGGGTCTGCTTGGCCAGCAGGCTGCTGTTTGCTGAGCTCCGGCATGGAATGTGAAGAAGGACTCTTGGCTGAGATCGTCTCTCTTTGAACTCTGCGCTCTTCCTTTTTACCTGCTTTTCCTTGGACACTCGGTTTCTCCAGGATTTGGTCTATCCATGTGTAGAGCTAAGTTGGTCATGGTACCTACTCATGGAGTTTTTTAAGGTTTGAATAAAGGAAAGAAACAAACCAGAAGAAACCAATCCGCCAACACGTTGATTTCACGCTTCCAGCCGCCAGAACCACAAGACAGTAAATGTCCCTTAAGCCAAATAAATAAATAAATAAACAACAACAAAAATAAAAAAGAGGACAGATAAAAGAGTGTTTCTAACATAAGAAGTGTTGGCTGGTAGGAGTCATTATCATCTCGCGGAGGGGCTCAGGGCGCTGTGGGAGCGGTTCCGTCATCATTGGGACCAGACTGAAGCAGCCAGATTTGATGTCACTAAAGAACCAGGTGACTTAGAAAGACAGTGTGACCATTCCACCTTTCTTCAGCACTTACCAAAGTATTGGAGGCCTCCTTCGGTCCACCTGCCCTGGCTGCCTGCCTCTGGCCACCACCTCCTGGCCACCTCCAGCCCACTTACGATGACTGTTTCTCTGTGGAAAAGGCTTGCTTGCATGCAGCGAGCCGGCACCTTCTGTCACCCATAATTTCATCATTTTTATTTCCCTTCCACTGCACTTTCTAAATGTTGACACGGTGATTTCGGCACTGGTCTCATCATTTTCAGATCTTACGATGGCTGTTTTTTATACTTCATAAATCCAGAGAGGCAAATTTTTGCTGAACATTAGGCAGCTGTTGGGTAACCAACAACTGCCCTCCCAGACTTGTAGAGGAAAATACAAAGGTTTTTTAATGATACTTGTTGTTTTCTCTCCTCATTTAACCGTTTCCATTTATTTCTGGTTCCTTGTCCTTTAGGGAGGCTTAGAGCTGAGGAATATTTGTTTTGAGGGGGAGCATAAAGGATATAGAATAGGTATGTTTATGTGGATGAATTTTGGAACTATCTAGAGGCTATCCTCCTGACGATTTGCTTTCTTTTTCAATAACTGGTTTCAAATCTTTCAAATCTTTTTCCTAAGAGAGGCCAAATCAGAATCTCAATTAATTTTGTTTTAAACATGCAAGCCACAAGAAGGAATGCTGTACCCAAATATTCTCTCTCATGTGGGGAAAGCCAGGTGTCATTTTGAAGAATTTCATAATGGAGGCCACTGACAACACTTTTTATTGCTTCTTAAAAACGAAAAAGTTTTAGGCATGTGATTCTCTCTACTGAGTTTCATTGTAATTAGCGCAGTGTTTAAGAACTTAATTATTCATTCATAAAACCTTGGTTCTGGAGTCAGTTCTAATCCCAGTCCCATCACTTACTAGGCTTTGTCATTTCAAATAAGTTATTTAAGCTCTCTCTGCTCAATTTCTTTCTCTGTAAAAAAAATAGGGGGCCTAATAATCACCTACCTTATAAAATAATTGCAGAATTGTAAGGAATAGAAGTCATAAGTCATACAAAGCTTTTAGTATGGTGCCTCACACAGAATAAGAATTCAAACGATGCTATAGCTTTTTCTTTATTCATTTGTTATTCAGCAGGGAGTTCATTAGTCCCTACTGTGCCCAGACCTGGACCCCTTTCATTTACTAGGTGTTTCCTGGGGCATGTGGCTTCCCATCTCTGAGCCTCAGGTTTCTCATCTGTAACACAAAGATCCTAACAGTGCTTGAGAAAATGAGTTAATACATTTAAAGCATCTAAATCAAGTCCGGACACAAAGTAACTACCTAATCAGTGCTAGCTATTATTATATTTGTAATTTGCCAAGGTCCTATGGTAAATTCTGGGTGTTTTGAGACAGACTCCACAGACTGGTGAAGAAGGGAACGAGTAAGCCACTGATTGCAACACGGTGTGACGATGGTGACGACACAGGTGTGCACAGGCGGTGGTGTCTAGTGTAAGGTAACAGCCCTCAGGGAGGAGGGTAAGTTCACAGTAAGGGGAGGCAGCGTGCTCTGGAGGAGACCAATGGAGCCCAATAGACCTGGGTTTGGGCTTCCTCCCTGCTCTTCCTAGTGGAGTTCCTCAGCATCTGAGGAGCTCCATTTTCTTCTTCATGAAATGGGGCTGATCTTACCTAACTGTCTGCTTCCTGGGAAATATTATTTCACTCCACAATGGGCACATGGGAGGCATGTGGAAACTACTGTAATTATTAGCTGGGAGTGGCAGAGGGCAAGACCATTGCCAAACTAATATTCAGGTTAGAAAAGTAATTATCTCTTGATTTAAATAAGGCTTCATCTCCTGGCTTCTACAGACAAAACTTCAACATTCCAGTGTTCTAAACATATAGAGGTTCAAATAACACAAATGACTGTTGTAGAGATAAAATAATTTAGCTCACAGGAAAAATATGATTAAAATTTTTCAGGAGAATTATTTAAAAATGAATGCATTGGCTAATCGTTAATAGAGGCCTTAACTGGTGATTATTGAGAGAATGGTTCCCAAAGTGTTTCCCTGAAAACTCATGTCCTGCTAATCCCAAGTGATAAGGATTCTGTGGTTCAAACACATAGAGAAATGCTAGATTAAACATATTTCTTCTCTACCGGGGCACCTGGGTGGCTCAGTCGTTAAGGGTCTGCTTGCCTTCGGCTCAGGGCATGATCCCAGAGTCCTGGGATCGAGCCCCACATCAGGCTCCCCCTTCCTGTGTTCCCTCTCTCTCTGGCTGTCTCTCTGTCAAATAAATAAATAAATAAAAATCTTTAAAAAAAACCAACATATTTCTTCTCTACAGAGCATTTCATACCTTTAAAGATAAGAAAGTGTATCCATATGAAGGGACAGAGTATGTAGCATTTCCCCAATGTATTTGACCATGGAATTCCCTCTTCTCCCCCCTCCCCTGCCCCGTGTGTGTGTGTGTGTGTGTGTGTGTGTGTGTGTGTATTTCATGCCCAAGTCCAGTAAAACTCATTTTGGAAAACGATGTTTATCTTTTTATACACCCATGTAACACTCATATATGTCTGCTGCCTCCTACTGACATTCCTGTCGGTGTTCTGAAGGTCAAAGTATAATATGCCAGACACAACAGTGTTCTTCACATCTCCTGAAACTTACAGGAGTCCTAGAGATTCTCCTTTGAACTGCTTACAGTGAGTTCATAATGAGCATCTTAAGATGTTTTTAAAGGAAACTTTCTCAAAGCATCAGATTAACACTTTGAAATGGGGGGAGCAAATAGTAGGAAAAGAGGAAGAGTGATAGTTGAAATCCATTGCAAATGTGTACTCTGAAAACAGTCTTTCATCTCGATTTGAAAGAATTCTGTTTTGTGCATTAATAAAGGTTTCCCCTCCATCTGATTCAAGCTCAGTGTATAAATTACTTTCAGGTACTGCTTGTACGATGCTCACAACCAGAAAGAAAGCCTATACAGGTTACATAAATAGGGATACACGGCCTGAAAACAAATGTATCCTTTTGAAGATGAATGAAGGAGACAGCCATGGCCAAGAACTAGAATATTCTACTTATGGCCATGAGTTGCAAAGTATACCTAAACACACAATCAAGGACCCATGTGACTTCTTCAAATCTGGGTCTGTCTGGGAAAAAAGAAACACACCGTTGGTCAAAACTATTGTTTCCATAGTCATCCACACATCTGAATTTACATACTCATGCAAAACCCCAAATGCACATTAAGATTTCTAGAGCATGTGAATAGTCTCACAGCAAGACCCGCTCAGCGCCGGCTGGCGTGCTTGACTGGTCTGCTGTCCTGCGCTCCAAGCCAGTCATGGCGCCCACTGGGTCTGTCTGCACTAGGGCCTTCTAACTACACAGATGGAAGTCCCGTTTTTGTGTGTGGTTATAACCACTCAGCTCCTAGTGACAAATAAAAATAGATTTGATAAATTCAGTAAAGACTGTAATTAAGCAATCTGAAGATCTTTAGACCTAACCAATAACTGATTCTACTTTTCCAATTTGTTCCCTCAAACTAAATTGGACCTGTCAGGCTGACACAACTCCAGGTACATAGATTACTGAGGGGAGGCAGTAAAATCATTCCAGAGCTTAGAGCTCAGACTGCACACTCTTAAAGGCAAGCTAAATGAGGAACTAGAGACTGCCCTTTCATTTCTCAGTAACTTTTAATTTGCCTTCAAAACAGGACTGCTAATTTAGAAACACCTTGTTCTGCTCTTTCTTTACATTATTGAGAATCTGTTATTTTTTAAAGATTTAAGACATTAATTATAAAAACTGCTCCATTTATATTATTTTTTTTAAAACAGCAGGTACTTGGTTGTTCATATTTAACTTAATTGCTTAAGGATATTTTGTTGAAGAAAAAATAGAAGTTTAGTGTTCATACTTCTTTGTTCAGCAATACCATATTCCTTTTCTGGTTGTCCCCAGGGACCTTATCCTCGCAGCTAAAATAACTTGAACCTGACCTGAAGCCTCAGGTCTTCCCCAGACCCTTTGATGTAGAACTATCTTTAGTATCCCCACTTTGCGGGTGAGAAAACTGAGACAAAAAGGTGGTAAGAAACTCACCTCGAGTTGCCCAGCCCATGGGGAGCAGAGCTAGGATCTGAACTTGGGCGCTCTGTCCCTGGAGCTTGTGCTCTTAACCATATGCTCTGGGCCTCTGCAGTGCCGGCCATTTGAACAGACCCATTCTTCGGGTCCTCTTTTACCCAAGCAGGATGGAAAACAGGAAGCATACATGAGAGTGCCACCCATTCCCAAAATGCCACACTGTCCATTGAATTCTAAAACGGGAGCTCCCAAAATATTTGCCACTCTAGCAGCCACTGTAACTGTGCTTTCTTTCCCCATGATTCGTTGAAGTAATTGGCATTCGCTAGGATGCATAAATGCCACTGCATTTGTAAGATATTAGCCTCGTTAGAGTGCGTCGGATTTCATAAATAAAATCAACAGGGCTAAGTGACAAGCAAATTTTGACAAACCAACTTTTTTTTTTTTTTTTTTTTTTTTTAATGCTAAGGGGGAAGGCAGTACAAACAAAGACAGTTTGTTTGCCTGGCATAACACTCTTAATGATACAGACAGGAAAGCGTTTTGATGACAGTACAATCAGGTGAATGAATAGCTACCTTTAAAGTAATACCTGCAAGGAATTGTGGGTAGCTCAGGCTCACGTGCTATGATATTAAACAGACACTAATCTGTGTCCAGAGTAAATTCTGCATTGCTTCCTCCACATCTGCAGGTCCTCTGAATCCTTATCAAGTGTTTCTTCTCAGGGTCCCTTCCTTCCCTCAGCTAGGAAAAGGCCCTCCGGTAAACTAATGAGCCCCTGTGTGGTTGACCCTTGCAGCCTCCACAAGCTGATTTAAACCGTGACGGTTTCACAGAGATCTTAACGTGCAGCCTGGGCCCCATCCACAGTCCTGTCTGCATCAGCCTCCCGCTCTTCTGGCGATCACTGCCTGCTGATGTGCACCCGGCATCCCACCGAGCATTCCTAACACTCCGCATGCCTTTTACAGTAATTCACATTTCATGGCTTTGACGGCAACCTTTGGGTTTCTGTATTATCTCCGCTTCAGCTTAAGAGTTTGAAGACTTTCTCTGTAAGACCCATATTGTAAGTGCAGAGCTGCAAAAGTGTTTGTGGACAATGCTGAATGAAGTCACCTGCCACAAAATTAACTGTTTTAAAGCCCACTTCATATTCAATACTCGTTGCATTCCTAGGGAAAGAAGCAATATCTCAACTAGGTAAGTATGACTTGTGTAGGGAGTATTTCTTCTTCGAAATTGTGGCAGATGTTGCTATTTCCTTCCCAATATTCACCTCCCCCTGAGCAATGTACATAGCTCTGGGCTACAATCCTCAGGTCCTCTTGAAGCTCTGAGTTGTAAGTGGAAGTTGCTCTTCAGGATTTCCAAGAAATCTTCAAGAAATCACAAAGGAGCTGGGAGGTAAGCTCTTTGAATTTTTCTCTCTTCCTGGAAAGTAGGTGCAATGGTTGGAGATTTAGCAGCCTTAATGGACCATGAAGTAACTTTAAGATTCTACAACTTATCTTTTTGATCAAAAAGCCTGAGTGTCTGATGTTCATAGACAAACCAGCTCTAGACTTCCTGTGTTTTTTATGTGAAAAAAAAATACATCTTTATTTTGTTTAAGACATTATTTTTATTTATTTATTTTGGTTTAATGTTATTTGTAGACAAATGCAATTCTAACCAATAGAGAAGTCAATTTAAGTGAGAGTATCCAATTAAATTTAAGTGACATAGTAGGGGCAAGACATAGGAATTCAGGAATACCTTAAGACCTTTAAAAAGAACAAAATAAGTTTCTAGTCTTTATTAGGGTTGGTTGTTAATCACTGGCAAAATAGGAAATGCAACTCAAAACTGTCATGAGCAATTAACTGGAAGATACAAGAGGCAACTTTGTAAAGTGTCAATGTTGCTAGGCTGAACAACATTTCTCAGAGTTCCTCTTTCTGTATGTTTCCAGATGGGGTGGGCCACAAGGGAGATCCTTGTAAGCTATAGGAAGGACCACTCTGTAACTTACACATGTCTGACTCATTCACGTGAGGCAGCCATCAGGCCCGTGAGCACTCCACCTTCCTCAGGATCCTTCTTCAGCGTCACTGGGCCAGGCGTGTGTCTTTAACTCCATGAAGAAAGGCCCTGCTGCTGCAAATACCTACCCCACCAAGGTCAGGGGCAATAGGAAATGACACAGGTTTCAGTCTTTCCTTGTGGATTCCAGATCATATTCATGGATTCCAACTTCTTCTTGCTCTCCCCTACTTTATCTCCATCTTCCCTCCCTGGGAATGGCTGCCTAATGAGAGGACTTTAAGCTCTAACAGAAGATGCAAAGACAAAAACCTGCAGAAACCACTTAACCAGCTGCCACAACTGCAGAAGCTCCAATACATAGAATTTGAGGCGCCTGGGTGGCTTAGTCTGGTAAGTGTCTGACCCTTGATTTTGGCTCAAGTTGTGATCTCAGGGTCGTAAGATTGAGCCCCACATCAGGCTCTACACTGGGCGTGGAGCCTACTTAAGATTCTCTCTCTCCCTTCCCTCTGCTCCTCTCTTCTCTCTCTCTCTCTCTCTCTCTCTCTCTCTCTCTCTCTCAATAAGTGAGTAAGTAAGTAAGTAAGTAAATAAAAGCAGAATGGGCCAATCTGTAACGAAAAGTCAAAAATAAAATATAAGCAGACAGAAGTAGAAAAGGAGTCTTATATGTCATTCTTGATTTGTTAATTAATTCAACAAATATTTACTGGATGATACATAAATGCCAGATACTTTGCTACATTCTAAATTAAAATGATGGGTCCTTGCCAACCTGGTGCCAGTTCTAGGCACTGGTGGTATAGCAATGACTAAAGCAAATACCCTGTCCTCATGGAGCTTACATTCCAGTTGGTTGAGGCAACCAATAGACGTATAAATAAAGCAAATAGGTATATATCAGATCATAATAAGTGAAATAGAGCCAAAGAGAGATAATAACCCCTTCATTGCATGGTAGTGGCAAGGATTTAGAGAAAATGTAAGCCAAACAGACTTTCTGTAAACTGTGGTTCTTGTTGTTTTTATTAGAGTTGTGTCAGAGGGATTAAAAAGGGAGACAGATGTGATAAAAACCCACAGGAGAGGAAACATTAGAACTCAGTAATTGATTACTCTTGTTACTTAAGGGAGGGTGCATTAATGGGATGTGAATTCTAGCCTCCAGAATATGAGGAACTTAAAGAAAATAAAGAAATGGTTCTCCATACTGGTAACATAGTAAAAGAAAAACTTCATTAAGTAGGGGAATCAAACAAGATCAAACAGTCTGGAATGTGACAGAGAAATGTGGAAATGAACACGAGCCATCCATAAGACAAAGCCCTGGGTACACTGCTGAACTTGAGTCTCTGAAGAGCCCCAACAGGAAATTTAAACAGGTAAAAAATCGACTGATTGAGTCACTTTTGTTTGGAGGGACCCAACTCCAAGCCTGTATAACTCCATGATCTTCTGATTCTGGGACTGATGCTTCCGCGGTACCTGGACTGGGCTACGAAGATCAGGCAGTAGCCGGGGTTGTGGTGGGACTCAGCCGAATCATGCACCACTGTGGCTAATGGTACATCTGTGTGGCTCTGGAGATGGGCTCCCAGCTTGGCAAATGCCATGCCAGCTTCCCTGCAGCCACTGCTGGCTCCTTAGATGCCATCCCTATTTGCCCTTAATGATTAAATACATGGTAGAAGGTAGAAGAAAGTGGAAAGATCTCGTTACCTTCTTTAAGACACTTTTGTTTCTCCAATGAAGAACACTGAGTAGTAGGTACCATGCTGTTGAGAGAGTTAAAGGAAAAGTTTGGCAATTAACAAAACCAAGTGAGATATGATGGGCTTGGTTTCAGCAGGAGTTGTGAAAATAATAATTGCACTTTTCATAATTGTACCCAGCAGCACATCACTAATCATCTCCCCTGTGGGTGAAAGGTATCTCACGCTGCAGAATTAGGAAGGGACCGAAGAGAGGGTGGGAAAGCAGGGATAGCAGGACAGGACGTGGGGGTGGGGACAGGGGGCCTGTTGCAAGTGGTCACCGTGACCTCACCTGATGACAGCTTAGCTGGCTGAGTAAGACATCCTCAATTATACCCACATTTTTACTGAATTACGTGGAAAACAATTCTTCAGTTTTCTAATGCTGAAAATATTGATGTTTTGGCAACATTTCTTTGAAGACAACCTATGAAAAGGTTAAGATAAAAATGAGATCTTTTGGTTTAGAGCACCAAGGAAGCACATTATTTACACAAATATTCAAAGTAGAAGGCACTGAGACAAGACAGAAGCTGTTTTTGTTGACACTGGTATGTGCCTAAAATGTTAAAAGTCCTGATGTCCTATTTGGGAAGAGAAGTTATTGACGACTAAACATATCTGAAATCTGGAAATGATTTGGGATTAAGGTTTTCAACAGTCGATTCTACAACGCTTACAAGGAAATGAACGCATAGAAAGGTTAGGCCCCTTTCCTAAATTAAAGGCAGAGAATAAACACAGTGTTCCTTAGGATGGTCTTGCTTGACCCATGATCCAAGATCTCCTCCCCTAAAGCATTTCTAATGTTCCTTGAGGGCCGTAGCCAAATTTAGTCAATATCTTGTCCTCTCACTGAGGGCAGTGATTGGTTCAAAGTAATAGCATGATAAAATACTTTTTAGAATACTTGGATTGTGCCAGGTATTGCTCTAGACTTTTCTCTTGTATCCCTCCATGTAGTCCTCATAACAAGCCAATGTGGTGGGGCGCCTGGGTGATTCAATCGGTTAAGTGTCCAACTCTTGGTTTCAGCTCAGGGTCATGATCTCAGGGTCATGAGATCTAGCCCCATGTCAGGCTCTGCCTTCAGTACAGAGTCTGCTTAAGATTCTCTCTCTCCCTCTGCCCCTCCCCCCGCTATCTCTCAAATAAATAAATAAAATCTTTAAAACAACAACAACAAGAATCCAATGTGGTAGGTGCTATTATTATTTGCATTCTACAAATGCACAGATACAGGCACAGTGAGGCCGCACAAACTGGCTCAAGGTCACAGAGCTTGTAAAGGGAGGAGCAGAAGTCTATTTTCCGAAGCTGGGTATACTCAAGCATACTGTGTAGTTATGACGAAATGGGTTCTCCTAGAAAAACAGTATCTGTAGAACTATATGTGAAAATGCTCACTGATGAAAGCAGTACTTAAAATGATCTTTTCTTATTAATTCTTTTTGAACTAAGAAGACATTTGAACTACAAAAATTAAAGAGAGGGTTTGGAAACTCTCTTAATGACAGAAAATATTGGAATACCAGAAGAGATGTGAATTTTTATTATTGATTAAAGATAAAATGAAGTTGCTTATGGATATGTTTGGACATGAAATATCTTAGGAAAAGAACTAAAACTTCATGTATAATACTTTGCTTTAACTTCTAAATTTTAGTAACCACCATGAATAGACAGGCATACCATTTAGCAACTTTTGTACTAAATTTTAAGATCAGATGAGAAAACATATGTGAAACTCTTTCTTCAACAAGATTCTGTGTGCATGGCCATTTTTATGATAGCCTTGACAACAGTCTTAGTGTAACAAAAACCAATATTCCAATTTCGTTTTAATTAATGAGAACCTTGAATGTTGGACTGACTTGCTGAAGTCAGAGACAGAGTAGAAGGCAAAACCAGGACTTACTTGGAACCAGCAATTCTGAGTCCCAAGTCCAATGCTATTTCCACTATGCTTTGTTATGTAATGATTTGGGATATTTTTTTAAGATTTATTTATTTTTATTTTAGAGAGAGAGAGAGTATGAGCAGGGAGGAGGGGCAAAGGGAGAGGGAGAAAATCCTCGAGAAGACTCCCTGCTGAGCGTGAAGCCCAACACAGGGCTCGATCCCAGGACCCTGAGATCAAGACCTGAGCTGAAATCAAGAGTCGGACGCTCAACGAACTGAGCCACCCAGGCGCCCCATGGTTTGGGATATTTTAAAGACAACTGAAATGTATTTGTCCAATATGAATGATGTAGAAGGACCAAGTGTCCTGGTTTGTCTAGGATCAAAGGAGTTCTTTGGACATGGGACTTTCAGTGCTCAAATCTAGAAAGTCCCCAGAAAACTGGGACCAGTGGTTCACCATCTGTAAATCTAATTGTTTATATGATTTAAAAGAAAGCAAAACAACAGTTGTTGGTTTTAATGGCCATGTGTTTATACAGGGGGGAAACACATGAAAAGATCAGCTTGGCATTGGGTGGGTTGTCACCAAGAGTGAATTAAAAAATAAATGAAAATATGTATTACTCACATTAAAAGCTGAAGGAAATAAACATGGCAAAGTGTGAATGCTCCTCTTTCAATTCATTAAAAACATGTAATCATAAAGTGTGGGAGCTTGGAAAAGCTTTGAGTGGAGGGAAGTTAGTGACCAGTGATGCTTGAAATATTGTTTATGGACAAATGGTATTTTTCTCTGAGTATTTTATGAGGATCTGATGAAGGTTGGAACAAAAACCCTGTTTTTCACAATTAACTTGAAATTGTCAATGGAATTTTTATAATTATAGTTGACTCTTGAACAACATGGGAGTTAGGGACACCAACCCCTGTGCACTTGCACTAGAAAGATCCATGTATAACTTTTGGCTCCCCCCCAAACTTAACTACTATAGTGCACTGTTGACCAGAAGCCTTGCTAATAACATAAACGGGCCGTTAATACCTATTTTGTATGTCATATATATTATACACTGTATTCTTACCATAAAGCAAGCCGGAGAAAAGAAAAAGTTAATAAGAAAGCCATAAGGAAAATCCATTTATAGAACTGTACTGTAAAAAAATCTGTGTGTAAGTAGACCCATACAGTTCAAATCCATGTTGTTTAAGGATCAACTGTATATGGGTATGGAAGTGGAGAATTCAACTTACTATTTCTTCAAAATATGAATAATAGCTAACATTTACTGAGAACTTGCTCTGTTCCAGGCACTGGTGTTCCTCATTTAATCCTCACCACAACTCTGTGAAGGAGACACTGTTATTGCCCCATTACATATATGGAGAAGTGAAGCGTATTCAACATGCCCAAGTCTCTGGCAAAGCTATGATACAAATCCAAGCCAAATGGCTCCAGAGTCCATGTTTCTAATGTGAATGCTACATCTAGTTAAGGGCATGACAGGACGTGGAGCACTTCTGTTTACTTAGGGCTGTCACTTTGAAATCATTTCCAAATGTATGAGAGGTAAAGTATCTGGGAAGGGCCATAAGGTGGAAGAGCTATTGAGGGTTAGGGGTGTAGCTGGGAAAAATTACCAACAGACGCATCATGAGTGGGAGTCTTGGAGGCCCCGTTCTCCCTTTCTCCTTGTGTTCTCATCAAGCAGTCATCCCTTCACTGGCAGTCTCTGAGCGTTCTTAGCTCTCGTGTTGTTTGAATACCTAAACAAGACTAGCAGAAAAGGAACTCCATGAAGCAATTTCATCACCTGTCCTGCTCTTAACCCAGTTTCCCTGAGGAAATCTGTGATTCATTCTGTACCATATTTCTTTTTTAAATGGAATTTTGTTGAGGCAGATTTTCCATAATTGGTATCTGGGAGGGAATTATGGTTAATTTGTTATAGCAATAGCAATATTCTTGGAGAAAGTTTCTTGTAGAAATGTTTCACATTCAAGATGGAGGTGAGAGAATGTTCTCTGTCTCTGCGATTATATTAACAGCCACAGGTGTCAAGTTTTTGTCTATAGAATAATATTTAAATGTGAACCATAGTAAACAGAATATATTCATTTTGGGTCTCTTCTGTTCAGAGTACTTTACATGAGCTTTTCTCATGTAAATAGGGATAGGTTGTTTCAGACTTTTCCCCATGACAATGAAGCATTTATTCTGAAGGAAAGACAAGTACTGATGTATGAGCACTACGCATAAAGTTGCTACATATCCCAAGTCCCTATTTGCATGTTCCAAAAGGCTTATGTAGGATTAGCACTTTGTGGGCAGTGAAGAAAAAGCAGAGGCTTTGGGGTTAGACTTTGATTCAAATCCTGGATATTCCTCTTCTTAGCTGTGTCATTGGTCAAGTTTGTCATCCTCACTTTCCCTATGAGGAAAATAGAGGTGGTAAAACCAACCTCTCTAACTCATAGAAATGTGAGAATTAAACTAAATCATGGAACTACAACCTTAACAGACAATAGACAATTAGTAGACATGTATTTATTACATAGACCTCCTGTGGAGTTCCTAAAAGCTTCCTTATGGGCAAAAATAGAGCAAGAATTGATTATTAGTAGTTGGGACAAGTTTGTCAAAGTTGCCTCTGCCTCTGGACTTAAATCTATCTGCTTAGACAGACATCAATTTGAATGTGCTTTTCTATCCTTAGACAGATGCTGATTTGCTGAAAGAAAATGTTGTGCTTATAGATTTCATTCAAAGAGGCTTTGATTCTAATGCTACTTGTGTGACTGCAAGTCTAGCCAGAACTCTTGAATTTTAATCGCTTCTTACGAGCTGGTCAGGAAATATTCCCACATGCGTGCCACATGAACCCAGAGCTGGCAGAACTAATGTCCTAGTAATTAAGAACTAAGGCTGAGACATCTAAAAATTTCGTACAGTTAAAATATGAGCTCATGGGTTAAAATGAATAGATGTTGGCACTTGACAATTTATTTTCTTCTACCCTTTTCACAAGTGTATCTGAACAAGACAATAGGGACCTAAGAACAATAGGTAAGGACTAATACTTTATTCCCTAGTGTACTTTAAAATTAATATTATTATCCTTGAATCACTCAGATGGATACATAGGACCTCACATGCACTTGTTTTCCCATTTATGTGAACTGCCTGGAAAAACTCCCAAAGTACGGTTGTTACTAATACATTATATATAATTCAGATCTCCTTCTTTTAAAGGAGATGGTGAATTCTGAAGGCAATAACAAGAAACTGAATAATGGTTGCCCTTTAGAACCTATCTCTTCAGTGTTCCCATTTCTTCACTTTTATTCTTGTCCTTTTATATCTTCATTAGAGGCATTTATTATAACTGGACATTTCTAATTGAAATAAAGTTCTCAGAAGCTATTGCTGCAAGCACAAGAAAGAAAATGTTAATTTTTAGAATGATTAACAGTATTTTTAAATTATAGAATGATTTTCCAAACTTCCCAACCATGAAAACTCAGATAAAGTCACTGAAGTTGGGGAAAATTATAAATACATTATGTGTTTTAAATCTTACATGTGCTTATACTCACAATATAGATTGTTTATTGATACCCTCATAAATTCAGATCAACATAGAGAAGGTAATTTAATGTTTTATTAACTAGATATTATGATATGATAGTGAATGTTTACCCAGTCCATAGACAGGGAAACAGTTTCTTGAACACGGTCATGATGCCAAATGATTGAACCGAGCAGTGATTGGACTCAGAATCACGTTTCTAGCTTTCATATCTTATCAACCCCTTTATACTCAACTCTTGCTAGTCTGATCTATTTTCAGTTGCTGGAACTTCTGATACTCTCCCTTGCTTGTTGTTCACTCTGCTTAGAACATTCTTTCCTATCCACTGAAACATCCACTTTCCCTGGCTAGTATTTTCATGTGTCCATCATTCAGTCATCCGTGTATACTTTTGATGGTCGAGCACAATCCAGCACTAGTTCACGTGCAGGGTCGGGTGGGAGAGGGATCTCGTCATGACCAAGACACTCATGGCTTCTCTGCTTGAGGGATCTGCAGCTCTGGCAGAAGGAGGTTTTTCCATCCCCTTCCCTTCCCGTGTTTCTTCTCAGCTTTGTCACTGATGGGGAGAGTCTGTTAGTCTAATAACTTTGACATTCAAAAGAAAGACAATCAATTGTCACAGACACAGGTTTGTTTACTTTATAGATTAACTTCCCTAAGAGTTCTATAATGAACCAACACCTCTAAGAGTCACCATAAGCTTCCCATAAAGGAGCCAGGAACAAGGCCCTTCCTCTTTGACCTTCAGTGCAGAACTACCTCTGCGGAGCAGGAACCCCAGGTTAGGGGCAAAGGAGTAAAAAGCCCGTAGGGTAAGGCAATAGAGACAAATCCCGATATTCGTTTGTTCTCGAAGTTAGAATTCTCTCTCGTAAGAGTTGCCGGGTCATTCTGCTCTCACTATAATCGATTATAATTACCTGTCCCTTTGCTCATTTTTCCCACAAAACTCTACGATTCCTCCTAATCTTTGTGTCCTCAGAGTCTATCCCAGAGCTTAGCACATAGCAGACACTCAGTAAACATTTGTTTAATGAAGGAATAAAGCAGAGCAGCCACCCGCTATGGTAATGGAAGTGCCCTGCAGGGGAACCATCCACCCAGCCCATCGTGTGACTAGTGTTGACAAGAGTTCGCTGTTGTACAGCCATATGCTGTGACACCGGAAAGAAACAATAACGTTACTTTCTGATAAATGGTAATATGGTAGTGTGTCTAACTTCAGGTGCTAAACGTATTCCACTTCCATTTTTAGTGCTTGGTCCTATATTTAAGGCCGAGGGAAAAGAGATGGGAAAACTTGTGTGTCCATAACACCCCACAGTGCACAAGGTAGTCTATTCACCGCTGGCATTTTGAAAATAAAATGGAATTTAGACACAGCAGACTTGGGTTTGAGTTAAGATCCTGTCACTTAATGGGTAGATAACCATGAGAACATTTATTCTCTGCTCTGAGTCTCAGTGTCTTCATTCGTGATACTAGGGTAAAAATATCTAGCTCTCCTATTTCCCCTCTAGAGGTCTATCTACATTATTGTTCTCTACAATCAGATTTTGGTTTTATTGATATTCTGCACTGATTTTTCTGTTTTCTATTTCATCGAGTTCTATTCTTATCTTTTTCCCCCCCTTTTAAGGATTTTATTTATTTATTTATTTCAGAGAGAGAGGGCCAGAGGGAGAAGCAGCCTCCTACTAGGCTCAATCCCAGGACCCTGAGATCATGACCTGAGCTGAAGTCAAGACTCTTAACCGATGGAGCCACCCAGGCACCCCTACTCTTATCTTTATAATCTCCTTCCTTATGTGTGATTGAGGTTTAATTTGTTCTTTTTTTTTTTTAAGATTTTATTTATTTATTTGACAGAGAGAGACAGCCAGCGAGAGAGGGAACACAAGCAGGGGGAGTGGGAGAGGAAGAAGCAGGCTCCTAGCGGAGGAGCCTGATGTGGGACTCGATCCCAGAACGCTGGGATCACGCCCTGAGCCGAAGGCAGATGCTTAACAACTGCGCCACCCAGGTGCCCCTAATTTGTTCTTCTTTTTCTATTTTTTTAAATGTAGAAATAGATCATTGACTTTAGACCATTCTTCTTCTCAATAATAAAAAGAAGAGGGTAACTTTGACCTCAACAAAAACATTTTTGTAGCGTATTTGTCAACATACACATAAAACCATTAGTAGATAATTGATTGAATATTTAAAAACATTTTTCTAACAAGTTTGCTGGGATATTATTTTGGCTAGATTAAAAACAACTAGTCAAAAGTTGTCCACAAATAACTTGTTATTTTAAAGTGGGTGTCTAGGTACTGAAGAAACAATGAGGGACTTGAAAAAACATTGAGCTTCAAAGCAGAAAATCTGAATTTTAAACCAAATTTCCTGAGTGATCTTGAGCAAGCTATACCTTTCATAGGTGTGCAAATTATAGCCCCAGGATCTGTTTTGTGGCTACAGTTTCATTAGAAACAGCCACACCTGTTCCTTTAAGTATGGTCTATGCCTTTCACATGATAGCGCAGAGCTCAGTGGTCGTGACAAAGACCTAATGCTCCAGAATGTCTAAAATAATCACTCTCTGTCCCTTTACAGAAAAAGTTTACTGACTGTAGCATTACTGCCCCAGCTTCTTTATCTGTAAAATAGGAATGATAGCCCCCACTTCACAGGGCTGTTGCCAGGACACTTACTTTGGGATATTTGTGTGAAAACCTTTGGTACGGTACTTAGCTACAGTCATTGTGCAATTAATGCTTGTTCACCTGGAATCTAAAATTCCCACCCACCACCCAATATTTGATTTAAAATTATTTTCTTTTTAACCTTATGTTTATAAGGTGAAATAATTGTATGTCAAAAAGTAAAATTTCACCTTTTCCTTTTTTTTTTTTTAAAGATTTTATTTATTTGTTTGACAGAGATAGAGACAGCCAGCGAGAGAGGGAACACAAGCAGGGGGAGTGGGAGAGGGAGAAGCAGGCTCTTAGTGGAGGAGCCTGATGTGGGGCTTGATCCCATAACGCTGGGATCACGCCCTGAGCCGAAGGCAGACGCTTAACCGCTGTGCCACCCAGGCACCCCTCACCTTTTCCTTTTTAAAAACACTGCTATTTGCTTGTCATCATGACTTTGTCAAATGATATAATCTTTATCCATCTTTGCGGTAAATAATTAAAAGGACCAGAGGAGATTTGAAATAATGTGGCTGATACAGTGCTGAACTCCACAGACTTTATGCAAATAGAAATGAGAGAGAATATTTCTGAGTTTTTAAATGGTAAGGATCATAATTTTCTTTATACAGCAGCAAACAAAAAAGCCTGTAATGGAAGTCAAGATTATTGGTTGTTTTTTCTTGAATGACACTGTTAAAGATACAGGATCATTTTTTGCTTCAGTGTTTTATTAGAAATATATTGCATGGAAAATAAAATGATAATTTGGAAAGCAACAGGGGGATTCTGCATAAGGGACTGTTGTGGCAACTGCGCGCTGTGTATACTGTAATTCTTAGCTAGTCATGCTGATTACAGCAAGTAGGTAAATAAGGAGAGGCAAGTCACCAGGAGCTATTTCCTCCTTGTAGAACTGCTTTTACTAAATTGCTCTCTGCTGTGATCATCAGCCTATATTGAGGTAAAATAGAAGAACATTAGTAAGCACATCCTGTCTGATCCTAGGACAATAACCCACATGTTCATCCTGAGAAACTGCTGTTTCTGTGTTATAAACCCTGTGTGTTGAGGAACTGACCGGGTTTCCTTTGCCAGTGAACTTGGTAGAATGCTCAGGGCCAGATTTATGACTGAGTTGTAGCCGCCATATGGATCTTCATGACGCACATTCTACCATCATTCCTAGTTATGTCTTAAGTCCTTTGTTTCTTCCTTTTGCTCTGCTTTTATTTATGCTAAGTATTTTATGTAATTTTGCAAGCCACATTCAATCTTTTCTGGAACAAGATTGGGTATAAATAGATAGGCAATAGGTAAGTGGATAAGTAACTTCCAGTAAAGTGCTAATATGTCTTTTGGTTCTCTCCTTGAAATACCTTATAAATAACAACGAAATGACTCCCAGCTTACCACTTGATAAATCTTATGATTTAAAGAGAAATATTTAGACGGCGCGGAGCCATCGGCTGGGACCAGGCTCACTGTGCAGAGACGGCGCCCTGGTTCTGCCTGGGACTGTGCGGTGGCGGCTGCCACATCTGCAGCCCCAGCGCCCCCCAGAGCCCCAGCGGTGGTGGGAAAGGGAATTGTTGCTATTGTTTTCTTTGTTAAAAGGCGAGTTGGAAAACATGGTAACTTGAAAAAAGAGGCAATTGAGAGATCTGCTGAGAAATTGACTCTTATACTTCCAGAAAAATACAAAACTCAGTGGTATCCAGAAAAACCATCAAAAGGACAGGCCTACAGATGCATTCGTGTCAGTGTTTCAGAGTGGATCCTGATGTCCTGGAAGCCTGTGAGAACAGGGGCACCTCGTACATGGACCTAGGTTTGCCAAAGCAGCTCACTCTGTGCGAGGAGCCTCCGGAGGCGTACCGTCGGCTAGGGACGGAGAGAAAAACAATGCGTCCACTGGTGCCAGCTTTGAAAATGACGATGAGAGGGGCGTCTGGGTGGCTCATCGGTTAAGCATCTCCCTTCCGCTTGGGTCATGATCCTGGGACCTTGGGATCGAGCCCCACGTCTGGATTCTTGCTCAGCGGGAAGCCTGCTTCTCCCTCTCCCTCTGCTGTTCCCCCTGCTTGTCCTCTCTCTCTCTGTCTCTCAGATAAATAAATAAAATCTTAAAAAGAAGAAGAAGAAGAAGACGACAGAAAGAAAGAAAATGACCATAAGAACAAGGAGGAAATCTCCACGAAGGTTACCAGGGCCCTTGATAGCGTTACCTCTGATGTTCAGTCAGGATCCTCTTCTTCAGACAAAGAAACTAGCAAGGAAGTAGAAGAACCCATTTGGGTGAGGGCAACCCCAATCCCTGTGGACCAGATTTCAGAATTGATATTCCTGCCTCCTCCAAGGTGGCACCCTTTCCCAGAAAGAAGCCAGGAATATGCCAAGGGAATGCCCATCAGAATCACGACCCTCCTCCTATTCCATCTGGTTATCCAAATCAGGGAAGGAAGAATAAACCCTATCTCCCAAATCCGGTTACAGGGGTACCTCCTCCTGGAATGCATGGTGATGAGTTCACCGGATTGATCTCACATGTTAGCACTCTGCCAGCTCCTTTTGATTCTCTGGTGGTGTCAGTGTTGGGAGAAGGTAGAATAAGCCTGACCACATATTAAAAGCTAAATGTTCATACTCATAGTAGTAAAGTTAGATGGGCCACACCAGCAAACTTATTTTTATAGAGAAGTTATTGACAATAATCTTTCTTAAAAAATATATATGCACTTTAAATATATTGATATAGTTTGAGAAACTTTATTAAAGTTAGTCAAGTACCTGAGTTTTTAATGTAAGACTTGAGTATTTATATACTGTGCATCAACTCTGTAGGATATGAGGACACTGAAGCAGCAAGAAATCTGTTCTAGCATCTTTGAGCATTTCCTTTACGGAAGGTATGTAAGTTATTTATACACATGGAAATCTCCTTTATGTCATTGTTTAGAAGAATTGCATGAATCATGTCGCAAATAAAAAGTAGTGTGAGGCAAAAAAACAAATAAATAAAGAGAAATATTTAGTTACAGGAGTCATTTGGCCCCCTATACCATACAAAAAGATGGAAATAATTTTGGCTGCTACCAACCCACTCTTTTCTAAGGTAAGCCTGTGATTTAAATGCCAAATTCTTACTGAACTATCAAAAAGAAGGAATGTTTATGGTCTGTATTCAAACTATCTAATCGCAGGAATTTTATTTGCTTGATAAAGATTATTGGAATTGGTTGCATTTTAAAAAGTTATGCAAGTGGAACTATAAAAAGTATATATATTTTTAATACATGACAAATTGTATATCATTAATTAAATTAAGTAGGTATTTGTTGAACAACATCTGTGTGTCAAAAAATTTGCAGAACTGTGGATACAGCACTGAATAAGACAAAACTCTCTCCTCGTGATACTTTTTAAGAATAGCTTTATCATAGTAGGGGGTTCTAAGAGTTGAGAAACAAATGGAACAAATTTATAGCAACATTATCTTATTGATTCTGATCTGTGAGGCTTAATGCTGAAAGTGTATGATATTTTTTAAGAGATTTGTTACCTACCTAGAAATCATAAAATCCTCATCTGAATTTGAAGATAGAGAGGCAGGTAGATCAAAAAGAAGACAAATCTGACTCACTGTGGTCTTGGGTCCCTGAGACGCCATTGGCCTGGAGGTGGTACTAAGTTTTTCTTCAAGTGGGGGGGTTCCCACTTCTGTGGAGGGTGACAAGAGAGACAGAGAATGGAAATAAACACTAGTCAAGCAGGAGTGGACCAAGATTGAGGGAACACTTATAAAGAGAGTGAAAACAGAACTTGGGGCTACAATCTAGTTAGGAGGTAGAGACTGTCAGAGGTACCGTGGAGCTGTGGCATCAGAAACTGCCTGATTGTGAAAAACAAAAAACCAACTTTGTACTTAAACTCCACTACTGTTTCAGGCCTTCTTCCCTTTATTCAACCTGCTCGCCTGTCAGAAATTTTCTCTCCCTTATCCTTCTGAACTCAGTGAGGCTTCGTCTTCTCCAGAACCTTCCCCCATAACCCAGGTTGAATGAAATGATCTTTATTGGTTCTCATACTACCCTGGACCTACCTCCATTATTTTTTTCATATTATTACATATGAAATTTTCCTTTGAAGTGTCTGTCACTCTCATTAGACTAAGAGGTTCTTTGACGGTGTGGACGGTGTAGATGGAGGCCAACTACTTTGGGTGCTAAGGAAAGATGCATTGAGTTAAACTGAACCGAGTCAGGCCAGCAGTGAAGAACCAGGGAGCATGAAGGCACTCTGTGTACCACAGATCACATTCTCCAGCACCCACCAGGCCTGACAGATAATATTAATAAACAAGGGCGTGTTCTGTGTAAGGAGAACAGCTACTCTAATCCAGATGGTTGTTACCAAGTGGGGATCGCAGCCCCCTATTGGCTGATCTGAGGTTTTGGAGAAGTCAGAAGGGTCAATGTTTTAAGTAAATATTTCTATCTTAGATCTTTGTGGCAATACTTTCCGTTTTAGAGATTCTCTTTGGGCCAAGAAAACCTGGCTGTTACCGGCAGGGGTATGCCAGTTGTGTCTCTGCTGTCATATTTCAACTAGGGATTTTTTTGCTACAAACTACAAAAAACAACTCTAGCTACCTGAGACAAAACAACAAAACAGTAAACAGAAGAAAAGAAAAAGAAATATAGTGGAAGGATACAGGACTAAGGATAATCAAAAAAATGGGAGGAATAGCTGAATAACCAGGTTTGAAGCAGGACAGAGCCTGGGTAGTGTTAGCGAATCTTGGAGACCAAAAGTCACAGACAGAGGAGCAGCTGGACTCCAGCAGGCTTCTGTCTGTGTCACGCAGCTATGACTTCGATACCGGTATGGTTGCCAGAAGTAGCAAATAACAATACTGGACACACAGTTAAATTTGACCTTCAACTTCAGATAAACAACCAATAATTTTTTAGTATAAGCATGTCCCACGCAAACTTTTATTTTCGCAATTCTATTACTAGGAGTCAGAGTCTGAGTTTCTTAATTTGGTCACACGTCTATCCTTAGTCTCCTGAATGAACCATCTAGGAACACCGCAAGTAATGGAAGAGAGAGACACTTCTAAAAGAAAATTGGGGTCTTCAACCACAGGAAAAGGGAAGGAATGTTAGGATGTCAAAATGGACCATTCTCTCTTTCTCTCTATTTCTCAATCATCAATATCATTATTCATTATTGTCTTTTACATACACACTTAATAGGGTGATACTAAAAATATTTTTTAAATGTTGATAAGTCTGGATCAAGGTTCTCTTCTGTGCTGCATGTTATCCGTTCAGTGGCTGGACTGTGGGCAGGAAGTCCGTGGTCCCAGTGGCGGATCTGAGGAAGGGCTGGAACGGCACTAGGAGCTCTTGTTAGCAGCTCTTTATTGCTCAATGTACAAGTATTAGATGGCACAAGGATAAACCTTAAGAAAGTGATTGTCTTTGTTTAGGAAATAACCCGATGGGAGGTTTTGACAGAGTTTGGGTGCCTCTATGAAATAATGGAGGAAGAGAAAGCTAAAATATTCGGTGAGAAGTTAACACGAAGTGGAATCCGTGCCAAGGAAGAAACTGGAGAGTAGATAGGAAGCAGCAATGTGAGGGTGCACACAGCCACTGGCTGGGCTCTGGAGAAGGACGGTCATTGAGGAACGCCTGGCGGCACGGCAGCTAAGCGACTTTCAAAGGATGATGTTTAATATCAAAATTTAAATTGGTTGTTGTGCTAAAGTGGCAAAGAAATGCCTTATGAGAGTAGTTTGGGAAGAAATAATATAAAAGGAGGTATGTTCTCCATGTGGGTCAGTGCAGACAGGAGAGAAGAGAACAGTCATGGGAAGTGGGGTGTGAGTGAGTTTGAGAACTCGTGGATGCAGAAATACAGAATGTGGGCACCATGGGAAGTGTGAGCTGTTAAGAATCCCTCTGAATTTGGTGTGTTTGGTGGGAGGGGGAAGCTAGCTTTTTTTTTTTTTTTTAAAGATTTTATTTATTTATTTGACAGAGATAGAGACAGCCAGCAAGAGAGGGAACACAAGCAGGGGGAGTGGGAGAGGAAGAAACAGGCTTATAGCAGAGGAGCCTGATGTGGGGCTTGATCCCATAACGCCAGGAGCACGCCCTGAGCCAAAGGCAGACGCTTAACCGCTGTGCCACCCAGGCGCCCTGGGAAGCTAGCATTTTATAAAAGTTTAACTAAATATCAGAGTACAGGGTGACTCCAGCTGACATTTGAGTCGTACATATGACCTACATGGATAATTTATATGATGCAGTTGTGGCTTTTATATTAACCATGAATTCTTTCTTTCTAAGGATTGTCAATGTCTCAGTTGTCGGGAGTGGCCGACTCTGTCTCAGTCCTGTTCCTGGGTCCCAGTGTCTTCTCTTGTGTCATTCTTTTCATCTCAAATCTTGTGTTGCTCAAATCTCAAGTCTCCCTCTTTCTTGTAAGTTACAAATGTTCTTTGTTGCCCTTTGTGTTTAGCTGGAGTCTAGTAATTACCGTACAAGGGTTAAGTTAATGGAAAGTTAATATATGCTTCCACTATTGCTGCTTCTATTCATACTCTCTATTGTATTTCTTTAACTTTCTCTTTTATATCTGCACGTTCCACATGGCGCTGATAGTATTGTGAACAGGAAGCAGTTCCACCTGTTTCGGAGCATAGGACTAAGATAATGGGCTCTTGGGCCAGACCATCTGGATTAAAACTCTTGGCTCCACCACTTGCTATCAAGCTACGGGACCCCTCTGTGCCTCTGTGGCCCCCTCCTGTAACAAACTTAATGGGGTTATTATTTTAATAGGGTTCTTATTTTAACTGGGTCTCAGAATTATAGAACTGGATGAATATGATTGTTGATGTATGACCAACTCTCATTATTGCTCCATTCAAGGTGACTTTTTTAACCATCTCTCTGGGGTGACCCTTATGAAACCATCCCCAGAAATATAAAACTAGGACACTGACAATGGCTGATTCTATCTCTTATCCATTTCTTTCTCTCTCATCCATGGCAACTACTATCCCGGATGTGGTGCTTACCATTGTCCCTCTTTCCTGGCAGCACATTTCTATCATATCTCTTCACCAAAAAGTTTTAGTCATTTTTAAATTTATAAAACGAAAATGTCAGACTATATATAAACTTCTGTGACTTGTTTTTTCCTCCTAAAATTATATCGCTGGGATTCATCTGTATATTTGCATCTAGGTGTAGTTCGTTTGTTTTGACTGGTGTAGAGTACTTTATTCTATCAGCAAACCAAAGTAACACAATTTATTTTCCGTTTCTTCTTTCAGTTTTGTTATTTCCAAGTTTTCGCTACTATGCAACAGGGCTGCTATAAACGTCTTTGTCCAGGTTTCCAGGCGCAGGTACACAGGCCATTCTCTTAGACATGTACCTAGAAGAACTGCTGGATTGTAGTCTATGCGTCTGCTCTACTTTACAAGATAAAACCGAACTGATTTCCAACGTACGGAGGCATTTGCAGTTGATTTTTGGTATTCTATAGGGAGGTTTTCTTACACCTTATTCTTCTGTTTCCTTATGTATAGCCTTCATCTAATTCCATTTGTTTAAAAGCCTTTTTCCCCAGATGATTTGGTGTGCTGCCTCTTTTATATATCAAAGTTCCACATATGAGCGGGTGTTTCTTGCGATCTATAGTTCACTGATCGATTTTTCTGTCCCTCCACCAAGATAAAATTGTTACAGCTTTAAAGCCAGCCTGGAAATGTGGTAGTGTCTGAGATATCCTGCACCCTTTGGCCTTCCATATTAATTTTAGAATCTGCTCTTCCTCTCATAAACATGTGTATCTCTCTATCTATTTAGTTCTTTAATGCCTTTCAATGATGTCTATAGATTTCCCAAGATATCTCTCACATCTTTTGTCAGGTTTAATTCTGTATCTTTGATTTTTTTGTTGTTGCTATTTTAAAGTGAAGCTTCTCTTTCATTAAATTTTCTAACTGTTTCTTGTGCATAAGAGTGAATATCCTCCTTGGTAACTTCTTTCATTATTTCTAATAACTTGTCTCTAGATTCTTTTGGGCTTTCTATGTTAGTGATAATATTGCCTTCAAATAGTATTTATTTTTTACTCTCAATTCTTATAGTCTTAGTTTCTATTTCTTGTCTTAATTTGATAGAAGTGGTGATAATGGGCATCTTCATCTGTTTTCTATTTTTCCCAATTTAGTGTGGTGTTCACTGCAGCGTATGTTGCTGTTCTTTACATACCCTTTATTATCGTAATTTACTGAGGGTTTCATTAACTTTTTTTCTGGGTCTGTGAAAAAGGTCCTATGGCTTTTCTCCTTCAATCTGTTTACGTGGTAAATTACATTGACAGATTTGATAACACTGAACCAGCTGTACATCCTTGGGAGGTACCCACTGAATATTATCACTTTTATGTATTATAGAATTAAAACTATTAGTATTTGGTGTAGGATAGTTCGCACTGATGATCAGGAGAGAAATAGGCTTGCTTACCCTCCTTTGTCTGGCTTTGTTCTCTCGGTTGCTGTCTTCACGGAATCAACTTAGGAATACTTCATCTTTCCATTCTCTAAAATGTTTGAAGGAGATTGGGTTGATCAGTACCTTAGAAAAAATTAGCCGTACCTGCCTGTGAAACTATATGTGCCTAGTGGTACAGGTAGAATTCTGCTAAATTAAATATTTAGCTTTGGGTTGTTGGTTGGGGTGAGAAGCAGAGTGGCTAATCTGTACTGCCTGACAGTGTCCTTGGTGTAAATTCTCCCACCATGACTGATTTCAAGCTACTGACGTCAGTGTGACATCACCGAACAAGGCTGGAAATGGCTCTCCCAAGACTCCAGCATGACCGTAATTTCTGCTTTTGCCCTGCAGTCACTCTAAGTGCAAAGGCAGCCTCAGAAATTGGAGTCAGGTGCTCTAAAGGTGATCAAACCCTGGATGATGATTTGACGTCAAACCTCTCCTCACACTCCTCTCCCAGCCTGCCAGGTGCACTGGGGAAAATGACCAGTGCGTCTTTGCCTCCCTCCTCAGACCTCTTACCTGCAAGGGTGACGGTGGGAGCGGACTAACTCATCCAGGATGAAATGGGAGGACAGGGAGTGGAATTAGTGGATCACATGAAACCCATAAATGTCTTCATCTACAAGGAAACTTCAACGTAAATTATATTAAAATGCTGGGATTTTCTCTGCACAAGAATTTGAGTGGGTACTTTGGAAGGCTCTTGCTGGATCTCTAGCTGGATCTCCTGTGATGTTGCAGTGGCTCTCCTTTGGCATTTTCTCATTAGTTAACTAATTAATATGTATTAATAAGTAATAAATACTTGTTTATTAAATATTAACTAAATATTAAATGTTTTGTTTATTTAATATATTTATATTAAATATTAATGGCTTCTAAAAGAATATTTTCTAATAAATATTTTATAATAACATAATAATAATTTATAAAATATGGCTAAATATTCATTGCACATCTGTTCTAGCCACTAGAGCAAGCACGGCTGTAAAGTACCAGGAAAACAGCATGAGCAAAAGAGACACAGATATCTGTATTTTCCAAATCAATTCTCTTCCCATCCTGTTTCACATAAAAAAAAGAAAAATCACACATTCTTTGACTTGCCTTAAGAGGGGGGTGTAGTCACTTTGGGCAAGCTGTGGAAACTTGCCTTAGCCCCACCATCAAAGCAGCTCCTACGCTCCCATCTGCTGCCTTCCAGATTTCCAGAGACTAAGAGGTCAGATCTCAGTCTGCTGTGTCCCTAATAATGGAGGTTCTCTGAGTGGTCTTGTTGAACACCCCTCTCTAACCCTCTCAATCCTTAGACTTGTTTTGAGGGCACTGGAGTCACCTGTCACCCTTTCTTGAAGGAAAGGGGCTTGGGGTGCAAAGGGTAGATTTTGCCAAAGAAATTTCCTCACAAAATCGTCTTCTTCACCTGCACTCTCTTGATGATGCACGGTCATTGAGGGCAGTGGTCAAGAAAGAATTCTTGAGATGTTTTACAGTGCAAAAAGTTGCTTTACCTATAGTACGGCAGAAAGAGCTGCACTTGTTATTGTGAGGTGCGACTGATTATATATTTTTATGAATCAGTTGATGGTGGAGGGAGTGGAAGGGTAGAGATGATGGAAATCCCTAAGGCGATTTCTGTATGTTATAGGTGACTTACAGGAGCCAGGAGGTCAGGTCTGCCCACTGTCACAGTAAGGTTGCTTTTAGTCTCTAGTAAAGCCTGAACATTAATGCAGCTGTGAATTCCTTGCGGAATGTCCCATTCTGCATGTCTCAGGTATTTGTCAATGGGCTGCAAGTTGTAAGGAAATGTAATTTTATCTACATTTCTCTTGCCTTTGTTCTCCTCATCACTGGCACTCTCTTTCATTGCTCCTTTGTGGATAAGATCTTGTTCTTAGTGTTACAAAATCACCTTTCAGCTGCAATTTTTCCATTTCTACATGTGGTCAGTCCTTTGAGCCACCTCTCTCTTGAATGCAGTATTTTCAGCCGGCGCTCTCAATCAGAATGCCAGGGTTTAAACCGGAATCTGAGACCCATGACAATAGCTGTGAGACATTGGACAAGTTACTTAATCTGTCTGTGCCTCAGTGTCCTCATTTATAGAATGGAGTTTACAGAAGTTCCTGCCTCATGTCTTTATCATGAGAGTTAAAGTGTGAAAAACTTTTGGAATAAGGCTTGGACCATTGTAAGCCATTGCTCTTTTGTAGCCTTTCTCTGTGCCTCAGTTGAAACTTCTAAATCAGCATCCTGTTGCTTTATTCTGTTTCCTTTTAACCTCTTTTATTTTTCTGTCCTTAGGCTGACTGGGATTCAAGTCCATCCAAGGCACTCATTCATACCTAGGTTTCTGCTGGTGATGACATGCTCCCACATGAGTTTTTTCCTCTTTTCTGTTCACTATGTACAGTTTACATAATTATGAAAAATGAGCTGCTTCATCAAATTTTCCTAAGCTTGTTTTTGAAAAAGCAACTTCTAAGCTATTACCAAGTAAGGAAGAGAGTATAGTAATCATTTTTTTTAGTAGCAGCTAGAAATTAGAGCTTTCTGTGGGAGGAATTTAGTAGTAACTTTCAATGCTGGTTTCTTTATTTTGTCTTTCAAGCAGGTAATTCTTCAGTAAGACTGAGTGACTCTTTTAAAGAAGTTAAGGCAATAATTTTTTATGATGTTAATGATGGTTGGAAGTACTACCCCATTCTCAATTTGTGACATATTTGAGGGAACACACCTCTATTTAATTGCTTTTCTCTGATTTTTCAAAGGTTATAATAGTTGAACTCTAAGTTCACAATAAGATCATTAGAGTCATAACTCAAACAATGTGAAACTGGACCACCTGATGCAAAATTTCTTGATTTCTTGATGCAAGACCTCTAGGATTGCAAAGTAACCAAATTCAATATTTCACCTACTAAGTAGAATTCCAGTGCCAGAAAAATACTCTGCAGTTTTTCTCACTGAAGGTCATGGAATTTTTTAATATTCTCCAGTGGAGATCAAGCCAGGTTATAATTCACACAACTTTAGGTCAGTTTTGTAAGCAGAAAAATTGCCATCTATAAAAAAGTAGGAAAGTTCCTCTAGGGAATTAGAACCTCATATATTTCAGCAAAAAGCGATTAAAAGCTATTTTTGTGGAAGGGTTCTGGAACTTCATGTAATAAAAAAGTTTAGCCCAAACATTTTTTTCTGGATTGGTTTTATCAGCCAAATAACTGGTTTTATGTTTTTTTCTTTTTCTTTCCCTGCTTGTTTGAATTTAGTTGATTGTTTGAATTATTCAAATCTACCTTTTGTTTTGGTATTATGAGAATGAATAATTCCTGAATGTATTTCATGGGATGATGCTGGTCCTGTGAGATATTCATTCATTCATTCATTCATTCATTCATTCATTCATTCATTCAGCACTTATTTATTGAGTACCTGCTGTATGTTAGAGATAGTTGTTGGGGATAAATAGGTAAATAAACAGAAAAGATCTCTGCTCACAGTTTACACTCTAGTAAAGGAGAGGAGAAATAAGCTAATAAACTGTTAATTCTGTAATATCATGTAGTAAATAGTACTCTGAAGAAAAATAAGATAAGGTAAAGGGCTAAAGAATAGAGAAGGAGATTATTACATAAAATGGTAAAAATATTCTGATAGTGGTGTATCTGAACAGAGATCAGAATAGGGTCAGTGAGAAAGGCATAGAGGTATCTGGAGGAAGAATGGTCCAGGCAAAAAAAAAAAAAAAAAAAAATAGCAGGGGGAAGAGCCCTAAAAGGCAAAAGAGTGCTTGACATATTCTAGACATAGCAAGGCAGTCAGTGTGGCCCATGGAGGCATATGTGAGACAGATATTGAAAGAAGTGAGAGACCAGATCACATAGGACTTTCTGGACCTTGGTCAGAGCTGTGATTTCCATGCTGAATTGATGTGAAGCCATTGGACATTGTTGAGCAAAGGGAGGGTGACATATTTGATTTGTGCTTTAAAAAAGATAATTTTGATTGCTAAGTGGAAAAATATATGGCAGGTTGGGAGGGGAGGTAGGATTCTATAGTATTTTTTTTCCTTAGGATTCTACAGTCAAACAAGTTTTGGAGACACTGTATTAAGCAAAGGTGAGTATTAAGGGATTATTTTTGTAGAGCCTTAATATGTTGATGTATCTTGTGTATCTCAAACAATGTGATGGAATATGGAATTTCCAACTTGCACCATGAAAATATTATTTTTAGGGACCCTCTTCAGAGATCAGTGTTCATAGACCTCACATAGAGTGTTGCTGATGCCAACATCACCTAAATAAATCATCTGTCCTTTGAGAAACATAAACACTTTCAAACAGAGCGGAGAGGGAAGTTTTCTATCAGAGTGGCTCATAACTTCTGCGACCTTAATTCCTGACCCTAGTGAGATTGTTTCCTGTTTTTTAGAAAGGCATTTGAGAGTGGATTTTTTCAGAATTCTGTGTTGAGAATCAGGGCACTGAGTATAATTCTAAATCCTTACAGTCTTCGTCTATGCCTTTTGGTGTCCAGCTTTTGATTAAATACCCACATTTCTCCATTCACCACAGGAAATAGTACATAGAAGATTCTTGTACATCAGTGGAAAGACAAGTCTGCCTTCTTATGGAATGACTAGCTTTTAATGGGCAGGAGCATCCTGGATTGTCAAGAGAAATGTTATGTCCTTTTGGGTAGGATGTTAACCCGGAAACAAAGTTATTCATGCTAGGAAGCATGCTCATTATTTTATAAGTAGTTCTTTAACTAATGGAAACTGCAAGTCATGAAAACCTTAGATTTTTCTTACCTCTGTGACATGATGTGTGTGTCTCTTAATTATCTATGGAAACAAATTCAACACATAACTGCATCATGATTCATCACATTTGAATGTCAAAAGATACTGGAAAAATTTCTACCAATTTTCCCTATAACTTTGTTAAATTAAAATGTTTTAAAGGTTAACTGTCAAATCTCTGGGTGGGAGGAGCTTTCAAAAGGTTGAGTTCCCAAACTAAATAGTGGATCTTTATCCTATCTAAAACCATTTGCTTAAGGTGGTTTTGGGATGCTTTGTAGATGGTTTGGTCACCTGGGAGAAAAAGGGGAGAATAGATGTACAACAGGATAGAGTGAAATAACCCACATCCTTGGGCCCAACGAGGCTCCTTTCTCCAGGAGAGGAGGTAGAGTGTGGAGCACATGAAGTGGGCACCAGGCTATAGGGCAAGGGCTTTGGAATCAGGCACCCTTTGGCTGGAATCCCAACTTTTTCACTTCCTAGATGTGTGGCTACCAGTTGTTGTTTAACTAAACATATTGAGGCAAAGTTAGAGGCCGCTATTCACACAGCACAGGATATAGCATTTCCCGCCCAAACTTGCAATTAGCTATCTCTTGCCGAGTGGGCAGAGACTGCTAAGCGTGTCACTATATCCATATAGCCTTTCTTCCTTTTAGCAACAGAAGCCTCTGAGTTCTAGCCAAGAACATGGCTGCCCAGCTAGAGATGGCATATTCTAGCTTCCCTTGCATCCAGGTGTGACCAAGGAACAAAGTCAGGCCCATGGGGTGTGAACAATGATGTGTGCAATTGCCCCATCAGAGTTAAAGCTGCTCATCTTGCAATCCTTTCCATTTCCTGTGGTCTAAAGAATATTGACAAACAACACTAGAAGTTTAGAGTCCCAACCCTATTCATCCTTGAACTATTAAATGCTAGCAGAATAAGCAATCTCATTTATGCCACTACATGGTGAGATGTTTTTGTTAGAGCAGCATGGTCTGCACTCTCATCATTCACAGTTCTCCGTTTCAGATCTCTTTCCTCCTTATTCCCCAGGGCCTGCTTTTCCAGGCTAGTCTCCCCCTTCCTGCACCTAATGCCTCCACTCACTCCCTCTTGCTCCCTTTCTTGTGCAGTACAATTTAACTTTTATCCATTTCCCCCAAACATCATTCCACATATCATTCTTTTCAGTCTGCAAGAGACCCTTCAGTCACTGGGGTGTACCTTCTTTAGAAGGTAGAAGAGAATTTTAAATCGCAAATAATTTTTTCTCATGTTACACATGGAAAACACTTCACATACTATGTAACTACTGCGTAACAGGGGCTTGATGATGGGTTCCTCCATTTCCCATTTAGTCCTGTCCGTTCTCCAAGAGTCGATATTAGTTCTGGAGCAAACTGCAAATATTTCAAGTACTGTGGTACTGTAACTGTGCTGTAGATCAAGACTGAGCCATGGGAAGGATTCAGATCAGTGATAACCCGAGCCGAGTTGAGACACCTTAGAATGCATTGGGTGAAAGAAAACCTTCTTGGTGAATCCCCAAACCTGATTGCTGATCTGAAGGTTAAAAATATGTAGATTCCAGGATCTCACTACCGGAAAGTCTGACTTTATAGGTTTGCTGTAGGGTCAGGAAATCAGTATTGTTAGCATATATCTCGGGTAATTTTGATGTAGCCATTTACTTGGTGCATGAACTGACTAAAACCTCAGTCTAGGACTTGGCAAAAATCAAGTTAAGGAGAGGCAAATGACAGGTAATGTTCATTTCCACTACCCGCCCCCTGCTCCCCTGGTAACACTAGACAAGATTAAACTGATAATTCAGCTGCAGAATAAGGAGCCTTAAATGTTTCCAACTACTTCAAACTCTGTGTCAGACTCCACTCTCAAGTTCAGCCATGGATAGCCAAGTACTGTAATGGGCTTTGAGCACATCCAAGTCAGCCCCACTATTTGGCTGGGTGCACATAGAGAAATTGCCAATGAAAGACAAAGGGAGAATAACAGGAAACGGGAACACATCTGTTTAGAGACCCAGCTACCTGATGTGTTAGCTTTGGCAACCCTGGCACACTTTGTCCTGCCAATGAAGCTGCTGTCAGGGAAACTGAAACACTGACCTCACGCAGCTGGGATCAGCACCAGTATTGCCTCCATACATATTAGACCTCCAAAACAGTTCTGGAGGTTGATCTGGGGCTCAACTTGGCAGCCCTAAGCCACACAGATCATTACCTATAATGGGAATTATGCATGTTTATTATTGAGCTGATTTATTTTGAAAATGTTCATGGCCTAGGGTTCTAAAACTTGCATACAGAAAATAAATTCAACATTTAAATTAAAAGCAGCCACTTCCAAACAGAAAAACAGGGGGTAGAATTTCAGATTCCAAACATTACGCTGCAAATGCTGAAGGTCAGAGAATGTTTTAGAGGGAAGAGTACTGGGGAATCAGAGGCGAGGAAACAGCCTTTGCAAACGTTCTCTTCCATCCTCTGCAAGGAGACGGATACCACTGCTGACCAGCCCCTTCACACACAGGGTCACAGGAGGGGGAGCTGGAGGCTGCTGAGCCAGTGTTAGAGGACTTCCACTACGGACCAGACACGTGGGATTTTACCCTCTTTATACATTTTAGTTTTAAGGAACATAAGGAGGCACAATTTATAATGTAAAAAGTCTGGGATTTAATTACATTTAACTTAATGAAAGAGCTTGTACAACCTTCTGGCACTACTTTTGGGCAGAGTTGTGAATATTGAGCTGGCATGTGAACAAGAGCTATTAATAAAAAGGCCCATCCTCCAGATTAGCACATTGGATTATGTGATTTGCCAAGTCGTCAGACATGAAGAAGAAATTATTTGCTCTTGTTTTGACAGAAATATGCTCAGGCATTTAGGATTATCTTCCAGGCCTCAAATGTTCAGAGAATCTCAACACCTCTTGACCCAACTGGGTCAAAAGATCCATGTCAATTCAAATTATTCTATTATTGCCTTTTTGTGAAGATTTGTTTATATTCTATATGTCTGATGACCATTTCTCTAGGCAATTCTATAATAAAAATTTCTCAGGACGCCTGGGAGCTCAGTCGGTGAAGCGTCTGCCTTCAGCGCAGGCCATGATCCCAGAGTCCTGGGATCGAGTCCCGCATCGGGCTTCTTGCTCAGCAGGGAGCCTGCTTCTCCCTCTGCCTGCCGCTCCCCCTGCTTGTGCTCTGTCTCTGACAAATAAACAGATAAAATATTAAAACAAAAAGAAACAAACAAAAACTTCCTCATCTTTATCTCATTGCTCTTCTTTCTCTGCTCTCCCTCACTCCCTCATGTACCTCATCCCCTAGCAAGTTTCCAACTATAATGTGTATCGAACCCCTACTTTGCATCAGGTTTTGTACCTGGTGGTCACACACATACGTTTATTTAATACCTCAAACACCTCTAAGTAAGTGATATTATTTCCATTTTACATATGAAGAAATTATTACTCAGAAAGGAAATGTATATAACTTGATCAAAAAATGAAACTCTACAATGTCCAAGCTAGAATTTGAATCTATGTCTTCCAACTCCAAACCAGTGATGTTTCCATTGTGTTACTCTGCTTTGCTATCATTGTAAGTAAGCACTTGGAATTTAAGCATATGCACTTTTGAAACAAAGGAATTCCAGAGTGTATATTATGCTATCTGAATTCAACTTGGTAGAATGTCATTCGATTAAAGGGTTGGGATATACAGACCATACAGTATAGTACCCAAATCAAGTCTTTTTGTTTTATATCAATTAAGGACTTTCAGGGGTAAGAACTCCAGGAGGTCTGAACTTGACAGAGCGTGCTCAGTTGCTCAAGGGACAATGACATGAAATAAAGGACATTTTCTTATCTTTATAAACTGGCATCCATGCTAACATGGTCTTGAAAATCCATGTTATGACGGATTTACTCTCAAGTAAAATAGTATTATTTCCAGTTGTAAATTTAATTTAATGGAAAAAAGAAGTCAATCTGTAGTTATAAACCTACTATTGAGTTCTTGCTCTGACTTAAAAGTTACGTAGGTTTGGCAAATCTCAATCTCTCTAAGCTACTGCCCAGTTCCTATAAAATGGGCATTGTAATACTAGCCAGGCCAATACTCCTATCCATGTTTAGTGCTAGATTATACAATCTTTGGATTAGGGACAACTTGTGTGTGTCTTAAAGAGCACTCAGCACAATAGAGGGGTCCATTCTTTATTGAATCCATGAGGTTAAAATATGCCGATGGATAGGAAAGTAACTTGGAAACTATACTGATCTAATTATTTTTCTTAAAAAAAGAAACATTTTAGAACACTTTCAGATTTAAAAATTGTGAAGGTAATACACAGAGTTCCCAGTTTCTCCTATTATTAACATTTTATGTCAGCATGGTACATTTGTTACAATTAATGAACCAGTATCAATACATTATTATTAATTTATGAAGTCCATACTTCATTCATATTTTCTTAGTTTTTAGAGAATGCCCTTTTTCTTGTTCCTTGTTCAAGATCTCATCTGTAATTCCACGTAACATTTAGCCATTATGAGTCTTTAGATTCCTTTTGACGGAGACAATTTCTCAGACTTTGCTTGTTTTTGATGACCTGGCAGTTTTAGGAAGTACTGAATATTTTGTAGACTGTCTCTTCATTGGAATTTGGGAATTTGTTGTGATTAGATTGGGGTGATGTGTTTGGAGGAGGAAGACCACAGAGGTAAAGTGCCATTTTCATCACATCATATCAAAGGTACACATGATCAATATGACTTATCCTTGTTGGTGTTAACCTTGATCACCTGGCTGATGTAGTGTTCGTCAGGTTTCATCCCTGTAAAGTTACTTTTTTTTTTATCCCCTTTCCATACTGTATTCTTTGGAAGGAAGTAGCTATGAGCAGCCCATACTCAAGCAGAGGGGTGTTACGTTCTACCTCCTTGAGGGTGGAGTAGCTACATAATTTAGTTGGAATTCTTATTCATGAGATATTTGCCAATTCTCCCCACTTGTTTAGTTATTCAGTCATTTATTCATATCCGTATGGACTATGGATATTTATTTTATACTTTGGGCTATGATCCACTACTATTTTATTTTGTTGCTCAAATGTAATTATATGTGTTTTTACTATTTTTTATTATTCGTGTTACCAGGCAGAATCCACAGTGGACAAGTATTCTGCTAAATTCTATTCTACAGTCAGGAAGGTGATTGTGCGGTTCAGGACTTATGTCTATTCTGCTCACCTCTGTGCTCTCAGAGCCTGGTTCTTGGCTCATGTTATGTGCCTTGTAAATACTTCCTGAATTAATATCTGAAATATAGTATTGGTTTCTAAATGTCATTGATTATAAAGATCATGGGTAAACAGATTTGTGACTGCAGGATTTATATCCAAGATCACAAATGTTTGGTAGCCATGGAAACAACTTGCAAATTTATCACTGGACTCCTGAATGTCCTTTTCCACCCACACCACACAATACCATAATCACAGCCGGAGCAGAAAATGCCACTCTTCAGTGAACTCCCACTATGGGTATCACAGAGAAATATCACATGTAACACTGAGAAGGCTCGTGTATTCCATGAAATTCTCTGTTAACACAAAATAGCCATTATGGTTTTCCTCAGCTAGGCTCTGAAGTGGAGTGCTTTCACACGGCTGAAACAGCAAGCACTCTGTGACAAGAAAGCAAAAACCCTGCTTCTTATCTGCCTTTAAAGCTCCCTTCATTTATCAGCTACAAGCACTCAGTTTGAGTTTGGAGTGGGAGCCTTTGACTGTGTACCCTGCCATGTTCAGTTAGAGAATGAATCTTGAAATTCCAACTGGTGCCAGCCAGAGCAACACAGGCAGTAAGTTAAGTGGGGTCCATCCCTCTGGTGGTACTCCACAATGGATATCTGTCTATAACCAGAGACGTGTCCAAGCACTGGCTTTAATTTATGGTGTCTGGCAGTTTCTACAGCTGGGATCTTAGCCAAAGACAAGTTCTCTCCCTCTGTCTGTCTTTATCCAACTCATTTCTCAGTTAATATTTTGAAGTATTCTTCATGAATCCCAAAATACGTCTTTTGGAATTTCACCACGATCCTCCCAACATCTGTTATGTATTACTTCTAAATCAACATTTTGCCAAATTCTAGTTCCTTCTGGATCAGTAAAATATGGAATTGAATTCTAGCTCTGTCAGGAACTAGGCCAGTGATGAAAACTCTCTGAGTCAATTTCCTTATCTGTTTGACAAGCAAAATAATGCCTGCTCGAACAAGATGGTATCCTGAGGTTAGAAATGATTATATGAAAGTATCAGTCTATTACAGAAGCTAAGTGAATGGTAAACATTTGTTTATTTGAAGGTGCAAAGGTAACTCTTTTCATGGTAAAAATGGAATAACACATTAGGAAAAAAAAAACAAGTGGGAAAATATATTAGAAAGTGATTCTTCAGGAATTATTCATACCCCTCCTTGATGGAAGGTTGAACAGGTCATTGTGCTGGTTTGGCCAGTTTATTTTTTATCACTTGAATGCCATTTCTCTGGTCATGTCTGAGAATAATCCAATTAATGAATTTTGGGGGACAGAAGAAAATGGAAGGAGTTAAGACCAGGAACTAGACTCACCTCCAGGTATGGGTCAATAATGAGAATAATGGATTTGATTTTGTAAAATCAGACTGTAAACTCTGAGATGAATAGAATCAGGTAATTGAAGCAGCAGGGAGAGAGAAAGAGCCAGAAAACCAAAGGTGGAAATCAAGAAAATATAAGAGAATATAAAATATAAGGGAAGGAGTAAGGCAGAGTCAAAAACCGAATCTAGTGAATACGGGGAGTGGTCAGGTAACTAAGAGCAGAGCTGGGGTCTTGGTATGTGAAGAACTGATCAAGGATTTTTTCAAATTCTAGCCAGTTTCTAAAATAAGTTATAATCTTTAGGGGTGCATTTTATCATTATTTCCTGTTTCCACACCACTGCATCTGCAAACCCACTCTATTGGCTTGTGTCTACCCTGTTCCTGAGTGAAGTTTTACCTAGATTCCACAGCTTCTGTGCACATTCTAAATAGTAACATGAAAAGTCTTAATTTTTAAGATAATAAACTATCCAATCGAACCTAATGTTAGAACTCCAAACCCTCCTTCAATTTAAAACTTCTATATTCCACCCCATCCCACTCCTTGGCCTCAGCCCAGGCTAGCAACCTGCAGTGGAGGAGAGGGCAGGGTTAGCCACTTCTCCACCTTTCCCCCAAACTGCCTGGCTGCTTTTTCTCCCCACTTACAATTCTGCATCAAAGGCTGGAGGGGAAGGGGAAGGGCTATGGCATGGCAGAGAAAAGGAGGGAGGGAGTGTTTGATGGGTACAGTTTCACTCATCACTTTGCTCTCTGGGATGTCAGACACCTAATCATTCTTTTTTTTTTTTTTTTACGATTTATTTATTTACTTTAAAGAGAGAGAGTGTGCCCATAAGCAGGGGGAGGGGCAGAGAAAGAGGGAGAAGGGAAGCAGACTCCCCACTGAGTGCAGAGGAGGGGCTGGCTCTCATGACCCTGAGCTCACACTTGCGCTGAAACCAAGGATGCTTAACTGACTGAGCCACCCAGGCTCCTCGACCCCTAATCATTCTTTATTGATTGGTGCTTTTGTGGGTATTTGGAAGTGGTCTCCTCTCCGCTCTAGAGGTCCCCCCAGCAGTTTCCTTGATGTAGGCAATTGCTCCACGGGTTGAGGGCTCTGTGCCTTAGCTGGGATCAGCACACTCCTCAGGGAGTTCCCAGGAGTTCAAGTCCACAGCAGCCCCATTGTTGGGAGAGTGTAGACAGCTCCAGAAAGCCCATTTCACTGCAGACTGGCCAGCTTCTTACCTTCAGGCTTAGATTTCTCTAAGAACTGTGAAAAAATTTTAAACTGGTTCCTTTGAAATCACCTTCCCAGGGCTTGGAAAGGGCAGTGGCGGCGAAGTCTGGCAACAGTCTCGCAGCTGTCCTCTAAAGAATCGTCCCTGTAGGGCTTCACACCAACTTCCTTACACTCATCTTCTTTATATAGGCTGGGGACAAGCGAGGGACTGAGCATCACAGAACTGGAGTCGGAGTGTCTTGGCAGGTTATGCATAGATGGTCTGGAGCCGACTGCTAATGGCCTTCGGAGCTTGACCAACATTGCAAGATCACAAAAAGTCTATCTAACATCGGGTGACCCAACAAGAAACCTCTCTAAAGCACCCGCCTGTCGTGCTGCCGTCTTAGCTGCTAGAGTTGCATTTCCCCGGGGGAATCTTCAAGGCATCTGACGGCTTCTCATGCACAGGCTCAATTTCTTCTGGGAAGTCATTGCAGCTTCATGGTTAAACGTACATGGTTTATCATTCACTGTGTTCAGCTAATAAACTCTGCCCCTTAGTTCCCGAGTTATCAGTATAAACGATTGAAACCTCTCAGTGCCACGCTTTCAAAATTTTTGAAGACATAATACTTAACTCACTGAATTGTGTGAAGATTAAATGAAAGCCCATTTGTACAGTACTGACCGCAGTGCCTGGTCCATGGAAGGTACTTGGTAAAAGGTGGTTTAAAAAAAGTTGTCTTTGGGGCACCTGGCTGTCTCCATCAGAAGCGCATGTGACTCAATCTCAGGGTGATGAGTTCAAGTCTCACTTTGGGCACAGAGTTTACTTTAAAAAAAAAAAAAGATAAAGTTGTCTTTGTGGATGGATCAGACAGCCTGCTTGGAGGACGACTCTTTTTGTGAAGCCCTGGGAGAAGTAAAGCAAGGTTCATTCTGTGTCCGTGAAGTTTTGGTTCAAGAGCACCCTTCTGTAGCAGGGCAGAAGCGAGGTCCCACTGATATATGCATGGCCCAGACAGAATGTTTTGGTGAAAAAGCAAAATAAACCAGAGGTATTTTGCCAGATCAATCTGCTTTATATATATTTAGTTTCGGAAGGATCAAATCTTGTCTCTTCATATATGATGAAGTGAAACAATGACAACTAAGTGTAAATCTGCCCTTTGGGATTTAGTAGGAAATTGTCCTGGTAAAACATGGCCTGTGTGAGATGCATCTGAGTTAAGAGATAGAAAAAAAACTCCAGTGTTCACATTTTGAGCATAGTTGTTCTATCAACTATGCATTTTTTCCCTCAGATTCAGTCTTTATCTCATCTTCAAGTATATTCTATGAGATTTTGGTAAATACTCTGCCAAGTTTCACAGACAATATTTCTGAAAAGGCTCCATCTATAAACCCTGTCGCCTTAACTTTAATAGTCACGAATGTGGTTTAATAAGCTCCATTTAGGAGAGCCACCTGCCCAATAGGCCTCTGTGTCCTCTGCTCTATTCCCAGCAGGTATATCTAAAGTAACCCAGAATGGGCTTTCAAGTTCTTTTAAGAATTCAGTTTCTAGCATTTAATGTTTTTACTCTCTGTTTTTTGAGGTAGTAGTTTAAATATATGGGAACCAGTTGCATTTAAGAATGGTCTAAAAGAACATTCATTAGGCCTGAAGAAGTATTTAGGCACCCACCTGGGACCCAATTTAAAAGAAATTATATGGCTAAAAAATTAGAACAGGCTGATGGATTCAAGTCAACTCTTTGAGAGTAGAAATGCTGGTTGAGTTCAATTTACCATATACTACTATAATCAAGACAAAACATTAACATAGTAATATTGGTCCAAAATATTTTTTAAACAGACATATTTTGAGTCTCTGCTTTCTTGTTGATGAAAGGGATTTTCTTAACTGGCAACATTAGTGTTCTAAAAGGGAAACCCTAATAAACAGGACAACTGTGGGACTGAATTCACATTTTACTTGTGTATGTGATTCAGGCTTTCAAGAAACTATTGCATCACTGGCTTATTCTAGAATATGGTTGAATACTAATCCCCATGGGTTATTCAAAATCAAGTAGTGAAGACATTTCTGTTTTTTTGGTATTTTCTTTTCACATTAGCTCTCTTCTATTAGAGGCCCAGAGATAGTCCTAGAAGGGACAAAGCCTGGAAGAAACTACTTCTGTGCCCCTTCTCTCAACCCTCCACATAATATTTGGTATATAAACTTGTCTAGGACAGGAGCAAGTGCTTAGAAATATCTTTGGAATTTGAAATAGGAAAGAAGTCAGAAGATATGCAGGCTGAGAGACGCAGAAGTTGAGAGAGGGATTCTCAGCTACCTTGTCTGTGATGGATGCACAGAAGGGTGAGTTGGTGGGTGAACGGTTGGATAGATCTACTTTTCCTCATATGCTCAAGTCCATCTCAGCAGGGCAGGTAACGCTTTGGATGCATCCCCTTGTAAATGGCTGCATACATCTGTCCTAATTAATCAGAAAACAAGAGGAGCAAAACTGTCCTTAGGGATAAAACAAAAGATTTGCGTTTGAAGTCCAATTTGTCTGCTTAGTGATTGTGTGAGCTGAGAAAATCCCTTAGTATCTCCGAACTTCCATTTCATCCAATATAAAATGGATGCATTAATACATACTAAATAGGATTTTTGCTAAAATTCAGTAAGATAACATGTAATACAACTTTTCAGACAAAGAGTGAACATTTGGACACATTACATGTTATTTTCCTCACTTCACAGGTTTCTTCGATATAAAAGACACAGTATAAGTCTCAAAGATCAGGACGTCTACATGGTATATCCATCAAACATATTAGAAGCACCTTAACCTCAGCAGACCAGGCTCTGGTATCTCCGATGCAAATTTGGCTGCCTCAAAAGAAGTTCATCCAGACCCAAAAGCTATTCAATAGTCAAATAAACTCATTCTTTCAAAAAGTATGTGTTGGATGACTGCTCTGTGTTAGATTCTGTGCATATAATTTTTGCCTGAGCAAAGGTAAACGGACATGCAGGATTTACTCCGTCATAAATGTTTAAATTACATTAATTAAGGCAAGTAGTTCCAGAATTAGAGCTATGGTTGCAATTCCAAATTAAATAGCTCAAATCTCTCCTAAAGACAGCCAAATTCAAATTCATTAGAAATAAACTGAACTTCCCAAATAAAAGATGGTGGCAGGCTGAATTTGGCCTGGTGGTCCTGAATATATGGTCTTTTGTTATATGGTCAGTTAGAGAGATATTTATAGCAGAAACCAGGAATGGCTAAATTTACATCCTCCTCTATGTGATACAGAAATAGAGTAATCCTAAGCAACTGAGAAATAGCTGGCTTCCATTAACACACAGTGAACTAACTGATTATTTTATTTTAAAATAAAGTTCTTATTCTGCCACTTGATACCTTACAAATCTGGTCCAAACCCATCTTTTTATTTTCTTCTCCAGCTTTTTCTCCTCTGTGCTACTCTGGCCAAATGAAACTACTCAGTCCCCACATGTGTTTTGCACTTTCCCACTTATGTGTCCCTGCTTCCCCTAGACTGCTTTTTCTGCATTTTATCAAACTCAAATGCTACCCACCATTTAGAACAAAATCAGGTGTACTCTCCACTTCATCAAAACAAATGTTTTATACAGAATAGTCCTCTTTCATGATATACGTTCTCCCCCTGTTGCAGACAACAGAATCTACTCCAGCTGCTTGAAAGAGAAAGAGATTTATTAAGGGATGCAGAAAATCTCAGAGTCACTGGAACAGTAGGAGGAGCAGTATTTAGGCTAATGGTCACTTCTCAGGATACCACAGTACTTACTTGGTACAGGGACTATTGCTACAACCCACCCGTATCCTTACTGCCTCTCCTGCCACTTAAGCCAACAGAACAAATATTTAGAACCTCACCTATTTCTTCCATAGCTTATTTCTGAGCCAAAATTTTACACAAGCATATCTTATTAGCTAAGCATATATCATACATTTGTACCTTAGAGGCTAGTAAGGGTGGGAAATTAGGTTTTTATTATATTGAGATTCACAATGTGGGGTAACTTTCAAAAAGTGGAGGAGGTAATGAAAAGAGATTTGGGCAAGCCCAGAATGACACATGTCCATTAAATCTGGATTCTCCTTTATTCTAGATTTTGGCTCTGCTTCTATTCATTCATTCACTCATTCATTCAGCCAGCCAGCAAGTGTTTTCATGAACTACAATATACCAAGTACTATTCTGTCCCTGGAAATCATTATCCTCAAGACGCTTACAGTTGGGGAAGCCATAGAACTGTACAACACGAAAAAGTGAATCCTAATGTGAACTATTGACTTTAGGTAAAAATAATGTATCAATATTGGTTCATCAATTGTAATAAATGTATTGCGTTAATGCAAGATGTTTAGAACAGGGGAAACTAAGGGTGAGGGAGAAGAGAAGGAGTTTATGGGAACTCCCTATACTTTCTGCTCATTTTTTCTTTAAACCTAAAATTTCTCTAAAAATAAAGTCTATCAAGGAAAAAGAAGCTTACAATCTAGTGGTTGGAAAAATAATAAAGCAACGATTAAAATACAGGGGAGATAGTGTTATAGGACAGAGAAGAGGATTTAAGTCATATTGTAAGGAGATTTGTAGTACAAGTAATGGAAAAGTGAGGAAGGGTTTCTGGAAGAAGTAACATTTGGTAGCAAGCTGCAAATGGGAGGGAGCACAGAGAAGGAAATTAAAGAGATTGGTGTGTGCAAAGAGAAGGTGTGTGAAACTGCAGGACAGGAGGGAAACTGAAATGAGTTGAACATGGCCGTAGTAAAGAGTGATGAGAGAGTTATACAAGATTGGACTGGAGATACCCAATGGGGACCAGGCCAGAAGGGCCTTTATGTGCAAAGCCTCAGAGGTTTGGACATTGTCTTATTATCTCCACGACAGTGTCTTCTTTTGGACAATGTTTATCCCTAGCACCCAGCACAGCACTGAGCATATAGTGCTCTGTTCACTGATGATTTGCAAATGCCATTACTTCTTCCATATCCATATGTTGACATTCTACTTAGAGAAGGGCTTTCTCCTTTCTTCCATTTATTTATTTATTGGCTTATTTTTTTGAGCAGTATGGGCTCACGGATTCTTATTTTATTCAATGGGACACAATCTGTTATTATAATGAGTTGTTTTGATGCTCTAGTTGTCCCAGATTTGACCGACAGTAGCCTCTTTAAGCTGGCACCTGTGTCCTTTGACATGTCTCCATCATTCCTTGAGCACTTTCTTATTTTTTGGCAGGACAAAGTGTTCTGGATTAAAGTAAATAGAGAAAAATGACAACTGAATGCAAAATGAATTCTGGCCTAGTTCCTGGACCAGAAAAGAAAGTTTTTCTATAAGTTATTACTAGAACAATGGGCTAAATTTGGTTAGGCCTGTAGATTACATAATAGCATTGTATCAGAGAGAATTTCTTGATTGTTAACTGAGAGCATATTCTTGTTTTAGGGAAATCCACACTGCCGTGTTTAGGGGTAAATGGGTATCATATCTGTGAGCTCTCAAATGATATTTTGGGAAAACTAACAGTAGAGAATTATATATATGCATATTTATGTACATATGTAACATATATTAATTATTCTATATATGTGAGAGAGATTGATAAAACAAATGTGGTCAAATGTTTGGGAAATCTTGGATATATGTAATTTTTTATACTGCTTTTGCTATTTGTCTGTAATTCTGCATTGTGTTAAAATACAAAATTTAAGAAAATAAGCAAACAAACAAACAAAAAAGATTTTGCCTTTCTAGGGCGAATAAATGGGAGAGAAAAACGGAGAAAAGAATACAAGGAAGGAAGCTACTATAGTTGTCTAAGGACAAACAGCCATGACATGGACCAGGCAATGGGAGCAACGGATATATCGGGTGTAAACAGACTCAAGGTACAAATTAGAGGTAGAACTGCCAGGACTTGGCTATGGGTTCTATGGGGGCTGAGAAATGGGACCCATGAAGGAGGATGCCTGGGCTTGGGACTTCAGTAATTTAACGAAGAGTAGTGTCATTCACAGGTAGGGGAACCTGAGGAGGGAAATTTTGCAGAGAAGGGGAAATTAAGAACTTTTATTTGGACATAAAAATTTGAGATGGGCATTAGTCACCCAAGAGGAGATATGTGACCTACATGAGCAACTCTGGGGAAACTTTTGTGCTGTAATAAAACTTATGGGGGTGACCAGAATAAAGATAGTATTTAAAACCCTCAAACTAGATAAAATTACCTCAGAAGTGAATCTGGAGAGAGAAGACAGCCTTGAAGCCCTACCATAGGGCCTGCCTTGTCATTTGTGGGGTTCGGTGCAAAATAGAAATGCAGAGCCCTTTGTTCAAAAATTATTAAAAATTTCAAGATGGTGACAACAGATCATTAAACCAAGTTTGAGGCCCATCAAAGAGGGGTGGACAGCCCTGTGTGACTCCCCAGCCCTGTACACAAAGAAGAAAGTTCCAGTAAAGAACATTGAAAGGGAACATTCAGAGAAATAAAGAAAGAAAAAAAGAAAGAAAGAAAGAAAATAAAACTAAAAAGGAATATTCAGAGAGGTAAGTCTCATCTCGCAGAAGCAAGGTTAAGAGAGGATGTTTTTTTAAGAAAGGATGTTGGTTATTCTTAAAAAAAAGGATTTTATTTATTTATTTGTGAGAGAGAGCATGAGCAGTGGGGACAGGCTGGGGGAGAGGGAGAAGCAGGCTTCCCCCTGAGCAGGGAGCCTGACCTGGGGCTCCATCCCAGGACCCTGACATCATGATGCCGAAGTCAGACACTTCATTAACTGAGCTACCACCCAGGCACCCCAAGGATGTTGGTTATTTTGAAAATGTTTAGGTAGGTTCAGATGAAGTAGGAGAAACTCTATAATTTGGCAACATGCTTTACTTGACAAAAATCATTTAAAAATATTGGACACAGAGGGGCACCTGGGTGGCTCAGTTGGTTACGCATCCTAATCTTGATTTTGGCTCAGGTCATGATCTCAGGGTTGTGGGACTGAGCCTTGAGTTGGGCTCTGAGCTCAGCTCAGAGTCTGCTTGAGATGTTCTCTCTCCCTCTTCCTCTGCCTCCACCCTGGCTCTCTTAAATAAATAAATAAATAAATAAATAAATAAATAAATAACTCTTTAAGGAAAAAAAATATTGGACAGAGAGACCAATAGAATAAAGCAAAGGTAAAGAATCAGAAAGAATGAGTATAATCAATCTGTTTGAGGAAGTTTTGCTCCAAAGGAAAGCAGAGACATTAATAGACAGAGGGGAAGCTGGGTTTATATTTTTATAGTGAAAAATGGAAGAGTTTGAGGCCGATGGTCATAATCCACTAAAAAAGGACAGGGTGGTGATGCAAGAGAAAGAGACCTCTCAGTTTAACTGGTTGACTTCTCTAGCAGTTTCTCTGACTGCTTGGATACAGGCACAGATGAATTTGGGGGGGAAATTCTCCATAGCATTATTGCATTTCTACACAGACCGTGAGTGGAAGCACTGACTATAATTTGTCCTGGACTACCTTTCCAGAGATGTTTGTGTAGTGAAAGGGCTCAGAAAATAGCAATAATAGACTCCCTCCAGAGTAAAAAAGGCTGGAATGCTTACTCTCCAGCAAAATAAACATAATGTCTTGAATATAATGGACATATTTCCTGCCCATTACACATGATTCAGGTTCCCTAAGATTAGGGCTCCTGTCCTGTAATGCAGCCCACTGAATGTGCAGGTGTCATCCAGCCCTCTTGGTGTCACCCTGTGGGAACTGAGGCTCAGGGAATCAGAGGAAAAATGCTGAGAATCTGGCTACCACTATTGCTGAGGAATAAACTCTTTATCTCTGATCCAGGAGGCTGTGTCTTCTGCCAGCATCCATGAATCATGGCAGGTTAACTTGCTAACTTGCAAGTAGTGAACATAGTTAAACACTTTATAGTTCTTGCCAATGAGATCCAAAGGAAGCCAGAAGCCAGATAGTTGAAGGTGTTTCTTAAGAGAGGGGTTAAAATCCTGGGATCAAAGACTCTAACAGGGAAGCAAGGACAGAAAAACAGTGGTGAACAGTAAATCTGTTTGCAAGGGAGCATGTATGTGTGTGGGGGCGTATGTGTTGCAGAACACATACTTCAGTAGTTGGAAGAATTTTTTGGATGTGTCATCTTTGGGTAGAGATAATAGATTATAAATGCAAGTCAGAGCGTGGAATGCCTGAAATCAGTATTTCAGAGGTGGTACAGTTGCTGGAGGCAAGAATGTCGGGATACGTGGCTAAGGTTGGGTGAAAAAAAGTTTGGGGAATATTTCTGAGAATGTCTCAGAGCAAGGAAGGTGTTCAGGCTTTGATCATAAACACTTACCCTGCCAGGTCCCTAGACAATTTCTCCTTGCCACAGCTCTGAAAGAAAGTGGTGGAAGTGGTCAGGGGGAATGTCCCATTGTTCTCTTTGACAGCGCTCCCTCATTGATTCTTGGCCCTCATCCTTCCTGCTCTGTGCCCATCACTATCACCTGGGCTCCTTGGCCGTCAGCCTTCTTGTGGGGTCAGCCAACGAAAAGCACTCACAAGTCTGGAAGACAGGAGAAGGCGAAGAATTTAGTGTAGTGGTTTCCCTCCTCCATTTCCTCCTTGGTGTTGCTGGCGTTTTGCTTGTGACTACATCTCTCCAAAATACAGTTTCTGTCAATCAGCCCCTCTTCCATGACCTCAGCTCTTAACAGAGCTCTAACACCTTTTCCTCATTTTTCCCTTCCCAGGCCTGTGAGCCATAAATGCTTCCAAATATTGCTAGTTCCTATGTGCCTCAAAATCACGTGTTCTTCCCTTAATCCTGCCACACCTCAGTAAACAGTTCCCTCATTAGAAAGCCTCCTCCAAGTTCCAAGTTCTCAGCTCTGCCATCTGTTACCTGATGGGACCCCAAGTGATGCAGTGGAATTGGGCACGGAGTTAGTGTCATGGGGTAGGGTAGACAGAGAACATTCTTAACAAAAATAGAAGAGACAGCTGTTCTCGCACACAGCTGTGTAGGGTGCTTTATCTGCCAGATTTTGGTGTCAAGGTTATGACTAATTTAATAAAAATGCATTAGAAAGGTTTCATGCTTTTCTAGGAACTTGAGTATCATACAAATTTTATCATGAAGAGTATTTGCTTTCTGGAACCTTGAAAGAAGTAACAGATTCAAATAACTGGACTGAGTATTTTTTGAAAGTAATTTTAGAAATGTTTTACAATTTAGGTTATTGTTATTTTTTTTTGTTTTTCAATTTCACTGTGAGTCAAATTTGACATATATGTTTTTCTTTCTAAAATGTCCATTTAATTTGAGATATTCAAGTATGTAAGCATGTGCTGTACATAGTTCTCATGCAACACATTCCTCAAACACTTAGAGGATTTTATGTTCCAGGTACTATTCTAATTAAAATATCTTTATCTGGACTTTTCCTCTTCTCATTGGGTTTCTTTCAGTTGTATTTGATTATATATATCTTTTTTTTCAATATTTCCAGGAATTTGTTTTTGAATTTATTAATCTGTTTGAGGAAGTTTTGCTTCATTTGTTTTTATATTCATTTACTCATATCTTTATGATTTCCATATTCTTGCTTTATAAATTTTTATTCTATTTCTTAATTTTCAAATGACCACAATTTTCACTTACTTTTGTAAAGTTTTTAACCTGTTTCTATTTCCAAAATTAAAAATAGCTGTCATATAAAATTAAAGGCAAAAGAGGTTAACATTATGTACTTCCAACAATGAAACTTAACATTTTAGTATATATCCTTTCAATATTTTTTCTATCTGTATGTGTCAATATTTTTTGGTTTTTGTTTTGTTTTAATTTTTTAAAAAATTCAGAAAAGGCCTTATAGGCAAAGATTTATAATTTGCTTTTTTTTTACTCATAGTAGAATGAGAACGGGTCTTCATACTGTTGAATATTATTCCAAAACTTATTTTTAATGGGTGCATACTTAAACACTTAACATTTCAATTTCTTATCCTTTATTCTTAAAAAGTGACAGTATTTCCAAAATGCAGGTATTACAAATAAAATTTCAGTAAAGGTCACTGTCATTTTCATAGTTGGTATATACTTGATACTAACAAATTACACTCTACAGAAAATACATAAAACTGCCCATTCTACCCACCCTCCTGAAGAACTCATCTTTTTTTTTTTTTTTTAAGATTTTCTTTTATTTTTAGGGGCACCTGGGTGGCTCAGTCGTTGCGTCTGCCTTCAGCTCAGGTCATGATCCCAGGGTCCTGGGATCGAGCCCTGAGTTGGGCTCCCTGCTCAGCGGGAAGCCTGCTTCTCCCTCTCCCACTCCCCCTGCTTATGTTCCCTCTCTTGCTGTGTCTCTCTCTGTCAAATAAATAAAAAATCTTTAGAAAAAAATTTTCTAAAAATATTTTTAAAGTAATCTCTACACCCAACATGGGGCTCAAACTCACAACCCCTAGATCAAGAGTCTACCATCTGAGTCAGCCAGGCACCCCTATCTTTTAAAACTATTTAGTTATAATTTTTTTATCTGAGTATAGTTGACACAAAAAATTACATTAGTTTCAGGTGTACAACTTTGTGATTTAATAAGTTTATACATTATGCTGTATTCACTATAAGTGTACTTACCATCTGTCCCATTATATCTCTATTACAATATCATTGACTGTATTCTTTACACTGTGACTTTTATTCCTATGACTTATTCATTCCATAACTGGAGGCCTGTATCTCCCACTCCCCTTTACCCATTGTGCCCCACCCTCCACTCCCCCCAACCCCACCAGCAATCATGAGTTTGTTCTCTGTATTTAAGGTCTCATTCTGCTTTTTGTTTATTTATTCATTTGTTTTGTTTTCTTTTTTTTTTAGATTCCACTTATGAGGGGAATCATATGATATTTGTCTTTCTCAGTATGACTTATTTCACTTAGCATAATACCCTCCAGGTCTGTCCATGTTGTTTCAAAAGGCAGGACCTCATCCTTTTTTATGGTTGCATAATATTCCTATATATGTATATACCACATCTTCCTTATCCATCCATTGAAATCTTTCTTATCTATTGATGGACACTTAGGTACTTCCATATCTCAGCTATTGTAAATAATGCTGCAATAAACACAGGAGTGCATATATCTTTTCAAATTAATATTTTAATTTTCTTTGGGTAACTACCCAGTAGTAGAATTACTGGATCTATTTTTGATTTTTTGAGGAGCCTCCATACTGTTTTCTATAGTGGCTGTCCCAATTCGCATTCCCACCAACAGTGCATGAGGGTTCCTTTTTCTGTAAATCCTCACCAACACTTGTTATTTCTTGTCATTTTGATTTTAGCCATTCTGGTGATAGCTTGTTGTGGTTTTGATTTACATTTCCCAGATGATTAGTGATGCTGAACATCTGTTCATGTGTTTGTTGGCCCTCTCAATATCTTCTTTGGAAAAATGTTCATTCAAGTCCTCTGTGCATTTCTTAATTGAATTGTTTATACATATATATTTTTGGTGTTGAGTTGTATACGTTCTTTATATATTTTGGATATTAACCCCTGATTGGATATGTCATTTGTAAATATCTTCTCCCATTCAGTAAGTTGTCTTTTTGTTTTGTTGATGGTTTCCTTCATTGCCCAAAGGCTTTTTTATTTTGATGTAGTCCCAATAGTTTAATTTTGTTTTTTTCTTGCCTGAGGAGACATCTAGAAAAATACCAATAGCATTTCTTACAGGACTAGAACAAATAATCCTAAAATTTTTATGGAACCACAGAAGACCTCAAACAGCCAAAGCAATCTTGAGAAAGAAGAACAAAGCCAGATTTTAAGATATACTACAAAGCTGTAGTATGCTACAAAACAGTATGGTACTGCCACAAAGGAGGCACATAGAACAATGGAACAGAACAGCAACTCCAGAAATGAGTCTATGATTACACGGTCAATTAATCTATCATAAAGGAGGCAAGAATATACAAAGGGAAAAGACAGTATCTTTAGTAACTGGCACTGGAAAAATAGGACAGCTACATGTAACAGAATGAAACTAGACACTTTCTAACACCATACACAAAAATAAACTCAAAATGGATTAAAGATCTAAATATGAGACCTTCGAACTATAAAAATCCTAGAAGAGAGTACAGGCAGTAATTTCCTGACATTGGCCTTAGCAGCATTTTCCTAGACAGAGTTTTAAACTTAGCACTTTTTGATTATTAGTAAAGTTGAACACGGTTTCAAGCTTAATATCTGTTTACATTTCTCCTTCTCTGAATTATGTTCATAAGCCCATTTTCTCATTTAATGTTGGAGCTCTATACAGAGTAGAAGATTAACTATTTGCTCCATATATATTGCAAATATTTTCTCTCGAGTTATGTTTCTGCTGTTTTCCTTTATGTTGCTTTTTATATTGAAGTTTTATAGAATTTTTACAGAGTACTTTTTTTGTGTACATATATCAAAGTTCTTTTAGAACTTATTTATTTTTATGCTTCACAAAAGTTTTTCCCCACAGATATCAGACATATAATTTCCTTTTGTTTTTCTCATCTATCATGATTTTGTTTTACATATACGTGTACATCTATAAACATATACATAAATATATTTATATCTATATCTCCTGTTGGTTCTGGTTCTCTGGAGAACCATGACTACTACACATACTAAAAGTCATGAAGATGTTTTCCTCTGCCTTTTTAAAAAAAGTTTATTATATAATCTTTCACACTAAGATCTACAACCTATCTTGAATTGATATATCATTTTCTTTTTAAATTGCATATTAGATTGGCAAATATTCATAAGATATTACTGACAGCATCTTTGCTATGGTTTGTAATTTTAATAAGGTATTTAAAATGCTTCACCATTAAAACCTGGTTTTTTCTATTTGCTTGAAAGAGAATTCTAAAAAAATTTATTATGGGATTATCATTGGATTATAAAATTACTGAATTGTTTTTGAGATATTCAATGTTACAAAGTGACATTTTAGTCTGTTGAAATTATATCAATGGTCTCATGATTCTCACTTACCTATTTCTATAATAAATTACATCAATAAATCTCTCAAATTTAAATTAGCATTAATTTCTTGATTTATCATTTTCATTATATTGTTCTGCTAGATCTAATTTTAAGATTCTGATTTAACCTTTATTCATATGTAAGATTTCCTAGTGAAATTTTTTAAGTTAAGGATATATTCTGTTATTCACAAAAAGAGGAAAAGAAAGTCTAAGTTCACATAATTAGTTTTTTCTTCTTTAACAATCTATGAATTTAAGGCCACAGGTTCTATCCCAAACATTGTTGCTTTGGCCACATTCCATACTATTTTTTTATGAAGTGTCCATTAGCGACATATTCTAAATGATCTATAATAGACTGATCCAAGAATGATTTGGAATAGTGTCTTAAATTTTTTATGCAACTATTTATAATACATTTAAATTTTATTGCTTTGTGATTATAGGATGTGCTTTGTACAGATTTTGCATCTGAAATTACAGTTAATTACTGTAGCTATCATACTTTTGTTAAGAAAGGAAATACAGTCTTTATGTGGTCAAAGTTAGATATTAGATAAGTTAATATTATTCATAGTATTTATAATTATATTATTCATCTATCAATAGTTAGTTGTCTACTTAATCGTTTAAAGCCTAAGGAAATATATGAAATTTAATACATTTATGCCATAAAAATTTCTCCTTATGTTTTAAACAGGTGTTGATATGTATATGTATACATACACATTCACACACGTATTCATGCAGTTTTAATATTTAGTATGGAAATTTAGAATGTATATAAAAGTATAGAGATAGGTGTAACAAACTTGAATTATCTTCCACTGAGCTTCAACAATTACCAATACATGACTAGTCTTATTTTACTCATACCCCCATCCACTCATCCACTCCCATACCTGATTATTTGGAAGCAAATCCATCACTGCATCTGTAAATATTTTAATATGTATTTCTAAAGGATAACTCTTTATTAAATATAATGCAGTTATCATTATTACATCTCAAAGATAAATAATAACTGTTCAATATCATTAAATATATAATCATATCCACCTGTCTCATACCATCTTTTAAAAAAATAGTTTGTATTAGTATCTAAGTATGGTGCATTTATTGATTTAATGTGTCTACTAAATCTCTTGAGCTATTAATTTCTATCTTTTTTCTTACAAATTTTTATTAAGCAAAACAGTCATTAGTTCTGTGGAGTTTCCCACATTTTAAGTTTTGTTGATTGCACTTCTGTGGTGTCACAGTGTCACTTAAATATATTCTTCTGTCTTTTATATTTTCTGCAAATTGGTAATTAGATTCAAGAGGCCCTGGTCAGACTGAGTTGTTTGTTTGAGTGACAAGATTTCTTTACCGTGGTGGTGTATAATTCCATCAGATACCATTTTAACATTTTCTTGTTTCTCCTTTGTGGTATCAGCCATCGGTGCTCATTCCAAAATCCATTAATCATTAGTACTTGTAAAACTGTGGTATTCAAATTCTATTACCTCTTCCTTTATTAGTTGGGATAATTCTATGAAGAGAAACTTTCCTTTATCAACTATTTGATTATTCTTTAGGTCTAGATTACACACGATGGAGTAAATATACTTGAGTCTTTCCTTTTACTTACCAGTTTTCAAAATAGTGAATGAGACAGCTATATTGGATTTCCTTCATGGGAAAGCAGAGCCTGGGGCCAAGACTTTTGTATAGGTGGTTTATTTTGGAATTAATCCCTTGGAGCAGATGTGAGTGGTCTGTGGAAATGAAGAAAGGAGGAAAGACAACAGACAGGCAAGGCACTATCAAGGTCATTGCTGAGGACCACTGGAAAATGCAGACCACTTCTCAGACTTGTATCAGAAATCAGAAGGCAGGAGTCCTTAGCATTCATCAATTAGTTCTCATCCCTCCTCGGTGAGGGCTGTCCTAAGGAATGCTAACTCCCTCAGGTTTCTGAGTTGTGTATGAACAAGAGGCAGAAAGCAATGACACATTGCAAGCTTGAGGCAAGCTGCTGTCAACATAATGTGAGACATAAGCCCACGTGAGATTTTCCTTTCAGTGCACCTGAAGCTTCACTCAGAGGTGTCTCTGTGGGAGTGTGAGGTGGGGCATCAAGGTAGTTGCACACTTGGTCTCTTAACATCCTTCAAAAGTGATAAGTGTGAGCTTGTGTGCATGTGTGTGTGTGTGAGATATCAAGAACCCACAGATTTAAACATGTTTGATGTTTTTAATGGATTGCATTTATTTTTTTTATTGATGCTCAGTTATCTCTTATATGACTAGCAGGAATCTCTTCAAGTTGGCGCCTGTGTCTTTTTGACATGACCCTGGTAGTGGGTGACGGCATCTTGGATATGTAGTATGGCAAGAAATTGCAGCCTTCTCATATGCGCTTTTTGCATGAGATTGATATCAAGTCATTTCTCTAAGGAGCCCTGGTTTCTTTTAAAGAGAAATTGTCATTTAAAGATTGCAATTTGATGCTAGGATGTCACTGCTACTACACCAGTTAGGTCTTCGAAGCCTTTTTGGTAAACAGATCTAGGAAATAGGCTCATATCATTTAAAGAAAATAATCTTTTGAAGCATACAATACCATATTAACTAGAGGCACTATGCTTTACAACAGAGCTGTAGAATTTATTCATCTAGCATAGCGGAAACTTTGTACCAATAGGGTAGATTGCATTAAGTGGTCTTACCACAAAACAAATAAACAAAGAACAACAGAAACCAAAATGACATAAAGAAACTTTGTGAGATATTGGATATGTCTAGTCCCTTGATTGTGTGATGGCATCACGGGTGTTTGTGTATGTTCATACTCACCAAATTGTACACGTTAAACACATGCAGTTCTTTGTATATGAATTCTAGCTAAATAAAGCTGTTAACAAATTTTTAAAATAAATTAAGAAATTAAAAATATCATTTTCGGTTTATAGTGACACTTTCTATTCAAATTCAGGACCAGAAGATTTTTCTTTAATCTCATCAATTTTAGTAACAATCTCGTCTTTTTTATTTAATGCCAAAAATTTGTGACAATATAATTATTCACTTGATTTACCCCAAATACACACACAAAAATCTCAGAATAACAATAACAACATCACCCGCAAGAATATGACCACTGAAAAAAAGCTCAAATATTTTTCTCAATTATTTTTGTCCTTTGTTTATATCCTACGAGGGATACACAATCCAGTGTGTGAACCACAAAGTCATTTGGAATTGTTCATCTCTGTGTAGTTATGCCACCAAATGGTGAGACAATTAGGTTCATTTGTTTGATTTTTATTTTATTTTTAGATATTTAAAAATACTTAATTTTTAAAAAATGATGTTAAATGGTGTTCAGCTAAAATCAACAAACAGGTTAGTTTCTCTCCTTGTTGAAATTAGTTGCTTCCTCCTACAATAGATAAACATTAAGAAAAAGATTCTATTCTTCCATTTTAAAAAACAAAATCAAGTGTGTGCGTATAACATATATGTGTGTATATGCAAGTGTGGTGTGTGTAGTATCTCCCCCCAACCTTGCTTAGATAATGGTACTCCATATACACTTTTATTCACTTTGCTTTTTTCACATAACATCACATTTTGCATTTTTATTTTATTATTTTTTTTAAGTTTATATTTATTTATTTGAGATAGAGACAGCATGAGCAGGGGGGCAGAGGGAGAGGGAGAAGCAGGATCCCTACTGAACAGGGGGCCCGACACGGTGCTTGATCCCAGGACCCTGGGATCATGACCCCAGCCAAAGTCAGATGCTTAACTGACCGAGCCACCCAGGCACATACATTTTGCATTTTTAAACTTTCATTGTGATCTCTAGTGTATAACTGAGAGTGGATTTTACAAAAATAATTTATTTTTCAAATTCAGGTCTTTCTTCAGCTTAGGAGAGTTTTCTTCTATTATTTTTTTCTGATGTGTTCCTATTAAGTTTGTTCTAATATTTTCACCAGTATAAATAAGAGGAATTTCCATTCTGTCTTTTATGTCTTTCAACTAACTTTTAACTCATTATTGAACAAAGCTTTCCTAGAAAGCCTGAATCCCAAAAGGATAGGTTTGCTTTTCCTTAGAGTATTTATGTCCTTTACTAAATCCTGCTGTTCCTATTGAGAGAAACTAGCTGAGTGACTGCCACACATTAAGTGAATGCAAACATACATCGAAACAGGTAGGAAAGACTGAGACACACAGGACTATGACAAAGAAGCTATTTGTCTTTTCTTAGTTCTGGTGACCGTGTAAGTCATCATAAACATCATCCACAAGGCAAAGATAAAGAGAAGATGGAAAGACCGCTCAGGGAGATGGACACAGTTGTGCAGGGCTGGGACTTGACACCATGTGGATAGGACAAGCCTATTGAATTAAACCAGATGACTCATCTCAATCTTACCTCCTTCCCAGGACTTCGCTACTATAGTGAGTTGATGCAATGCAACTGTTTTTTGAAACCCAAGGAATGCTTAACATATATCTGACGCATCACATATCTATTGTCTATCAAGTGTTAGGTCAGGATAGAGCAGATTAAAAACATTTCTTTTTTTTTGGCGGGGGGAGGAAGGAAAAAAGCAAAGGTTGTATAATGTGGTCAAGGTCATAGTGAAATCATGTGACCTGTGGAATCTGAAATAACATTTTTCTCCAGGACTACCTTGTGCCCTAAGCACAAAGTAGCAGTAGATTCTTTATAAACTGTAACTACCGGCAGTCCCATGTGTAATCTCAGCAAAATTTTGGCAGAAATTACTTCCAATAATTCTTTCTTGAGGAGTTATCACTCAGAGTTTTATTTGTCCTTTTTCTGAGTGGAACACTGGATCACATTGTAGATGTGATTATAGCTTATTGATTTTAGTTTCCCTTGTTGTCTAGATGTCTTCTGTTCTTTTCCCCTTTAATAAAGTTTAAATGAAACTTAACACTTCTAAGCATAAATCTGTACAAAGCAAACTTCTAAATGCAAATTTGCTGAAGGGGATCCTTCTCGAATAATGTGATTACTATGCATTGGAGTAGATATGCCGATAAAGCAATGAGATAAAGATATATGTCTTAGAGTTTATTCCACAGGACAGCTTCATATATGTAATTACCATATGAGGATGGCCCTTTGGAATTCCATGAACTCTTAATTAGGGTGTGTAATGCCATCTTGAGACCCACAGAACTTAAGAGACTCCACAATTCCCTAAAACTGAACAAAAGAGTTTCTGTATATGTGTTTTTTTTTTCTGTAGATAAGGTCTGTAGAGTTCTTGAAACTTTCAAAGAGGCTTTTGGCCTCCTCTCTAATCTCCAATGGAGAATTAATGCTACAGAGGAAAACTAAATACATTATCAATTTTTAAAAATTTGTTACGGAAAAGGTGCTGTATAGATTCAAATATCTTAATCTAGTTGCTACAGTCTAGGGTGATATAGTATTGTGCATTTCTATTTCTCTTAAATGGTAACTGCCACTCATTAAATATCTACTACTTTAACTGTTTTATCTGTAATCCTCATAAATCTCTCTAGGGTAGATAATATTCTCCTCACTTTACAACCACGACATTGAGTCTCCAAACGTTCTAATGGACTTATACAGTAGGTAATTGGTAGAAGCTCTATTTGGCTACAAATCCTGCATACATTTTTTTTTTCTCAAAGGCAGTGAAATTCTTGTTTCATTGAGCAACAACTATATCAGACCATGAGCTAAAATCTTTACAGTTGTTGGTTTTTAATACTCATATTTACTCTTCAAGATGATATCATTATTCTCATTTAATAGATAAACTAATGAGAGGTTCTCACAACTGAGAAGAGGCAGAGCTGGGTTCAAATACCGAAAAGTTGTAACATGTTTGTTGTTTTTTACACACTCAATAATCTCTTCAAAGTGATTGCCTGGATGAGTTAGAAATGGGTTCAGATGCAAGTTTAAGCTTCTAGAGAGAAAATAAGTAAGGAGCTTATACATTTTTTTTAGGAGGGAGGGGCAGAGGGAGAGAGAGAATCATAAGCAGCCTCCCTTACCACTGTGGAAGCCAATGCAGGGCTTGAGCTCAAGACCCTGAGATCATGACCTGAGCAGAAATCAAAAGTTGGATGCTTAACCAACTGAGCCACTCAGACGCCTGGAAGAGCTTATTCTTTTGTAACAGCAAATCCAGAAGACAGTGCCTCAGGAATGCTGCCATGCCTGGAGGATATTTAGCAATGAATGAGGCTCATCCTATCTTACTGTTCTATCATAGTTACTATGTAGTTTTCATCCTGGTAAGATGGCAGCTTTACTTCCAAGCATTACATTTTTACTCAGCCTAGGAAAATGGGAAGTACAAAAGGCAAAGTAAAGCAAAAGCCGAAGTAAAGACTTAATTTGGGAAGGGGAACCCTCTGCAGAATGTCTTAGTAGCCAGTACTTAATGGCCACTCTTAGAAGCAAGGCAGGGAGATGATGAACTGTGAATTAGGTACACATTGCTGCCCTGGACTAATTCTGGGTTTGGTTAGTAAAGAAGAAGAATGTAACTGGATAAGAAACCAGAGGATCATGCTAAGTGATTCTTTTCTCTTTGGCCTTATTGGTGGACTATTGGTGACCTTATTCAATGACTTAAAGAAAACACTAATTTAGAAGACATAGAGTCCAATTGATCAATAAAAACTGAGTAATGACTAAATAATAGGATCTGTTCTGTAATCTTAGGATTCAATGGTAAACAAGATAGATATGATACCTGACTCTATACATTTTATTTTTTTTTTAAAGATTTTATTTATTTATCTGGCAGAGAGAGAGACAGCCAGAGAGAGAGGGAACACAAGCAGGGGGAGTGGGAGAGGAAGAAGCAGGCTCCCAGCGGAAGAGCCTGATGTGGGGCTCGATCTCAGAATGCCGGGATCACGCCCTGAGCCAAAGGCAGAGGCTTAATGACTGAGCCACCCAGGTGCCCCTGACTCTATACATTTTAATACTATGTGAGGAAAATGTTCAGAATGCACAGAAATATAATGATCTTTCCAAAAACGGAAGTATAACATTGAATATGAATAAATATTATGGAGACCTAATCTAGTTTGAGTGTCTAGAGATGAGACCTAAAAGATGAATGAGAGTTTGTAAGTCTAAGACCTAAGGGAAGGTAAGAGAGTTTCAGGCAGAAGAAACAGTATCTATGAAAGATTTATAGAAGAGGAAAGAAATATGGTACATGGAATGCATGGAGAAAATAAAGAATGCCAGAGCATGGAGAATTTAAAAGGAAGAGTCACAAGAGACAAGAGGCAGAGAAAGTAGCCAAATTATGATAGGCTTCTTAGGAGATGTTTAGGTCTTGGATCCTTAAACTAAAGTCAGTGAGAAGCCAATAAAGAGTTATTGCATGAGTGATGCATGATTAAATTTTTATTTTAACATCACTCTGACTTCTTGTAAAGATTGGAAGAGAGGGACATAATAGGGCATTTTATTTTTCAGAAATAAGAGAATGGAAGCTTTGATTAGTATGGCACTGGAAAATGTGAACAGATACCAGTGATATTTAGGTGGAAGAGGCTACCTATCTGGGTTATGGATTGGATGTGAAGGCTAAGAATAAGAGTAACTGGGTGACAATCATAGACTGGTAACAGTAACAGGTTGGTAAGCTTGGTAGGCATCATTTAGTCCAAAATCAATAATTCACAGATGGGAACTCAAAGCCAGGATGTAAAGAAACTTCTGCAATAGCTTTTTAATAGTTGAGCTCAGATAAATTCACCAAAATTTACTGAGTACCTTTGATTTTTCAGATGCTACGCACCTGGAGGTGCAGGCAGAAACAATGAAGATTTGGTTCTGGTTCAACCTCTGAGAGTTCAAGCCCAGGATGACTAACTTCAGCCCAAGGTATCTTCCTTGCAACTACAAGCATTTATTTCTTCATTTCTGAGCATTTATATCGAGTAATACTTTATAGTATTTTGTCCACCTTTAAATTAATATATTGAGAAAAATTATTTTACCAATTTGAATCTGCATAACTATGCATAAATGCACTTAAATCTTACCAACATTTCTCTAACCACTAATTACACAAATCATCTTTTTAAAAGATATACAACCTTTCTCTAATATTTTGATCTTCCAGTTGAAGAGCTTTATCTGCTCTATTATCGTTTAAAATAATTAAAAGCACAATTATGTCCAATTTCCTTTGCATTCTATTTTAGTGCTTAAGACAGTGTAAATAATTGTGGTTGGGAATTTAATTTCTTAGGTTGTAAAATTCCATTAACTTTACTAAGAGGAGAATGTCAGAATTCCACCTTTAAAGTTATTCTGATTTTTGGAGAGTTAAGATGGCGGAGGAGTAGGGGACCACTTTTTCAGCCGGTCCCCTGAGTCGAGTTGGATAGGTACCAGACCAGCCTGAACACCCATGGAATCAGCATGAGATGCAGGAAGATACATCTGGATCTCACCAAATGAACATCTCCAGCACTGAGTATTGAGGTACAAAGCGGGGAGCCGTAAAACCGCGCACAGATATCGGAAGATAAATGGAAGGGGGAGGGAGCTGCCGCGTTGGGGCACCAGGAAGCGGTAGCCACCTGCATGGGGGAGTGGGCGGACTCGTGGACCAGCACCCGCGAGAGAGCAGACTGAGACCGTGAGCCGGGGAGTGCGCGCCACCAGACTGAAACGGAGCTCCGGTGCGCTCAGTGGAACCAGACTGACACCGGGAGCTCCGGGAGCACGGGGCGGCTGGCGGCTGGCTGCTGGCGGTGTTAGAAATGCAAAGGATGGGGTCGCGCTGGCCCTGGAAGTGAGGGCTGGGAGGCTGGGTGTGGGGCGCACATCCCAGGACGCTGCAGGGTTGAGCAGCACTAACAGTAACAGAGTTAAAGTGGCCAGAACATCAGTGGAGAACGGTCCTCAATCCCTCTGTTCTGAGACAGAGAGTGAGATTCAGCTACTGATGCTCTGACTCTCATAAGAGGCACAGCAAACCTCCAGGGAAAGCCGCCAGAGAACAAAAGCCTGGAAATACTGGCTCACAGTGTGCCCATCCCCATCCCCCCTCGCAGGGGACACGGAGACGCTACCCAAACATGTTGCCTGAGTATCGGCGCGGCAGGCCCCTCCCCCAGAAGGCAGGTTGAAAAATCAAGAAGCCCACATCCCTAAGATCCCTATAAAACAAGGGCGCATGGCCTGGGTCCCGGTCAATAATTTGGGCTCTGGACAACCCTGCAACCTCTCCTCATCAGAATGACAAGAAGGAGAAATCCCCCCCAGCAAAGAAAAGACAAGGAGTCTGTGGCCTCTGCCACAGAACTAATGGATATGGATATAACCAAATTATCAGAAATGGAGCTCAGAGTAACAATGGTCAAGATGATGTGTAGACTTGAAAAAAGTATTAACGGAAATGTTAATGAGAATATAGAATCTCTAAAGGCGGAAATGAGAGTGAATCTGGCAGAAATTAAAAATTCTATGAGCCAAATGCAGGCAAAAGTAGAGGCTCTGACGGCCAGGGTTAATGAGGCAGAAGAACGTATCAGCAAATTGGAGGACGGGTTAGTAGAAGAAAAAGCTAAAATAGAATCTGGACTCAAAAAAATCCATGCTCAGGAATGTAGGTTATGGGAGATTACTGACTCAATGAAACGTTCCAATGTCAGAATCATCGGCATCCCCGAGGGGGTGGAGAAAAACAGAGGCCTAGAAGAGATATTTGAACAAATTGTAGCTGAAAACTTCCCTAATCTAGCAAGGGAAACAAACATTCATGTCCAAGAGGCAAAGAGGACCCCTCCCAAGCTCAACCACGACAAACCTACACCATGTCACGTCATAGGGCAATTCGCAAATATTAGATCCAAGGATACAGTATTGAAAGCGGCCAGGGCAAAGAAATTTCTCACGTACCAAGGCAAAGGTATCAGAATTATGTCAGACCTGTCTACACAGACCTGGAATGAGAGAAAGGGCTGGGGGGCATTTTTAAAGCTCTTTCAGAGAAAAACATGCAGCCAAGGATCCTTTATCCAGCAAGGCTGTCATTCAGAATTGATGGAGAAATAAAGACCTTCCAGAATCGCCAGTCATTGACCAATTTCGTAACCACGAAACCAGCACTACAGGAGATATTAAGGGGGGTTCTATAAAAGTAAAAAGGCCCCAAGAGTGATACAGAACAGAAAGTCACAATCTATAGAAAGAAAGACTTTACTGGCAACATGGCATCATTAAAATCATATCTCTCAATAATCAGTCTCAATGTAAATGGCCTAAATGCTCCCATAAAGTGTCACGTAGTTGCAGATTGGATAAAAAGACATGACCCATCCATTTTTGTCTACAAGAGACTCATTTTGAACCTAAAGATACATTCAGACTGAAAGTAAAGGGATGGAATACCATCTTTCACGCCAATGGACCTCAAAAGAAAGCTGGGGTAGCAATTCTCCTATCAGACAGATTGGATTTTAAACTAAAGACTATAGTTAGAGACACAGAAGGGCACTATATTATTCTTAAAGGATGTATCCAACAAGTGGAGATGACAATGATAAATATATATGCCCCCAACAGGGGAGCAGCAAGATACCCAAGCCAATTCTTAACCACAATAAAGAGACATATAGATAAAAATACACTAATAGTAGGAGACCTCAACACTCCACTATCAGCAATAGACAGATCACCTAAGCAAGAAATCAGCAAAGAAACAAGAGCTTTGAATGCCATACTCGACGAGTTGGACCTCATAGATATATATAGAACACTACGCCCCAAAACCAAAGAATACTCATTCTATTCTAATGCCTATGGGACATTTTCAAGAATAGACCATGTTCTGGGTCACAAAACAGGTCTCAACTGATACTAAAAGACTGAAATTATTCCCTGCATATTCTCAGACCACAACGCTCTGAAATTGGAACTCAACCACAAGGAAAATCGATAAACCAGGAAATCAAAAGTCAATTTAAACAATTTATGGAGACCAACGAGAATGAAAACACAACGGTCCAAAACCTATGGGATACTGCAAAGGCAGTCCTAACGCGAAATACATAGCCATCCAAGCCTCAGTCAAAAGAATAGAAAAATCTAAAATGCAGTTTTTATATTCTAACCTCAAGAAGCTGGAACAGCAACAGAGGGACAGGCCTAATCCACTTACGGGGAAGCAGTTGACCAAGATGAGAGCAGAAATCAATTAATTAGAAACCAGGAGTACAGTAGAGCAGATCAACCGAACTAGAAGCTGGTTCTTTGAGAGAATCAATAAAATTGACAGGCCACTGGCAAGACTTATCCAAAAGAATAGAGAAAGGACCCAAATTAATAAAAGTATGAATGAAAAAGGACAGGTCACAACCAACACTAATGAAATTGGAAGGATTATTAGAAACTTTTATCAACAGCTATATGCCAATAAATTAAGCAATCTGAAAGAGATGGAGGCCTTCCTGGAAACCTATAAACTACCAAGACTGAAACAGGAAGAAATTGATTTTTTAAACAGGCCAATTAATTATGAAGAGATTGAGTCAATGATAAACAACCTTCCAAATAACAAAACTCCAGGCCTGGACGGTTTTCCTGGGGAATTCTACCAAACATTCAAAGAAGAAATAATACCTATTCTCCTAAAGCTATTTCAAAAAAATAGAAACAGAAGGAAAGCTACCAAACTCATTCTATGAGGCCAATATTACCTTGATTCCCAAACCGGGCAAAGACCCCCTCAAAAAGGAGAATTACAGACCGATTTCCCTAATGAATATGGACGCCAAAATCCTCAACAAGATCCTGGCTAATAGAATCCAACAGTACATTAAAAGGATTATCCATCATGACCAAGTGGGATTCATCCCTGGGATGCAAGGTGGTTCGACATTCGCAAATCGATCAGCGTGATACATCATATGAACAAGAAAAGACTCAGGAACCATATGATTCCCTCAATAGATGCAGAAAAAGCATTTGACAAAATACAGCATCTTTTCCTGCTTAAAACCCTTCAGAGCGTAGGGATAGAGGGTATATTCCTCAATCTCATAAAAACCATCTATGAAAAGCCTACAGCAAATATCATTCTCAATGGGGAAAAGCTGGAAGCCTTTCCGTTAAGATCAGGAACATGACAAGGATGCCCACTCTCGCCACTATTATTCAACATAGTACTAGAAGTCCTTGCAACAGCAATCAGACAACAAAAAGGGATAAAAGGTATCCAAATCAGAAAAGAAGAAGTCAAAATGTCTCTCTTCGCAGATGACATGATACTTTATATGCAAAATCCAAAAGAATCCACTCCCAAACTATTAGAAGTTATAGAGCAATTCGGTAATGTGGCGGGATACAAAATCAACGCTCAGAAATCAGTTGCATTTCTATACACGAATAATGAGACTGAAGAAAGAGAAATTAGGGAATCCATCCCATTTACAATAGTACCAAAAACCTTACGTTACCTTGGAATTAACTTAACCAGAGACGTAAAGGACTTATATTCTAGAAACTATAAATCACTCTTGAAAGACATTGAGGAAGACACAAAAAGATGGAAAAATATTCCATGCTCATGGATCGGAAGAATTGACATAGTTAAAATGTCCATGCTACCCAGAGCAATTTACACTTTCAATGCTATCCCAATCAAAATACCGATGACATTTTTCAAAGAACTGGAACAAATAGTCCTTAAATTTGTATGGAACCAGAAAAGGCCCCAAATCGCCAAGAAACTGTTGAAAAGGAAAAACAAAGCTGGGGGCATCACAATGCCGGATTTCGAGCTGTACTACAAAGCTGTGATCACAAAGACAGCATGGTACTGGCACAAAAACAGACCCATAGACCAATGGAACAGAATAGAGAACCCAGAAATGGACCCTCGGCTCTTTGGGCAACTAATCTTTGATAAAGCAGGAAAAAACATCCGGTGGAAAAAAGACAGCCTCTTCAATAAATGGTGCTGGGAAAATTGGACAGCTACATGCAAAAGAATGAAACTTGACCACTATCTCACACCATACACAAAAATAAACTTCAAATGGACGAAAGACCTTGATGTGAGACAGGAATCCATCAAAATCCTAGAGGAGAACATAGGCTGCAACCTCTACGACATCGGCCAAAGCAACCTTTTTAATGACACATCACCAAAGGCAAGAGAAACAAAAGATAAAATGAACTTGTGGGACTTCATCAAGATCAAAACCTTCTGCACAGCCAAGGAAACAGTCAAAAAACTAAGTGACAGTCCATGGAATGGGAGAATATATTTGCAAATGATGCTACAGATAAAAGACTGGTATCCAAGATTTAAAAAGAACTTCTCAAACTCAATACACAAGAAACAAATAAATCATAAAATGGGCAGAAGATATGAACAGACACTTTTCCAATGATGACATACAAATGGCTAACAGACACATGAAAAAATGTTCAAAATCATTAGCCATCAGGGAAATTCAAATCAAAACCACACTAAGATACCACCTTACGCCAGTTAGAATGGCAAAAATTGACAAGGCAAGAAACAACAATTGTTGGAGAGGATGTGGAGAAAGGGGATCCCTCCTTCATTGTTGGTGGGAATGCAAGTTGGTACAGCCACTCTGGAAAACAGTGTGGAGGTCCCTTAAAAAGTTAAAAATTGAGCTACCCTATGACCCAGCCATTGCACTACTGGGTATTTACCCCAAAGATACAGACGTAGTGAAGAGAAGGGCCATATGCACCCCAATGTTCATAGCAGCATTGTCCACAATAGCTAAATTGTGGAAGGAGCCGAGATGCCCTTCAAAGATGAATGGATTAAGAAGATGTGGTCCATACATACAATAGAATATTACTCAGCCATCAGAAAGAATGATTACCCAACATTTGCTGCAACATGGACGGCACTGGAGGAGATAATGCTAAGTGAAATAAGTCAAGCAGAGAAAGACAATTATCATATGATTTCTCTTACCTATGGAACATAAGAACTAGGAAGATCGGTAGGAGAAGAAAGGGATAAAGAAAGGGGGGGTAATCAGAAGGGGGAATGAAGCATGAGAAACTATGGACTCTGAGAAACAAACTGAGGGCTTCAGAGGGGAGGGGGGTGGGGGAATGGGATAGACTGGTGACGGGTATTAAGGAATGCATGTATTGCATGTTGCACTGGGTGTTATACGCAACTAATGAATCATCAAACTTTTCATCAGAAACCAGGGATGTATTGTATGGTGACTAACATAGTATAATAAAAAAAACATTAAAATTAAAAATTGAAAAAAGGATAAAAGTAGACATTAACTAAAAAACAGAAAAAAGTAGAAAAAAATAGTTATTCTGATTTTTGCAATGCTTTAATGAGAGTTTAAAATTTAAAAATTAAGTTCCTTAAATTTTTATGAATTTTTAAAAGCCACATTTTGTTGGATTTTATTTCATACTCTGATGTTTGTTCTGTTTATCTTTCAGGCAACGTATTTTATTAGAAAATCAGAGCAAGGTTTCCTTGACGACCATAAAAATAGATAAGAGCTTTTAATCTTATGGCATTTGTTACAATAATGATTTTTTTGAGTGTTATGATTGATTTCAGGCCATGTGAAAGTTTATGTGTTTTCAAGATAGCAGTTTTCCTGGAAGTAAGTCTACAGAGCCCATAACTGTCATATTATTTTACATTAAAATACTCTATCAGTACATGGGGCTAGTTTTAAAATGGCTTCAGAAACAAATAGTGGTCACTAAACCAAAATAAATGAGCTGTGGATCAAGAAAGATGTGTAATTTCCTCTATTTTCAAATAAAGTAGCATTTTTCCCATATTCTGTTTCAGGGTACATTTTGAAGGATTGACCTTAAATTTTACTTACAGTGTGATTTTGAAGTCTTAATCAAAAGTCTCCAACAGTAAAATTATACAATGATAGAATTATCTGCCTTTGGCGGTACTGAGTTTCTATCATTAGAGAAATTTGATGATATGATTAAATTACTAGCATAGTAAATGTGATAGTGCAGAATCCAGGTACACAGTGTTCATTAAAAGTAATGGTAGAACTAATGATGGTGACAGTAATGGTAGCAGTAGTAGTACTATATAGTATTTATCATCACTATTATAATCACCTGATGTGGTATATTCTAGAGGAAGTTCAAACATAAGATAGATGGCCAGATTGTATGATAATCAGGAATATTTCCATACTTTAGAAGTATTAATTCTCGGGGCACCTGGGTGGCTCAGTCGTTAAGCATCTGCCTTTGGCTCAGGTCATGTTCCCAGGGTCCTGGGATCGAGCCCCGCATTGGGCTCCCTGCTCAGCAGGAAGCCTGCTTCTCCCTCTCCCACTCCCCCTGCTTGTGTTCCCTCTCTCGCTGTGTCTCTCTCTGTCAAATAAATAAAATCTTAAAAAAAAAGTATTAATTCTCTAAGATGTTTATGTTATTTTTAAATGAATATTAAGAACTACTCAGTGAATAGTTTTGTCTTTCTAGATTAGTTGACTAGAATTTTAAATCAAAGTCAGTACATGAAACACTTTAAAACTTTGTATTCTAAACTGTGGAATTATCTTTTCAACTAACACTAATAAATATTACACACAGAATTAGTGTCACAGTGGTTGTATAAGCATAAGATTGTCCTATATTTTAAGCCTTGCCTGTCCTGAGTGGTGCTGGATAAGTGGTTTTCCTGGGTGCTATTTGCTGTTCTGGCAATAGAATTTAATCAACTTTGTCCACTACACAATTCCGGTGTAGAGCCCAGAATGGTGTGTGGAGATAAGGTACTACATACACAAGGGGTATATTGATTAGAGTGGGCCGAACTGTTATAACAGAGAGCCCCCCATATGCAGTGGTTCCCACAAGTTACTAGTTTATCTTCCTGTCATGTAGCTAGAGTGGGATAGGGTATGGCCAGGTGACCAGGGACCACCCAATCATTCAGGAAACCGTTTCCTTACATTTGGTTTTTTCACCATCTTCTAGGGTATTCATTGCATGTATAGTCAGAATAGAGTCACCAATACATTTGGGTTTCAGACAACGTGAAAGGCAAATCGAGCACATAGGATATACACCCACAAGTTGAGGGAAATAGCCAGGAAATCGCACTCACCACTCTTGCTTATGCTGGAGACTCTACTTAACAACAAGTGAAGCTGTGAAATGTTGTATAGCTGGGCAGCCGTTGGCCTGGCCTGGCCATATTACTGTGGAAGGAAAGAAGGTTCGATTTTGGGGGACCATACTGCTAGCAGTGTCCTCACAGAAGTCAGGCTTGTCCCCCAGCTGTGTGATGGGATGCTTAAAGAAAAACCACAGTTGGCTCCCTGACAGTGAACTCTTTCCTTGAAGATCAGAACAACGCCTATCAAGTACACTGGTGAGAAATGGCCCTTCAAGGATGCTGAAGGTGGAGATATTGTCGAGAGTCTCTGATATTGATATTTTAAAAATAAGGTGTCATTTTGCTGAACCTGAGTTTGGTTTTAGAATCAAGAGGGACACATATGTCTGCAAATGTTTTCTATTAAGGGTATAGGTTGTTCACATTCTCCCTAAATTGTAGTAAAAGTCACTAGTATAAAAGGGTTGTGGCACATCAAGAACTGAGTTTCTCAGTTTCAGCAATGCCTGACTGTGGGCTGACATCATTAGCTGCTAAGGGAACCTATACAATAGATGCTCTACTTGCCCCTGTTTCTAGGGGCCACCTTGTTGCTAGTAAGTCCTTTGGAAATTTTGTTTTATTGGGAATTGGGAATTTTGTCTCGCTTAAAGTGCGATGTGTCTGTGGCCTATGGCCATGGATCGTGTATATATACACACACACACACATTGATATACAATTATATATAAGACATAATGTATGATATACAATATATATTAGATATACAATTAGATATATTTTTGTTATAATATATAACAAATATGTATTATATATATTTTATGTTTATAATTGTTTGTTATAAACCCTATGTATTTTATTTTTCTAGAAATATTATTCTGAGAAGGAGAACACAAGCTTTACCCAAAGGGATCAATGAAACAAAACAAAAAAGAACCAAGAAAACTTGAATGAGGAAAAACTGAAAGATCAAGAAACATATACAACTTAGATTCAAATTGAGGCTTCCTTTCTTCTCTTTCAGTTAGATAAATTTGAACTGAACCTTCAGGAACCTCTCTGTATTTTTTTAAAGGATATTTTATTTATTTGCCAGAGAGACAGGGCACACGCAGAGGGAGCAGCAGGCTGAGGGAGAGGGAGAAACATGGTCCCTGCTGAGCAAGGAGCCTGACACGGCTCTCCATGACATGGGGCTCAATCCCAGGACCCTGGGATCATGACCTGAGCTGAAGGCAGACGTTTAACCAACTGAGCCACCCAGCTGCCCCAGGAACCTCTTTGTATTGTTGCAATCTGTTGCAATTCTCTACCCCTAAAATCTCATAGTATTTTGCTTATTCTAGGACTTCTCGATTCAGTCTGCAGAAGCAAAGCTTTTGATAGCTTCAAAATACTTGAACTCATACAGATCTGTTACATGCATGTTCTTTAAAATAATGTGGTACTGGAAAATTTTAACTTAATTGTTCTATCTTAAAATTTGTTTTAATAGTATAACTTTTTCCAAAAAGTACAATAAGAATAGAGGGCTCTCTGCTAGAGACGCTGAAATCAAGAGAACCACACTTTCTATCAAAACCCTTACAAATCTAGTCATTTCCAACAACCATTTTTGGTAAACCTTTATTGTTTGCTTATTCATTAAGTTCTTACTTGTGCAGTAATTAGGCTCCCAAAAAAGAAAACTTAAAAACAACACAATTTAACAGGAAGAGTGAGTAGAATATCTGAGAATCTCTGTTTATCAGGAAAGTGCTTGACTTTTGACTGTCAAATATTTTAGAATTGAAAAATAGCATAACAGGCTCAGAGCTGTAGGGAGGAGAGTGGCAGGTGCTTGTTCTGCAGAATGTGTCCTGTAAGACACAGGATTTTGGTGTTCACTTTCTGCACTGCACCCTAGTGGCCTTCTAATTTTAGTCTCCTTCCACTAGGCTTAGTTCTATGAAAAGGCATTCCTAAAAATAGAGCAAACTCCTCATTGATCTCACAGCATGAGGTTTTCCTTGCATGTTGTAGGATCCTGCATGTTTGGCTTAGTGCTACGTAAAAGGGCAGTTTATGTGGCAGCTTTGGTGGAGATTGTCTATCACATTTGTAGGATTATGGAGGAATCTAGCCCAGCCCTGGGTACCGTCTGGGACATGGCTGGCTCACTGATTTGTGGACTGCCATTAAAATACCAATAGAAAATCCATGAACTAAAAGGGGAAGAAAGAGAAAGAAAGAGGGAAAGACTACTCTTGTATTAACTCTTTTGTAAACCAGATTTACACTATGAGAAAATACACCATAAATATTTCTTTTTTGGTAGAAATGTTCCAGCACTCATAGAAAAGCTTCTTAAAACTATCTTTTCCAGCTGATAACATGATTTGAGATAGTCACCTAAAATTTAAACTGCGGATTATGATAGTTGTGTCTAGATATCTGTTAACTATTATTGAATATAAGTCTAGTCTTTTAAAGACTAAAACTCTATCAATACTGAAGAAGAATTGCCAGACATTACCCAGATCCCAGTCTGATTTTTATGAGCATGTCATAGTTGTCCGAGTTGTTTTTAAAAGTTATTTTTCTTTGTCCCAGTGGTCTATAGAGTTTGAGATGTCTCCCATCAGTGATAAATTCATTTTGACCTTGTGCAAAGTGCTAGAGCATAAAACAGAATTCTAAATTTCAAACTCTATACTTTGTTCAACAACACAACAATGAAATATATTGCAAATGATAAACTATATGAAAGTGTCAATAGTTATCTGGCCATTTTTGTTCCAGTCTAGATGGTACAATATACAAATATTCATTATTATGGCAGCAAATTCCATTACTTTAGAAGACCTTCAGGAAACCAAGACTGAGGTATGATTTATACTTTGTCTATGTGTATCACTGTCACAACTCATTTAAAAGGTTTGTCTACACAACCTTAGTCAAAAAAATAGGATATTAAAAATTAACAGTGTGCATCATCTTTCTCTTTTTTAGGACTTACAACTAAGATCTAACACAATTAATTGCTCACTGAGTCAAACTGTCCTTCAGCAGAGAAACCCACTTATATCAACAATTATTTTCTTTAAATATATTGATTTATTAAACTTATCTTATTTAAGGATTAAAATTCTACTGTAGATACTAATGGTGTAATTTGGTTTTTGAGAACATACTTTGTCAGTGTTACTTGTATAAACTGATTTTGCAGATATAGAAAACAAGTACAAAAAAGAAGCTTTGAGGGAAACTAAGCGTAACATGTCATGTTCCTCTTCAATACTGTACTTTGAAATCAAGATTTTGTTAAAATGCAAGTATCTTCCTTTTGCTCATAGTAATGAGGGTAGATGAAATAAGTTCTGATTTTTTTTAGAGATTTACTTATTTGAGAGAGAGAGAGCATGCGTGAGGAAGGGCAGAGGGAGAGAATCTCAAGCAAACTCCACCCCGAGCACAGAGCCCGTCGCAGGCTCAGTCCCACAACCCATGAGATCATGACCTGAGCCAAAACAAAGTCAGACACTTGACCAACTGAGCCACCCAGTTGCCCCAATAAGTTCTAATTTTTGAAGACTGGAGAGATTATTTTCGTTTAGAAAATACATGAGTTGAAAATAGCAAATATTCTCTAAAAGCTAAATATATCACAAGCTCTTCATAAGGTACTTGCATACATTTTAAGCTTTAATACCTAAGATCGAAGTTATGATGGGGGAAGAAGTGGTGAATTTCATCTGAAGGCAAATGGTGTTTTCTTATTACCCTATGACTTCTTTCTGCTAACCACAGGACATAAATTGTCTTGGTAGTCATCACTCACTTTTCACTAGTCCACAATATGTTGTTCATGATTATGCAATGCTATTATCCTAAGCCAATAAGTAAGTTTCAATATGCTGCTTACAATTTGTTTCTACAATTCATATTAATAAAAGGATAAAGAGCACAAATATATTATGAAATGCTTTACCATGTAGAATTGCAAATTAAATGTCAGATTTTAATATTTAAAGTTGCTAAATTTCATTCATCTATTTAGAAGATGGAACTTGTTTTAAGTTTAATAATTTAAAGTTTGATTTAGGACTAGCTGTTACCCTGTTTTTCAATAACACAGCTAAACACTTTTTAAAAGAAGAAAAAGTTTTAGGTTTAGTGTTTTTATCACATTTAATTTGAGACAGGCAAAATGCAAGATTTGTTAGCTATTTCTCAGAAGACAACTTTGAGGTAGATGGGAGGTAAATACTCCTTTTTTGTAAAAGGAGAAATGTAGAGTGATTGAGTTTTCATATCGCCCTTGGAAGCAGAAGAGGAATATCAGGGCACGATGCTTGTGTTCCTGATGCATTCACCTTGCAAAACAGCACATCTCCACATTCACCAATCTGCCCACCTTCCACACCAGCTAAGCAGTGGGAATTTCTCCATTGACAAAGGCCAAGAAAATTTACACCACTGGGTCACAGGAAGAAGTTTCTAGAACACTGACATGTTCTTTCCCCATACTTCTTCATTCATCTGCTTACTCTTTTCTTCACACCCATATCATTTGCCTTTGGCAAGGGACACAAAACCCATTTGGAAGGGAAATTTGTAGACATCAGGACTGATATCTGTAGATAGTGACAGAGTTTGAGAGTTACCCATTTGCTAATGATTTTTTAGCATGAGTTTTCAACTAAGTAGAAAACAGTCTGGGTAGTCTCCTATCTACATAGTCTGACAACTTCAGACCACTCAATTATCTCATAATAATATAATGTGGTTCCCCTTTCCCTCTCTCTCTCTCTATAGCACATAAGAGTGAATGACCTAAATGGAAGCTATGTTTTCTCCCTACCTGAGGACCACATAATAACCAGGTAGAGAGTAAGGTTCATCGACAGTCAGGTCCTGCATCAGTCAGGTATATCCTCCTCAGAGAATACAAACTCACTGTTCTTAATTTGGAACTTCTAGGGAAACAATCCAGTTAAGAATAACAGAAGGAAAACAAAATGGATAAAGTGCTCATAAAATTTAGATTTATGGTTCACTCAAAGATACGCCTTTAATTACAAAGACCTTAAAAAATAAACACATTTTTTTGAGTTCAAGTTTAATCACTGGTTATTTCTCCCAGGATAGTTACTCTGTTCAGTGATCTAGAGAACTAGGCTCTTTCTCACACTATCTTAAAATCCTTTGGGGTTGAATTTTTTGTTCTTTCTCCATGTGTACCATTTTTCTCGCTATTGATGTTGCTTTTATACCTGGTTATCATCTCTTTGGCCATCTCGTATATATTTTAGAGAAAGCTTGTCAAGTCTCTCCTTGAGCACCTTAAAAACCAGCTTTTGCTATCACTAGCAGGGTTTGTTGCACTTAGTAAAACACCCAATGATTTCTCAGTTTAAAACCAAGATATTGACACTGCTTCCCTCTTCACTGTTATACATCCTACTCCCCTTCGGCTGAGATGCCCTTGCACCAATTACTTTGGTTTTCTATTCTTGGCTTATTTCCTGTCTCTGTTCCTGGTGGATTGACTTATTTAGATTCCTCTTATTTGGGCATTAGTATCTGGATTTACGGTAGTGCCCCCAGAGGGAGAAAGTTACTTGGGAAACAAAGTAAGTATCTCTTGATTGCACTTGAGGTTTCTTCTGCAAGTTTTTCTGGAAATGGCTTTACAGTACATCAACGTGTAAGATGACAAAAGTTCCATCACTACACACGATCCACTGCATATTATATGGGGTTTCCTAAATATTTAGAATATCAAGATGCTGAGAAATGCCCCTCATTCTTTCAAAATGCAATTCATTTTCTGCCTGTCGTTAGCAAAACAGTGTAAGAGACATCTGTTTTTGTGGGGTTTTCCCCCCAGTATGTGTTCTTCTTTTTATGGGTACAACACTGTAATCTTGCTTTGGCGATTTTCTCTTCTGATCATCTACGGTGTGGGTGACACTTCAGTCAAGGACTCCAGTGTCTCCATGTTGCCATCAGGTTTCGGGGGCTTCCTGGAGAAGATGACTGACTCCGTTCTTCAAAGGTGGTCAGCATAGGGTGATAGGATCTGAGTAAAAGGATTTCTCTCCCCAGGTTCTATGGACTCAGAGACGTCGTCAGGATCTTCTTCCTTCCTGTATCCAGCCTGCCTTTCTTGTCTGCCCTTTGAAGGTGAGCCACTGCTTCAGATCTGGTCGCTGCTCTCTACTTGCCTCTTGCATTGACCTCTTCACGGTGTTCCTTGTAAGCTTGTTCTTGTCCACAACATAACTGCAGTTCCCATGTTCTCTCTGCTCCACAGCTGAAAGTCAATGTTAACTACCAGTGTTATCAGCCAGGCTAGCCTATCCTCTAGTCCCTTGCTTTTTCAAGATAGGTGGTTAGCACAGATTACAGCTGAAAAAGAAGGAACTAGTCAGTTAGGAGTGAATAGGGGGCATATTCTGGGTTTCAGAAATGATTTACCCTATTGGATAAGTTCCCGTATGTTGAATCATCTTTTTCCTATTTTAAAATTCTCTCTGGATACATGCTTCTCTTCTGGCATTATGGGCTCTGAAGTAAGAACCACGGGGGTCACACAGACCCGGGGAATATAACTCAGCTAATTCCTTCCTACCCATGGCTATGCTGTGACTACATTATTAATTAAAGGTTGCTTAATTGACAACTCTTCTGCCAACCTTGGTTTCAATGGAATATGACACTTATTAAATGTACTTCAAAGAAAAAGGTGTTCCTTGCTTAATTAGTCCACCCATAATTCTTTACACACTATCAAAGAAAATCATATTTCAATCAACAGCTATGTCTTTGTTTTCTTTTTTTGGCATCACTTATAAATAGAATTCTTTAGTATAATTGACATACAATATTTTATTAGTTTCAGGTATACAACATAGTGACTCAAAAACTATCTACGTTATGTTATGTTTACCATAAGTGTAGGTACCATCTGTCACCATGCAATGCTATTACAAATCCATTCACTACACTCCCTATGCTGTACCTTTTATTCCCATGATTTATTCGGTAAGTAAAAGCCTGTATCGGGGCGCCTGGGTGGTGCAGTCATTGAGCATCTGCCTTTGGCTCAGGGCGTGATCCCGGCATTATGGGATCCAGCCCCACATCAGGCTCCTTCGCTATGAGCCTGCTTCTTCCTCTCCCACTTCCCCTGCTGTTTCCCTCTCTCGCTGGCTGTCTCTCTCTGTCAAATAAATAAATAAATAAAAATCTTAAAAAAAAAAAAAACAAACACATTTGTAAAAAAAAAAAAAAAAAAGCCTGTATCTCCCACTCCCCTTCACCTATTTTGCCCATCCCTCCCACGCCCTACTCCTTTGGCAACCGTCAGTTTATTTTTAGGTCTGATTCTGCCTTTTCTTTGCTTATTTATGTGCTTTATTTTTTAGATTCTACATATAAGTGTAATCATATTGTATATATACACAATGGAACATTACTTGGGCGTAAAAACAGATGAGCTGTTGCCATTTGCGAAAACATGGATGGACCTAGAGGGTATTATGCCAAGTCACATAAGGCAGTCAGGGAAAGACAAACAGGTATGCCTTTGATATACAATGTTTCTTTAATGTTTTCAAATCACTTTATGTTTTATATTTTTTTTGGATTAAAAGGATTTTTCAATGAATCAATTTATCGACTATTTTGATGGTAGTGGTAGCTTATTTTTTTCTTTTCATCTGTCTACTTTCTCCTTTTCTCAGTTCCTTTGGTTCTACTCAGGTTGACAACACCCTCAGCCGTTTTGACCCAGGTTTGGCCATCAGGGCGTCAATCAGATTTCTTTTTTTTTTCTTTTTTTTTTTAGATTTTATTTATTTATTTGACAGAGGGAGACAGCCAGCGAGAGAGGGAACACAAGCAGGGGGAGTGGGAGAGGAAGAAGCAGGCTCCCAGCGGAAGAGCCTGATGTGGGGCTTGATCCCAGAACGCTGGGATCACGCCCCGAGCCGAAGGCAGACGCTTAACGACTGCGCCACCCAGGCGCCCCATCAATGAGATTTCTATTAGCCACAATGATTGGTTCAGGGATAGATAGATGACAAAAGCCAAGCAAACCAGTGTAAATCTGAGGAATTTGGCTTGAGTATGTAGGGAAAGCAGCACTCTTTTCCAATTGGTGTTTGTAAGCTGGTAGCTTACAGCCTGAAGCTTCTGTTCATTATCTTAGCCATGCCATGTAGTAAACCTAGGAATGAGGCTCACATTCAGAAGAGCAGAGACGGAAGACCCAGAGAGAGCGGAAACTTGAGGAAATAATTTGAGGCCACATTTCAGCTAAGCTTGAAGCCATATCACCCCCCCATCCCCAGTTTTGTAAATCAATATTTTATTAAGTTAGTAGACAAGAAGAGAGTATGATTAACTTTATTAGAAAGGCAAACTAAGAAATTGAGTAGGTATTGCTCTGCCAAAGAAATATAGTGCTTTTTTTTTTTGCTTTCAATGTTTAATGTTGATTGTCTATAGTCATTTTAATTTAATAGGGAAATCATTACACCTTTTATAAATAGTCTTTAGTGTTATGTTTTTAAGTATGTGAAACAGGGGCACGTGGGTGGCTCAGTTGTTAAGCGTCTGCCTTCGGCTCAGGGCGTGAACCCAGGACCCTGGGATTGAACCCCGCATCGGGCTCCCTGCTCCACTGGGAGCCTGCTTCTTCCTCTCCCACTCCCCCTGCTTGTGTTCCCTCTCTCGCAGGCTGTCTCTCTCTGTCAAATAAATAAATAAAATCTTTAAACATGTGAAATAGAAAAATACCACAATTGAGGACTACCACCCTGCTCAACATCGTATTTGTGTCTTTTCTCTCAGATTATCACCTGTGTGTGAGATCTTCCTGACTCTAACACAGAGAGTCTCCACCCTCTTACAATAAAGAGGAGAAATTTAGAGCCAAAGAATGTTCCAGATCTGTTGGAGGTTCATGAGACCTGGCTCTGTTGTGCTGTTTTAATCCACAATTATATACTTGTTACTAATGTAAGCATAATAGCATACAGCACAGGAATCTTCCACCATACCCTCTATGCATGTCTTGGGTTTATTATCATATGATTTTAGAGGTGTGGTAAAGGTTGTTTGTTCAAATGTGTATCTCCCTTGCCATCTGTGCCTCAATATCTAATATTCCAACAAGAGAGGGTCATTCCAGTGGGTTGAAACTCTCTTTTGCTGTCTCCTAGGAAACATGCAAGGATCAGCTATAATACACAAACTCACTAATCTGCCGTCAATATCCTGGCTTGAATTAATATATAAGATTATTTTTCAATCAGTGTAGAGAGAGCATGGTTTTGAGGAAGAGGTCAACAGACAGGTAGGTTTTAAAAGTGACAGAGAGCCAATTTTATTTTAAGCAGCATGAGTTTTGATAAGTTTAGGACAGAACATCGTGAGAAAGGAAACTATGAGGGAATAGGAGAACTGAAGTCAGATCTAAAATACTGAGTTTTAAATTTTTTTTTTTAAATATTTTATTTATTTATTTGACAGAGAGACAGCCAGCGAGAGAGGGAACACAAGCAGGGGGAGAGGGAGAGGAAGAAGCAGGCTCCCAGAGGAGCAGGGAGCCTGATGCGGGGCTCGATCCCAGGACCCTGGGATCACGCCCTGAGCCGAAGGCAGATGCTTAACGACTGAGCCACCCAGGTGCCCCGAGTTTTAAATTCTTGATAGGATCTATCACATATCCGTTTCATGACCTTGAGAACATACTTAACATTAGAATCTCAGTTTCTTAATTTATAAAATGTAAGTAAACCATATGTTCACCAGAGTTGTGTTGTGAGATTTAGGTTGGGGCAAACTGCAACTGGCATAGGTAAGCACTTAGGAATTATCGAAAAAACAAGCAAGCAGAGTGGTTTATCAGTAAAAGCAAAGCTTATGGAGCTACATAAAGAGGAATTTGTATCTGTCACCTACTAACTGAGTGACCTTAGATTTGTGCTTCAGTTTTTGACTAATGAAAAATATAATCTTTACTCCAAAGAGTTATTGCGAAGATTAAATGAGGTGCTACATAGCATCTGGTACAGTGTCTACTTCCTGGTACGTCACCCACTGAAGCTGAGTCCACTTGGGGGCACCTGGGTGGCTCAGGTGGTTAAATGGCTGACTGGATTTTGGCTCAGGTCCTGATTTCAGGCTCCTGGGATGGGCCCCTGCATCAGGCTCTGTGCTCAGTAGGGAGTCTGCTTCAGAATTCTCTCCCGCCCTCTGTCCCTCTCCCCCACCCCCCAACCCCAAGAAATAAATAAATATTTTTAAAAAAAACCAAAAACAAAAAAACTGAGTCAATTTGTACTTTCACTGGAAGCCCAGAGAACCATTGGCTTTTTTCTTTTTGTCAAAATGTAAATTTCAAAGAAGTCTTTCAATAATATTATTAAAGCGAAATCATATAGGAAGTAATCAACTCTGTGTCTGTGCCTGTGACCCCCTGACATTAATCAGTACACACTTAAATCCATAAAACTGAGTTTATTCCGTTGCCAAGAAACCTGCCTTACCCAAGTTGTAATCCAGACAACTTTTCCATTTTGTGTGTTTTCACTATTGCTTTGTTTAATCTATTGAAACGTAAAGTTAACAGTAAGGCATACAGACAGAAATCACTTTTAAGAAAAGAATATTGCTTGATTTCTATTTAAGGTAACTCTAAGTTGACACAAAGACTTGTAAATTTGTTTGGAATTCCAAGCACATCTGCCCATAGAAACAATACTAGACATGATGATTAGGTTTCCAGGTCAGCTGGAAGGAAAAAAAAAACCAATACAAGCCACGAGATCCCTGAGCTGTAGGATTCAGGGCACTAGTCTGAGGGCTGCCTTTTGAGGGAGAGAGGACTGTGGCCATTGGAGGCAAGATCAGCCGAAGAAAGTATTCAAAGCAGTGAAGTCTTGTGTTTGGCCTCTTCACATTGTCCATTCAGCACTCCTCAACGACTGTTTGATCTTTCTTTTCCCAGGTCTCACATACTACCTTTTAATAAAACACTTCATGCAATTCTACTAGGTTTCCCTCCTCTTTCTGTCCCTCCCTCTTAAAGCCCTCACGCTTCAGAATTATTCACCTGTCCTTCATCTGTAATTCAAACTCTTGCTCCCTCTGTGTCACAAGTCCTAACCAGGGAGAAGCAAGATGACTACAATAATTTGTAGTAAAGTGAATTATCTATGGTTTCATTGGCTAACAGTTCTTTACTTTTTTAGAGGACAATTATCTTTCCAAATGAACATATAATTAATGTTATTTCAGGACATGTAACAAAGTCAAAACAAAAGACAAACTGTGTGTTGTTGTGTGCAGGGCCCCTGCCTCAGGTCATTCAGGTTCAAGGTTGGGGGGAACATAGGAGGTCTGGGCCAGAGGCGAAATCCACCTCTGTTCTCTTGGCCAAACCTTATACCCCGGTGTTGAGTGGCTTCAGATGGAAGGGAGACACCTTTTTCTAATTTGTAAAAAAGTGTGGCAAGGTCTAGTGAAGCACTAGTGGCCCTGTGTGTATGGTGTGGGCAAGCTAATTTTTTTGCAAAGGGTGGGCACCAGAGAAGCCAGCCCTCCACTGGAGATCATACGGCAGGTGCCATTTCTGCATTATCCAGCTAGTTTCTGTTTTCAGTTTCTGATTCATACTATCTTGAAACGTTCCAATTCAGTTTTCCCTCTGGAATGGATTCTTGGCAGTATAGTAGTGACAGAAAACGTGATGAAGATCGCGTGTGGGTCTAATTTGGGTCAGAGTTCATCAATGTGGAGAAAGAGGCGTTTTCTTTGGTGACATTGTGCACCCTTATGGGCAGCCTTACTGCACTTTTTTCGACTAGTGGCTATTGCCTGACAGTATTTCCCACACTCTTTGAGGAGAGTTACAGGATTATTTATAAACTACCCTGCATTTACCTCTTTTACCTTATTTACCTCTTCTTTCCTATCTCTGTTTCTGTCACTCTGGCTTTCTCTTCTCTAGCCATAGTGAACTACTTTCATTTCCCCCAGAAGCCAGGCTTTCTCTTGCCTCTACAATCTAGATCTTTATACCCTCTTCCCTTTAGTGGGATCCCTCTCCCATAGTTCATCATCTGGCTGAGTCCTAGTTTTCAGATTAATGTTACTCTGATAAGTTGTCCATGCCTTTCATCTATTATTAACTCCACTCAACCAAGACTGGGTTAGGTGCTACCACCGGAAGATCGTAGAGCTTTATTACTTTTATTTTAACTACTTGTTATCCTAGAAAGACTGGAAGCTCTGTGAGGGTGGGGCCCAGTCTCTCTTTCATGGCTGTGTCCATAACACCTAGCATAACAGAGATGATCAGTGAATTTTTGCTGGGTATTTTTTTTCTTAAGATTTTATTTATTTATTTATTTATTTATTTATTTATTTAAGAGAGAGAGCATGAGCAAGGGGAGAGGCAGAGGGAGAGGGAGAAGCAGGCTCCATGCCGAGCAGGGAGCCCGATGCGGGACTCAATCCCAGGACCCTGGGATCATGACTGAGCAGAAGGCAGACGCTTAACTGACTGAGCCACCCAGGCTCCCCTTGTTGAGTGAATATTATTATCATTCAAGTCATACGTTTAGATCTACAAGCCTGTGTAGGAATAAAATTGCCATCTGGATTTGAGGCAATGTACCTAGTCATGATTAGAAAATGCTCTGATTCAGTTGTATTAGTGAAGGGTTATGCAAGCTTCAAATCATTCAGTCCTGTATCTTTAAAATCATTTAACGTGAAAACCATGTGAAAAGGTAAAAGAGGAATTAAGGGTCATTTGGAGGTAGCAGCTGACTTGGGCAGGACAAGGGAAAAATATGTAAGTCACCTGGTAAGGATTTGGGGGTGGTGGGGGTAGTATATGCCCCTATGGTACTGGTGTTCTCAGTCTGCATACAACACTTGGGAGAGACCTATTGCCAAGGTCCTAATGTCTTTGACTCTTTTCTTTCTCTTCTGTTTACAGCACACTTGGAAATAGCAAAACTGAATCAACCCAAGATGTAGAGAGCAAGCTTGTGCCATTCAAAGCAAAATTTGAATCCATTTATCCTAACAGGAAGCCAGCAATTATAATGAAGATATTTGTAAAACAGGAAGGAATCTCCAAATGTCCGAGTGTCTAATGAGTCTACCTGTTACTCCAAATTCTTCTTCCCTATAATCATAGAGGCCAGGTTCACAGCATTAAACCTTTTACATTTATAATTCCATAAATGATACATCCAGGAAAGATACGTCTTCTATTTAATTCATTTATTTTCTTGACCCAAGAAAAGAAGAAATTGTCTGTATAGCTACTCTGAATTGTAAACAACTGATGTTCCCTCCAGGTTTAGCAAGAAACATGGAGATTTTACTTACAAACTGAGATTTACCTTTGTTTAGGAGAGGGCTGGAAAATTGCTAGGCACCATAAGACAGTGCATCTACATTCTAGCACGGGCTATTACTCAAGTCTGTGACTCTGATCATGACCATGTGCGTGTCCGGTGGGTACACCCCACTGGTGTTTTGTACAGGGAAGCTAGATGGTAATTTCCTGTGTCCCCATGGATGCTTTCACAGTAGCAATCACTTTCCTGGGGCTTCAGGCAGAGGGGGATTTTCTCTCAAAGCTTAAGCACCTCCTGGCAGAGGAAATAGATGTAAACAGAACATTACCTATTTTCCACGGTGGCACCAATTTTAAAACTGTGCTATTTTAAAACAAAGAAACAGACGGAGAAGTTAAAAGGAAATGAATCCTATATTTGCTCTTCGGAAAGCACTTACTGGGTAATTGCTGGGCTCTGAGTGGCCTGAGGTGGGAAATGGGACTCAGATTTAATGAGATCCAGCCTAAGGCACCATTTGCGGAAGCCCAGAATGGCAACAGTAGAGGGTTATTTTCCTGCCTTCTGATTGTGCTTGCTTGGCCTCTGTGAAATGACCGGAATTTCTTAGTCTAGTACTATCGGATGCATCCCATCCCATAACAGTGGCTTCTAGGGACACCAGTTTGCAAGAGCACATAGGCAAACCAGTGTTGGGGAACCAGTGCCCTTCCAGGGCTAGAGGTCGGCCTGTTCCATAACAAAGGGGTTGACAAGATGGCTGTGATGTTCCCCTCAGCATGGCTAAACTAGGTTTCTCCCAACTATAGCCGCCCCCCCTCTTCCCTTTTCTTAGAACATTTACTTTAGAAAACTTGAGATTATAAATTCTTTCTCTGCCCCTTTGAAATATATGTAAATCTTCCTCCAGCCTTTTGCCAGGTTTACAACCCAGGACTTTTTCTTGAGGACCTGGGAACCATCTCTTTGAAATATAAACATTGAAGGAGACAACACCTCTTTTCCAGTCCCTGTGGTAGGGTAGGAGCCTAACTATAATGGAGACCAGTTAGTAAACACAGAAGGCTTACTTACAGAGAAAAACATTTGCAAACTCAAAATAACCCATCAGGCCGGACAGAACACACAGATGAACCTTTCTCCTAATTTCCTCCACTCGCTCACCCCAGGACTTAAAAAACTCCCTGTTTGTTTTAATGGACTTAAGTTTGGTCTCTCTGCCTTCCCTTATTTCAATAGTCTTGAATAAAGCCTTTATTGTCTATTGAACTCTGTCCAGTGCAATTTTAATTTGAAAGGGTCTAATGCAAAAAATGGTGGTGAGGATCTTGAGTCATTTAACAAAGTAGGTACATTAGTTTGCTGGGGCTGCCATGACACTGTACCATAATAAAATAACAGAATCTCCCCATACAGGCGGCTAGAAGTCCAAGATCAAGGTGTCAGCAGGTTTGGTGCCTCCCGAGGCCCCTCTCCTTGACTTGCAGATGATCACCTCCTCCCTATGTTTTCAATGGTCTTTCTTCTGTGCACATGCAGCCCTGGTGTTTCTCTGTGTGTCTAAGTTTTTCTTCTTCTAAGGACACCAGTCAGATTGGATTAGGATGGCTTCATTTTAACTTAATTAATTACTTTTAAGGCCCTATTTCCAAATACAGCCACATTCTGAGGTACTAGGGATTAGGACTTCAATATATAAATCTGGGGGAACACCATATAAGCCATAACATTGGGTCTGTATTTCTTTTGCTGCTGGCTCTGACATGGGGAAGCTGATGGGACTCCACTTTAGAACAGCTCTGTCTCTGCTGTTTTTCTACGAGGCTCCATTTACTCATGATCTGTATATGGCCTCTGAATAAGCCAAAGAAACTATATTCCCATTTCAAGAGGGAAGCAAGAAAGTGAATCATTCTCTGAGTTTTGTCCTAGGCCCCAAACACCTGATAACGCCTAAGAAGAACCTGATCCCAAACATATTCCAGGACATTTGCTTCAAACCCACGTTGGCTGACGCTTGCATCAATACTCCTACCTTTGGTAATTTGTGGAATGATGCCTATTGTTCACCTGACGCTCACCTTCGATTGAACCCCAACCTGGATTCCTGGAGGAACACGTACACTAGACCCTTTTTTAATATAAACCCCGGGCCCCAAGCAATGACAAGACCCATCTTCCTTTCCTGTCTGAGTCTCCCAGATACTCTGCCTGCTAGTCTCTACCTGTGACACTATTCAATAAACTGTGTCCATGTTCTCTGGCTCACATCCAATTTCTATCCGGCATGAAACCAAGGTTCTGTGGGACCGTCCCCTGGGTTCTTGGACTCAACTTGCCTGCATCATCTCTACCACTTCCTTCTGAGAGGAAACTGCTTCCTGAAGCTGCCAATCCAGCCATCGTATAAAAACCTTTCTCCAGGATAACAGCCACCCATATCTTACAAGTTCCCTACCCTCAGCACCAAAAAGAATGTAGATGAATATTCGATGCTTGCCAAAGGAATGTCTACATATGGAGAGGACGCGGGAAGGAGAGGACAGGGCTACTCAGTAGGAAATGCGGATTTGGAAGATGAAGATATTTGTTACACAAGTTTCTCTTTTGTCCCATTATATTACCACATCACCTTAAAGTGCCAATCAATGTATCTTTTTAAAAAAATCCTATAATTGTGTTACAACTAGCATAATTATATTTTTATTACAAGTGTTAAACAAATACCAACTTTTAATATGACAATTTTGGTTACTCTATTTTGGCACTTCTCTTTCAAGAGACCTTCAACCCCCCCCCTTCCCCCCACACAAGTAAACTTCTAAAAGACCCTGCCTAAGGCAACTCAAACAGCTCTTTGAAAGTGTTTCAGAAGAACAGAAGTAAAGCTGAGAAGAAAAGTTCCTTTTAGAAGTCCAAATAAAAGATCAGATCCCACTTTATATTAGAAGAACCCAGAAATAGAATAATCGATGAATACAAGATACATCTCTGTATAAGGCATGCTATGTTCTTTGACAAATTTATTTGACGGCTAATTTAAAAGACTGATAAGATTGCGAGCCAACATGCCTCATCAGTAGCCCCACTGCCTGCCAAGAACTCACTCGTGTTCTCTAAAATAAAAATGTAAATACAAGTAGAGGTATTTATTATGAATTGGAACTAAAAGCTCCTTTCACGATGAGAAAATTGTCCTTGGGCAACATGAAGTTAAAAGCCAATTTTTCTGTTGCCAAGCTGTCGGATGAGCAAATAAGCAAGGAAAGTGCATACCAGGCCATCTACGTGGAAGTTCCGCTGTCCCAATAATTTGTTGAAAAACAGGTGTAAAGATGTATTTATTTTCGTATCATTTTTATTGTATACAATTTAAGTATGTATTTATGTGGGTTTTTTTTCATTTTTTCTAACTTGAGAGATACATGTTTAGCCTATTGAAAGTGATTTTACACATTGATTTTTTTTTCCCCAGAACCCTGCAACTTCACCCACAAATACTCATTACTTGTCTAAGTTCCTGACCTTAGGATTTACTGTACTGACATTGCGTATCCATGCAATTCAAGTCACCGGTCCCCTGTTCTTATTCTTGTGTGTGTGTGTGTGTGTGTGTGTGTGTGTGTGTGTGTGTGTTTTCTGGGAGACTACATTTCTTCCAAAATACTTCCAGCCTCCCAAATCCTCACCAAGGTCATAGGCTTTTCTTTCCCTTACTCTTTTTAGCTTTTATCTCATCCTTTCTTTGGTGTCCACTCATCTACTCTTTGGGGAGATTATTTCCCCACATACTCACCAGTTTTCATCATCATCATCATCATCATCATCAAAATAAAACAACAAAGAACAGTTCACATTTTCCTGATATTTACTACATGCCAAGAACTAAGTGCCGTGCATGGATTAGTTTATTTACCTTCAGAACAAACTAATGAGGTCACTACCATTGATAATCATCATCACATCTTTTACAGCTGAAGAGTCTGGGCACAGAGATTAAGTAAGTTACCCAAGGACACCCAGCCAGTTAGTGAGAAAGTCAGAATTTGACCCCGGGCAGTCTGGCTGCAGAGTCTGTAACTGACTGGTATGCAGTAATGGAATATGTGAGTAGAAATGACCTATGATAAATCCACAGAAACTTTTCCAGCAATCCTCCATGCATTGTTTTCTCCCCTAGACTGCCTCTGGATGATGAAGATCCAGGATAGCAATGCGCAGCCCCAAGACTTGCACTGAACTGTTAAATGAGTGAGACTCTGAGCCAGCAAGATGCTAAAAAAGTAAAAAGTCTTTAGCCTCACAGCGTTAAGAGTGAGAAAGACTTGAAATTATAAGCCTGTTTGGTGGTAAATGGTATTAATAAGAAAATTTTGATGGCCAGGCTGTTTTTTTTTTAAGTAGACACCCATTTCCAGGAGTTCTTAGCCACCTTATCATTGTGTCCTAATAATAGACCAGGGAGACCTACCTTAAGGTCATCTCAGACAAATTTCTTCAAGCACACAGATGCAGCCTCTTTTTTTCAAAGACACGAAGGGGGGGTCCAGAGGCAATTCAGAGAGGGGGAGCTGGAGCTGGTGTAAGTTGAATTGTCTGCACACCTGGATCAGTTTGTAGCATAAATGCAGTGAACTACAAATAAAAAAGAGCAAATGCAGAGGAAACTAAGATTAGATTGTTACCACCATGTATGTTTGGATGTAACTTTTAACAAGGTCTTTTGGCTTTTTTTTTTTTATGTTATACCAACTATATTTTTATAAATATATTTTAACTTCACTTTTAAAAGTTGCTCATATATTCACACCCTTATGCAGTTTTACATAAATGTTTAAATGCGATCCTTGCATATCCTATCATGTTTTGCTTTGTTTTCTGAGTGCCAGAATTTTTTTCCCTTTTATTCCTATTACTCTCTTATCCTACCCAAACTGTTATCGTTCCATTTTTCTCCATGCTTTAAAAATAATATGCAAATGCCCACATTCATATGCGTATGTGAATATATTTACATGCACATAATGATAAATACACATAGAACTCATAAATATATATACATATTATGTATACAGAGTGAAATATATGTACATATATCTACATCCACAGATATATACATGTATACACAACTATAAATATATACATATATCTTGTGCTCTCAGTGAAGTTCTTTCTCTTTCCCCCACTTTCATTTGTAGAAATGAAGAGGGGCCTCCAACACTCCTCCTGGCACAATACACCCTTTGCATCCCTTCAGAGCCGACCTCTTAGGTCTTCAGGCTAATGCCATCACTCTCCCATCTTTATGCGATGCAGCCCAAGGGTCCCTGGCTTATTACCGCCAGTCTCGCAGCTCCATACGAATTCATCTGTTCTCTATAATTCTGTCTTCTCACTTCCCCTGCACTTTCTGGAATTTACAGTAGGTACTCCACAAAATCCACTGTTTTCCCATTCTCCTCTGTGAATATTTCCTTCACCTGTGTATTAGCTTTCTGTGGCTGTTATAAAAATTATTACAAAGTTGGTGACCTAAAACAGAAATTTACTCTCTCAATTATGAAGTCCAGAAGTCTGATACCAGTATCACTGGGCTGAAATTAAAGTGATAGCAGGGCTGTGCCCCCTCAAGAGGCTTTAGGGAAGAAGGCACGCCTTGCCTCTTAAAGCTTCTCGTGACTCCTGGCATTGCTTGGCTTGTCACGTCACTCCAAACTTCAAGTTATTTTCAAATCTCTCTGATCCATCGTCACACCACCTTCTCTGAGCACCTCTTCTTCTGTCTGTTCCATTTCCCTCTGCCCCTCTCTTGCAAGGATGCATGTGATTGCATTCAGGCCCCTCCTGGATAATCCAGGATACTCTCCCCATCTTAAAATCCTGAACTTGATCACATTTATTTGCAAAGACTCTTTTTCCAAATAAGATAACATTTACAGGTTGCAGGGATTATGAATTGATACCATTGGGGCCATTATTCAGCCAACAACAAACTGCTGGCTCTATCCCAAACCTGATTCTTCCCTAAGGAATCTGCTTCTTCTTCGGGACCCTCCAAAGGCTGCTAGGTTTTTGTTTGTTTGTTTGCTTGCTTCTTTTGTTTTTTAATTTCTCACAGCCCAGAAGTGAGATAAGTGTCCTCCTTGATCTTCATCAACAACACTATCCCTCTCTCCTTCCAAAAGATGCCAACTTCAGAGCTCATGCCCCCATACTGTCCCATCCACCCCCACGATAGCTCTCATCCACAGCCCCTCAAGCTACTCCTGAACAGTTTTAGACCACTTGCTCCGAATCCTCCTAACACTACTACTGTTACAATTCTTGGTAATTTCAATACCCATGCATGCAGTCTTTCTAATCCTCTGGTTTCTCAGTCTCTTACCCTCCTCTCCCGTAGTATTTTATAACTTTACTTCATCTCAGCTTTTCAGTTCCGTGATGATATACCAGCTCTTGTCAATACCAATACTAATAACACAAATACTAATAAAAAAAACTGACTCCCCTTCACATCTCAAATTTTATTTTTTTATTTTTTAAAGATTTTACTTATTTATTTGACAGAGATAGAGACAGCCAGCGAGAGAGGGAACACAAGCAGGGGGAGTGGGAGAGGAAGAAGCAGGCTCATAGAGGAGGAGCCTGATGTGGGGCTCGATCCCATAACGCTGGGATCACGCCCTGAGCCGAAGGCAGACGCTCAACCGCTGTGCCACCCAGGCGCCCCCACAATCTCAAATTTTAAGTATTTTACCCTGACCATTATCTCCTATCTTTTTTTGTGTGTTTTTCTTGTTTTGTTTTTGTTTTATTTGAGAAAGAGAGAGAGAGAGAGAGAGAGAATGAGCAGGGGGAAGGGGAGGGGTAGAGGGAGAGGGAGAAGCAGACTCCTGGCTGAGCAGGGAGCCCTGATGCTCCAGGGATCCCAGGACCCTGAGATCATGACCTGAGCCTAAGTCAAACACTTAACCAACTGAGCCATCCAGGCACCCCTTTCTATCTTTTCAGATAATTCCCCTAATACCCCAACTCCAAAAAAGCTCTGATGCATCTGGGACTATAATCTCTTGATCCTGTCACTGTTCATTATCCTTCACCCCTTTTATGTCACAGTGTCACTATGCCCTGTTTATGTTCAACTCTCTGCCTACTCCAGGTGTGTCCCCAGGCAGCTGCATGGCTGGGGAAAATCCTTGGCTGACCACGCTCACTTGAAAGGTATCAACTCAAGAAGATCATTGGTAGTGATGGAAAAATCCCCTGCCACTTCTCCAGATGATTTTCCTTACCTTTCCTCTTCAAACTCCCAATATTTCCATCCATCCTCACCCTCAGCTGATGACCCTGCTTCTGTACTTCACTATGAAAATAGAAGAAATTAGAGGACATCTTCCATGTACTCGCATCTGCCAACACCAGGGATCTATATTGCACACTCTGCCTTCCTTCTTGTCTATGATACAGAAACATCACCTTCTCAGACCATTCCCTCAATCTGTGCACCAAAATCCATTTCCAGGTAGTTACCCTGAAACATCACTCTAGAGGTTGCCACCTCTCCCTCCCATCATGAATATTTCCCTGCTGATGGCTTTTGTTAGCATTCAACCAATCTGAAATATCTGCATCTTAAAAATCAAAAGAAAACAAAGCATCCCCTTCCAGCTATTGCTATATTACAGTATTTCTGTTTCTCCTTTAAATCAAAACTCTCTTGTGAGGTTTGACCATTTGGTTCTTATTTCTCTTAATTTCCCATTCGGTCTTGAACCCTTTCCAATCAGGCATCCATTCCCAGCACCCACACACACAAATCTTGAAAATATAAATGCATAAGTGATTGCCATGTTACTAAAGCCAATGTCCTCATCCCATCCTCTCTAGCAGCAACTTTTGCCCCTCCATTTTTTGAACCAAGTTCTTTATCTGGACTCCTGGAACCTGCTCTCTTGTTTCTCTTTCTACTGTACTTACCAGTCATTCTTTCTCAGTCACCTTTCCTGTCTGCTTCCCAATCTCTAAAGTTTGTCCTTTGACTGTTTGGTCACTATTCTATGCCCAGTGCATAGAAGTATACAGAGTGAATAAATATATAGAATATTTTTTGGTTTTATTCTAAGAAAATTGGATCATATCATTCACAGTTTTCTATATATTGCCATTTTAATGCAACAACACTTCATGGAAATCCCTTTAAGACAATTGGCATAGCTCTGTTTCATTCTTCTTAATGTCTGTGTTATATACTGTGGAGTGAATATGCACAATTTTTTAAAATATTTATTTATTTGACAGAGAGAGAAAGAGAGAGAGAGCATGCGTGCACAAGCAGGGGGCAAAGGGAGAGGGAGAAGCAGGCTCCCCGCTGAGCAAGGAGCCCGATGAGAGACTGGATCCCAGGACCCTGAGATCATGACCTAAGCTGAAGGCAGACGCTTAAGGGACTGAGCCACTCAGGCGCCCCTCAATATGCAAAAATTTATTAAAATATTTCCATTCTATGAGCAAATATTTGTATGCAGTTCTTTTTTGCTGTGATAAATAAAGTGAGAATTAACATCCTTTCACTTTTATTCCAGTTGGGTAGTTTCCCAGGAGTAGGATTGTGGAACCAAGGAAACATGTATATTAAATGATAACCATTTTAGAATTGCTTCCCACAAAGCCTGTATTATTGATGTTTTTGCCAACAATGTTCTCTATTGCTGTATTCGATGGGTGTTTTCTCTCTTTCAAATTTCAGCTAGACTGATATGTGATGACTGTTCCTTTCACTGCTGTTTTCCTGACTAGTACATTTAAGCAGCATGAGTTAGCGGTTAGAAATATGGCTTAGAGGCCAGACTTCCTGGATTCCAATTCTGGTTCCAACACTTACTAGCTGTGTGACCTTGGACAATTCTGTTAACCTCTCTGTGCCTCAGGTACTTCAAGTGTCAGAAGGAGATAACAGGAACAACTACTTCATCTCTTTTATTTTTGCGGAGATTAAATATGTTAAACAATGTAAATCAGAGCAGTAACTGGAACAAAGTAAACTCTCAATAAATATTGCTTATTATTATTACTACTCCTATTATTATGGCATCTTTCCTTATGCTTCTGTTGCAAATCTGTGAATTAACTTTTCTTTCCACTACCTGTTTTTCGATTGCGTTATCCACCCCTATCACATCAAGTTGTAAATACTCTGTGTGCTGTAAATATTAACACTCTGTCAGTCACCATAGGCTATGCTACATCATTTTAACATCCCGATGGCTCAGCTCAATGAAAGTTTATTTCTCAACTTGCCGAAGTTTCTTGTGGATCCTCCTTCAGCTTGTAAATATGACATCTAGGAAATGTTGCTTCTAAAATCATTGTTGCAGGAAAAGAGAGATCTAGAGGGTTGTGGTAGGCGGCTTTTGGTAGTTTTTTTGGGGTTTTTTGTTGTTTTTTGTTTTTGTTTTTTTGACAGAGTGCTCAGTGCATGCACGGGGAGGGACAGAGGGAGAAGGAGAGAGAGAATCCCAAGCAGAGTCCAGGTTCAGCGATGCAGGGCTTGATGCGTGACCCTGAGATCATGATCTGAGCCAAAATCAAGAGTTGGTTTCTTAACTGACTGAGCTACCCAGGCTCCCCAAGGCTCTTGGCTTTCAGGTGCCTTTGTAATCCTCTCCTTGAGCAGGGGCTGGATTTCGTGACTCGCATGTAGCAGAGTGTAGTAGAGATGATGGGAGGTCACGTTTCAGATCAGGCTGCAAAAAAGACCTTGGCAATCTCAATAGTGCCTTCCTTCTGCTCTCTCTGAGAGAAGCCAGCCGCCCACTTGACAAGGAACTAAGAGAGGCCTTCAACCAACAGATAGCAAGGAAGTGTATTCTTCAGTCCAACAGACCCTGAGGAACTGAATCCTACAAACTACATGAACGAGTTTAGAAGTGGATCCTCCCCCAGTAGAACCTTCAGAGAAGATGAAAGCACAGCCCAACACTTTGGTTGCAACCTATGAGATATCTTGAACCAGAAAGCCTAGCCAAGTCTCATGCAGATTCCTTACTCACAATAACAGTAAGATAATAAATGTTTGTTGTTTTATGCCTCTAAGTTTTAGGGTAATTTGTTATATAGCATCGAATAACTAATACAAGGATAGAACACGGTATTTTTACAGCCAACAAGTGGAATATCAGATATGCCCATGTCCCACTGGCCAGAATTTAGTTTCATGGCCCCAACTGTACTTGGGAAGAGAAAGTAGGATGCGAGACACATGGTGTTTTCTGTGCTACAACTTCCCCCTCTCCTCCTTGTGAACATTTTTTTCTGTATCGATTATTCATATCTTATCTCTGTTTATATTATCTTCTGCTACACAATATAGCTTTTCATTTTTTCACAGACAAATATCTACATCTTATATTTTCTAGCTTTTGATTTTCCAGAATTGGGTAAGAAGGTCTCCGTCAGCACTTGATCAGGTAGGAATTCTACTTCATTCTCTAGAAGATTTCTGTTGCTTTATTTTTTAGAGGAGTGTTCAATTCATATGTAATTTATTTTTGCATTTGCAGCATAATTTTTCTTTCACATGTATAATGATGATATTATCATTTATTAATAATCCACATACACCCACTGAATTAAACTACCAATTTAGTCATCGTATAGACTGGAATCTAATTCTAGAATCCCTTTCCTTAACTACTAACCTTGTCTATCACTGTACCAATGCAATACTGGTTCTATTACAATGACTTCCTACAACTTTCTTATATCTGTTAGGCAGGACCTCAACCCCATTGCTCTCTTCACTCCTTTTTTGCCTACTTCTTGGCAATTTTTCTTCAACATAAAACATAAAACATCTTTTTATCTAGTATCCCACATATGGCACAAATAAAAACAACAAAAAATCTCCTGAGGGTTCTAACTGGAATGATGCTATAGTTTAATATTAATTTGAAGATAATATTTGTATGATACACTGTTTATGTTTATTCTTCGTTCTCGAAAAAGATACCTTTTCATTTTCCTACATATTTATTACATAAATATAATTATAAATATTTGTGAATATAATTCATATTATTTAATGTGTATAAAAGGAACCAACTTGAAAACCACTGTAGTATCCATCAGGCTTGGTCCTTCTGTGTTGTTTCCTGTTCTGCCTTTTGTACCATGTATAAATTTTTATCTTTTTCCCCACATTGTTTCTTAATTTACTACAGGGAAATCACATACCTTTTCTGTGCCTTACTTTACTCATCTCTAGTTTATAGAAACATTGCCTTTAGTATGCCTTATTGTACACTGAGAGGCATAGAGCGTGTTGATCATAGACAATGTAGTGTATTAAGACCACCTGGGTTTAAAGCTCAGTTCTACCACTTTCTGGCTTGGTAATTTGGGGCAAATTATTTAATTCCTTTGTACCTCATTTCCTCAACTTTAAAATAGGAATGATAATATTTCTTATCTCACTGGGTGGTTGGGAAGATTAAATGAATTAGTGCATAAAAACAATGTAGAATAATGCCTAGCACAGAGTATGATTTAATAAAGATTTATCTGTGTTCTTAATGGTAGTAGTAAATAATTACTGAAATTTAATTTTTATTATTTATATCTGCTTCAGATGCAATTATCTTCTCATATCAAGGAAGAAAAACTAAAGGAAGAGATTGTTATTTATATTTATATGAAATATATATTTATAATATTTATATTTCTATTTCTTATATCCAAAGGAATTCATAAATGTAAATAGTTTTGGTTATTTGCTTTTGGTATTAAAAAAATGCTGATTTTTTTTTTTTTTTTTTTACCATTGCTTCTTAGTAATTCTGACAGGGCCCAATGCAAATGTGTTTCTGTTCCCCAGTGAAATTTTAATGATTCCTTCAAGGAACTACTGAAAATATTCAACAGTACTAAATCAACTGAGGGTATGTATTTTTTCTTTTTTTTTAGAAAAATGAAGTTATTTGTCTTCTTGTTAATTTTTAAAATACAATCACTCAAGAAAGACATGCAAGTCTTGCCTAAAACTGCTACGGGCATTCCTGGATGGCATGTTAATTAGTCTTATTTACCTGAATTGTTGGGGGAATACCAAGAATTGTGCATCACTATTCACCCCAGGGACACAACCCCCAAGCACACGGAAGGTCAAGTGTATCTGAAGAAACAGAAATTATAGAAAAATGTTTCAATGTTTTTCTCTCCATCATACTCTTGCTTGTTGTTACGGTTCAGTATGATATTGCTTATGTGACATCAAGGGAATTTCCTCTTATCTGTCTTAGATCCTACCCAGTGATCACAGCATTTATTCATCCATCTCTACCATCATTCATTTATTTATTTAACGAGTAATTATTGAGTATGTATTAGCCATTGTTCTAAGAACTGTGGAAACAGCATTGCCAAAAGGTAAAGTTCCTACCTTTGAGGAATGTACATTCTGGTGAGGAATTCAAATAATAAGTGAGTAAATAAATTAATAATACAATACCCGGGAGTCATAGATACTATGCCTATCAGAGCTGGTCACTCTAAGTATGTATTATTGGACGGGGACTTATAGGAAGCCAGGAACCAGGGCCACAGAGGCCTGGAGGAAGAGTGTACAGACAGAAGATATCAAGATTACAAATGTCCTAGGTATATTTGAAAATTGGCAAGAAAGCCAGTGAGGCTGAGCACAAGGGCAAGGGGCAGAGCTCTGGAATATCAGCTCAGAAAGAAGCTAGGGGACAGATCCTGTGGGTCCTCTGGATAAGAGTAAGAACTTTGGACTTCATTCTACTTGTGAAAGAAAGACATTGAGGAGTTGAGGACAGGCAGAGAGGAGTGTTGATTTACATTTTAAAAGGATATTATCTTTATTCTTTCATTTGCCAAAACCATTATCTCCCCAGTCCCCACATTTACCTGCCTTTACCAGAACCTGAGTAAAGCTGAAAATGTGCTTCACTCACTCGTGGGGAATCCGCATCTTAAGAGATGGAATTGACTGGGTGACTCTGGAGCTAGTCCTGATTCCCCCCAAAAAGATCATCTGAGGTTTCTCCAAGGAAATTGAAGTTAGAACTTCTGACTTTACCTTGATGGAAGATTTAGGCCACAATTACAAGCAAGGCTTTATTCATGCATTGTTCCCCCTGTTTCATTCACTCATTCAACAAATGTATACTGAATGTCCATCAGGTGCCATCAATATGCTAAGCACTGGAGATCAACCAAGAGTGAGACAGAAAAGTTTCTATGCTCACAGCACTTTTAGTTCATTAACTTCCATATGACTTGAGGGCCTGCTCTTCTTCCAGGACCAAAGTAGCTACATCTACTCTCCTAGTTTCAGAAAGGACTGTTTACAGCAATGTATTATATTAGGTCACCCGGCCACCTGAACACTCAAGTGGTCATGCATTTGCCAGGCTTCTATATTTATAACAATGAAATGTCTGGATTTATAGTCATTATTAAAAACGTACTCTGTGGCATGTTCCTGGTCATAGTGCCATCATCAGGCAAAAGGCAGTTTAAATTAATTTCATGCTTCTAAATGAAGGCACTTTGCTGTTGGCACAATGGTCATTCACTTATTATGTCTTTACTAATCTAAGACTTTAAAAAGAACTTATTAAACACAAAATGAAGCATTCATAGACACAAAGGCAATTATGTCTTATGAACTAGAATATATGTAACAGGATACAAATCAACCATCTTCTCTCCACTCAGGTAATTGTTTTAAAGGTTTACAAAGAGTCTAAGAAAGCATCCTTCATAGCTTTATATAGGCATAAATGGACAGGAAATGTGAACAAATCACTTCATTCAGTAAATAAACCCCTTAACCCAAACAAGCATTTGCTGAGAATCTATATAGAGAGAACTGAGGCTGCTCTATGATTCTTTCTGAAGATATCTGGATATCTGACTTTGGCTCTTGGCCATGATAAGGGTAGTGGGATTTGCCACGTGCTGTTTAAAGTCCAAAATGCCCCTGAGGACAGCTACACTGGTTTGTCCACTGATGGCTTTTTACCTGTGTGATGGTAAATTTTGTGTGTCAACTTGACTGGACCAAGAGAGAGCTGATACCCAGATAAAACATTATTTCTGGTTTGTCTGAGAGGATGTTTCTGGAAGAGATTAGGATTTGAATCAGTAGACTGAGTAAAGAATATTTTCCTCACCAATGCCAGTGGCACCATCTTTTATAACCCATTGTTTGAGGGCCTGAGTAGAACAAAAAGGAAGAATGTTAAATTTGTTCTATCTGCTTGGAGCTGGAACACCCATCTTCTCCTGTCCTGAGACATCAGTGCCTCTGGTTCTCAGGTCTCTGAACTAAGAATGGGACTTACACTATCCATCCTCAGATTCTCAGGCCTTCAGATTATGACTGAATTATACCACTAGCTTTCCGGTTCTCCAGAGCTTGCAGATGGCACACTGTGTGACTTCTCAGCTTCCATAATCATAGGACCCAATTCCTACAATAAATTTCCTCATATATACACACACATAGATAAGACATCTCATATATATATATATATATATATATATATATATATATATATATTATGTATATTACATTTATGATGAAATTTACTACATATATAATATATACACCTCCATATACATATGAATTGGCTCGTGTGTGTGTGTGTGTGTGTGTGTGTGTGTGTGTGTATATATAATCTGTGTGTGTGTGTGTGTGTGTCTGCATCTGTGTGTACCTTGTCGGTTCTTTTTCTCTGGAGAACCCTAACTAATACAAGCAGTTGACAGCCAGGTTTGGCTATGTGACCAGAGGGACACAGAAGATCCTGCTGGGAATTTCTGCCCTGAGTTTTCCTGAATTAAGATTCATCACATAAATCTTTCAGTTCCATTTATAGATGAAGCACATTACTGTATGAAAAAGACCTGAAACCTGTGTCTTGATGTCTTTCAGATTTCCAATGCTGACTGATGTTCTCGTTCTCTTACTGAATGCAGTGTTTGCCCTTCAATAAAAGCCTTATGTGAGTATGGCCTGAAGAGTCACAGGAATCCTTTCAACAATCTAAACTTCACGAGATCTTTGCACTATATGTATATTCAGCACTATGCTAGACAGGTCTTTTGGAGTTTACAGGAGTATCAAGGAACTTAGAGTCCAATTGGGACGATGACAATAAATAACACACATGGGGCAACTATACATCATAAGAAGAAATTAAAAGTTAAAATAAGGTTGTAAGGGACTATAACTGTAACTGTGTTTGAGAGGATGAGGGAGCCCTAATTGAGGAAGAGATGGGAGACAGCCACTGAACAAAAAACAAGTAAGAAAAAAAAAAAGCCAGGTAAATAAGGACTATTATTCCAGTTATAAGGGCTATAGTGAAAATAAAATGGGCATATGGGAACGGGCATAAAGTGAACTGGTAGGCCTACGACAAGTTAATGCTGACCAGACGGTAAGCACCAGGGAAGGTGCACTAGACAACCACGTTACAGAATGACTGGGCAGGGCCGCAACTAGCACAGGGCAAGTGAGGCACCTCGGGTGCAAAAACAGAAGGAGGCGCTCGCTCTTAGGTGCTGACTCTGCATGTGCACAGCCCCAGAGCAAAGGTGTCCTTAAATTTCGTGCCTCAGGCGCCTCACTAATCTCACTCAGATCAGCTGATGTCAGTTAGGCTTTGCCACTGTCTTTGAATGGATTCTCCAAAGTGGCTCTAAATGAGCCTGACAACTTGGGCTCCACTTTACCAAGGCGGATCCAGATGCCGCTGCTTTGTTTCTAACCTGCTAGCTGTAGAGACCAACATTAAGTCCCTGCTACGGCATTAACCTCTCAGGTAGACCAACAGGCCACTTGCCTGCAAGGTGGCTAGGTTGAGCTCCTTCTACCATGGAAGGGCCAGTGATTCCTTCGAGTAGGAATAGGCACGGATTCCAGGTAGGGTTTTGCATTTTCAGTCCAAAGAACCTTAACCAACGCTACTCTTTGAAGGTATGTGGCATGTCTGACGCACCAGCACAGAATCTCATCAGAATAGAAACTCACTGGAGTGCCCGGGGGGCTCAGTCAGTTAAGCGTCCAAATCATGATTTCGGCCCAGGTCATGATCTCAGGGTCGTGAGATTGAGCCTCACATCAGGCTCTGCACTCAGTGTGGAGTCTGCTGGAGAGTCTCTCTCGCCCTCTGCCCCTCTCCCAACACACACACACACACTCTCTCTCTCTCTCAATAAATAAATAAATAAAATCTTAAAAAGAAAAAAAGAATAGAAACTCACTTTACAGAAAAAAAAGAGTGAAACCATGACAGTAGAACCCACTGGTCATATCACATACCACAACACCCAGAAGCTGCTGGAAATAAGACTTTTGGAGGCATAACTTAAGTGTTAGTTCAGAAGTGATACTTTTATGAGGATGGGGCACCATCTTTCAGGTCACTGTATATGTCTTAAATCAAAGAACTTTATATAGAACTATGTCTTGAGTGGGAAGAAAATGATTGGTCCAAGAATTAGAGGGTAGAATCAGGAGTGGCTCTTACTTATCATCATTCCCAACAACCAACTGGAGGAATTTGTGCCTTCTGTCCCAACAATTCTGGGTTCTTTAGGCTTCTACATCCTGGTTCCTTAAGAGAGAATACTTCTATAAGGAGACAGAAAAAAGTTATGACGGATGCCTGGGCATTTCAGGCTCCTCGTATCCAGACATTATCAAACAAGAAGAGGAGTCAGCATCTTGGTGAGACACTTGACTCCGATCATCAGCAGGAGGAAAGGTTGCTGTTAACATGACTGAGGAATAGGGACACCTAAGTGATCCAATTGGCACCACTTGGGATCTCCTTGCCCAATTTTGGTGGAAAATGACACTTCTCAGGCAACCTCAGTCTGAAAAGTGCATTGTAGCCAGCCAAGCCAGCCAGAGGTGCTTCGCAAGGGTAAAGGGAATTTAGAGTGGGTAGTAAAGGAAAAAAAACAATGAGTCTCAGTTGTGACCTTTAGATCAGCTGTAACTGTACTGTTGTGGAAAAAGTAAAAATCAGATGGGCGAGAGACCAAGTGACACTCGGAGCAGTAGGAGAACTCGGGTTTATTTTATTCCAGCGGACCCAGATGAGCTCGTGCTCAAAATTCTGGGCCCCGGGCAACAGGGTTATAGGGTTTTTATAGGGGACTGCAGGCAGTCAGGTTCCACGGGCTATGCTGACTGCTGGTAGGTGGGTTTAAACTGTGGGAGTGGGGGCTGCTTTAGGCGGGGACAGTAGTGCAGGGAGCCTGTAGCGGGAAGCCTATTTACAGAAGCAGAAATGGCTGGTTACCTCTTGCTCCCAGAGGGGTTCTGGTTAGCTCTAGCTTATTGTTAGTAACTTTCCATCTTCTGGGGCCAGGATCCTGGCCTGGGCCTGCTCTGGGTAATTTTCCGCTTCAGTAGGAGTCATAGCCAGCACCACTAAGCCTCCTCTTCTAAGTTTTCCTTCAGAAGAGAGACCTATCAGAATCCTGGAGGAGGTGCTCCTCGAACACATATGAAGAAATGGCTGAGTATAACATGGTGATGTGCCTCCTGGGGCTCCCTCTGAGGAAGGACTCGTTAATGAGCTACTGGGGAGGGCTGCTGGCAGTCGGGTTACAGCTGTCATGCCCTTGAGGGATTGCTTCAGCTGCAGAGAGCTGCCTGGCCAAGGTCACATGTGTCTTGGGGCTGGCTGATCAAGGAAGGAGTAGAAAAGACCAGCCATTTTGGCCCAAAGCAGAATGAGTCTGATGAGGTGGCAGAGGCTATCTTTGGGCCAATTGACTTCTCTATTTGCCCCATCCTGCTTCTTTCCTGACTCTTCCTCAGGAGTTGATTCCAAGAATAATCCTTAGTAAGCCTCCCAACCATTGAAATTGTCTGGTTCTGCTGCTTCTGATAAGTATCTACTGCTTTAAATGGAAAATTAGTTAATTCCAATAACTGGCTGACTTTCTTTCACCCATTTCATGGAATCAAAGTTACGCTCTTGGACATTTATTCTGTCCTACTGTGATGACTGTTAAGAAGTAACTGTGAATTCAGTTAAGAAATTTACCACTTGTTTTGTGGGGAAAATATGAATACAAATTTTGGTGGAGCATGGCATCATTGTAAAAGCAATATTAATAATTAAGAAACTCATGACACAAATAGACTTGGAATTTGTTGTAGTGTGCTCTTAATTGAAGGGTTGGCAAATTTGTGTCTTGTAAAGTGCCAGTAGTAAATATTGTAGGCTTTGCAGGCTGTATGGTTTTTGATGCAACTATTCAATCCTACTGTTTAGTGCAAAAGCAGGAATAGAAAATTCATAAACAAAAGAGCATTGCTACGTTCCAATAAAACTATATTTACAAAAACAGGCAGAGTTCCAGATTTGGCCAGAGGGTAGCAGTTTGCCAACCTCTGCCCTAATTCATCAGCATCCAAATGAGCTCTAAAATTGTGTCAATCAGAATAGAACTCATACTTAAAATTTAAAAATATATTGTACAAACCAGTAAAAGTACAGAAGTTAAAAAGTTTATTTTAATGAAACTGATGTCTTATACAAAAACTACAATAGCAGGGCTTATAGTATTCTCTCCTTGTACACAATATCAATATTTTTGTGTTTGAACATCTAAATAACTACTTTTCATATTAATTTAAGTGTCCTAAAATGGTATTAAACTTATTTTTAAGTGACTTCTCTAAATTTTTAGTTTTTTATTCCAAGTTAGTTTGAAAATTTTAATCAACATGTTCATAAATGGAATACCAAAAAGTCCACTGTCTGAAGCTTTTAGCATATTACAATAACTGAAAACAAAGCTTGTAAGCAAGCTGATATTAAAATTTATCCATGTAAAAGCAAGAGAGAAACTGAATGGGTTGACTTTTTACAGCTCGATGCACAAGATTTAATTTTGAAATTCAAAAAATGTACTTTTGAGTACTCAGTTTGTGGGAAGAATCTTTTGATGGAGATCCTATTTTTAATTGAATATATATATACATATGCATATATATATATCTTGCATCAAAATAAAATGAAATTGAGAAGGCCTGTGATTTTCCATCATATAAGTTTTGTGAAACATTCAAGAGTTATGAATAGTGACAATTTACTTTACAGGTTTTATCCTATAAGAATATTTGTTGAAGAAAGATACTTTAAATGAAGGGGGAAAATTAATATCTATAAAAATTTGGGCTAAAATACTTACACATTAAAAAAATATCAATTTTCCCCATGCAGCAGAATTTTTCTGATCTTATTAGGTAATAGCATTAATAAGGACAGTTTTTCTTCAATTAAAACTTCATATCTAACAGAAAAGAGACAAGAGTACCAAATTTATTAGTCTTTAAATGCAAATTTGAAAAATATTGCAGGCAATTAAAAAATATATGCCATATAGAAAAGTATAATCTTGAGAAAAATACCAGTAGCAGTATTAAAAATGGACACAGCTAAGAATGACTAACGTGGTTGAATAGGTACACTAACACTTACCCTACTTACATACTTTCGGTAATATAATCACCATAAAAAGAAGTCTTTAAAAATTTTGCTTTATTTTACATAGTATTGTAGTTTAGAAAGAATTTAATTTTTGAAAATAGTTTTGAGTAGAACGGCTTTATTGGCCAGTTAAAATAATAAACATATTTGCAGTCAATCTATATGTCTTAAATGATATAATTTTAATTGATTTTAGTGTGTGTCCCTTTTTATTCTCAAAACTATCTAATATAAATTATTTGTGAGGTGCCTGGCTGGCTCAGTTGGAGGAGTGTGTAACTCTTGGTCTTGGGGTTGTGAGTTCAATCCCTATGTTGGGTGTAGAGATTACTTAAATAAAACTTAAAAAAAAAACTTTTTTTAAAAAAAATTATTTACATCTTTTAACACCGATCAACAAAACCAAAGGATCTTCTTTAGAACTCACACTGTCTTCATGGCAAAGAATGGGAAAATTCTAATAATTTTCACTAAATATCTCTGATCATTTTATACATCATCTTATCTAATCCTTACAAACTCCTGCTCTAGATATTTTCTCCATTTAAAATCCAAAGAAAACGAGGTTTAGAAAGGTAAGCTGCTGAAAATCACCCAACTATTAATGTGTAAGGACAGAATTAAAACTTTCCTTTACTTATCTCTAAAGTCCAAACTCTCAATTTTTAGGCTATAATTTAGAGGTCAGATATTCATCTTACTATTAAAATCATGTTTGTTTATTTGTTTTTAAAGATTTTTTTTAAATTTATTTGACAGAGAGAGAGACAGCCAGAGAGAGAGGGAACACAAGCAGGGGGAGTGGGAGAGGAAGAAGCAGGCTCCCAGTAGAGGAGCCTGATGTGGGGCTCAATCCCATAATGCCAGGATCACGCCCTGAGCCAAAGGCAGACGCTCAACGACTGAGCCACCCAGGCGCCCCTAAAATCATGTTTGTTAAACGAACAGATTATAAAATTGAAAATACAGAAAATATTTTTTAAACCTTTATTAATACCCAGAAATAACTTTAGTAGTACTTTGGGTTATTTCCTCAATGATTTTTCTATGCATGATTGTTTGTATTTATGTGATTGAGATCATACAATGTTCTACATTCCTTTAGCCTGAGAGAAGAAACAACGTAATTAACAATTGACATTAAACATCCAAATAGCCGTGAAATGTCGTCCTTACAACAATTTAGTCTTACTCCATTAAGTGCTGATTTTGTACCTCCAGAACCTCAGAGAATGGTCTTAACAAAAGAACCCTTGCTTATACTACATAGATAAGCAAACGGTATACGGAATACTTAAACTGCACTAAGCTCCATTTGTAGGTATCTTTCATTAGGCCATAAATTTCTTGAGGGCAGAGACCATGTTTTGCTGAAGTTTGTGTTTGAGCTTTACACGAAAGCTACTCAAATTTATTAGGTACTTCAAAAAGATTTGTGTAATTGAAATACATTTCGCCATCAGAGAAAGCTTTCACGGTACATATGAGTAATGGTGAAATTCTTGCACAGCTGACACATGCAATTAGAGGAGGGTCCGGATGGAACAAATTGTAATATGCTATCTTTTTAGTGTTACTTAGGATGAAAGACTGGTGACAATTTGAAGAATGTGTGTGTGTGGAATAAGAAGCCCTTCTCAAATGCAATCTGACTCTGGACATTTATAACGATGACTGCTTCTTCTGTACGTAATAAAGAATCCTTAAGCACGCATCATTATGAGTGATATTTATAGTCATTTTTACCTTTCATTGTGGATGGTGGAAAAAGAAAAATATCCTTTTGGTTTGTAACGAGATGTTGCTCGGTTTGGCATTTAGCTCTAGTTTGTACTCACGGTAATAATCTGAGGCAGGGATAAGAGCTTGCCTTTATATGATGTTGATTATATTCTTTCCCAAGTCTCCATAGTTTTTCAAAAATTTTTATTTTAGACATTTTACATCAAGTGTTTTTATTATCTGTGTTAATGTTCTCATTTTATTAATACTGAATTAATAAATTATTTTATGAATTCAATGAATTCATTATGAATTTATGTATTATGAAGACACTTTCTGACTTCAGACATAGGGTCTTGGTATTTTACTGAGGGAGGCAGACTGGGTTCGACAGTAACTCAGCTTTTTTATTTGTTTGAGCCTCAGGTTCCCATTTGTAGAAGAGATAACTGCCTCTTACTGGTACTTTGAGCCTTTTATAAGGTAACAGGCGAAGACTGAGCCAATGGGCTGGCACATAATACATGTTATCACAAAGAAAGTTTTCCTTCCCTTTCCTGAAAATGCAAATGCAAGAAAAAGAAAAGAAACATAAAAAATAAGGACTGCAAGCTTTTAGAAGATGCATATTCCAAAGAGATCAAATCTATAATGAGTATGCAGAATTCTTTAAGTATCATCTGTGTTGAGACATACTTTTTCCTTGGATTATCTATAAGAAGGGTTGTGAAATAGAATTCATAACCTAGGAGGAAGGAGAGCCACAGAGGACATAGACAAGGACTCAGCTCCAACCCGCAGACACACCCTCTTTGTGTCCCGTCTTAGGCCAAATTCTTTGTATCCTGTAGCACTGCCTTCAGGGGAAATGCAATTCACTGAAAGGCAATTCATGAGCAGGCTACTAGGCTATAGAAAGGACTGCTTCCTAGTACAGCCAGGGAGGGCTCGAGAAGGATTACAGGTTGCCAAGCTGAGCCCTGAAGGGAAATTTGGAGTTAGGGGGCCAAAGAAGGTGCATTCAAGTCAGTGAAAACATTAGCAAAGGTAAGAGACTGTGGTTGTTTCAGGGAACTTGAAAACAACTGTGTGTCTGGAGCTTAAAGATCATCCGAGGGGTGACAGAGGTGATGCCGGGAGAAGGTGGGAACCAGAGACCAGATCATAAAGGATCCTCTGGGGGCATTCTGTGGTTCTAGTCACACCTAAATGCCTGCAGTTCTCTGGGTATACACTCTCTCTCTTCACTATATAACGGGTCTTCCTTTCCTTCCTCTGTTCCCACGGCGCATTCCTCCCCCAGTGTCTTTGAACCAACGTGCTGTTTCTTCTACTTCGTACCTCTTCCGGATTTTGTTGTGGCTGCCTCCCTCTGACTGGTCACATCTCAAGGCAAATGTAACCTGCACACACCCTTTACGGATGTCTCTATCTCTTAATAGGTTACCCCTGACACCTCCCACATCCCATTACTTTGCTTTCTTTCTCATAATGCTTGTCATGATTTGAACGTATCATACACTTTCTTGTGCATCTCTGCACCAATCCCCTCCCGCCAAAGACAAGGATAATGCCAAAAAAGTGGGGACCTTTTTATCCTGTTCACTTCTGTAATTCCAGTACCTAGAACAGTGCGTGGCACACATCGACACTCAAGAAATAAATCAAAGGTTTTCCTTCTGCTGGAAAGTCCCATCATTTCAACATCAAGCCAATTCCAACTTCAGGTGGTATCTAGGAATCTCCTTTGCATTAGTCTCACCTACTTTTCAATGAGCATGTTTTCTTATCTATGTTCTCTGAGAGAGCACCATGTGCATATTTCTGTCACTTCCTGTCATACTGCACTTAGTCATCTGTTTGCTCGTCTCTCTCCTATTTTATTTTTGAACTCTCTGAAAGTGTAACAGGATTTTGTGTCCCCTTAGTGCCTGTGGTTCTTGGTCACGCAGCTTCAAATGAAGAGGTAGAGCAGACAAAGAGGAGTGGGCAGCAAAGCAAAGTTTACTGAGCAAGAATGTAGAGCTCCCAGAGGGAGGGGACCAACTGGGTTGCCCCCAGAGTTCCTAAGTGTAGAGGTTTTTATGAGTTCTTTTGCAGAACTTTCTTAAGCAATCAGGGTGTGCTGAGTCATGCCAATCAGGGCTTTGGTCATATATCTGTCTACCTATTAGGTTAATGTCCACATTCTGATGGCCTTTTTTTTTTTTTTTTCTGGTATCTGGGGGCTTAGGTCTTAATTGCCCCTTGCCTGTAATATTGACAAATGATTTTGTGGTTAATTGTCTTATTTTAGGACATTCTGCAGAAGTCATTGCTACAAAGGCTGCAAAACAGAATGTCAGTGCTATTTTACTTTAGCTGTCCTGACTCCGTATCTTCTTGTTAGGGACCCTGGCCCTGAATTTCTAACTGTCCAACTAACTCCTAACAAAAGCTTGATCAATCAACTGGTCGTTCTATTACCAAATGTCCAACACAGTGGCTGAAGAATTGTAGATGCTAAGATTTTTTCTCTTGTTATTGCGTGACGGCGAATAAATGAAGGCGGATGGTAAAGGATTGGGACAGAAGTAGGAGAGCGGATAGGAGCCTTTGGCATCCACTGCTAGGAATCACACCTTCGAAAGTATCCTCCTATGTGCACAACAGGTATGCACAAGGATGACAGTGATTTATAATAGTGAAAAATGGAAACATGCCAATCAGAGCTAGAATTTAACATCCACAAAGATGTGTTACTGAAACTTAATTTTTTTCTCTAAAACCACCCTTACTTGCAGAGATAGCCAAATTAAGACTAATTTGTTTGCAAAACAAGTCCAATTTTTAACAAACTTGGCCTAATTATATACATAAGTTCAGCAAGAATAGAGGTTGGCCATATAGATCTTTCGAAATCTGCTTTGCTGGAACTTTTATAAGGAATCTCAAACTTTTAATAGCCTCTTTAGGCCAGTAGCCAAGCCAAGTGCTTGCCATCAGACATGCCTGCAATACCTGTAGATTTGGGCAAATTCTGTTCTTGAGGTCCCCAAATATCCTGAGGTTCCTACACCTGCCAGAGTGACATTCTTTATTCATCTGGTGAGGCTGTTGGAAAATCTAGAAACAAGGTATCAGGCCAACATTTTCAAGGGGCTTTATGGCTCCATGTTTCATAAAGTCAACCTTAGTTCCTTAAAGCTGTGTTTGGTCATATCTGAGTCTATGTATGTCTCTCTTAAATATGACATTCCAGTCAAAGCCTTGGTAAGATAACCAGTGTTTTTAATGGTGTCCTGTTACAAGGATTCTTATTGAACTTATGCAAATGACCATGATGCCGTGAAAGAAAGCTTACTGAGACTTCGAATTTCAGACGGTTCAGGTAGAGAGAAAAGTTAAATGCTTCAATTTGTTCACAAATGAATATTTTATCATATTTCTGTAAATCATAAAGAGCAAACATTACAAAGTCATCAATGTTTCAAATAAGGGTCACAAAAATGATAATCATTTGTCCCAAATCATTTAGTCCTGTGTTACTAATTCTTTTTCAGTTTGAATGCAGCTTTTTAGTTAGTTCTGGAAATTCTCACCCATTTCAGTTTTCTGATCTTAAAGATACCAAATACATATTATTTGTCAAAAGCTCTTATGAATCTCCTTGAAGACAAAACTCATTTTGCAAGAGAATAAGAACAATTATAAATGACAAAAACTCAGAAATGGACACTGTTAAAGGTCTAATAGGAGAGTTCACTATGATGCATTGGCAAGGAAATTCAGGTATTTCTGTGACAAGCATTTCAACAATCAGAATAGGGAGTGATGACTTTATACCAGAAGGTAACATACCAAATAAACAAGCCTAATTAGTCAAAAAGTTTGTCTATAATTTTATATCTCGGGGGAGTTTGTTAAAACTTTATAAAGTTTTAAAGCACAAGCCTAAATAGGGTTATGGAGCATTAAAGACCTGATAAAGACAAAATATGGAAATTGGTTTTCCTGGGCAGGCAAAGAGAAAACAACTTGGTTCACATTTTCTTATCAAGAGCAGACCAACAATTCAAGAAAACTTGTCTTTTTAACAGAGAGAGACAGAATTTCTATTTTATAGTAGTAGACTTTTAAAATTCATTTACTTTAATCTTACTCTCTCCTAACATATAAAATTCCCGTCCCAAGATTTCTCTTCACAAACCTTCTAGGACTGTCCTTTTCCTTCAACAAATATGTATTTCCATTCCTTATATCTTTCTCACACAGAGTTGCTTCCCTTATTTCCATCCATCTTAATTATATTTAGCAAAATTTTAACTCTTGGAAACCTTAGTCTCTAATGAAAACTAAGTAGTAACCAATTGTGAACTGTCACACCAGAATTCTTTAGATGGCAAATTTATGAATCAGTTAAGCACAAAGTATGTTTTCCAACAGACCCACCCAAATATCTTTAGTTTCTTTGCAATACGAAGTCAAAAGCACAAACCTTATGTTTAGTAATCAATGCTTTAGTATTTCATCCTTCTTGGAAAGACCTAGATGTCCAATGAATTCAATTCAATCTAACATCCAAGCAAAACCTTGGTGTTTCAGGTTACCAAAGACTTTGAAATCTATCTTAACAATCACCCATGAAAACTTTGAGAGGGACAAAATTAACCCTCATTTTGTGTCATCTTTTTGCTAACAAATTGCAAAATATAACTCAAGCTTATTTGACCTTCGGTAATCCTTGGTAGAATAAATGTTTCAGTTAGTTTAAGTACCAAATAATGTTCCACCTGGGTCCACTTAAAAGTCAGTTTGTTCCCAATTGTCATAATTACCAGACAGCAGGGGGGAGATCTGAAATGGGAGGGGTGTGCAAGGCCGCACCCAAGGTGGTGCAGAGGAGGAGGAGGGGGAAGCAGAAGAGACAAGGCGCTGCCAGAAGGCAGAGAAAGAGAGTTCCTAGTTCTAAACCTCGTCAGCTCTGACAGAGGAGCAGATGCCATGTTTGTTTGGTGGTTTTTGTTTTTATTTTTATTTTTCCACCAAAGTGGAAATCGGCAGTTCCCGTAGGCCAGAGAAGAGAGGGAATTTTCTTGAAACAAAAGGAGTTTCGGCAGCTGCTTGGGAATATTCCTTCAAGTCCCCGATCTTTGGTAGACTAACCATAGTTGGATCCAATGATCAAAGCCATTAACCTGGGAAATGAAGGAGGGAGAAGCCCCCCATCTAGCAGGAAGAGGGACAGAGTCAGCGCAATCCGTTGGGAGGCGGCTGGTTGTCAGCCAAACCCGTTCTCCAAGAGGCTGTTAGGTCAGGGTCCTGATTTACAGTAAGCCATGAAACTGAGCAGGACACCCGAGGGACTTCTGACCATTTGGAGGAGTTCTAGCAAAGGAGGTCACGGTGGGAAATACTATTAAGAAGTGAGAGTTCGTGGGAGGGCCATACCTCTTGCTCTGGGAGTGAGTATTGAGGCCACTGGGGTCAAATGTGTTCCAGCTTTTAAGAACACAGACCAAGGGTGAGTCCGAGGGAAGAGAGAGGGTGGGAAAGACCGGCTTTCAGTTCCCAAAGGGGCGACCCGCCAAAAGGAACGGAGCTCCGCCTCGTGGTCCCGACTTCAGTCAGGGCGTCCAGCTGACCTGAAAAAAGCCCAGACCTACACGAGGCGCCAGACTCTTCTGGTTGCACCCCACCGGGGAGAGGAGTCGTGGCAAATACGAGCCAGCTGGCTCTTGGGGTGTCCCGCCGTTTGGGGTGCCCCACCAAGAGGGTGGCGGCAAACGGCACGGCGCTTCGTGTCGCGGCGTCCCCTGGCAACAGGTCGAGGCGACAGCGGTTTGGCCAGACGCGGCAGGCGGAAGGGGAAGGACTCACCGCTCTGGCGCCCGCGAACGGGCGGCACGGACGCAGTTAGCGGCGGGCTTCCCGGGAGCAGACGGGAAGGGGCGGCGGCCGAAAGACGCCCCGGGGCTGGGAGTCGGCCGGCTTCAGGAAAGGGTCCCGTCGGGTCTGTAACGTGGGCCGACTGCGCCACACCTCGGGTCGGCGTGGGGACGCCGAGAAAGCCGTGCTTTGCCCTCACAGGTGCAGGCGGTGTGAGCTGTTCGCCCTCAGACCCTCCGGCCGCACTGGGGAGCCGGCCGGCTCAGGGGCCTTCCGTTGTCTGAGGAGTACTAAGGTTGGACCCCCAAAGGGCCGGAGAGAGAAAGGAGGAGGGAAGGGCCCCTCCGAAGAGCAAAAGCGGAAATCCCTCACCTCTTCCGGCAGGGGCGGCGGCTGGTTCCCTTGGGGCTTCGGACCCTCCCCAAGCAGTAACCTCCGCAGAGGTCGTCGGTTCCCCAAGGAGCACTGCAGTCGGTCGGCTAAGGGAAAGTCCCAAGAAGTTCCCAGAGAATCCGGAGAGTCTGGATGGGCAGAGGCTCCTCGTGCAGGGGGCCCCAAAGTCTTCCCGTTCGGGCCACCAAATGTGGTGCCTAAATGGGGTGTCTCTCCATCTGATCGGGGCCCCGCAAATCCGGTGGAAGCTGGTGGCATGGGTGTTGAAGGAATTCACCCGAGGCGGAACGAAGGCGATAGAGGTTTATTGAGTGCAGCGCCAGGGAGCCCGGGCAGGACAGCAGAGGAGAGGCCATCCGCAGCCAGGCAGTGGGAGGGGGCTGTTTTTAAAGGGAAAAGATGAGGTATGGCAACATACAGAATATTCCCTCTTCTGGGAACCGTGCCTAGCTGTAAGTAGCGCATTGGTCAGTGAGGGCCTATGGGTATTTCGGGGTGGGTCGCCTGATGGGCCTGTTTCTATTCAGCCAGGTGGCCACTGTGGGCCCTTTCTGCGTTCCATTGCTCAAGCCTGTTTGCCTAAAAGCGGCCTCTATAGCATCCATATGTTCTGAAAGGGAAATTTCTCCAAATCTTTTATATAAAGCATGTTCCCATTTGGTAAAACAACCAACCAAACAAACCCTGTATCTTTGCATCTGTACATGCATATGCATGCAATTGTAAGGAACAAGAACTAATGGGGTATGTACCAAATGCTTAATAGTGGCTATACCTGTGGGAGGAGAGAGATTGGGTGGAATAAGGCAGTATGGAAAGAGACAATTTACCTTTTGTATTTTCGTTGGATCTTTTACAATGAGAGAATGTTTATTAATTATGAATTAAAAATAAGGAATCTGTTACTAAAATGGGCAAGAAGTTATGAGGATCTGAAGTACGACAATGACTGAGAAAACAGCATCCTTGAGATCTGTAGGAAGTAAAAATGGCAGAACTTGGTGAATTAGTTGTAGGAAATGAGGGAGAAGGAAAAGTCTAGGGTGACCAACATTTCAAGCTTGAATGCCTGGGTGAATGGTAGTATCATCCACTGTGTCAAACAACAAGGCAAAGAATAGTGGATTTAAATGAGAAGGTGTAGTCAGTTTAGGCAGGTTGAGTTTGAGGTGCTTCTGCAATTTCCAAATGGACACATTCACTAGTTGAGTACGTACAGGTCTGGAGTACTGGAAAGAGATTGGGAATAAAAAATGCAGATTTGGGTCAATCAACACAGATGGGATATTGAAGCTTGAGAGAAGATGAGTTTTCCCAAAGGGTTATAAGTGGAGGGAGAAACTAAATGCAAAATTTGGTAATCTGTCTTCTCCAATCCTCGACTCCTCTGAAAGAGTTCCTGGTTTTCAACAGATTTTTAAAAGAGGTTTATAACTCAGAAAGGCTGAGATAAATTCAGAATGGAAAACAGCTGAGGGTAAATCCTGAGGCAAGGTGATTTTTTTTAAAGATTTATTTATTTGAGACAAAGAATGAGAGAGAACACAAGTGAGGTGGCATTTTTGATGAGATGAGGGAACAAGAGAAATCATGATGAAGACTTAGAATGACTTGAATTATGGGAGAAGAGCAAGGACTTAAGGGTATTAAGGAAGTCAAGGATATTGAGGTGGAGAAAAGTTCAAGAAAAAGGTCAAAATGTGAAATTCTGCAGGGAAGTCCACTAAATGAAATCTTCCAGCAAAGGAAAAAATAGGAACAACTTAAGGTTATGTTCTGGCAGACAAATATCAATCTCATTGGTCAAGAGAAATAAAACAGCAAAGAGGAGGGATGTAAGATGCCTATTTATTTACAAAATATCCTATCTTGCATTGATATTTTGCTCATTTTTTTTTTGAAAGCTCTGGAAATTATCCAGCTAGCCTAATGATCTATGACTATGAGCCAAAAATTGGAGAGCTTTCAGATGAGAACTGTTTATTGGAGGCTGTTACATAGCAACATGTACTTTGTGTAGTGGAAGCATGTAGCAGCCTCCAACAAGCATTTCCTATAGAAGTGTTAATTTGTCACTGTATTATGTACATGTTATTATGTACATATATTGCTAAGTACAGTCTTGGAAAAGCTGGTAAGTGGCTGAGCCAGAATATAAACTTGGGAGTTTTGGGATGTAGATTATTAACACCTAAACCATTCCTTCATTAGAGGAGCGACTAGAGGTAATGTTGCTAATTCAGTAGCTATCTGGTAAATCAGATTGCTTCCTAAGGCTTTTCTGTGGAAAGTGATATTTCTTTTTTTTTTTTTTTTAGTTTTTTTTTTTTTTTTTAATATAAGTAATCTCTACCCCTAAGGCAGGGCTTGAACTCATGACCCCAAGATCAAGAGTCACATGTTCTTTGGACTGAGCCAGCCAGGTGCCTCGGAAAGTGATATTTCAAATAGCATGATGCTGGGATATACACATGTCTGAAATACTTTCTCCTGGATGCCTAAGCCAAGAGTCTTTGCAGGGCTTGGAGAAGGAGGCAGTGAGCAAGGCTGTGGTGCAGGGGACCAGTGCCTAGATAGCAAGCCTTCAATTCACTGCACAGGACGCTGATTGACTTGGAAAAGCATTCCTTCAATTTAGGCCTGAGTTACCCTGGCAATTAGTTAGGAAAATTAGTACTAAAATTGTAACGAAAATTTCATTACTCATTTCAGGTATGCAATTAGATTTCATTTTTGCATTTTCCTGTCTTCTCCCAGCCACTCATAGTCTCCCTCTAACATGTACATTCTCTCCACGACTTGACCTTTAGTCGGAATGATTTATACACATTGAGAGTCTGTCTCTAGTATCTTTAATGTCCTGAGTCATGCCATGGTGTGGAAAGTATAACTGTTACAAAGAACAGATGATCTGTGAGTCAGAGATTTCTGCCAAAGAGAAACACAAAATAAAGCCCTTTCATGAAAATAATAAAGAAAAAAGAAAAGGGAGAAGAGAGAAAAAAAAGGGAGAAGAGAGATAACCCCTTTGTTATCAAGACACCCAGTTTCTTGACTACCTGTCAATCAATTTCAGCAGAGGGGGTGCTCAATTTCTTCCCAGAACGAGAAATTTTCTACGTCCAAGATAGGAACCCAAAGAGGAACTAAACAAGCTTTTCTCTACGAGGTTCAGACAGCATCCCTGGAAATGTTCCTGCAGCTGAAAATGTTCAGACAGCCCAGCAAAACATATTTTCCCTTTTATTTAAAGTAAAAATTACATTGTTGTGTGTCTTCATGTAGCCTCTCAGAATTTGGGGTCTCTACTGGAAATGACATAAACCTTGGTGATAAGATTTGACATATGTCCTTAAAATGTCATTTTTAGACAAACTCTTCCTTTGTCAAGTCACACTTTTTCATAAATCTTCTAGTTCACCAATTTTTGGTTTTCTTTTTTTCTTTTTTAACCACCTAGTCATTAGTGAAAAAAAAAGCAGAAGAATGAATGCATGGTTAGAGGTGCCAGTGTTTGTAAAAATGTGCAGCAATATGCAATATCCCAGAAGTCAGTATCACCTTGTTTAAAGCACAGATTCTCACATGGATTTGGGTTGTAAATATATATCTTTAAAATTTTCAGTTTCAAGTTTGATTTGTTCCCAAGTTCTGTAATAAAATTGACACTTAATTTGTTCAAATGTGGTTGCTTTCCAAATCATTTCATTTTTGTGATTGAACAAACAAATTTTCTTTTTGATGAAAAATAGAGCTCTCATTGTTGGAATTTCTTTTTCATATTTATTCTATGTATTTAAGAGAATATGGAAAAATTGGGGGAAAATGAAGGGATCATGACATCTCTATTCCCAATCTCCTTTTTCCAAAACTGTACATCTCAATCCACATAGTACCCGGTTTGAATATCTGAATTTAGCTATAACAAATTAATCTGGCCTTAGGAATTTTTAAAGGTGCATGAGAGATTATAGCTTTAATCTGGCAAATCTCTTGAAAACAAGACATGTCAAGTGGAGTGGGAGGAAGAAAAAGTTGGTTTCTGGACTGAGAATAAAGAGTGAGTAGACTGGGGGAGAGCTGCAAAGAGATGATGGTGTCTAGTGGTTCCAGTCTTTTCATAAGGCTCAGCAACATCTCTGCCTTTGCATTTTTTTAGATTCCTCTGCCCTCCTGAGTGCCTTTGGCCAGTTCTGGAGTGTTTCTTTTGCTAGCTCTTCCCCACTTTCCAAAAAATCTAATTAGTATAATGCAGGATAGTTTCCAAGAATGTCTAAGGACTATCTATCATGACTCTCCAAGACATCTGGGTACTTGTTATGATTCTAGTTCTACAGTAATGAATTCATGAATGCACCTGTCAGAAGCTGTATTGCACGGGGAGATGGAGAGTGATGGATGAAGAGCTTGTTCCAGCTTCAGTGTTCTGTGTATGGGACACTGGCATTCATTACATTCTTGGTGTTACCTAATGCTTCAGGCCCCAGAATGGTGGTCTTGAGCATTTTTCCAGGTCAGGCTACATCCTGGATCACTCCAGCTAAATATATGTAAGGATTGGCTTGCAGAAAACTAGTTCAGAGTCTGATTAACTCTTACTCATATCATATATTATTGTTGACAACTATTCTGTATCTAGGGTCTACAAGCATATTTTTCTTTTACTGGTTCTTGCTTTTACACCTCCTTACTGCCCTGATTTCTGTCTGTACCATTTGGATGGGTAAATCTTACTTATTTTTTCATCTCTAGGGTCTTTTCTGGTAACCTAAGCCTACTTTTCACATTTGTCATTACACTAATCACACACAGGAAGGGAACTTTATTCTTCTAGCTCTTTAAGGAGGGTGGTTCATGGTCACCTGCTGAACTTCACAACGAATTCATTATGCGTTTAGGATCTGAATTTAATAGAAAAGCTTCACCAACGCTCCCTGATCCTTAGAGACAGAAGTAGACCCTCTATTCTTCTCTCTTCTGTACCATCTTGTATGTACTTTTCCTTTGTTTACTTTACTAATTTTTCTTTCCTTTCTAAGTTGTGAGATATTTAAGAGCAAGTGATCTTATCTTCTTAATATTTGTATCTTGGGACACCTGTGTGGCTCAGTCAGTTAAGCGTCTGAATCTTGATTTGGGCGTGGGTCATGTTTTCAGGGTCGTGAGATTGAGCCCCACATTGGGCTCCACGCTCAGCAGAGTCTGCTTGAAGAGTCTCTCTCCATCTACCCCTGTCCCCTCATGCTCTCTCTCTCTCCCCCTAAAATAAATAAGTCTTAAAAAAACTTGTATCTCTGTGATATATCCTAGTCCCAGTCATGTACACAAGCATCCAACAACTGTTGGTTTCATAAGGAATTGAATGAATAGATGAATAAATTAATGAAAAATTGAGCACACACAAGTTCAGACTGTAAAATCATGTGGACCTTTAAATGTGTAATATCTAGTAAGAGTCTCAAAAGACTTACCAAAATCATCTCATCATCATAGGCTGGGACCAAACAATACTGCTTTTAATAAAAGGATAAACAATTTAAACCTCCCTCTAAAATAAATTTGTGAGAAGGCATTTAGTGATCTATAAATTATATATATATATATATATATATATATATATATATATATATATATATATATGCTATGGAAAGGACTTTTGAATCCTTATTATGGATTTCTTGGGGAGCCTAACAAAGAAAGTAAAGCTTTTTCCCTCTGACACTGAGGTAAGGTGTTGTGTGTGAGAGAGGGGTGAGTGGGCAGGTGGGTGAAAAAGGAGAGAGACACAGCGACTATGCATATGTATTTTCTTCTTGCACATATAATCTTCATAAATCAATAGTTACTGAAACCCAAGTATGTGGATAATCTTGAACAAACTATACTTTGTATTTGCTCCAAACTAATAAGAAAAAAACATTTGCAGTTTTATTATTCTAAAAGGTAAACAGTATTTTCAAAACATCGCTCTTATTAATCATAAGAGGTAATTAAATTCCCATAATGATACTCCACTGCTTATATTGTTCTAGCTAAAGATGGATCACAAAATAAATACAATTTACATTGTAGGATAAGAGGGTTGACCATCAAGTTTAACAGGAAGCAAGTTAATGAAAGAGTATGGCTATCACCCCTCTGCAAGACCATTAGAATTGCTTTTTTGATGTTTTGAAGCTGCTATTCCCCGAGCTATTGTCAAACGATATCTGCATGTACCAAACTCATTTATTTCCTCCCAGCACTAATCTCTCACCTCTTCCTTCTCCTCTTGCTCTTTCTGTCTCTCCATTTTTCTCTTCCTTTCATCTATCGCTCATTCTCTGTTAGAAACTGGGTACATTTTTAGACCTAGAACTTATAACGAGAAACAAGACAGTCTTTGTTTTCAAAATGCTCAGAGTCTAGCTAAAGAGAAATACAGCAAATGATGATTACAATTGAATTGGATAAATGCTCAGATAGTGCTATATACAGAAGAGGAAACACCCAACTGATTCAAAGATAGGATCAAGAAGGCCTCACAAAGGGAATTCCTCTTGAAGTTTGACTTAATAAGAGGAGCAAATGCTTCTCTTGATATTTCATTACTATCTTCCTAGTTTATATTACAGGGACCATAATAAATATATGCCAAATGATTAAACACATTAATTTGCTAGCTAGAGAATATGATAAAAGGTATTCCAAGGGGATAGAGAAACATGACCAAAAGCAAAGAGGCAAAGAGAGAATCTGGTAAGTGCATGAGCCAAAAATGACAAAGAAAATGAAAATATTTGATTCTTTAGAATGATGGGATTATAAGTAATTTTCCTGTAGATTATTTTTAAATGAAAGCTATGGTTTACATCATTTGTAGGAGCAAAATATTTTGCTGATTTTTTTAATCTTAGCTGTTTAAGAATTTTGTGTTCTACTTTTTTTCTCTCAGTTTGTATATCAAAACTTTTCTAGGTTGCTACAAAGTCTTCATAATTATTTCATAAATGGCTGTATAATATCACAATTCCCTCATCACTTACTTGCTTTTTTAGCAATACAATTAAATCATAGTAACGCCATTATCAGAATCTTTCCGTTCTATGGGCGGGAAAAGGAGAAGCCGTGTGTATAGCTCGGTGTGGGTTGCATATACACCACGTGCAGGAAGCCTTGGCTCGTTTGCGTCCTCCAGATTTCCTGTAGGGCTACCAAGTGCTATGAAAAGCTCGGCGAAAGAAGATATGTACCTGAAATCATCTTCTCAACCCAAATCACATTAGGGTCAAGATTTCTCCAGCTGGGGATAATAGTAGGCACCACAATAACCTTTGAAATCAATGACCTAAAGAATCAGGTGACACATTCCACGGGGAGAGGTGGTGGGCGTTTCCTCCCTCAGTGCCTCAGAGAGAGCAGAAGAGACGGGCTCTGAGAGATGCCCTGGGCAGCTCTGCCTGGGCACCTTCCTCAGCTCAGCCTCCTAAGGAGCGCAACTAGCGCAACTGGAGACACATGTATGATGGGAAACCCCAGAAAGACTTCGAGGCTGGGGTGGTTGATTTTCTACATCCCCCTGACTGGCCGCAGTCTAGACTGAACATTGTTCTGGGTGTGTCGGTGGAGGTGTTTCTTCAAGAGATTAGCATTTGAATCATGAACTCACTGAAGTAAATTGCCCTCCCCAAAGTGCGGGGGAAACACCCAGGGCTCTGAGGGTATGAATAGGAGGGAGGAAGGGAGATTTCACCCCTCTTTTCCCTTCTTCACTACTTAAGCTGGGACATTTCATCTCGTCTTTTCCTGTGCTTTTCCTGTGCTGTCACATCTTTTCATAACCACCTTTCCCAGGCTTCCAGTTCAGATAGCGATCTAGAGACTTCTCAGTCTCCTCCATAATCCTGTGAGTCAATTCCTCATAATAAATATCTCTCTTTATCTATATCTACGTCTAAATCTACATCTACACCATCGATATAGAAATGGAGATAGAGATACGGTGCAGGTACAGGTGTTGGTGTAGGACATAGATGTAGTTAAACGTATAGAGATGTCTCCTATTGGTTCTGTTTCTCTGGAGAACCCTGGCTAATACAGAGGTTTAGAGGGAAGATGGTGATCTTAGAGCAAGAACGGGGTGGTGGTAAACCAAAACTCTGGTGGCTACATGAGAGGTTCTAGAAAAGGCACGTGCAATGAGGAAATACTAAAGGTCAAACAGCAGAAATTCAGTCAAATCAGATGCAGAGCAAAAACAGAACAGAAGGAGCCCAGGGCACTGATGGGGCAGAGGTTAAGGGTGAAGAGCAGGGTTCAGAAGGAAGAGGAAAGAGGGTTAAGATGAAGGCTCAGTGATATTAGAAGGGTTCTAGTACAAATTGGTTGCTCTAGTCACTAGAGGTACAAAAGAGTTGTGTGTGTGTGTGTGTGTGTGTGTGTGTTTTAGTGACATAATATAAGAGAATAAAACTGATTACAAATAAAATCTGGGACAGAGTCCCAGAACATGTGAGTTGAAAGTTACGTCTAATATTTTGATCCTTGACCAAAGCTGTGAGCTGGGCAAAGAAGGACTGTAGTTAGGTGAGAGAATTGAGTGGTAGTCTCCATTTATAAAATGGCTCTAGTGTGTCACAATAATTTACTTTGACGTCTTTTTTGTTTTGGTTTTTAGAATGGGGGCCACTTCTTCCAGAAATCCTCTGGTCTCCTCTGATGGGCATTTCTCATATTTTCCCATTGCATCCCATACTTCAATTATAATAGCATTTATCACATTGTAGTAGACTTATCTTTTGTATTGGTAATCTTTTTGTGGATGTATTAGTTTCCAAGGGCTGCTGTAAGAAAGTACCACAAATTGGGGGGCTTAAAACAGCAGAAATTTATTATCTCACAGCTCTGGAGGCTGGAAGTCTAAAATCATGGTGTTAACAGGGCCATGCCCTCTCTGAAATCTGTAAGGGAGATTCTTTCCCTGTCACCTCTAGCTTCTGGTGTTTGCCAAAAATCCTCTGCATTCCTTGGCTTGGAGGTGCACCACTTCAATCTCTTCCTCTGTTATCACATGACCATCTCTTCCTCCTCCCATAAGGACACCAGTCATGTTGCAATAAGGGCCTACCCTACTCCAGTACGGTGACATCTTAATTAGTTACACCTGCAATGATTCTATTTCTAAATAAGTTCACATTCTGAGATGCTGGGATTTCAGTGTATCTACTCTTTCTTTGGGGGGCGGGCACCATTTAACCCATACCAGTGGGCAGGATTGTGTCTATTTTAATTTTTACCTTTGGATGCCTTAGCAATTATCCCACTGCCAAGCACATAGAACATGCTCAATAAAAAAACTGATGAATGAATAAATGTATGAAGAAGGAATGAGTTTATACAAGAAATCACTTTCCATTCTTGGATAAAAGAAACTCATGTGGAGAGAGTAGAGGGTAAAGCTAAGGAACTGTAAGGCCCTCCCAACTCCACAGTTCGGTTCAGTCGATACTGGTTTGGCTTCAGTTATTTAGAAAAGGTGTGTGAAGAGCTACCTGCCTATGGATGACATTCCTATAAACCCCAAACAGACAGGATGTATGTAAGTATAAAGAATATCTTAGCGTATTGAATTGTATGCCCTTTGTTTGGAGTTTTAGGGGATTTTAAAAGGTCTTTGCCCTTTTAAGTTAACTTGGTTTTAGGTTATTTAGGAGAGGGACCAAAATCGGTTTGAGTTATAAGACTGACATCTTCTGGCTAACTCTGGGTAGTGCAGAAAGGTTGAAGCATCAGAAGGATATAAATGGTCCTTCTGGGTTTAACTGTTGAACACTGGTAACAAAAAAGAAAAAAGAAATATATATGGAAATAACAGAAAGCTACTCACAGATAGACAAATCCATTCTTTTTATAAAGAGAGAGTGAGTATATAGCCTAACAGATATTTGGTGGAGTTTACCAGAATCAATGTTGGCCTTGGAGAAAGTGGGCAAGATAAAACATAAATGAAGAGACCATTCAGGAAACGAGCATGAGGAAATACATCGACCGTAAAAGTTCTCGATGAAAGATTAATGCTCCGGAGTTCTTACAAGAGATGTGGGAAAGAGGTTTTTGGATACTTTGGCAATCAGACTATTGTTTTTGCTGTGGTCCAGAGACAGAGTTACGGTTAGATAGGAGAGGTCTGGGTAGGAGTTTCCATTTGTACCTTCTGCCATTTATGATTGCCATGCCTTGCCCCAACTTCAGGAACACCACTGGGATAATTGTCCATTCCTTTATGAGAAATGTGCTGTTGACATCCTTTCTGACCCAACTCTTCCCTAGTTTATTGTTCTCCATGTCTCCCAATGGTTTCATTTTTCCTTTCACAATGATGCAGTGCAGAGCTCATTGCAGAGCACAGATGTGTCCAGGTGCCCCTGATGCCTCCCTGCTAGCCAGATGGTTTCTTGCTACTATCAATCCTGAAAGGACAGGAAGAGAAAGAGAAAACAAGTGACATTGATCAATTAAGCTATTGAGAGTTGCTCATATGTTGAGGGTGAGAGAGTAGAAGGGCTACAGAGTTGTGAGTAGGATGGACAGGATTTCTGCCCTCAGGGAGCAGCAAAGACGGATTCAAGCAAAGCAATGAAAAGAATGAACAATTAATTTCATTACTGCGGTAAGTGCTACCAAGGACATCCAGGGTGCTAGGAGGGTGTATAACAGGGAGTTCTGATCTAATATGAGAGGAAGGAAATGTTTTCCAGACAGAACATTTAGGCTGCTATATAAAGCATAAATGTTCTTTAGCTAAAGAAAATGGTCAGGAGGCAGCACTACAAACAGAGACAAAAGCATGTATTAAGTCACTTAGGCAAGAATAGCACATAATAGAAATCCTCTCACAGCCCTTTCTGTGTGCCAGACAAATAGACACTTTCATATGTCACATTTGATCTCCATAATAACCAAAGTGTCAAGTGAGTACCATCATTGCATCCATTTTACAGATGAGGAAACTGAGGCACAGATATATCTCATAACTTGTTTAAGATCACAGAGCTATTAAGTGGCCAAGCGAGGACTGAAACCCAGGCAGTCCAGCTCCAGAATCTGGGAGCATAAAGAGTGGAAGAAGGTTGGAGTAGCTGGACCTTGGGTAAGAAGGCAGAGAGGGGAACTTGAAGTTGGAGGGGTAGGCAGCGACCAGACCCTGTTGGGCCTTGTGGCCATGTTGAAGAATTTGCTTTCTATCCTTCTAGTAACTAAACATTGATGACAGACACCCAGCAGGGAAGGAGCAAGGAGAACTTTGCCTTTTACAAATGTCAGTCTGGAAACAGTACGGACAGAGAGCATGGCTGATCTCCTGTGATATCCATAGGAGGAAAATACCCTTCCTAAATTACCTCCATGTTTGCTGTATTCTGTAACAAGGGCACTGCTGTTGAATAGTCCACACTGTAGCATGAGAGAATAAAGCAAACTGCTCTCACACATTCCTGACCAGGGAAAGGTTATACAGTGTTATTTGCACAAAAGATACAGAGTATTAGATATGGAGGAAATAAGAAATTGTCATTTGTGTGTCCATAGCCTCAGAGAAAAATAGAATATTGACAATATAGTGTAATAACATGGTAGAGTCACACTACACAATATATATGAATAAGAAAAAAATTAGTCATGATTATATCTAGTTTTCTGAAAATTAATTTCTGCATATGTAATGCAAACCATTTTAGAGAAAAGTGGCAAGGAAAGATGGGTGTGCTGATATACAGGGAGCCTTAACACACTTGACAATTTTGAACCTCATTTTCTCAGTCTCTCAAGTTGCTTGCATATTGCAAGTGTCATTACCACATATACAAACCCTTTTTTAAAAGAATTAGAAACAGTGGGATCTCTGTAATAGCTCTTGAACTATCACCTAATTGAAGATTTGGTCACGCACAGTTTCTTTAGCAGAAACATGAGCTTCTTAAAGGCAGATACCATGCCTGGGGTGCCTGGGTCGGTTAAGTGTCTGACTCTTGATTTTGCCTCAGGTCATGAACACAGGGTTGTGGGATCAAGCCCTGCACTGGGCTCTGCGCTGGGTGTAGAGCCTGCTTGGGATTCTCTCTCCCTCCGCCTCTCCCCAGCTTGTATGCGTGCTTTCTCTCTCTCTCTCTCTCTCTCAATAAATAAAATGTTTTAAAATATATTAAAAAATTGTAATATTTAGAAAAAATTAAAAGGCTAATGATGAAATCTCAACTTAATAAATGCTAAAACAATTTTGCAAATAAAAAATGATACACAATTTTTAAATTACGCAGTTTTATGTTTATATATTTGAAAATATGAATAAATTAATTTCCCCCAAAATGCCAAAATTGATACCAAATAGACTCACCTAATTTTAAAAGTTGAAAATTTCCCTCATATTTGCCAATTAAAAAAATCATCCTATTTAAGAAAAAAAAAATACATATATATATTTTTAAAAAGCAGATACCATGGCATATAAGTCTTCCTTTCACTGTTTCTAACTTAATACTTTGCACGTGTAAGTGAAGAAAATTAGTGTGGAATGAGTGCACGGTGAATTAACAGATGAATAAGGAATACTGCCACGTGACTGAAGCTGCAGTTTTTCTTCAGGTGTGCTGGCTACTTCTGCATATTCAGCAAACAGCAAAGGGAGCCTGAGCCTTGTCAGCCACCAGTTCAGAATAAATGTAAACATCCGCTCTCCTTAACAGCCTGTGACACAGAGGCCTAGAGGATGTAAAAATACAAAACTCACATGACGCAGAAGGAGGCCTGAATGGTTTTTTGGTGGTTTTTTTAGAAGGCCTGAATGTTTCAGTGCAAAAGAGATCTGCAAGAATCCAATTGTATCAAGGATAAACTTAGTGGGGGAGGAACCCTCTGTGTAGTTGGGAGACTAAAGAAAACCAAGAGGATTACAGAGCTGGCATCTTACATGTGGCCTTAACACCTAAGAAAATATTTTAAAGAAGATATGTAAAGCAGCCTTAAGTTCCTTTTGGACATATCAGCGTAGAAAAATTTCTACTTTATAATTATTATAATAAAATAAAGCATCGGCTTGTTCTCCAATGTGTTAAAAAAACAATTCGGTGTTTGGGTCATTAAAATAACTTTCATTATGCATTGTTGCTAAGATTGTTTCTTCTTTTTTTCTTTTTCTCCCTCATGATTTGAAGTGTTTCATTTTCTTTTTCATTGTTGTACTGATTATTCACCTAAATTTTTCTTTTAGCTGCTAGCATAAAGTCTCATGAACAAGGTCATACACCATTAATAAAAAATAAAGAAGATTATTTGCTCATTATTCAGAAGGCCTTAAGCTATGGTTCTGCACGCAGTTCGTTTAATAAGCAGTCCAACAGTAGAAAAGTTCAGGAGGGGGTCAGGGCTGTGTCCCGTGAACAGAGAAACAGCTTGCTGCCCCCGTGGCCATGCTTCACACGCTCGCTCGCGTTGCAGGCCCTCCCTGGGCAGATTATGCAGCGGCCTGGGACAACCCAAACCTTCGCTACAGGAATTCTCCACTTCCTGGGTCCCCTGGAAACGTGAAGCTACACTCACCATCAACCCCCCGTTCCCATGTTTGGTAAAACGGAGAAGAACTGGGTGCTTTGAAGGGAAGGCAGTGCTGCAGTTATGGTCTTCTACAACTGCCGGCTGTGTTTGTGGTCAGTGCTCTGCAATCGGTGGCTCATTTTATATGTCGGATTGGCTAGGCTAAGGGGATCCCCATCTAGTTGAAAAAACATTGTTTCTGGGTGTGTCCATGCAGGTGTTTCCAGGGGAGATTTGCATTTGAATTGGTAGACGGAGTGTGCCACCCTCCTCAGTGTGGGTGGGCACCATGAGATCTATTGAGGGCCGAACTAGAAAAAAAGGTGGGAGAAGGGCAAATAGGTTCTCTGTTTAAGCTAGGAAGGACATCCATCTTCCGTCTTCCAACACTGGTGCGCCTGGTTCTCAGACCTTTGGACTCAGCTGGGTACTTACACCATTGGCTCTCCTGGCTCTCGGCCTTTAGGTTTGGACTGAAACTACCATATCAGCTTCCTTGGGCCTCTAGCTTGCAGACAGCAGGTCATGGGACTTCTCAGCTTCCATAATCACAGGGGCCAATTTCTACAATAAATTTATTTCTCTATATCTCCTGTTGGTTCTATTTCTCTGAAGAATCCTGACATACATAATTCTTTGCGAGCAAAACTGAAGTGGGGAGGACGTGGGCAGGACCTGCCTAAGAAGAGGAGATGGGAGAAAATATAAACCTACTGGTAAGATCTTCAATAACGTAGAGGTATCTCCCACCATTTCTAAAGCCATAATTAGGTATTCTATGCCAGTACCTATATTAAATGTGCTGTATACATAGCCTTTAAATTACACAGTAACTCTAAGAAAGAAGTGTCACAATTTCCTTTTAACATATGAAGCAGAGACTCAGTGTAAGTAGGTTAGTTGCCAGATAATGTTTTCGTTTGATTCTAAAGTCTATGATTTTCTCCCTCCTACTAAGGGGATCTGTGGAACTCTGGGATGTTTCTCCTCCCCCACCAGACTATCTCCTCACTCAGAATAGGAGCCTAGTCTTTCTTGGTTATCATCATATTCCCAGTGCCTAGAACATTGTCTAGGTGCTTAAATTTTTTCTCACCATTTGATTGATGATGAGGACAAAATCATGAGTATTCCTCAGGAAAAATAAAAGTGGCTCTAGGTAGACTGAAAATAATAATAATGAAAGCTATAAAAATTTGTGCTGGATAATTTGATTGCCTCTCCACATCCACTTAGCTCTTAGAGTTTGGCTCGAAGGATTACATCCAGGAGGCTCCCTTGCCACAGGGCTTTGGGTTGGTTTCAGCCAGGGATCAGCACTGGTGAAAGATCAACAAGCTGGTGGAAGGAGGGCAGAGTAATTATCCCACCGGCTCCCTCCTTTGAGATCATCTTCACTTGGCTGAATCTTTCCAACTTGGGTCAAGCTTCTACAAGGAAATCCACTATGTATGTCCCAAATTTCAGTAACTGCTTCTTCCCCATGTCTCTTCAGACCTGGTGGTAGAAATGTTGTCATTCCTTGTTTTTGTTTTTTACTCTGCCCACTTATTTATAAATAGTTATTTTATCAAATTCTCTTCAATTCTCTACTGAGTATGGCATCCATTTTATGCATTTTATCCATTTTATGAATTATCCGGCAATGTTCATTCATCCACTTGACAAATATTAAATTCCAATTATATGCCTGTTATATGTGGCTTTTTGGGGGAAAGTAGTGGCTCTCAGAAGCCTGATTGGTCCATTCTATTTAGATAATATTGTTTCCCCTTTACCAACATTGAGTCATCCAGGTAAAAAATAACGTGGTTAAAGTTTTTTCTTCATCTTCATTTTGTGTGTGTGTGTGTGTGTGCGCGTTTGTTGTTGGTTTTGTTATTTTTTTTTTGCATTCTGCTCAGCTATGGATAATTTTTTTATATGTTTTGTAACACTGGAGGGAAGACAGCTTCTTCCCCTGAGAGCTGCTGTTTTCATACTAACTTTTGGAAACCTAGTACATATTTTACGATACACCTTAATTTGGACTAGTCGCATTTCAGGTGTTCAAAATACATACTGACTAGTGGCCTCCGAATTGGATCGTGTTGTTCTACAGCCTTAATGGAGCTCTCTCTGTCATCTCTTTTGTTCATATTCTGCCCAACTATCTTTATCTGTTTATATATTCCCTACCTCAGAGATCTCATTATTCCAAAGGAATTAGCTATACTGATGATTCCAAATATTATATCTCAATCTAGAATGTTTATGGGCACTCTAAACTCAATACAACTCAAAGTCTTCCATGGTATCCAAGAAAGTGGCTTCCCCCTCACTTTATCATTTCTTAGTATTAGCATACTATCAACTGTCCAGTCACGAGGGCTAAAAAGTTTTGATTTTCCCTTTTATCACCTACCCCTTCATGCTCAACCAATTGTTTCCAAATCTTACGGCTACATTCCTAGAGTACAATGGTCCTTGCATTCCTATTTCAGACTCCTTGAGGATGTTGCTGTTTAATTGACCTAAAGTGTAGTCCTTATCTTGTTACACATTCTTTTTTAAAGACTTTATTTATTTATTTGAGAGAGCAGGAGAGAGAGCACAAGCAGGGGGAGGTGTAAAGGGAGAAGCAGACTCCCTGCTGAGCAGGGAAGCCTGATGTGGGACTCGATCCCAGGACCCTGAGATCATGACCTGAGCTGAAGGCAGATGCTTAATCAACTGAACCACCCAGGCACCCCTCTTGTTATACATTCTTCAGGCTCCATATTTCCTACCAAATAAAATTAGAGATTTTTTAGTTTGGAATTCGGGGTGCTTTACAATACTATCTTTATACCTCTATTCTTATCTCTGTGTAGTTTCTTATATGTGACCTGTATTCCAGGAAAACATACAAAAAGAACTCTGAATGCTCTTGCAGGTTTCCCCCCTTTATGTCTCTCTTGTTTACTTCTCTACCTAGACTATCTTCCTCCTTTACCACCTGGCTCAATCCTGCCCATGGTTCATGGTCCAGCACCAAAGGTACTTCTTATATGGAATGTCCCTACACTCTTCCTCTTTTCTCTTAGAAAAAATTGAAGGTCTTCTCTCCCTCCTTGGAATACACAATTAACTTTGTTTTACCCCTCTTATACTCCTGGCTGACTTTTGCCTTGTAGTGTGTTTATTTTATATTTTTCATTCCCTTCTACTAGTTTGTAAGTTTCTTTGAGGGTTATCTTACATATGGGAAAACATGGATTTAGAGAAGATCACGCATACTGAGGGTTTTGGAAAACAAAGGATCCAAGTTAGCACCTTAGGTAAAATATTTGAGGATTAGGTGAAGAATAGGAGTCAAGCATTCTTAAGTGTGGAATAACTGTCTTCCTTCCACTAGCATCTCCAAATCTAGGCAAACTGGGTATTCCCCTAGTGTGCCCATTTGTTTGATTAAATCATACTTTTAATTTCCACCTAAATAGATGCTAGGACAAGAATTTCTAATATAGGGGATGCCTGGGTGACTCAGTTGGTTAAGTGTCTGACTTTGGCTCAGGTCATGATCTCCTGGGATTGAGCCCTGCATAGGCCCTCTTCTGGCTCCACATTCAGCAGAGAATCTGCTTCTCTCCTTCTCCCTCTCCTTCTGTCCCTCCCCCTGCTCGTGCTCTCTCTCAAATAAATAAATAAAATATTTTTTAAAAAAATTTCTAATATAACCTTACCTTGCTAAGGCAGATACATGCCACTGGACAACACATTTTAAATACTTTGATAATTTCTATTCATTTTTCCCATTTCAGTGAAATACATAGAGGTTTAAAAAGACATTTTCCCAAGTTTTGAAGTAATTTGTCCCGGTAATATGATATAAAGGGTCTTTTCTTTTCTCTTAAATATGTCTGTATTCTCAGTTTCTTTTTTATTTATTTTTACAATAAGACTTTATATATTTCTAATCATAAATATCAAGTTAAAAATAGAGAATAGATCATGAGATTTTTTTGGCTGAGCTGCCTTTTATTCTCTTTCCAAAACTTTGCCAAGTTGCATACCTCTTAAGACCGAGGCAACAAATAAGAGATAAAAATAGACTTCAGCCAAAGCACTCAGCCGCCTGCCAGAAAGCACTATTGTTGCTCCTGATTAAACCAAACCGAACCAGACCTTCTTGAAAACAGGTTTCTAAAGTGATACAAAATTGACAGCAAACAATTCATTTTGAGGGCAGATGCTAGGGGCCTGGAGGTGTGACTCATACAATGCAGAGAACTAGAAGTTTCAAGAGTGAGTTTGTAGACTCTGGGGATACTTATAGAGGTTTCTGTAGGGTCTCAGATGGGGAGTTTTCATAAAGGTCTAGATTTCTACCCATTACTCCGAATAAGCAGAGGAAAAGCCTAAGTTTAATAATGACAAAGGATATCTCCTCAAAAATCACCAGAGACCAAACCTGCTTATCTCTGTTTACAAAGTTTATACCATTTATCTCAGCAATAACACAAAAATTTGAGAACCTAAAGTTAGAATTAGTAGTCGATATTGTTTTACATTTATTAAGAATCACTACTGAATGTTCCACCTTACGCAGAGTGCATGAGGACCATCTTCACTTTCTATGTGGCCGGTGATGCTTTCCCACAAAGCACCTTCTCGGGGGCTATCGGAGAGGGGGTGTTTGAAGATGACAATAGAGTCATAAATAAGGGAATGAGAGGGAAAAGAGGAAAGTGGGGGAAGTGGAAGGAGATGGAAAAAAGGTCAGAAAGGGGAAGGATGGCATATTGAATTTTTCCAAGCTGGGAAAATCGTGTTGGAGTGCGGGGTGTGTGTGTGCACATGCGTGTGCATTTCGGTGAAGCAAGTGTACAAGAGAAGTTCCAGGATACCACCACCTATTCAGGAGTCCTCCTCCTTTCTTTTTGCATCTCTCTCCAAGGTGTGCATACTTAGAGTGGAGTACAGAAAATAAGCCGCGGTTATCTCCTAGAATTGTAGAGCAGGATAAAGCAAATAGAATTAAAGTGGGTGTTTGGAATTCTTCTTTCAAGAAAAATAGATTTTTTTTTTTGATTCTTGGTAATGACTATTGTTTTATCCTTTTGTATTATGGTCTCTGTTTTCAAATCAGCTTTTTAAAGGGTCTCTTACTTGTTATATGAAGCATCCTTTTTTTTTTTTTAGATTTTATTTATTTATTTGACAGAGAGAGAGACAGCCAGCGAGAGAGGGAATACAAGCAGGAAGAAGCAGGCTCCCAGCGGAGCAGGAAGCCCGATGGGGGCTCAATCCCTGGACCCTGGGATCACGCCCTGAGCCGAAGGCAGACACTTAACGACTGAGCCACCCAGGCGCCCCAAAGTATACTTTTTTAAAATAAAGCTTTTATTTATTTATTTGAGAGAGAGAGGGAGAAACAGCTCCTCCCCAATCAGCTCAGCAGGGAGCCTGACACAGGACTTGATCCCAGGATCCCAGGATCCCAGGATCATGACCTGAGCTGAAGGCAGATGCTTAACCAACTGAGCCACCCAGGTGCCCCTGAAGTATACTTTTAAACTGATGAAGTGAGTTTTTGCTATATTCCTGACAAGTATTTCTGGTTGTCAAAGGGAGGTGTTTTTTTTTTAGGAGCAGACATTGAATCTACTGATAAATTAGAATATGTTATCAAAGGAAGAATGCAACTCAGTTTGGAACCAAAAACACATGAAACACTTCTATAAATCTGTTGTGTTAAATAAATGCTACATTTAAAAAATATGTACTGAACATCGGGGCACCTGGGTGATTAAGTGGGTTGAGCGTCTGACTCTTGATTTCGGCTCAGGTCATGATCTCAAAGTCGTGGGGTTGAGCCCCATGTGGGGTTCCGCAGTTGTCGGGGAGTCTGCTTAAGATTCTTTCCCTCTGTCCCTCCCGTTGCTCATGTGTGCTCTCTCTCAAACACATAAAGAAGTCTTTAAAAAAATATATGTACTGCATATGCACTGCTCCCCAGCTGCTGGGAGTGCTCAGCTGACAGGAGCCACATGACCTGGAAGGGGCCCCTGTGCATACAGCCAGTGTGCAAGGTGTTGACAGAAGTGAGTAGAAAGCTGGTCTCCTCTATGATCCATTTGTGTAGCAGAGCCCTAATACTGTGCATCAGGTCAATGGAGACTTGAGTTGAGATTACATCCCTGCTCAGTTCTTTCACCTGCTTTATCCTGCTTCCCCTTCCATTACAGGTGCACCTGAGAGTGCACCTTTACCATAGCTCTTTTACAAGAATCCTCATCTTGCGCTTTGTTTTTAAAGAACCCAAATTAAGTCAGTCTTTTTAAGGACTTTGGCTTTTAATCTCTGAGTGAAATGGGAGCTACTCCAGGGTTTGGGCAGTGACATTATCTGGCTTATAATTAGAATGGCTCTTCTCACACTTGCGTTGGAAGAGACTCGGAGACAAAAGGTGTGAGAACAGAGAATAGAAGAAGAAGAAACTATCACAGTAATCCAAGTAAGGGAAGGTGGCTTGGTAGCAGTAAAGGTGGTGAGAAGCGACCGGTTCCTGGAGAGATTCTGAAGTATCATCATACAGGACATCTTGACGGATCGTACACAGTCTTGGCATTAAGTGTCAAGCATAGTAGTGCACTCAGACAGCTGGTTGATTAAGCGATCTGTTTCCCGAAAAGCAGTCTTTGCACTTCATTCTCCACCAAAACAGGACTTCACCGGACATCTGTTTGATTCTGATTCATTGTTTCTTTGTTGGGGTTAATGCAGAGCAGGAAATCAGCCATAAGACCTGACTTGCTAAAATGTAACACGGAGGTTGCTCCGGGCGAGGGAAGGAGGGAAGGTTTTGGAGAAGGGCATGAATCTTTGGAATGCTGAGGCCTGCGAGACCTCTGCTGTAGGAGTGCCCCGGGGAGTTGCCTTGCCTGAAGCTTTCTTAGCCCAAACAGCGGCCCTGTGATCTAAGAGATGTTTGCATTGTCCCCTAAAGCTATGTTTAGCAGACCTCGTGGAACACACTGAGCAGCACACTGTATCTTTCCTGTAATCAGACTCTTCTATTTTCTGTAGCACCCCTTGCCACACATCACTTGCTTGAGAAACAGAGTGATAAAGATTCATGATTATCCTGAAGCACGAATAAAGGTGAGAGCTAAGAAGAGCCAAGGGTCTTCGTCTGAGCGTTGACCCTCTTGCCTTCTGTCTTTCACAGCAAAATTTGGAGTAATCTCTCATTTGTTGGTACAGGGATTGCTGGCCATTCCCGGCATTTCATCATTAAGAAGCTATAACAATTTTAAAAGGCGTTATATTAAGATCAGTTTACTTCTGTTGAGATCAGCTACAAAATATTTGTAAATATTAAAAACATATGCTAAAAAATCTGAAGACCTAGGTACAGCTCACTGAGAGGAAACACTGGGCCAAACATTTTGTCAAAGAATCTAAAGCATTGATGTTTTCTACTCTTGTCTTGGAAATGGATGGGTACCTTAGTGGGCATTTCACCTTCCATATGCTTTCTCCCCCAAACACATCTTCAGAGATTTTCTACTTCTAATTCCATGGCTTCTAATATAATTCGAGTTTGACATGAAGAAACTTGATTCTGATAACCTCCAGATTACAAACTACCAGGAGAACTATGAAGGTTTAGATTTTATCAGAGAGAACATTAGTAACCTGAGTGTTTAATTTCTTGCATTGTATAGGGAAGGAAATTAGACGCAAATCCCACCTGCACCTACAGACATTCAACTCTATTCTTTCAAGGCCCAAGATAGACAACGAATCACCTGTCGAGCAGTAAGTAGTAATTGTGTCATTCTGAGTTTGACTTCTTCCCCTACTCCACATTCAACTCTCCACTATCCCCATCGAATGTGACAAGTGGTGTTAGAGTGAATTTTTATCCTCCTAAAAGTACAGCTTAGTATCAGATCCCCATCTGTCTGTTAAAGGGAGCAAATTACAGGGAGTTAAGTCGAAGAATATCGCATGAGGAAAAGGCATGTGTATTTTTCTTGCTCACCTGTTTACAGGTAAGTTGTGAGGATGAAACCTTTGCAATTGAACCTTCAAAAGTTTTTATTTCCTTAGGATTCTATTCCTCCTATTTTGCAATTTGTCTCACCAAAAAAATTGAACTAAGTTCTTTTTTTTTTTTTATTAATAATGATTTTTTATTATATTATGTTAGTCACCATACAGTACATCCCCGGTTTTCGATGTAAGGCTCGATGATTCATTAGTTGTGTATAACACCCAGTGCACCATGCAATACGTGCCCTCCTTACTACCCATCACCGGTCTATCCCATTCCCCCACCCCCCTCCCCTCTGTAGCCCTCAGTTTGTTTCTCATAGTCCATAGTCTCTCATCTTTCATTCCCCCTTCTGATTACCCCCCCTTTCTTTATCCCTTTCTTCCCCTACTGATCATTCTAGTTCTTATGTTCCATAGATGAGAGAAATCATATGATAGTTGTCTTTCTCTGCTTGACTTATTTCACTAAGCATTATCTCCTCCAGTGCCGTCCATGTTGTAGCAAATGTTGAGAACTCATTCTTTCTGATTGCTGAGTAATATTCCATTGTATATATGGACCACAACTTCTTAATCCAGTCATCTGTTGCAGGGCATCTCGGCTCCTTCCACGATTTAGCTATTGTGGACATTGCTGCTATGAACATTGGGGTGCATATGGCCCTTCTCTTCACTACGTCTGTATCTTTGGGGTAAACACCCAGTAGTGCAATGGCTGGATCATAGGGTAGCTCAATTTTTAACTTTTTAAGGGACCTCCACACGGTTTTCCAGAGTGGCTGTACCAACTTGCATTCCCACCAACAATGTAGGAGGGATCCCCTTTCTCCACATCCTCTCCAACAATTGTTGTTTCTTGCCTTGTCTATTTTTGCCATTCTAACTGGCGTAAGGTGGTATCTCAGTGTGGTTTTGATTTGAATTTCCTTGATGGCTAATGATTTTGAACATTTTTTCATGTGTCTGTTAGCCATTTGTATGTCTTCATTGGAAAAGTGTCTGTTCATATCTTCTGCCCATTTTTTGATTTGTTTATTTGTTTCTCGTGTATTGAGTTTGAGAAGTTCTTTGTAGATCTTGGATACCAGTCCTTTATCTGTAGTGTCATTTGCAAATATATTCTCCCATTCCGTGGGCTGCCTCTTAGTTTTTCTGACTGTTTCCTTGGATGTGCAGAAACTTTTAATCTTGATGAAGTCCCATAAATTCATTTTATCTTTTGTTTCTCTTGCCTTTGGGGATGTGTCATGAAAAAGGTTGCTTTGGCTGATGTCGTAGAGGTTGCTGCCTATGTTCTCCTCTAGAATTTTGATGGATTCCTGTCTCACATCGAGGTCTTTCATCCATTTGGAGTTTATTTTTGTGTATGGTGTGAGATAGTGGTCAAGTTTCATTCTTTTGCATGTAGCTGTCCAATAAAAAAATTGAACTAAGTTCTAAGAAAGAATCTCATGTTGTTATATTTACCTTTTGCTATCTTCACAAGGTTAATACAATTGAATTTCAGGAATTGAATTGCCATAGCTATGTCAACAAAGTGTATTTACTATTTAAATAATAAATTGTATATCCTCAGAATTCTACTGAGATCTCTGAAAGAATTGTTAATCAGAGAGAAAAATTCAGTGAATGCCATGGTTCCAAATTAAATCTGTGTCTTGTTTAATATGTGCCTATAGAAGAGTTACCAGTTCATGAATCTCACAAGTGGGCACTTAATACAATTTTTGTATTGGTGAACACATTTTATTGGTGATACACATTTTGAGGAAGCTTTAATCACTCCTGTAACACTTTTCTCTTTTACCTCCTAACTTGACTACTTCTAGAGAAAAATCTTACAACAATATCTCATTTCTTTCTTTTTTTCTTTTTCTTTAGGGAGGGGTAGAGGGAGAGGGAGAGAGAGAATCCCAAGCAGGCTCCATGCTCAGCGTGGAGCCTGTCATGGGGTTTGATCTCACGACCCCAAGATCATGACCTGAGCTAAAATCAAGAGTTGTACGCTGTACTGACTGAGCCACCCAGGCACCCCCTGTATCTCATTTCTAAGCTTAGTTTCTTCCCTTATTAATGTCATATTCAATATGTGATGTGGTGTCTACTTTGGGGATAGACAGAATATACAATCTCTTTGCAGACACAAGCAGTTTATGGCTAACTCCTTCTCTATACAATGCAGGAAATCAAACACTGAGGTTGCCAATATTCTATTAGATAGAGTCTAAATCTACACAATTACCCTGGAAATGTATAATCTTGATGCTGTCAGATTCCTCTCTCCCTTACGATGTCTCCTTATTTATTTGGGATATGCCTAAAAGAGTGGTAGAATCTTACTAGGTTGTCTCTCTTCCATACTTCTGTGATTGACTTAACAAGTTTCCCTGAGCATTAAATTCCTTTTGGCTACTGCTTTTCCAGTGAAAGGTAAAAATATCACACAACTTTCTTTGAACAGTATAGCAAAGAAAGTTGGCTGAAAGAATTATAGGAGTCAAACTATAGTAAGTTCTATTTTTGAATAGAAGCGAAGAGCTTGTGAAATTCCCATGATGAGAACAATTTATTTTGATCAAGGGAGTTAGGAAGACAACAGAAAACATTTCAATTGCCCAAAGAGAGCGATGTAGGATTTCAACATGCAGATAAACGAAGAAGGACATTGTCAGGCAGAAGACGAAACTAGGAAGCTGTTGGGTTCTAGACTGTGAAAGGCCTTAAATGGCAGAGTAAGGAATCTGGACTGTAGTCTGGAAAATTCTTAGCAATGATCTCTTCATATTCTCTCTCTCTCCTCCTTTTTGGTAGTCCAGTTACACATACATCATAATTTTCACCTAATCTCAAATCTCTACTGTTCTTTGTTTTTGTATTCTCTATTTTATATATCTCCACCTTTATCTTTATTTTCCTTCTGCTAGATTTGAATTTAGTTTGTGATTCCTCTTCTAGTTCCTTAAGGTTAGGTTTTGATTGATAAAATTATTTCTCAGTTTGGTAACATTTTAAATTTGTAATGGTAAGTCATCAGTAGTAAATACATGAGCGCACATACACATGTGTGTGCACATGCACACAGGGTTGGTTCATAAAAATAAAGGGTTAAAAGAGAATTTCACATAAAACCATTAAAATGTGTGTATATATATAATCTATTAAATGTAAACTTTTATAAGAAATATAACATTCTAATTTTCACTAATGTCCCTCTTCCTTTATAACCCTTTTCAAAGGATACTTTTTCTTTTTAGAACCTAATAATTTGCTAAACACTAGATAATATTAACAAGGAGAATAAAAGCAAAAGAGCAAAATTTGTTTTTTATCTCCATATAAGTGCCATTTTGTATCCTTATCTGTATACTCATTCTAAAGCCAAAACTTAAATAAGATTATTAATAAACAGAGTAAGATTAAATCATCTTAAAATTAAGATTTGGAGATAGTGATATTTAAAGACTTTGTTATGTCAACATATCTTATAGTAAAGTTAGTGAGAAAATAAATATGATGTAGAGAAAAATGCTAATAACTCAGAAAAGACCAAAGACAAATTAAAACCTACACCCACAGGACAAGATTTTTAATGAAGTTAAACTTGAATGGGACATGCAAAACTGAGTGCTTAGTGAAACATGCTGTTATACTCTCTTTGGTCTATAAAATTTTGCTAACTGTATTCATATCTCAAATTTTAAAATTCACTTTAAATGCTGATTTAAAATATAAATTACAATAATAGTACCTTAATTTCTATTTTTGTGTCCAACTGAAGGCAAAATTGCAGTAATTTGTGGACATAAACCTTATATATTTTAAATAATTTCAGATGTACCAGATGGTTGTCTCTATTCATCAGATAGACTAACTGCTATAATAATAACAAACTGTCAAAGACTTCACACCATAAATACTGAATACTTGTTGAGCCCAATGAATGTTGTTGAAGGGGATGTGGGCAGGTTCTGCTCCATGCAATCATTCAGAGATCCAGTCTTTTTTCCATTTTGTTCATCCCCTTCTCCTGTCCAGAAACTCCTCTTCACTTAGTCCATGGATTGAAAAAAACAGTGAAAATTGTAGATGGGAGGTTTTTTATGAACCAGGCCTAGAAGTAGCAACATCATTGACCTCTCACTGTATTGGCCAAAATTCAGTCAAAGGGTCATACTGTTTAATAATAAGAAACATTGGGGCGCCTGGGTAGCGCAGTCGTTAAAGCGTCTGCCTTCGGCTCAGGGCGTGATCCCGGCGTTCCGGGATGGAGTCCCACATCAGGCTCCTCCGCTATGAGCCTGCTTCTTCCTCTCCCACTCCCCCTGCTGTGTTCCCTCTCTCGCTGGCTGTGTCTCTCTGTCAAATAAATAAATAAAATCTTTAAAAAAAAAAAAAAAAAAGAAACATTGACAAGAAAAGGGTTGTTTGGAAGAAGAGGAAACAACAAAAACAACAACAACAACAACAACATTGGTGATCACTGATTTTGTTTGCCCCAGTAGCTAAAAGATACTTTAAATATTTGGAAGGGTAGGACTACTTTCCGCTGCTTTATATGTAAGAGCTAGTAGTTGAAAGCCACTGTCAAGTAAACACTGTTACAGGAACAACAGCAGTTTTAAATTTAAAATGAACCTAAAATTTTGGAACACAGTATCTAATAGGAAATTTGACATAATCACAACAGAATGAGGAATTACTACTGTTGACTCAAGAGCAAAGTAATTTGATTGCACAATGGTTGTGGATATATTCAAAGGATGGTTGCCAAAAGAAACAATAATATTAATATTATTCATGCCATAGTTTAAGTATTGTTATATTAGATTTGTTTTTTGTGTATAGAAAATAAATAAGTAATTACATTAGTTTCCATCAGATTTTCACTTAGATGGAAAACTCTATGGCTTATTAAATTATAAAAGAAAAGACAGTACAATTATACTTCACTTGAGTGGTTAAAAAATTATGTGATTATGTTGCAGAGAAATGTTAATGAGATCAACACAGATGCATAAGGATATCTTTTAAGTTTTATGTTTTATTCAGTTACTTATTTTCAGTGTGTCTACATGTTTTATTTGTAATGTTTTTAATTTTTTTTAAGATTTTATTTATTTATTTGACAGAGAGAGAGAGAGCCAGCGAGAGAGGGAACACAAGCAGGGGGAGTGGGAGAGGAAGAAGCAGGCTCTTAGTGGAGGAGCCTGATGTGGGGCTTGATCCCAAAATGCTGGGATCACGCCCTGAGCCGAAGGCAGACGCTTAACGACTGAGCCACCCAGGCGCCCCAATGTTTTTAATTTTTGAATAGGTAATACACATAATTCAAAACACATGCTTTTAAAAAAAATTAAAAGAAAATAGTATACAGTAAAAAGTCTTGATAATATCCTGTTGGCTAATCACCCTGTTCCAAACCCTAACCCTAGCACATAAACAGTTCTTTAAAGTTTCTTATCAGTCTTTTCAGAGATTCCCTTTGCAAATATAGTTAAGTTTTTACCTTTTTCTTACATGTGATTTTGTATAAAAAGCACTCTATTCTGTACCTTGTCTGCTTTCGTTGAACAATATTATTTTGGAGATTTTTCTATATCAGTGCAAAGAACTTCCTTTTTTTTTTTTTTTTTTTTAATGCTTACAGAAACTACTTAACAACCAAGGGAGCACATTCAAAATACTGGTTTATTTTGATGACAAATGGTTGTTCTTTAAAGACCAATGGAGGTAGACAAAACCCATTTAGGTGAAAGGCTATTTCAAATACTCAACAGTTCAAGCGAAATTTCAAAAAATGGTATTTTTAAAGAGCTAATGGTCTGAATCCACCAACAGCAATGCAATGCCTCGTTTGTGATGACTTGAAACAAAACAAATACATATAAGGGAAAAACTATATTTTAATTTTGTCTAAGTTGACTCCCAATAGTTCAGTAATATTTTCTTTCTAATACAACATTCCCTCTCTATATGGCTGTTTCTGGGAGCCAGAGAGTTTAGATAATGAGGGGATAAGTTAGAGAGAAACTGCTTGCCGTTTAAATAGATAATAACTTTTGCTTCTCTCTTACTATGGCTAATATTTGTTATCTAAAAAGTATGCAACTCTTAAAAAGATACCATTTCTGGTTTTTTTATTACCTGTAACTTTTGGAAACTAATCCCATAAAATTAGAGAATTAGCAAATGTCTTGAAATCTATCCATAAAAAAAAGCACCTCTTATTTCAACCTCTCATTTATTAGTGTACGACTCCATCTTAAAAAATAAAACAAACAAAAAACCTGGCTCTGACTCCAAAGAGTTTTCTACTGGTCTTTTAAAAAGGAAACTATTTCTTTCAACTTTATACCTCCTCATACCCTAATTTCAAACTCATCATTTAATTGTACTGGTTATGGACATTTCCAAGATGAAATTTTATTATATTTTGCTCCCATAGTTCCTGGTTCTCAGAAAACCCAATGTGTTCCTTTATTGAACATGTTTGGGCTGCTGGTGGTGGTGTCTCCCATCCAATATTCTTTATGCCCATCTTCGCTTCTGGAGGTATTTCCTGTGCTTCACTCTCTTCAGCTCCATTAACAGCTGCTGGTACAAAGAAGGCTTTTAGAGCAAGAGCTGGAACAATTTCCTTTGGCTTCCTTGATCCAAGTTGGATGGCATCTTTGTTGTCTGACTATGGTAAATCCAGACTTACAGACCGTTGTAAGCTTTGTTTGGAGGTCTACAGCTTCTTCTGGAGCTCACAGCTTCTCGGCTTGGCAGCTGGAACTTTCCCCTCCATTACTCTGGTGGCTCCAGACCTCTTTCCTGGCCACCCATCCACCATTTTTCCTGTAGTGGCCTTGCCTGCAGCTATGCCAGTGACATAACCTCTTTTTTTTTTTTTTTTAGTAGTCTGTTCTATGCATATACTGATCCCCTTTTATAAGACGCTTGAGTGTCATTTTTTTTTGTTATTACAAACAATATGTCATTTTATACTGATGCAAATATATCTAGATGATAATTCCCCAAAGTGGGATTGCTAGTTCCAAACTATAAATTACTATATTTGCAATTTTGATGGTATCAGCCTCCATTGGCAATCCAACTGGCAGTACATGAGAGTGCCTTGAATATGTGATTTTCAAATATAATTTTTCTAGCTCTTTTATTAGCATGTCCTAAAACTTTTTTTTACTATAATAAGTACTCATTAGACTGCTTTGCATCCCTGATCATCAGACTTTGGTCCCTAATATTATTTTTCCAGTAAAAAGAGCTAGGATTCTACAGAAAGTAGATGACATACTATTTGGGGACATAAAAAATTCAAGATGGTCTGTAATATCTGGTTGCCAGGAAAACAAAGATGTTGTCTAAATTTCTGGGACTCTGTTAGATAGTAGAATCAGCTTAAATGGATTCTTACTTGCCAAGTTGTGATAACTGGATTACCAGAAAAAGAATAAATATTACAGTTACTTAAAGCAAGGCAAGTCTGTGGGAGACATGAATCAATCATGACACTAAAAAAACAAAAACAAAAAAAATCAGAATTTTCACTCTCCTCAAATAGTATCATCTTTGCCTTGAGTTTATTCAGATGAAAACAGAATATATTTATTTGTGTGTTTATTTTCCTGATGGATAGAAGCCTATCAATTAAGCCACTATTATAAAGATTTTAAAGAAGTTCTTCCCCAAATTTGAAATATCCTTATCCAAATGACAGGGGTAGGCATGCCCTTTGTAACTAAGTCTATGAAACTTTATAAATTTTATAAAATTTGACTTACCGTATCACTGAGAATTAGCAGAGGGTAGTAGGACATCAAATAAGATTTTAAAAATGTTAAACAGCTTAATATTTCTGACAAATGAAAAGCAAAAAACAAGCTAGATTCAATGATTAGATATTTTGCCATAATTTTCCTGAGTAGGAGAAAAAACATCCAAAGAAATATGGGACTCTTATTCCAAAAATATCCATGAGATCTTCTGCTAAAATTCAGTATTTGTCACTTATAAATGAAAGATGTATTAGAAATTAACTTGATAAATTGTGACAAAACATTAAGGAAGTAAGTAAAGACATTCCATCACACATAAGAGGTTCCCAACAGCCTAACAAAGCAAGCTATGCCACGATCTGATCTATAGCCAGAATACTGAGTCCTCAACAAGATTAACTGGAGAAAGATGTCCCTTTGATTTTAAGGAAGGGACAACAGAAGGGATGATAACTACTCCCCACTATCACTGCAGTGTCAATTTTTTTTTCTTTTTTTTAAGGATTTTATTCATTTGCTTTATTTTAGAGAGAGAGCGTGCACATACAGGAAGTGCAGGAAGGGGCAGAGCGGGGTTGGGGTGGGGGTGGGGGTTGGGGAGAGTCTCAAACAGAGTTCCTGCCCAGCATGGAGCCTGACCTGGGGCTCAGTCTCAACACCTGAGATCACAACTCCAGCCAAAATCACGAATTGGTCACTCAACTGATGAGCCACCCTAGGACCCCTGCAGTGTCAGATTCTAAGCTTGGATTCACGTATCTCATCACAAAACATTTACCCAGAAAACATAACAAACTAATGGCGAGCAATTTGTGTTTTGTTTTTTTAGTTTTTTAGTTTAAGTGCAATTGACAGACAAGTGTGCAAATCATGAATGTACACAAAGTATTCACAGAGTGAGCACACTACTCTAACCACATCCCAGGTCAAAAAGTAGATTATCTCATCAGCTGCCCCAAAAGCCCACTTGCCATAGATGATCAGTTTTGTTAAAGGATATTGAAATATAACATGTATACACAAAAGAATACAAATCACATGTACAACTCTATGAATTTTCACAAAGTGTAAACACCCATGTAATCAGCATTTGGTTAAGGTAATGGAAAAACAAAACAAAACAAAAACAAAACATTTCCAACATCTTCAAAGTCTCCACCATTATAACTTATAACATCCCTTTCTGGACTTTGTATACATGGAATTATAGTAGCAAGCATTTCTTTATGTCCCCCTTCTTTGCTTCAACATTATGTTTGTAAGAGCCATCCATGTTTTTGCAAGTAGCTGTAACTTCTTTTCATTGCTGTATAGTATGCATTTTAGAAATATTCTGCAATTTACTTACCCTTTTTGTCATTGATGGGCATTAGGGTTATTTCCCGTTTGAACTATGATGAATAATACTGCTCTGGGCATTCTTGCCTGTAAGTGTTTTCAATAGCCCTATAATTAGCCCTCCAGAGTGCTCATTGATGCTTACTCTGTTAGGAGAGCTTAGCTTTAGAAGTCAGACTGAATGCAGTAGTAACCTCTCCTCTACCAAAACAAACAACTTGAGAAGAATAACTGCTTTTCAGTTCGAAAAGAAGCTTCTTAATGCAGTCACTGAAATCATGCTGTTAGCCAACAATCACCTTGGCTGTCCCCACCATTGCTTCATTATTCCTTTTGGAATATTTGGGGTGATAATTGGCTTTAATTCCTGAGATAAAGTACTTTAGGAATTCACAACAAATGGATGTGTCTGTAACAGATGAAAACAGTTGGGTTGGTCATTTTCAATATAAAGGTCTTTTTTCTTGTTCCTGTTATTATCCTAATGGCTCACCATTGTGCTGGTGATTCAAATATCCCTACATGCTGAATCTGTGCTTAAATTCATTTTCAAAGAGGCAGCCCCTTAAGCCTTTTACATGGGATGGTATGTGTGACAATTGGAAACTCTGGATATATAGCACTACAACTTTATTGAGAAAGGTATTAACCAAACTTTTGTTTTTTAAAAAAATGACTGACGCCTATACAATTTGGCTTAAAAATACAGCCAACATCTTAGGTCATATTCTAATGAAAATAGTGATTTTTTTAGAATGATGGTTTTACAAATTTACATAATTTTTGTTTTCTAGCCAGTAAAGGCCAGAGAAAGTGCTCTCATAGATAAATAATGCTGAAAATACTATCCAGATAAACAAACCCCAACAATCTTAATTGTTCAAGGCATCAAAATAATACTTAAAAATAATGATGTTCTAGTAGTTTTTAAAAACCAACTTAATCTATACCACCAAGAAATATAGAAAGATTTATGATGCACTCAGGTTAAGCAAAGTGGTACCAGGAAAAGTACTACAATGTGAAAGTGGAAATAAAAAATATATTCGGCTTTCATCTCTTAAACTGACCTTTGTTACAAAATGTGAGTGGCAACTACATTTACTACGGAGCAAAAATATTGTCCTAAATACTATATTCTCAGTAATGATGAACAAAGGAAAATTACAGATTAGGTATTTGCATTACAGTGAACATGGAAGTATTATTATTAAATACCAGATTAAGAAAAGTTCCTTTAGTATTAAACCACACATACTTGAGTTCCTTTAGTATTAAACCACACATGACTGAGAATTTCTATGTAGCAGACATGTTCATTTGGGTTAAGTATGAAAGGGCAATATGATTTGTTTTTCTGTGTTATTCTTCTCTTCCTACTTCCCCTTTACCTATACAATTCACTGACTTTCCTCTGCTTCCTTTTAGTCACAGTACATGAAATGGTATACAAAACATGCCATCTCTTCTTCAGAGACTAAAACCCCCACTGTCCCTTTTTTTTCCCACCCCTTTCTTTATTTTCAGGACCCTGACCGCTTTCTGTGGTCCTTTCTTCTGCAGTCTCACTTTCAACCTCACTAACTCATAAACATGATCAAATTTCTACCACTAAGAAAGCAAGCAAGCAAGCAGGCAGGACTCAAAGCCATATACCCTTTAAAAAAGAGCAGGGAGCTCTCCTTCGGTCCCAGGTCCTCTTTAAATACAGCTCTGCCTCCTTTATCCACAGTCAGCCTGCTTGACTGATTGCATTCACTATCTCCACCTCCTTACTTCTGTGATTTGCCAGTTCACAGCAATCTGGCTTTGGCTCCTACTGCTTCAATATAAATATACTTTGGCACATATCCCCAGTGGCATTCCACTTGTCAAATTCAGTGACCTTTTTTTATATTACATCTTACTTGACCTCATCAGCATTTGGCACTCGTGAGCACTTCCTTTGTGAAACTCTCATCTCTTTCGCTCTTTGACACCATTTCTCCCAGCTTTCTATATTTTCTTCTTAGTTTATTTTGTGTGTTCTCTTTCCTTTAACTCTCCCTTAAATGTATGTGTTCCCCAAGGTCCCATCATTGGCCTTTGCTATTCATTATCTACACGTTATACGTCCATAATTATTCCCATTTCTATGGCTTCAACTACAATCATCTCTAATGCAGATCCTCTTTTAGGTTCCAAATGCATGTATTCAGTTGTGTTGTGGACATCTCAAAGGACATCTCAAAGGGCATTTCAAAATCAACTTTTCAAAACTGGATTCAATATTTCCTCAAGTATTCAATATTCCCCTTTCTCTTCTTGGTTCATGATGCCATTTGTCCAATTGAACCAGAAACTTGTAAATCATTCCAAATTTTTCTTCCATCTCCCCACTCATTAAACTAGTGACAACAGCCAATCCTATTAATTCTATTGCTATACTTCTTTGGTAGTTTTGACATTCCATTAGTCATAAGTAGAGAGGAAGCCTTCTAAATTTTCATTTTTGTCTTACTTTCAATGTTGTAAAATGTCATAAAAGAGGTTTTTAATATTTAATAGTGTGTTTTGCTCATAGACTTTGTCTGTTGATAGAAAACATCCCCCCTATCTTCTTTTGTTGGGAATGAATATACCTCCTCTTAGATACCCTAGAGAAAATGCTAGGTAGAGCCAGACAGAACTCACTATAGTCATTTCTTATTAACAAAAACATTTATGTAAGTACTTAAATATGGTTGCCAGATAAAAATACTATATACCTAGATAAATGACTTTCAGATAAACAAAAAATGTTTTATGTTGCATGTCCCATGCAATATTGGGACATACTTAAACTAAAAAAAAAAAAAATCATTGCTGATCTGAGATTCAAATTTAACTGGGCAATGACTAAATCTGACATCCCTAGTTTAAGCTCCCCCCCCCCAAATCTGTACCCTTTGGAATGAAGGGAAAAAAGAAACTCTGGGGACCTAGAGCCACTAGGTAGTCATTACTGTCACAACCAAAAAATTACTGAGACGATCTTCAATTTCCACTATATTGGGATTTTTATCACTTACCCTGGGGCCTGTGAACCACCCAGTCATTATTATGAGCATGTCACATTTCGTCTTTCCACTGAGGTCTCCTACCCAAACCCTGTGCTGGCCTCGGAATGTGTCCAGATCAAGACAGTAAAGCCTGACTAATTTTCATGCCAAAGAATTGTCTTCTCTCATCATGGCCTCAAATCCCCACCATTATCAGTACTTCTCACGTCTACGCTCTTCTACTGTATGAACTGTGCCTCCCCGACACCCCCCAACACACAGCCCTTGGGGGGAAGAGCTCTTTTTCACTTTGGAAGAGTTTGGTACTTTCTTGCTCAGACATCAGAGATGGAGATGAAGCCAAGGGAGTAGTGTCTAAATGCTCTGTTGATAGTTGTAGAGGAAGGCTGAAAACTCCACGTGTTAAAATTTTGTACCTTCACTCAAGGCTTAAACCTGGCTTCCAGGTGTTAATTGAATCATGAATCTGAACTTTCAGAAAAATTGAAGGGACCCAGACAGGGAGAACTCTGTGGGCTCTTGTAGGGCTGATGAGAGACATTTATTGACAGATTATGAGTTAAGGAAAATCTTGACTTTATCTTTTGTACCTCACTAGAGCAACGATCTGAGGAATTGAAGAGCTGGAACCATCTAAAACTCATGATGAAGGTCCAGGATAAGGAGACATTCTGGCTTTGTCAGGAAGGGAAAATCAGATGGTCTCCCAAATGGAACTTTGGCCATTAACTGGAGCAAAGGTATGCATGATTAATTGATTGATTGATTTCTAAATATACTCCAGGCATCTTGCTGAGAGATTGACATATATTTTCTTACTTACTCATTACATCACTGTGTGCATTTCTATTATGTATTAAGGTTCAGAGAAAATTACTACCTTAAACTGGGTATCATAGCAAGAAAGTGGCAAAGCAGGGATTTGAATCTACGTCTGTCTGACTATAAGTCCACCTCTAATGATTACACTGTTTCCCCACTATAGTGGGGATAGTCAAAGGAAAAAAGTAAAAGAAAGGCCTAAATAAGGATATGGTGCCAAAACTTAACCTTGTCTACTTGGGAATATATTGTTTCATCCTTGTCCTGACTGTGATACCTTCTTGCCTATTAGAACGGAGGGTCAGGGTAAAAACCTAACTTCCATACACTCTCTTATTTCCCTATCCTCAGAATTTCCAGTATGACCTATATATCCTTTTTTCCATTTTGGGAAATATTTCTTAGTTTCTTGGATCATGAAAAAATAAAAATGCTATAAATTTTAGGACAAAGTAAAGTTTTAAAAAGACTGAGATAAATTAATTGGAAAATACAACATACAAGTGAAAAATGGGTAAAAAACTCTAAATAATTGCTAATATTAATGTATTATAATGATGAAATGATGTATTGATGAAAGGGCATAAAAGATGGTTCAATATATTATTAATATTTCAAAATAATTTTGAAAACCAAAATAATATAATAAAATGAACATCAGATATTGATCCATTTTGATTCCTCATTGAATAGGATTTAACAAAGACTGAAGAAAATCTCAGAATATGCTAAATACTTGAATCATAGGACATTCAAATAGGCATGTCCACATGATACTAACTCACCATAAAATAATATTATATGTAATTTGGTAAGCGTCCACTCTATGCCAGACACTTAACAAATATTGATTATATCAGTTAATAAGTAATTCTGTTAAAGTGAAAATTCTGTAGTTTTCAAATGAGGATAGAGAAACTCAAGTTACTTATCTAAGATCATACAGCTAAAAGTTGGCTTGGCTATTAAAGCTAGGGTTGCTTGACACCAAATCTCCTTCTCTTTCTTCTTTACCCTGTTCTTTCTAGACTATCTCTGTCAGGGTGTAGAGGAGGATATATACCCAAGTATCCCCAGAGTTGTTACTTATTATAACTAGATTCCACAAACAGATCAACACAAATATTAAATTAATATGCATCTGAGATTTATTAATCATCTTAACACTAGTAAACTCAGAACAGTTCTAATTATGAACATCTTAAGCCAAATTGTTGGCAATGGCATTAACATTTTCAGTAGTTAAAATTTAAAATTGGAGAAAATTAGGTAGGCAAGTCATTTAAAAATATTCTTCCTATTTCTTTTCCAGACTGAAAGATGTTTCCTTTATAGGAACAGTTGGCAGCTCCTGACACCAAGTGGCCACTTTGTGTACTGCTCTAAATATTTTTGAAGACTAATTGCCCTATCAAGGGGGAAAAAAACACAATAATATGAATGCATGTTGAGATGCATGGTTTCATTTGTTGCCATTGAACTATTTAAGAACTGGAGAGTTTGGTTAGAGATACCAGGGTGTGAATATCAAATTCTTCCTAGCGGTACTTTAAACATTTATTTCCAGTTTTGTTGCTGGTACTGGCATGAGTGTCAGATTCTTATGACCCCTTTAGAGCAAGCTAACGAGCATCATAGCATGGTGATTAAGAAAAAATGGCTGTAAGACCAGAAGAATTAGGGTCTGTCTACCTTCTTTGACTTCCACCAACTGCGCTGCTGAGACCTCTTCTAGCCACAGGTTAGCTTACCCCGTAGCAGCACGTACAGGGCATCATTGGTGCCATCTCGGCCACTGGCTGAAGCTTCCACAGATGTACATTGTCAGTGTCTCCAAAACCCACAGCCAATGCCTTACAACCTTCTTAGTGCCAATGGACACCCTGTTCTTGAACTACAGATTCAATGAAAGTTTTGCTTTATTATCCACAAAAGCTAGAAGGATGTCCTTCTCCTTTTTTATGCAACACTCCATCTCATGAACACCATTGTGCTGCCTTGCACCCTAATGTCTAGCAGAACTTTGAAAGAAATGGGGTGTTGGAAGTCTGTCACAGCCATACCTGAATGCCAGTAGTAAATATCACTTAGCCCTAAGCTTATGTCTCTTTTACATTTTTTAAATGAGGTATATACGATATTCATTTGTTTATTTAAGCTCTATGCCCAACATGGGGCTTGAACTCATGACTCTGAGATCAAGAGTCACATGCTCCACCAACTGAGCCAGCCAGGCACCTCCTCTTACATTCTTAATGTGTGCTCTAGGTTTCAAAAATTTAATCACTGGCCGTTGTGGCAATCACACAAATATTCTAATGGTAGAAGAAGACATGACTTTATATTTTCCTGAGGAGCTTATTAAAATGTAAGGTAAAGCTCCTTACAATATTATGATGAGTCTAATATTATGAGTATAAATTGCTGTTCCAAATTATTTGACCTTGTCTCTGACAGATGTGAGTCATGTTTGCAAACATTCTGTTCAGCTGTAGAGGTTCAGGAAGTGCACAGATACAACTCAGGTGGACATGGTTGACGAGCCTTGAGCTAGACAACCATTAGAGAGAAAGAATAAACATTTTAACTAAAAAAATATGTCACAGATAATGTGCTATGGCATAAACATTTTTTTTCCACTGACAAGAGGAAGTTTTAGGGTTATACATAGTTTTAAGTGGAATTATGCTTTTATATTAATATTTTCCTCTGAAGTAAATCAGAATTCATCATATATTTCAGATTTGTTTTTTGCTAGAACTTTTCAAAAACTTCACATAAATATATTATGCATGCTTTTCTGTAAAAAAAGAGGGCTATTTCTGAGTGCCTTCTTGATTGATTAATGTCATAAAAACTATTGAGCTTTTTTATAAGTTCTAGGAAACCCAGTCAATCAATGACAAGAGTAGCTTAAATGCATTACAACTATGAGTCATGACATTAATATAAATGCTCTATATGATATAGTCAGCACTGGGTTGAGTTATATTTTAATATTTTAAAAATATTTGTTGAAAAGATGACTTTGGATTATGGTAGTTTCCAGAAAAAAATTAAAATAAGTTTGCTTTTCTCTTTTTTTTTTCCTTGGAAGAAGATGCTACATGTTAGAGAATTATAAAAAAGAAAAGTAAACAAAAGTTTGTTACAAAACCTGAGTCTTTTAAAGATAAAAATGCATTCATGATAGAGTATAGAAAGGGGAAAATGGTAACTTTCCAATGGAGAGTCCTGGCCGACACCCCCTTAACCAAATGATGAAGTTAACAGCAACAGTAATGCTTTATGGATATCACATATCCCCTGATGTTACATGAGAAGGGCATTGACTTCACCTCTGTGGAATTCTTTTCCAAAACCAAAAGATCTGGTGTAATCATTAGAAAAATAGCAGACAAACCAAATTAAGGGACATTGTACAAATGCTGACCAGTGGTTTTTTTTGTTTTGTTTTTTTGGGTTTTTTTTTTTGATAGACAGCGAGGGCAAGGCACGGGGCGGGGTGGGGGGGGAGAAGGAACAGAGAGAGAGAATCTCAAGTAGGCTCCACACTCAGAGCAGAGTCCGACCCAGGGCTCAACCTCATGACCCTGAGATCACGACCTGAACTGAAATCAATATTTGGAGGCTTAACCGACTAGGCCACCCAGGCGCCCCCACTTAATCAGTATTCTTCAGAACTGTCAAGATTGTGAAAGGTAAGAAAAGTTTGAGTGGCTGTTATAGACTAGAAGAGACTAAGGAGACACAACAACTAAACACCATGTTGTTCCCCGCATTGGATCTTGGAACAGAAAGAGAACGTTATTGGGAAAACCGGTGAAAGTCAAATAAATATGGAATTTAGTTAATAGTAAAAAAATAAATGAATAAATAAAAAATCCCTGAGCCACAAGAAAAGGACAACATACTTGAAGTGAGTTTTTTAATTGCAATAGGTTATACTGGATTATTCCGTCTTTAGCAAGCTATCGAAATCCTGTAGAGATTATGACAATGTGGCTCAAACCAAAGAACTTTCTCAAGTATATATTTAGGTCTTCTCTACTGTAAACCTACTGCTCTGCAACGGCCCATTTATGTGAGTGTTGGAATATGGACATTGTCAGATATTCGAGAATTCCTGAGAAGTGGTAAGAAATTTGAGTTGTGCAGCTGTCTGAATAGTAAAGCATTGATCGGAGACACGAGCGCAGGCAGATACGATTTGGTAGGGAAAATAATGAATTTAAGTTTGGACATGATGTGTTTCAGGGACCTATGGCAGCAGTTACAGTTGTGGCCTGGATCTCGGGGGACAGAGCTATCAGGTGACGTAGATAGAGATTTGGGAGTTATCACCAGAACTGTAGTGGTCTCCCAGGGCAAGTGAGGACGGAGAGAAAAGACAAAGGAGAGAATCCCTTTCAATTTACCTGTTTCTCTCCTCAGTGTCATGAGCACACAGTCATGAAACTCAACCAAATGGGTTCGTTGACATCATTTTTCCAGCCTAGATGTCTGTAATAATTTTGGCTCTGAGTGTGGAGCCTACTTGAGATTCTCTCTCTGTTCCTTCTCCCCCACCCCCCCCATGCCTTGCCCTCGCTGTCTATCAAAAAAAAAACCCCAATGTCTGCACAATAATGATACCTATAGTCACATGGAAAATTCAAGAAATCTACAGTTCACTGACTTTTTCAGCAAGCTACAGATATTCCAGTCTAAATATCCTCTCACTCTTGGGCTGCAGTTTCCATTTAATATCTGATGGTGCAGATGGGGTTAAAAGGCAAAAAACCATCCACAGATTCATGCAGGCCTAAAGGTCAACATGAGAGACCAAAATGAGAGAAGTTTTTCTGGTATCTCTATCTGGAAGAAATCCTACTTTTTTTTTTTTTTTTTTTGGTCTTTGTTTTTATTGTTTGGTGGTTGTCAAATTTTAAATTGTTATAACTCTATGTAATATACACCCGTATATCCCAATCCTAAAAAAGAAAGAAGATCCTTAAAGTCGTAAGATTTGTCCACATAGATTTCCTAGGCTTTTAAAAAAGATATTCCTGTACATCATTTCAGATTTTTATAGGGGCCTAGAGGCTTGGAGCAAAACTTAATGGTGCATTTTTAAAAGTCCAGATACAGGTTTTGGTGTTTGCACTGCATTCCTTTCAATGATCTCATTTTGTTTACATCCACCAGCTTTCCTGTAAGAGCTCTTTGAGGTGGCTCGGCGTTGTCCCGCTCGGAGGCCAGAGTGATCAGTCGATTGCTAGGAAGCTGGACGTTGGCCAAAAATCTTTAGGTCGGGAATTACTGTAATTTCCCACCAGGTCGAATTTCCTGAAGGTGAATTTGAAATCAGGACATGGAAGAAGTACAGAAAAAGATGTGGAAGAGGAGGTACCTTATGCTCCCCCCTCCCAAGGATTTATCCTGAAGAATAAGAACTAAAAGGAGACTCTATAGTAGATTGGTACTTGCCAACTCCTTTGGGTTGGGCTCTCAAATCTAATAACATTTTCTGAAAGGCTGAAAAGAGCAGCTAGAATAATATTGCCTTGAGCATTAGGTGAAGAGAGATCTAGGAAAATAAAATGTTTAGGAGAGGTCTAATGTGATGAAACAGACTGACTTGGAAAATACTTCAGACAGCAGCGTTTGGACTAAATGGAAGACAGAATGGCCTTAGATGGCAAAGCTGGTCTTGGAAAGCTTACTGCTGGTCCTCCCTTTAGCCACTGACCACTCTACTCCTACTGCTATGGCTCAGAATCTACCATGCTGGGCTCTCACTTTCTCCCAGGCTCCCCCGTAATGCTGCTGCCTGTTCTCGTTGCTTGTATAGTATGACTCATATCTATTGTGTGGTTAGTTCCTATATTAGACTATGAGCTCCTCTCATCCTGGCAATGGGCATTCCTGGAGAATTTACAAATCCTTGCAATCACCCTGGGGGGTTGTTAAAGTTCTCTTTTATTTATTTGTTTGCATGCTTTCTTCTCCTCTCCTCACCAAACTGCAGGCCCCACTAGTGCCAATATCACATTTTTCTGGTTCAATGATGTATTCCTAGGGCCTGCAATAGTGTCTGACATGCAGTACTGTCCAGTAAACATTGATTAAATGAACTATGGTTATAAGATCATTAACTCCATTTCTTATAAGATCATATGGCACCTAAGTGGCAAAGAAAGATTTGAACCCAGTTCTGTCTGACTTCAGAAATCAGGCATGCTTAACTTCTGTATCGATTAATGACTAAAACCTACTTACTATCCTAGGCCATCAACCAATCAATCAAATAATCAATATCAATCAACCTCACATAATACACAGGCAGAAATGAAGTTGTAACTGGCACAGCACACACGTAGCTTCCATATTTCTATCCTAACAAGTCTCAAGACCCGAAATGCCCAGAGCATTTAGGGCCCCCTCTTAATGGCTAATATTTTTGAATGCTTAATATGTACCAGGATTATTTTATAAGTGAAGGTATTTTCCCATATAATTCTTACTACAAAATCTGAGGCAAATACTATTATTATTATAGATAATATGACTGAACACAAAGAGTTTAAGTAACTGCCCTAGCTTACTTACTAAGAGGGGTATAGGTAAGATCTGAACCCATGATGTCTTCTGAACATGCTCTTGACCATGATATACTGCCTTTCTATGAACCTGACATCTTGATGGGGTCAGGGGGAGTAGTTAGCAAAGTAGCCAGCTCTGTCTTTGCAAGGGCTAATTTTTCTTTCCAGTGCCTCAAACAATCCCGGAAACAGGAGGTGCTCATTAAAAATTTTAGAATTAATGGGTGAGTGAATCTGATTAGCTATTGCCTTACAAGAGCACTAAGGTAAGAGGATGGGATTCAGTGGGAAAGTGGAAGTCTTGAGCTTTGAAGAATACCCTTGGATACCTTCCATGTGGCTGTTAATTTGGGAAAAGAATGGAAAGGATTGTTGTAGGAGTTATTAGGACACAATCTTAATAGAATTTGATGACTGACAAAATATAAGGTGAAAGTCAATGAGTTAGGATTGACTCAGAATAATGATGGCTAAGCATTGTAAAAAGTCAAGAAAGGGATCTGGTTGAGGGAAAGGCAGGGGTGAGAAAAGATGATGTTTTCAGTTTTCAAACTATTGGATATTTGGAGATGGAATGACATCCAGATCGAAATATCTAAATATTACTTAAAATATTATGGAGTTCTCTCCATGGGGGGGGGGATGGTGGAAACTAATTCATTCCTTATTTGTGGATTTCAGTGTTCCTTGCATTAGGCCAGAAACTGGGGATACAGAGAATGATTACATTTATACTCTCCTGAGGAAAGCCCCTATAAACCCAACTAGTGGTAGGAAAAGACTGAGAAAAAATTATGGCACAGTGAAGAAATTAATATTCAAAGCTCAATTAAAAAAGAAGAAAGGAGGAAGCTTCAGAGAGGTCATGAATGAAATGGTTATCAAGGATGGAAATAGATAAGTGTGTTAAGACAAATGTGCCAGAGTGGAGGTAAATTCAGAGAAAAGATGATGGCAAGAAGAAAATGGCAACTTGAAAACAGGACAGACTCTGGTAATATTACACAGAGAATTAGATCATTTATCCACAGACCTTCTCTATTTTGTTCATTGCAGTATTCCCAGTAATGAATATTATGCAAATATATATGAGTTGAATCTTTACTTGTTGACCTGGAGATATGACCACAGTTTTAAGTGAGAAAAACAAGAGCTAGAGTATGTCACAACCATTACCAAATTCTTTAAAAAATGGATTAGGGGCTTTACTGGGCATTTTCCACATTAGAATGTTTTCTTCATCTGTGAAGATAAGGGCTTGCTAAACTGTTACTGAAAGAATATGATATAGTATAGGCCATTCTACTTCCACATGGTAATTTATGTATCATATACCAAGGGGAATGAAACAGAACATGGGGCCTTCTCTAGCCTTTATATCTACCTTGCATTAAGTCACAAGACATTCTTACATGCGTGCTACTTGATACTAATCTCTATTACAGATCGGAGGAAACCTATTGCTCAGTGTTTCCCATGAGAAAGTTTGTGATTGGCTAACATCACCATCAATTATTTGGCAGTAAAGGGGGACACAATCACCTCAATAAGAGAGAAAAGTTTGGATCCATATGTTTAATTATAGCAAACCTCTTTCTTGTAGCCTAGACTTCGGTGGCTGGGAGTAAGGCCTCACATCATTGCTTAGGGTTTTGAGATGCTGATCCTAAAATTTTTATGAAGGACAACAAAAGTCCAAGAAAAGCCAAGGATCTCTTGAGGTAAAGGGCTATCATAAAGGGAAATTTTCTTTATTAGATATTGAGTTTGTGTAAAGATGTAATAATTAGGAGAGTGGAATATTGGTACAGAAATAAGCAAGTGGACCAAAGTAGTAGAACGGGGAACTTAGACCAGCATCTGTGGAAATGATAGATGCCGAGGTAGCATTGCAGACTCTGAGAAAAGGAGGACCTATTTAACAAGGAATACTGGAAAAACTTACATTCCATGGAAAGTGTTGCTTTAAAAATATTTTAAATTTTACACACAAGTATGACTAAATTATTCCTTTAAAAAACAGAACAGATAACACTAAAATTTCTTTTGACCACCATCCCCAGGGCCAGCATTTATGTTTCCTTTTCTTGGGCAATAATACTAGCTAACATTTGTTTAGTTTGACATGGAAATTTGGCTGGGGCACCATGAGACAAAAGGTACTACATGTTGAAGGAGGTGCTGGACCATATGCAAAATTTATAAACAAATATCAAGACCAAGCTACCTGACTCTTATCCCTTCACTCACATCAATGGAACAAAAGTATTAAGAGTTAGAAATTAGAATGGGGAGGTTTATTTGGAGAATGATGCATATTGAGTCCTAAGGAAGAGGGCTGGAGGACACTGTCCCCTGAAGCCCAAGAAAAGGGATTTGAGAAGCTCGGTATGTGTCATATGTAATGCGAAGACCAGTGTGGACGGAGAGCTGAGTCACACCTGAGAAATCCAATGGCAGTGGCTGACTAGCTGCTTTGACAATGTGTAGAAAAGAGGTGGATGCTTTGGGATGACACGGGACTTCCAGAATTTTCCAGGGTAAGAAATATGTGTTTCTCAAGGACGCAATATGTGCCACATGTAAGAGACAGCTCTTTTGAAGTCACATCTCAGTTCCTATCAGGAGAAACAGATCTCATAAATAGAAGCAAGCTGTTTCTTTGGGCTGAAGAAAGAGTAAGCGACCAGCAAGAATAGGGATGCTTTTGTCCTCATCAGGGGAATTCTTTTAGGAGATTTCTAGCTAGGTTGTTTTCCAGAGAACATGCATAAGTATGGACAAGAGAAAGATTCAGCTTTGAACCTCTCCCAAGTCCAGCCTGCACTGATACTGGACTGCCGTAACAGGACTGTCCAAGAAGGAACTTCTCTGCTCCTCATAAGTCTTCTCCCTTCCTTGTTGCTTTGAGCAAGAAAGGATTCAAGTAGAAGGTTAAGTGAGGAAAGTAATAAAAAATTGACCAAGTTACTTCCTCAGCCACAGGCTTCCTTCCTGTCATAGAAATGAACTGAGAGAGGGGAGAAGGGGGATATTTTGACTTTAAAGCAAGACTGAAGTTTTTTTTTTTTTTTTTAAAGATTTTATTTATTTGACAGAGATAGAGACAGCCAGCGAGAGAGGGAACACAAGCAGGGGGAGTGGGAGAGGAAGAAGCAGGCTCATAGCAGAGGAGCCTGATATGGGGCTCGATCCCATAACGCCGGGATCACGCCCTGAGCCGAAGGCAGACGCTTAACCGCTGTGCCACCCAGGCGCCCCAAGACTGAAGTTTTGACTATCACACAGACCGAACATGTTGTATGTTAACCCGAGATTGTATTTTATGATTAAGGAACTGTTTGTGTTACCTAAAAGTTACCAGAAAGATCATGATTTACATCCAGGGACAGAGGAAATCTAGACCCACCGAGGAGGTATAATTGTATAGCAGGAGAAACAAACAGTACAGCTGGATGACTATATCCCACAAGTGATGCTAGTAAATGTAATGATTTGAACTCATTTAATCCTAAAAACAATCTTATAAAAGAGGTCCCATTATTATGCTCACTTAACAGCAGAAGAGTCAGACTCATAGAGAGGTTAAATAATTTACCCAAGTCAATCCACACAGTAAATGATGGAGCGGATTTGCTTTTTTACTCTCACAAAAGGACATGAAAGTAGCTTTGGGATAGGGGGGCCTAGGTGGCTCAGTTGTTAAGCATCTGCCTTTGGCTCTGCTCAGGTCATGATCCCAGGACCCTGGGATAGAGCCTCGAGTTGGGCTCCCTGCTCAGCAGGAAGCCCACTTCTCCCTCTCCACTCCCCCTACTTGTGTTCCCTCTCTCGCTGTTTCTCTCTCTCTGTCAAATAAACAGAAGAAATCTTTTTTTTTTTTTTAAAGTAGCTTCAGGATAGATAAAGAGTAGAAAGTTTGGAGAGTATGTGATAAAGACTTATTTCCTCTTTCAGGGGAAGGTGGTGACTTGAGAGTAGTAGATGGCAGAGTCACCTTAGCGTGGAGGAGAAGAATACTCCCACTTTTAGTTTCCTATAAAATCAAGTAAGTCACAAAGGGGATTACTCTTTCCTTGGGGTCAGAATAGCTAAAAACACAAGAGGAGGTATATATGCCAGGTTCTGTTTCTGTGCTTTCTAATCCGTTCTATCAAATTATTCACCTATTCCCACATTATACGGTGCCTATAATTACCACAGCTCTAGAATATGTTTTTTGATCAGGTGGGGCAATTTCAGTCTCTCCTTTTTTAAAAAAAGATTTTATTATATTTATTTGAGACAGAGAGAGAGAGCACAAGAGGGGAGGAGGGCCAGAGGGAGAGGGAGGAGCAGACTCTCCGCTGAGCAGGGAGCCTGATGCAGGGCTCGATCCCTGGACCCTGGGATCATGACCTGAGCTGAAAACAGATGCTTAACTGACTGAGCCACCCAGGTGCCCCTCAATTTCAGTTTCTTTGATCTTCCTTTTCTAATTTGGTATGGTTGTTGGTATACATTTACACTTTCATATTAATTTTAGAATTAAGTTGCCATGGTCATTAAAAATCCTGGTGGATTCTACCTATCTGGGAACAGATGTCATATCTATTAGTACTTCTTGATTGACCTTCTGTATAGTCTTATAGTTTTTCCCATAAAGGTCTTGCAGATTTCTTGATCAATTGATTACTAGGTTTTTATAGTTTTAGGAGACATTTTCTAATATATCTTCTAGTATATTATGTTGGTGATGGAAGAACAATCGATTTTGATACTATATCTCATATTTTATATAGTACTTTGTATCGTATTTAGTTATCTAAGTGACTATCTTATTAGTAATAATGGTCTATCATGACTCTCTGTTTATGTATAGAGATAGACATTCATTGGTGTAAAGAAGGGAAATGTGAAAAAAGCTTTTTATCACGGCAAAGATAAGGAAAAAGTCCCCTTTTTCAGTTTGATAAATTCTAACAGTGAGTCAGTATTTTAATATTATTAATATTTTTCCTATTTTATTTAGTCAGACACGTGGGAAATCTGAAACAGATATTTGCTAAGTTTCTGGCAATAGCCATGTACTGGGCTGGACATGTTGTATACGTGAGCTCAAAATCCTCATACTAATCCCATAAGTTAAGTATCACTCACCACATTTTACAACTGTAGAAAGTGAACTTTAAACAATTTAGTTAATATGGCCAATTGATTTGGTATAGCTGAGCTTGATGGTCCTTACTTTTACTGAAATAAAGAAAAAATGAAGTAAAAAAGATTTATATTAAAAATAAATGTAGCATATGAATTGGATTTTTCAAAAGAATTTCTCATGAGATTTGTTTAATTTTTCAGTTTTTCTCATATATTTAAAATATGATTCATTTAACCAAAAAGAATGTATTTAGACACAGAGATCATGCTTACTGAATAAAATAAATATTGCTCTGGTTCAAGGGGAAAAAAAATCATGTAATGGGCCTGGACCAACATTCCCTAGAAAGCTGCCTCTTAGACCAATAATGGAATCAATTTGGTTCAAAGACTAATTCCTCTAGCACATTAAATGCATGCCTACCCCGGTTCTCGAGAACTGAGTACATGCACATTGTGGCAGGCTGGCGAATGCCTGCTCAGTGGTCATCCTCTTCTTCCTTCCAGAGCCCTGGTGCAAGTGTTCTGCTGACCAACTCCATTTCCAGCCTGCTTGCAGATGGGAGAATTAATGAAAGTAATGGGGTGGGGCTTGCAGGCAGCTCACAATGCCTTCCCACTTCTCCTGCTTCTAGTCTGGAGCTTTAATGGGGTGGCTGGACCACAAGCGGAAATCTGGGTCGGGCTCAGGAAAATTGACAATGGAAACACACACTAAGATTGCCAGAGCAGAAATGTGAAATACGGGGCCCCGTGACAGTGGAACTGCCATGTCAGCCCCAGGCCACCTAGCTCTGGACGTCACAAGAGAAAAATGACCTTCTATGATATGCATGCCACTGTCATTCTGAGTTTCTGAAATAGCAGCTGAATATCCTGACACAAATTTAAAAAAGATATTTGGAGGCAAATGTCATATATATTTGTATAGATACAATATGTATCTCACATATACACATATGTGCACACACATGTATATATTGTGCATGCATATACATGTATGCATATGTGTGTACACATATGTATGTATAGGTGTGCATGTGTATGTGTATTTCAGCACATATATCTTATGTGCACGCACATGCATATATCCAATTTTATACTGCCCTTGAGGTTATTACCTTGAACAAACTTGACATAGTTACTCTATTATAATTGCTATGGGATAGTTGCTGTGCTGATGTGACATGAGCTAGCTCAAGTTGCTGGACATGCCATCAGCAATGCTCCTAGAAGAAGAAGGAAGGAGGGGGAGGCAGAGAAGAAACAAAGTAATTTTATTTTCCATGTGTGCGGCCTTGAGGGGGTGGATATTGGTGGGGTGGGAATCACTCACATTTGTTCAGTGGAAAACTGAAGATTGATGATTCTTTTCTCTTTTTTGAATAAGTGAGCTAGAGATGTCATATGAAAACTTTGATAGAAGTATAAACGAAGGGGAACAATCAGCATTTAAATAAGGACTAATGCTGAACCAAATCTTTGGCTGGTAACACTTTATTTTGTAAGGGTGATATTAAAACTACCTTCCATCCTTCTTCCATCTGTCAGGCTACATTTTACTTGGATTTTGTCAGTACAATTATATCTTTAATAAAAAGCTCCTTCAAAGAAAACTGCATCTAATTAGGAAAGAAGTGAAGGAGGCACGTCACACTTGGTGAGATGCAGCCACTTCACTCGGGAGAGTGTGAAAATCGTTTCTGCAGATGGCAGCTTCCTCCTTAGCTGAACTGATGATCCCCAGCACTAAGGCTTTTTTTTTTCTTTCTGAAGCCCATTTCCTTTCCTGTACATGTGTATAATTAATTTTTTAATTATGTGACTTGACAAAAACAAAGTCAAATGCCAATAAATTGTATATAAAAAAATAAAAAAGGCATCAGTGATCTCCTTCGAGAAGCATTTTGAAAGCAAAATATCATGTTGATGACCTTCACCTGTTTGTAGGATGGTATGTGATGATTAGCTACATTAAAAACACAGTTCCATATAATACAATTTGCAAATTTACCAGAGCTTAAAGGTTGATTGAAATGATATATCAGGTCTGCTAAGTCTTAATATGCAATTTTCTTAGGTTAATAGGCAATAGATACCTTCCATGCATGTAAGAGAAATAAATAACATATTGGTAGTTTAAAAAGTATTGCTTTATTATTAGCTTTTAAAAAAATAACCATTAAGTGGCAGGAGTTATGCTGAGTGTTAGGAAAACCATATTGAGCAAAACAGAGTTTCCTGGCCTCAAAGGGACAAGATTGACCATCATATGATTATATATTTATAGTCCTATTACTCTTTGAAACAAAGTGCAGGCCGTTATGAGAGTATGTCTTAGAAAGAACTGATACATTGCAAGGGGTCAGAGAAGACTTCATTTTAGGAGTAATAATGAAATGAGATCTCCAGAATGACTGGAAGTTAACTGGGCAAAAGTGAGGAAGACCTAAAATGAGGTCAATGTGTCTGAATGTCAGAGGGCAAAGAGAAGAAAGATCCAGGATAAGACTGGAGAGATCATTAAGGCCTTTTAGATCTTGTTTAGGATTAAGATTTTATGTATTTATTTGAAAGAAAGAGTGGGCGAGAGAGAGAGCACAAGCAGGGGGAAGGTCAGAGGGAGCGGGAGAAGCAGACTCCCCGCTGAGCAGGGATTCTGACATAGGGCTTGATCCCAGGATCTCCAGATTATGACTTGAGCTGAAGGCAGACACTTAACTGACTGAGCCACCCAGGTGCCCCAGGATTCTGGTGTTTATTCTAGGAACACAGAAAAGTCTTTAATATTTTAACCAGGAAAGTGACATTATAAGATTGACATTATAAATGATTACCATTGCTATAGAGTAGACCCTGCACTATAAAGAAATGAATGGAAGAGGTTAAACATAGACCTAGTAAAAACATTGAGGAGGACATTGATATAATCCGTGCAAATTAAAGGAAATTAGTCCCCAATAGTACATTTTATTCAGACAGACCTCCTGTCTCTCTAGATATAAAACTACATATATATATATATATATATATATATATATATATATATATATATACACACTATGGTGTAGACAGTGAGGATATAATGAAAGGAACTACAGGAAAACAGTAGTGTATCCATGAAGGATGATGATTAGACCTCACAACAGATTTCTCATCAGCAACACAGAGGTGTGAAGATAAGGGAATATTTTTAAAATGCTGAACCAAAATAGTTATTAATGTAGAGTTCTATAAGATGTTGAGCTATTATTCACGAATGTTTGTAAACTAAAGATATTTCCAGATATACAATGATTGAGAGATTTCCCTACTCACATGCACTTACTAAAAGAAATACTAAACGGCATATATTACAGGGAGAAAGAGTGAGCCAAGAATAGAGTTGGATGCTAAAAAAAAAAAAAAAAGAATAGAGTTGGATGCTAAAAGCAACAGCAAGTAAAGAAATTGAGTCAGGTACGAGTAAATCTAAATAACATAAACCATAAGTAATATTTTTCATTTTGTAAAACAAGATACAACACATTTTTAAGACCGAGAGGGGTGATCATATTTATATGGTCCTTTTTTTAAAGGAGGTCCTTTTTATAAAGGAGGACAATATAACTGTAGACAAAGTTAAGACATGGTTAAGTGAAGTTTGTGTTATAAATTTAAGGATCACCACTAAAATAGCAGAAATAACATGGATAATTTCCCAAATGGTTTTAAAGCAAAGGGTGGAAAAACAAACTTTAACAAATCCAACAAAAAGTAGCAAAGACGACAAAAAAAAAAACAACAACAACAAAAAAAACCCAACCTTAGTATATAGGAAACACAAGAAATAAATTTAAATATATAATCACAAAATATATAATTGGAAGATGATACACACATCATCGAACATCTTCTGTCACTATTTCTCCTTCCACCTAAACTCACATGATAAATTTAGCATTGGAATGGGTGGTTTTAGTGGAAACCCAGACTCAACTTTGTGGAGCTTGCATTTCCGTTTTTAGAGAATGAATTTAGGAAGCCTTAGATATGCTTCTGGTTAAAAGGCTTCCGTACTTCATGGGCAAAGAGGGAAATGCATTTTTTTTTTTTTTTGCTTAGAATTTAGATTTAAATGGGATTATATCAATTTCCTATAGAGTAAATCACACTCTAAGACATACGGGCATAATTTCACAATTGCTTATCCTTAGTGAAAACTCTTTGCAGAGCAGATATAACTGACCTGATCTTACAGAAAGTCTTTCTAAATATACCCGAGTGGAGGCAGCAGGCAAGACTCTTCACATCCCCTGAGGATCTACATCTGCTACGCGTGGCTCCGGTAGCAGATGGAAGAGCGTGCAGAGATCCTTACTGGCTTCGTAGTACCTTTGTTTACAAACTGTACTTCCTGTTCATCTGCAATCTAATCAGTTAGTAAGTTCATAAAGCCCCAAAGTACCTGCTCATTTACATGGCCTCATTTTTTGAAGTAAGAGATCCCAATTCTCTTCTGGCTCCCTGGAGATGACTGTGCCTGCAGATTAAATCAAACCAATATTGCCACCCAGGCTCTAGCTGACTTGGCTGGATTTTGGTATCTTATCTGAAGTATCTTCATGTCTGAACACAAGAGAGGTCAGTTACCTCTGGGACTCAAGTTAGGTGGTAAAAACCGGTACAATCATGTCATCTCTTCTTGTTAGTGTAGACTTAGTAGTAAAAGGAGGAGGAGGAAAAAGAATAGTTGTTTTTCTGAATGACGCTTAGTTACCATTCTGGTAGTCACGTGTCACTTCTACATCGAAGTCTTGCTTGTCCTGGGTACGAGGTAACATTGCTGTGCATGCTACCCTGTGTGGAGAATTCCCACCTTAAAACCATTTAGCAGTGAAGGTAATCTGTACATTAATTTCTCTTTGTGACCCTAAGGATCCTGAAAATTGAAGTAAAAAAAAAAAGAATATACAGGACAGGGATATCAGTCAGGGGAATTCCAGGGACCAGGACCTGAATAGTGTAGACCCAGGTTAAAGCAGATTTTAAAATGCCAGGTGTTGGAGCAGGTGTTGCTAGGTCACCAATGTCAGAGCAAAGCTTGTGGCAAGATGGTCTTAAGGTAGAACTAAAGACCTAACCTCTTCCACCTGCCTCCAACCAAGACAGGGTTAGGGAAGCCTCATAACGGGATTATTTCAGGGACAAATGGACTCTGGGAAGAAAGAGCCAATGGAGAATATGTCCAGAATATTCTTTTAGATGTGGTTTTCTCTAATATTCTGTAGAGGGAATTTCAGTATTTTATACAATACTTTGCCTTTTTTCATAGCACTGAGATACAGAGTTACTAAATGAATTTTTTCCCAAGTAGTTAGAAATGAGTCATAAAAGAAATGACTTGTGTTTGACTTTCAAGTATTTCTAGCACCAAGAATTAGCAGTAAGTGAGAGCCTTCTACTATCTTCAATGAGTGGGAATGTGTCAGATGCCTATGGCTTTTAGATTAACTAGAATCAATTTAAATTTAGTATGTTTCATCACATGTAAAGCAAGTTTACTCAGAAACTATCAAGTATGTGTCAAGGTGTTATCTGAAAGTCAGAAAAATCTATTCTACTTCAGAAATAAATACAGGTGAGGGAGGGGTGCCTGCTGGCTCAGTCGGGAAAGCATGTGACTCTTGATCTCAGGGTTGTGAATTCAAGCTCCATGTTGGGTGTGGAGCTACTTGGAAAGAAAGGAAGGAGGGAAGGAGGAAGGAAGGAAGAAAGGAGGGATGGAGGGAGGAAGGAAGGAAAGAAAGGCAGGTGAACCCCTTCCTCCTGCATCTCTCTCTCTTTTTTAAAGATTTATTTAATTTATTTTTTAGAGAGAGAGAGAGTCTGTGAATGGGGGGAGGGGCGGGGCAGAGGGAGAGGAAGAGAGAGTGTCTTAAGCAGACTCTGCTGAGTGCAGAGCCCAACACAGGGCTTGATCTCATGACCCTGGGACCAGGGCCTAGGTAAAACCAAGAGTTCGATGCTTAATGTACTGTGCCACCCAGGTGTCCTCCTCCTGTATCTCTTCAAAACAAATTTATTTCGTTGAACACCTTAGGCATTCAGCCCAGAATGGGAGAACACAGAATGTCTTATTTGAAAAGAAAAAAAAGAAAGAAAAAGAAAAATCTAATGAGATCAGCTAAGCTAACCTTGAGTTTTACAAGGGAGGAAATCAAGATCTAGAAGATAAGTTTTTCTCTTGGGGTCACACAAAAAGCAAGTTGCCTAAATACTGGTCTCATGGCAACCACTCCAGTGGTCATTTATATATTTTTTTGTATTTTTATTTTTTAAAGATTTTATTTACTTATTTGAGAGAGAGAGAGAAAGCATGAGCAGGCAGAGGGGGAGGGGCAGAGGGAGAAGCAGACTCCCCACAGAGCACAGAGCCCTACTGGGCGGGCCTTGATCCCAGGCCCCTGAGATGATGACCTGAGCTGAACTCAGCTGACTAACCAACTGAGCCACCCAGGCGCCCCACTTCAGTGGTCTTTTAGCCATAAAATAAACCTTCTGGTATTGAAGTTTCCTCTCCACCCATTCTGAGGGTGTAAATTCCCACAAAAATGGAATTGCTGTGATCTTTTCTTTGATTCAGAAATGTGTTCCACGTTTCTTCTCCCACTTACCTCTTCATCTCACATTCCCTTCTACAGATTTCTAGGAATCTGTCTGGTTGCTTGACAATGAGATGCACTTTATCTGCCTAGTCCCTGTGGGAAGATGACTCAGGTGGATGGCCTGCCCTGGCTTTACTCTAGGTCTTTCTCTAAAGGCTCTGTACCCCTCACCCCTTGTATTCTCCCATCTCAGCCTCATCATCTCTGTCAGCACTGACATAGCTGACACAGCACCCTGCACCACAGCCTCCCCTTCTCAAGACCTTGAATTTTGAGCCTGTTCCTAGACTCAGCACAGCCTAAAGTCCTGGAATAGTCTGGAAGACTAATAGTCTCCACATTAGTAATCGCTGAGCCATCTAAAGCATGTATTCTTTCCTTAGCAGAATAGTAATGCAAGTTCTCTGTAGAAAATTTAGAATATGAAGAATTTCAGAAAGAAGCAAAAGCCATCCATATTTTCACCACTCAATTATAAACATTTTGGGTTCGTTCATTCACTCATTCATTCATTCATTTATTCATTCACATTTCCAGTTCTTTGTTATGAATTATGTTGCTATGATCATTGGACTACAAGTATTTGTATCAAAATACAGTACATTTTTATTTCTCTTGGGTAAATACATAGGACTGTAATTTCTCATTGTGCAGCAAGGGTATATTTAGCTGCATAAAAATATACAAAACTGTTTTCCTAAGTGGCTATACCATTTTGTATTCCCACTGTTGAAGTCTGAGAGTTCTGGTGGCTCTCCATCCTCACCAACAGTGGTCTTTGCCCAGAAAGACTAACTTGACTGTATCTCGCTGTTATCTGGTGTCCTCACTTCTAAATTAAAATTAAGTATCAATATTTCAAACAGACCTGCAGTAACAATACTACTTAAGAAATACGAGCACCAAAGTTTTAGACCCGAGTCACCTTATTCCCTTACATTCTTATTAAGATCATTCCCCAAACTATGCCACCACGGTATCAGTATAGAACAGAGTTCACAGAGGAACTTGCAGAAGTTCTGATGTAACTGCAGGAGTAATTCCCACTAAATGGGTGATTAGAATTAGGGAGCTCTTTGGATTGTCCACTTAGGTGGTGGTTCAAATATGTCGCTGCATTTTTCTCCATGGTACTTCATCCTATAATTTCTTAATTATTAAATAGGACCAACTAGTTATAATCTGCATTATCTTGTCTTACAACATGATAGCATCTTACCTTCTCCCTATATCAGGTGAATCTGTAGGATATGTGTAATCATATTTCTCTGATCTACTTCCACTAGACATAGAAGAGAATGTAAGCTGGGGTGTCAGGCAGAGTACAATCGATTTGAAAATATATTCCTGTTTATGGATAGATGTTGTACATCATAAGATACCAAGAGCTCTCCAAGCTAAGATGAGATCTGCAAAGTCAAATTATTTAAATAGGGGATAAAGGTTGCATTGGCAGTCTCTTTAAGCTCATCTTCTTGGGCCATGGGTTGCCATGATGATGAGAGGGGATGCTTATATTGAAGAATATTATTCAATATTTCAATGAGAAAAATGTGTGTGTGTGTGTGTGTGTGTGTGTATACATGTGCATGTTTAAATAAGACTTGGTCAAAATATGTATCCTTTGGAGCTAGGCTTGAGAGAGCCATGGCTTTGTTCTCATTATCTGGGCAGGCATCAGCTCAATAAAGTATTCCAAAGTTCTTAAGCCAAACTTGTCTCTCTGCCCTTATATGAACCTCAGGACTCCAAAGGGGTATGACTATAAAATAAAGAAGAGTCTTGACACCGGTAAAATTTTTTCTTCCAAGTTGCTGTATTCTTGCCAAGTTTGCTTCTTAGGGAGTTTTAAAATCTTTTATAGTTTTTCATTTACTTTGATTTTTTAAGAACTGGAGACATCCAAGTATTTTACTTATCAAGGTTAATCTAAGTGCAAATGAATCTTTGGAATCATTAGAACCTGGAAGCAGTGTGGGAGTAAGATGGAGTCCAGTAACATCGTGCCTTGCAACCCAGACATGGCTGCCCCGCTCCGAACAGTTGGGAGTGAAGCTGTGACACCAGCTGCCTCGTTTGGGAAGTGAGAAAGGAGAATTTTGAATTCACTGTGGTGAAACTTAAAGCTTTCATGTGAAAATCCTCCTCTCCTCCTTCTCCTTTCCCTTTTTAGGAAGCTTGTGGCTGACCACCTGGTGTTCTGAATCATTAATTCATGGAAGACATTCTGTCAGGAATAACATGTAACAGACAGCCTGGCAACTGCCTTCAAAACCTTTCCAGCTCCCCCTTCACTTTAATTCACTTCAGTAATTATTTATTGTACACCTACTCTCAAGCCCAGCCTGGTGCTAGGCAATGAGTCTTTCAAGGGAAGAGAGCATTAAATTCTTTCCCTGGAGATTTAAAAAATTTATTTAATGTTGATTTTATTTTAGGAAGAGCAGATGAAATATTTCATGAAACAGAAAAATTTCTTAAATTTACCTAAGTGTCAAAGCAATATAGAAGTAATAAAATGAAAAAAATATATTCGCATCGGTGCTTAAGTTCTTATGAAGCGAGAAGTGCTACACAGGTATAGGCATTGGGTGCTTCACATGCGTCACCTCGTTTAATTCTTAAAGCTTCCTTAGGAGGTAGATATGAAAAGCCCCACATTAAATGTGGGGAAATAGAGGTCCAGTTAAGACGGGTTAACTAACCTTTCTCAATAGTTGATTCTTCAGCCAAGGAATTGTCCAATAGCCTAATTAATGTCTACTAGAATCAGGTATAAACTTCCATGTGACTATAATAGGTAAGGGAATCCAGAGGACTAGAGAAACCACAAAAGCCCCCAGGTGGAACAGATTGTCAGGTGTCTTGAGTCTGAAGCATATGTAAGAGTGACAAGAAAGGGGTGCCTGGGTGGCTTAGTCGGTTAAGTGCCTAGTTCTTGATTTCAGCTCAGGTAGTGATCTCAGGGTTGTGAGATCAAGCCCCGTGTTGGGCTGTGCTCAACGTAAAGTCTGCTTGAGATGACCTCTCTCCCTCTGCCTCTGCTGCCCCTCCCCCCCCAAGAGTGCCAAGAAAGATCAAGAATGTCAAAAGGCAGATGAGATGGGTACAGAAAACCAAAAGACAAAAAGGTAGTGGACATACACAGTCTGAAATCCATATTAAATGATCAAAAAGACAGATCCTGTAGGAACTGAGGAAGCAAGGTCACAATGAGCATAAAGCAAATCAGCACTAAGGAGACTTTATTAGTGTAGTTCTGGAACACAGTTCCGGTTTTTCATGGATCCCAGGTGGTAGAAACAAACCCATCCTACAGGAAGGAATGAGGCAACTGGGAACAGATGAGCCAGGGATGGAACTTTGATGAACCAATTTTTTTTCCAACATGAAATGTCTGTAATTATAAGAATTTCCTTTAGTCTATATTTTCTTCATAAAGCCTTGAAATAATTTTCATTATGTTTCTCAATTATTATACTTCGTTAACTGGCTAAGCTTAACTAATATTCTTCTTAGGTTAGTCTATCTGAATATTTTGTGTAGACATCCTGGGCCTAAGAACTGGCTTTTGAAATACATTGGTTACCAAACAAGAAAAACAGTAGCACAATTGCTTAGCTCCGCGGAGAACAGCATGACTAGGAATTTCCTCTTCAATTAAATCCTCTAGGGGATGCATTTGAAATTTGATGGTTATTCTCCTAATATAATTTTCCTTGTGTTCTTGCATGCATTTAGAACATAAGCTCCAATCCGGAAAAGATCTCGCTATCAAAAAGAGATGTCTCTGCAATTAAGGTCATTATATTCTACTGAGAAACTGAACCAGAAGCACAGGGTTACTAAGAGTTCCTGAGTGAGTGTAAGTAGTGTAAGTACTGTAGTGTCTGCTGGGTCACCAGAGAATGTGAATGTACTAGGTTCTTGTGTGGGAAAACAAAACGGATTCATTCAAGTGTCTCGCTATTTGCAGGATGTGGCTGTTTGGTGAACATGTGAAAATCAGCTGGCCATGAAGATAACTGTGGACAACTTTAATATAATTTGAAAATGTTATGGCCTTAGATAAACTGTACTGATTTTTCCTGGGAAGAAGTAAACATTTGTGCTTTTTTTGTTCCAGATTCCTTTTTATTTGGAAATAAACATAACGTGTTATTTAATTCCAGGAAGGCGATTATGTAAGGCAATAATATTGACAAAAAGGGTAGGACTTTGAACGGCCTCTAATTCTGTATTTTACAGAAACTTTGCATAACTCTGTTATTTGGATATGTCCTGCTAGTTAATATATCCTCGTTGCAGTAAAACTGGCTCTTTCTCCTGATTCAGTATTCACCCTGATAACTGAAGAAATGTCTAAATCAGTGATTCTTAAACCATGGAGTAAAAGAAAGTCACCTAGAGAACTAGTTTAAATGTAAATTCTCTTCGTTATTCTGATACAGGTAGGCCACAGAATACACATTGAGGGTTAAAGAAATGCCAGTTAGGCTTTTATTAATTAATATAAAAATATTTGTGTTTTGCTAAAAGCAATGTCAAAATTTTTTCCCCTTCATAGGCTGTATTACAGTGTGGTAGAAATAGGACTGTGTTTAGACCCAACCTAGGTTTTTCCATTTACTTCACCATCTACCAGTTAAATGATTCAGGAGACATTTATTTCACCTTTGAAATGAAGTTGCCTTATCTGTAAAATGAAAAACTAAAGCTACAATCTATGTTGTGAGAGTAAATGAAATAAAAGCTGTAAATCACCTAATGCCTGTCACACAAAAGGTACTCGATACATGCTTGACTTCTCCTCTTTCTTGATTTAGTGTTTTGACTAAGTCATTTTGCTGCTTCTTTTTTATTTTTTTAATCATAGTTCTCATAAGAATTTCTTATATGAAGAATGCTAAAAGTGATACTAAGGGATGGACATCTTTTCAAACATTCTGCAGCTGTTGCCAACCCCAGGGAGAGCTAGGACATCTCAGCACAAGATGTACCCAGGGTGTCTCTTACCAACTTAGGACCATCACCACTCCCTTACAAGGCTGGGAACTACATTTCCCCAGATCCCTCGCCTGCATGGTTCTGTCTTCAGAGGCTGCTCATGAGAGGAACTATGAGATCTGGAAGGCAAAAGTGAGGAGGAAGCCATATACTCAGAAAGCATGGCAGCAAGGCATGGTGGCTTTTTGTAGATGCCTCTGTGGCTGCCCTCTTCTGGGTCCTGGTGGCCAGAATCAGTGGTTTCTCTGAGTCCAGCTTCTCCACCCACTCCAGTAACTCAGGCTGAAGCCATCATGGACTGTTTCCCAATCCTCCAGCCTGCCAGGCCTTCACTTTTCTGGCTCCTTCCATATATGTGTAAACTTTAATTCCTCTATTAATTTCCTGATTCCAGTGACACTTATAGTGCTTCTATTTTTCTACTCAAACTCTGACTTGTATACCAGAGTACCCTGGCACTTACTCTGATGTTATACTTCCTGGTTAATATGTTTTTCTAACAAATACTTATTTGATATAGGTTACCCCCAACCCACATTCCAATTCTCTTAAAGTACCCCCAGGGAAATATTTCTGCCTTAGAGCAGCTTGGCTGTATTTCATCTTTGATAGGTAGGTCTCCACTACGATGTTTCATAAAAGTTGAGGGTGTGTATGCCAGGTTAATGACTTCTGGGCCACACTAAAGTACAGTCTAGGCTAGAACAAGTCTAGGGCATATTCTGTCCTAAAATTGTAAGTGGAAGTATTCAAAGAACAATTAACACTAGCATTTAAACTAGTTACTGCATGTTTGATTTTAATCATATTTTATAATATCATCCATCAGTTTATTATCTTATTTGCCAAATAGTACAGGACTTTGTTTTCAAGACTGGCTTTAAAATAAAACCTAAAATAAACCCAAACTTTAGTTCCCAGATGTGAATTTTTTGTCTTACAAAAACTCCCTACAGGTAGACTGAATAAGGCTCCTGTTGACCGACTAGAGCCATTAGTTCTCCTCTTGTCAGTGTTAGATCTGACTGTCAGAGACATAGCACATTTCAAACCATAAAAATGCTACACTTTGTCAGATATGACCTATGATCAAATTAGACGAAAGAATTTTACTGTGGAGTAACAACCATCATAGATATAAGATTGATAGTTCTTGTTAGTGCTATTTTGCTTTTGGTATTTGCTTATTTGCTTCGTTTTCATTTTAGCCTAGAGATACTAATTTATGGAATACCTATTGTGAGCTAGAAACATTACATGATGATATTTGCATATTGATCATTTAGTTAGATATTTATATCCTCATGTAATAGGCGAGCAAACTGGAGCTGAAAAAGATTAATAAACTTACTCAAGGTAATTAGCTAGGTAGTGACAGACCTAGTATCCAATCCCTGGTCTGTTTGATTCTATGATGAGTGTACTTCCTGCTCTTCCAGTCTGCTTGACATTTTCAGTCTTATTATTTTCTAAGAAAAAATTATCCAGAAAGAAGCATTTCTTGTGACCCACCAAACTGAATAAAGAATAAAATTAAGTGTTCAGTTGCTGCCCTCTTGTATCTTCTTAGGAGACTTTATTGAAAATGAAGTCCTGTGTGATCAGGATCCTTGCTTCTACGCACATTTTGCACAGCGGAGTCACAATAATTATTTTTTCTGCCAATCTATAGGAAGTTTGAACATTGCATGCCAGCAGGCACTCTTTGTAAGTGAGGCATTAGATGATTCCTGATGTCAGTGGGACATTCTTCTGTATTTTAGCTAGACCATACTGATTTTAAGGAACTCCTCCCCATACCTTAGTTTAAAGGTATCATTTTAAAAGAAGGTATTCATTAAATAAAGTATCATTAGAATCTCTCTTGCAAAGTTTACATTGTTCTGTGGTTAGAATAATACTGTACAGATAGCTGTAATCCAGTATCTATGAATGAGTACATTTGTAGTAATGGTCTAATGACCAACAGGAGCCATGAAAATCTCCCTGTCCCACCAGACTCTACTCTCTTCTGGCAGAGGAATGGAGGATTGAGGGGGTGGTTGCGGTATGTGTTAGAGTCAAGGATCATAACACTTGTGGGGTAGTGATTCAATAGGAGGACCCCCCCTTCCTTTCTTTGGTTAGAAATCATGGCATCTTGACTACACTAATGAAGGTTGCCTACAATATTTCATATAGTAACATAGGTCAGGGACTGCCTCTTACTGGTGGATCTGAAAAGCCTTTGGGTGGGCAACTGGTTATGCTATGCCTCTTGCCTCCCGAGTGACACAATCTCAAGGGCTAAGATGGGGGTAAGATTTGGGTAAAAGGCCCTAAGAGCCCAGAGTCTATGTCAAAAGTTCCCAAATGTGTTCCATGGAATGTTTTACACAGATACTAATGAGAATTCCAGAACTGAATGAGTCAAAAATGAAAGAGAGCATAATATATTAATTGTAAATATTTACAATGTACAATCGTATCTTACTACCTTTGGAAATTTATTTATTTATTTATTTATTTATTTATTTATTTATTTATTTATTTATTTATTTAACAGAGAGAGAGTGAGAGAACACAAGCAGGGGAATAGTAGAGGGAAGAAGTAGAAGTAGAGGGAGAAGGAGGCTCCCTGGGGAGCAGGGAACCTGATGTGGGACTCGATCCCACGACCCTGAGATCATGACCTGAGCCGAAGGCAGACGCTTAACCATCTGAGCCACCCAGGTGCTCCTGCCTTTGAAAAATCTTAAGGAAGCCTCTTTACCTTTATTTAATAGTTTCCCAAGCTTATTAGAGCACAGAATATTATTATTCACATTTTTCTTGCTAAATAGGGTCCCATGGGACACCAAGTTTGGGAAACTCTGATCTAGAGGTTAGAGTGAAAGGGCAACAGGAGACCTCAAAACACATGCCATAGCCGGGGATCCCACACAGATATCCAGGGCCAATAGTCTGCAGTGAACACACACATACACGCACACACACACACACACACACATGCATGCACACCGTAAAAGTTTATACTTTTTCCTTTCTAACAACACTGATCATAGCCACAGATCTTTCATTACAAAATAGCAAATTTTTTCCATTTGTATTGGTGAATTGGACATCCTGGGTTACATAGGCTTGCCTAAGTGCTGGAGGAATATAACAAGAGTGGTACATCTATCTTTTTGCTGCTGATTCTATTTTGAAGATAAATCAATTCTAACTGGATTGAATGTATTTTATGCTCTCAATCTTGCTCATTTGCTGCCTTTTGTTACATTCAGTCACATCTTAGCAAAACATTGATTTCTTTTGTCTAGCTTTCTTGTCTTCTGTAATATTAGTCTAGAAAAATTTTGAGGGGCAGGGACTACAAAATATTTTTTCTTGGGATAGTCACCCATCTCAAGCATGCAGTGATTGGCAAATTGCTCTTCATTGTATGAACTGTTCATCCAGGAAATAACTGATTAATGTTTTCTGACAATTGGTGCCAAGCTTCCTTAGACTGAGAATGTTCTATTATGGGTAAAGATGAATAGATGATTAAAAATCATACACAGATATTAGATGCTTGGGTAAGCCCTTAACAAAATGTCTTTTTAAAAAAATGGAGATGGCTATTAATTAAATAATATAGCTTTAAATATAAACTTTCTTTGCAAACATATAACTGTAGTTATTTATTTACTTATTTAAAAGATTTTATTTATTTATTTATTTATTTATTTATTTATTTATTTATTTAAGAAAGAGAGCATGTAAGCATAAGGAAGGGGAGAGGAGGAGGAGAAGGAGGGGGAGAGAATCTCGAGCAGACCCCCCCTGAGCACAGAGCCCCAGGTAGGGCTCTATTCCATGACCTTGAGGTCACGACCTGAGCCAAAACCAAGAGTCAGAGGCTGAACTGAATGAACCACCCAGGTGCTCCTAATGATAGTTATTTAAATAAACAAACTGGCTTTCTTTGTTTCATGAAGAGCAAATAATGTGTCAAGAATGCAGGTCAGAGGCTCCTCAGTGGCTCATTCAGTTGGGTACCCAATTCTTGATTTCAATTCAGGTCATGATCTTAGCATCAAGATTGAGCCCCACGTTGGGCTCTGTGCTGAGCATAGAGTCTGCTTGAGATCCTCTCCCTCTGCCCCTCCCTCCACCTATGTAAGCATGTTCTCTTTCTCTCCATTAAAAAAAAAAAGAAGAAGGAGAACGCAGGTCAAATTATGCCCATTACATTTAGAATATACACTAAAATGCATTTTCTTGCATGAAGAGAGGAAAAATAGCAAAGGAATACTGGCTTCCTTAGAGTGAAATATTTTTAAAAGTAAGAGAAAAATGTGTCCTCTGAAAGTTTAACTAGTAAGGTACATGTACAGTCTAAGAGATCTGATTGCATTAAAGATTGAAGAAATGGGCAATACCAGAGTCTCTTGGTACCAGACTGATATATCTGGATTTATAACCAAAGGAAACTGCAATCTATCAGATGTAGGAAACTGGACTAATGATGCTGGACTAATCACAATGAGTTGTTAGTTTCAGATTGAAGCAACATCAATTCAATTGTGTACTGTTTTATACATGAATAGATGCTATATATTGCTGTGTGGGGATGGAGTCTTGAAAAGAAGAAACAAAAACCATTCTCCATGCAGGGAAAGAGTCTTAAATGATGAACTGAAGTACTGTATTTCCTTGACAGGCCCCAATAATGGGGAGGAGTGCTCTATGTTATCTCAGCTCAGAGATACTTTTTAATATTACCTAAATCTCTTTGTTTTGTATCTATATTGATCAGATAAAACTTTGATTTTTATACTGGCTACCCACATGGCTTACCCACAATGACAGTGCACATATTTACAGACACGAACATCCCTATCCATTTAGAAAGAGCTTTCTTGTGGCAAATCATCCTTGGGAAAGGAAAAAAAAATCCAGTTCCTATATTTGCAAATCTAAAGTCTCCTCTTCCTCAGATGTTGTGAATCCAATTTAGTATTGTTCTTTTTTTTATAATATTTTTTATTATATTGTGCTAGTCACCATACAGTACATCCCTAGTTTTTGATGTAAAGTTCCCTGATTCATTACTTGCGTATAACACCCAGTGCACCATTGCAATATGTGCCCTCCTTGATACCCATCACCAGCCTATCCCATTCCCCCACCGCCCTCCCCTCTGAAGCCCTCAGTTTGTTTCCCAGAGTCCATAGTCTCTCATGGTTCATTCCCCCTTCTGTTTACCCCCCCTTCTTTATCCCTTTCTTCTCCTACCGATCTTCCTAGTTCTTATGTTCCATAGATGAGAGAAACCATATGATAATTGTCTTTCTCTGCTTGACTTATTTCACTTAGCATTATCTCCTCCAGTCCCGTCCATGTTGCAGCTAATGTTGAGAAATCATTCTTTTTGATGGCTGAGTAATATTCCATTGTATATACGGACCACACGTTCTTAATCCAGTCATCTGTTGAAGGGCATCTCGGCTCCTTCCACGATTTAGCTATTGTGGACAATGCTGCTATGAACATTGGGGTGCATATGGCCCTTCTCTTCACTACGTCTGTATCTTTGGGGTAAATACCCAGTAGTGCAATTACTGGATCATAGGGTAGCTCACTTTTTAACTTTTTAAGGGACCTCCACACTGTTTTCCAAAGTGGCTGTACCAACTTGCATTCCCACCAACAATGTAGGAGGGATCCCCTTTCTCCACATCCTCTCCAACATTTGTTGTTTCCTGCCTTGTCAATTTTTGCCATTCTAACTGGCGTAAGGTGGTATCTCAGTGTGGTTTTGATTTGAATTTCCCTGATGGCTAATGATTTTGAACATTTTTTCATGTGTCTGTTAGCCATTTGTATGTGTTCATTGGAAAAGTGTCTGTTCCTATCTTCTGCCCATTTTTTGATTTGCTTATTTGTTTCTTGTGTATTGAGTTTGAGAAGTTCTTTGTAGATCTTGGATACCAGTCTTTTATCTGTAGTGTCATTTGCAAATATCTTCTCCCATTCCATGGGCTGCCTCTTAATTTTTTTGACTGTTTCCTTGGCTGTGCAGAAGCTTTTTATCTTGATGAAATCTCACAAGTTCATTTTTTCTTTTGTTTCTCTTGCCTTTGGAGATGTGTCATGAAAAAAAGTTGCTGTGGCCGATGTCAAAGAGGTTGCTGCCTATGTTCTCCTCTAGGATTTTGATGGATTCCTCCAGACCTCATAGATATATATAGAACACTACACCCCAGAAGAACGGAATACTCATTCTTTTCGAATGCACATGGAACGTTCTCTAGAATAGACCATATGCTGGGTCACAAAACAGGTCTCAACCGATACCAAAAGACTGAAATTATTCCCTGCATATTCTTAGACCACAATGCTTTGAAACTGGAATTCAATCACAAGGAAAAATTTGGAAGAAACTCAAACACTTGGAAACTAAGAACCATCCTGCTCAAGAATGATTGGATAAACCAGGAGATTAAAAGTTAATTTAAACAATTTATGGAGACCAACGAGAATGAAAACACAATGGTCCAAAACCTATGGGACACTGCAAAGGCAGTCCTAAGGGGAAAATACATAGCCATCCAAGCCTCGCTCAAAAGAATAGAAAAATCTAAAATGCAGTATTTATATTCTCACCTCAAGAAGCTGGAGCTGGAACAGAAGAACAGGCCTAACCCACGCACGAGGAAGCAGTTGATCAAGATTAGAGCAGAGATCAATGAATTAGAAACCAGGAGCACAGTAGAGCAGAGCAACAGAACTAGAAGCTGGGTCTTTGAAAGAATAAATAAGATCAATAAGCCACTGGCAAGACTTATTCAAAAGAATAGAGAAAGGACCCAAATTAATAAAATTATGAATGAAAAGGGAGAGGTCACAACCAACACCAATGAAATAGGAAGGATCATTAGAAACTTTTATGAACAGCTTTATGCCAATAAATTAAACAACCTGGAAGAAATGGATGCCTTCCTGGAAACCTATAAACTACCAAGACTGAAACAGGAAGAAATTGATTTTTTAAACAGACTGATTAATTATGAAGAGATTGAAGCAGTTATCAAAAACCTCCCAAAAAACAAGAGTCCAGGGCCTGACGGATTCCCCGGGGAATTCTACCAAACATTCAAAGAAGAAATAATACCTATTCTCCTGAAGCTGTTTTAAAAAATAGAAACAGAAGGAAAACTACCAAACTCATTCTATGAGGCCAGTATTACCTTGATCCCCAAACCAGGCAAAGACCACATCAAAAAGGAGAATTATAGACCAATACCCCTGATGAATATGGATGCTAAAATTCTCAACAAGATCCTAGCTAATAGGATCCAACAGTGCATTAAAAGGATTATCCACCATGACCTAGTATTGTTCTTAAAACCATTTACTGGAGTTTGAACTTTGTGGAGCTACCATGTGGTTTGCCAAATTATGTTTTCCAACCTACTGACCATTGTACATTTCACCTCCCAAACAAATAATAACAATGATTTTTATTATAAAATAGCTATTTTTAAAAAGTTAATGCATTAATCACTGTCATTAAGTCTGACCATCTGTAGGAGTGCTGACAATAGTGACTCCATTTTTGGCCCTCCATCTTGTTCATGTCTGTGCAATGACCTCCCTCAGGGTTACATGTTCCAGGCCCCTTGGAGATTAATGTATGCCCTGACCATGCAGGAAGGTTTGTTGTGATCGCCCCACCTAAAGTTGTTTAGATAACTAGTAGAGATAACATAGTTTCTTCCCCTCCCTCCCTTCTGGTGTACAGATGGTACCATGAGGTTTGTTAAATATTAAACCCTTTGACCTTACCACAATGACCTCTGCATATCCCCTAACTCTATGAAAGCTATGAATTAAAGTCTGGACTTTGTAGAGAATAGATGTGCAACACCTGGGTAGTTGTTTGCCCTATCCCCTGTCAGTAAGTTACCCTGAATAGAACTGCGTAAATGGTATGGAGTGCCTTGGTTCAGGTTATGGTTCCAAAGTGCCTTCTCAGTCTGGAGGATACTTTACTGTTCCTCTTCCACCTTCTGACATCATCCAACACAGTTTTCTTCCATAGACAACACTAACCTATAGTAGTAAAATTCTTCACCCTCATAATAATCTTCCTTACCAAAAATTAGTTATAAGTCAAATCCCCCAAATTATTTATTCCCAACAGTTCCCCAGTTCCCACAAGTTGTTAAAACTAATATGTAGTCACTCAAAACAATTGCACATATATGTGTGTAGAGAAATATGTTTTTTCTAATTTTTGCACCTAAAGAAGTAAAATAAACAGGAATTTTTTTGTTGCTTAGGAGTGAGGAATGAGAAGGACAAAATACTCACTCCTCCATTTGGCTTAAAATGCATCAGTATAAAAAAAAGAACAGCATAAATAAAAAGAGAGAGAAGAAAAGAGAAAGAAAGGAAGAAAGAAATCAAAAGCAGAGAAGAGGTATAGACATGTGAGTAGAATCCTGCCATTATTATCGCTGTCTAAAACATTTCAAGTAAAACAGCAAAAGAAAAAAATTCCTGGAGTACAAGCAAATGCATCCCTCAATCAATCCCCCCACCCTCACCACCAATTCCAATACCATTCCCTTCATACTCAACTCTTAGGACAGGGATGCATATCAAGAGAAATCATATTTATGAGACCATGAACTGAGAGCATGATAGTGGGGTGGAGAGAATAGGACAGGTCAGAACAATTTTAGGAAGTAGACTAGGTAGGAATCAGTGAAGAACTGGGTACAGGGGTAAAGGAAAAGAGAGAAGTCTAGAATAACTTCCAGGATAATTACTGCCTTGAGTGGTTAAGAGAATGCCTTGGGGAAAGACAAGAATAAACAGACCTGAGTGGAAATGATTGATTCATTTTTTAAAACAGATTTATTGAGATATAATTCACATACCACACAATTCATCCATTTAAAGTGTGCAATTCAATGGTATTTAGTATATTCAAAGATATATGCAACCATGACTGCAGTCAATTTTAGAATATTTGTGTCAAAAAGAAAAAAGAAACCCTGTGCCCTTTAGCTATCACCCCCCTATATACCTAGTCTTCCCTCTATGGCCCTAAACAACAACTAATTTACTTTGTTTCTAGAGATTCTAGACTTTCACATGAATGGAAGGAATGGAATCATATAACGTGTGGTCTTTTGTGAGTAGCTTCTTTCATTTAGTGGAGTGTTTTCAAGGGTCATCCATGTATCAGTATTCCATTCTTTTTATGGCTGAATAAGAGTCCATTGTATGGTTATACAAAATTCTGTTCATCCATTCATTCATTAGTGTATATTGAGGTTTTTTTCCCCAGCTTTTCGCTATTATGAATAATACTATGAATGGCTATAAACATTTGTGTACAAGTCTCTGTGTGGATATATGTTTTTGTTTCTCTTGAGTATATACCTAGGAGTAGAGAAGCTTTAAATGGTTGTTTTTTTAAAAAATAATTTTTACCAGTTTCATTGGGGAGCAGATCAGTGGAATTCCTCAGTGCCGTCATGCTGGAGTGCCCGAGTTAATTTTGAATAGGCAGAGTTTGGGATGCTTATCATTTACCGAGGTGGAGAGTTTGAAGAGGCAGAAGGATGTATGGAACTTGTAGTCCAGAAACAGACCTCTACTGGCCATGTAGGTTTGAAAGTCAACCTAGTGGTAGGAGTAATGGCAGAAGAGTAACAGGATTAGAAGAAGGTCAACATCAGAACCTAAAAGAATGTTAACATTTAAGGGATTCAGTGAACGAATCTGGGAAGAAGTAGTTAGAGAAGTAAAAGTAAACTTAAAGTGTTTTCTGTGGAAGAAGACTCAGGAATTTCAAAGAAAAAATGGTCAGAAGTATCAGAACAGGGAAGAATAAAATAAGAGCTAAAAAATTCAAGATTTCAAGAAGTAAAAAAGTTTATATTTTACTTTTCAAAAATTTAAGATTTTCAAGATATATAAAAACATTACAAGATTGACACATGTTATTGAATTGACAATTAGAAAGACACTGGTGAGATTTTGCCAGAGTGGTTGAGTGTTCTGTGGGTGGGGAAACCAGATTGCAGGGGGTGGACATAAAAGGAGGTGGGGTTCAGGGGTATAAAATATTAGGAGTTTGGAGTGAAGCTGGGTCCAAATTCTACCACTTAACTCTGACTCTCTAAGATTCTGGCCAATGCTTATATACATAAAGAACAGACAGCAAGACGGAGATCACAGGTTTATTCAGGGCTCACTGGAAATCTCTGGAGATCCCCTGGAAATAGTGGGTCTCTGACCACATACAACCAAGTCCACAAGCACTAATCTGACCTGATTTACCCCATCCATGGTGAGTGAAGGAGCTGCGACAGTAAGGGCACAGACCTGGCTGGGCCTACTAGAGAGGTAGATCGTACCTGATCTGCTTACACTTTGAGAGAGGGACTGAGAAACGTCGAAAACCTTCTTAAAAATCCATGAGAACTACAGTGAGAAATGCAAGGGACTTGATTGCTTTTTGGGGAGCTACAGTAATAATATGCACAATTAATATGGATCAAGATAGATCTGATTTAGTACTTCACTAGGGAGAAGTGAGTAAGGAGAAGCTGAACGCTGGAGCAAAGATATCAGTGAAGTGAGAGAGTTTGAAAATTTCAAACAAGTGGAAATAATTGAAGGCCTAAACTTCTAAAAAAGCTTAGGTGGGATTTAGATAATTTGCATATACGAAATCAAGAAACTTGCCTCAATTTTCTCGCTAGAGAGGAAGTGAGGCTGTGTGCTGGGAGGGAGAGTGCAGAGGTGGGCGGCAGCTGGAGGAGGGTGGAGAAGGTTAATGCTCTGAGTGCAACACACACACTCTGAAGATTGGCGTGGCGAGCTCAGCCTTGTTCCATGTTCCTTGGAGCCACTGACAGGATAGAATTTTAGGCTGTATAGACCACTGGCCTCATCTAGAATAAAGCTTCACATATTTTACATTTACTTTTGTTTTCCTACTGTTCCTTTGAGAAGAGGTTTCCAAATACGTGTTTAGGGAACAATCAGGGTATATCCATGATAAAATGTTCAACAGTCTAATAAAACAAATAAAGGCAATGTGACTCATATGTTATAGGCTTCTTCAAATTAAAAAAATATCCCTCATTTTAAACTTGTCCTTACTGCTTTGAGGGGACAAAGTGTCCATTCTTTTTTTAATTTTATTTTTTATTAATGTGAGAGAGACAGAGTGAGAGTCAGAGAGAGCACAAGCAAGGGGAGGGGCAGAGGGAGAGAGAAGCAGACTCCCCGCTGAGCAGGGAGTCGGACGCAGGGCTCGATCCCAAGACCTGAGCCAAAGGCAGATGCTTAACTGACTGAGCCACCCAGGCACCTCCAAAATGTCCATCCTTTTTTATAAAACTAGGAAAATTGGTGACTCTTTTTTTATTTTTGTCTTTACTTAGCAACAATAAAAGTGGACAAGCATATATTTATTCCTCTAATGTTTAATGAGTTCTTCCGGTCTGTAAAATCCCAAAGTCTAAGCATTAGTGCTCTTGAGGGTATTTTCTAACTTTCTGTGCTGTGAGCATAATTGAAGCAAATGAAGGAGGAAGATAAAATAATTATTTAGCAACTGGAATATTAGGCCCTGAACAATAAAAGAAAGCAATGTAAAGTAAACCTCATTTTCACAGGTACGTGCACATCAAGGTTCTGACCAGGGAGGGGATAGGGATCCAGAACAACAGTATCTCACTGTGGAATTCACTCCACTCATTGTGGAATTCTTCAGGGTAATTCTCAAATAGCTGCCATGGCAGAGACCATAGCTTATAATGTCATAGTCTATGTTGCCACGGCAACAACACAGCCAGCAACAGAGGCTGACATTTTGAAACACGCATGTGATTTCATTATTTTCAAGTTTCGGAGAGGAGAGCAGAACCACTGTGGTGGTTAGAAACATCTGTTCTAAAACAGCCTACTTACTTTTTTAAAAAAGATTTTATTTGAAAAAGAGAGAGAGAGTGAGTACAAGCAGGGTGAGGGGAGGGGAAGAGGGAGAGAGACAAGCCGACTCCGTGGCAAGCAGGGAGAGCCCAACACCGGGCTCGATCCCGGGACCTCGAGATCATAACCTGAGCCCAAGTCAGACGCTTAACTGACTGAGCCACCCAGGTGCCTCCAGCCTACGTACTTTAGAAAAATAAGGCATTATCATAGGTACCCACATTCAGAAAGAGGGATATGCAGACTCATTCATTCTTTCATCCATCCATTCCTTCATTCACTCATTGATTCAACAAGCATCTAACTACTGAGCACCTCGTATGTGCCTAAAACTGGAAAGAGAAGAGTGGACAACATAGACAGTCTTTGCTATTTTTGCTATATGACTCATATGTGAGATAATGACTCTGCAGTGGAGATCAAGGTGCAGGGTCTTAATCTGAGGGGAAACGTAGTGCTCAAACAGGGAAAGGTGGTGCTTGTTTCTCCCCCATACTCATCATGAACATCTGGATGATGATAACCTATGCTACTATTTGTTTTTATTCTTCCCTCCAATGGTTAATTCTAGTGGGGTGTTTAGCCTTCAAGATATTTTTTGAAAGGGAAAGATTTCTAATTAAATAACTTTGAAAAATGCAACAGAGCATAATTTGTTCCTACAGATTCACAAAAACATTTCCCAGTAGGGTGTTTCCATAGAACGCTATTATGCAGCATTAGTCTTCCAAGGAATGTGCTTTGGAAAGAGCCATCTTAATGTCTGTTGTAAATGACTAGGGTAGTGATGACACCGGCAATACAGGCATTAGTCATGGGTAGTGGACAGACTGTGAGCAACATACATACCACAGCGTCAACACAAGACCGCATTCATGATTTATGAATCCCAAAGATATTATTCAACCTTTTATTACATCTTCTTGACAGAAACGAGCAGCAGGATTTCTACAATTTGAAAATGTTTTTCACAACATGCTTCATTTATAGGTCATTTATGCCTAAGGAGTTTGAATTTAGTAATCTGAAAGCCAACCCCCCTGGCTAGGCCTAATCTTTAAATAGGTGGCTGCAACGCCCTATTGTAAAGCAGTTGTTTCTTAAAACATACGTGCCAATCCAAAGATGCAGGAGGATAGCAACTGTACAGATTTGCAAGGGGGCAAAAGAGGGCACGGCTCGGTTGCTGACGGAGACATCGTAAGTTCAGTTGGCTGTGAGTAAGCGATACCTGGAGTGTGCCACTCCTGGCTTTAGATTTAGCGAGTGACACCACGGTGCTTGCACGGCGCTAGGGCTCACGACTTGCTGAGTTATTGCCTTGGAAATAAAAATCTCTCTCCCTCAAACACAGCTGAGGACATTGGAATTCTCCTGTCTGCTTTTGTCATCGGTTTGATTCAGCTGGTACTGCCCCGTTGCTACCTGGTAATACAATTTAATTTGTGAAGGGAAGGGAAATCTTAGTTCTTATTTCCTCCAGAGGGCGAGAAGATTAAAAGAGCCATGTAAAGCCCCTGCTGTGCAGTGACTGCAAAGGTGTTAGTAGATGGAGACAGTGCATCATTCTGATGCTCCTTGCAGCCCCAGTGAGCAAATTGTATTCGTGGGCAGGCGCTTCTGAATAGCAGCTCTGCCACCACTATGTGTGGAGGATGAGGTTTGCATGATGGTTTGGCTCGAAGCCTTTCCCTGAGACAGCTTGGTGCAGGCACAGATGTCCCAAGTAGTAATGCGACAGAGCAGCCCTCATGCTGAGAAACGCTGTATTGTCTGACTCTTTTCTACACCCCCTGCATATGTTCTAGTATTTTTATATCCATTTAGCTCTCACACTTCACTGATCTTTTAAATTTGTATATTATCAAAAAAGATGACTCTGTTTCGAATGAACCTAAACTGAATTACCTACTAAAAGAAGACTGCTATTGAAAGGGTGCATATGTGGGAAGAAGACCACCAATTTATCCACACTCCAGTTAAATGCCAGCTGGGACTTTTTTTTTTTTTTTTTTTTTTTGAGAGAGAGAGAGCGTGAGCATATATGAGCAGAGTGGGTAGGGGGAGAGGGAGATGGGGAGAGAGAGAGACTCTTAAGCGGGCTCCATATTCTGCCCGGAGCCCAATGAGGGGCTCGATCCCATGACTATAAGATCATGACCTGAGCTGAAATCAAGAGTCGGATGCTTAACCGACTGAGCCACCTAGGATCCTCCAGATGGAGACTTTTATTTTTTTATTTATTTATTTTTTTAAAGATTTTATTTATTTATTCGACAGAGATAGAGACAGCCAGCGAGAGAGGGAACACAAGCAGGGGGAGTGGGAGAGGAAGAAGCAGGCTCATAGTGGAAGAGCCTGATGTGGGGCTCGATCCCATAAGGCCGGGATCACGCCCTGAGCTGAAGGCAGACGCTTAACTGCTGTGCCACCCAGGCGCCCCAAGATGGAGACTTTTAAAATGCAGGTAAATAAGAATGAGATCTTGTCATTTGCAACAACATGGATGGACCTAGAGGGTATAATGCTAAGTAAAATAAGATAAAGACAAATACCATAATGATTTCGCTCCTGTATGGCATTTAAGAAAACAAATGACCAAAACAAAGAAAAAAAGAGACAAACAAAAAAACAGACTTTTAAATACAGAGAACAAACTGGTGGCTACCCGAGGGGAAGTGGGTAGGGAGAGGGTGAAATAGATAAAGGGGATTAAGAGTACACTTATCATGAACACTGAGTAATGTATATAATCGTTGAAACATTATAGTGCACACCTGAAACTAATATAACACTGTATGTTATTCTTTAAAAAACTCAACAGTTGAGATTTACTAAAAATAATAAAAAATAAAATGCACATGAATATCATTTTCTATGGTGTTAGGAAGTCACAGAAATCTAGGAGTTAGGAGAAAGCAAAGTCAAAGACTTTGGGGCTTGTAGCTCTGCTTTAAGTGAAATATTTTCAGTTTTGGCCACTCTAGTTTCATTCATTCCTTCTTTGCTACTCTGGACCAGACCCGTTGACACATGCTGGGTGATACATAAAAATGAGCAAGACCAGATTATGGTATACGGCATCAGATACAGTTGAGTTTGAAACCAAGCCTTTCAGTGTAAGAGCGATATGTAACTTCTTAACCTTTCTAAACAATTTTCTCAACTATGTAATGGGGATAACTTCAGAACTTATTTCGTAAGAATATTGTGAAGACCAAGCAATGCATATAAATGCTTTATATGGTGTTTGGCATAGAACGTGCTTATTAAATAATATCTATTATTTTTCTCTAAAAGTGAATAAGCTGTTGAGAACTTAAAAAGATGAAGTACTGGCCTTATTTTCATGCATATGTATGCATACTTTGTGCTTCTATCTGTATGTTTTATTTTTTTAATCGAAGATGTAAGAAAAGTCATCAGTATACTTGTTTGAGCTAGAATTCTACCTCTCTGTGCCATTAGACATGATTTAGACTAAACATGAACTTGTTTTTCAAGAGTGTTTGGAAGTCAATAAAATGGTTTGGAGAGCAGTGAGGAAGAACTCTGGGTTTATAATTCTACTTTTGCCACCAAGTTACTTTGAAGTGAGAATACTCTGAAAAACAGACAGAAACCAGAAAGTACAAGTAAACCAGAAGCACAGTGCATAGCATCACTCATATTTATTCATTCATGCATTCATTTGCTAAATAAATATTAATAGCACATCTACCATGTGTCTATGAGAGTTATGAGGTGTAAAAAATAGATGAATAAGGAGTAAGGTCCTTAAGGAACTTGCAGCCTCAGAGAGACAAACAAGTGAAGAAATGACATCAATGTACTATAAAAGGAATTATAATAAGCACAAATTAGGCTGTTTGATTTGTAAAACAAGTTTAGCCTCTCTCCCTTGTTCAAAGGAACTGGAGTCTTTTTTTTTCTTGATTTTTTTTTCTTTTTTAGTAGGCCCTTTGCCCAACATAGGGGTTGAACTCACAATCACCAGATCAATAGTTGCATGCTCTTCTGCCTGAGCCAGCCAGCCAGGCATCCCAGGAACTGGAAGTCATAATTCGTAAATACATAATAACAGTCCTTGAAATTCTTGGATAATTTTATTTCAACTTTCTTTTTTCTACTTTTGCTCTAGGTATATTCTCTCTGTCAAGAATGCTCAACCTGGGATATTTCTTTTGAGTTTATAGTAGCTTTTCATATCTCTTTCTCTTAGAACTTGTTGTTCAGTTTATTAAATGCCATCACACACATAGGTGAAGGTACATAGAATTTAAAAATAAAAGAATTATAACACATTTTTAAGCAGTTGATCTAGGAAGGGTTTCATCCTGTTGTTACTTTTGTTACAATTGTAGACAGAGTTTTTGATTGTTTTTGTTTTTAACTGTTGCATTTCTAAGAAAAATAACACACCAACCTGCAGTTGAGGTGGTGGAAAGGGTTGAGAGTAGGGGAGATGGGGAGAGTTTTGGAAATGCTCTCCAGAATGGAAGTTACACTGTGTCATGCCTCCCTTCTTTTTATTAAAGAAATGGTAGCTATTATTATGCTTGGTGGATGTTTATATCAATTGTTGTGGGTCTTATCTTTCTGGCAAAGTTATTCCTTAGGGTAAAGAATCTTCCTTCACTTGTAATTTGTCTCACATTTTCATATGTCAACACTTTTTATACCATGAGATAAAAATTACCTCTTCATGATTCTTAGGTGTCTTAGTCATGTTGGAAATCTCACTCCATTTTCACACATTCTTTATTCTCAGTATTGAACAGAGTGAACAAATTTTATCATGTGTCCCACGAGTAGCCTTCAAGAAGCTGTGAAATCTGTGGTTCATTTACTGTGAGTGAGAAGAGCTTAATAGTTATTATTCTCAATCAAAAATCATTTTTGGCAGATATGTTTTTCTCATCCAAGATGTACATGTTACATACACAAATGAGAACTAATAACACTAAACTCATCTGTAGTTTCTAATTCTTTTTAGTGTTAGAGTATTGTGTTAAGAAACTGAGAGTCTGCTCCACCCCAAAATTGCTAAAACTCATACAGAAATTCAGCATTCGCAGGATATAAAATCAATGCACAGAAATCAGTTGCATTTCTATACACTAACAACGAGACAGAAGAAAGAGAAATTAAGGAGTCGATCCCACTTACAATTATACCAAAAACCATAAGATACCTAGAAATAAACCTAACCAAAGAGGCAAAGGATCTGTAATCAAAAAACTATAAAACATTCATGAAAGAAATTGAGGATGACACACAAAAAAATGGAAAAACATTCCATGCTCATGGATTGGAAGAACAAATATTGTTAAAATGTCTATGCTACCTAGAGCAATCTATACATTCAATGCAATCCCTATCAAAGTACCATCAACTTTTTTTTACAGAGCTGGAACAAATAATCCGAAAATTTGTATGAAAGCAGACAAGACCCTGACTAGCCAAAGTAATGTTGAAAAGGAAAACCAAAGCTGGTGGCATCACAATTACGGACTTTAAGCTGCATTACAAAGCTGTGATCATCAAGACAGTCTGGTGCTGGTACAAAAACAGACACACAGATCAATGCAACAGAACAGAGAACCCAGAAATGGACCCTCAATTCTATGGTCAACTAATCTTCAACAAAGCAGTAAAGAATATACAATGGAAAAAAGACAGTCTCTTCAACAAATGGTGTGGGGAAAATTGGTCAGCCACATGCAGAAGAATGAAACTGGACCATTTCCTTACACCATGCAGAAAAATAGACTCAAAATGGATGAAAGACCGAAATGTGAGACAAGAATCCATCAAAATCATAGAGGAGAACACAGGCAGCAACCTCTTCAACCTTGGCTGCAACACCTTCTTGCTAGCCACATCTCCGAAGGCAAAAATGAACTATTGGGATTTCATTAAGATAAAAAACTTCTGTGCAACAAAGGAAACAGTCAACAAAACCAAAGACAACTGACAGAATGGGAGAAGATATTCACAAATGACATATAAAGGGCTAGTATCCAAAGTCTACAAAGAACTTATCAAATTCAACACCCAAAGAACAAAGAATCCAGTCAGGAAATGGGCAGAAGACATGAACAGACACTTCTCCAAAGAAGACATACAAATGGCCAACAGACACATGAAAAAATGCTCCACATCACTCGGCATCAGAGAAATACAAATCAAAACCACAAGGAGATACCACCTTACAATGGATAGAATGGCTAAAATTAACAAGTCAGGAAACGAGATGTTGGTGAGGATGCAGAGAAAGGGGAACCCTCTTACACTGTTGGTGGGAGTGCAAGTTGGTGTAGCCACCCCAGAAAATGGTATGGAGGTTCCTCAAAAAGTTGAAAATAGAACTACCCTATTAGCCAGCAATTGCACTAATAGGTATTTACTCCAAAGATACAAATGTAGTGATCCGAAGGGTCACCTGCACCCCAATGTTTATAACAGCAATGTCCACAATAGCCAAACTATGGAAAGAGCCCAGATGTCCATCAACAGATGAAAGGATAAAGAAGAAGTGGTATATATATATATATATATATATATATATATATATATATATATATACACACACACACACACACACACACATACATACATACAAAGGAATATTATTCTGCCATTGAAAAATGGAACTCGCCATTTGCAATGATGTGGATGGAACTAGAGGATATATAAGCAAAATAAGTCAGTCAGAGAAAGACAATTTTTTTTAAAAGATTTTATTTATTTATTTGACAGAGAGAGACAGCCAGCGACAGAGGGAACACAAGCAGGGGGAGTGGGAGAGGAAGAAGCAGGCTCCCAGCAGAGGAGCCTGATGTGGGGCTTGATCCCAGAACGCCGGAATCATGCCCTGAGCCAAAGGCAGACGCTTAACGACTGAGCCACCCAGGTGCCCCAAGAAAGACAATTATCATATGATCTCACTGATATGTGGAATTTAAGAAACAAAACAGAGGATCATTATCACTAGGTGATGGACATTAAGGAGGGCACATGATGTTAATGAGCACTGGGTATTATATGAGACTGATGAATCACTGACCTCTACCTCTGAAACTAATAATATATTAATGTTAATTAATTGAATTTAAATTAAAAAAATAAAGCAACCAGTTAGAAACTTAAAAAAAAAAAAAGAAAAAGAAATTGAAAGGCTGCATCCAAGATCAAGAGGAAAGAATGCCATAATCAGTAAGAATGTCTGCTGTTAGGTATAGGGGGAAGTGATAATATTTGCAATAAATGTGTTATATTTGCATGATTAAAAAAATGTTTCATGTGTTAATTTATTTAGTTATCTGAGAGTGCAGTATTGAACTATCTTGCTCAAAGTTCATCAGGAGGCAGTTTTGCTCACAATTTACCATTCTTGGTATTATATTTTGGTTCTACTACATGCAGCACATGAAGCAACTTCATGGAATAACTCTATAATTTCTATTACAAACTCTGCTATTAGGAATACTCTTTGCTACATTTTCAATATTCCATTTATAGGGTAGAGTTCCTATAGATGAACAACGTCTGGAGTCCAGCATGTGGAATGCATTTATGTCTACTGACTAATTGGTTTACTCCCAACCACTAAACACTAAAAGCCAAATGTTTCCATTTTGCCCTGATTGATAGGAAACCTAGATACAAATATCCCATTCAATTGTTGCAATTTTATCCAAACTTGGGGACTTGATATAATATCTTCTCATTTACAATGCACTTTTGTCATTTTGATTGTGTTAATGCATTGTGGTTTATTACACCTATTCAATGATCATAACTGCTTCAAAACGTATTTTGGATACATTTTAAGATAAGGTAAATATCTATACCTTGTTTATCTTATTCACACCCTTTCTTTTCTCCAACTTTTCATTTTTTCTAGTTATGATTTTGTGTTAGCCTGAGATTCCCTTGAAAGCAGAAACTGAGACAAGCGTTTTCATGCAGATAGTCTATTAGGGAAGTGAATGACAAACTAAGAGTGAAACAATAAAAGAAGGAGAGCCAATCCCTTGGTAAATGCCACATTGATTTGTGTAGTGGGCAACTGAAGCTTGATCCAGCCAAGACCTTCCAAGGTGTCAGAGAGACTATGCCTCAGACTGTTTACTTCACTGAAAGGACTAAATTCCTTCTACCATCAGTCAAAATGTGCCTCATAGAGTATCAGTTAAGTGCTCACACCCATTTCATGCTGCTGCATCCAAGAATCCCCAAGCCAAAACAACAGATATATTGTGCTGTCAAGTTATACCTGTGAAAATTTATTGCTGCAGCAGTGCCTAAAAAAAGTGAGCCAACAGGATATAAAGCAGGGTACAAGAGATGTCCTATATAAGTTTCAACCTGGTAGAACACCCCCAGAGGCATGACCTGAGTTTTCCTTCTCATCAAGACCTGAACCCTCTGCCTGTTACAATCCACACTAGGACAGCATACTACTGCACATGTTCCTTAAAGGGGAGAGACCAGTCACATCATTTTATTTACTGTGCAAGTCTTTTTTTGGAAGGACTTGATTTAATGGCAGATAATAGGGATACAAGTAAGGAGTCCAGAAGAATGCTCCAGATGAGGAGACCTGGGATTACCTCAGTGGTTTTCTGAAATTTCTAAGGTGGTGGAGATTATTCTTTCTCAAACTCCACATCTGTCAGACACCCATAATAGGAATTATAGTTTGTAATAGACTTTGGAATTATCGGAGCTGCCAATTAAGTAGAATGGAGATGTTGTTCTAGCAAGGGCAGTACAATACAGATACTCCCACACACACCTGTCAAAGCAAATCAAACATCTGATCTAAGAGCACAGGAGAAATGGTTTACCAAACAGGGTTTAGAAACCAAGAAGAGGAAAGATATTACATTGATCTCAATAATTACAAGCCATTAGGTCAATACTCATTGACCAGACATTTCCACTTCATCCACCTTAGAATTGATACACAATGATTTGTTAGAAAACCTTTGTCTCCAAGTCCATAAAAATGCACCACTTTCAGCTTGGAAAACTATTTAAAAAGATTGTTTTGTATTACTATTGAAACCAAACTCAATGAGGTCATCTATGCAACTATCAGTGTTTGAGGAAAGTTGATAAATGGAAAGTCATGCATTTACCCAAGATGGGGTCCTAACCTAGTACTAATTTCTGCTTATTTTAATATTGCATTTTTTAGTTAGCTCTTTTTTCAATCTAGCTAATTCTCTGATCTGTAAGTGAGGGGCCATATTGTCATAAATGTTATTGAGCAATGGAAATGAATATTATTCTATGTCTTTATCATATTCTTTGATAAGATATTGATACTGATATTTTCTATTATTGATTTAAAGGGACTCCTTTTAGTAGTTATTGACTAATTATCAAGCATATAGATGGAACAACAGACAATCTTCTCTGAAAATGTGGGAAAATGCCTTATATTCTCCAGATAAAGAGTCATTCTCTTTCTGCATGGAATTAAGCTGTAGGGCGAGCTATAATTAAACTTCAGAACTGTTCAAGTACTCAGGTAAACACTGAATTGAAGATTCCGTAAGACAATATTATTCTGCCAGTTTTAAGATCAAGTGGACATAAATGAGTCTCAGAGAAAAAAAAGAACATTGCTGGTTGGGAGGGGAGCCTCATTGTCGTGAGTCTATCAGGGTAAATAAGATGTTAACAGTCTCTTTAAAGTAGCTAAATTATTTGATCAACTGAAGTGTTTCTCACACTGAGGGATGTGTGCCACAGGTAGTCCAAAGACTCAGCATGAAAACACATTGATTCATTTAAGAACAAAGTTATGCATTTTTCAATTATCTTTCAGTTATTCTGATTATGTTAGTGAGATACCCTCAGTTTGGTGCTAATGGTCTTGTCTTTCTAACATGTACTAATTTCCTTTCTTTAATACATGAGGATCAGAACTTAGGCTTGTTGCTTTTTGTAGGCAAGAACATCAATAACAACACAATTAACAATAGATAATGATTTTTAGAGCCTAATACATACCAGGTGCACTTCTAACAACTCCACATATGTAATCCATTTTTAAAACTTTTCAGAGTTTTATGTATCATACAGAAAGGCACATAAATCATATTTTCATAGCGAAAATTTTAAAAAATTGAAGCCAGCCTTTTAATCAGCACCCATAGCAAGAAATAATATTATAAGCAACCCTCTGTGACTCCTTCCAATTTCTACCTGCTCAAGGATAATTGTATCCTGATTTCTAAAAGCACAGGATAATTTTGCCTGTTAATGGACTTAAGAGACATCTATATGCTCTTTTTGCTCAACATTATATGGAGCAAGACTCATCCATATTATTGTGTGTAATTATAGATCATTCATTTTCATTGCTGAATAGTATTCCATTTTATAACAATATCACCACTTATTCATTTTATAACAATATCACCACTTATTCACTTATTTTTCAATTTGGGGCTATTTGGAATAGTGCTGCTATGAATATTCTAGTACATGTCCTGTGATAAATACATTTCTTTTTAAAAATTTATTTATTTTATTTGAGAGTGAGAAAGAGAGAGCACGTCTGAGCGAGGGGGGAGGGGGGAGGGAGAGTGAATCTCAAGCAGACTCCTCGCTGAGCATAGAGCCCCACATGGGGGTCCATCCCACGACTCCGAGATCATGACCTGAGCCAAAATTAAGAGTTGGTTGCTCAATAGACTGAGCCACCAAGGTGCCCCAATTAATACATTTCATTAAAATTCTTTGAGCTAGAGATTATTATTATCTACATTTTATCAATGAGATAACTGGTGAAAAGATCAGTTAAGAAACTTGTCTTACATCACCCAGCTAGTTAGTACTTGACTCTGGATTCCTAACCAGAGTGCTCAGGGCAGAATATAACTAAAATCTAACAACAATGTTCAGTTATCATAGTATTTGATTTTATGACTCCTTTGTATTTATGACCTATAATACAAGTTTCCAAATAAACAGTAAAATAAAACTATTTAATGAAAGACTTAAACAAATAGTTTAGGTTCTAGGCAGGCAGTAGAAAATGAGAAATTGTGTATACGAAAGTTTGACTGTTTTCAGAAAACTCTGAATTGAAAGTGTTTGCTCGGTGGCTACTAAATTAATGTAAACTCGTTTGGGACAATAGCTAGTCAAAGATGGCTAGTTTATGTCATTGACATTGAGGCAGGTAGTTTCCTTGATTTTACTCCTTCTAGCTGGAGGATATGTAACTCTAAAACCATTAGCTACGCCAAAAAAATTTAGGAAATAAGAATGGAAAGTAGGACACCCTATTCTAAACAGTTTGAATTTATATCTAATCCATCAAAAAGTGATTTTCAACAACCCTCATTCTGGTAATAATACTAACTTTTGAAAGGCAAGACTAACTTGGGATTTACAGTAAAATTATTTTGCTCAGGAAACAGAGACATTCAGTTATGAGGGAACTGAGCATATAATCCTGAAGTTTCCCCCAAGGTATGAAATTCTATTATTTTATGAAATCAAAGAGATGGAAAAGGTTATTGAATAGTGCAAAAATTTTTTGTTGTTGTTATCCTATACCTTTCCTTGGTGAAAATGAAACAGAGGTCATTCCATGGTGGTTATGACTTTAACACGAGCAGTGAACAAATGCCTACTAAGCTATAGGCACAGAGTTAGGTATTGTGTATATAACATTGAACCAAACATACACAGCTCTGCCTGTATGAAGCTTACAGTATAAGAAACTAGTCTTTGTGGAATATTACAATGAAAAGCAAGTCTTAAAATGTATTAAGACATTGAGAATATTACTTAACCCCATCAGGTCTCAGGTCTTAGTTTTTTAAATGGGGCAATATAAAAATAACTCATTTTGTTTTGGTTAGAATCAAGCATAGACTATACCGGGAGTTGGTACTAAATTTTACAGTGAAGGTGAGTAGATTAATAGGTTTGTCATTTGAGTATATAAGGGAGTAGATGTTTTGAAGATGGAGTAGACTTTATGCCTATCTGGATAGAACTATACTCAATGCATTAAGATAAATAGTAAGGCTTTGAATTTACCACTAAGGATAAATTTCAAACTATTACTAATGTAATAAATCTACTTGTGAGTCCTTTAAACTGTTAGGCAACTGATGTTATCTTGAAAAATAAATTGTTACTTACTGCCTAATATATAAAACATTATCATTATGAATTGACAAATAAATGGGGTAAATACCTTATGCGGTCATCAAAAGGGATTTGTGATTTTACAGTGTTTTGACAGAAGTTATGCATGGGTAGGCCCATTACCTAATCTTAATTATATATTGACATTTATATTAAAGCCAAATTTTCTTTCGACTTCTAGTGAAGTCATTTATTAAACAAGATATCAATTTTAATTTTATGTGAGATTATTTCTTAGGTCTAATTTTACAAATTCACCAGTATTTTTTTCTGTTCTTTTTGTTACTTTGAGCCCTTAGTTACCTATATTGTGCCATTCTGTAGGCTATATAAATTGACACGTACTTAGAAGGAAAAAATCTCTCTCACAAGAATCATGAGCAGAATACTGGGCATTTTATTAACTTCCTAAAGTCACCCATGAAATTCTAAAGAGTCTCATTTTGCTTTCACTATTCCAGTTATATGTTTTATCAGATCAGGTGCAATACTGGAGGTCAGAGTAAAGTTAGGGGGGAAATGATTCTCACCTGAATCTAAAATGTCTTCTTTAGAGAAGGAGGGGAAAAAAGTGCTGATCATCACATAATTAAGTCTACTTCTCCCCTAATCAGAAATGTAAGTCAAATTTCCCTTGGGCTTAACCAGGAATGTATTTAGTAATTGAAGATTATAATCATATAAAGTGTAACCAAGAATTTCCATCTTTCATTAGTATAGTTACTCCATTGTAATAGCCAGTAGGAAGCAGTTTTTCCAAATGAGATTTTCATATAAGGCTCCTTTCCAGAATTATAGCCAGTTCTATTTTGCTGATCTTCTAATATCATGATGAGAACTAAGAGACTATATTTGGTTCAGAAAATCTGTGCACACATTAGCATCAGTAGTTCTCTGTGTTAAAATATACCAGGCCAGCTTGTCAGAAGCTTGATATCAATGGGCACCTGGGTGGCTCAGTCAGTTAAGCCACCAACTCTTGGTTTCAGCTCAGGTCATGATCTCAGGATCAAGGGATCCAGCCCTGCATTGGGCTGTGCACTCAGTGTAGAGTCTGCTGGGAACTCTCTCTCTCTCTGCCTCTCCTTCCCCTTTGGCTCCTCCCCGCTCAGTCTCTAAAATAAATAAATAAATAAATAAATAAATAAATAAATAAATAAATAAATAAAATCTTTAAAAAGAAAAAGAAGCTTGATATCAAGTGGAATACATTTTTGTTGCAAGAATGAACTATCTCAAAAGCTAATTTTTGGGAATTACCAAGATAAATATTGGCCCAGTCTTGTTTCTATCGAAATTACTTTGTTTGCAGACAGAGTAAGAAAAAAGCCTGAGATCCCATTCCCTAAGAGTTAGGTCTCTTGTATTTATAAGATCTAACTGAACCCCAAGGCAGACAGTCAGAGGAAATACAAATCACCAGGATAAAGTGAATGTTCAATTATTCAACTCTTATTTGTTTTTGTTTTCTTTGTCTTGATTATGTTTTTGAAGCCCATGCCCTTAAGAAAGAGTCTCAGATCACAAAAAGCTGGATCTAATGCTGGTGAAAAGAGAATTAAATGTCAAGATAAGTGACTTGTTTGCAGTAGTATATAATCTCAAAATGAGTTTTTCTCCTGACATAGGCAAATTATAACCTAGGGTATCAAGAAAAACTGCAAATTAGATTGTTTATTCTCAGTAGTCTCCGAGTAACAACAAGGAATAAAAGTGAAATCAGGGGACCGAAGGTAATGTGAATGTCTTGAAAGAATATTCTGGGAACCAAGTGTGAGATTTACTTATCTAATTCCAGAAGAGGAATGGGCTACAAATTATTAGATTAGCAAATGATGATCCAAAGCGCAAATATAATTGTTTTTCTTCTAGATATGTTTAGTAATCTGGCAAAAAGGGAATAACTATTTGAAATGTTTCAATAAATATACTGTAGAAACTCTTCACCTGATTTTCAATATAGCTATTTCACCCAGGCAGAAATAAGCTCTCACTGTTCAATCCATAGCAATGTATTTGTTCAGTAGGTTTTATAGAGTTTCCAATAAATATTTCACTCAGCAAACCTAATTCTAATATATACTTTGATAACCTACTCTGAATGACTATAACTAAAGAATTATTCATAACAATATTTTTACCTTGATTTTCAGAGTAAGATATGAATAATCAAATTATTTAATTCTCAACTAGAATCTGTCTTAGCATTTCCACTAAATAACTTCACTGATGTTTCTTCTGAGACATAAAGGATTTTATTGACCAAATATTGCAGGTGAGTCATTCTGAGTTTCTATCTGTTTCTACATCTCTAGGATTGGGAAAGCATCTCACTTTGCCCTAAAATTAAAGTCTTTAGCAGTCACAGTTTGAGCTTTTCATTTAGCTAATTAGTACTTATTCTTCCAATTGCATTGTTGTCACCCATATGGGAAAGGAGCAACAGATTGCCTATTTCTTTTGATTTTCCTGCTAAATTGTAAAACATGGTGTTTCCTTTCTGGTTTTTTATCACTATTCTCTACAATCAAGGGCATTGCTAGGAAAGAGTAACTCAATCTCTGATGGAAAAGTCTTGATGTACCTGCCAAGACATGTCTGGGCATGTAGGGCTCACCCATACAAAACAATGTGTATATTAATTAAAAATCTCAGGACAATGACAGTTAGCGGGCAAATTGTTGTCTAGAAGTCACTGATGGCCAATGCCCTTTACATACATCCCTGGATACGTGTATATAAATGTGAATTATAACAATGGATTGTCTCACTTCATGATGTTCGGTGGTAAAGATGTCTATTTTGAAATATTAAACTGTTTTAGGTGATTCCTTTTTGTTTATTGTTAGTGACAAATAAATTCTTATCTCAGTGAGACAGGTGCAGTTATTTATCTATTAGTTGAAGTCCAGGCAGGAAAGAAAAGGCTCACAGAGATGTGATTTTGAAGAAAATGTAATGTCCACAAAAGGGTGGACAGAGATAAGGAAGCCAGGAAAGGGTGTAGAGGTGCTCAGGTTCTGCTAAAAAATGAAAGCATTACCATCTCTAAGCCTGAAGGATCAAGGAGAGGAAATAGTACTACTGGAGGCAGCTGAGAGAAGAAAGGGACATGAAGAAGGTAGGCAAGATGGGAGCAGAAATTTCTTGGCCTCTCCACTCCTGCCCTCCAATCTCTTTCCAACCTTGGACAGAGAGGTTAGATGGGGCAAGAAAACAGGGACTGGAGTACAAAGTGAGGAGAAATAAGCTTGTTAAATAAAAAAAAGCACTAATGGAGTATAATCTGAGACCATTGTAAAATTCTATGTTACTTTATTAGCCTTTTGTTGTTGTTGTTGTTCAGTCCAATTCTATGATCCAGTGTTGGAGAAGAAGATGATATAAATTTCAAGCACCTGGGACATAGTAAGCACTAAATAAATGTCTGCTCAATGAACTAATGAATAAGTAAATGGGAAATTTGGTTGAATCACCTATTTGGAATTTTTCAAATTAAGATTAATAAATGCCTTCATTCTATTTTTATAATAAAATAATTTTAATATTTCCCAAACCATTCTTCATAAACTCATCCTTTTTATTCCTATTGCCCCATTTGAATCCTGAAGTTTATCAATCCAATTTTCTAAGCTCACTGAACTAGATGAACTTCGTATTTTCCACTGTCAAACTGGAGTGCATAATTCAAATCAACCAAGTGATCTTAATAGAAGCTGGATAATTCAGTCCCCAGTCTTTGCATCCCAAAGCAGGGGGATGAAACAGTATTAACAGAGTTGCATGATACCCAAATCAAGCATTGTACATTGTTTTTTTCTCTGTTTTAGTCCAATAAGTCACCAAATATTACAAGTTAGAAAATGGCCCTGTGTCAAGGTAGAAATAGTCAATTTCTGGCTGAAATATAGTTAAATATAAGAGTGAGAGAGAACTTCTGTGCAGTGAGGACAAAAGAAACTTTACTGAATAAATTTTAAACTTCTTAGGCTTTCCTGCAAATATCAGCATCTCAGAATAATAATACATAGATAATGATCATTTTAAGACCCATTTAGTGAATGCTCACTGCTTGGCAGGAGGGATCTGGGGTAATTTAAATAAGCTCTTTCTCCCCTACCATCCAAACACTGCAATTGTTGACCCTTTTTTAACGATAATAATAATATCAATAAAAATAATAGCCGTCATCCATTGGGTGCCTACTATGCTTAAGCCTCATTTACATCCTCTAACCCAATTACCCAAGCAATTTTGTGAAGCTGGAATGAATATAACATTGCAACCTTGCTCAGGGCCATGCAGGCAGAGCAGTAGAGTACATAGTGAGTAAGTAGGAGAGCCTAGGCTGGAGCCTGGGTTGTCTGATGCCAGAACCTTTGCTCTTAACCAATATAGCAGCAACCCTCTTTTGACTCCCATTTGATCTAACATATTTCTGGCTGCAATTAGAAAATCTCATGTCTCCCCCTTGGCTCTGCAGGGTGCTAGATGCCTCTAAGAGCAGAAAGACAGAAATTTCATTTCTGCCATTTGAAATATAGAGGAGGAAGATTCAGATCACTTTACTGAGAGTGACTATGATTGGAGACAAGAAATCAGGAAAATGTATAGTAAGAAAAGTGAATATTTGAAGGAAAAACTGTCATAGTTGACTAAGGGAGAGTATATTGTCATTTCACTCCATGTTCTCCTTCCACTTGCACATATTTTCAAAATCAAGCCAGAGACATTCAACCCGACCCATCGCTGCAGCCTCCACATAAAAGCATTGGTGACAATACCACCTGGTCCAGATATCTTTCTTAATCTTGACTATTGCTTCTTGCTGATCATGGTGACACTGGATTCTAGCTTTCCATATTAGTTTTTGGTCTCTAGTCTGGTGGCCCATGCGGCCTTCCTTCACTGGCTTAGCTCTTAACCTTTGACAGTCTCATCTTCTCATGACATCATTGGCAACAGCCTAGAAGGAAGCCACTCTCTTCTAAGTATTGATCTACTTGCACACTTCCAACTAAGCCAATCCGCATTATACCCATTCAGAGAGGGATAGTTAGGCCTAATTTTTTTTAAGTTAAAAACTTCTACCGAATTAGACTATTTAAGTATGTCAATTCAGACCTCCTCTTTTCAAACAATATTCACTGTGCTTTTGTATATTAAGTTCTGTAGTAAGTACTTCCATCCCCAAGTTTCTAGCTAGGGATCTCTTCTTACATGTATAAGAGAACAAGACTTTTTGTAGAGTGACTCATAATAAAGAATTTTTTTTGATTTTTTTCAGTCAGTTAATTGCCAATGCTGCTTAAGAATGATTTTTCATTATTTTTAATATAGGCAGAATGAAGAGTGTCTCAAGATCTAATCTGCATAGTCACTTTTGGAATTCTACAATGTTAAAGGAAGTGAGATGTATATGCCCAAAACCCAAATAGAATTCAGAAAAATAGAAAAGCAAACATGGAACTTAAAATAAAGAGAGACTGCACCATACAGTGGTTAACCATATGGGCTGTAGAGTCAAATCTCCTAGGCTCAAATCCCACCTGTGATACCTATACTAATGGTATGACTTAAGACAAATTTGTTAACATTTCTCTGTATCTGTTTTATCTGTAAAATGGGAATTATTATAATTATAGCACCTAGTATATGGGGTTTTATGAGAATTGAATGCTATGATATTAAAGCATGAGAAGCTCTTAGAACACTGCGTAGCTTAGGAACTGCTTGATAAATGGCAGCCGTCATTGTAACCAGCAATTAGCTATGTGACTATTACAAGTCACAGATCTCAGGAGCATACTGTCTTCCTCCTTACCAGCATCGGCCTTTGATCTAGAAGTCCCTTCTGTCTCGGATAATATATTCTGTCGCTAGAAATAGGCTCCCTTGACCAAATGGCAATCAGTTAAATTCTGCCTGGTGGCATCACATACATTTTAACATTTCTAAATTCTAGTGCAGATCCGCCCCCCGCACCCCCCACTACCACACACACAATATGTCAAACTAAAGAAGGGGACAGTTAGAACAGAAATTTCCTCACTCTTATTATTCCCCATGCATGATTCAAAATGTACTGCTGTTTGTATCTGCAGTAACTCCCAAGAAACCTCATTCTGTCACTAGAGATACAGCCTTTTAGGATTTGCCTGCGCTGTTTGTCAAGCTTTGCAGCCTTCACTTTAATCTCTCAGCCAGAGTGGTTGTCTTCTAAAGAGAGGTCATTCTAAATCCTAGACAGGTAACGTATTTTCCTCTCTTCTTTTGTACTCTCTTTATGGGCTCCCTTTCCTTTTGTGATTAGAGACAGGAATTATAGAGAGGATTCATTCAAAATCTGTGCCTCTCTCCTCCCCTTCGTGTCAGGAGAATATAGTATTTGAGTTCAACATGTGTAATGTACTGACTCTGCCACGTATTAGCCGTGGAATACAAGGCAATTTTCTTGACATCTTTGAGCCTTGCTAATAAGTAAGATCAGCTGTGAGAATGAATTAAACGAGGCGATGTATTTAATTGCATACAGTAACCTTTCAATAGTGGTATTAATCATTGCTGTATTTTCCTCTAACATCTGACTGTTTCCTCTCTGCAACTATGTCAAGATCTTTAGATTTTATCACTCTACTCTCCTCTCCCCTTCCCCCAACAAACCATACCGTCTTAGTGATCTACTCCGAATACTTTATTTGCCACCTACTACTGCTCAGGTTTTGTACCCTGCTCCTCTTATTAAAACACGTCTGGCTTGGCAATCTTCCGCATTCCTTTCAAAACACTTATTCCTTGGGGCGCCTGGGTGGCTCAGGCATTAAGCGTCTGCCTCCGGCTCAGGTCATGATCCCAGGGTCCTGGGATTGAGCCCTGCATCAGGCTCCCTGCTCTGCTGGGAGCCTGCTTCTCCCTCTCCCACTTCCCCTGCTTGTGTTCCCTCTCTCGCTGTCTCATTCTCTGTCAAATAAATAAATAAAATCTTAAAACAACAACAACACTTTTTCCAATTTTTCTGCTTGATTATCTGCCTCACCACACAATATAAAGCAATTACCATTCCATTCTTCCTAATGTACGAGGGTAAAGCTTCAATAATTCCTCTCAATTTCTATAAAGGCCACTTTTCTGAAACACTAGAGCACTCTGGAGCAGAGCGCCTAGAGCCACCCATGATACTGATATTGGGACAGATTTAAAACTGACTGCAACTGCCTCAGATTCTCCTGGCACAGCCACTGTCCCTGAGGTCACTCCAAAACCTGAGGGTTCAGGAGCTGAAGAAAATCTCTGATACCAGTGCAGAGGGATAGAATCTACACTTATTCTCCAGGTCAGGTGGCAAGTGCACTACAGGCGAATGCTTAAGGATATGAGTTTTAGAATCAAGACAGATAGAAGATCAGATCCCAGCAACACTACTTTCTACCTGCATGGCCTTGAGCAAATTATTTTAACTTTTCTGACTTTTGTTTTATTAATTTAAAAACAGAAGGAGTAATAAAGCAGTACCTACTTTTAAAAGAGGTTCTAAGCATTAAGTGGCATAATGCATTTAAAGATACTTAAATTGCCTGGCATATTATTTTATTACCATCATCATAATTGCTGTAAAGACGCGGTGCAGCTAAAGATGTATGTATATAGGCATACCATCTTTACAATAATTATGATAATAAGAAAATATGCCAGGCAATACACATATAAAATATTCATCCATCTCCTCTACTGCCATGACGCTTCCTTAAGCTGCTACTATACCCTCCCTGGAATTAGACCACAGCTTTTAACTAGTCATCATCCTGTTCTGTGCTTGCATCTTTCTACTCCATTAGCTATAGACATGTCACAGGGTTTTTAAAAACATGTAGACTGGATTATGTCATTCTTCTATTCAAAATGACTTTTCATTGCATTTAGGAAAAACCCTAGTCTTCAACAACTCCAATATGGCCCCTGTCTACTTCTCCCTCTTCGTGTCCTACCACATCCCTTCACACCCATTCAACCACCTTCCGGCCCCTTAGTCTTGCAGTTCTTCAGGTGCATGTATTTGTTCCCCGACCCAAGGGCCTTTGCACGGACTATCCCTCTGCCTGGAGTGCCCTTTCATCAAACTATTTGCCTACTATCACATTCTACTTCTTCAGGTCTTAGCAATCCTTCCTCAGAGAGGCTCTTCTTCACCCCTCAGTCTCCATCCCCTTTTGTGTTCTCCCATAGCCCATAGTGAATTTTTCTTTAGAAAGCGTATCTTTATTTGCATTTCTATATTTACATTTATGATTCTCAGTTTAATATCTGCCTCATGACCAGGATATAAGCACAATAAACACAAGAGTCATATCTGTTTTGTTTTTTTCTCCATACCAGGTGTCTAACCCCGAGTCAGACTCATGGTAGGTGCTTCACGAATATCTGCAGAATCAGTGTTGAGTGAATATGACAAATAGATGGAGGAAGCTCTTTCTGCTCTTGCCTTAGCATACTTATCACCATCAGCAGCATCAGCAGGATCTTCAAAATAGCAGTAGCTATGATTTATTGAATGGCTGCTGTGCGCCAGGTCCTGTACTAAATGTATTCTGTGTATGTTCTCCTATAATCCTCACTGTCATCCTACCATACTTTACAGAGAAGGAAACAGAACACTCAAAGTCATATAGTGGAACCCAGGATCAGGCCCATACCTGGATGACTTAGAAATCTATGGCTGACACAGGAGAGAGAACCGAGCAGGTGACAACTTATCCATAGAAATGGTGTGTTTGGTGTGTTTCCTTTTCTTAAAAAAGCTTAATTTTCAAAATCTCCCTCAAAAGATACATTCCAGTGCTTAAATTTCCAAATGACCAAGAAATCAGGCTTGAGTCAAAGTTGCCTTCTTTCAATGCTAACTGGAAATGAATAATAAATTGCTTGGGTCTTAAGCTCAGTAAATATGCTTTCGGTCTGTCACTAAGGTAAGAGAGAATTAGTGCTCAGATGTCAGAACCACTGCATTGATTGTGGAAGGGTCATTCCCCTGTCACTTTATGTAGCCACCTCATCACGATCAGTGCCCTTTTTAACTAGTAAATAAAGACAGAGTCCATCTTAGTTTATAAAGAAAAAAGAAACAGAAATGTAACAGAATTTTATTTATGACTTCCCACAGCAGAAGTATTGTATCACATTAAACCGTCATAGGTAATGTGCTTTAGTTACTTAATCATCCCAGCACTGAATTAAAGATCATTGATTTTGATAGATTTTTTAATTCTACTTTCCATTCCTTTAAGAATAAAGAAAAAAAGACATTTACAAAAGTTGTCATGTATGACATGACATCTCTCATAGAGAGATGGAGATTCTTAAAAATCACTCCAGCACTTTGTATTGGCAATATTCAGACCACAAAGAAAATCTCCTCTTTGCTTGGTCTTTTAAAATGCCATATTAGTTAGCCTACGGTAACAGATGGCCAACTGTATACAATTTGAAAGTGACTCTGAATAACAGGGTCACCAGGACTCAGAATTTTTCTTTGAATTCTTACTTCTGTGTGGCTTCCATGTGAGTGTTTGAGAGCATAAGAAGTAACTTTCCAGTTTTATGCTTGTGATATTATATACATTTGCTCCCTTTCAACTTGACCCTATACCTCTAACCAAGAAAAAAAATTCTTCATTATTTTGACTATTATGACCTATTTCATTAGCTTGGAGTACAAAAGTGGTCACTGTATTAGTTGGCCCGGGCTGCCACAACAAATATCACTGACTGGGTGGCTTAAGTAACAGAAATTTATTGTGTCATGATCATGAAGGTTAGAAGTCCAAGATCCAGATTCTGGTCAATCTCCTTCCTGGTGAGAGTTCCCTTCCTGACTTGCAGACAGCCACATTCTTGCTATGTTCTCACATGGTGGAGAGAGAGATATACACACAGAGATAGACAGACAGAGAGAGAGAGAGACCAGGGTGGGAGTAGAGACCCCTTTGGTGACTTTTAAGAACACTAATCCTATCAGATCTGGGCCCAACACTTATGACCTCATTTAACCTTAATCACCTTCAAATGCTCTTCTTCTAATAGAGTCACACCAGGAGTAAAAGCTACAACGTATAAATGTTGGGAGGGGGTGGCCACAAACATTCAGTCTATAACAGTCACATTTGTTTTATTTTTAAATGAATTAATTCAGTCTCCATATAGTCAAACAAGCAGGAAGCTAAGAATCTTCTTGAGGCTACTTCCATCCCTAAATTATTTAAGAACTCTTGCGCTTTAATCTGTACAAAAGAGTCTGTTCTATTACATCAAAAACTAAGGATATACTGTATGGTGACTAACATAACATAATAAAAAATTATTATTAAAAAAAAGAAAAAAAAAGAGTCTGTTCTGCTCAGGCATAGAAAACATAAAACTCAGTTCGGTTTGGCAATGAAGCCCAGGTTTCTGTCTATATTGCTTCTCTGTTTACCACAATGATGAAGTTGAACTCTGGTCCCATAGAGTCCTGTGCTTCAGTAATTCCCTAATTGGCCCAGTTCTGAACAGGTCACAGTGGTGCCTGTGATCTGGGTCCAAAATGACAGTTCAGCCACTAGAACGTGGAACTGTACACAGCCTTTGCCATCAACATCTGTGTCTAGATATTGAACCTGGTTTACCAGTCCAGGCTTTTTCTTCCCTCATGAGTTTCCTTTCAGGGCCTTAATTTCCTTTCCAGCCATAAAACATTAGTGAGACCATCTCCATCCATCAGAGCAGTGCTTGAACTCTGAAAGAAAAAGGTCCTTGATCCTTATGCCTACCTATTTACCTCTTCTGTAGCAACCAGGGCCACATGTCCAGGCTACTATGATGATGACATTAGTATGATGACCCCTGGAAATGTCTTCAGATGATGTGAAGGGCTTGGGTATATGGGCAGGCTTCATGAGAGCACATGGCAAAGACACTTCATGTGAACTGTTGTACATGGCTGTGTACATGCAGGTGTATAAAGGGACACTGAGTGAGCAATATATTAAGAAAGGATTTGCCTAGGATGGGACACTGTTAGGGAGACACTAAAATTAGAATTAGATTTGTCTCCCCATTTCCAGGGAGGAAGCTCCTGTTTTCAGAACAGGAAATAAGTTCTAAGTAATGGGATTGAAAGCATGGATTCTCAAATATACTTATTCACAAAATAGTGACTAAGATCTTGTTTTACCTTTTCTACAGTACTCAAAGAGCTTAGTGATATTCTGAGATAGACCTCAGTAGTATTAATTCGTATTTACTCAGTGATCCCATTTTCAATTTGCACTCAAGCATTTGAAAAATATTTTGTAGAAACTAGTCTCTTGTGGTTGATGGTAACAATGGGGCTGAGCTGAGCCCTCTAGATTTCCCTTCAGAGGAGTACTTTTTACCCTGGTAGGATTAAAAAAAAAGTAGAGTAGGGCTTTCAAAGAGAGCTATTAGCCTCTTCAAAGATTGCCTTAGCTAAAAAGAGCTGCTTCACCCAAAATCATAGGCTTCTCAGAGGGACTCTCATATAATAATTGATAGAGGCAGGGATATTAAGACCCAGGTATTATGACCCCAAAGGGACATCTCTAAAGAGGTACTGTAGCTCCTGAGCTTCCTGTGCTGAGGATGTCACCCAGCCTGCTTCACTTCTCCCTCTGCCCATTACTGATTCTTCCCCCTCCCATCCAATGAGGCTGATTACGGCAGATTGTAGTAGTTACCTCTCAACATCCATTACACATGTTGTACTTGATAATACAATTCCAAATTTTAGATGGAAATATTGCAACTCAGATAAAAGAATTTATTTCCCAAACTCCCTTGCAAATTGATATAGCCAAGGAACTATGTTTTAGCCAAGAAAAATGTAAGAAAAGTGCTTTTAAGGGAGAAGGTGTACCTTCTTTTCACCCCTCCTTCTTGATACTAGTTGGAATGAAAACATGGTGGCTGAAGACTGAGAAACTCTCTCGGACCAGGAGGCAACATGGGAAGTATGGGCAAGGAGCAAAATAAGGAGTCTGAGTACCTGATACTTGGAAAGCCACATCACCAATCCAGACTGTCTACTACTAGATACTTTTTACATGAAAGCAAATGAATTTCCATATTTAAGCAACTTTTGGGGGAGTTGATTTTTCGGGGGGGTTGTTTATTTGTTTTACTTACAGTTGGATCTAAACTAAAATAATACAGCAGAGAAGGGGGGAAGAGGGGAAGAAACAAAGTGTAGAAGCAAAGGCAGTTCCCAAGATGAAAGTAAACAACCATTTCAGGAGGAAATAAAACATGTTTATCTGGCCTTGAGAGCAACCTGTTCAGATCAGAGCCTGAAAGCTGTTTCCAGGAAAAATACCTGGAACTAATAACTCATCTCACATGTTTGATGGTCAAGAAAAGTGTACTGAGATGCATTTTAAAGAGCTATTGGAAAGTTATAGAGAACTTAGGTGTTCAAAGAAAACTAAGTGAAAAACAAACAAAATGAGGACTTCAGTAACTATGGGGGAAATAAATTGTCTAAGAAATCAGAAACATAGTATTCTACCTGGTTCAGCATGAACAATATTTATGTGGTCATAATGGCAAAAACACTGCATATTCTTTTAACTAAAGACTGAAATATACTGAGATGATGTGAGGGGTAAGGGAGGAGAAGAGGAATTGTGAGTTAAATGCTCGCATACCATAATAGAACATTTTGTTGATAAAGAAGAAAATATAGTATATGCTTATTTTTTAATTTATTTTTTTAAGAGGGGAGGAGGGGCAGAGGAAGAGAGACAATCCCAAGCTGAGCGTGGAGCCTGATGTGGGGCTCAATCTCACAACCCTGAGATCATGACCTGAGCTGAAATCAAGAGTCAGATGCTTAACTGACTAAGCCACCCAGGTGCTCCAGTGTATGTTTATTTTTTAAATTATGGTGATAAATACCTTAATAATAAGCTCACTGAGATGAAAGCAATTGTCTCTAGGGAGTGGGACAAGGGGATAAAGTGAAAGTCGTATTTATGTCTTTCAATACTATTTACATTTAATTTTTTGTCAGTATTTCTTTGTATAAAATATTTTGATAAAAATAAAATTTTGTTTAAAAAATTAGGGAACAAAATTGAAAAGGGTTAAGAGTAGGAGAGGGTAGTGAGAATAGATGGCAAGAAATACTGAAGCAAGTGAAAAGCCTGAGAGTGCTTTAAATATCTTTGCAATGTCATTTCTTATCACATGATATGAATAAAACCTGAGCTATGACAATTATAATTATTGCCAACATACTAAAATTTCTCCAGAGAACGTTAGCTTTCTGCCAATTCACATAAGCTAAATGTCCTGAACTTTCATTCTCAGAATTAATGTCCTCCCAGAAGGAAAGATCTATGCTACATTCATTTCTAGACTGCCATATTGTGAGCTACTTCAAACTTCAAAAGATGTTTAAGATCCAGGATTGCCAAGGGGAGGTTTTCTCAATATCCGTTGATTACCACAAACTCTACATTAAACTGCCATTTATAAAAAGAAAAGCCTCAGCCATTCTTAAAACAATTTAAAAGACTTTGTGGGACTTTAAAAAAATTCATTGGGTTCTCCTTTTGAGGGTTACCTCTTTTTTCTTTCTTTCGCACCAAATGAGATCTCTTTTAGAATATCTGTCCCAGCATTATGCCTTAATGACCATTGTCAGGAATCCCTGTTTTATGTTACTTACATAATCTCTACTTAATGAATGAAAAAGCATTTTTCCTGACTTCTGTCTAAAATACTACCTGTTTTTTTTTTCCTGAGAGTTTTCCCTGTTTTTCTTCTTACCTGTCCATCATATATAACTCAACTGTAACTGTGATGATGAACCTTACAAATGTTTAAAGATGAGGTGTGCTCTTTAATGGGCTAATCAAAAGTTTACCCAACTTTGTTTTCTAAATCAATAAACTGTAACAAATACTCAACTATTTCTAACTTATTAAATGATGTGTATGTGACCGATATTTTCCTTTATTTATCTATTCTCCTTCACTAACATAAATTATTTAGATTCAGTTCCTTCAAAAATTTTAAAGCAAAATCCTTTTAAATTTGTTGTTCATATTTGAAAAATGTTATTAAACATAGTCTTACCTGACCTACTGACTGCTTTAAGTAGGTCTTGATTAGAGAGTTTCCATAATTAGAAGTGTTCTGGCTAATACTGCTATGTAACAAATTACTTAAAAAGTTAGCAGATAAAAACAACTATTTTATTTTGCTCATAATTTTGTGGTCAGAAATTCACCAAGGGCTCAGCTGAACATTTCTTGGGGTCTTTTATGCAGATGGAGTGAAATAATGGCTGGGCTACAGGTATATAAATGCTCAGTGGTGCTGAATGTTCCAGATGACTCAATCACAGGGAAGGCAGATGATGAAAATGGTCTGCTAAGTCAGCTGGGATGTCCACTGAGCACTTCCATAGCCTTCCTGTTTATTGGTTGCAGAATAGTCAGATTTCTTACCTGGATGCTCAGAGCTCCAAGTTACAGTAAACAAGATGGTACCTGCATAGCCATTTTTTACCTAGATTTGAAAGTTGCACTCAGTGTCACTTCTGAATTCTATTGGTTAGTAATAAGACAGAACTCCATTCAGATTCAAGGAGAGAGGTCACAGATCCCACTTTTTAGTCAAGTCAAAAAATTTGTGACTTTTTGTCTTTAACAGCCTCAAGAAGTATAAATGTTGAGGTCGAATAGTTACAGCTCCAGCTCATGTTGTTATTTCTGTAGTATTTTAGAGACATCATAATAAATGGCCTTTTTGGGCCCTTTTGCTTTTAAAAAGTTTACTAAAATTAGTCCCACCCTGTTACATGTTTGCAATTATTTTCTATTCCTGAGTGTTTTTTTCTCCTGGACAAATCTACCATATAAGCTTTTAATAAACATCATGATTTTCCCAAGTAGATGTTACAATAGAGAATTTCTTACCATCTCCTACTACGTTATTAAAACATTTTTCCACATACTGATCTTTATATTCCCCTCCTCCATATTTTGCTTCTTCTTTTCTTAGTCAGAATGCTTTGACTTTTTTGTTCCACACTCTGCTAGGCACTGAGGACACTGAGATGAATAAACCATATTCCCTGTGGTACAGGAGGCTTGCATTTTGGTGGGAAGATGGGAAATGAACTGACAAATACTGTAGTAAATGTGATTTCAGGGATAGGTGCAGAGGATTATGAGAGCATTGAAGTAAGACTAAAGCTCCTCAACATCTAAGTTATTCAAGAGAGAGCAGTAAAAATTCATATTCAATTTATTTTTTAAGAGTGAGAGAGAACAGATTTACGGTCTGAGATACACGGCTATGACACCCACACATTTCTGCATGGATCATGCATTTCCAAATATAAATCATTTTATCTCCTGAAAATGAGATTAAAATAATATTATCCACATTTACACAAATGCCTGAAAATATGCATTGATTTGAAATCAACGTACCCCTACTCCCCATGGTTAAACCACTGAAAGTCAGCTTCTTTGGGCATAGCAGAGATAGCAGGAAAACCCCCTTGAGATTGTTGGAAGTGCTAACCCACTCCAGTGATTGGATTCTCATAGCTCAATTATGAGAAAGAGCAAGCACATCTGGTCATGAAGTTTAAAATATTTATGAGGATAAAATGCCTGTAACAATGTCTTTCACTATTAGTTCACAGTTAGATGGAAGGAGAATTACTTTGGAGTCTTTTACTTCATTATAATTTCTATGACAAAATGTACCAACAATTTCCCTTTTGGTTTAGCTTGAGAATCAAATGAATGCTTAAGTTACTGAATATTTTAAGGTAGTTTCTTCCCATCTTTCCCCAAAGAGAACTTAGATTTTCACTGTTGTTGAGGGAAGACAGAGGGAGAGGAATTTAGTTTACGAGAGATCACCAGCACATTCTACTTAGGAGAATGTCAGGTACCTGAAGTGATTGAATTGAGCAACTGGGTTAAATTCCAGAGATATTTAATGCATCTTGTGAGTAGGTAAATGGGCTATAAGACTTCAAATACACAGGAACAATCGTATGTAGACTAAAACACTGGGGCTTCTCTGGAATTTTTTTTTCTGAAAAAATAAGAAAATGGTCTGTCTACAAGCTAGCCTGTACTACATTGGGAAAAACTTGAAGTAAAGATATTGATCATATGTAACCTCTATTTTTTAATTCCCAGAATCTAGCATGGTACTTGACTGGAGTTTGTGTGCTCTATAAACTTCACTAATGTGTCAAGCAATAAACGTGATGTGCAGATCATAACATAATTTAAAAAAAAGTCACCACTTACAGCTGAGAAATGAGTCCTGTACTTGAAATTTGTAATTTCATTTTCTTTGGTTTTATTTGAAGATAGCATCTGTTTTTATTATCCTAATCATAAATCTTAAAGAAATTTATGCAATACTTTTATCTGATATGACTGTATAGAATGTGTAAGACTTTAATTGATGCATAAACATAGAAATGAGGACTCTGTTGGGTTAAGAGAATTTGGTAATGAGTTACTTAGTCTGCTCTCATAGTGAGAGGAAGATAGAATAACACTATAATGATCCACTTAATTATTTCTAGGGTATTTTTGATAGATGGATGTCATAGCTTAGCAAATGTGAATGTGACACAGTGACAGACTCTGTCATTACACATTTCACACTTCATTATAGAGTTTTCCCCCCAATATTTACCCTTCATTTCCATTGCTGCTTAAAGTTACTTTGTCTTGATTTTATAAAGGATGGGTTTTATCTTGCAGGCTGAGACATACATTACGTTCTAATTCCCATTATGATCAAAGAAAGACAGAATTCTTACCATGTAAGATCTCTGGCTCTGTCTCACAGAACTAACATTTTGCATTGCTATTTGGTTTTCATTTTAGTCAAGCATCCATGCTAGTTAATTTTTGCAACACTCCTTGCCAAATAACCAAATTCCCTTTTCCT